>NC_139036.1:43800415-45006588 GCF_964662115.1 Mustela nivalis
CTGCTCTTCCTACTGTGTCCCTTCTGGGGATGTGGGCATTGGCGTGAAAAGCATCAGTCCACATTTTACAGCGTTGCCACAGGGAAGCAGCAATGTCCAGCAGGTAGAGTGGGGCCGTAACGGCCACACAGAGGCAAGGCGCTGTAACCTGAAGTAGCCCAAGCTCTGAGTTCATCATTCAGGCACATGAGACCCACCACACTTGAGAAAGTTCTGCATGTCTCCCATCAGGGTCTCCAAAGTAGCTAGGCAGGTGGCGAAAATCTCCAGAATGAGCAGTAGGGCCTGCAGTCCTAAGGCAGAAAGCTTAGCCTCACCCATGCCCCTGTCAGCAGGCCTGGAAGCCAGGAGTAGGGGTGCTGAGCCCCCAGCTAGGAGGGAAGGGGTACCTCATCTCTCAGCCTAGCCCCCTCCCTACCCCAAAAACAGTCCCTGGGCAAACCAGAGTCCCCTCTCAACCCCAGAGACTGTTCCTCCCTGGGAATCTGTAGACTTGAGGCAAAAGGTGACCCTGACTCCCCAGGGCTTCCTGCCTCTGCCACCCACACCTCTGGGCCCCCAGCACGAACTGTGCCCAGATCAGGACAGCTGGCAGCCCGTGTGCTTCCACCCCCACTTCCTCCCTGTTCCCAATTCCCAGGTGATGACACAGGGGCAGGAGGTGGCCAAGCTGGGCGTGGACCCTTTGTGGGAAAGGGGGCATGGAGCTGAAGGTTTATAAAGGGCCTCTGCAGTCCATGTAGGATACCCTTCTGCTGTGCTGCTCTGAGCCCACCCAGCACCATGGTAATGTCTCATGGCTGAGTTTGGGACCCCTGTTAGTTCTGCTTTCCAGGAGCTTGGGAATGGAGGCTGCCACCGAGGTCCCCTTCCGCGGGGCATTAAGGGCACGAATGAGTGAGACCAGGGTCGCTCCCTCTGCCAATCTGATGGCGGACAGCTGCGGGGGTTTCCTGTCCCTGCTTTGGGTGGTGGGGGTGAGGGGCTTTCCTGTTAAAGAAAGAGTAGAGGGTCCCAGGAGCTCTGGAGGGTGTGGATCACATGTACAGGCATCAGAGTATGTGAATCACGGGATGCGCCTGCGTAAAATCAGCATAAAATTCTCCGTGCGCAGCTGGGTGCGCACATGGGGATCCCTGGGCTGGCGTGCCCCTATGCAGCTGTGTTAGTCCTTCATTTAAAATGGAATGGAGCACCTGCGAAGTGTCGGGCACTGCTCCAGATGTTTGTGCAAATCAGTGAGCAAAATAGGCAGAGTCCAGCTGTGATGGTGCTCACAAATGGGGGAAGAGGAACGTGCCTCTTGGGAGAGATGACAATTTTTAACAAGCATAGAATATATTAGTTAGAAGGTGACACATAAGGGGGAAGGCACCAGATCAAGGGCTGGGCTGCAATTCTAAGTAGAGGTCAGGGTAGGACCCATTTAGGAAGTGGCGTTTGAGCTGATGCCTGGAGGAGGTGAGGAAGGTGGTCCTGGAGGATATCTGGGTATCTGGAGGAAGTCTTCCAGGCAAGAGAACAGCAGGAGCAACAGCGAGAAGGCGGGCGAGGCTGGAGTGGGGTGAGCAAGGAGTAGCGGAAGAGGTCGATGAGGTTAGGAAGCTGACCGGTGACTCCACGCAGCCCCCGTGGGTGCAACCGAGAGTGTGTCTCCCGGTCCATTCCCACCACGCCTATACCCCGGGTTTCGTGCGTGGGTGCGTCACGGCTCACGGCCAGGGGCGCATCTTTCGGCCTGGGCACCGGGATGTCCCGTCCGGCCTCGCGCACCTGCGTGCGTCCCGCAGGTAGACGCTTCGCTGAGTCCATTCAGCCCCGGGTCCGCGGCGGGCCGTCACGTGACACCCGGCGGCTCCGTCTGCTTCCCCACCCCCTCCCCAGGCGCCGGCTCTGCGTTGCGCGTGCGCACTGGCCCTGGTGTGCCTAGTGCTGCTGCTGGCACCGCCCCGGGGAGCCCTGGGGGAGGAGCTGCAAGAGCCGGAGACCCCCACGCCCCGCGCGGCCGACTGGATGGCCAACTTCGCCCACTTCAACAAGTACCTAGAGAAGCTCTTCAACAGCAGGTGGGCGGGTGGGGCGGGGAGCGAGAGGGAGGGAGGGAGAGAGGGAGAACGCGCAGGGGGGATGGGGGAGGAAGGGGACATCACCGGGCACCCCACCCACCGCCCTCCCTGCCCCATGATCTGTGCAAAGACGTGTTCCCCAGCTTGAAGTCTAAGGACACCAAGAAATCGAAAAATGTTAAAAACCCCAAGAAAGCCGCGAACGCCACAAAAACCCCACCAGCAAACACCGGGAAACCCCCCCAACAGAGCACGGGGAAACCACAACCGCCGCCCTCCTCCCAGGGCCCCAGGTAGGAGAGCCTGGGCAGGCAGTCACTGATCCAGAGCCACAGAACGGGGGGCACTTTGAGCTGGAACGAGAGGAACTAGAGGAAGCTCCCCCGGAGGGTGGGCGCTCCCAGGGACTTCCTTCTCCAGGCAGGGCCCTGACCTCAGATGCCTGACTCAAGTCTCCTGGCCCAGCGACCCCCTTTGTATTCTGAGAGGAGCCTTAACTCCTACCCACCCACCTCCTTCATCGCCCTCCCCCCCCCCCCCCCCCCGCGCCCAACAATAAAGAGAAACAGCTCTACTGCTTGGTGACTTCCGTGGGGCCCTAGGCAGGAGGGATCGTGTCCTTCAAGGGGAGAGAGGGCCCTGGAGTTCTTACTGCGAGAGAAGAAGACAACCCCTGCAGGTCTGTCCTACTTCCTCCCTGCAGCCCATCCACCTGCGCCCTACTTCCCCACGATCACCCCTGGGGAGGGGTGGCTCTAACTAGGGGGCCAGCAGAGGGGAGAGGAGCAGGTCCCAGCAACCTCAAAGGAGAGGCTTCAGCCAGGCTCAAGTGTCTCCACAGAGCAGAGCAGCTCTGAGTCTAGCCCGGATGTCCCGTGTGGGCCCAGGAACGAGCAGGAGGGCCTCTGCCTGCTCCTCAGGGTAAAGAAGTCCTGCCTTGACCCAAGGACCCTCTTGGCCCATCTGGCAATGAGCCCCACTGAGGCCTGTCCCTGAGAAGCTGGGTGTGAGGGGGCCACTCTCAGAGGGGCAGAGGGGCTGGTGACCCTCAGAAGGTGGGCAGGGGAGCAGGGAGACAGGCACCTCTTGAGAGCCACCTCTCACACACAAGTTTGTCCTGAGCAGGACCCTAACTCTTGCCCTGGGAAGTGTCTACCTCTCTCCCTACTCAGAGCCTATCCCCTTAGCGGCCAGAGAAAATTCTGGGACTTCCACCTCCATCATCCAAACTCAAACTTTGTTCTGCTGAGACAGGACCCCCCCGCCCAGCCACTCCCTTGGGTTTGAGAATTGCCCTGAGCCCATGCATTTGCCTGGTAAGGTTGCATCCTCTCTAGCCCTGTGCCTTTTAGGGCCTGGTTCCACTCTCCCTGCCTGCAGCTCCTACCCCCCAGGCCTCCAGTACCTCTCAGGAGCCGTTCTCTCTAAGTTCCTGGTTCTTCAAAGATGCTTCCTTGTAGTCCTGGAAAGTCTGCCTTCCAGAGCCCCATCCTGGAGCCCCTTGGCTGCTCTTTCTAGCAGGCGTCATGGTGACAGCTGGTTGGGGGGGGGGGTCCAGTCTGCCCCTGAGAAATTCCCATTTCCTGGGCCTTCACGTGGGTCAATGGACCATGCTCAGTGTTTCTTTCCTTGTTTCTTTTTAAAAGTAATCGCATCGATTTGACTGAAATTCGGATTTCCAGCAAATCGATGCTAGAGGATATCGGCCCACACAGAGATCATAATAGGACATCCACGGGTTCACTTGTGAAAGAAGAATTGTTCAAGGGATTCTCAGAGCTTTTGCTTCCTCCAGCTGCGAACACCGGGTTGTTTGGTTTTGTTTTGTTTTTGTTTTTTAAATTTGTACAAGTTTATTGTAGAGAGAGTGTGTGTGATTGGTGGGGAGGCGCAGAGAGAGAGAATGTCAACCAGACTCTCGTCCTGAGTGTGGAGCCAGACACCCCACATGGCGCTGGGTCCCAGGACCCTGCCATCACCACCTGAGCTAAAATCAGGAGTCGGAGGCTTAACCAACCAGGCCACCAGACGCCCCGCACGCTCAGTGTTTCATGCGTGTTATTTCTTGTCTTGCTCACTGCAACCCTATCATCCTTCCCTCTTTACAGATGAGGAATGTGAGTCTCGGAGAGGTGGTAGTGCACAGACAGACACACAGACAGAGCGGGGCAGACCCTGGGCTCAGAGCCGAGTTCCTCCAATTCTACAGCGGGTGCTGTGGGCCTAGACTAGCTTGCTGCCTGTGCCAGGCCTGGGACAAGCTGTGGCTCCTCCCCGAGCCTCGGCCTCTGCACACAGAAGAACACAGTATCTCCCTCACTGGGTGGTTGGGAGGGTTGCCCGCTCCTGGCACACAGTAGGCTCCTTTTCCCAACAGTCTGCACAGGACCCCGGCCCCAGGCCCAGCCCCGTCAGTTACCCTGCGCTCGCCGTGCTTCTACTGAACATGCGCAGTGAGCCATCTCTGATCTGCCCGGAGGAAGGCAGCTGGTGACTTGGGGCCACCAGTCATTCCTCCGGGCTGCGCCGTTGCCCCTGGCTCCATGCCAAGGACACTTCAGTATACATTCATACTTGGCCTGGTGCCTAGGTGTCGGAAAGCATTGCTGGGGGTGCCTTTGGGGCAGGGCTGTCCTCAAGCTGTTGATCAGAAAGATCTAGAAGTGCTGAAATGGGAAGAGTCAAACCTCACTGACCGGCTGAATGGCCGTGGAGGAGCCCCTACCTCCCTCTGGGCCTGCCCCTCTGTGGAGCCCGAGAGCTTGAGCTGAATGGCCCTGCTGATCCTACATACCCCGAAGGCCTTCTGGATGCCTGACAGTCCCCTCCTTTCCCTCCTGTGCCTCCCTCCTCTCCCCCATCTCTCTGTCTCTCCGGAGCGTGTGGCCCACGCCTGCCCCCACCAGGGGTCCACAGAGACACGCAGAGAAGCTCTGACTTTGATTTGCTTTATTTAGTCTGTGTGGGGGCAGGGAGCAAGCTTTGGCCATTGCCAAGGTTGCCAAGAGGGGAGAGGGGCCAGCATTGCTCTTGGAGTCAAAGAAAGCAGGAGGTGGCATCACAAGTCCATCGGGCTGAGGTCCCTGTGAGGAGAGGGCAGAACATGGCAGCGGGAGGGGACAGTCCTCGCACCCTCTGGAGACCCCAGGGCAGCCCTGGGACCTCTGTTCTCCCCTCCCCACACACCCATTTCAGCCCCAGGGATCTAGGCACACAGAGCAGGGGAGCAAACCCACCTGGGGCCAGCAGCATGGGGGGGGCCCCACTCCAGGATGTCCAGGGTTTCTTCTCTGTCTCTTTTCCCGTACCTGGGAGGGGAGAGGCAGCTGGGGCAAGTCCCGTGCCCACACGCCAGCTCACCTGCCTCATACCCACCCTTGCACACCCCCTGCCTCTCCCCCAAGGCTCCTGGGGCTCCAGGCCTAGTCAGTAGAGGAGCTCTGCTTTCCCAGGAGCATGGAAGGGGCTGGGGTCATGGCCCACAGCTGCAGGGACTGGGATCTCTCCCTCCCACCCACCCTCACACGCACCTGGGCCTGGTCAGCATGTTGATGTATCTACGGAGCTCAGCTGCGTACTGGGCCATCTGCTCTGGTGTGGCATTGTCCCCGGGGTACACTGGCTCCAGCGGGGCTGCCCGGGCTCCAAGCCGCGGCCGCAGCAACAGAGCCGCACAGGCAGACAGGAGCAGCAGGGAGAGGCAGCAGCGGGCAGCAGGCATCTGAGGAGTGGGGAGAGGGAAGGTAGAGGCAGAACGGAGCCCATCTCCCCAACCCCTTCGCCCATCACCCATTTCTCCAAGCCTGGGAACGAAGGGGCTGAGCAGAGGGCTACTTGGTCCTCAGTGCCAAACCTCCCAGACGTGCCCTGGAGAGCACGGACAGCCCAGGTCATGAGCCCGAGCCGCTCGGCAGCCGAGTCTGCACCCAGGCCTTCGGCAAAGTCAGAAACATAGCAGAGAAGGTGGGGATCTGGGACAGGAGAGCCAGGACTCATGATGTCCAGGGCCTGGTGGCCCTGAGGACTCAGATTCGGGGTGGGGTGAAGACATGCTCCAGCTCACCAACGGGGTGGGAGCGCACAGGATGAACTTGTGAATCAAAGGACAGAAAACCAGGACCTGCGGGTCTGCCCCCCTGCAACTGCCGCCGGGATTCAGGGACAGGTCCTGGAGAAGACACTGTTGCCTGCATCGCCGTCAGCCGATAGGCACAGGCGCACCCTCGGACCCTGCCACTCACAAGGCCACGGTCACATTTGTGTGAACGGCCACCACGCACTTCCCCACACACGTCTTCAGTCTTCTAGTCCACAGACTGCTCTGCCAGGGTCATCCGTCTGTCCAGACGTAGAGCCGGACCCAAGCAGGACCCCAGACCTCCCAATACCACCTCCCTGCTTTGCAAAGCTCCTTCCCCCACCCCAGGCCCCTAGTCCCAAGGACTCCCCAGAGCCTGGCCTCCCAGTGCCCTCCAGACTAGGACCATTTACCTTGAGTCCTGAGGGCCAGATGGGTGTCCCTGCCCTCCCCCGTGCCCCTTTATAGTCCTCAGCCCCCCAGAGTCCCCGCCTCCTGTCAGCCTCTCTCACTCCGCAGCCTCACCACCACCCCCCCTCCTTCCACCGTCTCCCTGGCGTCCGCAGCACCAGCCCTGGGGCCAGGGCCAGGAGGGGGACAGGGATGCAGTATAACAGGTAAAAGGACCACAGAAGGTCTCCTGTGGGCCCCCAACCACCTTTGGGCACCAAAGGAGGCTTGGTTCAAGAAGAATGGGGGTCTAGGACCTCAGGATGACTGAAAAGGCCTCAGAAAAGCCCCTCCTGCCTCCCAGGGATTAACAGGAATCATAAGATCAAGGCTGGGGCGCCAGACTCCAGGATGGAGAGTCAGGACTTCCTTTCCAGGCTGTGACTAGAACGAAGTGGGAACAGGGAAGCTGGGGGGTGGGGGGGAGATGCCTTAGGTAACTAGGCAATGGAGGAAGGAGTGGGGACCCAGGCACAGAGAGACCCGGCTGGTGTGTGGGGTGCAGAATGAGAACTCACGTGCCTGGAATCAGGGGAACTGGAGTGGCGGGAGTGGGTGCGAGAGACATTTCCCAGAGCTCCTTTCCAAAGCGGTGATAAACCAGCATCATAAAGCCTTGAACTTTCCAGTGTGCCCCTCAATCATCTCACTGGGTCCCTGCAATGACCCATCTTACAGATTCAGAAACTGACTCAGAGACTTTACGGAACTAGCCCCAGGCCACATAACTAGTCAGTGGGAAATCCAGAGTTTAACACAAAGTCTAATTCCAAAATCTGGACTCCTCACTTCCTAAGTGAGGCTGTCAAAGTATTGCTATAATTTCCCATTTTTTGGCTGAGCAAGGTGGGGCTCACAGAGGCGAAGAGACTTGCCCAAGACCACACAGATACCTAGGACTTAAATTCTGGCTTGGAATCCCAAGCCCACCATCCCAACCGTGCCGCCTCGCCTCCACCCCCAAGAGCCTGTGAGTCTGCCCAGCTCAGAGTCCCTTCCTCAACCCCCAACCCCTCTCCAGCTCAGGCCAAGCAGCAGTAACTGGCTGTGTCTAAATGATACACTGAAGCCTGAGTAGGGAGCACAGGACCTCTTACCCCTGAGGTCCTGCTGTCCCAGATCAAGACACCAAAAGTGTGTGTGTTACAGGGGGAGTTGTAGAGGATGTGACAGCCGGAGGTGTTACCCCAGGGATCTGGCATAGCGAGCTTAGTGTCCAAATCCTGGCTTTGCCCTTGGCTCTGTGGGACCCTGGAAAAGAATTCCATTAGCCTCTCTGAGCTTCGATTTTCCTCCAAATAGTGAGGATAAAGAAAGTGTTAGTAAATGTCTGTTCTCAATTCTGGTTTCTGGTAACAAGAAGAACAACAATGCTTCACCAGACAACAGCTTAAAAACAAATATAGAGAAATGCCTGAGTGGCTCAGTCGGTGAAGCGTCTGCCTTGGGCTCAGATCATGATCCCAGGGTCCTGGGATGGAGTCCCACATTGGGCTCACTGCTCAGCGGGGAATCTGCTTGTCCTCTCTTTCTCTCAAATACATAAATAATTGGTCTGTCCCGGCAAACCCTTGACTTGGTGCCCACTTTGCGAAACAAGAGGTGATGAGGCCGCAGCAGCTGCATTTGGCCACCAGGGGGCGCCAGGGCCCAATCCTAGTTCAGAAGGTCTGGCCGCCTACAAGATTACAGCCTGCTGGGACCTGTTCTGGCCACTACCTATGCTGGAATGGAGCCCCTGCAGACAGATGGCAGATCTGGGGACTGACTAGAGTGCTGGGGCCAGGTATAGTTTTGTCTTGTGCCTAAGAAATGACTTGTATTCCACGATGTCAACTGAACCTATAGCTTTCATTTTTCTCCTTTGCAAACAACAGATTGCCCTTCCAAGTCCTCTCAGGGATGTTAGGACAAAGGAAGAGGGAAAGATAGTGGGTGTGTTTTCTGAACTGTATGGCCAGATCCAGAAAAGGGTGATGTTTCTCACTCATCTGCATATGTTCTGAGGGCTTGCCCTGGAGCCTCGTTTAGAGAAGGCACCAAGCACTTACCTGCAGGCAGACCAAATGAAATGGAAAAGGTCCCTTCTCACCCACCCAGCCCCATGCCTTCTAAGACAAGGAAGATGGCCGATGGGCCACATTAGGGATGGAGTGAGGGCTTCAGTGAAACCAGGAGGAAACCTGGGATCACAGGGGGAGGCCGAGTGTGCTCTAGCAAGTGGAGTGGGGTCCCATATATGGAACTGCAGGGCAGGGATTTGGCCAGCATCGCATCCTCTGTACCCCCCTCTCCCAAGAGTGCCTCCAGAGCAGCCTGGCCCAGTTCTTAGGACCATGTCTTATTCCTGCAATGGGTGGCAGCAACAAAGGTGGGGACAGGTTGCTGCGCCTGGTTGTCAGGAACCCAGGGGGTCCCCTATTTGCTGGAGAAACCCTTAGGCTGAGGACAGTTGTCACACACACACACGCACACACACACACACACGAGTTAAGCCCCCCATCCCACTTCCTCAAAATCAACGCAGGGGGACTCAGGTCACTCGTTTGGAGATTGGACTCTGTCCCTGCTTCTCCCTCTCTGGGAGACTCCCTCTGCACCCAGGAGCCCTGCAGGCATCACAGTGTTCAGTAATTTTCCCTCCCTGCCCACAGCGCCTGCAAAAGCAAATCGTATCATGATCAGCCCAGATTTTTCCTAAAAAATCTGGGTGTGGAAGAAGGAGAATTTTCCCCTAAGGATATTGGAAGGGAGAGTAGCCAGAGCAGTTTTGAGAAGGGTTACACATGAGTAGGAGAGTAAAGGAAAAGAGAGGGTGCTAATAAGCATATGCCAAGGCCGCCTGGGCAGCTCAGTCAGTTTAAACATCTGCCCTGGGCTCAGGTCAGGATCCCAGGGTCCTGGGATTGAGTCTCACACAGGGCTCCCTGCTCAGCAAGGAGTCTGCCCCTCCGCCTACCTGTGCTTACTCTTGCTCACTCTCTCTCTCTCTCAAATAAATAAATAATATTTTTTAAAAATAAGCATGGGTCAGGCTCTAGAGTCAGCTGTTTTCCTCACTAGTTCTACCACTCACCAGCTGTGTGACCTTCATTAGAGGACATAAGCTCTCTAAGCCTAAGCAGTGAACTCTTATCATTATTATTTAAGGTATAAACTTCCATGCGTAACCAGTGATGACATACAGGCAGCAAAATGGATTGACTTGGCCAGAATCACATGGCTGACTATCGGCAGACAGGACTGGAATCCAGATCTTTCGTATCTGAGGTCACATCGCCCCACCACCACTGCCCACCACCGGACTCCTGGGCATAGGCCTGCGTGAGAGCTCAGATTCAGGCTGTGCAACGGAGATCGTGTTTGTAACGGACACCGCGTGTTGTCCCAGTACCCTCTCTCTCCTCCCTCCATCACGAAAGAAGAGCCTGAGAATAGCCCTTGCACACTCAGCTAAAGGCAGCTCCCGGGTTGTTCTGGCCACGAGTTAGAGCCACGTGACTAAGTACTAGCCAATGAAGGGGGGCCACGTGACTAAGTTCTAGCCAATGAGATGAGTGTTTAAGTGCCTTGGCACCTCTCTGGTTCTAGTAATGGTGGTGCGGTCCAGAGGCCGGTGGTCGCAAAGATGACCACAAAAGAGTTGCCAGAGCAACTCCTCTCCCAAGTGTAGTTCTACAACGGGGCCCGTGTCCCTTCTTCTCGAATGCAGGTGGACCTGTGACTGCTTGACCAATAGAGTGTGTTGGAAGGGGACTTGTTAGCTTGTGAGGCCAGGTCATAGAAGGGAGCTGTTAGGAGTTGAATGGTATCCGGCCCCGCCCCCCGCCCCGCCAAATTCGTGTGTTGAAATCCTAACCCCCAGTTCCTCAGGACCCAGCCTTATCTGGCAATAGGGTCATTGCAGATGTCGCTAATTAAAATGAGGTCACACTGAAGGAGAGTAGACCCCTCACACAATATGACGGCTGTGTTTAAGTGAACGTGATATTTGGACACAGAAACAGTCATGCCGAGAGGGAAGCTGTCTGCGAGTCGAGGAGACAGGCCTGGAACAGCCCCTTCCCTCATAGCCCTCAGAAGGCAGCAACCCCGAGGACCCCTGGACTTCAGGCTTTGGCCGCCAGAATTGCTGTTAAACCTCTGGGCTTGTGATGCTCTATTACAGTAGCACCAGAAAGCCAAGGGCGCCCTGCTTCCTCCTGCTTCTCCCAGAACCCTCACTCTGGGGGGGTGGGGGGAAGCCAGGTACCCTGTGTGTCCAGTTACCCCAAGAATATGGCGTGGGAGGGACCCCCACATGGAGTTGTAGTGGAGCTCCCCGCAGCACCCATCAGACAACAGGAGTGAGCCTTCTTTGGCATCAACCCAGGAGTGCTCTCTGACGATCCCAGCCCCAGCCAACCTGTCACTGCATGAACAACTCCAAGGGACAGGGGCCTAGTTGAGCCCTTCTCTATCCTGACCCACAAAGTCATGAGTGATATGAAGTGGTTGGTGGACGCTGCTAAGTCTTCGGGTAGATGCGAATCAGCATAGTACCCAGCGCACCTGCCCTTCTCCGGTCCCTCCCTTCCCTGGGACTGGAACACGAAGGTGGTGATGGTGGGCCATCTTCGGTCATGCAGAGGAGGACATGGAGACGCCACAAAATAGGACCTGGGCTTTTGGATGTCCTCCTGGAACAGCGCTGCTGACTCCCCCAGATGCCACTTGAATTTTAAATAAAATTAGGGAAATAAATTGTCTTGTTTAAGCCACCGCTAATTCTGCCTCTATTTTAAAAGCCAAATCAATATTCTAGCAATAAGGTGTGTGTAAAACAAATAGCTCGGTGTCTAGCACGTAAGTAAGTGCTTTTTTCAAAAGGTACCTGTTGTCATCATTAATATCCCATCTAAGGCTCCTGCGGGGGCAAGGCTGGTTGAGTCCTGTTGTCCGTGAATAAACCACTGGCTCAGCCCTCCTCCAAGTGAATGGGAGGTGAACCCAGGTCAATGATTGGCCAACCAGACAGGCCAAACTGAAATTGGCTGTGGTCATGCATAATTCATACCAAGGATCTCTTCCATCAGCTTCAAACTGACCAAAGTCCTCCCAGGCAGACCGCCAGACAGGGGGCCAGGGACACGAGCACTGGCACATGCAGTCCCACTCCTCTGACCATAAAATGAGCCAAAGCTCATGGCAGCCACTATAGGTTCCCACCCCTCCTCCCCTGGTGCAGAGGGAGTGGGATTGGAGGAGAGAAGGGGCAGAATGACACAGCGGGTAGATCTCAGATAACGACAATAGAGAAGGGAGAACCAGAGAAACTAACTCTATCCTGAGAAATCAGGAGAGGCTTCTGGGAAGAGGGGAACACTATCCTGAAGATGTTTTTCAGACTGCAATGGAGCGAAAGGGCTCCGCAGGCAGGGGAGTGGTCTGGACAAAGACGTCGAGTGTCAGAGTCCACATAGTTTGTGATGTGTGCCAAGCCCCGGACCTGCCTCCCTTCCACCCATTCCTGCCCTACCTTCAAAGACAGGCAGCACAGGAAAGGATAGGAGTCGGAGCCCCAGGCCCCCTAGGGCAGATGGTGTCAGAGCAGCTATGACAGAGCCGGCTTTAGGATCTTCTCTTCCTCCATAGCCATCTAACTGCAAACAGTCCTAAGAGACTCCTACTCTCTGATGTGCCACATCCGCCTCCCTGACTGGCCAACCCGCTCTGGATCTGTGCCTTTGGCTTCAGCCTGATTCTCCTTCTCATTGCCCAGCTCCCCACCTTGTGCTTGTGCGTGTCCTATGACCTAGAGGCCTGGGCAAGAGCCTACAGACTGAGGAGGCTGTGTCTGAGTGGGGAGACATGGGCCCCTCCTTTAGGGGTTCCTCAGACTTAGAAGGGAGACCAGGTACAGCAACATGGACACAACAGAGCAGTGGCCATGAGAGCCGGGCTGCCACAGAGGTCAGGAAGAGTGCAGAGCAGGGACAATCAAGGCAGGCTTCCTGGAGGAAAGGGGTTGGGAAGGAAGGGTATCAGGGAAGATCAGCCTGCAGGAGGGCTCTGGGATTCCTCCGTCACAGAGTGGTAAGAAATTTGGATCAGACTCCAGTTTAAACATCCACAGCACCATCAGCCTTCAGCGTCTAGTCAAGGAAATCGTGGTAGGGGTGCACGGGGGGGGGGTGTCCCTTGTCACCAGGAAGGCACAATGAGTGCCTTATCCATGGAGTGGGAATTCAGCGATGTGGGGGAGGGCAGGTGCTAAGGGAAAGGGCAGCCTCTACACTCCCATGGCGCCTCCTGTCCAGGGAAGAGGGGACATTAGAAATGACCCCTCCCCCAGCACACATACACCCACCTCAACCCCCTCCCAAATGACTTCCTCCACAGTCCCATCTTGGATCCCATCTCTACACAACAGCCCTGGAGGCTAGGGTAACTGCTCTGAGAGACTGATGCTGAGCCCACACCTCCAGCCACCTGCACCTCTGTCTCCATCTGCTCTCCTAGGCTGCCTAGCAAGCTCCTTTCCACCCTCCCCATTCTCTCGCAATTATTTTTCCTGCTCCTCCCTGCCCCTTGTCAAGAATTTTCATCCTGCCCCACTGGCAGGTGCCACAGAAGTCCCTTGCTTGGGCTCCATCCTCCTTGCCCCTGCTGAAGGGGCAGAGAGCACCCCCCACTCTGTCCCAGCCTTGTCCTGGGGAGGCTTTTGTCTGCGGTGCCCCGTCTTCTCCTGACTGGTGTCTCTACCCTCCCTCCCTCCGGATGCCACCTCCAAGAGGGAGAAGGGAAAGGAAATACAAAGGCACACATTCTGTTTCAGTGAAATTTGCTCTTTATTAGGGGAGCAGGAAAAGACCACACACAGCCCTCCAGCCCAGGGGCTGAGGACACGGAGAAATGGAACAAAGACCCCCATCCCGCACCCACCCCCCAGGCGCAGCAGGCAGGGAGAGGAACCCAGGTTCCGGGATCAGGAGCAGCCATGCAGATGAGGTCGGTGTAGTTAGCATATCTCCCAGGAGCCCCTGAGGTCGTCACCACATGTACGGGTCTTCTGGCCTGTAGGAAGGAACGGAAAGGAATCGCTGAGAGACCGACCTCGGATCTGGGGAGGCTAGATTGGGGGAACGCCCTAGGTGTTTCCGTGGGGCCGCGCAGCCCAGGCCAAGCACTGGGGGACGGGATGTGTGTCGGGGGGTGGGTGGCAGGGAGACACTTTTACCGTGTCTTGACCCGGCGGTCCTCGTCGTCGGGGAAGAGCAGTTTCGCGAGGACTGCTTCGGGGCTGTCGCGTTTCCCATACCTGGGGGCGGGTCCAGAGGGGGCGGGGTCAGACACGGGCACGCCCCTGGGCGGAGGGCTGGAGCCCCGGGGACCCCGTGCCCCGCCGACTCACCGCTGCCGAGTGACCAGGTTGAGGTAGTGGCGCAGCGACGCGTAGTAGCGGCTCAGCTCCTCGGGCGAGGCGTCTTCGCCGGGAGCCTCGGGTTTGGAGGGGTAAGCCTGGACCAGCGCCCCCAGGCAGACGAGCAGGGCCAGCAGCACTGTAGCCACGGCGGGCCACGGCCTGCGCACCGTCACCATCTGGAGCAGGGGCAGGGATCGTGGGTCATCCCCGGCCTTGACACCGACTGCGGGAGGCTGAGGCTGCCGTCGGGCCCACGCTCCCCGGCCTGTGCAGGGCCACTGCCAGACCAAGGCTCAGCCACCGGCTCACTGTGTGTTCTCGGGCACTGCACTGTCTCTGCCTCGATTTCCCTGTATTTCAGAGAGGCAGAAGCCCTGCCGGTCTCCCCAATTCCCATTCGCACTGCCCAGAACGGTAGCTGGAAGCGGAGGGCTATGCTGGCCTCTCAGCCCCAATGTTCACCATCCCAGCCTCAGTTTCTCCACCAAATAGCCCAGGATCCCCCGCACCAGACCATTCCCGGGCCACTCACGGCGACAGCTCCGGAAGCAGGGATGAGCAAGTGGTCGGCGAAAGGCGTCCCAAGGGCTGGACTGCTGCAGGTCGGGCTGTGGCCTCTTCCTCTGCTCAGCGCCTTCCCTGCGGGGCTTATATCTCGGCCTGGAAAAGGAGGGGGAGTTTGAGGGGGAGGGGGAGCTGGAGAGGTGGGGAGGGCCCTTCCTCTTCCTTGCCTCCACCCCCACCAGATCGCTGAGTGTACACGCAGACAGTGCGTGATGTCTCCTGGAGATCAGACTCAGACTCAGACCCTGGACAGCTCCTGAAACCCATCTTCCCCCCACAGCCCCCCAACAGCAGGGTGTAGCCTCCCCAGGAAGTGGAATGTTGGCATGTAGACTCCTGGGGCAGCCCCTGGGACCAGGGATAAGACTCCATCTTCCCTAGTCTACCCATGGGTGGGAAGGACGGGCATAGGCTTGACACTGCCTCCCCCCATGAGACCCGTGACTGGTCCACGGAAAAGTCAACCTTTTCAGCCCTCCCTCTGCAATTCCTTGGAGAGGGGCTGAGGGAGGCAGAACCCGCGGGGAAAGCAGGGAAAGCCTCTTTCTACTGGAGGTGGGGTAGGAGCTATGGTTTGGGCTCTTGACACGCTGTTTATGATGTCCTAGGGGACAGGTCTGTCTGGACACCCCACTATGTCCCTTCTCTGATAAAGATCTGGGGAGAGGGCCAAAAGGAGGCAGAGGCCAGTCCCCTCTCCCAGAAGCACCTGAGTCGGCCACCTGCGCATCCAGCCTGACACGCACAGACCCAGGCCCACTGTCCCCAGGCCATTTCCGTCTCCACTGGGTTCTGGGGCAAAGATCCTCCCCCAGGACCTTTGAAAGAAAGAGGAAGGGACTCTGTTTATTAGGCACCTACTGTGCACGAACCATACAGGATCGAAGCACAACCCAATGATCTGAGTTTATACCCATTTTACAGATGAGGTAACCGAAGGTCTGAGAGAGGAGGGAACCGAGGATTTGAACAAGAGGAAAGTGCTGGGGTAGACCCCAGGAAGAGGCCCTCTCCACTGAGGGGCAGAATGGCTCACTACCAGGAATCACCAGGGAGCTCAGAAGTTGGGCGTGGGAGCAGGAGAGGGGAGTCTAATTTGGGGGCCTGCTACCCAATCTGAGAGGCCAACCACATCAGGCCCACTTGCTCCCACTGGGAAAAGAGGGCTGTTAGGGAGTCTTCCCCATAAAGCCCTTTCCATCTCCCTTTCTCCCAGCCTGGCCAGAGCCTCTAGGGCTTCCCTGTGTCCCATCAGCCCCTGAGGGCAGGAGGCGCCATCTTGTTTCTGCGCCAGCCCCTCCACCCCCCAGGACAGATGGCCGTGTTATTTTTAGAGCTCTCTCAAGGTGGAGAATCTAGGGCTCCCTCAATCACCTTTTTATAGGTTCAATCACCTGCACTCTCCGGAAAGGCACCTTATCAACCAGTCGGGCCCATGGGCCCTGCATATCCCAGGAAAGGCCAGGGCAGCACGCTGAGCAAGGAGGCAGAAGAGGGGACATGGACTCTATAACCAGAGGGAGAAGAAAAATCATTCACCTGAGGGCAGGTGCACAGCCCTGTTCTCCAGGACCCTCAGTCTCAGAGGACAGTCATGGCCATGCCCTTGGGGATCCCCATACCCTCGGGGAGGGGCAAAGCCGTATCACCAGGGAGCCCCCTCCTAAGGGAGGAGGCCCAGCACCCTCCTTGCAGAGCCCCAGTCTGGAGAGTTGCCAGGACACAGAGATAGAGAGGAAAACAGAGGGACAAGTCTGGGTCCAGTTGGGGGAGCAGACGGCAAGGCAATAGCCAGGGAGCTGGTTGGAACAGCTGTAATCCCAGGGGTCGGAGTCTAGATAAGGACCCCTGCAGGCTAACGGGGACAAGGATGTGGAGAGTGGGAGCCATTTGCTCTTCTGCAGCCCTGGCTGGGGTCATGACAGAGGTTTCTGGTGTACTGATCCCAGGCAGAGAGAGAGGACAGTGATTGCAAAGTGCCCAAAGGGAATTGGCGGCCTCTCCTTCCTCGGGGAGTTGGGGGGGGGCGGTTTTGAGGACAGACGGGAGCAGAGGAGAAACTGTAGAGAAGCCAGAAGGTATGGCAGAAGGCCTGGGTTCAAGGTACAACCCCTAAAATAGTCGCTTCCCTCTTTGCCTTTAGAGTGACTGTGAGAGAGAGAGAGACAGCAGCCGGCCCACCACAGCCTACAAACCTCCCACGGGCCCACCCCGCCCTTCAGCTCCACTTCCCAATTACAGGGCAAGCTGATTGGTTCATTAATCACCACCTCCTCAGTGAAGACTTTATTAACTTGTTCATTAGTGGGGATGACGTCTCGGCCCTCGATCAATGCACTCAGTTACCCCCCACCCACGTACGCGCCACCAGCATTGACCCATGACTCAGTTGCTATTAGACGTGTTTGGGAGGTGGGGGGCTGATAGCTGTGAAAGCAGAAACTTCAAATTAATTGTTGTTGTAGACTTGGGACCAGCACCTGCCTCCAACTTGTCCTCAAAGAGCAAGGGGGACAGAATCACGGGGGCGCCCTTGTCCTTGATCCCCATTCTCAGAACACCTAGTAACTGGAGGCCAAGAAAGGCCAGAGGTCAGGGAGGCCAGGAACTGGGACCCCAGCTGAGCATTCCCCTTGCCCAGGGGGGCTCCAGGGCCACTCCTCAAGATAGGATGACCCATGGCACACATCTCCAGCGGCTTAGCATTCTCTCCCCCATCCCACTGCCTGCCCACTGTCCCCCACTTCCCACACACAGGGGCTCTCTTTGATCTACCATGTGCTGGGCAGGGCTAGGCCATTGCCTTCCACCCTCAACAAGGCCTCATGCCCAAGGTTCTGTGGACAGCAGGTTGCCACGTGGCAATTATTAAGCCCCTTCTCTCCTAGGCACTATGTTAAGCACAGAGCCGTGAACAAAGGGGCAAAATCCTTGCCTTCGTGAAACTTACATTCTAATGGCAAGAAATAGAAAATCAATCAAGAAAGCATGTAGCATGTCTGATTATGATAAGTACTATGGAGAAAAGTCAGGGTAAGGCAGAAAGAGTACTGCGGTGTGCGGAACTTATTTTATGTTGGGTGGTTGTGGAAGGCCTCACTTATGAGAGGGCATTTGAAGGAAGTGAGGAAGCAAACCATGAGGCTATGTTGGGAAGAATGTTCCAGGCAGGGGAAAGAGCAAGTGCAAAGGCCCTGAAGTAGGAGTGGGCTTCACAGTTTGAGGATGGCGAGGAGGTCCATGTGGTTGGAGTGGAGTGACCAGTGGGGTCAGTGAGAAGGAGAGGATTAGGGAGGCATCAGGGGACTGGACCATGTCGGGCCTCGTAGGTTGCTATGAGGACTTTGGCTTTTGCTCAGAATGACACGAGAGCTTCGGTCCAAGGAGTGACATGATTGGATCTAGGTGTTATTTTTTTTTCATTTATTTTTAAAGATTTTATTTTTTTAAGTAATCTCAACACCCAATATGCAGCTCAAACCCACAACCCTGAGACCAAGAGTCACCTGCTCCACCCACTGAGCCAGCCAGGGGCCCCCTGACTTGGGTTTTAAAGGCAGCATCCCAGCTGCTATGTTGAGAGCAGACTGTAGGAGGGCAAGGTCAGAACCAGAGAAGCCAGTTAGGAACCCACTGCAGTAATCCAGCCAAAACGTGATGGTGGCCCAGACATACACACACACACACACACACACACACACACACATACACTCTTCACGGGTGCAGATATCCCACACACGTGTCACCTAAGGACAATGCCTAGTTATATCCAGACAGTACTGAGTCTTGCATCTAGCTAGGAAAAAAATCCCCTGGAGGAGACAGTGGAAAATGGATGGATGTCAATGGTGGTTAGGCAGCAGATCGGTCTGCTCTGCTCTCCGATGGTTAAGGCTACGCATATATTAGCCCATGTGAAATTCTCTATGCCACCTTGATTTCCCAGCCATAGCCCTGGAAAATATTGGCTACCACGACGGCACATCTCAAAATGCAAGTGGGTCCATTCTGTCATGAATACAAATGTCCTGTTGCCTAAAAACACTGGCCATTTGCACGGAGTGAAGCAGAGAATGAGGAATAACCCGTTGACACCGCGGAGCAATGGCGCCTGTCTGAAAAGATATCAGCTGCATTCAAGGAAGCTTTGTCATCTGCTTAGATTAATGGCAGGGGAACAGACAGGGGCCACCCTCTCCTTCTCGTGATCTGTCACTGTGTACAAAGCCCTGTGACGGACAACGGGGACCGTGGGTGACTGAGTGAGGTCAATAAGAAATGGTTCAAACTGTCACACCATGGATCCTGGTTTTACCAAGGGGGCGGCTTTGGGAGGCAGGAATGCCAAGAGAGAAAGGATTTTCGCTTCGGATGGCCGGAGTTGCCCTAGAGAAGCTTCCCTTACCGCAAGTCCTCGGTCCTTCTGGAAATCGCGGTGACAGATACCTGTGGCCTGGTGCAATCCCAAGATTCAGGCTTCTCTCTAGAATAGGCATCAGCCAAACCTTTCTGTAAAGGACCAAACAGTAAATATTTTAGTCTCTGTTCCGCCATTCACCTTGGCTACTGTCGCACAGAAGCCTCCTAAGAACTATGCAAACAAACAAACAAAGAAGGGGCGGGGCTGCACCCCAGTGAGACTTTACTGGTGGATATCAAAGATTGAATTCCACATCCGTTTCAGGCCATAAAATATTCTCCTTTTGATTTTTTCCAACCATTTAAAGATATAAAACCATCCGTCGTAAAACCATTTGTACTCAGGATGTACAAAAACAGGTTCGGGAAACAACAGCGTTCTGACCCCAGGTCTCAAAGAGCAGGTACTTCAGGTTCCCCCCATCCGCCCCCCCCCATCCCAGGGTGTCAGGTGTCCGGTGTCGGGGCTGCCTGTTTACCAAGAGTCAGCTGGATCTCTCACCTCGTTTCAGCCAGGTATACTTGTCTTTGTAATCCTATAATCCCATAATCCTATTATCACATAATTCAATTAAATAGTACACAAACTGATGAAATGTGAGTGCACAGAATCACTTCCTTGAAAACTAAGTTGGCTGCTTTGAACCGACCAGAGAATTGCAGAAATGTTGAATGAGGTGTGAAGGGTAACTAGAAATTCTTTGGAGAAATTTCTAAAAAAAAAAAAAAAAAAAAAAATCTAGGTGGCTTCTACACCAGATATTTTCACTTGTGTCCTTATCTTCTCACCCCATTTAAGGAAACTGGAAATAACAGGTGATGGGTTGTGGGAGTGATTAATGCAAGGAAGACAAGGACACCTCGAGTCAAGAGCTCAAAGACAGCCTGAGGCTTAAATGTGCATTTATAGGTTTGAAGTCAAAACGATTTAACAAAGTCATATATGTTTCTTTTTTTTTTTTTAAGATTTTTATTTATTTATTTGACAGAGATCACAAGTAGGCAGAGAGGCAGGCAGAGAGGGAGGAAGGGAAGCAGGCTCCCCGTTGAGCAGAGAGCCCGATATGGGGCTCGAGGACTCTGGGATCATGACCCGAGCCAAAGGCAGAGGCTTTAACTCACTGAGCCACCCAGGCGCCCCTCTGTTTCTATTTTATGATTGCCCACTTGGGCCAGCTTTTTCTGAAGACCGGCCAGTGACCCAGTCCTGCTTCTATCTAAGCAAGAACTTCTCCAGCAGTTTACCTACTTTCTGTATAGTTTGAATTTGAATGTTTTTATAGATTGTATATATCACTTAAATAGTTTAAAGAACTAATAAAGGGGCGCCTGAGTGGCTCAGTTGGTTAACTATCCAACTCTTTTTTTTGTTTAAGCTTTTATTTATTTATTCGACAGAGAGAGACACAGCGAGAGAGGGAACACAAGCAGGGGGAGTGGGAGAGGGACAAGCAGGCTCCCTGCTGAGCAGGGAGAACAATGTGGGGCTCGATGCCAGGGCTCTGAGATTATGACCTGAGCTGAAAACAGACGCCTAACAACTGAGCCACCCAGGAGCTCCCAGTATCCAACTTTTGATCTCCGCTAAGGTCTTGATCTCAGGGTCATGAGTTGAAGGCCCGCATTGCATTTCATGCCCAGCATAGAGGAGAGAGAGAGAGAGAGAGAGAGAGAAAGAGAGAGAGAGAAAAGAGGGAGAGAGAAAGGAAGAAAGAAAGGAAGAGACCAAAGGAAAAAGAAGGAGGAAGGGAGGGAGGAAGGAAGGGAAAGAAAGAGAAAGAGAAGAAAGAAACAAAGAAACAAACAAAGGAAGAAAGAAAGAGGAAATGAGGAAGGAAGGAAGGAAAAGGGAGAGGAGGGGAGGGGAGGGAGGGGAGGAGGAAGGAGGAGGTTGGCTTCCCTCTCCTACAAAGGTCCAAGCTGGCAGATGGTCCAGAGGTGGGGGCTCTGGTAGTGGCTCTGACCCCCAAGGAGCCCAGCACCTTCTATCTTGTTACCCCGAGATAGCTGCATTCATCTGTATGGCAGAAGAGGGATCACCTCCCCACATTCACTGCCAGTTCCTGGGAATGAGTAAAGAAGAAGTAGAGGGTGAGCATTTTCCTTTTAAAAATCTAATAGGGGTGGGTGGGGGCGCCGGGGTGGCTCAGTCCTTCAGCGGCTGCCTTCGGGAACCTGGGATCAAGCCCCGCATCAGGCTCTCTGCTCGGCCCGGAGCCTGCTTCTAACCTCTCCCATTTTCGTTGCTTGAGTTCCCTCTCCCGCTGCGTCTCTCCCTGTCAAGTAAATAAATAAAATCTTTTTAAAAAAGAAAAAATCTAATATGGGGGGGAGGGCCCTGGGTGTCTCAGTTGGTTAAATGACTGCCTTCGGCTCAGGTCATGGTCCCGGTGTCCCTGAATCAAGTACCATATTGGGCTCCCAGCTCTGGTGGGAGTCTGCTTCTCCCTCTTCTTCCCTCTCATGCTCTTTCTCACTCTCTCTCTCTCTCAAATAAATAAAATCTTTTTAAAATTCAAAATCTAATGGGGGAAGCTGCACACATGACTTCTCCTACCCCAGTGTCCAGAACTTGGTCACGTGGACACTCCTTACTAGGAGGGAGCCTAGGAAACATGGTCCCCACCACGAGGATCCCACCTTCCCCCACAGTTTTAGCCAACTCAGTGGTGTTTTCCTGCCTCCACCACCGTCTCTGATTCTCCCGACACCGAGCAGGCCCTCAGCAGTTTGATCCAATTCCGACACTAACTACCTAAGGTGAGCACAGCTGGCGCCACTCACGGGCCCAGTCCCACAGTCCTGCCCCCCACTCCAGATGCTGTCGAAACCCCTGGACCTCCTGTGCTTCTGGCCAAGAGGCTATAAATCCGGGACTTCTGTAACCCCGTCCTTGGGTTGGATAGTCTGCTAGAACATTTCCAAGAACTCAGGAATACACTTTATTTACACTTACTGGTTTACTATAAAACACGTTAGAAGGGATACAGATGAGCAGCCAGATAGAGAGGCATACGGGGCAAGGCGCGGAAGGGTCCCGAGGGCAGGAGCTCCTGTCCTGCAGGGCTGTGGTTCACCGCCCTCCTTGGAGATGGGGGACCAGAGCTGAAAGTTCCAGGCTTCCCATCAAGGCTTGGTCTTTCTGATGACCAGCCCCCCTCCTGAAGGTATCTAGGGGCCCACTCACCAAGAGTCCCCTCGTTAAAACTAAAAGATGCTCCTCTTACCCAGGAAATGCCAAGGGCTTTTAGGAGCTCTGCATCGGGAACTGGGGACAAAGACCAAATGTATATTCTTCTTATGCCACAGCCCCCCTCTGCGAATAGCCCCAGATCCCGGTCACTTGCTCCTCTGCTGAGCTCCTGACCTATATCATCTCTGGTCCCAGACATACCCATTTGGATGTCTGCCAGTCAACCAAAACTCCGTGCCACCCACAGAACCAAAATAATGAATCAATATTTCTCTAGTGCTGTCAAAACACCAGGCCTTTTCACATATTCGCTTAGTCTTCACTGCAAACACGACTCGCCCCATTCGTGCAGAAGATGGAATGGAAGCACCGGGAGGGCAAGTCAGTATCTGACCCTTGTCTTGATCCCCAAATCTCCAGGGAATCTCCGGCTCCTTGAAGAGAATTTCCAACTCACAGGCGGCTGAGTGGGAAATCTTGGCTTCCTAGCACAAGTGACTTGCATCGCTCTCTGGAAGTCTGGAGACAGAGCAGTGCAGATCTACGAACGGGCAGCAGGTCTCGGAATTGGGGAGTAACCACAAAGGAATTCGTCAGAGAGGGCTTGACTTTACTGTGTGCTCCCGGGACTAGAGGGGACCACATGGAATGTACAGGTGAGGGGGCATCCTCCTCCTATAGGCTTGTAGAACACATTTTGATCCGTACATTTTAAAAATGGGATATGCAGTCTAGAAGGCATTTTGGCTTTTATCTGTCATTCGAGGATACATCGCAGGGGTCCTTCTTTGTCAATAAACAGACACCCAACCCTCTGCCCCAGCGCTCCTGATGCTCCTTTCCTGTCCTGTTTTCTCCCACAGCACTTCCCACTTTCTATCACACCACACAATAACTTATTTATTATGTGTATTGTCTGCCTACTTGCGACAGACCGACTGTCGCATGTGGAAATCCTAACACACACACACACACACACACACACACACACACACACACCCCAGGTGGTGCTCTCAGCAGGCGGGGTCTTTGGTACATGATGAGGTGATGAGGGCCGGCGAATGGGGTACCAGCGAGCTCCCTCAGCCCTTCCGCCAACCCCCAGACCCTGAATCTACTGGTGCCTTAATCTTGGATTTCCCAGTTTCCAGAATTGTGGGAAATAAATTTTGCTTTTTAAGCGCTACCAAGTTTATGGTAATTGGTTGTAGTGCCTGAAGAGATGGAGACACTCCTAGAATACAGGGGTCTTTGCTTTCTTCATGATGTATCCCCAGGGGTGGGGGATGCTATGGGGCGCGTTTGGGCGTGGGGATCAATACTTCTGCTAAGCGAATGAATCCACCCCCTCACAGGCATGGGCTGCACGATTTAGCAAGCACATATACAAGCGTGCATACACACGAACGTGTACAATTCCTCAGTGCATTCTTGTCCCATTGCACTTTGCGCCCTCCCTTTGCCCGCCCTGCAGGCTGGGCGGTGGCGGATATGGGGCCCCGCCCACCATAAGGGGGACCAGACCTCATTCTGCTCCGCAGGGACAGCGTGCACCTGCCTCTGAGGCTGCAGAACTCGGGACTGAGGACACGCACTCCCAGGGCCAGGAGGATGGGGTTGGCCACTTACAAGCTGTGTGACCTTGGACAAATTACTCACCCTCCGTGAACCTCAGTCTCATCATCTGTCAGATGTAGATGACAACAGTATCTACTTCGTACAGTTGTGACCGTTTTAATTCTTTAAAAATTTTTTATTTAAGATAGAGAGCAAGCAAGGTGGGGGAGAGAGCAGAAGTGGGGGAAGGGGCAAAGGGAGAAGCAGACTCCCTGCTGAGCAGGGAGCCCGAGACACACACATGGGGCTGGATCCCAGGACTCTGGGATCATGACCCAAGCCAAAGGCATGACCCAAAGCCAAAGATGCCCAACTGATGGAGCCAACCCAGCGCCCCCAGTTGTGACAATTTTTTTTTAAGATTTTATTTTATTTATTTAACAGACAGAGATCACAAGTAGGCAGAGAGGCAGGCAGAGAGAGAGGGGGAAGCAGGCTCCCTGCTGAGCAGAGAGCCCGATGCGGGGCTCGATCCTAGGACCCTGAGATCACGACCTGAGCCGAAGGCAGAGGCTTAACCCACTGAGTCACCCAGGGGCCCTCAGTTGTGACAATTTTTTAAAAGCGATTATGTTCCAGATGAGACGGAGTAAGGCCAGGCTGCCCCGTCTCTCCCACTGAGTGGAGATATAAAACTTGAACGTCGAGGCGTGGAGCAGCCATGTGGGGAGTCAGAGAAGCCAAGCACACTGGGCACACTGAGGAAGAAAGCCAGAGTTCGGAGCACTGCTGAACAGGTGGTGACATCCCCATTTCCTCTGGTGGCCCCCAGCCGGGACATAAGACAGCCCAGAAGCCAGAACGAGGACGGCAATGAAAAGAGAGGTGGCCAGCAGAACTGCCCTGGTTCTGCCTGGAGACCGGGAGAAGGGGGGCCTAACACTCAGAAAGAGTAGTGCAGCCCCTGGGTTTCTCTTCTGCACTCGCTCCTGCCCTGGCCCCCAGAATTTTACGGCAGTGGTAGTGGTAAAAGTAAGTCCCCCCGCCATGCATACCTTAAACTCTAAGGGAAGGGAACATCCCCCTCTGATCAAAGAGCTGTGTTCCCCAGAGGCTGGGGTGAGCCTGAACACGGTCACGGTCACAGGGAGTGTGCAGCAGGGCAGGGTAAATCAAGCCCCAGTTTTCTTGCTGGAGAACAAAGCAGGGAAGCCCCAGGGCATGAGGGACATGAAGGAAATCACGGCCAGGGAAGAGCAAGTTCACCAAATTCACAAGTTCCTGAGTTTACCCCTCAGCTGCACTCAAATGGATCTGGTCTCCAGCAGTGAGCCTACGGTTTTGAGACTGGACTCAAGGAAAAACCACCGCCCAGGTCCCAGACTAGCCACTGGACACTTCACACAAGACACCGAGCTGAACCCCAGTGCAAAAGCTTTGACGTTGAAATGACCTTGAAACTATCACTCATGGAAATCCAGTGAGGACTCAGAGCCTGAAGCCACCTGGGTGAGTTCCCCTGTTAAAACAAAATCGCCCACATTCTCTGGAGAATTCTGACAGTTGCCAGATTCTTACAGCATAATTTTTTCAAAATATAAGCGAGCATTATGCAACATACAAGAACCAGGAGAACCTTCAACTCAGACAGATGCAAATGCCAAGATGACCCATAGATTGGATTTCTTTGACCAAGACTTCACAGCAGCTGTTTTATTTATTCTTTCCATATTTTTTAAATTTTATTTGAAAGAGAGAGAGCAATTGAGAGAAAACATGAGTGGAGTAGGGAGGCAGAGGGAGGGGCAGAGGCAGGCTCCTGGCTGAGCAGGGAGTCTGGGGGGGCGGCTTGATCCCGGGACCCTGAGATCAAGACCTGAGCCAAAAGCAGATGCTTAACCGACTGAGCCACCCAGGTGTCCCCAAAGCAGCTATTTCAAATGCTTCAGGCAAATACTCTTGAAATGAATAAAAAGATAGAAAGTCTCAGCTATTAAATTAAAGATAAAAACAGAACAAAATGGAAATTTTATTTTATTTTATTTCAAAAGATTTTATTTATTTACTTAACAAAGTCACAGTGAGAGAGGGAACATAAGCAGGGGGAGTGGGAGAAGGAGAAGCAGGCTCCCCACTGAGCAGGGAGCCTGATGTGGGGCTCGATTCCAGGACCCGGGGATCATGACCTGAGTCAAAGGCAGCGGCTTAATGACTGAGCTACTCAGGCGCCCCCCAAATGGAAATTTTAGAAGTGAAAAGATAAAATAACCAAAATAGAAATTCCCTGGATGGGATCAAATAGTAGAATGGATATAACAAAAGAAAGAACCAGTGAACTTGAAGATAGCACATGAGAAATCATCCACTCTAAGCCCCAGAGAGGGCACCTGGCTGGCTCAGTGGGTGAGCCATGTGACTCTTGATCTCCAGGGCATGAGTTCAAGCTCCACGATGGGTGTGGAGATTACTTAAAAATAAAATCTTAAAGGGCACCTGGGTGACTCAGTTGGTTAAGCGACTGCCTTCAACTCAGGTCATGATCCCAGAGTCCTAGGATCAAGTCCTGCATCGGGCTCCCAGCTCCACGGGGAGTCTGCTTCTCCCTCTGACCTTCTCCCCTCTCATGCTGTCTCTCTCTCTCTCAAATAAATAAAATTTAAAAAAAATAATAAAGTCTTTTAAAAAAAGCAAAAAGAAAAGAAATTCTCAGTGAAAGGAAGAACTAAGGGAATTTGCTACCAGCAGATCTGCACTAAAAGAATTGTGAAGGAAGAGTCAGATGGATGTCTAAAGACATTGCCATTTTCTTCTTCAGTTCAACCAGAAACCCTTTAGACCCTATATGACCCAGAAATCCCACTCCAAGGCAGTTATCCTAGAGAAATGAACACATATGTCCACACAAAAACCTGTCCATGGGGCGCCTGGGTGGCTCAGTGGGTTAAAGTCTCTGCCTTCGGCTCAGGTCATGATCTCAGGATCCTGGGATCGAGCCCTGCATCGAGCTCTCTGCTTGGCAAGGAGCCTGCTTCCTTCTCTCTCTCTGCCTGCTGCTCTGCCTACTTGTGACCTCTGTCTGTCAAATAAATAAAATCTTAAAAAAAAAAATAAAAAACCTGTTCATGAGTGTTTATAGCAGCTCTATTCATAATTGCCCTAAGTTGAAAACAATCTGAGTATCCCTCAGTGAGGGACCGAGTGAACAAGCTATGGTGCATTTATATATTGGGATATTTACTACTTAGCAGTGAAGAGAAATGAACCATTGAGATGCAGAATAAATTAGATTAATGTCAAAGGCGTCAGACTGAATGCAGAAAGCCTGTCTCAAAAGGTCACACACTGTAGAATTCTATTTACGGACACTCTCAAAAAGATAAAACTATGGTGATAAAGAGCACATTAGTAGTTGCTGAAGATAGGGGTAGGAGGAGGAATGACCACACGGGGATAGTGCCTGGGAGTCCTGCAGAGTGACGTAACTCTTGCAAACCCTGACCTGTGGTGGTGACCACAGGAATCTACACACATGTTAAAAGTCAGAACTGTTGGGGCACCAGGGTGGCTCAGTGGGTTAAAGCCTCTGCCTTCGGCTCAGGTCATGATCCCAGGGTCCTGGGATCGAGCCCCACATGGGGCTCTTGGCTCAGTGGGGAGCCTGCTTCCTCTTCTCTCTGCCTGCCTTTCTGCCTACTTGTGATCTCTGTCAAATTAAAAAGAAAAAAAAGTCAGAACAGTTCCCCAACCAAAAAAGTCAATTTTAGTGTATGTTACTTTTCAGAATCATTTTTTTAAGTTATTATCTCTAAAGAGCTTGACACAGTTCCTGATAAAATAGTAAGATTTCAAAAAGGGTTAAAAATTGGGGTGTCTGGGTGGCTCAGTCAGTTAAGCTTCTGCCTTCAGCTCAGGTCATGATTCTAGGATCCTGGGATCAAGCCCTGTATCAGCCTCCCTGCTCAGCAGAGAGCTTGCTTCTCTCTCTCTCTTTCTGCCTGCTGCTCTGCTTACTTGTGCTCTCTATCTGTCAAATAAATAAATAAAATCTCTTTTTTTAAGTGTTAAAAATAAAATAAATTCCTCACTTTTTGAACTGAGACATCTGCCTGGATAAGGAACATATGAGAAATGCCCACTGGAGATGGCTGCTTAAAGGCCGTGAGAATGTCCTGTTCCACTGGGGTCTGCTCCTTCTGGGAGGTCCACCTCTGGGACGTACAGGCAGAAGGGAAGCAGCATGAAGATTCATGACCACCGGGCACAAGCAGCCCCCTGGAGGAGGTGAGGTGGGAAGGGGAGAACTGTGGGGGAGCGGGTCCAGGTGCTTTTAGAGAGCTTTTAGTGGAAGCTCAGAATTCCACTCCAAAGCCAGAAAAATCCTGGTACAAACTCACTTCATCTTCTCCCCCAGCCTCTGTGGCCAAGCTACGTCATCTCTGAGCCTCGGCGTTGTCATCTGTGGAAAGTAGATCATAAAAGTGCCCATAAAGGGAAATGAGGATATTTAATGACACGGTGCCCATAAGATGCTCAGCACCATGGCCAGCTCTCATAAATGCCCAATAAAATGCTAGAGTTTATGGCCATTATTTGCAATAAAGCGATTGGCAGGATACACCCTAAATGTGAACAGTGGGTTACCTGCGCTCGAACTCACAACCCTGAGATCGAGAGTCCCACGCTCTACAGACCAAGCCAGCCCAGCGTCCCTTGTGGAGGGCTTGTTGTTGTTGTTGTTGTTGTTGTTGAAGGTTTTTTTTTTTTTATCTCCAACATTTCATTCCAAAAATGTTGAAACTTACAGCAAGTTGAAAAGACTATTTGGCGAACGTTCTTAGTAAGATCCAGGATGCTTTTTCTTTTTTTTTTCTTTTCTTATTTCTTTTTTTTAGATTTTATTTATTTATTTGACAGACAGAGATCACAAGTAGGCAGAGAGGCAGGCAGAGAGGGGGGGAAGCAGACTCCCAGCTGAGCAGAGAGCCCGATGCGGGGTTCGATCCCAGGACCTTGGGATCATGACCTGAGCCTAAGGCAGAGGCTTAACCCACTGAGCCACCCAGGTGCCCCTCAGGATGCCTTTTCTTCCTTTTTGCTTATCCATAGATAGCAAAATAGACATTTGTTACTTGGATAATGGAATATAGTTACAAGGGAAGGAAAAAGAAAAAAAAAAAAAAGTGAAGGAGAACAGGACCAAGAACAGAGTCACTGCCTCGGCTCTGCCATCAACTGCCTTTAGAATCGGCCCCACATCCAATTAGAAATTCTTCCAGCCATTGAGCCCTTTGCCCATATGTCACCCCTGTGTCCACAGGATGTCAGGAGAGATTTTGCCAAGCGCCTTGCTAAAGTCCAGACGCAAGGAGCCTGTGGCACCTCCACCCCCGATCCAGTAATTCCATTAATGAGGCAAATTAGATCAACCCAGAGTAATCTGTTCTTAGCGGTTTCCCATCATGTCTTCTCTTCCACATACCTGCAAAACCGAGGGCAGTGGGAAAGGCATGGATTCCAGAGTCAGACAGCTCTGGGTTTGAAGCTCACTAGCATTTCTCAGCTGTGTGACTTTGGGCAAGTTGCCTGACCTCTCTGGGCCTCTCTGCAAAAAGGGAACAAAAAAGCCCAGGTCACAGGTTTCTTTTGATAAATAAAGTCATGGATATATTTGTCTCCCTCCCCATCCAAGCTGTGGTCTCCTCTCCTCAAGGCCAAAGCCTGGCCTTCCTATCTTTGCCTCCCTCAGTGCCCAGCACCTGGGGGGACCCTCACCTCACCCCCGACCCCACCCCAATACCCCTCGCGCTCCCCTCTCTACTTCTCTGCCCTCTGCATCTCCCATCCCTCTCCACAGCTCTCACTAACTCCCTTTCCACACGTTGCCCTCTCCTCCCCTACCCAGAACCTCTTGCTTCTCCCTCTCCCCACCCCCTGCCTTCCCTCCCTCGCCCAAGCAACAGGCTTCACCCCTACTCCATTCCATGCCCCCTGTGCAGCCCTGGCCTGCTCCGTAGGCCCCCGTGGAGGGATAAGTAGTACGACTCATTTGCTCCCTCACTTGTTAACAGCTTCATTGGTTCCGAAGGCTCCACGGAAAGCCATTAGTGTGACTCAGTCTGTGCCATCCATGCAGGCAGCAGGGAGGTGACAGCAGAGAGAGGAGAAAACAGAACACAACCCACCATCCGCCCTGCTGGCGCCCCCCCGGAGAGACGGAGACCCAGGCCAGCTGCACGGAAACTAGGGTTTGGGGGGGGGTGACTCTCCTTGACAGCCTTGCACCTGACAGGACGTGGGTGCAGAGGTAGCACTGCCCCCCACCAGAGGATGCTGGCCTGAGGCCCATTCTAGGCCTACCTACCCCCAACACAGGCACCACAGACCTGCCCGTTCTTTGGCATGACATTCATGGCCCTCCCCGCCTCCCTCCTCCTTCGCCCCTCTGGCCACTTTCTCCTGCCTCACCTCCCCCTGCTCTCCACTCTCCTCTGCCCAGCTCTGAGGTCCCCAGAAACCACAGTCCAGTCTCTGAGCCATTCCCGCCCCTGCCACAGGGATTTTCCTGCTGGTGGTCCCCGCTCCAGAATGTTCAGGAAAACCTCTTGAAACTGCTGTCCCAGAACCTCAGGCTCTTAAAAACCACCACTAGCTGAGATTTTCCCTACAATAAGAGTTTTTGGGATTTCTCTGGTTTTTTGTTTGTTTGTTTGCTTGTTTTTCGGGGGTTTTCTTGTTGTTATTTTTTACTTATTTGAGAGAGAGAGAGAGCACGCACATGAGTGGGGGGAGAAGCAGAGGGAAAGAGAGAATCTCAAGCGATTTCCCACTGAATGGGGAGCCTGCCATGGGGCTCGATCTCATGATCCTGATCATGACCTGAGCCGAAACTAAGAATCAGACGCTTAACTGATGGCGCCACCCAGCTGTCCCCCTACAGTAAGTTCTTAACCAGGGTCCTTTGATGGGATTCAGGAATCTGTGAACCCCTTGAAGTTGTGTGACAAAATCTGTGTGAAGGATGGTCTTTCTGAGGAAGACTGTCCATGGCCTCCACGAATATTTGAAGCCCCCACCACGCTCTCCCCCAGGTCACCCCCCTCTGCTCCTGGTGAGCCGTGGCAGCATTGAGAGTTACTGCCCAGACACTCTGTTTAGGTCTGTCCCTCAGAAAGAAAAGCCACACGTTCTCCAAAGTACTTAGCTATTTGTAAGTCACACACTCACGATGTTTATCTGTTCCTGCAACAGTAAAGGTAGGAGGAAACGTTATTCATAGAGGTCACCCACTCCCACTCTGTGGCTGGGCTCCCCAAAGCATAGCCCCCAACACCCTGCTTCAGAAGGGCAGAGCTGTTTATCCATTGGCCCTCTGGACTGTGGGCACCTCGCAGACAGTGCCCTTGACTTATCTCTCTCCGTTGTGGCCCCCATCCCGGTGGCGGGGGCAGGGCGGGAAGAGCCTCAGTAAATGTGAGTTGCAATGTAGATATGAGTGAGTCTCTATTTCATAGACATGAGATATGAGACACAAAGAGGTAAGGTGACTTGCCTTATGTGAGGTCATCTAATCTTAACCAGCTGGGCCTGGGCCTCTGGCCCTGGCCCTGGGCGGATGGGGTGGCTTGGGATATGTTCGCTGACTCTTGCTGGTTGTCCCCAAATCTATTCCTCTCTTCTTCATTAGTCAGAGAACCTCAGACTTAGCTGAAACCTGATTTGAAAGAAAGAAAGAAAGAAAGACATAGTCCCAACCTCTCTCGCAATTAGTTATGTAGATATGACTAAGTTCTGGCCAATGGATTGCCAATGAAAGCTATGCTTATAATTTCTAGAAAGTGTCATTCGAGGCATTTTAAGGCACCATAATGGTGTGTGTTTTGTTCTTGTTTTTATTTTCTGCTTCATCCTCCCTTCTATTTGCTGGAGGAAGACCTAATGGCTGGAGCTCAGGCAGCCACGTTGGACCATAAGGCAAAGGACACATCTTAGACAGCCAGAGGGAAAGCCTGACAAGCCCTGGCTCCCTGACAACTCACCACCACATCAACCCGGGGTTGCCAACTTCTGGGCTTTTTATACAAGAGAATACGACCTTGTATGTTTCTGGCAACCACTCTCAAAGTGTGGTTTCACATTAGGAGCAACAACATCACCTCACAACTTGTTAGAAAGACACAGTCTCCAGCTCCATCCTGACAACTACTGAATCAGAATCTGGGGGTGGGGACTGGGCTTTAATAAGGCCGCTGCTGGATTCTGACACCACTCAAGTTTGAGAGCCACCAGGTTGAGACTTTATAAAATTGAGTTTTTCTTCACTCACAGCTGGACTTAATAATCCCCAACGACAACACACTGAAGGGGAAACAAGACGTCTGGACAAGGACTGCACTTACCTATACAGCATGTTTGTGAAAAAAATAAAACCTTTTAAAGCACTCCCTTCTCTAATAACAGTAACAAGAAAAACTGTAGGTGTATCTGCATACAATCCCACAATTTGAGCAACTAGCCAACCAAAGGGAAAATGAAGACCTGGGCATCCAGACGAGGCCCAGGGATGGAAGGGGGGAGACAGGAAGGAGAGGAAGAAACAGGCCAGAGAGAGCTTAGTCCATGGCAGAGAGCTTACTTTTATCCAAATGGTGGTTCTATAAATGTTTTTTTCTAAAGATTATTTATTTGAGGGTGAGAGAGCACATGATGGTGGAGAGGGGCAGAGGGTGAGGGAGAGAGAGAATCTTAAGCAGGCTCCATGCCCAACCCAGAGTCTGACTCCAAGCCTGACCCCCGGGTCAGATCATGACCCTGAGATCTCAGGCCCTGGGATCATGACCCGATCCGAAACCAAGAGTCAGACACTTAACCTACTGCGCCATCCAGGCGCCCCATCTATAAATGTTTTAAACTTTTCAACATTTTTTTAAATAGGAGAATAGCCCCCATTCGTTATTGTGCACAAACTGTAAATGTTCAGCTCAGTGGGTTTCCACAAACTAAACACACCCGTGTAACTAGCACCCGGTATAAGAGACAGAGCATGTTACCATCCCCAGAAGTCCTTCTCTTGCCCCCCCTTCCCGTCACTGCCCTGCTGAGGGTAATCACGTACCCTTATCTCAAACATATCAATGGAAACACGTGGCAAGTGTTCGTGTCCAGCTCCTCACCCTCCACAGTAGGTTTGTGAAGTTCATCCTGTTGTTATACGTGTTTGGATCTTGTTCATTCGCATCTTCCATAATATTCCATTGTGTGAATGTCATTTTTTTTTAAAGATTTTATTTTTTTTTATTTTTTTTTAAAGATTTTATTTATTTATTTGACAGACAGAGATCACATGTAGGCAGAGAGGCAGGCAGAGAGAAAGGAGGAAGCAGGCTCCCCAATGAGCAGAGAGCCCGATGCGGGGCTCGATCCCAGGACCCTGAGATCATGACCCGAGCCGAAGGCAGAGGCTTTAACCCACTGAGCCACCCAGGTGCCCCTAAAGATTTTATTTTTAAGTGGTCTCCACGCCCAACGTGGAGCTTGAACTCACAACTCTGAGAGATCAAAAGTCACAGGCTCCATGGACTGAGCCAACCGGGTGTACTGCCTGCTTAATTCTCCTATCATAAGGCCCCGGGTGCCTGTGTGGTATTTCATAGAAGGGGGATCCCTTACTGACCAAACATTTGATGGCAAGATCACTGCATGCTCATATACACTACTCCATGTCTACAATGTGAACGGTGCCCCTGAGATTCAATACTCTATTGCAGTGTACAACCTGTATGCTAGTACTTGGTCTGACTTTGGGGCAGGAGTCAGGCCAAAAAAAAAAAAAAGAAAGAAAGAAAAGAAAAGAAAAAGAAGAAGAAGATGATGATGATGATGCTGATGATGATGATTTAACCAAGCTTCTGGCAAAAGCAGGAAATAAAGCAGATTTGGGCACGTGGCAGAAACAGGCATGGCAGAACTGGACAGTCTTCCAAGCTAATGAGATGTCAGTAAGACATGCTTGAAGCTGGATGCTGGGCTCAACTTGGATGCCTCTAACCAGTCGGTTGAGTAGGCTTCCCTGTACTGAGGGCAGCTGTTCATTTTGTCCTAGATAAGATGGTCTGTCCCTCAGACAACCTTGGCATGGGGTAACCTTAGAAGGAAAAGAGTGGTGAAGGCACCAAGCCGGTGGCGCCATGTTGAACAGCATGTTGAGGTCCTCAAAGCAGCTGGGAGTGGAAAACAGGGATCTAAGGAGAGTTCGGGGGCAGAGCTGACAGCCCTGGGATGAAGGAGGCAGCCAGAGGGTGTGGTCACTTTCCAGGGCCTCTCCCAGGGAAGCCCCTGCAAGCTTAGCTCCCAGCTCTGGAATCTGATCAGTGGCCCCGCAGACCTAGCCCTGCTAGGACACAGGTGGCCTGAGCGCGTCCCCCCCCCCCCCGATTCTGGGACCCTCGGGGTCTCCGTGCTGTCCCCGTGGGCAGGAGGGCAACACCTGGTAGGGAGTACTGCATAGATCCCTGAGGCCAGGCGGGAGGCGACACCGCTGGGTGTGAGGGCTGTTAACCCAGGGGCTCACGCATCACAAGAAGACCCCTTCGGATACACACCTGCACCCACCGCCCACCGTGCCTCGCGGACACGCACGCAGCTCTCACCCTCAGGGACCCAGAGGCTGCAGGGGAATCCCGGCGCGCAGGTCTGCCCACTCCACACCCTTTCCCACCGCTCACCCCACGCGCTGGCGGCTGGCAGGTGACCGCCACCGTCGCACGCGGCCCCACCCTCCCGGGGGTCCTGCGCCGGCTGCCAGCCCGAGGCGAGCGGCAGGTGTTTGCACAGCTAAGTGGCGTCTGTGTACAGAGCCTGCCGCGCTTATCTCCCGCAAACACATTATCTCCCGCAACGCCAGCGGCGAGCAGTGCCGGAACCCCTCGCCCCGCCGCGCTCATCCGGCCGGCGCTGATAAGAGCCGGAGGCAGCGGAGAGCACCGTCACTTCCCGGCATCCTGCCCGCCTCCGATGGCCCCGCGGATCCGGAGATATGATGGGGTCGCGGTTAGGAGGGCCCCAACCGGGGGAGGCCGGAGACTCCCCAGCACACTGCATCAGCGTGCTACCTGCCCCCGCCCTCGCCCATCGCCCCCTGTCCCTCCTCTCCAGGGCCCGGCCTCAGCCACCAGCCCTGGCTGCTCCGAGCTCATCCATCTGCCCCGGCCTCCTTCCCCTGGTGGCGGCGACACAGGCAGAGACCCACGTTTTGACCTCGATTCCCAATGGGTGGGAGCAGGAGACTGGTCAGGAATTCCTTAACACTACCAGTACTGGTACTACTCGTATCTCATTCGACCGAGGCTTAGCTGGGGCTCAGGGCTGCCTGAGAATCATCTGATTCCATTTTCGCCACAATTTTCCAACCACTGGGTGGGGGAGGCACCGTGACTACCCCATTTCGCAGAGGTGGAAACGGCTTACTTAGGTGGAAACCTCAGCATGTGAATTTGAACCTGGCGCCGGTCCGAACCCAGAGCCTGCAGGGACCTCCTCCCGAGAAGCCAGCAGATTAGTCCAGCCTCCTCGGGTTCCAGAAGAGGGCACTGAGGCACAGCTGAGGAAACAGCTGGCATCTGGCTGTCAGGCACCGAGTCCGCACTGAGGTCACTGAAATCGATTACTGAAGTCTAGACCCGGACTTGGTCAGATCATTAAATCTCGATTTTGCTCTTAATTAAATCCACTCTGGTTGCATGAGGTCCCGTGATGCTGGGCATGACTTTGTTCCTCCTCCAAACTTGTACGAAAGTGGTGATAGAACATTTTTTTTTAAAGATTTTATTTATTTGTTTTTCAGAAAGAGAGAGCACAAGCAGGCAAAGTGGCAGGCAGAGGCAGAGAAAGAAGCAGGCTCCCCACCGAGCAAGGAGCTCAATGTGGAACTTGATCCCAGGACCCTGGGATCACGACAGGAGCGGAAGGCCCAACCTACTTGAGCCACCCAGACATCCCGGTGATAGGACTTTTATGATGAAAAAAGAAAAGGCCCTTCTAAGTACAAAAACAAACAAAATGAATATATTAAAAATTGTATAAGTTGGTCGACATTAAAACATAACATTTCTCTATATAATTAAAAACTAAAGTAAAAGGCAGGACTCAAACTCAAGAAAACATATTTATCACATATATGACCAAAGAAGCATTAAGGTCTGGAATATGTGAGGAGTACCTACAAATCAATTAAAAAAAAAATAAAAATGACCCAGACCCCCATTTCAAAAAGCAAGCAAGGATAATACACAAGTAACTAATCAATGTGAAAAATATGTATTCTATCTCACTATTAATCAAAGAAATACAAATTAATTAAAAGAAAGAGATACTTTTTTTTCCAATTAAAAAATTGGGGGAGGGGACGAAGTTTTTTGTTTTTTGCTTTTTTCAGTGCTAACACCCACAGTCGTCCAGGCTGTGATCAGCGCTATGTTGAACACTAGAGAGGAGACTGTAGAAGAATTTTCGGAAGGCTGGCTTAGAGTGAGAGTGAGGGGTGTCTACCTTTTTTTAAAAAAAAAAAGGATTTTATTTACTTATTCGACAGAGAGAGAGAGAGAGATCACAAGCAGGCAGAAAGGCAGGCAGAGAGAGACAGAGAAGGAAGCAGGCTCCCCACCGAGCAGAGAGCCCAACGCAGGGCTCAATTCCAGGACTCCAGGATCATGACCTGAGCCGAAGGCAGAGGCTTTAACCCACTGAGCCACCCAGGCGCCCCAGGTGTCTACCTTTTATCCAGGTTCCCATTTCTGTGCAGGTAATTTAGGGTGTCTGCAGGGGAGGCTAGGTGGCCCCATTGCTCCACATGGTTCCCCTCAAGACTGGGTTTCTTGCAGCCTAAAGGAAACGATCCTTTGAGGACTGTGGCCCCAGATAGGCTTAAACTGGAATCCCAGTTCTACAGCCCATTGATTTTGTCTTTCTGAGCCTCAGTTTCCCTCATCTGTGAATGGGACTAATACCATTCCCATGGCAAGGCCATAGCAAGGACCACAGAAACTGGAGAAAAACCACTGAGAAGGGGTCCGTTAAACCATACCTGGGGCTGATATGCCTGCCCCGGGACTCAGAGCCATGGGCCGCTGTCAGGGAAGCCTACACATCCCTGCCCCTCCACCAAATTGTGGATGGATTCTTGTGCCCAACTGCCACCAACTCTTTCTGAAATCCCAGCTCCACATGTGTCCATGCATGCCCGGCCTCCCGTTGAGCATGTGCTCAACTGGTGCCCCATCGCAATCCTGTAAGGTCCGTGTTATTAGCTCCATTTTACTGATAAACTGAGGCTCAGAGAGGTTAAGCAACTTGCCCCAGGTCCCACAGCGGTTAAATGGACACTGGGGCAAAAGCACGGGCCAATGGGGCCCTGATCCGCACTCTTTCCTTTATCTCAGGCTGCTCTCGTGGACCCGGACAGCGACACATGCCTCGGGCCTCTGTGTCCACTCCTTTGGTGTTCAGCACATACGTGGGTGACTCCAGCCCTGAAGCCACGGCTCTATCACCAATATTCCCAGACTGGGCAGAGTCCTCCCTTCCTCTGCCCTTATTAATTTTACCAGGAGCCTCCTGAGAAAACCAGGCCTCCCTCTCCCCCACCCCTCTGCTCTCTGGCTTAATTACTTCTCCTCCTGGCTGTAATGAATGTCTCTGAGCCCCTGAGACAGGAAACTTCATCAGGAACCGCTGCTTTCATGACTCAGCCTTGCCTCCCCCAGCCCTGTCCCTCTGGACCCAGACGGAGGCCCAGTCTCTGCCTCATCTCCAGCCCAGCCCCAGCTTCAGCTAAGAGGGCATCCGTGGGTTGGAGACTCCCCGGCCCCGCAGTCTCCCTGCCCCCCATAGAATGCAGGAACGCAGACCCCAAAAACCAGACCATAAGGGATCTGCCCCAGATTGGGAGGATCCCGACCCTCCCTCGTCCCTCAATCCGCACGCAGGCATTGGACCAGACGGCTCAGCTCTTCCTGGCTTCCTGCACGCCCACAGCCCCCGGGGGTCAGCACAAAGAGGCCATTCTTTCCTCTTATTCACTCACCCATACTCCAGGAGCACCTGCTCCAGGCACAGGCAGCGAGATCTGCCTTCCAGGGATCTATGGTCCAGCAAGAACACACCCCGAAACAAGTAGATAAATAAAAAGCAGATAAATAAAATGACCCATGACTCTTGAAGAACACGGGTTTGAACTACGTGGATTCACCTACACGCAAGTTTTTTCGGTAAATACAATACAGTGCTGTAAATATATTTGCTCTCCTTTATGATTTTCTTTTTTCTTTTTTTTAAATATATTTATTTTATATATTTTTATTTTATTTTATTTAAGATTTATTTATTTGACAGACAAAGATCACAAGTAGGCAGCAAGGCAGGCAGAGAAAGAGTGAGAGGAAGCGAAGCAGGCTCCTTGCTGAGCAGAGAGCCTGATGTGGGGCTGGATCCCAGGACCCTGGGACCATGACCCGAACTGAGGGTAGAGGCTTTAACCCACTGAGCCGCCCAGGTGCCCCATCCTTTATGATTTTCTTAATAACATGTTCTCTCTAGCTTACTTTATCGTAAGAACACAGCATCCAGGACATCTAACAGAAAATACATTTATTTTTATCGGCTGTTCGTGTTCTCTATAAGGCTCTGGTCAACAGTAGGGTATTGGAAGTTAAGTTGTGGGAGAGTCAAAAGCTCCACACAGATTTTTGACATCCTTAACCCCTATATGGTACAAGGGTCGACTGTATTTATAAGGAAGGGGAAAGCGGGAGCTGAGAGTGATAGCTTGAGGAGCAGCCATGGCATATACAATTCCATCCTTTCCTAGTCAGTCTCTATATTGGAAGTCCTCACAGCAGTCTGCCCTGCATCCTCATGCGTCAAGTTCAGCAGGGTCTTACTGGATCATCGCCTCCCATCACCCAGGGCTTCTGCTATATACCCCCCTATCCATCACCTCAAACAACCAGGGAGGAAAGAGGGTCCACAACCAGCACGCAGGAGGGAGAACAGCAGAATGAATACAGTATCCGGCGGCAGCCGCCTGACATCCCCTTCCTGCCTCTCCGCCCTCCCATTGGGGTCCCCTCCAGTGTCCTCCTCCCCTCCAACCCCAGAACCCTGCACCCATCCCCGAAGTCATTTCTTTTTTTTTTTTTTTAATTTTATTTATTTATTTGACAGATCACAAGTAGGCAGAGAGGCTGGCAGAGAGAGGAAGGGAAGCAGGCTCCCTGCTGAGCAGAGAGCCGGATATGGGGCTTGATTCCAGGACCCTGGATCACGACCTGAGCCAAAGGCAGAGGCTTTAACCCACTGAGCCACCCAGGCGCCCCCCCCCACCGAAGTAATTTCTGGGTAGACTAAGGAGTTACATGTAAAAATACATTGAACTGGGGTGCCTGGGTGGCTCAGTGGGTTAAGCCTCTGCCTTCAGCTCAGGTCATGATCTCAGGGTCCTGGAATAGAGGCCCACATCGGGCTCTCTGCTCAGCGGGGAGCCTGCTTCCCCCTCTCTCTCTGCCTGCCTCTTTGCCTTCTTGTGATCTCTGTCTGTCAAATAAATAAATAAATCTTAAAAAAATATACATTGAACCATAGAAAATCTGGAAGGCGGCACAACCAGACCTGTTGAGGGAAGAGGCCTTTGTGAGTAGAAAGGACTGGACGAGAACACAGGAGAAAGGTCAACAGCTTTGCCCACAGAAGCGTTAAACACAGGTACATGTCATAAAAGCAGAACTGAAATGACGCATGAACCCCTCTTTTTTGCCTGGCTCGAGCCTAATCTGTCCTAGATGGAGCCCGCCAGGAACCTCCCTCCCTTCACCCCCCACCCCACCTTCCCTGGTTGGGGTTGGCTGTCACCCCTAAATGCTCCCTGGCCCCCCGCTGCTCCACCCTCCAGCAAAACGCAGATGAGACTGTGTGTGAATGTCACATTGGATCCTCGTGGTGCATGGGCACCTTGACATCTTATTGTTTTTCTAATCTCCGTGCCCAGCGCACAGAAATACTTTACACGGGGTAAAACCCATTAAGTTTTTTAGTGGCTATCTGTTCTATTTTCTCCTTCCCTGGTTTTTTTTTTTTTTAATTGCAGTAAAATATACATAACATAAACCCCCCCCCAAAATACATGTAACATAAAATCTACCCTCCTAACTTTTTAAAAAAGATTTTATTTATTTGACAGAAAAAAAGAGAGAGCGCAGGCAGGCAGAGAAAGAGGGGGAAGCAGGCTCCCCGCTGAGCAGAGAGCCCGATGCGGGCCTCTATTCCAGGACCCTGAGATCATGACCCAAGCCGAAGGCAGAGGCTTATCCCACTGAGCCACCCAGGCACCCCATACCCTCCTAACTTTTTGAGGAAATGCCATACTGTTTCCATAGCAGCTACACCATTTGGCATTCCTGCCAACAGCTCACAGGGATTCCAATTTCTCTGCCTCCTCGCCAGTCCTTGTTACTTTCTGGTGTTTTTGAGAGTGTGTGAGGTGGCATCTTACTGTTGTGGGGATTTGTTTGTTTGTTTGTTTGTTTTTAATAATCTCTACATCCAACGTGGGGCTCGAACTCACGACCCCAGGATCAAGAGTCGCTCACTCCACCGACTGAGCCAGTGAGGTGCCCCCTACTGTTGTTTTAGCTTGCGTTTCCCAATAACTAGTTTTATTTTTTATTATTTTTTTAAAGATTTTTATTTATTTATTTGTCAGAGAGAGGAGGGGGAGGGAGAACACAAGCAGACAGAGCAGCAGGCAGAGGCAGAGAGAGAAGCAGGCTCCCGCTGAGCAAGGAGCCCGATGTGGAACTTGATCCCAGGACCCTGGGATCATGACCTGAGCCGAAGGCAGCAGCTTAACCAACTGAGGCACCCAGGCATCCCTCCCAATAACTAGTTTTAAATGAGTCAATAGACAAAAAAAAAAAAAAAAAATCCATACGACAGATATGAAAAAAGGTAATATCTTTTTTTTTTAAAGATTTTATTTATGTATTTGACAGACAGACAGAGATCACAAGTAGGCAGAGAGGCAAGCAGAGAGAAGGGGAAGCAGGCTCCCCGCTGAGCAGAGAGGCGCCCCCAAAGGTAATATCTTTTATACGTAAAATGAAATTACAGATCTCTGTCTCTATGTAAAACATTAGGTTCCAAAAAGACAAAGGGACATGAAGAGACAACTTCTGAAAGAGGGAAGGTAACATAAGAACAAGATGGGATTGGGAGGGAGACAAACCATAAGTGACTCTTAATCTCACAAAACAAACTGAGGGTTGCTGGTGGAGGGGGGTTGGGAGAAGGGGGGTGGGGTTATGGACATTGGGGAGGGTAAGTGCTTTGGTGCGTGCTGTGAACTGTGTAAACCTGGCGATTCACAGACCTGTACCCCAGGGGATAAAAATATATGTTTATAAAAAATAAAAAATTTAAAAAAAACCATAAGAACAAATGGCATCACTGGTCACCAAAAAAGACAAAACAGCCTGGGAAGATTTCAAAACTTAAAAAATATATAAATAAAATGATAACACTACTGCTGGCAAGAGTGCTGGCAAATAGACATACGCGTCCATTCTCGGCGAATGAGTGGGCATTGGTACAGCCCTTTTGAAAAGCAACTTCCAAAGACTCGGGAGCATTTATGCACTTTAACCTAGGAGTTCAGTTTCTGGGTACCCACTGAAATAAAGTCATTTCAGCAATATATGCATAAAATGTGTACCAAGACTTATTTATAATAGTGAAAACTTCGAAGTAGCATAAATATCTGATAATAGCATATTCAGTAATAAATTTTAAAGTATCCCCATATGTAACATTATGAAGTCACCCAAAAGTTGATCATGAGGTTGCTACTATAAGAAGCTGTTTGGAACTTTAAGTGGGAAAAGCAGAATACAAAATGTTACCTGCCCTAACATCTCAACCCAGAAAAAACAAGGGTAAGAAGTATATATAAAAATATACAGCAGGGGGCGCCTGTCTGGTTCAGTTGGTGGAGCCCTCCCAGTCTTGATCTCCGGCTTTTGAGTTTCAGCTCCACCTTGGGTATGGAGATTACTTAAAAATAAAATCTTAAGGGGCACCTGGGTGGCTCAGTGGGTTAAAGCCTCTACCTTTGGCTCAGATCATGATCCCAGGGTCCTGGGATCGAGCCCCAAGAGCCTGCTTCCCTCTCTCTCTGCCTGCCTCTCTGCCTACTTGTGATCTCTGCTTATCAAATAAATAAACAAAACCTTTAAAAACAAAGAAATAAATAAAATCTTTAAAAAAAAAAAAAACCATCAGGCTCATAGAAGCTTCCTCTGGCGGATGAGCCTGTGGGTAATTCTTTTCTGCCTTGTGCTTCGTCTCCTCACATCCTGTACTCTCCCCAAACTGAAAATATAATCATAACCTCTCATAAACTTCAATCAGATATTCCCTCTTCTGAATATTTATCCTTAAAAAAAATCATTTGACAGTATGAAGGAACATGCTATGCGTGAAATGCTAAATATATTTATAATCATATATAAGTTGGATGCAAATCGAATGTTTAATAATAGAAATTAATTAAGTAGATGAGGGAATTTTACGCTTGTTGAAATCTTAGTCAATAAAAGCCACAGTTAGGAAGTGTGACGGGTTGAATTGTGTCCCCCAAAATGATATGCTGAAGTCCTAACCCCCAGTACCTCAGGATAGGACTTTATTTGGAAGGAAGATGTTGTGGTCTTAATTCATGAAGATGAGGTCATACCGGAGTAGGCGACACTTAATCCAATATGTCTTGTGCGTCCTTCTAAGAAGAGGAGACACGCACAGGGAGAAGGTAGCCACGTGACCCCAAAGACAGAGATTGGAGTGGGGCATCTTCAAGGCAAAGAAAGCCAAGGACTGCCAGCAAACACCAGAAGCTACAAGAGCCAAGGAAGGATTCTCCCCTACAGGTTTCTGGTGGCCCTGCTGGTGCCTTGATCCTGGCTAATCTCCCCACCTGTGAGACCATATATTCCTGCTATTTTCAGCCACCCAGTCTGTGGTCTTTTGTTAGGGCAACCCTAGGAAACGAATATAGGGACCTAATATGAAAAATGTTCCTGACATCCTAAGTGAAGCTCAGGGAAATATTTACAGGCACACCATAATACAGCCATCCTTGTTTGTTTCATGTATAAGAAAGAGCTTGGAAAGAAAGACCAAATGCAACTGTCTTAATAGGCTAGACAGGTTTATTTATCTAGTTTTCAGTAATTCTCCTGAATTACTTTTATAATGAAGAAAAAAAAAAGGTGTTTGGTGTTTTGAGGTTTGTGCTGTTGTTCTTTTATTAACTACGCCCTAAACGGAACCACCAGCTGCTCCTTCCACTCCCACTGTCAGATCCCTGGTCTCTGCCTGGGCTCCACCACCTCCCCCCTCCCCCCACCACCAACCCTTAACTTCTAGGAGCCCAGCAGGGGCTCCCCGGTCTCCTTTAGCTGCACCCACACCACTGGCCTCACTACGGGGACCGGTTCTCACTCGGCTCCTGGAGCGAACCGCTGTAACTTCGCTGGGAGCTCACCCGGTCTTCGAATCGCCGGGCCGAGCCGACACCGCTCTCTTGTGGCAATAGTATGTAATTACAATCTGCAGGGTTTCTTCTCCCTGGAGGACAGGTCGGGTGGGGCCGTGAGTTCCCTAAGTTCAGCAGGCGGGCTGTTCAACCTTAGGACAGTTTCCTAAGCCCTGAACTCCACAATTCTCTGCCTACACATCACCTTCTCCTTGGGACACGCACGTATTAGGATGGACCCTATGAAACTTCCATTTGTTGGCTTCTAACTTATAAAAGCACAAAAACACACAAAAGATATATATGAGCTCTGCTCCCCAACTCCCCCTTCATACATGCCAGAACCCTCAAACACACACACACACACACTCACTCACCTCTGCACATTCTTCTTTCCTCTCTGGAACACACAGATGAGTAACCCCCTCAGCCATGGGTCAGAGAAGTACCACCCAGCGCTGCACCCCCTAACCTTACCCATGAGTCCCACACAACACCCCGCGAAACCATAAACACAACAGCCCCAAGTTCAGCTCCACGCCAGGGCCTTCACCTCTCCCTCCATCTCCTCCTTGACCTCAAACTCTCGAGGGACACCCCCATATTGAATGCCACCTCTCTTGACTTCCTGAGACCCGCCCACACCTCTGCCCCAGTTTATTTATTCCAGTTTATTATTCCAGATTTTGACGCCCCCAAAGAATCCCCTAGGGGCCTCATTAAAGTGCAGATGTTAATTCGGTAGGCCTAGAGCAGGGCCCTCAGATTCCACATTTTCAACTAGCCCCCAGTTGATGTAAAGAACCATGTTTTGAATAAGGAGGCTCTGCTTCTGGGGCTGCCTGGGTGGCTCAGTTGGTTAAGCGACTGCCTTGGGCTCGGGTCATGGTCCTGGGATCGAGTCCCACATCAGACTCAGATCCATGGGGAGTCTGCTTCTCCCTCTGACCTTCTCCCCTCTCATTCTCTCTCCCACTTTCTCTCTCTCAAATAAATAAATAAATAAAATCTTTAAAAAAAAAAAAAAAAAAGGAGGCTCTGCTTCTTTCTCCGGCCCGGAGTTCCCAGAGTTCCAGTGGGCTCATCCCAGTCCCCTCCCCAACTGTCTACTACCTGGCTTTCCTACCCTACAGCCCCCCACGCCCCGCCCCAACATACACACACTGAAATGGGAAAGTCACTGATAAGTGAAACCAGCAGCCTGTTCTCAGGCTTTGAGGCATCTATGGTGCGGGCTGCCCCTTTCTTCTTGAACCATCTCCACCTGTGGATTCCGGGTGACTCCTGGTGGAACCCCTTCTACCTCTCCACTGTGCTCTCCGCTTTCTCCAGAATCTTATCTCAAGAATATTTCTTTTTTTTTAAGAATTTTTTTTATTTTTATTTATTTGATGGACAGAGATCCCTAGTAGGCAGAGAGGCAGGCAGAGAAAGAGAGAGAGGGAAGGAAGCAGGCTCCCTGCTGAGCAGAGAGCCTGCTTGATCCCAGGACCCTGGAATCATGACCTGAGCCAAAGACAGAGGCCTTAACCCACTAAGCCACCCAGGTGCCCTTGCCTCAAGAATTTTATCTCCACCTGTCTATCATCTGTCTCCAAGCATCTCTGTAATAATCATCACACCGACTTCCTGTGCTTAGAACCTATTGGACCAAGAGTCCGCCATCATGATCTTCAAGACAGTAGCCTTTTTGGTGCCTGGGTGGCTCAGTAGGTTAAAGCCTCTGCTTTCAGCTCAGGTCATGATCTCAGGGTCCTGGGATCAAGCCTTGCATCACGCTCTGTGCTCAGCAGGGAGCCTGCTTCCCACTCTCTCTCTGCCTACTTGTGATCTCTCTCTGTGTCAAATAAATTAATTAAATTAAATAAAAAAGACAGTAGCCTTTTCCTAAATACCCCCAGTCCCCAGAGATTGTAGACTGTAAGAAGACTCTAACCATCATAGGGTTATGGACGGATTCTTCCCTCTGTGTGTATGTGTGTGTGTGTGTGTGTTTTCTTCTCTCATCTTCAAGAGAAGGTCTCTGGCCAACGCTAACAGGCCTCCAACATCTCCCTTACACCAGGGATAGCTTCCTCCTTTTCACACACCCCCAGGACAGCAGCCAGAAGAGGTGGAGAGTAGGGAGCCCCCTGCTGGACAAGAGGCTCATGGCACACTTGGAACCGAAATTCTTCAATCCATAAATTACGTATTTGTGGAGTTATATAATATTTCACATTTTTGTGCCTTGAAGGAAAAGTACTCATGGAAGAAGAAAGCTAGCTTTTATGGGGAGTTTACGTGTCAGGCTGCTAACTTTCACCTATGGGGATTCCCTGAATTTTCTCTTTTGTCCAATCATACACAGCGGAGGGTAGTGTAATGAATCCTCTGCCCACTGTCCAGCTTCGACACATACCACCTCCCGACTCGGAGTGAGCCTTACTGTCTCTGTTCTCCTACCCCGCCCTGTCCCTTCCAGGGTTTTGTTTTTTGTTTCTTGTTTTCACTTTTTTCCTCTCTTACCTTTTGATCCTCTGCCTTGTGTCTTTTTCCTCCCCACTCCAGGGCTATTTTGAAGCAAATGCCAGACATCTTATCCTTTCATCTATAAATATTCAGGATGTACACTAAAGCATATGGAGTAGTTTTAAAAACATAACACACGGGGTGCCTGAGTGGCTGAGTGGGTTAAGCCTCTGCCTTTGGCTCAGGCCATGATCCCAGGGTCCTGGGATTGAGCCCCACATCGGGCTCTCTGCTCAGTAGGGAGCCTGCTTCCTCTTCTCTTTCTGCCTATTTCTGATCTCTCTCTCTATCAAATAAATAAATAAAATCTTTAAGAAAAAACATAACACACAATCATAGTACACCTAAAAACTAATATATCAAATATCCTTTGTGATCAAATTTTTCCAATTGTCTCATTTCTTATGGCTTGTTTGATTCAGAATTCAAATAAGGATTAAAAGAGACTTTTAAAATACATCTTTTGGGGGGGGGGCCTGAGTGGCTCAGTCTATGAAGCGTCTGCCTTTGCCTCAGGTTATGATCAAAGGGTCTGAGATCGACTCCTGCATCAGGAGGACTCCCTGCTGAGCATGGAGCTTCTTCCTTTTATCCCTCCCCACTGCTCGTGATCTCTCTCTCTCTCAAATAAATAAATAAAATCTTTTAAAATAAATTAAAAAGGGCACCTGGGTGGCTCAGTGGGTTAAAGCCTCTGCCTTCGGCTCAGGTCATGATCCCAGGGTCCTGGGATCGAGCCCCGCATTGGGCTCTCTGTTTGGCAGGGAGCCTGCTTCCCTTCCTCTCTCTCTCTACCTATCTCTCTGCCTACTTGTAATCTCTCTCTCTCTCTCTCTCTGTCAAATAAATAAATAAAAATCTTTAAATAAATTAATAATTAATTTAAAAAATAAAAAAAATAAATCTTTTGGGGGGGCACCTGGCTGGTTCATTCAGTTAAGCTGTCAACTCTTTTTTTTTTTTTTTTGAGAGAGCGAGAAAGAGAGAGATCATGAGCAGTAGGGAGGAATAAAAGGAGAAGCAGAATCTCTGCTGAGCAGGGAGCTCAATGCTGGAGTCAATCCCAGGAGCCTAGAATCATAACCTGAGCCTCAGGCAGATGCTTAACCAACTGAGCTACCCAGGCACCCAAACCACCAACTCTTGATTTTGGCTCAGGTCATGATCAGGGTTGTGGGATTGAGCCCCATAATAGGCTCCGAGTCTGCTTGAGATTCTCTCTCTCCCTCTCCCCCTCCCCCAGCTTGCACTCACTCTTTCTAAAATCGATCAATCAATCAATCGGTCTTTTCTAGGGAGAGTCCTGGCTGTCTCAGGCAGTAGAGCATATGACTCTTTTTTTTTTTTAAAGATTTTATTTATTTATTTGTCAGAGAGAGAGTGAGCGAGAGCGAGCATAGGCAGACAGAGTGGAAGGCAGAGTCAGAGGGAGAAGCAGGCTCCCTGCGGAGGGCAAGGAGCCAGATGTGGGACTCGATCCCAGGACGCTGGGATCATGACCTGAGCCGAAGGCAGCTGCTTAACCCACTGAGCCACCCAGGTGTCCCGAGCATATGACTCTTGATCTCAGAGTTGTGTAGAAGTTACTTAAAATAGAATCCATAAAACACACACACACACCTTTTCATCTACTCCGCCTTCCTCTCTCTTATTCTTTTCCTTGTAATTTACCTGTTGAGGAAACCAGGTTGTCTGTCCTATGGTTTCCCACAGTGTGGATTTGGCTGACTGCGCGCCCATGGAGAGCTTTCCGTCTTCACTACTGCGCATGAGATTAAGTTTTATTCTCTTTCCCCGCTTTATACAGGGGAGACAACGGGGGCCCAGAGAAGTTAAGTGCCTTGGCCAAACCCTGGCAACCAAGGAAGTGGCAGCACCAGCACCAGGCCTGCTGGTCTCCAGCCAGGGAAACAGGACTGCATCCTCAGAGCACCCCGTTCACGACCAGGCACATAACACGTGCTCACAAAACTGTGGTTGACCAAGGCCTCTGTTCTCTCCCGCTGGGCTCTCCCTCCTCACGGACGGAGAGGGCCACCTTGGGGCTGTCGGGTGGTCCTCGAGCCAGTCCCACAGCACAGGGTCCACAGAGCCAGGCTTCCCTTTCCACAGGGCCCTACCTCTTTCCTTCTGTCTTCTCTTCCCTTCCTTCCTTCCTTCAATGTTTCCTGGCCACTTCACCCATGTCAGACCCCATCACGGTGTGTGAGTGAGTACAGCTCTGTGCCTCTGTCTGTGGGTAGACATGTGTGACCTCGGGACCGGGGGGGTGTCCGCCTATAACTCTGTATGTAGTGTGTGTGTGAGTGTGCGTGTGCCCGCACACATACAAAAGTCCACATACATTCATGTCTCCAGATCTAAGTGTCCCTGTAGTTGTCACTGATAACAGCTGGTATGTCTTTGTGTGTTCTCAGCCCCTGCTTGCATGTACATGTCTGTGTTCCTATGAATGACACAGTGGCCGCGCATGTAAATTGGCATAATTCTGCACGTGAATGCGTGTCCGGGTGGACCCGTGTCTCTCTGTTCACCTGTAGTGCCTGTACATGTGCATCTCGCCATGTGTACACCTGTGTGACAACGAGTGGTGTGGATCTCCACTGTTCTGAGGATCTCCGTACACTTGTGTGTCTAGACATCTGTGTTTCTGTGTGCAGCCTAGTGGATGGTGTGGGATGTTACATTTGCGTACGCTGTGTGTGTGTGTGTGTGTGTGTGTGTGTATCTCCCCTCAGGTGCTATGATTGGAACTGTCAGCTGTCATCCCGGCCCCTAGACTGGCTGAATTCCTGTCACTTCCACGCCTACCTGTCCTGAGGGGCAGCCAAGGAGGGCTTTAGTAGGAGGGACAGCCTGGCCCTTCAAACCAGCTCCAGTCCATGCTGAGGGAAGTGTCTGGAGGAGTTGGCGGGTTGTGTCTGTTCCCAGCATCTCCACGACCCAGGGCCTGGTGAGAAGACAGGAGCCTGATTCTGGGCACAATGACAACAAGCTTTGCTCTGAAAAACAAAACGACGGCCTGCTTTAGGGGGAATGAGGAAAATTTACGCTGGAACCCAGACCCCCAGGGATCCTGGCGGCCTTCAATTCGGAGGGGTGGGGTCGGGTAGGGGTGTTGACCTCTTACACCCACACTCATCTCCTCCACAAAGCAGGGCCAGTTCTCCAACCAGAGGCTGGCCTTCCCCCAGAGAGAGGCAGTGAGGACACAGTGGCCCCAGGGTCACTGGGCCTAGAGTTAATCATCTACTCAGGGTATCCCTGGGCCCATTGGCTGCCTGGGGACACGGCCCTCTGGGCTAAAGCCCAAGGCAGTGGGGCAGTAGGAAGCAGTTCCCCAGCCCCTGTCTGCCCCACCAGCCTACGGGAAATGGGGCTGATGCTCTTGGCGGCTGAAATGGGTGGGCCCCTGGTCGGAGGGAGACATCCACTCTGCCCTCAGGAAGCTCCCGTCTGAAGCGAGAAGTCAGCCTTGCTCTCAGGGAGGCCCTGACTTGGGAGGAGGGGGAAAGGGCCTGGAAGAGGCATACGTTTGGGAGAGGCCTGAAGAGAGGACAGAGCTGGGGCAGAGAGACAGGAAAGGAGGAATCCTGAGTGGGGCAGGGCCAGGGAGGGTGGGAGCGCCCGATGAGGGGCTTGGAAAGTGATTAGTGCCCCCAGGAGCTAGGACCACCTCCCCTGGGGGATTCTGGGAAGTGTAGGGAAGTAGGGGGTGGGCAGGAGTAAATTGCAAAGAGACAGAAGGCCCTAGAGGTGCCCCCACAGAGTAGGGGGTACAGACCTTCCATGCTCTAAGGGAACCCAGGATTTCTAAATAGGAAAATGGAAAAGTCATTGGACAAGGTCACAAAGGTCAGCTCCCCCCTCCCCCTGCCAGGAGTCTCCTGCCCAGGATAAGGCCTACGTGTGCTGTGTGTGCGCGCACGTGTGGGTGCAGGCATGAGCGTGTTGGCGGGGGATCCTGGGACAGGGTGGGCGTGTTCCCCCAGCATCCTCTGAGATACTCAGGAGAGAAGCAGCTCAAGCCACCACTAGCGGTTCAGGCAGAGCCCCCAGAGTCCTGACCCCCAGCCCAGGGAGCACAGAACTGCATAGAAGGAAGAAGTGAGCAGTAGCGAGAACTTAGGTTGCCCAACATCTGGCAGTGACGCTAACAGCAGTGTGACCTTGGCCAAGTCACTGCTCCTTCACACTTGCTTTCCTCCTCTACAAGGACAGCGTGTGGGGGATCCAGCACCCGGTACAGTACGGAAGCGCAGGATGTGTACAACGGATAGTGTGGGGGGTGCTTCTGGCAGCAGGCGGATACAGTATCAAGTCACAATGAATCACATCCTGTGAAAGTTTTCAGGTCCTTTTCAAATCTTGTTTAGGAGCATGCAGCTGGAGCAGAATTGCTTTGCTTCCAAGAACAGCCCCACTGTTGATGAGAGGAACAACCTTGGCCTTCCCATTGTTCTGTGCCTTGATTTCCTGACCTGTAAAGTGGGCAGAATAATAATAATACCCATCCTGGCGTCATTGTGAGGACAAAATGAATTATTATATGTGAAATGCTTTGCACGGTGCCTGGCATTCCACAAGTCAGCAGAAAGCCTCCCAGGCTGCAGGGTGCTTCTGACCCTGGGCACTCGCCGGCCTTCTGTGTTACCAAGAGAGCTGGCAACACTAGCTGGCTGGAACTGATTAAGATTTCATTCTGGCTTTATTCTTAAGGCTTTCTTCTGATGATAGCAAGGGGATACTGGTTTTCTAGTTACAGTCTTGACAGGGATAAATTTTGATAAATTTTAAATTTAAAAAATTTCCTATGGGGCGCCTGGGTGGCTCAGTGGGTGAAGGCCTCTGCCTTCGGCTCAAGTCATGATCTCCGGGGTGCTGGAATTGAGCCCCTCATGGGGCCTCTCTGCTCAGCAGGGAGCCTGCTTCCTATCACCACCCCCTCTGCCTGCCTCTCTGCCTACTTGTGATCTCTGGTCTCTGTCAAATAAATAAATAAAATCTTTGGGGCGCCTGGGTGGCTCAGTGGGTTAAGCCGCTGCCTTCAGCTCAGGTCATGATCTCAGGGTCCTGGGATCGAGTCCTGCATCGGGCTCTCTGCTCAGCAGGGAGCCTGCTTCCCTCTCTCTCTGCCTGCCTCTCCATCTACTTGTGATTTCTCTCTGTCAGGTAAATAAATAAAATCTTAAAAAAATAAACAAACAAATAAATAAATAAATAAATAAAATCTTTAAAAAAATAATAAAATTAAATTTAAAATTTCATACTAATAAGGGGTGACTTCCCTTTCGGTTCCCTTTCCCATCAGATCTGGACGCTTGTCTTGGTGGAAAAGGGCTTATGTTTGGGAAAAGGAGGGAAAAGAAACCGAAGCTGGCTTCCCAGTGCTTACAGTCTCGAGCATATAGCTGATGGCCTGGTTTCAAACAAGGTAATGAAATAAAATAAAAATAAAAAGTAAACTAAAATAAATAAGAAGAGGTGATTTAAGAATATGACAAAATCTTCCAAGTGGTACCCACTGTCTGGAGCCTGCAAACCCTGGTAACCTCATGACTCCAATCTTCTTTGATCTCCGATGATAGGACAGAGGCATCCCCGCCCTCAGCAGAGCTGGCACACCTGCACCCTCCTTCCACTCCTCCCTGCCTCTCCTTGCAGTCTCCTCCCTCAGTCCCGCGGCAACAGCGGCAGCGGCCACTTGCTCTCCCCTCCTGCCCTCCTCACACTCCCGTTTAATCATCCAGAACCCGCAAACCGCCAAAGCCACCCTGGGTCTCCTAAGCCCTTCCTGGAACCGGCCTTGGCAGCAGATGAAAGACACCTCGCCACCCCTTATCTCTGCCGCGTGACCCGCGCTAGTGGGTTCCGTTCCCCCCCCCCCAGGGGCGGGGGATACTGGTGGCCCCGCCCTCTGACCCATGCCCTGCCTGACCCTCCTCAAATGCACCCAGAGAAGACTCTGCGCCCCCAGTCCGCGCCCCGCCCCGGCTGGTCCAGCCCCGCCTTGCAGCAGGTTAAGAGCCCCCCAGAGCCGGGAGCTGTGGACAGAAGCGCACTCGTGGGGGGACCAGCCAGTCTGGTTGTCATGGCGACGGCGCGGTTGGCCTGGGCCCTACGAACCACCTCGGTGGGAGGAAGGCTGCGCGGTCCCCGAGGCCCTGGGGGTGCCCGGAGACTGAGCGGCAGCGCACGACGGCGGACCGCCAGGGGCGCCAGCCCAGGTCGCCGGCTCAGCACCGCCTGGGCGCCGGCCCAGCCCGCACGGGAAGGGCCGGAGGGCGCCGAGGACGACCTCCGCTCGCCTGCCCCGGAAGAGCAGGAGTGGACACCGCCCCCGGCGCCCCCCGGCCCTCCCGACCCCCCGGGGGGCCCGGCCGGCCGTTCGCTGGTGCAACGAGACATCCAGGCCTTTCTGAACCAGTGCGGAGCCAGCCCCGGGGAGGCGCGCCACTGGCTCACGCAGTTCCAGACCTGCTACCACTCCGCAGACAAGCCCTTCGCGGTCATCGAGGTGAGCCGAGGCCGGCGCCGGCCGTGCCACAGCGACGGGATGTATGGGGGCTGTCCGGCGACGTGTCGCCAGGCATGGCGGGACCCGCTACGACTCTGCACAGCGGAAGCCGAAAGGGTGAGACGGTGCCAGGACGAGTGCCCGGCGCCGGGTGAAGCTGTGCGCTGCTCCCATAGTCTCACGCCCAGCCCAGGCGAGGAGACTGGGGGACCGTAATCCCCCAAGTGTGATGCGCTGGAGAAGTCTCCCCACCACGCACACACACCGTGGGCGCGATTATGGGTTCAGATGGGAACCCAAGTAGGGAACTTGGACAGGAGCTGCCTGGGTTACCCCTCCCCCCAAGAACTCATAGAGTCCAAGGTCGCAGGGAGGCACAGAGGGAGGAACACCAATGCGAGATAAGGGGATGGCAAGACCCAACGGGGCAAAGGGCGGAGCAGGTGGGCGCCGGTAGCCAGGAATGGGGCCTGACTGCTCCTGGGCAGGGCAGGGGGCACCGACAGGGCTGGGGTGGGGGGTCAGGCTGCGGGAGTCAGGGCCAGTGTTGCCCCTTCTGAACGCTTCCTCCCCCACAGGTGGACGAGGAGGTACTCAAGTGCAGTAGCGCCGTATCCAGCTTGGCCTTCGCTCTGGCATTCCTGCAGCGCATGGACATGAAGCCCCTGGTTGTCCTAGGGCTGCCCGCTCCCACGGCGCCCTCCGGCTGCCTTTCCTTCTGGGAGGCCAAGGCACAGCTGGCCCAGAACTGCAAGGTGCTGGTGGATGAGCTGCGGCACAACGCTGCCCCTGCCGTGCCTTTTTTCGGCGGCGGCTCGGTGCTGAGCGCGGCTGAGCCCGCCCCTCACGCCAGGTTAGTGCGGGCCCCGCGTGCGCCTGGCGTCCTTAGACCTAGCCCGGCCGCCCGCCCCGCCCCAGCCCCGCAGGCCTGGAGGGGGCCCTCTTGAGCGCGGCGTCTGGCCCCACAGCTACGGCGGCATCGTCTCCGTGGAGACCGACCTGCTACAGTGGTGCCTGGAGTCCGGCAGCATCCCCATACTGTGCCCCATCGGGGAGACGACGGCGCGCCGCTCCGTCCTCCTCGACTCGCTGGAGGTGACCGCGGCTCTGGCCAAGGCGCTACAGCCCACCAAAATCATCTTCCTCAATAACACAGGAGGCCTGCGCGACAGCAGTCAGAAGGTGTATCCCCTCCGTTCGGGCGCCGCTCGCGGGACCCCGGTCCCGGCTGAGTCCTTCTTGGGCTCCCTGCTCGCCTCCCTGACGGGCCCCAGAGTCAAGCTGGGTGGCTAGGGAATGGCTTGGTGCCCAGATCCGAACCCTCCTCAGCCGAGGACTCCGGGAGGGTGCGAGGGTAAAGGGGTCCGTGGGGGTTAGGGGCGCCGTCCGCGGCCGGCTGCGGGCCAGAGGCTCACCCCCTGGGCCTGGACGCAGGTCCTGAGTAACGTGAACCTGCCGGCCGACCTGGACGTGGTGAGCAACGCCGAGTGGGTGAGCACCAAGGAACGGCAGCAGATGCGGCTCATCGTGGACGTGCTCAGCCGCCTGCCGCACCACTCCTCGGCCGTCATCGCCGCCGCCGCCACGCTGCTCACCGAGCTCTTCAGCAACAAGGGTGCGGGCCGCGCCGGGGGGCGGGGCGGGGCGGGGGCGGAGACCAGGCGAGACAGGGTTTTGGGGGAGGCAGGCGGGTCTAGGGGAAGTAGGTGGGACTCCGCACGATGGACCGAAGTTGAGGGACAAACTGCCAGGAGAGAGCTTCTCCCCGTATGAAAATCCTGCACGTATCTCTGCTGACCGCAGAGATCACTAAATTGTGGAGATCTTCCCAAGAGGGCCACTGTCCCACTGGCCCCTGTCATATCCGGACACCCCTCCCCCTCCGACGACCAGGCAGAGCACAGGCAGGAGCTGATGGGCCCTGGCTCTCGGGCTAAACTAACCAACCCCTCGCGCTCCGCGCCACCCCCAGGGTCTGGGACCCTGTTCAAGAACGCCGAGCGGATGCTGCGGGTGCGCAGCCTGGACAGCCTGGACCAGCGCCGCCTGGTGAACCTGGTCAACGCCAGCTTCGGCAAGAAGCTCCGGGACGACTACTTGGCCTCGCTGCGCCCACGGCTGCACTCTGTCTACGTTTCTGAGGGGTGAGCCTGCGGGACCCAGGGGACAGGGACCGAGGGACAGAGCTGGACAGCTTGGGGCCTAAGAGAGGTCCCAGCCTGCCTCTCCCCTGCTGCGCCAGGTACAACGCGGCCGCCATTCTGACCACGGAGCCGGTACTGGGAGGCACCCCATATCTAGACAAGTTTGTGGTGAGCTCCAGCCGCCAGGGACAAGGCTCGGGCCAGATGCTCTGGGAGTGCCTGCGGCGGGACCTGCAGACGCTTTTCTGGCGCTCCCGCGTCACCAACCCCATCAATCCCTGGTAGGTCCCGCCCCCCGCCCCCGCCCCAGCTCTCCACAGCCACGCCCCCCGAAAGCTGGGCCTCCCCCAAGGAAAAGGCTCCATTCCATGTGACCCCACATTCCCCAAGGAGCAGACCACACACGGAATCTGAGATTTCCCCAGAAGCAGAGCACACTTAAACACGCTCTGTCCCACTGCAGTGGATTCCTTGAAGACACTCCCTGACTCTCCCAGAGTCCTTAGAAGAGTCCTGATCCTCCAGTCTCTATTCCCGGCCTAATGGCCAAGCGCTGACCCCAGGCCTACTGCAGCTCCAGCATAATGGTCTCTCCTTTCTCTTTCCTTCTACAACTATGCCCTCATCCAGCTGTGTGGGGACCAAGAGGTGAACAAGAACCCCTCCCCTGGAGGCACAGAGCAAAGGACGTCCTCAGTCTAAGCTTCCTAGCTTTGGGACTCTGGCAGGTCCACTAGCTTCTCCGAGCCTTAGCTGCTTCTCTGTGCAAAGAGCATACCACACCACCAGGCTCTTGGCGGCTGCTGTAAGGATGAAACCGGATAACAGCAGGGTGCCTAGCATGTAGATGGCATGCCTAAAAGCTTGCCCTAAAAGCTGCCTCCTTCCCCCCAACCAGGTACTTCAAACACAGTGATGGCAGCTTCTCCAACAAGCAGTGGATCTTCTTCTGGTTTGGCCTGGCCGATATCCGGGACTCTTATGAGCTGGTCAACCATGCCAAGGGGCTGCCGGACTCCTTCTGCAAGCCAGCTTCTGACCCAGGCAGCTGACCCTCACTGCCTGCCCTTCAGGCCCTGGGACAACCAGGGTGAACCAAAGTCATGCCTGCTGGAGGTGATGATCCCAGGCAGCCACAGGCTGGACCAGGCTTGATGGCTAAGTGATCTGCAGAGAAGGAAGCGGCTCCTACTCTACTCTGTCCAGAGGGGGGCGCCCAAGAGGGAACAAGCCCAGGAAGAAGGGTGTGTCCAAGACAACCCCCGACACTCACCACTGGCTCCATAACTATAACCAGATGGCCTTCCTTTTTTAGTCTAGAGATTTGGGAAGCCAGGGTCGAGGGCTTGCCGGTTTTCCTTCAGGGCGAACCTTAAAGGTGGGCCAGTCTCTGTGGCCTCCGTTCTGTTTCGAGGCTCCCTTATCCGAAATATCACCCCCATTTGCTTGATAGTCCACCACTTACTTTAATCCCTTTGGGTCTTACAACTTTTCAGGAGGCCTTGATTAAAACACAAATACTTGTCTGAGAGTCAGCTCACACTTGAAAGGAAATGAGCAGTGACCTTCTGGGAGCAAGATCTTGAGGGCTGGAGAACCAGGGGGCTCCCAGAGGGAAGAGAGGAGCTAAATGAGATGGAGTGCCTCCAAGATGAATGCTGTCACCGTCTCCCTCACCTGGATGTCAGCAGCCCCCAGTGGGGCTCCCCTCCATCCCACAGACCAGACCAACAGCAGCCCCAGCTCTCTTTCCAAGCAAGGCCCAGACTTGGATGTTTTCCCCTAAACCCACTGGAGGCTGTGTCCATCTGCTGAGAACACCTCAGCCAGCAGGAGCCCAAAGCCAGAGGTCTCATTCCACATTTTTGACCCCCGCGATGTGACAGGCCCCTTGCTGGTCGCCAGGCTACTTTCAATCAGGAGGTGCATGGACAAGCAGGGAGAGGACCATCATGGCACAGCAGGGCCATGACAGAACCAAACCCCAGGAGCAGCTTCTGCCTTCCCTCAGAAGAGGGGTGACAGAGCGCACAGCTGTGTGTGGGCATTAAGACAGGCCCGACCTGGAATCCAGCTGCGGCTACATTTGCTCTGTGGCTTGAGGGAAGCTGCTCACCTTCTCTGAGCTTCCATTTGCCCCATCTGTAAGATGTAAAATCCTCAGAGTGGACACTCAATGCTAGCCCCCCTGCCCCCTGCCAGCTGCCCTCACCAAAGATTTCTTCAAAAGAAACCAGGAGGAAAAAAGGGTAGGCAGAGACAAGCTACGACACAGGGACCAAGGCGATGGATCAAAGGCAGAATACAGGGAGGATCTTGAGTAGACGGCCAAAGGCCTGTGGGAACCCTCAGAACAGGGCAGAGATCACGGGGGAACCAAAGTGGGAATTAACCAGATGCGATCTCTCAAAAAACTCAAGATCAATCCCAGCCAATGGCAACGTGCCCTGCGGGGAGAACAGAGAAGCTAAAGCCAAATGTCTATATAAAATGTTTATTTTTGGAGGACTGTGTGGTCTGGTCTTTGGGAGGGCACTCACCCCAACCAGGCCAACCATAGAGCTGGAAACAGCAGGCAGGAGGCAGGAAGCTAGCCACCGCCTGCCCTACCCCCGCACACCCCGGGCAGCGGCCTGCTCTGCTTTCAAGGTAGGGCAACAGCAAGTGCTGTTTCTGCCTCCAGCACACCCTGAGAACTCACTCCGTGGCACCTGGCTCCTGGCTCCTCCCAGCCCTGAACACGTGTCAACACACACAGTCTCAGTCTCAGTATCAGTCTCCAGAAAGCACTGTAGAGCCTAGCTGCGCTTGGCCAGGTTCAAAAAGGAATTTTTCACATCTGCTCACTTCTGGTTCATGGTCTTCCTCTGTCTTCCATTCTCAGTAGCCCCCCCCCCCCCAAGCCCTGCCTTACTCCCTTCTCTGAGACAGGAGACCCAGGGAGCAGCTGGCCTCAGGTCTCCCACCACCAAACAGGAAAAAGCCCTGTAAGGCATCGTGAGCGGGGCTCCCACCCACCCAGGGCCGAGCCCAGGTACCAGGGAAGAGACTTGCCTCTTACCAACACACACACACAGCAAAGAACCAAACCAACAGAGTGGAAAGCAGAAGGAAACAACGGGGCCAGCAAGCAGGAAGGCGGGTGGCCCTCGGTGGCTTGCTGCGCCCATCTCGGCCTCTCCCAGTGCCACTCAGCCATCGGTGGCCAGGATGACGGCAGCCCCAAAGATGCCCACACTCTCTCCAAGGAGCTTCATCTGGTTCCAGAACTCAACGCGCCGTGTGTTGTGCCAGTAGGCGACATTGCCATCAATGAGCAGCATGACAGGGGGCAGCAGAATGGCCAGGATTTGGGCAGCCAGGGTCACGTAGTAGCCCGAAAGGAAGGCCAGGGCCAGGACGCCGTACAGCACGAAGAAGAGCTGGATCATCAGCTCCCCTCCCGGGAGATGGTTCAGATAGGCCAGCCGGTCCTCCTTGCTGTGCTGCAGCGAGTAGGCCTAAAGACACACCATCCTCTAAGTCTCTCCTGCAGGCTGAGGAGCCTGTCTGGGGACGGCTGGCCCTGAGATGCCAACTGCAAGTCAGCCTCTGCCAGCGGGGCCCCTGACTCCTGGCTCAGACCTGGGGCTCTCTAAAAGGAGGGCCTGCATCTCCCCCCACACAGGCTAGGGAACTCCAGAGGTTAGGGCCTGTCTCTCCTCACCTTTGGGGCTCAGGAGGGCAGAAGCGTGTCTCCGCTGCCAGACTGGGGCTCTCACCTCTGAGTACAGAGCTCTGCACATGGGATATGGTGCCCAGGAACCAAGATGAAGCCAAGTGACCTGGAGCCTGTCCAGGTCCCCAGCCACACTGGCTCCCCCTAGGTCGTCCACTAGGGAGTACCATAACTCACTACTCCAACCAACTCTAAGCAACAGAGCCCCATCTGGGGTCTGAATCCCACCAAACCTCTCCTTTGCTCCCTCTCCCAGTCCTCTGCAGGCTGAAGCCATGAGAGGACCAGTCCACCCTGTTCTGCTGACTCTCAGGCTTGGGACTGGACAGTCAATCCAACCTCTTCTCTCCCTGGTGGCAATAATGCTGGAAGAAGGGACCCTCAGCCAGGTCTTAGGCACTTGAATGGTTCCTGAGCACAATAGCTGGCTGGGGCAGTGTCCAGGAGGCAGACCATCAGGAACTATATATGCAGGGCCTTATTCTGCCCACCTCCCTGGGTTCTGCCTCACTCCCGGGCAAGCACTTCCAGCCAACCTACCAGCAACCCCCCAACCTACCACGCAGATGAGGTAGATGCCCAGGAACACCTGGCCGGTGGACTGGAGGGAGCGGCTGCGGGGCTTCCGGCGGTACAGCTCCCCAGCGCCGCTGGCCAACACAAGAAAGCCGCCGATGATAGCAACTGTGCGCGAGTACATCCGGACCTGGACCGAGGCGAGGGGACCCCAGTCAGGAACTGCAGCCACCACCTTTCTCCTGGCTGTCTAGAGCACAGCACTGCCCATCTCTATACATCCCATTCCATCCGATGAACCCTCTTACCGTTTCCAAGTGTGGTGGGCAGGTGCAGCAGAGATAGAACTCTTTTTATCAGAAGTGGAAACTGAGGCCCAGGGGATTACTAAAATTGTCCAAGGTCCTACAGAAAGTGTCCAGATACCAAGAGTTGCCCCCTCTACACCTCCAGGTGTACAGACTCGAATCCCAATGTTCTTTCTGCTATAGAGTATAGTCTATCCCATAAAAAAAAAAAAAAAAAATCTGGGATCCCACTGTCCGGTAGTTGTTCGCACATCTGCCACCCCCACTGGACTGACAGTCCCTGCCTCTGTCCAGGATTATCTACACACCTGCAGCACCTGGTACAGGCTCTGGCACTTCAGATTTACATGCCGCCCTAAATTAATTAAATTTCATGAAATCAGATGGCTGGAACCAGTACTCTCCAAGGTCCCTTTTGCCCTATATTCTGACATTACTAACTAATGGCATAAAGGGTTCTGGCCTCACCTGCAATGCTAACTGTCGTGTAACTTTGGGGAAGTCTGTTTCTCATCTTTGCACCTCAGTTTTCACGCCCTGAAAGACAGTCTTGTGTGGTCTCTGAGGGCCTTTCATCTTTGCAGTCTGTAACAACCTCCACAAGCCTAGGGGTTCTGCCTTCCCAGGCTTCACACTATGCACCTGGCTAGCACCATGCATTACCCGCTGCCCCGGGGTCACTGGGCACTGGCCTCGGGCTCCCCAGCCCCCTAGCGAAGTCCCGCCTTGGGCCGAGGTGCTCACCTTCAGCCAGTCCCCGTAGTGGACGTAGCCCCCGATGTAGGCGGCGTAGGTGCTAATGGCCAGCTGGAGGGCGGCCCCCAGCGCGAACCAGCGCCGCTTCACTCCAAAGGACATGAAGCTGGCGCACAGCACGGCCGCCCCCAAGTCGAAGTACAAGTAGGGCACTGGGATGTCGGGCTTCCTGCGAGCCAGAGAGGGGAAGAAGCAACGAGGACAGAATGAAGCGGGAGAAGAGCCTTACGACCCCCTAAGTTCCCACAAGCTCCCCTGCGCCCCTGAACCGGAGGCCCTTCTCACGGCCAGGACCGCTGCGCTACGCTCGATGCCCACCTTGCCCCAGACCAGGGCCCCTACCAAGCCCGAGATCCCAATTTTTCCCCAGCCCAAGGGTCCCAACTTCTTCCCCACCTCACTGCACCCCCGTTCTTGGGACGGGCCGTACCGCCACCCCACCGCGCTCGGCGGCCGCGTGGGCCCGCTCACCGGCGCGCCTCGGCCCTCTCAGCGTACAGCATGAGCTGGCTGAAGCACCCCCAGAATGGGCAGCGTGTGAGCAACACCGAACCCAGCTGCATGATCAGCTGCAGCATCCACCGTCGCGAACCCATCTTCGACGCCATCTTGGGAAAGGGCAGTCCGCTGCGGCGTCACCCCCGACCGGGAGGCTGGCGCCGGGATGCGACACGCAACTTCCGGATCTCGCGAGGCGGCGGGGGCGGGGCTGAGGGCAGCATTTTTCCCCTTCCGACGGGAAATAGTGCTCTCGCTCTCTAGTTCCGGACAGAAGGATGTGTTCCAGCTGCGGAGTTCATCCTTTCTCCCTGCTTTGGGGCTTAAGGACCCCTCCTCGTGGATGCAAAATTGAAAACTAGACCAGAGGAAGGAACAGTGGGTGCAGGATATCAGCGCTGTGGACGAACTGGTGTTTGCTGCTAAACCTGGGCTCCAATCCTAACTCCAACCCTAACGGACTTGGGGCATATCCCCTGCACTTTCTAAGACCCATCTGTAAAATGAGGAGGCCAGGGGCATCTGGGTGGCTCAGTGGGTTAAAGCCCCGCCTTCAGCTCAGGTCATGATCCTAGAGGGATGGAGCCTCGCATCAGGCTCTCTGCTCTGCTGGGAGCCTGCTTCCCCCTCTCTCTCTTCCTGCCTCTCTGCAAACTTGTGATCTCTGTCAAATAAGTAAATAAAATCTTAAAAAAAAAAAAAAAATGAGGAGGACATCCACTTCCCAGCGTAGTTCAGTGCTTTCAGTGTGGCAGTGATGGTACCAGCTCATAGCGGGGGTAGGTAGATGGTGTAAACATACACAAAATCTCTCTTCTTCTATTTAATTTTAGAGTAAGGTGTTCCCTTGGCTAAGTCACTCGTGGAGAAGTTTGGTCTCTGTCTGTCTTCCCTCTATCCCCTGAGAGAAAAAGCAAGATCCGATGTGGACACAGGGGACATCTCAGATCAGTCTGTTCTCTCCAGCTCCAGTGCTCCTGCTATCTTTTATTGGTTTAACAGCAGCAGGCTTCCAGCTGGCCTCCCCAGCTTCTCCTTTGGCCTCCTTGTTAATTCTTAGCCCCCTATTTTAAGTTTTCCTGACATCAGATACCCTTCCTTTGAATCCCTCAGCACAATGGCAATTATATATTTTAGATTCTTTGTTAACGACCAGATTAACCCTAGATTGTGAGCTTCGTGGGGCCAAGGACAGTCTTGGATTCCTGCTTACTATGTCCTTGCAGCCTAGTAGATGAGCTGCATTCAGGAAATACATGTTAAATAGATAAATGAACAGAAGATGTGGCCAGTAGGTCTCATTCATGGTAGGTAGTCAGTAAGTAATTCGTTCAGTAAGTGGGCGAAAGTTCTGGGCACTCCAGGATTGCCACCACAAAGCCACCCCCACCTATCTTCCTGCACCCCCTACCACCACCCTGCCACACACAAATTCATCTTCCAGTATTGAAGTTAAGACTACAAGCACTCCCACCAGGCTGTTTAATTCGGGTCTGTTTGCTTCCAATTGCCTGAGATGGGGAGAGGAGCCTCGTGTGAATTAAAAATTCCCACTCAGCCAGTAAAGCTACATACAACACCTCTCATATCTTATTTTTTAGTCCCTGGAATAAAGCCTGGGCATAACAGAAACATGAGGGAGAGACAGATATATCCATCTAGGATATAACATCTAGGAAATGGGATTATTGTGTACCTATGTGCTGGGGTGGGGGTGGGAAAGAGGAATGTCCAGACGAAGGGAATGAGAAAAAACTTGGATTAAAGGCCATTTTGTTTACCTCCCCCCATGCACCAGTGACAACCACGTGAGGTGAGTTTTCCACAAGTACATAGTACAGAATCAAATTTTCCCTTGGCTTTATTTTTCCATCTCTTCACCCATTCCCAATTCAAATGTGACAAGAATGCAGAGCCCTCAGGAGGAAGCTAAGGTGTTGAGGACTGGAACTGGGACACTGTACGCCCACAAAATAGTTGTAGGAGCCTGACTGGGTTGTCCCCACGGGAACAATACCCCTACCCCATCCCACCACCTTCATGACTTTATCAACAGCAGTGGCCAGGGACATGTGTGGGGAGGGGCAGGAGACGGATTCATGAAGCTTCCCTGGGTACCCCTCCCACCTTAATTCCCTCTGGTCTCCAGTCTCTGCCTTCTACTGCCCTAGTCCCTAGAAGGTTGCTGAGATGTACTAAGGGTCAAATCCCTTTCTAGGCTTGGGAAAGATGCTAGCATTGTGCTAAGGCAGAGACCAGGTGAGTGGGAGGAATGCCTGCGAGAAGAACACAGCCATTTGTTGCCCCCTGCCGCTCCCCCCCCCCATTCTTCCCACTCCTGTCCAGGACGACAATTCAGCTGGAAAGACTTCTGAAGAACAGCCTTTTTTGTCGTCTACATCTCTACCTGATGTCCACCTCTCTATCTGCTTTCCCTCCTCCTGCTGCCTTCACTTCCCTTTGCAGCAGCCCCTCCCTCTCCAGAGGGCTCTCCCATCCCCAGCTCCTCTGGAGCCCCACCTGGGCTTGTGCACTGCCATGCCCAGAGCCACAGTGACCAGCATGGTGCCCAGGGTATCCAGCACAATAGCTGTCTCAGGCAGGCAGAGCCGGGCCTCCGCACTGCTCAGCACCACCCCCAACTGGTGAGGGCCAGGAGAAGTCAGGTTGCCCAGGTTGACCACCCACAAGTGCCACAGGTGGTCCAGGTTTCCCAAAGGCCTACTGCAGGTCAGTCTTGCACCCAGGGGTTACTAGCCAGCAGCAGCCACATGCCTGCCATCTAGGTGTTTGCAGTCACCTTGAAACTAAGGTGTGGCAAGCAGTCATCTACTGGAGAGAGGCTGCCTGGCGCAAATGAGGCTGCAGAGACCTCAGCTTCCAGCACACTGATGTTACTCCTAGCCACAGGGGACCTCCAGGCCTGCATGGTGGCCAGGCCACTCATAGCAGTTTCCAGCCAGCAAGAGCTAGTGTAGACAGAAGAGGCCCCCAAGCCTGGCTCTGCCCAGCTCGGTCAGCCAGTTGGGACTTAGCTTGAACTGCTCAGGTTCCCCAGGCCCCACAGGCTGCAGGGGTCCAGGATGATAAACAGGTTGTGAGAGAGAGCCAGGAGGAGCAGAGAGTCTGGGGTGGTGAAGACGTCCAGGGGCAGGCAGGCCAGCTGGTTGTGGCTGAGGTGCAACCACTCCGGGAGACCCAGGCACCCCAGGGCTCCACAGCCAGATCCCACAGCAACACCCAAAGTCCCCACTCAGATTATCGTGGCTCAGCTCCAAGAGTCACTCTGCCAAAGAGCCTGAGAGGGAGGCTGAGTTGGGGGAGAACTCTCATACCCCGCACTTCCTGTGACTGGACAGGTGCACGGTGCTGGGCTCACTGCCACCAGATTCCTGAGTAAGGCCATAGCCACCATATGGAAGGAGTAGCCACACCTCCCCCATCCTTGCCCCATGAGGGGCTGGGAGGATGATAGCCTCAGGCCTGCATCAGGCTCATGGATATACAGACCTTGGTGCCTCACTCCTCCAGCCAGGACTCTGGGGAGTGTGGGTGTGCTAGGGAGAGGAAAAGCAGATACTACTCAGAGGTCTCACCATTTGCCATGTCCCCCAACATGGTCTTATGGACACCTCCCTCCATCTCCCATAATTTAACCTGCTACCAAGGCTCTAGCAAGTGCCATTGCAGCCTGAGACGCCAGCATTCTGATCCCCTACCCCTGCCACCTGTCTTTCCCTTATGCCTACTAGGATGAAAAACAATCAGGGAAAATGGCCTTTTTAAACTCCGGCACCCCTTCTTTCCTCTCACTCCATACCCACCCCCACTTATTTCCCACAGCCCAGGAGCACCTCTGCCTTTTCCTGGCCCTAAACACTCCCTGCGTCACTCAACCAGCCAACATTTGCAGAGTCCCTGTTCTGCAAGAAGACACAGCCTTGACTGGACCCTGGCTTAATCTGGCCACTGAGGTCAGAAGCGCAAGGCACTCCCTTGTATTCCTGGCACCACCTGCCAAGTGCAGCCCCAGCCCAGGAATAGCAGTGAAAAGAATCTCAGCTCTAGTTACCTGCCCTCCTGGCCTCCTGCCAGAACCCCAGCCCCAAGCAGCAGAGACCCGATCTTAAGGAAGCCACAGCGCTGAGGGTGGGGATGGGGCAGGGGGCAGGTTGAGGACATCTCCAAGGCGTTGTGGCCTTATAACCAGGGGAGTAGGATCCTGCCCTGCCTAAGACCACCACTCCTCACTCCCCACACCATGGCCCTCCTTTTGAACCCCACATCCTGGCCTATCACTTGTCAGGATGGCAGCCTGAGGCCCCTAGGAGACCTCCACTCAGCACATCTCACATCCACAAGTCAAAAAGGGGCCAGGCATCTTCTTTTCATTCTATACTGCCTGCCTAAGAAATATGCCATCATCTATAATCTGCATATATATTTGCCCATCTATAATCCATCTTCTCTGGACACAAAGGAAAGAAATACTCTCTCTCCTCACTGGGCCAAAGGTCAAAATACTCTGTTCTGGCCTTTGAAGAGTGTCCAGCATTGTCTCCTGAAAACAGACTGGTCTGGGGACAGGGTGTCTGTACCCACCACTTCTGCCTTCCCCTAGGAGGCCAACCAAACAAGTTTCTTTCTGGGTTCCCTAGTGTGCTCACCAGCCCCACGCAGCAGGTCTTAAGAGAATCCTAATGGCCATATGGAAGACATGGTTACCAAGCGCCAGGCATCTCATTAAAGGCTTGATTTAATCCTCAACTGAGACACTCATTTTACAGAGGAAACTAACACTCGGCAAAGATACATAGGCTGCCAAGTCACACTGTTGATCAGCGGCTGCGGTGAAATCTGACATGACCTAGACCTGTCTGAATCCGGCCATGTGCCTAACCACCAAACCACAGTGACCAAGACTGGGCCACTGTCTCACTTGCCAAACACCCCTCAAAAAATTAAGGTCTACGGGTGAATAACACAGATTATCACCAGAATGGGAAAAGCAGCTGAGCAACCATCAACTTAGAATATGAATCTGACCCTTTGATTGATCAGATCTGGGCCCCTTTGAATTAGTTCAAGGGATCTGGTTCAAGGAAATTAAAATGAAAAATTTGAAAAATCACTGTCCATAATCTTTAAGGGGTACCTGGCAAGCTGTCGCTGGAGTGTGTGACTCATGATTGTGGGGTTGTTGAGTTCAAGCCCCACCTTGGGTATTGAGATTACTTTAAAAAATAGAATTTTATTTAAAAATTATAATAATCTTTTTTTAAAAAGATTTTATTTATTTCACAGACAGAGATCACAAGTAGGTAGAGAGGCAGGCAGAGAGGGGGAAGCAGGCTCCCTGTTGAGCAGAGCCCGATGCAGGCCTCGATCCCAGGACCCTGAGATTATGACCTGAGCCAAAGGCAGAGGCTTTAACCCACTGAGTCACCCAGGTGCCCCCCAAATTATAATAATCTTCATTGGATGCCTGGGTGGCTCAGTGGGCTAAGCGTCTGCCTTTAGCTCAGGTCATGATCCCAGGGTCCTGGGATTGAGTCCTACATGGGGCTCCTTGCTCAGCAGGGAGTCTGCTTCTCCCTCTCCCCCTGCCCCCTGCTCATGAGCTAGCTCGCTTTCAAATAATAAATAATAATAAGATCTTTTATTTAAAAATTTTTAAAAATTAAAAATTATAATATCTGAGAAAATATTACAAACTGAAGGTTACCAGAGACGAGCTCGCTCATCAAAAGTTCCAACTTTCATTAAGTCAGACAAGTGTAACAACAGTTAACAAAATTCAAAAAGGTTCATTGAGCATGATGTGTGAGCAGTTACCTAGGACACAGCGACTACCAGGTGCCCGCATGAGGGCACCAAAAGTAAGTTATACTCAAACAACTTCGATTCCTTTTTTGATAGGCTAACTAGATGACTATCTCAGACAAACATCTGGATCTTATTAAAGTCTCTCATCACATTCCTTGCGATAATGAAAACACAGAAGACAGTTTATACAAACTGGAATTAATACAACACTGGGATGGATAACCGCTATATTATAGAATCAAGATTTTTTAAAAGCTCTTAACAGGCTGGAATAGTTGGCTGAAAAAAGCCATTTCACGCTCCCAGTCACATCTGTGTGCCCTCGGCCGGGGCCTATGAGGAAAGGAAATATCCTGAAGAGCAGGGCCAGCTTGCTGGACACCTGAGCTCTAGCCATGGCTCTAGAAAGGAGCTGCTGCTTACAGGACAAAAGGACACAGTTTCACAAAGCAGTGAGCTCCCCATCAATGAAAGAGGTCAAGTAGAGACAGACAGTCTATTGAGGATGCTGGAGAGAGGATATTTAAACTGGAAGATGCGGCGCCTGGGTGGCTCAGTCGGAATCACCCTTGGGTGATTCCGGGGTCCTGGGATTGGAGCCCTGGGTTGGGCCCCCTGCTCAGCAGGGAGTCTGCTTCCTCCTCTGCTCCTCCCCCTCCCATGCTCTCTCTGTCTCACTCATTCTCTCTCTCAAATAGATAAATCTTTTTTTTCTCTTTTTTTCCCAAAGATTTTATTTATTTATTTGACAGACAGAGATTACAAGTAGACAGAGAGGCAGAAAGAGAGAGAGGGAGAAGCAGGCTCCCTGCGGAGCAGAGAACCCGATGTGGGGCTCGATCCCAGGACCCTGGGATCATGACCTGAGTCGAAGGCAGAGAGGATTTAACCCACTGAGCCACCCAGGTGCCTCAAAATCTTTTTTTTTTTTTTTAAGATTTTATTTATTTGACAGAGAGAGAGCAAGAGAGAGCACAAGTGTGGGAGCAGCGGGCAAGAGGGAGGGAGAAGCAGGCTCCCCATTGAGCAGAGAGCCTGATGTGGGACTTGATCCCAGGCCCCTGGGATCATGACCTGAGCTGAAGGCAGACGCTCAACCGAGCAACCCAGGTGCCCCTCAGATAAAATCTTAAAAAAAAAAAAAAAAAATTATAGGGGCGCCTGTGTGGCTCAGTCATTAAGTGTCTACCTTCAGCTCAGGTCGTGATCCTGGGGTCCTGGGATTGAGCCCCACATCAGGCTCCCTGCTCAGAGGGAAGCCTGCTTCTCCCTCTCCCACTTTCCCTGCTTGTGTTCCCTCTCTCACTGTCTCTCCCTCTCTGTCAAATAAATAAATAAAATCTTTAAAAAAAATTATAAACTGGAAGGCTGGACTATTCCCTATGAGCTGCAAAATCCGTGACATTTCTAAGTCAGGGTATCTGTGCTGAGCTTCTTATACCGCCTGGGCCATCCCGGCCCCAGAAGCCTCCTCTTTCTGCACACTGTTCACATACTGACTTCTGGCTTCTCCTTCCCATAGCCAGGACACAAGGAGGACAGTGGGACACTTTCAGAAAGAGTAATCTGAACAAAAGCCAAAATGTATCTGAGAACAGCTTCCATCTGCAGGGGTGAAGAGTCCATTACTGGATCCCAGCCAAACTGCCCCTCCCCCTACAGTGCCCACCTGATGAACACCCTTGGTTGTGCCCAGCTCTCCACCTTCTGTGTCAGCACCTCGGCCACTTGGCGGGACAACCTCAAGGTCACACAATGGGCATCTGGTTACACGCTAAATGCATGAGTTTAGACCTCAGAAACCATGCCATTTCTCCCGTGTCTACTGAACCAGTGGACATGCTCTCCTTTGCCCTCACCTCCCCGTTAAATCTACGAACACCAGCAACTGTACAGTCTTCTCCTTCCTCCCTCTTTATAGTGGAAGGAGAGCCTCTTCCCATCAGAGGCCAAAACATCTGTGGCCATGGATCTTGTCTACGACCTTCTGGAGTTCACGATGAGGTAATGACTCTGAAACACCCCAGCTGCAGCCCAGTCCCTGCTGAATGCCAGGCTTGTCACCCACCTGTCCAGCTGCCATCTGCTCTTCAGGGTTTCATGGGTAAGACAAATATGGCAGAACAAGACTCTTGATTTTTCCACAAAACTCTTCCTCTCTCATTGTTTGCCATCTACCCGGTAGCTGCTCTCAGTTCCTTTCCGCCCACCATCTCAGCCTCAATCCTTCTTCATCAGCAAGCCCTGTTCCTCTGTCACCACCATGTCATGCCTGGATGACCGGAATGCAGCGATGTGGTTCCACCTTTGCCCCTTGACAGACTAAAGCCCTCGACAGCTTCCAACTCTCGAACAGCTCCCCACTGTGCCAAGAACAGATTCCAGTCCCTACGATGGCAACGAGGCCCTGCCTGATCCGGCTCTTGCTCACGGGGCTTCAGCCACCTGTCTTCTAGTCATTCCTAAACACCCCAAGTTCCTAGCACCCTCACTTAGCACCTGCTGCTGCCCCTATCCAAGCACTCTTGGCTGGCACCTCGTTCAGATTTCAGCTTATATGACATCTCAAGGGGCCATTCCAGAATGTTGTCTTCAGAGCAGTACCTGTACCTCCCCACAATGACCAGGAGCAGCTACCTGAAACCAGGACAGAGACCAGAAGAAAGGGGGCCGGATCCGAAAAGAAGCCACCACTTATGAATTCTTCCACTAAAACTAACTGCAGAGAGTCAGCATCAGAAGGGTTGATGGGACAGGTTATTTGAGAAGTCACTAGAAATATGCCTCACCCTCGCCTCACTTAACCAGTCAGGAAGCGAGTTAGTTCCCTGTTAAACTTTTCAACAAAATTGAAAATGACAAGAAAATGGGACGGGGAGGCCACAGCCCGCCCAGGGTTGGTCCCAGCCGCCGAAGCATGCACTCAAGAAACCTGAGGGAGAGCCCCGCTGCTCCCACCTTGCCCTTCATCTCCCATGTCCTTTGCTGATCCCTTGTCCTCTTTTCAAGCTGGACCTCCAGCCTTCCTCAAATCCCACTCCATCCTGGATGGCTTTACGTCTCCTCCACTCAGGCAACTCATCTAGTTATTAAACTGGTAACTTTCGAACTTCTACCTTCAATTATATTCAACAGCCGGGTGCTAGGGAATACTACAAAAATGAGGAAGTCATTATCCTTGCCTTGGAGCCTCAAAATTCCCCCATCAGACCACTCAAGGCAAACCTAAACAAATAACGTATAATGCACATCATACATGCCCCATGACGTGAGTAATACAAAAAAATTCTAGGAATCGCCTTCTACCTTAATTGTCGAGGATGGCTTCCGAGGTGGCTCTGAAGCAAGGCATGGTAGGATAAGACAGACAAGATAAAATAAGACAGGCTGGGAGTAATCGGAGAGATCATCTATCCCCGTGTTTCTTCGATCGTAACAAGTCTAAGATGCTAAGATTAGCATGCCCTTCGTGAGCTAGGGATGAGGCAACCACAGCCGGCAAGTTTCATCCGACCTGAAGCACACTGCAGTGTAGAAGTGCAAGGGGTAGGGATAAAGAAATGTTTTAGAATCTGGAAGTTTCGAAAGATGTTAGCCATCAGGGGTGGGAGTGGGAAAACGTTCGCCTTATTTTCCAGCTTTCTCTAATGAGCCATTTAAGTCTTTTAAAATAAAAAAGAACAAACTTGTTTTGAAACTCTAGCCCCAGTAGTCTATGACCAGTGGACGGCAGCCAAACAGCATCCTTTTCTCCCCTTAAGGTCCCCTGTGCTCTTATGCCGAACCCCTTAAGTTTAGGCTGTACATGCTGATGATTCCTTTTTTTTTTTTTTTTTTTAAGATTTTATTTATTTGACAGACAGAGATCACAAGTAGGCAGAGGGGCAGACAGAGAGAGAGAGGAGGAAGCAGGCTCCCTGGATCATGACCTGAGCCGAGGGCAGAGGCTTTAATCCTCTGAGCCACCCAGGCGACGCCATGCTGATGATTCTTAAAGGAGAAATCTCTGGCATGAGCAGCCTCTTCCAGCAGTGATAAGAAAGCAAACGCACCATGTAAACAATGACCATCCTCCAATCCCAATTCCCAGACCTGCCCCGGCCTCTCTCCCCACCGCTGCTCACCCTGCAAGTTGCAGGTCCTAGCCTCATTCGTTCTCACCACCGTGTCCCTCGTGTCAAGAAGACAGGCGGTTCTATCCCTGCGTAGGACTAAAAGATCTCAGTATCTTCCTTTACTCACTAGTAGGTCTTGTGGAAGAACATATTGCAACACACACACATTCTTAACTTCAAAAATGTAAAGGGGCCTTTATCCTTCATCACGAGTTCCAGGCTGGAGCTCCTGACCTAAGACCGCAGTGCCTGAGCAATTTTCAAAGCAGCAAGAAACTGCTCGGCCTCTTCACAGGACAGACTCAGCATTGGCTCCCTGTGCGCATGCTACCTAGAACGTCCTGACTACAGCTTTGCCACAGCAGTAAACCCGAAGGCATGCGGCCACGGGGAGGGGAAGTCATTGAGCGCTGGGGTAGGGAGGTCGGTGTGTCCTGCGGAGCTACCTGCACACGGGTCATCAGAGACGTGAGCCCTCCACACCATACTCTTCAACAGTTCAGTGCTCGTCCAATCTAGCCGGCCTTTTCTGCCACTCTGCCCTGTCTGTGCCCCATCCTACACCTGGCAAGCAAGTGAGCAGGGGACATGCCATCAGTTTGGAAAGTCAGAGCGTGGCAGTAGGAGCCCACATGTGGATGTAAGCCTGAGGTTTTGTTCCAGCTCTGTCAGCACAGGTAGCAGTGGTTCTCAGGACAAGTCACTTAGCCCTGTGGAACCCACTCTCCTTCTGTAAAAGGAGTGGTTTTCATATTATAATCAAAGGGATTCCCCTCGACTGCAGGGCAGAGGTAGAGGTGAAATCGGTTAGAAAAAAGGCAGGACTGAGACAACCCCCTCCCTTGCCCAACTGCTTTACCTTATCAACCTCATTTAAAATGCCATATAAGGGGCCCCTGGGAGGCTCAGTTGGTTAAGCCACTGCCTTTGGCTCAGGTCATGATCCCAGAGTCCTAGGATTAAGTCCCACATCGGGCTTCCCCTGCTCTGCAAGGAACCTGCTTCTCCCTCTCCCTCTGCCTACCACTTCCCCTGCTTGTGCTGTGAAATAAATAAAATCGTTTAAAATAAATAAATTTAAAAAATGCCACATAAAGGGGCGCCTGGGTGGCTCAGTCGTTAAGTGTCTGTCTGCCTTCAGCTCAGATCATGATTCTAGGGTTCTGGGATTCAGCCCCACATTGGGCTCCCTACTCAGCAGGAAGCCTGCTTCTCCCTCTCTCACTCCCCCTGCCTATGTTCCCTCTCTTGCTGTGTCTCTGTCAAATATATAAATAAAATCTTAAATAAAATAAAAAATAAAAATAAATAAAATGCCATGTAAAGCCAGGCTTCCAAAACAAAGCCAGAGCCTCTGATCTCCGTCTGTCAAATAAATAAATAAAATCTTAAAAAAAAAAAAAAAAAAGGAATCATCAGCATGTACAGCCTAAACTTAAGGGGTTCGACATAAGAGCACGAGGGACCTTAAGGGGAGAAAAGGACGCAGTTTGGCCTCTGACCAGCTAACATTTACAGAGCACCTTCCGGTAGCAAGCATTTTAAAGATCTTTAGCCTTCCACACCAACAGTAGGGAACAGGTATGAGTTCCACGTTGACAGTGGGGAACCAAAGGCTCAGACTGGTGAAATGATTTACCCACAATCTCAAAGTGAGGAATGGGAGGGTGGGGATTCCAGCCCAATTAGTTATGCTTCCAAAGTCCTTGTTCTTTCTTCTTTACCTCACTGCCTTTTACACTGTCTTAACTCCACATCTTGAACTGCTTCAGGTTCCCCATCATTTCATAAACTAAAACTGAAGAGTCAAAAAAGTACTCTCTAGCAGAAACAGTTGGTACCCACAGTCTTCCATTCACACCTACAGACTAATGGGGAGGAAGTGATGGTGTGGATACATGACACAGACCTTCCTCCCAGGCTTCTATTTTCCATTAATCACATTCAATCCTTTAATGGCATCTCTTACGGTTTCTAGAGCTTACAAGGCCTCCCTTCTGCCTCCCTCTTTCACCTTTTCCAGAAGCTTACACTTCCATGCAGACTAAATTGAAGGCCTGGTACTTTAAATCTACAAGTACCAGGCAGATGAAAGTACCCTTCTCAGTCTTCTCGTTTTTCTTCCAAACAGCCCATAACAAATGGCCTCATGTATGTGTCCAGCTCTGTGTGCCCCTACCCCACTCACACACACCTCCCAACCCTGGATCCCCTTCTCAAATTATACACTTTGCACTGTATCTCTGGGTGAGCTGCATGGGGTAGAAGGAGACAGGGTAAAGAGCAGAAAGCAGAGAATCTAAAGGGAAAGATTACCAAACACCCCCCCCTTATGCCCCCACCCTCTGGGGTCTCTAAAGCACGTACAAACCTGAGACATGAGTGATGGTTAAAAAAATTTGGGTTTTATTGTTTTTGCTAAACAATACTAAAAAAAAAAATTTCATTTTGAAGGCAGGGCTTGAATTATTTAATTTTGATCCATTTATTTAATTAAAAAAAAAAAAGGAAGGGGAAAGAGATCATGGCCAAAAAGATAGTAGTTAACCCCCACCCCACCCCCAAAGCTCTAGCCAGTCACATGAGCATCACCCACTTCCCACTAGGTGCCTGATATTCAGCTGGTGGCACACTCGGCCCCACTGGACTGCCCTGAAGGCACAGGGGCACCGCGTGCCAGTTTTTGCGCTCAGCAGGTTAGTCAAACCAGACAAACTGGTGGGCTAAAGTCCAGAAGTTCTCTCCAGGTTTTCTGCCCATCGGCTGAGCACATACAAACTATCATAAGCTTGTAAAATTTAAGGGGGTGGGGAAGGGCATAAAAGCAGGAGGTTGGTGGGAGAAGAGAAACTACAGGTCACCCAAGCTTTCTCCTGGGCTAGTGGCTCTGGATACAGACTTCGAGAGACCGGGAGAGGTGGGCTCCAGGTTTCTTATGGAAGAAAATCATCCTTCGAGGAGGAGCTGAGACGTGCCATGCAAAAGTTTTCTTCCTGCAGAGGGCACAGGAGACAGGGCAGCGGACTCTCCCATCTAGGAGACAGGAGAGTGGTGAGGAAGTTCTTCTAGTACCATGAAGTAAGACAAAAGGCAGAGGGAGAATCCTGAGGTTCTGGCCCAATGTGAGACTGGTACACACACATGGTTAAAGACTAAAAAGCCATCAGGAACCCTCACAGCCGAATCCCACCTGCAAACACTGGCTCTAGAAAGTGCTGCAGAAGATTCTTGCTGTGAACCAAGTCAAGTTAGTTGCCTGGCTATAGGTGGTGGGGAGGGTAATACGTTTTTATTTTCGAAGGGATGAGGTGGGAAGAGCGGCCATGATCTAGTAAAAAGAGACCTGCAAGAAGCAGAAAATATTTAGAGAACATTTTAATATATATTTTCATATATATATTTAAAGTTAAGAAAAATAAAACTAATTCAAGCCATGCCCTGTGCAAAAAAAGGAAAAAAAAAAAAAAAAAAGAAAGAAAAAAAAAGACAAATTTAAAGTGAGACCTCTGTCTGCTGCTCTAGTCTCAACTTAAGTATCACAGTCAGCTTGTTACTTTTATTTTGGAAGAGAAGATGTAAAAGTTTCTTTCGATCACTCAGAAGGCAAGTGTAGCCACTTATAAAAACAGAATGGCAGGGACAGACTAGGAAAGTCAGAGGTGAAAGGGCAGAGCAGGAAAGGAATTTTCAAAAATAAAATTAACAAGGTGACTGTTCCAGAAGGGGGCTGTGAAAAGGACATGGTGGACCGAAGTCTGTTAGTCAAGTAATGATTCAACTTTTAAATTATTCTCTTGTTCTTTTTTGTTGGGTGTTTTGTTTGTTCAAGTCTAAGATTTGGAAATGCCGACCCTTTGTTAACAAGAGCCAACAGGAAATATAGGATCCCTTCCCTCCCCCGGCCTGCCTCCGCCGAAGCCACCACCATCGCCTCGTCGGCTGGATGCTGGAAGAGTCCTCCGTGTGTGCGGACTCAGGATGACAGGGCAGCCTCCTTCTGTGGTTGCTGGGCTTGTGAACGCTGCAGTATCTTTTGGCTTTCCACGTCTCTAAAATGTTTTTCAACCTGAAAGAGACCAGTTCAGCCTAGGTCAGAACAGGAGATAGGCACCAAGGCCTCCCAAACAGTTCATGCCAGGCCTCCACAGCCTGTCCTGGCTGTCCAGCTCAGGGACCATTCAGGCCCCTCCGCCCTCGCTATCTGCGGGCCTTCTTGGCCAGGGAGAGGTGGCGGCCTCTTTGTTTCAGCCGCATGTGCTGCACCTTCAGCTCAGACTGTCTAAAAGAAAGTGAACCGGTAAGCTCAAACGCAGTATGAAAAGAGATTATTTTGACCCCAACTCCCTCTCCCCTCTTCATGTAAGTGCAGAAAAGCTGACAGGGAATTCACAGTATTAGACTTTTTACACCCACAATGTTGGTCTCTTGATGCTCAGAGTGTTTTTACAAATGCTGCAACTCAGTCGAGACAGTCACATGACATATGCAGGGTCACAGACGCCAAAAGCAACTGATTGATACCAACCAGCCCATCCTGAGAAGAACCCAGCCTGGGATGAGAGGAACTGCTCAGGCACAGTCCCATGGAATGGTCTGGCTAATTCTGAAAAGCGACACTGCCAAGGACATGGGGCTGAGCGGTCACTTTATCACACTGCCCAGTGGGTTCCCTCCCCACACAAGTGGCCCAGGCACAGCAGCGAAGCACTGCAGCGCAGGGGACAGGGGACTAGGCAGGGCTGCTCTCGGGCTGGCATGTCAGAGCAGGCAGAGACTGCAGCACAAGGGCCTGCCCTGAGGCTGGAGGGGTGAAGGCCAAGGAATCATCATCTCTCTAAAGGTTCCCGGCTCCTTTACTTACTATTTTGCGTACATGGCTCAGTGCACTCCCCTCTTTGCCTTTACAGTTTTCCACTTGATATGGGGGTGTAATAACAACTTCTTCCATGACTACGATGTTTTTTTCTTGCCATTTACAGTCTTTAATGCTGGAAGGAGAAGAAAGCAGGTGAAAGTTGCCTCTTGGAGGCATCCCACACCTCCTGCCTGATGAATAAGTAACTCGAGAAAACTGACCCCAACTTCTCAGCTCAAGCTCACACAGTAACCAGAGGCCAGCAGCCCGTAGGGTGCCGTAGCCAAGAAAGCCCCTGGGCATCACTGGCTAGGAAAAGCAATGACATGATGCACATTCATTCCAAGGAGAGCCCAGAAGAATTACTCAGAAGCAATGGGGACCTAGAAAACCAGAGAAACCTTGGTGGCAGCCTCAGAAGTCTAATCCAAATTGAATTCAAATGAACAGCGAGGCTCAGGCCACTAGATTCAACTAAAGTAGCAGCCTAGGGCAGGGGCTGGCAACCTTTTTCTATAGAGTCAGACAGTAAGTATTTGAGGCTGTGAGCGCCATCCAATTTCTGTCATAACCACTGAATTCTGCTGCTGTGCCTACTACAAAAGCAGCCACAGATGATACATAAAGAAAGGAGTTGATCTGCCTGCAGTTTGCCAACCTTTGACCTAGGGGGAAATAGCACCTTTAGAAAGACGGGAAAAGAAATTCCCCCAACTTGCTATGATCTGCACACTGTCCCCTACCTCCCGAAACGGAAACCGCTCCTCAAACCAGCCCCTCTCAATTATCAGACAGCTGGGCACTTGCCAGACTGGGAAAACCCATTCCAGTTCACACTTGGGGAAACGCAGGGCAGCTGATATTCCTCAGAGTTCCCTCACATACCTGTAAATGTTCAGACACTCATACCACGGCCTCAGACAGCTCTGATGCCAGCTGCCATCTGTGCACCAGACCCAGGTGGTTAAATAGGGTAACAGAAGGCAGCAGGGGGGAGGGGGGAGTGTCAAATGTTTCAGTTTTTCAGCAGCTAGGGAAGCTAGTGGAGAGTCAAATGACTTCTGCTGTGACAAAATGTCTTTTAGGAGGTGGTAATAAGGTGGCCTTCTGCTTTCCCTAAACCCTATATACACCCCGATGTACAATTAATTAGAAAGAAACAGACACGTAACTCTCCCTTAGTAAAACTGCATCAGCTTCTGGAGAAAGTTACAAGATCAAAATAATAAAGAGAAAGAAGCAACGAGTTCTAAATTATTGAATACCAGTTCTGAAAGGGATCTTCAGGAAAATCCAATCCCAAACGAAGTTTTGCACTTGAAGGCACAAAGGCCAGGGAAGACAACCTGCCCGCGATTCCACCGTTCTCCTGGACGGGAAAACCCATGTCCCTGGACACCGAGGTGCTGCCGACACACTACCCAGCACCTCTGCTGACCTTCAGGAACACGACTACCACACAGCGCGGCCAGGCAGCATCGCCCCCGGGGACAAGGGACCCCTATGCTCCCCCGACTCACGTCTTGTGTATGGTCTGGAAGAGCTGCTGGCCCTCTAGGGAAACACCAGCGCTGATTGCATAGGCCTGGCTCAGCTTCTCCTCCTTCTCTGTCCGTGCTTTGCTGGCAAGCTAGGGTGGGGGAGAGGAAAGAGACTCAGAAAAGCATTCAACTTCATTCTTCCCAACAGTCAGGACCTGTTGAGGAAAGGAGGCTAGGAAAGACTGGTTTGGTAGCTTCAGTTTTCTCAGAGTCCAAAAGTGAAACAAAGCGCACCCCAAGATGCCTGAGTAGTTACCGCTACGGTGGCAAACATTCCTTCCATCCACTTACTGAGCGCCCACCAGGTACCCATGCGCTGTGCTAGGCTAGAGATACAGCACAGAGGCGGGGACTGGACAGAGACCACAAACAAAAACAGAGTAACTTCAGACGGTGCTAAAAGGAGCTAGGCAGAAAATAAAGCACAGCAATGTTACACAGTGGGACTGGGAACTGACAGTCGGAAAAAAAGGTAACGCACACATATCTATGAAAGGAGAAAATTAAGAATTTTTATCAGTCACTGCTAGAGTCTCAGGTTCAGAAATTAATGCCTATGACACCTTCAGAGACCAGAATTTTAGATTCTAAAGACGACCTTTCTGGTACCACTATCTGTGCTCACATGGGGAGCCAAAACTCAAGTAAACCTAACCCATGGATACTGTTGACCTTCAACTTAAAAGACCGATATCCTACTCTTTAGAATATGGAATGGTTTGCATTCTACTTTATGTTCATTCCTTATCTGCCCTCTAGTGGAATGCTCACAAACTGATCAAAAGAAATTCTAACAAACTCTAGTACAGTAGTTCCCCGCCCCTCCCCTCCTCTTATCCAGGGTCAACCTTGGTCTGGAAACAGCTGACGCTCCTCCTGGACATATCATCAGGTCAGGTCAACAATAACCTAATGCTACATCACAGTGCCTACATCATTCACCTCATTTCATCACATCACAGAGGCATCTTATCACCTCCCATCAGCACAAGGGTGAGTAAAAACAATACAATGAGGTATTTTGAGATAGAGAGAGAGACCATATTCACGTAACTGTTATTACAGCATATTGTTATACTTTTTCTGTTATTAATAATTATTGTTGTTAGTCTTTACTGTGACTAATTATAAGTTAAACCTTATCATAGTTATGTGTGTACAGGAAGGAAAAAAAAACAACTAATACATATAGGGCTCGGTATTATTCCCGGTTTCAGGCATCCTCCAGGGTCTTGGGACTACAAACCCTGCAGATAAGGGGAGACTACTGTAGTCTACTAAAATCTAGTAAATCCCTTCCAACAGGGGTGGGTTGCCCTGTCAACCCATACTGTCCCTCTAATACACTTCTAGCCCCCACCCTACTGTACTCGTTGCTAGAGACTCCAGAAGTACAAATTTGTTTCAGTGTAGAGCAAAACAAATGTGCTGGACAAGATGGTTAAAATGAAAGGCAGAAAATACATCTGAAAGTCAAACAAATGATTTGGAGATTTTTCAGGCCCACAAACATGAGCACGATGCTGCAGCTAGTACACTAAAGACATACAGACACACACATGAGAACAAACAGTTTGTCCCCAAATACCAGCTCCTTATAATAGAGAGTCACACCTCATACACATCCCCAAGTACCTGGATATTTGGAATTCCTAAACATTTCTATTCCATTTTAACAGTGACCCCTCAAACCATAGACCAAATACAGTTTGTTTATTTAGGCAAAGTATCTATTGTTAGCAAAATGAAGCACTTTATTAAGGTGTGGGTTTGACCATGAAGAAGAGAAAAGGAGACCTTTGGGTTATGGGGAGCACTGCCTCTGAGTTTCAAAAATCATCTGAGGGGTGAGGGGTGTGAACACAGAAGAGAGAGGTCATGCATGCTGTCATTTCAGTGTCCCCAGGGAAAAGAGGAAAGAAAGGCCAGAACTCTGCAGTGATCTGAAGCCTGAGCTCCCTTTTCACATAGTCCCCAGCACGTGGAGAGAGCCAAGTACAGCAGCACTAAATAAATAATCTTTCAAGCCTGGTCCTGCCATTCTGGCCCTACCAGGCTAGAACTCCACAGAGAAAGAAATGCACAGGGCTGACAGTATTCCCCAGAGCCTCAGCAATCCCAACTGCAGCAAGAAAGCTCTCGGTCTCTATAGAAAAAGAACCACTGATGGCCTATTTTAAGCAGCAAAAAGCAAAACTTAGTCACCCAGAAAACCCTGATAATAAGGAGTTTCCCTGAGTCTCACTTGCCAAACAACCCTGTACAAAACCTGAAGTCTTCAAGGAAAGAAGGGAAAACCAGGGGGCAACAGCGCTCCCCTGGATTAACCACACTCTCCCAGGGCTCCTATGGAGCGCAAGTGACCAGGCAGCTATTTACCTTACCCTGTGAACAGGCAGGAAGGTCTCACTTGCAGGTCTTTTTAAAAATGTTTATCCCACGCGCTTGGGTGGCTCAGTGGGTTAAGCCTCTGCCTTCGGCTCAGGTCATGGTCTCAGGGTCCTGGGATGGAGCCCACATCAGGCTCTCTGCTCAGCAGGGAGCCTGTTTCCCTTCCTCTCTCTCTCTGCCTGCCTCTCTGCCTACTTTTGATCTCTGTCTGTCAAATAAATAAATATAATCTTTAAAAAAAAAATGTTTATCCTTGGGGCGCCTGGGTAGCTCAGTGGGTTAAAGCCTCTGCCTTCAGCTCAGGTCATGATCCCAGGGTCCTGGGATCAAGCCCCACATCGGGCTCTCTGCTCAGCAGGGAGCCTGCTTCCTCCTCTCTCTGCCTGCCTCTCTGCTTACTTGTCATCTCTGTCAAATAAATAAATAAAATCTTAAAAAAAAAAAAAAAGTGTTTATCCCTGGAACGCCTGGGTGGCTCAGCATCTGTCTTCAGCTCAGGTCAGGATCTCAGGATCCTGGGATCAAGTCCCACATGAGGCTCCCTGTTCTGCAGGGAGCCTGCTTCCCTCCACCACCCGACGTAGGCCTCTCTGCCTACTTGTGATCTCTTTCTGTCAAATAAATAAATAAAATCTTTTAAAAAAACGTGGGTGCCTGGGTGGCTCTGCTGGTTAAGCAACTGCCTTTGGCTCGGGTCATGATCCTGGAGTCCCAGGATCTGAGTCTCGCGTTCCCTGCTTAGCGAGGAGTCTGCTTCTCCCTCTGACCCTTCCCCCTCTCTCTTTCTCTCTCAAATAAATAAAATCTTAAAAAAAAAAAAAACAAAGTTTATCCCTGAAAACCAAAATCATCTCCCTGTGTTGGATCAGACAAAGCTGCTTCTATAAAGCTTGTGTTGACTAGACAAGAGAGGATACCCCCAGCAAAATATCCTTGTCACCTACATAGCAAATTAAAAACTAACCTCACCCAAGAGAGGAAATGGCTCAGGAAACCAGGCACCTATGCTGAATGTTTAAGAACAGAACTGACAAATTTAGGCTAGAAGAAGGAAAAGGCTAGGAAAGGAGTCACTTTTGAATTCTTGCCAGAGGCAGAATAAAACGTATATAAATCTCAGCCAGAAGTGATTCCTTTGGACAGCCTGAGTAACAGCAACAGTTAGAAAACAAGGATTTCAAAATACGCTTCCAGCCCCCCAAAATACCAGGTGTATAATCTCCTCTAAAGGCTCTGAGAGCAAAGGAGAATAGACTAGATGATTCTCTATTTCAACTCATAGTGCAAACAGGTCCCAAATGCTAAATGATAAAGTGCCTTAGAGGGGTATCTGTGTGGCTCAACTCGTTAAGTGTCCGACTCCTGTTTCAGCTCTTGGTTTCAGCTCAGGTCGTGATCTGAGAATCGTGAGATCAATCCCTGCAGCAGGCTCCGCACTCAGTGCGAAGTCAGGTTGTCCCTCTCCCTGCCCTTCATCGCCCTTTCTTGCTCTCCAATAAATAAAATCTTTACCAAAAAAAAAAAAAAGAGCCTTAGAAAAATCAAAAATCAACAGAGGGGCGCCTGGGTGGCTCAGTGAGTTAAGCCTCTGCCTTCGGCTCAGTTCATGGTCTCAGTACCCTGGGATCAAGCCGCGATTTGGACTCTGCTCAGCAGGAAGCCTGCTTCCCCCTCTCTCTGCCTGCCTCTCTGCCTCTCTCTCTCTCTAATAAATAAATAAATCTTTTAAAAAAAAAGAAAGAAAAGTCAACAGAAATCAGAGTAAACTGACTGTATTTCAATTTGCCCCAATATTCTCAATTACTCTACTTGTACCTGCAATTGTGCTCTGGGGGATCTGGATGCAATGCAACCTTTGAAACCTCCTGCTGTCTGTTTATGAATTGTATTTTCATGGCAATCTGAAAAATGTTTTTATCTGATTCAGCTACATAGATCTTCTTTCACCTGGAACTTATACAAAGGGGTAAATTTCTCCCTCAGAGGAACCTAACAAACAGGAATAAGGATGGTTACCCTCACAAAAGGAATCCAGAAGTCTCTCAAAACTGGGGGTGAGATTATCTTGCTCTTTTTAGGCATGTTCCTGAAAATTCATGGAAACCGTAGATAAGACTCCTTTTGTAAAGCAAATGACTATCACTCTACCCTCAAGTTAGCAGTTACTTAGGTTTGAATCCCCCCACATCACTCATGCATATGTATAAATGGTCCAGTTACTCCAAGATAGTAAGTTTACAGTTACTGTCAAACCACTAGAGGGAACCAATAAAAGCTGCCCTCAGTAGAGGTGTAGGGTGTACCTTTTAAACCTGGGAAGATTGCACCTGGGTGGCTCAGTGGGTTTAAGCCTTTGCCTTTGGCGCAGGTCATGATCTCAAGTTCCTGGGATCGAGCCTCACATCCGGCTCCATGCTCATCAAGGAGCCTGTTTGCCCCCACCCCCCGACTGTCTGTCTGCCTACTTGTGATCTCTCTCTGTCAAATAAGTAAATAAAATCTTAATAAACAAACTTAGGAAGATAACCAGGATAGCAATTTTTAAAAATTCAATGACTACCACCATACTACATCTATTTTCAGTGAAGCATGCTAGCTGCTGGCCTCTCTTCCAATCAAAACTGAAGTACTGGGGCACCTGGGTGGCTCAGTGGGTTAAGCCGCTGCCTTCCGCTCAGGTCATGATCTCAGGGTCCTGGGATCAAATCCCACAGTGGGCTCTCTGCTCAGCAGTGAGCCTGCTTCCCTCTCTCTCTCTCTGCCTGCCTCTCTGCTACTTGTGATCTCTCTCTGTCAAATAAACAAAAATCTTAAAAAAAAAAAAAATGAAGTACTAACTGTTGAGAATCTCCAAGACTATTAAAGGTAGCACTTTACAAACTGAGTTCAGGCAAAGTGAGAAGCACAAACCTATGATTACTTATTACTAATGTGCATGTGGCTTCATTGAAATGACTGCACAAGACAACCTGTGCTTACCTGCCTCTCCTTTTATTTTGTATGAAACTCAGTGGAAACAACTATTCCTGGTCTACTAACCAGTGCTTCCTCCCGTGGCCGTTCTGGATATAGCAACTTGATGTGGGCAACAGAGAAAAGTATGTGAACTTGATACCAAAGCACATCAATATTAAAAGGCATCTAGTCATGCCTGCTGCGGAGTAACCCTTGAATGAGTGAACTAATGCACAAACCTCTCCTCCTACACTTAGTGACATGGAGAAAAGGAAGCAGCCACAACGACAAAATCTAAGCGATACGCACTTCATCCTGTTACTGAGTCACCAGCTGGGCCAGCTTAGCCCCACACACCCAGACTGGGAAAGCACAGGCGCTGTGGGGAACCCAGACGGGTTCCTACCGCAAGTATTTAACAGGCTGCGACAGCTGAGACAACAAGGGAAGCAGAGTCCAAAGAGGAACACACTGGATGTGACCTACTGACTCCAATGAGCCACTCTGAGTTTGTCTCATGTGTGCACGCGGGCCGTCCAGCCAGCTGCCCTCACACGGAGGCGAGGAAGCACTGCAGCTGCCACCGGGGACCTGCCGGCACTGGCTATCATGCCTGTGGAGGCGGACGGATGACAGACCATGGCGGCTGAGAACCGTGGCGGCCAAGAACCACCAGCATCCTAGGGCCTGCGCTTGCCTCTGCAGTCCCCATCCTGGGGTGCGCCCTCAGAAAGCCCTCCTTCCTAGCTAGCAACAAGCAGGCTCTCAAAAATATTTGTTCCAGCTTCCAATCAGTATCCCCAAGTCTTCCTGTTCCCTCGCTGAAAGCTCCTATCTGACAGTTTCAGTAAAATACTGTTCTTTACAACTTTGGATAGTTGGGAACTCCAAAAATAGAGTACCCCACTTGTCTTTGTATTTTAGAATATATAATAATGTATAAAAACACTGAATCAAATAGGAACTATAGAGCCTAAGAGGCTTGATAGTTAATATTAAAATTCTAAGAGCCAACCTGCTGAGTGAAAGCCTACTCCATCCTAGGCACCAAGCTACACACCTCACATGTATTAAAACATTTAATCTGCACAATGGGGCGCTGAGTGGCTCAGTAGGTTAAGCATCTGCCTTCGGCTCAGGTCATGATCTCGGGGTCCTGGGGTCAAGTCCCATGTTGGGCTTCCTGTGGGGAGTCTGCTTGTCTCTCTCCCCCTCCCCCTTCCCCCACCCCACTTGTGCTCACTCTCTAACAAATAAAATCGTAAAAAAAAAAAAAGATCTGTACAAGCCTACAGAATAGGGACTAAAATTCCTCCTACTTAATAGATGAAGAAACTTAGTGACTTGGCCAAGTTTACCAAGCCACAAGTGGGAATCTGAATTTCAACCCAGTCTGACTCCAGAGCTTACATTCTTTTTTTTTTTTTTTAAAGATTTTATTTATTTATTTGACAGGCAGAGATCACAAGTAGGCAGAAAGGCAGGCAGAGAGAGAGGGAGGAGGAAGCAGGCTCCCCGCTGAGCAGAGAGCACGACTCGAGGCTCAATCCCAGGACCCTGGGATCATGACCCGAGCTGAAGGCAGAGGCTTTAACCCACTGAGCCACCCAGACACCCCCAGAGCTTACTTACATTCTTAATCCTTTGCTACAAACAGCTTCACCTAAATAAGTCTAAATTATTGTTGAAAATATAAATTTGAATGCAAAAGAAAATACTTTCAGAAAGGAAAAACATTTTTTTTTCCAGAAAGGAAAAACTTTTAAAATTCAGCTGCCACCTTCTCTTTTTGTCAACGTATTCTGGCATTTCCACCAATGTCTCCAGTTCAGAACAAAGCTGTCTGCCTTCTAGAGAAGGACTGCTCTTACCTGAAAAGGGCCCCAGTCTCACCCTAAACGTCAAGAACATTATTTTTGTTTTGTTTTAAAGTTTCTTTTATTTATTTGACAGACAGATATCACTAGTAGGCTGAGAGCCAGGCCAGGGGGGTGGGGGAGAGCAGGCTCCCCGTCGAGCAGAGAGCCCTATGCGATGCGTGGCTTGATCCCAGGACCCTGGGATCATGACCTGAGCCGAAGGCAGAGGCTTTAACCTACTGAGACACCTAGGCGCCCCTTTATTTCTTTTGTTAAAGGTAAAGCATAAAACTGTTTTTCAGAAAACACATCTTGTGTGACAAAGAATTTCAGGCCAATAATTGTAAGTACTCCCTGGACCCTCATTTTCTATTTTTTTTTTTTTTTAATATTTATCTAGGGGCACCTGGGTGGGGGGAGTGGGGTTGAGTATTCTCTCCATCTGCCCCTCCCCTGGCTCATGCTACCACTTTGAAATAAATAAATCTTAAAAAAAAAAAAAAAAGAAAGAAAGTGGAGTACCTGGGTAGCTCAGGGGGTTGAGCCTCTGCCTTCGGCTCTGGTCATGATCTCAGGGTCCTGGGATCACACCCCACACCGGGCTCTCTGCTCAGCAGGGAGCCAGCTTCACCCCGTCTCTGCCTGCCTCTCTGCCTACTTGTGATCTTTATGTCAAATAAATAAATAAAATTTTTAAAAATAAAGTTACATTGAGTGCTTTGAGCTAAGATGAAAAACACCCTGCAAATCCAGAAGGCCATAGAGACGTGATACTTGTTAAACCATCATATTGCTATTGTACAGTATCGACCAGCCTCAAGTCACAGCCAGTCCACAAAGGCTAAGGTTTCCCTCTCCGGCTTAAAACGAAACCTAGTTTTAAGTCAGTGGTTTGTTAGCAACTTGTAATTATGTCACCAAACACAATTCATAACTCTAACAGAAAACTAAATTTCCAGGACACTAAATAATTTCCTACTCCAGAGACCCTGAAAGCAGTACTGCTGTGGAACCTCTAAGTGGCCCTTCCAGAGAGAAAACTGGCTGAGAAAGAAGCTAAAATCTGACCTCAACAATCTGAGAGTATCCACTCAAATTAGCCAACTCACACGTGGCTGTGAGGATTAAGGGAGACAGCCCAGGTGAAAGCCATAAGGGAGCTGTAAAGCACTGTATAAATATTAGCCGTTAACACTATTATTATAATATCATTATTGTTAGCACAGAGGTGGCTTGTGGGTCATTTCAGAAAAATCCATACAATCCAACCTTTTAGCCAATGAGCTCAGTGCTCTCTCCTTTTTGGTTTCTGTAAGAGCTGCTAGACAAGTTATAAGTCCTAAACAGAACATCTTAACATATTCCAAAATATAACTAGAATAGTAAGTTGGAAATGTCTTTAACTCTATGTGCCTAAATGGGGGCACTACCTATGGAATAAAGAGCTGGGGTGCCTCAATCATTAAGTGTCTGCCTTCAGCTCAGGTCATGATCCCAGGATCCTGGGATAGAGCCCCACCTTGAGCTCCCTGCTCAGCAGGAAGCCTGCTTCTCTCTCCCACTCCCCCTGCTTGTGTTCCCTCTCCCCCTGTGTCTCTGTCAAATAAATAAAATCTTTAAAAATAAAAATAAATAAATAAAGAGTTGATTTTGGGGTGCGTGGGTGGCTCAGGCAATTGAGTGTCCAACTCTTGATTTTGGCTCAGGTCAGGGTCTCAGGGTGGAAAGTGAGCCTATGTCAGGCTCCTCCATGGCAATGAAGTCTGCTTAAGATTCTCTCTCCCTCTCTCTGTCCCTCCCCTACACCTACCTTTCCTCCCCTCCTAGGGAGCACATGTGCTGCTCTCCTTCTTTTAAAAAAAAAAAAAAAAGTTGCTTCTATTCAATGGTACTGAAATTAGCCATGCCCTGTTGTTTCCTGGGCTCTGAAAAGAGAGAAAACAAGGTAAAATAGAAGAGCCATACCCCTTTACTACCTCAAAGAGAGATTCTGGCTCAAACTCTTGCCTACCACACACTAGCTGTGGGAACCTGAGCACGACGCACAACCTCTCCAGAGCTTCAGTCCATTCATCTGGGGCCCACCCTGAAGGGTTATTGTTGGAATTCAGCGAGCATGTACAGCACCTAACACCAATCCCAGCACGTAACAAGTCCATTCCCTCCCTCTGAGAACTAATAACCTCCAGGTTAGCTTCCCGACAGAAGAGCAAAAGCTTCTAAACTGTAGATGGACAAACTGAGCACCTTCCAAATTAGCTTGACTCCATTTAAGTTCCTTCCTTTTATAATTTACTCTTCAAGACCCTACTCCACTATTACAACAGAAAAGCCTTCCCTAAAATGTTTACCACTCTGCGCCAAGGGTTGGCAAACCAGAGCCTCTGGGCCAAATTCAGCCAACCACCTGTTTTAGTTATGCCATATTGGAAAGACCACACCCACCTGTTTCTGTATCATCTATGGCTGCTTTTGCTACAAAGACAAAGGGGAGTAGTTGTGACAGAGAATGGATATCCCACAAACCTAAAATATTTACTATCTGGCCCTTCACAGAGAAAGTTCGCTGGCCCCTGTTCTATGCGCCCACAACACCTTGCTCACACCTCTCGTAACACGGACCCCGCCGTACTGTCAGCAGCAGCTAAATGCTGCTCTCCCTCGCCACCACCAACACACATGGGATTCTTGAGGGCAAAAGGCAGTCTTAATCATCTTAACATTCCCAGTGCCTGGAAGGGAAGGGGAATGAGAGGAAAAGAGGATAAAAGGAAAAGAAACCTCAACTATCAGAATTTCAAAGAACAGTTCGCAGTTTCAATAAGTGACTAACACATGGTCACACAATTTAGCTGCTGGAAGAACTCAGCTCTTCAAACTCCCCACATTCGACCACACACACAGTTGGCTTTTGACACAGTGTGCAGATCCTTTCATTTTCCACTTCAGGTACAATTTGCTGAACTCTCCAGGGTAGTTTCTGATATTTACCTAAGTTAGTCTCAAAATTCCAGGGCTAGAACTTGACTGCATCACCCTTTTCTCCACAAGCCTGTTCTGCAGCTGTAAGACCAAAGAGTTAGGATGCCCTTAACCGCAGAAGCGATACCCCCACTGACCCAGCAGTACAGCCCTCAGTTTAAACCACCTCCACGTCAGAGTGCAGAGGTGGCTTCAGTCACACACAGGTGGTGCACTCTGCCAATAACTCGGGCCTAGCAACTGTCCCCACATCCCACGATGTCAAGAAAGCCCCCTTTACAACTAAACCCTTAACAACCTAATGAAGGCTCACAGGACTGGCTGCCATGCACTATAGCTAACTGAGCCACAAGTCCCAGCCCAGAGTACTGCATCCCCCGCTATGGCTCTGTCATTTGGACGCTGAAGTTTGAATGCCACTGAATGTGACACGCTTCAGAAGGCCAGTGATTGTTTAGACAGGCTTCCTGCTGAACCGCGGACCCCAAGGCAGAGTTTGAACTCAAGACACTGAGATCAAGACCTAAGCCAAGGGGCACCTGGGTGGCTCAGTTGCTTAAGCGTCTGCCTTTGACTCAGGTCATGAACCCAGGGTGCTGGGATCAAGCCCTTTGTCAGGCTTCCCACTCAGCGGGAGTCTGCTTGAGATTCTCTCTCCCTCTCCTTCTGCCCACCCCATGTGCTCTCCCTCTTTCTAAAATAAATAAATAAATCTAAATTAAAATAAAATAAAATGGCAATCACTCGACCTTGCTAACTTCATCTGATACCACTCACTATTTAACACGTCCTGTCACACAGCAGTAATGGGCTCTTCCTTTTCACCCCCAACCTAAACCATGATGCTTTCATAAGGAAACAGCTGTGTCTGCTCACAGCCACAGGCAAAACACTGGTGGACTCTAACCTGGTACTGGGGCCTTGACATTACACTCTAATCAAGTGAGCCAATAGGTTATATACAGCTTCTAAAAGCTAGAAAAATTTTTATCTGACAAAAAAGACTTGCTTTCTCTAGAAACATAATTGTTTCCATCGGTGCTAACTCCATATCTCCACATATTAGGGTCACGATATGGTCAAGGGCCCACCTGACAAGACAGATCCACGAACAAAGGCAGCAGCTAATAACCACTCCAGAAGTGTACTTGTACTTGGGAATTAACCCTCAAATCACTGGAAAGTCTATGGCTATGCTAAACCTTACCTTATTTTTTTTTTTTAATTTTATTTATTTATTTGACAGAGAGAGACAGAGCAAGAGAAGGAACACAAGAAGGGGGAGTGGGAGAGGGAGAAGCAGGCTTCCTGACAAGCAGGGAGCCCGATGCGGGGCTCGACCAGGGATCATGACCTGAACTAAAGGCAGATGCTTAACGACTGAGCCACCCAGGTGCCCCTAACCTAAACCTTAGCTTTGAAATCGGGAGAACTCAAAACAAAGAGTAAGCCAGCTCTTCCCTGAATACGACAACTACCTAAAGGTAAACAATTTTTTTTTTTAAAGTGAACTCTGTGACTCTTTTGTTTTCTCAGCCGTTCCAGAACTACCCCCCTGCTACCGCACCCAATCTCCAAATACCCTTTTTTATCCAAAGGCACCCAACTCCTTCTTCATTACCAGGGGCTAATGATAAGCTTTTTGAATCTCTTCTTCCTGGGTGCATCTGGTAACTCAATGCTTGTTAGCAAGATCTAAAGAGGTAATAAATGGATAAAAGAGGCTGACAAATTAGTCAGTGGTTTGGTAAGGGAGGTGGATGCCTTATCTGCGGATTTCAATTTCTATGCTTTGTCAGTTTTCCTGCCTCCCCCCACAACTCACAAATATCTCTTCAAGAAAGTCTTCTCCGACTCAGCAAAGTGAGAAGATGACTTACATCTCATTCAATGCACTGGATGCATTTATCTTAATAAATACATACACTTGCCTTGGCTATGTCCATGAGTTCTTTCCTAAGGGTCTCAGAGGTTGAAAGCACAGCCTCCTAGGTTCTGTGACTACTCACTCTAAACTCCAGTACCCAGCCAAGTGTTAACTACACCACCTGGTAACACTGCTCTCGAAGTTCAAGTTAATTCTGGTCACCAAGAAGAGATCTCTTAAAAATATTTAACTCTGTTACATATTAATGGCATTCAATACAATTTTGATTTTCCCCAATCTTGGGTTGGCAAGTTCGGATAACTGAACAAATGTCGATCCAAAGCCAGGAAAGACTGACAGAGTAATAGCATTCATGTTCTTGGCTGCCTTCCCTTAGTCACAATGCCCCCCCATCCTCCCATCGTGCCCCTATGCCTATTCAAGGAACATCAGTTGGCTACAAATAGCTAAGCAGAAGAACAGAACTAATGCCTGCCAATTCTAATCAATTGATCTAATCCCCGCAGCAACTCTGTGAGATAGGTTCAAACATTATCCCATTTTTACAGTCAGGAAATTCATGCTTAGTACAGTTAAGAGGCAGAGAAGTAACTTTAAAGACTTACCTGCTTGGTTCCTGCTTTTTCTACTAGACCACAATGCTCCTGACCACACACACAGGTTTCTCTACGTAGAAACATTACTAACATGGGACTTGGCAGTCAAAACACATCAGACCTGAGTTCAAATTCCAGCTCTGTTACTTAGTAGGTGGATGATCTTGAGCTAGTGACTCGTTCTCTCTGAGCCTCAGTTTACTCTCTTATGAGATGCTGATGGTACCCATACCATAAGAACTGTTAGAATTAAATGAGATGTCTACCAGTTGCTAGCTTAGAGTGGCACATAGAAACATTAGTTTCCATGCTACCAGCCACATAACCCAGAACAAGTCACTTAAACTAATAAGCCTGTCTTCTCATCTGTTAAATGAAAAGAATACACTCTAAAGATCACACAGTGTGACTGAGATAATGGAATGAGAGGTGTCCAAGTTCTTTGCAAGTTGTGGTCCCCAGCAGAGCTTACCACAGCGCGTTGCACAAAATAGATTTCAGGAAATGTTTTATAATGCTACACAAGAGCAACCTTGTTAATGTTGACATGTCCCAAATCGTCTCCTGAGAACACTACTAACCCACGGGTAATCTCCATCCCCAGAGAGCAAGAAGCAGAGTCAGTTCAAAGGAACTTGTTCAGAAACATCATACTTCATCCTGCCACGTGGACACTACAGTTCTTCTTGTCCTAAAGAAACATTAAACCTGGGGCGCCTGGGTGGCTCAGTGGGTTAAGCCGCTGCCTTCGCCTCAGGTCATGATCTCAGGGTCCTGGGATCAAGTCCCGCATCGGGTTCTCTGCTCAGCAGGGAGCCTGCTTCTCTCTCTCTCTGCCTGCCTCTCTGCCTACTTATGATCTCTGTCAAATAAATAAATAAATAAAAATCTTAAAAAAAAAAAAAAAAGAAACATTAAACCTTCCCCATGACAGAATAAACTAATAAGCCACAGGGTGAGTAATCTGAACCTCACTTATGACTGGCTTTGATGTGCTTTTGTACTTCTATTGAAATGCTTCTGTCTTAGAGTCAGGAAATTCAGAACACTTTAACAGGGTACCACGGTACTATGGAGAAGATCAAATGATACCTGTGACTTCCACCTTCAACAACCCTACTGTCTCTCACATCCCACATCTGTGGACAGACACAGGACTTCTTAGCCAGCAGTGAACTGTCAATGGAAAGCAAAACAGACTCATCTCTAAAAACTGCTAGTTCGTACCTTCTCTAGTTGGACTGGAATTAAGTATTTTCTTTAGAAGTCCTTCTCCCCCCCCCCAAAAAAGTCCTTCTCTTCCATTTCCTGCTGGGTCAGAGTAAACAAATATCCAATTTATATCAATGGGATTGATTAAACGGAGCTCTTACTAGATCAGCAACATGAGCCAACATGTGATGGTATCTTCCTACTGGAAGTGGAGCACATAAGTGGTGTTTCCTAAGACTGTGAGAGCAACAGCTTCCTTCCAGGGATCTCTGAACACTTTAGTTCCCTCCTAACATGCTTAAACAACTCTCCATCTTAAAAAATCCCCAAGTCCATGTTCTTCAATGGGATGAACTTCTCAGGTCATTCAAGCAATATGCAAACAACTGCCCAGATTTAAGTTTTCGGTAATAGTACAGCAGGCTCTTCTAAGTCTAATTGAATCCAGGGAATCACAAAGCCTCCTCAAACGATAGTTTCAAGGGAAAGCCAATATAGCTGACTCCTCAACACGTCTGGGAAGGGAAGAGTGAATAAATGAAGTCCAAAGATAGCCCTCCAACCTAATTTTAGTTTTTAGTTTCTGACTCCTCTTCCCAGCAAACCTTTTTCAAGACCTGGGAAGCATGCCACAAAATAAGAAAAGTAAGAACTTCTGATCTTCCCTAACCTATTGATTCCTGCTGCTTTCTTGAAAGAGTGGGTAAACAACTAGTTTACAACAATACTAATAATCTAAAACTGACCAGCACAAAGCAAAACCCTAAAGACAAACTCCATAACCGAGAACTATTTATATTTGAGGTCAAGCATAAGAAAATTACCTCTTAACAGTCCCCCCATAATACTTCAAGCCCTCTAAATGGGGGCACATACTGGTCCCAAGAACAGAAACTTAGTCCTTTACATTTGAGAAAATCATCCCCCTTCCAGATAATCTTTCCTCTAATACTCACTAAACATCCAGTTATTTAGTAACAAACTTCTCATACCTTATAGACACCAAAAGTAACTACTTTCTCTTCAATATACTAGGAATAAACAACTTCACCTGAATCTTTCAAATCTCTTCAGTCAAAAAAAAAAGACAACCACTCAAGGAGCTCCTACATTCTAGTAGGAGGTACCTAAGGCAGGATTTTAAAAAATCTATAGATTTCTAAGAATGGGACATTCTATATGCAACAGCCTTTAACATGAAACCCAAGACCCTCCCAAATCTGTCTTCAGCCATAACTAAAAAAACAAGTGGCATTTCCCTGGAATCTGAAAAAAAGGGAGCTCCAGATCACAGGTAACTATATTCCACCAGCCTCAGTTACCCTCTATTGTTTCAGCTGCCTGAGTGTTTCCTTGCTTTGCTGAATTGTAGCCAACATACCACATTCCCGAGAGAGAAGCAAGAGAATATACGTTATTACAAGACTCCTCCAGAGGGAAAAACTTCCACCACACTAACTCAAGAGACTTAAGGAAAGGCAGCTGCTACTAAAATCGAATGTCTAATAAGGTTTAATATTCATTCAAAAATATTAAGCACTTATTCTGTGCAAGGCTCTGTATATTCAGCCATATACAAAACAGGGATGGTTCCCAAGCTCTGAACAAAGTTTGGTGAGATAGAAAAGCAAAGAAACAATACACAATTATATTTATAAAAAGGCTACAAATAGGGTTATCTTAAATTTCAATTTGCCCAGGACACACTGGTCTATACTTGCCCCACTGTACCAGCGTAAAACAAAAGCACTAACGCTTTACTCTCAAAAATGTCCCAAGTTGGACTATAAATGCTGCCACCTTAACTCTAAACGATAAAGTACTGTAAGAGAGAATAATGGGAGCAAATTACTTTAGCCTGGGTGATCAGAGAAGACTTCTTGGAAGAGGTGCTGAAGGATGCGGCTCCAAATTCCGGAAGAAAGAGTGTTCCAAGTACAGGACAGCAAAGACTACAGGGCATGGGGGTTGTATTATTACTAATGTTATTATACATGAACTTTCACTCATAGAACTGGAGAGTCAAAGTGATTTGGGGGTTCCCACATCATCAACATATCCATCCAAGATTAAAATATCCTAAGCCTCTAATTCTGTCAGACCTCAAAATACAAACATAAAGACAAAAATGAAGCTCTAACGCAGTAGTTTTCAAATTTTTGTAGGTCATGAATCAGAGATCTGCAAAGTACTCCCTATGTTCACCAAAATCACATATATTCATGTGTGCACAATTTCAGGAGGTTCACAGGCCACACCCCTACCCAACCCCACCAACACCAGAAGTTCACACATGGACTCCAGGTTTAAAAAAAAAAAAGTCCTCTTTCACAAAGGACAAAAGCAAACTCTCAACTTTCTCTATTTGGGCATTAAAAGGTTTCTTAAGTCTTCTGAGGATACCCAGGAATAAAGAGAACACCTAAACTGACAGGTCTTTCAAAAAGGTTTCGGAACAATTTTAAGTCAATGAAAAAAGGAAAAACAATGGACAATGTATGTATGACCAAAAGTCAATGAATCTCAAATCTCCCCACCATTCTGGAGAGCCAGAACTGCCCTCAAGTCCTTACCTTACTAACATTGAGTGAAGCTAGGGGAGGAGGGGTTTCTGTTCGGTCATTAATTATTTCCACTTCTGAAACATACTGTAAGTTTATGAGCAAGATGTCTGCATGGTTGGGCTTTCCACTGGAAGAGGGACATTCTGGTGAGAAAATAAAGTTAAGGAAAACAGGGGCAAACCGAGCACTGACACATCCCAAAAGGGGCATGGAAAACACAATTCACACAAGGCTGGTGTAACAGGTGTGCCATGAGCAAGAGGGGGGAGCCTTGCAAGAATCACAGCTCTCCTCAGGGAATCTCTGCCGGCCACCTTCTGCCCACTCAAAACCCAGAACCCAAAGATCTCAAGCTTTTCAAAGCCAAATACCATCCAAAATTGGAAACCTCAGAAAAGGTTTCTGTCACCTCTCTGGTTGGAGGGAGAGATAATGCAGTGTTAATGCCGTATATATAGTTTGTCTAGGACCTAAGGAACCACACAGGAGAGGCAGTACTTTCTGTTCTTGGTATAATACTCCTTTCATCTATATACTGCTCTTTTCACTTTTTTAGATTTCAGATTTCCCATTCTGCAGAGGAGAAAACTACAGCACTTGGAAAGGAGGCTCACTCAAGGTGAACCCAGCTAAATAAATCATTCATTTATATATATATATATTCATTCATTCATTCATTCATTCACTCACCTGCCCTCCAACTATTTATCAAGAGCATATTATATGCCAATTAAAAGTAAAGGAATTCCTCATGCCAAAACCCTTCCAATTAAACCACTATCATAAAAGGTCTGTTTGGTCCAGATCTGAGTTTTTATTAAAAAAAAAAAAAAAAAAGGCATGGCTGTTGCTGTAGTTTCAGAGGATGTCCTCCTAGGCTACAAATCTACAACTAAGTGATTAAATAATTTAAAATACTTGCCACTCAAATGCAGCACTCGGTAGGGAAACTTCCTTTTGAAAGATGCCATAAAAGATTACTCTTCCAAAAAAAAAAAAAATCCAAATAAACCCACCTGTGGCTCAGAAAGGGGAAGGGGTGGCATATTTATTACAATCAGGAAGTACTATAATTCCAAGATTGAGTTTCCTGGAGTAATTCAGAAATCATTTCCACCCCAAAGAAGCAGGCCTTCTTTTCCATTCTGTTTAACACCGCCACTTCCAAAACAGGAGGCAACTACTATGGAAAAGTCAGGACTCCATGTGCTGGGCTGAGGAGGAGAAGATAACTTACTCTTTCACCTGTAGCCCACACAACCCTACGGGAGCCCCTAAAAAACGTGGTCTTCTGTCTGGACCAGGTTTCCTATGCAAACATTCTCAAAACAGCAATTTTCAAATGACTGAGAAAGCTAATTCAATACTCTCCGCCCCCAATAGCACCATGCACACTCACCAGCAAAACAAGCCCCTATCCCCATTTCAGATACAAACTCTGTCCTGCACTTATTCTCCCCCAAAGCAAGCAAGGCCCATTTGGTCACCACCCCACCGCCCTTCCTTGGACCAAATCCCACCAGAAGACACCCCTTCTTAAACTATACCCTTGAGCTACTAGCAGTTCCTTAATCTGCACACCCCCTCCCCACATGATTCTACCCGCCCCCCTTCCATCCGGGCTCCAATCCACCAGCCCCCTCCCACGACCACCCTCTCTCCGGATCACCGTGTCCCCTCTCACAGCGTTCCCCCGAAAAGGCATCCTCGTGTCAAGCCCCCTTCCACCCACTGACCCTCGCTCGGGGCCCAGCTCCCACAAGGGGTGGGAGACAGGGTCCCCAAAGCGGACCGAGGGACACGCGAAGAGGGGGAGGGGAGCTCAGGCCCGTGCGCATGCGCTCCGGGCGCCGCGGTAGCCGGTCGCCCCTAGGCCCGGAGAGGGCCCCAGCCGCCGCCGTCGTCCCCCACCCCCCCACCACCGCACATACACGCCGGCCCGGCCTCGGGCTCCGCGCAGCGAAGGATACTTAAAGCCAGCATTTTGGACTGGTAGTCGAAGGCTACCACCTCGCCCTGCAGCCGCTGCTCCTGGCACGTCCGGCACGACACCTGGCTCCCAACGCTGAAGTACTCGCCCGGAGGAGCCGCCATCTTGGGAGAGCAGCCGCGGCCGGCGGCGGCGGCGGCAGCAGCGGGCGAAAGCCGGGCCCCCAGTGAGCGCCGCGACGCGACGCGACGCACGAGGCGCACTGACGTCACACGCTAGGGCGTGGCCTCGCGCTGGGTGGGGCGGGAGCCTAGGTGGAAAAGGGAAGAAGAGGAAATAAAGGGCAATCTGAGTTAGTGTGTTGGTAAAGTCTTTGCAGAGTCATTTTCAGAAGTTAAAGATAAATGACCTACGTGGGATGAAAAAGGGAAGGAGGAGGGAGCTGCTGTTTACGTATGTGCGCACCTTGACACAAGGGTTTAATGAATGAATTCTATATTTTATATATGAGGAATGTGAGGCCCAGAGGACTTAAGGAAACTTGCCCAAAATTACTATACCCAGTTATAAAGTGGTAGTGGAAAGAACATTGCTTATAGAATTAGCTAAACTGGGATCGGAATCCCAGGTCTGCCACTCGCTAAGTTCTATGAATTTGAGCAAATTACTAAACCTGATCCTGAATCTATTTCTTCCCTCTTACTACTTACTGAAAATCCAATAATCTTTTGGGATAAGAAACACCACCTTCATTTTACAGAGGAAGAAACCAAAGTCTTAGACTGAACTTGGCTGGTGTCACACAGTCAGAAAGGATTTGGTCTGCCTGACAAATGCAATTTACAAAGATGGTGCTATTTACTGCTCTGCTATACTAAATAATACTGTCTAGAGTATTTTTTAGTGAGATGATGTGTACAAATGAATGGTATGTAGTAGGTCTTTAATAAATTGTTGTTCCTCCATGATCACCCATCACCCTTGGAACTTGAGAGGTTTCCCCATTTCCCATCTTGCCCTCTCTAGAAAGCCAGGCAAAGGGCAGGAATGAGAAGCAGTAGTGACAAAGGTGGCCTTGGGGCAGGAGTTTTGGCCCTCCCCCATTAGTGTCCATCTGACGTATGAAAGTTTAAACATGCAAGATGCAATTTTCAAGCCCTGTCATCACCAGTTTCTATCCCTAATCCACCTACTGCCCCTCCCTCCATGGAAATTCTGGAGTCTCATATCTGACCAACAATAGGCTGACCTTTCTCTAGTCCAGACAGAGGCAAAGGGCCAGCCCTGGTCCTACTTAACCTGAACACAGTTCAAAAGTGTTTCCTTGCCCTGCAAGAGACATCAACTTCTCAATATTGGGTGTATAGTAGTACAATCATTGTAATAGGAATAAATATACTGCTCCTTCTTAGTTGTGTTTTTTCAGAGAACTTTCAAGCCTGACCCTCTCAAGTCACATGTAACTGCTGCTCCACTTTTTATATGGTAGCATGATTATAGGTTTTCATATATATGACTGTCAGGTACTGTTAGGAAAAGCTTCCTAGAGGAAGTGAAAAAATCTGAGACCTAAAAGACTAGCATGATCTCTAAAAGGAGAGAGAGACTGGTGATTTCAAGGAACATAAAGTAGTTCAGAGATATGATGAAATGGAGTTGTGGGGGTAGGCTGGTTAAGGTTGTCTTGGTAGAGCCTGAGCAAACTTTTAAAGACCTAGAAAATGTAGGCTTTCTCCTTGGGGCAATTGAAAAACATTTAGCAAGGAAATGAAATGACATTTGTATCCAGCTTCCCTTCCCTACACCTTTTTAATTAGTGAAATTAATATTTTATTTATTTATTTATTTATTTATTTGACAGAGAGAGCGATCACAAGTAGGCAGAGAGGCAGTCAGAGAGAGAGGAGGAAATGGGCTCCCTGCTGAGCAGAGAGCCCAATGTGGGCCTCAATCCCAGGACCCTGGGACCATGACCTGAGCTGAAGGCAGAGGCTTTAACCCACCCAGGCGCCCGTGAAATTAATCTCTTTCCAAGAACCATATTTACATTCTCAATTTCATCCACCCATCAGAAAACTCTCCAAGAAAAAAGTTGCTTGAGGTAGGAAGAACTGGGGAGCCACTCAACAGTCTCCCACCCCAGCTCTACCTCTAGGCAGAACCTCGCCTAGAATAGCTGAGGTTTCTACTTTGTGTGTGTGTTCCTGGAGAAGATTATTCCAAATTTTGTCGTGGGTGTGTGTCCCTCCTCTTCCCATACCAACCCAGCTACTATCTCACGGTTTTACCTGCCCATCGGGGTTTTGGAAGGCAAAGAAATGAAAGGAGGAAGGTAAAGCAAGCTTAGAAGTGGGAGGAAGTGTGACTTAGACTGCTACGTGTAAGAATTCGCAAGTGTTTACAGAAGACTCCTCAAAATTAAGAGGCTTATCTGTCAGCTTCCAAATCAATAACGGATGAATTTGGGCGGAAGATTCTTGGGCTGGGGGAGAAGAGCATGGTCTGATTAGAGGTGTACGTAAATTTAAGGTCCCGCTTCAGCGCTGACCGGCAATGCCTGGCAATGCCGATGAAGCAGTGCCCGTAGCCTTCTCTTCATGAAATCTCAGAATATCTCTGGAGGGTAGCGGTACCGGAGAAAAGAGGTCTGGTACGGAAGGAATCCACTTGTCGGTGATAACACATCCACCTCGCAGCGGCAAAGCAAGAACACCGGGCGCGTTGCCGACCCGCAAGTCAGTCCTTCCTTTGACCCGGAACAGCAGCGAGAGCCGCCTCTGCGCCCAATGCCCACGTGCCGGCAACAGCGGCCACGTGGGGCTCTGCGGAAACGCCTTCGCAAAGATTTGTCCCCTGCGCTGCCCAGTAGAAAGGAAGGCCCGGGAAGAGCACTGGAGGAAACGGTACCGGCTAAAGGCCCGGCTCGCGCGAGTCTGGGACTGCTGAGGGGCGGGGCAGGAGGCGGGGCTCTGCGCCGGCCGCGGGCAGGGGGCGGAGCCGGGGGCTCAGAGAGGTGGGCTTTGGGCCGCAGTGGGGAGCCGCTTCCTTGTTTCCGACACTCCTCGGCTTCCGCCTTAGAGCATAAACCGGCCCGGCCGGCCCCTGGGTCGTCATGGAGTCCACGCTGGGCGCGGGCATCGCGATGGCCGAGGCACTGCAAAACCAACTGCCTTGGTTGGAGAACGTGTGGCTCTGGGTCACCTTTCTGGGCGATCCCAAGAGCCTCTTTCTGTTCTACTTCCCCGCGGCCTACTACGCTTCCCGCCGCGTGGGCATCGCAGTGCTCTGGATCAGCCTCATCACCGAGTGGCTCAACCTCGTCTTCAAGTGGTGAGACAGCGAAGCCCTCGGCGCCCTGGCCCCCCAACCCCTAGGGCCCTGAGTCCTGGGCAAGCCCTGATCTCTCTAAGCAGGTGCCTTAAAGGCTCGGACATCCCCCGCCAACCCGCCCCACTGAACCCATAGCCTTAAGACCTCCTGTCCCCTACCCCGTGTCCCCTGACTTTTTTCCTTTGAGCATCACTGTGCATCTTGGCCTCAGACCTCAGAGTCCCCATGTTACTCATTAAACCCGTATTTCTCAAACAGGCCTGACCGAGAAATCACCTAAGAGGCGCCTTTAGAATGCTGTACCTCATCCCACTTCAGACATACAGACTTAGAAATTTCAGGGAAAGGGTTGGGAATCTGTATTTTAAGAAGAGGCTAGGGCAGCTTAAGTAGCAAAAAGTCCTGCTTCTCAGCTCACGCTTTCATTCATCTAGTCATTCATTTATTTGACATAGTTGCTAAGAAGCATGCTTTGTGCCAGGCTTCACAATAGCTGCTAAGGTGCTGGAGAATTAAGGTGCATTTCCTGGACCGGGACCAGCAGCTTGGGAAGCCCTGGCAAACTTGCTAGAAGTGCAAGATCTCAAGCCCCAGGCCAGAGCTACTGAATCAGAATCTGCATTTTATCAAACACCTCAGGTAATTGGAGTGCCTAGTAAGACTTGAAAAGCACTGCCTCCCAGGGAACACTTGCTCCTTCCTTTTCTCCTCCGTTTACTAGTGGGCTCCTCACACAGACTTAGAAGCTGGGAATCCCAGGCAAGTGTGTGGGGCCCCCAGGGCTTATCTCTTGGTGCCACCTGTTCTCTCAAGGGTGAAGAGGGGAGCTATGCCTCCCGCTGGGTGTGAGCTGCTCCTCCCCATTCACCTCACCCCCTGTTGTCTGATGCCTTGCCTGGGGGAGGGGAGTTCAGAGGAGACATTTGAACAGGCTGGAATGACTTGCTGAAAAACAAAATAGGAGTTACCCTCCCCTCCACTCTTCTCTGCAAGAGTTTCATCCCTCCTGAAAAGGAAAAAGCAACGGTCTCACCATTTCCTTTTTGCCTAATTGCCTTTGCTTTGTGCTCTCTCTCTGCTCAGAGTCTCTGTGAGCTCTGTTGGGTAGACACATTCAGTGCTCCTCCCCCACGTGACAAAGCCCTTGTTCATTTCCTAAGTGTGTTTGGAGCACCTGGTGTGTGAACCTGGTGGCAAGGAGAGGCAGCTCCCTTTCTCGTGTCCCTCCCCAGCAGCATCTTTTCTGGTCTGCCATCTTTTCTCTTTCTGGCCCCAGCAGCATAGCCTCTTCTGTGTGCTGTTTCCCAGGGTCCAGCGAAGCACCTGCCAGGCCAGGGGAACTTGAGCTTTTGGTCCTCCTTGTTCCTTCTCAGTTTCCTCTGTCCATTTCCCTTTCCCGGTTTCAAACACCGGAGACCCACCTAAAGAGTTCACATGTAGGTAATTGAGGCTGGAATTTGGGGAATAGGAAGAGGGAGAAATAGGAGCATGAGTAGGGGTCTGGGAGCAAAAGAGGCAGGTCGCAGGCTCGCTAGGAGTGAGAAGAGTAGGGCTGGCCTTGCAGTGGGGTAAGAATGAAACTAATGAACATTTCTGAGTGTGCACTTGCACACATGTGCACACACATGGTCTCTTGTCTCCTCATCACTTCTTTAAAAATAGCGTGCATTCTCTTCCAAAGTTAAAAAAAAAAAATCACTGCAAGGTAATGCACAGAATTGGACTCCCCTGCAGACTCCACCATGCAGGCCTTCCAAAAACATCTTTTTGCTCCCTGTCTGTTCCCCTGGCTGCATGTGCGTGTAATGTCATCTTGCATCTGTTCTCTTCTAGGTTTCTGTTTGGAGACAGGCCCTTTTGGTGGGTCCATGAGTCTGGGTACTACAGCCAGGCCCCAGCCCAGGTTCACCAGTTCCCCTCTTCTTGTGAAACTGGTCCAGGTGGGAAGCCCCAAACCTCCCTGTCCTGGTGTGGTTAGGGTTTGGTGAGTGTTTCAGAGTGCTTTTTAGCCATGGTGGCCTACCCAGACACCCAGCCCCTCTGTTACTGATCCAGAGAACAAAGAGAGCCCGGGAAGACTGAGTTGAATTCTGGGAGGAGAGCGCCCAGGCCAGAGTGCAGCTAACCACCCTGTTTTGAGTAGAGCCAAGAGATACAGGGCAAAGCAGAAACCTGAGTGCAGTGGGCTCAGGCAGCGGTGAAGTAGGCTGCAGGGCCGAGGGAGCCTGGACCAAGGTGGGGCGGGGTTAGGGGCAGCGGTGGGGGTGAGGGGGACATGTGCAATGGCAACTGCATTCAGCTATCACCAGGGGCTCCTGAGTTCCACGCTCATGCTCTCACCTCAAGCTTCTGGATCCCCTGGCAGGCAGCCCTTCTGGACACTGCATGATCACAGGAGCCGCCCTCTGGCCCATCATGACGGCCATCTCTTCCCAGCTGGCCACGCGGACCCACAGGTACGCCTCGGCATTGCCTACCATCCCCCCAATCTCTGGATCCAAAAAACCCAGCAGCAGGGCAGCCTGGGAGCTGGAGTTCTGGGGGCCTTGGGGTATTTGGTCAAACCATGAAGTGCTTGAGTGCTGGGGGAAGCCGAGCTGTGTATGGACACCCCCTGAACTGTTTGCTTTTCTTTGTAGCCACTGGGTAAGGATGATACCCAGCCTGGCTTACTGCACCTTCCTATTGGCGGTCGGCCTGTCCCGGATCTTCCTCTTAGCACATTTCCCTCACCAGGTGTTGGGTGGCTTAATAACTGGTGAGCACCTGGGGCCCCAGGGTGGGCCTGGGGGTGCCTCGGCAGTGGGAGGACCGGTATAGGATCTTCCCTTCGTACAGTGGACCCCAAGGTGCCCTTACAGCTCAGACTATTTTGCCAAGCTGCCCTACAGCTCAGGGGGCTCATATCCCCAAACCCCTTGAAGCTGCTGTTACCCCACTTCTCTAGGTGCTGTCCTGGGCTGGCTCATGACCCCCCGCGTGCCCACGGAGCGGGAGCTAAGCTTCTATGGATTGACCTCACTGGCCCTCTTGCTGGGTGCCAGCCTCATCTATTGGACCCTCTTTACACTGGGCCTGGATCTTTCTTGGTAAGTCCTGCTTTGAAGCTTGGGCAGGCTGGGGCCTGTCCTGCTTCGCCTTTACCTAGCCTTGGTAGGTCCCTGGTTTGCTGTAGCTAAAAGGGGACACGTTCCTTTTCACAAATAGACTCTCCCGGGGTCACAGCAGAACATGGGGGTAGACCCCAAAGGAGCTAAAAGCCATTGGTCCTCATGCTTCGAGGGGAATCTTTCCTGGCAAAGACCCTCCTCCCCATAGGTCCATCAGCCTGGCCTCCAAGTGGTGTGAGCGGCCTGAGTGGGTGCACGTGGATAGCCGGCCCTTTGCCTCCCTGAGCCGTGACTCAGGGGCCGCCCTGGGTCTGGGCATCGCCCTGCATTCTCCCTGCTATGCCCAGGTACGGCGGGCATACTTGGGACATGGCCAGAAGATAGCCTGCCTTGTGCTGGCCATGGGGCTGCTGGGCCCCCTGGACTGGCTGGGCCACCCCCCTCAGATCAGCCTTTTCTACATCTTCAATTTCCTCAAGTACACCCTGTGGCCATGCCTGGTCCTGGCCCTCGTGCCCTGGGTGGTGAATACGTTCAGTGCCCACGAAACACCACCTGTCCGCTCTTCTTGACTTCAAGTGCCTCCTGTTCCCATTTGCATCCCCCACCCCAAAAAGCCAATACTCCGTGATCTCCACACTCCGGAAGGCAGCCCCATTCCCTTTCCAGCTCCCAGCAGGCCTTGCTCATCCTCAGTCTCCCACTGCTCCGTCATCTGGTCTTAGCCCCAGAGAAGGGCCTTCTCTCCTCCCAGAAAGGCTGGTCATCCTGCCTTCCCCCTCTGAGCTCCCAGGGAGCTAAGGCAACATCAAGACCAATGGGCTCCTGTAACACTGTGAGGGGCTCAGAACAGCCCCAATAAAGCCCTTGAACACTTCCGGATTCTTTTCTTGCCTATGCGCACATTTCCACTGATCTTGCCTGTGTGTGTCCAAGTGAGACCCTTGCCAGGCCACCTGTTCTGCACTCCCCACACCCGTTTCCACGGAGACCTTCCGCCTGCGCCCTCTCCCCAGCATCACCACCTAGGCCACAAGAGAGATCCCATGAAATGCTATGGCTAGGTTTGGTGAAACCTCGTCTCTAACCTCTGAGGACAGAGACACTGCTCCCTCCCACCCCAGCCTCTTGTTTCCTAAATTGGCTACTCCAGGGACTGGAGAAAAGCAGAGCAGTTTTTTGGGCCAGGATGGGGAATAAGAACCTCTATTCCATTTGGAAGCCCAGAGAAGAGAGACAACAGCCCCAGAAGGCACTGCCAGAAACAAGTTTATTTACATAAAGACACACAGTGTTAACAGATTACAAAATACTTAACTGAAATCCATATCCAGGGAGACAAAGCAAGGAGTGGGTTTACATGAGAACCAGACCAGCCATGGGGAGAGGGAGGGTTAAGGGCCCGGAGCTGGGGCTCAGCAAGGGGAGGCTTGCTACACTGGGCCTAGCCCCAACCGCATCCCCCAGGAGGATCTAGAACACACTAACAATACACAAGACACAGCACACAATGAGCCAATGGTGGTGGGACTCCTGGCCCTCTCCTAGCTCCCTCAATCCTACTCAGGCCCCCATTAGGATAATAAATATGTAAACAGGTGAGGCCCTCAGGATGGGGTGGAAAGAAATTATGTGTGATGTTGGGAGGAAGAGGGAGGAAGACTCAGCCCCCTGGGAACCGCTTCTCATCTTTGGTTTCCTACAGGCTAGACTGTATTCCCTAGAAGACTTATGAGCTCCCCAACCTCTTAAACAGAGGGCTAGGCTGGGCTCCTGGGAAAGAGAAAGGGTGCTATTCAGTCCCTCCTGGTCTTAGCTCCCTTGGGCTAGTGACCAGCAGAGGAAGCCCAGGAGGAAGGGAAGCTATAGCTGAGGGCAGGTTCCTGGGTTCCTGGGTTCTGGCCTTGCCCCTTCTAGAACCCCTACCCTCACCATCCCTGGGCTTCAGGGTCAAAGGCCCCAGGAGGGAGGTGGGCCACTGACCCTTCTCATGGCCTGCTGGATGGCTGGGGTAATGTGGTCCTGAACAGCAGTGGGTCTCTCACCAGCCTGGAGTCCCCCTGCAGGGATCACCTCCCCCTCCCCAGGCTGTGCCAGCAGAGGGCCAGGGAAGCCAAAAGAGTAAGGCAGAGAGCAGGCCTGGTTCTGCAGCTCCCCCGGTCCCGCAGAACCTAGGAGTCCTGCCCCATCCCATCTCCACTCTGACCCTCTCCAGCCCCTGGGAACGGAAAACAAGCCAGGAGAAGCATGAAGTAAGATTGCCTGGCCCACAGACCACAGGCCCACCTCTTGGGGCAGAAGCCCTCCCCTCAGTGCTGAGGCCAGGAGAAAGGAGGGGAAAGGGGTCTATACGGAGATGGTGACGACAAAGAGGGAAAAGGGTGGGGAATTGCAGGATGGGAGACCACCTCCCTTCCGCTCTGTCTCACACTGTAAAGCAACCTTCCTGATCTTCCCCTGAGGTTGGGAGAGGGAAGGAGGGTGAAATTAAGGCATTTCCCCCCAAGTCAACTGAGGCCAAGGCACCAAACTTACTGTTCCCTGTTCCGTCAGGGAGACCCCAAAGCCAGACGGTACTATCTGGGCCCCCATGCCCACCTTAAACTGGCCCAGGCCCCAAGGAGGAAAAGGATAGCCTGCGGGAAAGTGGGCATGGGACACAACACGGATGAGGGGCTGGAAAGGGCACCCCCGACACACGCCTTACAGGGGAAGCAGACTTCTAGAATGGAGACGTGGGCCACGCTGTGGGAAGTTGGGGGCGAGGCCCAAGACAGCTTAGAGGAGCAGGGGGGCAAGGCTGAGAGACCCACACGGCACACGTTGTTGAATGTGTGACTTTTTGTTTTTAATAGAAAAAATAAACAAAATCACAATGATGAAGCCCAGAGGATTGGGGGCCAGGGTGTCACAGGGCAGGCTCCTGTTCCATGGGCTCCTCTGGCGGCCTGGAGGAACAAGCACAGGGTGATTGAGGGGGGTGGGCACTGAGGTAGGGGCACCAGCTTGGGCAAGGGCAGAAGTCAGAAAGGAAGGTTACCTGGGGCTGTGCTCCCGGGCTGCAGCAGCCTGGGCCTGCTCGGCCCCCACTGACAGCAAGGCCATGGCGCTCACAGTCTCTGCCTCCTCTGTCTCACCTGCCTGAGCCTCCCGCAGAGAACGGCCTAGACCAGCGGCGAACCTCTGGACGCAGCTCCAGTGTTTGCCTGTGGACAAGGGGCAAGCAGGGGTCAGGGAGGACAGAGAGCCCCATACTACATCCCCAGCCCTGGTAGGCCTGTAAGCTTCTGCCCCTTTGGCTGGCTGAGGTCTGAGCCTCATCTCACGCACTCTGGATCTCGATGACTTTCTCTAGCGTGGCCACTGCGTTGATGTTGGGCTTTTGTTGCAAGACTGCCTCATCCAAGGGCTGCAGCTGGAAGGGGAAAGAAGAGAAGGCTCATGGTGGGGAGTGAGCCAGGGTGGAGCCTAGTCCCCTAAACACCCCACATTCGGCCCCAGAGATCTCCCATGACTGGGGCAAACCTAGCTTTCTGGAGGAACCCTGGGTCAGAAAGCCCTCCCTGGCCAGCAGCTGTCTTTAGGACCCAGGAAAACCTTCCCACCTTCTTGATCAGTGTTGCTTGATCAAGAAAGGGGCCCTCCCTTACTAGCCTCTCCCTGGCCCCTCACCCCCACTGCCTCCCTGTACCCCTTACCTCTACACTGAGCAGAGCTGAGACACAGGCCTCAGAGGCATCACAGATGGCGGTCAAGTCGTGGCCTCCCTCCAGGGCCAGCACCACCCGGCCCCCTGCCAGAGTCATCAGCTGCCTGGTCAAGTGGCCAAAGCCTTTAGGGATGGGTAAAGGGAGGAAGAAGAAAGAAAGAAAACAAAACAAACAAAAAAAAACAGGAGAAGGTAAGGAAGAAGAGAAAATAAACACAAGAGGTGGAACAAATAGCAGAAAATAAGATGGCAGATTTAAGCCCCAATACATCTCCATAATGAAATTTAATGTCAATGGACTAAATGCTCCATTAAAGATAAAACAACAGATGAGATTTTTAAAAATTCCAATTATACGTCCCAAGGAGCACCACTGAAACACAAGGGATCAACAAGCTCTATCCCTATGATCTGGGAGGAGACGTACCCTCTGCTACCCCACACCCACCTGCTTGTCCCCAAGTCCAAGACAGGCAGAGGGAGAGTGGGAGGCTCCTGCCAAGATGATTCAAGTCTCAGACCTGCCCCCCAACCCCGCGTCCATCATCCCAGCCTCTGCAGTACCAGTTCCTTCCTGCTCTGTGTCCCCACTCAACCCCCTCCTCACTGCTCCGCAACCTCCCTCCATCCCCCAGCACTCACATCTGGCGGTGACAGAGTAGCCACCCAGTGGAGACAGGTGTCCCTCAACAGCATCAAACCCGGCAGAGACCAGGACCACATCAGGTGAGAACTCGTGGGCAATGGGCATCACCACTGTCCTGCAAGAGGAGAGGGCCCAAGCTGACCCGGGCGGGTGGCTAGGCCAGGCCTCACCTAGCTCTCTTCCCCACCCAGAGACAACCCCCTCCACCCGCACCAAACTGAGTGCCTTCTGCCCCCCCATGGCAGGGCCCAGGGGGCTCCCACCCCGCCCTTGGCCCTTCTCAGTCCCCACCTGAAGGCCGTTAGGTACTCCACGTCTCCGATGGGGGGGTCCACACCTCCCGTCCATGCCACGTTCACATTGTACCCCACGCCCGGCCCTCCGCCAACCTGGCAGCACGGTGGGGGAGGGGTTATTCTTACTGCCTGGGGATCCCAGACATCGCCCCCACCCTCAGCCCTGATTCCAGCCCTTGCTCCACTCACCGCTGCTCTGCATGGAGGGGCAATTGGCCTGTGTGGTCCTCCCACTAGGAGCCCAGACTCCCTGGGGACCCAGCACCACCACAGGCCTCCGGGGCTCCCTGCAGGGTCCTGTTCTGCCACCTCTCCAAGGGGCCCCACGTTTGAGCCCAGGAACCTTACCTCTTCAGGGGCCCCCGAGCCTGGAAAGAAGTTCCCGTTGTCGTAGCGATGCAGGGAGATGTAGAGCACAGAGGGATCATTGTAAAACGCTTGCTGGGTGCCATTGCCGTGGTGAATGTCCTAGTGGGGAGGGATGGAAGCATCAGAAAAAAAAAATCCCAGGCTCTGGCCCCAAAGGTCAAAATTCCACTTGCCCCCCACCTCCACTCTACGGTGAACTCGGGGGGTGCAGCCCATCACTGGCTACAGGGCATCGTGTTCCGTTCACCACGGTATCATCCCATGCTTCTCTACCCGGGGTCCATGGGTCACTGTGCAGACACACAAAGCTGCGGGATACGTATGGTGGACCTGCCTGCAAGCCCATTCCACTCAACAATTGGGAGGAAACATTAGAGCTGGTAAGGAATTGAAAGCAGATACATTCTGATGAACCCAACGTTTCCATGAATTTCTAAGCCAGATCTGGGCTTCAAAGAGATGTCGTCTTTGCTGATGACTGCTCCTGGGTACTTTCCAGTCACCAGGAGTGGTGGGTGCCTTTCCCGCTGCCCTGAGAGGTGGGGTTTGAGAAGCGGTGCCCAGCAGCAGGAACACAAGCGTCAGGCCCAACACCCCAAACTATGTGACTTTGTGGCTATGTCACCCAACAGCTCAGGGTCTCCACTTATAGAAATGCACATCCATACTTGTTTGTACTACTCGATGCAGCCAGGAGCAGTACTGTGTGTCCCAGCAGAGTCCACCCCCCCCCCCCATCAAGAGTGGCTCCGGGACGCCTGGGTGGTGCAGCCTGTTAAATGTCCAAACTCTTAGTTTCAGCTCAGGTCATGATCTCAGGGTCGTGAGATAAGGCCCCGCATGGAGTTTCGTGCTCAGCACAGAGTCGACTTGGGTTTCTCTCTCCCTCTCCCTCCAGACCTGCCCTTCCCAGCAGGCATACACACTCACTCTCTCTAAAACAAATAAATCTTAAAAAAAGAAGAGTGATTCTAGCAATGCTGGTAATGGTCTATACTATTCAAGGTAGAAAACCTTGGTTGCTTGAGGCTACAAGGTGGGGGCCAAGAGGGACGGGGGCTAAAACCAGAGCCCCACGGGAATGGGAGGGCTGGGCAAATGCTCCAGCAGGAAGAGCTGTGGTAAGGCCTCAGGCCCAGCAGTGGTGCGGGCTCCTGAGGAAAAAGGGGCAGTGTCGGGGTGAGGCCCTCCTGAAGGCAGACCCCGACCCCAGCAGCCCACTGCCTACCCAGTCCACGATGAGAACCTTGCTCACGTTCAGCTTCTGCTGCAGGAGTTTGGTTGTGATGGCTACAGAGTTGAAGAAGCAGAAACCCCTGGTGGCCGGGTCGGGGGAGAAAACGGTTGGGGAGGTCAGCTGTAGCAGATGTTTGCTACATCAGCTCAGCTGGGAGGGAAAAGGGAAGGGGGGAGGGCAGTGGGTCTGGCGGGGGCAGAGGGGGCACTCACATGGCTGTTGACTCCTCCGCGTGGTGTCCCGGGGGCCGGATGATGGCAAATCCATTCTGAAGAGGTGCAGACGGAGGGTCAGAGACAACAGACAGACAGGCAAGATGGCCACAGAGAAGGTGGATACAGGAGGAAAAATAAACCAGGCAGGGAAGAGAATCCTCATGCGAGGAACACAGCTGCAGGCCACATGCACCAGTATGCACCATCTCTGACCTCGAGATACCCCTGAGAGCATCAGATGCCCGTGCCTCCTTCCCAGTCCCCACTGGACGCCTCACCTCCCTAGCTGGTCCAGGAGCTAGCACCTCCCCCGCCCCCGACTCCGGCATCCGATAGTTAAGGCACCCAGGGACAGTGCCTTGCTCTAGGGAAAGGCAAAGTTGTCCCTGTCCTCCACCCCTGAGGACCAAGCTAAGGCGGGGCCGTGGCCTTGGGCACACACTCACCTTGAGCTCTCCTGAGGCCACCTTGAAAGCCAGCTCCACCAGGCAGCCCACTGCCATGCGCACAGCACTGGAGGAGTGCATTTCATTCCACACAGTGTCACTGTCCACCTGCGGGGGCAGGAGAGCAGGCTTCAGCGTGCCCCCTGCAGGGGGAGGGCAAGAATGGGGGTGGGCACCTGGACAGTGGGCCCAGCAGCCATGGTGGGCAGGAAAGGCGGGGCAAGAGCTGGGAGAGCCACCCACCCACCCTATTAGCAGGTACCCTACTCACCCCAATGCCCCCACAAGGCAGCACGGCGTACATCTTCTGGCTGATGGGGCCTGCATAGAAGAGGAACAGAGCTACTTGGGAAGCTGGGGCCCGCAGAGGGTGGCGAGCGCCATGCCTGAAAAAGGCGGCCAGACCCAAGCAAAAGATAGGCCTCTGTGGCCTGCACCGGCTGGAAGAGGTCTGTGCTCTATTCTGGGGAGGGGACACCTTACTTCTGGGGCAGATGGCAAGAAGAAAAAGGGGACGATCAGGGAGAAAAGCAGAGCCCTCCCCTATCACTGACCTGCTCCTTTCTACCAGCTGCAGTGCACCCCACCCGTGTGATAGTCTATGTGGACTGGAGACGTGCACCCTAGAGATGGGCAGTGCAGCAAGGGGATGGCCTGTGCCCTAGGGGGCCCACCTCCCTACCCTGACAGTTCCCTATCTCCACAGGGCGGTGGACATAGCCCGGACCCCGCCTGCCGGCTCACCGAGCAGCTTCTTGCTGTCCAGCTTCTGTCGGTTGAGGGGACTGGTCCCATAGAGCAGGGTGTGGTACTCGGAGTGCACCGTCTGGATCTCGTCCAGTGTGGCTTTGCGACCCCGGATCCGCTGCGCGGGGAGAGCAGAAGAGCCCGGTGAGGGGACACGCCGAAGGCCCGGCTCTCCCTGAGGCCCACACCCTCTCTCTGCCCCACAGCCTGGGACGCATGGAGCCACTTTCTGGCCTTCAGAGAATCCAATGGTTTTTGTGAATGTGCGCCCTGACCCCCAGGCGCCCCGGTCCAGGACCGCCCCCAGTCAGCAAAGCAGGCTGCAAGGGAAGGGACAGAAAGGTGGCTGAGGGGACAGACCCTGAGATCAGGGGTTGAACGAAGGATGAAGATGACACAGAGAGAGGCTTCGCGGACGGGGAGACACAAGGGTTTTGGCTGGGTCTGAGCTAGGGGGTGGAAGAAGGAATGGCTCCCTTACCTCACACTTGCTAAGCAGGCCCGTTTCCTGCAGCCGCGACCAGATGCTCTGGATCCGGCCGGCGTGCTCAGGGTGCACGTGTGTGTTCCCACACATGCACTGGTGCTTCAGCATGAACGTGTCGTAGACCACACCTGGGCCGCACACACACCTGTCAGCCCAGCCAGCCGCGGCCACCCTCGGCAGGGCTCCCTTTGCTCCCGCCAGCCCGCCCTGTCCCGGGGACCTCCTCACACCCTGCCCCCCAGCCACCCTGCCCCTCTTATCTCTGCCTGTGGTCCCCTTCACCTGTTACTGCCCCTCAAAAGCCTCCCCGCTCCTCAAGCCACAGCCAAAACCCCCACTGGTTTTGATTTCTGCCCACCATGCTCTCAGCACTGTGCCCCCTCTGGGGCACGGCCTCCTTTTCCCCCTTCTGTCATAGCCCGTGTGTGCCATGCCCCCAACTCCCGACACCCCACTGGTGGGGTCAGACCATCACCGGGCATCTGTGCCCCCTCAGAGCCCAGTCCATTCGGGGACGGACTGAGGCCTCACTTTTGACCTCACAGAGAGGACAGGGCCCAGAGAAGGCCGGAGCCCAACTGAGACAGTAGGTTCTCGGCACCCAGGGACCCAGGGCTTATGGGATGATGGCACAAAAATCCCGTGGTCCCTCAGCCGGTCGTACAAGGCTGGGTAGCCCACACAGGCTCCTGGTACATGCGGGGGGAGGACCACTGGTGTGGCGGGGCTCACCTGTGGTGAAGAGGTGCTTGGCGGGCTGGTCTGGGGGGCTTTTTAGGCCGCCAGGAGCAGCAGGTGAGGACTGGGTGCGGCCCAGGGCCTGGTGGGGCACAGTGGCCAGGCTGAGGGGCGCCTGGAACACCTGAAGTGGTTGCAGCTGCTGGGCGTCGGAGAACACCTGCACAGGAGGAGAGCGGGCAGGAGATGAAAGTGAGGACAAGTGTCCTGGGGCCTCTGGGGGGCCCCCCTGTTCCAGCCCTTCTCTTCCAAACCCGCTCCCCATCTCCTCCCACCAGAGACAGGAGGCACTGCAGCCTTCACCACCGCCACCTCCCAGGAGATGGTAGGGGGGCGGGGGGGACGTGATGAGTCAGCCAGAGTAGCACTGAGGTAAGAGGCAGGAGGGACGGGGGCGTGGGAGGGGGCAGGATGACTCAGGCCTGGAGGGCTCAGCGCTGTCCGCAATGAATGGAGTGCTGCTAGGTGCGGGGCAGACTGGAGTAACAGTGGGGGTGTGTGTGTACACACACACACACACACACACACACACACGTGTGCACATAGAGACCGATGCACAACTGGCCCAAAGCAGGCGGAAACACATGGGCGCTCGCAAGTACACACACGTGCGCGCGCGCACGCACACACACACGTGCACACACACACACAGCTCAGCAGGGGGGCAGTCACAGTGGCAGCCAGGACTGGCTGGTGGACTGGGCGGAGGAGGCTCTCCTGAGACCAGCACAAGCAGCGCCCCCTTCTACCACCCCCTGCCCCCTCCTCCTCCGTGTTTGCCCTCTACACAAAGCCACCGTCCCCCCACCCCCTCCCCCGCATCCTGGGCCACACAGAGCGGGGAGATGGGGATGTGGGGGACAGAGGGGCAGTGATCAAGGGCTGGGGTGGAGGGGTCACCTTTTTGTAACCAGCGCTGGACTCATCCAAGTCGGGCCCCTCCTCAGGGCCACTCTCGCCCTCCTCATCCTTGACCTGGATGCAGTCCTCCTCCCCCTCTTCCTCCTCCTCTTCCTCCTCTTCCTCCTCCTCCTCCTCCAGGTCTTCCTGCGTGCTCTCGCTCTCCGTGGAGCCTTCCCGGGGGATGGTCAGGGCTCCCTCCCCAAGCAAGGCCTCCTGCTGCTCGGTCAGCTCCTCCTCCGTCTCCTCGGGGTGGGTGGTGGGCTGCCGTGACAGCTCCCCAGTCTTGGTGAGGATCTGGAGGAGCAGAGCGAGGGGGGACATCTGCTGGGAGGGGGCGCAGCCATGCAGCCGTGGCCCAGGATGGTCTGCCCTTCCCTGGCCTCCCCTGGCAGCTGGCCAGCCGTACGGAGCCTCTCCAGGAGGCCAGGTGATATGTTGGAGCAGATGGAGCCTGGGGGATGGCCCAGGGCATTAGCCCCCCGCTCCCCTCGCTCCTTAGCTGCCAGACCAGTGCCCTGCTCTGCCCGGCCCCCAGCACCGCCCTGGCCCTTGGCCGCCCCCAGCTCACCTTGCCCAGCTGCAGCTGCTGTTGCTTCTGCTTCTCCAGGAACTGCTGGTGCTGCTGCTGCATGACGAGCTGCTGCAGGGCCTGGGGGCTCTGGGGCAGCGGGGATGACTGCGTGCGGCTCAAGGGCCGGTGCCGCGGAAGCTTGCCCACTGTCCGCATGCTGGTGGCCACACGTTCACCTGTCACCAGCGGGGACTGCCCGTGGAGTGGCACTGTGCAGCGGGAGGAGGGGAGGAACCATCACTGCCAAGGAGCCAGGCACCCCCGTCCTACCCCAGCTCTCTCCCCCTCCTAGAACGCCACCACCTACATAATCAGGAAAAACCCTGGAGGGGCCTGGGGGCACCTGGCTCCCCAACCTGAGCCCCATTCTTCCTCCTCCCCACAATGGAACGGTCCTGTAAGCTCAGAGTCACTGCCTCCAGCAAGCCTTCCTGGAATCACCACTCTCTCCCTTAGATTCCCTTATGATTGCACATATAGTCTTACGCCCTCAGTGTAGGTAAATAATAACTTGTTTCCTCCAACTGCAACAAGACTGCCCTGATAGTAGACATGGATGCCATTGGGTGGGGAAGCCTGGGGCCAGGATTGTATGTCTTTTAGGCAGAACCTCTTCTAATGCCACTAGCTGCTGAAGGTCTGAATGTCCAAAACTATGCTGTCCAGTTCTGGGATGCCAGCCACTTGTAACTACTGAGCATTTGAAATGCAGCCCCTCTAAATTGAGATGGGGACGTCTGGGAGGCTCAGTCGGTTGAACATCTGATTTTGGTTCAGGTCAGGATCTCGGGGTCATGAGATCAAGCCCCACGTTGGGCTCCCTGCTCAGCATAGAGTGTGTGTGTCCCTCTCCCTCTCCCACATACATTCTCTCTCCCTCTCTAAAATAAATAAATAAGGAACCCTGGGGAGCTCAGTCAGTTAAGCATATGCCTTGGGCTCAGGTCATGATCCCAGGGTCCTGGGATCCATCCCCCAACAGGCTCCTCGCTCAGCAGGAGCTGAGCCATTCCCCCTGCTTGTGCACGTGCTCTCTCTGACAAATAAATAAAATCTTTAAAAATAAATAAACAGGGGCGCCTCGATGGCTCAGTGGGTTAAAGTCTCTGCCTTAGGCTCGGGTCATGGTCCTGGGATCGAGCCCTGCATCGGGCTCTCTGTTCAGCAGAAAGCCTGCTTCCCTTCCTCTCTCTCTGCCTGCTTCTCTGCCTACGTGTGATCTCTGTCAAATAAATAAATAAAATCCTTTTTAAAAAATAAATAAATAATTTTAAAAAATAAAAATAAATAAACAAAATACAATCTAAAAATACATACATAAATAAGGGGCACCTGGTGGCTCAGTCAGTTAAGCTTCTGCCTTTGGCTCAGGTCAGGATCCTGGGGTCCCAGGATCGAGTCCCACATCGGGTTCCCTGCTTGGTGGGGAGTCTGCTTCTCCCTGTGACCCTCCACCCATCTCATGCTTGTCCTCTCACAAATAAATAAAATCCTTTAAAAAATGACAATATTCCAGATTTACTGAGTTAAGTATGTTATTAAAGTTAATTTTAACAGTTTCTTTTCACTTTTTTTTTCTTAAGATTTTAATTTTAAGTAACTGCTACACCCAACATGGGGCTCGAACTCACAACCGTGACCGAGATCAAGAGTCATGTGCTTTCCCAGCAGAGCCAGCCAGGTTCCCCATTTTACATATTACTACATGGCTCCAGAAAACTTGAAGTTGGGGTGCCTGGGTGGCTCAGTGGGTTAAGCCTCTGCCTTCAGCTCAGGTCATGATCTCAGGGTCCTGGGATCAAGCCCCACATTGGGCTCTCCGCTTGGCGGGGAGCCTGCTTCCTTCCTCTCTCTCTGCCTGCCTCTCTGCCTACTTGTGATCTCTGTCAAATAAATAAATAAAGTCTTAAAAAAAAAAAAAAAAAGAAAACTTGAAGTTTCAAGCGTGGCTCATGCTGTAGGTCTACTGGATAGCGCGGCTCGAGGACGTGAGCACGTGGCGGCTGTGGATGACCTCGAGAACAGTGCCTGGTGGGCTGTATGTACTCAGTCATGTCTGGAGGACACAGGAGAAGTCACCGATGCCCTGGAGGGCAGCTGGGACAGAGCTGGAGAGCAACCCTAGCTACTCCCTTAGGGCGGCCCTGCGGGGCCTCTGCAGCAGCCTGACACCCAGGTGCCCCCCCATCCCCCCCGCATAGCCACCCACCCCCCTCCCACTCACCAGCGATGAGGGTGCTCTGCTGCCGAGCCTGCTCCAGCAGCAGCACGTGCTGCAGTAGGGAGGCGTGACCGTGGGGGCTGCTGTCGCCCTCCAGCGCCACGCCCAGCAGGCAGCCAGGGATGGAGGATGTGCTCATGAACTTGCCCGTCAGTGCGCCACCCTGCCGCAGGGACTGGAGGGCCTGCCTCTCGGCCTCCTGCTGTGTTGACAGCTTCGGGGAGGCCTGTGGTGGGAAAGGGAGGTGGAGATGAGGGAGGGGCTTATATGGCCCCGAGTCCTGCCAACCAGGATCAGCATCCCTCACCCACCCTCTGCCCACCAGAAGGCCATCTGCTCTCACTCGGGGCCTTGTGTGGACCAAAGCCCCAGCTGGAAGCATCCAGGACAGCAGACCTCAACACCAGAGGGAGGAGGAGGCACACGCCCCATACTTACGGTGAGGTGTGAGTTGGTGACAGTGACTGTGGCCTGCAGCCCTAGGGAGATGTTGGGCAGAGAGGGAGACGTGTAGAGGCTGAACTGGTTGGGGGAGCTGTCCAGAGGGAGGGCCCGGTGCTGGGGGAGCATCTAGGGAGCAGTTGGGAGAGACAGGCATGAGAGCCAGCAAAGGAGGGTTTTCTGGGGCCAAGGACTCTGAATGGTGCCTCGCTCTCCCTGCTCCCCACACCAAGCCCCACCTGGGGGTACTGAGAGATCACAGTCCTCCAGAGGCCCATGGGACAAGCCCACCTAAAAGCAACAGGTCCCTCTAGCCTGTCCACATGGGCAGGGAGGTCCCTGCTGGATACTCTCAGCGAGACAGACAGGAAGGAGCTGCCTTTCTTCTTCCAAGGGAAATGGAGCAGGTTGGCCCACCCGCCCAGCCCTCAGCAGGCCTGTACCTCGGTGGGGATGTTGGGGACTGAGCCAGTAAAGCCATTCTCAGCAATGGTGCTGTGGGAGCTGTTGGGAGAGCTGGGGCCGGAGCCTGGCGCACTGTTACACACGGACGACACTACGGGAGAACTGGCTGTCACTGGGACATGCTCAGAGTCACCTTCCCCGCCCCCCCACTCCCAGGACCTCAGAACAGGAATGAGACAGAAGTCCTTACCCCCAGGCCCAGTGCCAGTGATCTCAACAGCTCTCTTCTTAAAGGTGCTAATGACTGTTCCGTCCTTGCGTCGCAAGAGGGGACTACTTCTCCGCTCAGCCACCTTCTGCTTTAGCCTCGAACGCACTTTCAAGTTGGGTTCAGAGGCTGGGGAGAAGGGAGCCAGGGCTCAGATGCACCCACACGAATAGGTACACACCCACCTCCAAGGAGCCATATTCTAGAAAGCCAGGCTGGCCACCACACACCTGTTTTGCGGAGGGGGAAGTCATCGCGGCTGTCATAGGGCCCAAGCAAAGGCAGTTTGTAGGAGGGAGGCGTCCCAGGGGGGCCACTCTGGGGAGGGGAACTCTGGTCCAAAGAAGCATGGTGGGCTCCCCTGGGGGATGTGGGGTGGGATAGAAACAGACCTAGGTTACTACCCAGCCAATGGGGCCTCCCACCCAGCAAGCACCGTTAGGAAATGCCCAGCACATCAAGGGATAAGAAATGGATCCTGGGGGGACGCCTGGGTGGCTCAGTTGGTTAAGCGGCTGCCTTCGGCTCAGGTCATGATCCCAGCGTCCTGGGATCGAGTCCCACATCGGGCTCCTTGCTCGGCAGGGAGCCTGCTTCTCCCTCTGCCTCTGCCTGCCATTCTGTCTGCCTGTACTCGCTCGCTCTCCCTCTCTCTCTCTCTGACAAATAAATAAATAAAATCTTAAAAAAAAAAAAAAAAAAAAAAAGAAATGGATCCTGGGGAGGGAAGAAAGGAAAAAAGCCAGGGGTGGGAGTTTCATCCCCTAAGAAAGACTGAAGGGCCCGACTGTGGGTTCCGGCCAGGAGACCCCCTGCCATCCTGCAGCCAGGCAAGCTCCTGAGCAGGGCAGCTCTGTGTCCCACGCCTGCCAAGGGCCATTACCAGCATTTGGGATGCTGTGGGAGGGAATGGTTGAGGCCGCCTGGCGTGGGCTCCTTTGACTTCGACAGGAGGAATTCCTGGAGCCTCAGCTTCACCTCAGTGCTGGCGATGGCACCTGCAGGACAGGGCACGGCTGACCCGGGTGCTCGGCGCCCAGACCCCTGGGCTGGGGACGGTGCGGGAGGCCCCAGGCCTTACTCTCTTTGCTCTTCTCCTTGTTCCGCAGGATGAGCAGCTGCTGCTCCAGCCGCTGCTTCTCCAGCTCTTCCTGCCGCTGCTGCTCCCGCTGCCGCTGCTGCTCCAGCTCCTGTTGCCTCTTGGCCGCCAGCATCTCCTGCTGCTGCTGCAGGGGTGCGGTGGGGGGGAGGGGAGAGGGACGACGGGACGGACCCAGGGTGAGCCAGGTCCGGGCGGGGATCGGAGGTCTGGGCAGCCCCCCCGCGCCCCCCTCGCTCACCTTGAGGTGCTTCTGCAGCTGGACCTCATGCTGCCGTGTCAGGTGGTCATGCTGTTTCTGGAACTCGGCGAACAGGAGCTGCTTCTGCAGCTGCTGCTGCTGCTTGAGCGCCAGAAGCTCCTGCTGCAGCTGCTGCTCCCTCAGTGCGGGGTCAACAGGGCCTGCCAGAGCCCCCCGCAGCTCCGCGGGGCTGGGGCTGCCTCCCCCACCCCCCATGGAGCTGGGCATGGCTCCAGGCAGCACCGGCTTCACCTCCACTGTGGGGACAAGAGATGGGCGTCAGGGAGCCCAATGGCAACACCGTGACACCTGGGCAGCCATGTTGGGGCCCCAGAAAGCCACCAGCCAGGACTGCCAGATCTAGGAGGGAAAGTTCTGGGAGAGGGACAGGAAAACCCCTCTGCTCCGCAGAACCACATTCTGTCTTAGCTGAAGTCAAAGACATGAACTTCAATAAGAAAACATGCACAAGGGGCACCTGGGTGGCTCAGTGGGTCAAGCCTCTGCCGTCAGCTCAGGTCATAATCTCAAGGTCCTGGGATCGAGCCCTACATCGGGCTCTCTGCTCAGCAGGGAGCCTGCTTCCCCCTCTCTCTCTGCCTGCCTCTCTGCCTACTTGTGATCTCTGTCTGTCAAATAAATAAATAATATCTTATAAAAAAAGAAAAGAAAAGAAAACATGACAAGCCGGGACACCAGGGTGGCTCCATCGGTTAAGCGTCCACCTCTTGGTTTTGGCTCAAATCAGGATCTCAGGATCCTGAAATTGAGCCCCACAATGGGCTCTGCACTTGGCGGGGGGGGGGGGGGGGGGATTCTGCTTCTCCCTCTCTCCCTCTCCCACTTTAAGCTCACTCTCTCTCTAAAATAAACCATTCAATCTTTGAAACAAAAAGAAAAGAAAAAAAAATATGCTTAAGCATGAAGCACAGTCTCTGGGAGACTGAGTCCTCAACCTGTGATACTGTCATTGACGGTTAACGCCAGTGGGCATTTTATAGGAACTCCTTTACGGAAGAGGAAACTGAGCTTTAGGAAAGTTGAAGTACATGACCAAAGACACACGGCCAGGTGACCGACGAACTGAATGTGAATCCAAACCCTATGCTTGCACCCACTGTCCTTCCCAGGCCTCCTCCCCACCTTTCAACATCACACATTCCCTGCCAAGAAGCCTATACTGGAAGAGAAACTGAAGCCGAGGATGGTTCTAGAACTCAGGGGGCTGGGAGCCAGGGCTCTTAGTAAACCCAGGAGAGACCTGTGGGGACCCTCTGGACACCCCTACTCTTGCCTCCCCCCTTCTCTCTGTCCCACACCCAGATGGGGCAGATGGGGCCCAAAGGAGAGGCTATGAGACTGGGGTTGGGGGGTTGGAGCAGGAGGCCTCAGGGAAAGGGGGTGCAGGGCTGCATGAAACCAGGGACAGGAGGGGGCTGGGAGTCAGACTCTGCTTCCTTTGCTGGATTATCTCCTTTCAACAGTTTTATTGTAATTACCCTGAAAATGCCGCTATATATAGAGTGAGCCAAACAGCAGCTGTGCCTGGGGGGAGGGGGAATGAGAGAATGGGCGGGCGGTGCAGGGAGGAGGTAGGAGGAGGAGACAGGAAAGGAAAGGGAATCAGACAGGAAGAAGGGTAACAGCATGGGGTGGGGTGGGGTGGAGGGACGGAGGCTGGAGCTCAGGCAGAGATCTCAGAACTCCAGTCTCAGGGAGAACCAGCAGGGAGGGGAAAGGGGTAGAGGGGCCAGCTAGGTCCCAAGACCTTAGGTCCAGGCCCCCATGTGGACAATGGATCCCTGGGCAAATGTTCCAAGGGGCTCATGGGAAGCATGGGTCTCGACTTCATCCTCGTGCACTGTCCTCTGGTCACTCAATGTCACTCCCCACCCCTGCCCTGCGGTTGCCAGGGCAACTGGGCAAACACCACACCAGCAGGGAGCCCTAAGCCCAGCCCGAACTCCACAGAGCCTCTGGCAGGAAGGGGAAGACAGGCTACCCACTGCCTGGAAAGGAGGAAGTTGAGAAAGGCAGGGCCAACCCACCTTGTTTCTCTTCCATTTCTTTCTCCAAAGAAAGCCCTCACTTTTCTCACTCCAGCCCAGGGAGGCCACAGGGAGCTGGGAAGACCTTCCTGTGGCAAGGCAGCCCACTCCAGCCTGGGCCTGGAGAAGGAAGGACCCCAACATGCTGGCGGCTACCAGTGTGCCTCCTGCCCTCGTGAGCAGACCTCTCTGCCCAGGCTCCCATCCCTTATCTTCACTGGGAGTGGACAGGGAGTTGGGAGGGGACAGAGGGCTGAGCTAAGAGAGGCTTCCATACCCTGCACAGTCTGTGGGTTTGGATCTCTCCAGTGACACTGAATGAGTTATCACCCAGGCAGGGACCAGGCCTGCTGAAGGTTCGGGCCCTGCTACGACCCTCATGCCTGAACACGGCCTCTGGGACAGGCTGGGGGAAGGTAAAGCCTGAGCAGAATAGCTTGGTCCCCGCCCGCCTGTTCTCCGCCCAGCACTGCTAGGCACGTTCCTCTGTGGTTTGCCCGCCAGCCACACTGACGACTCTGTGGCCACGAGGCCTGAGCCACATCTGCAGGAGTGGCCAGATGTGGCCAGGAGGGCAGGGCTACATACAAAGACACACACTCACTCACTCCCTTTCCCTCCCAGCCCCCGTCCTCCCCCAGCACCAGGAGGAAGGGCCCTTGGAAAGGCCCTGCAACGGGGCTTTCCTGGAGGTGGCCGACCCCATCCAGTGTGCAAAGCAGGGTGAAAGCAAGGACCCAGCAGACAGCCTCTGGTCTCCCCAGCCCTGGAAATGCTCAGTAAAGCCCCAAGCTGGCTGGAGAGTTATCTATTCCTCGGCATGGCTTGGCCCGTGGCACTCGGACCGCTCAGCCAAGAGAAGGACAGGCTTCAACCTGCTGCTCCCAGCAGGCCTGGGGCTGTAGGAGCTGGACGCTTGCCAGCCTGCTGCCTGCCTAGGGAAGGGCAGGGGTCCAAGCGCTCCTGGCTCCCAGCAGATAACCCGGCTTGGGATGCAACTGCCGCCAACAGGGCTGGCTTCCCTTGCAGGAGCCCCGCGGAGAGGGCACGGGCTCAGGCTCGGGGACCCTCCCCCCGGGGTGGCAGGGAGAGTAGGCCCCAGCTGTAGTGGGAGCCACAGCCCCATGGCTCTGCAGATAGCAGGACAGGCCGTGGGCTCTACCACACCAGCCTCGTTCCCATGCAAGTAGGAAGCACAGCCGATGAGGGAATATGAGTCCACAGGTGCTGTGGTGGCCCGGACAGAACACAGCAGCCCAAGGCCTACCCGCTCAGCCCAGCTCTAACGGATGACGGCTGAGCGCCTGGAGTCCAGGAAAAGGTGCGGAGGAGGCACAGAGCCTCTTGAATGAAGGCTGCTGGACACAAAACCTGCAGCCTGGCTGGCCTTGCACCCCCTAGAGGATCTGTGCCCTCTGCCAGCGGGGCGTGAGCAGAGCAGATGGCCATGGTTACCATTAGAACCAAGCACCTGGAAGGTGAAATGGGTGTGTGAAGACAGGAGGAGGCTCTCGACCGCCTCCTGGTGGACCAAGACAGTGGGAGGACTTCGGACGACAGAAGAAAGCAGGCTTGAGGGGCAGTGCTCCCTAAGAGGAAAGGCCAGGAATTCCAGCTAGCAAAGAGATCCCTGAAAGGCCAGGAGAGGGGTCAGTAAGAGGGTAAGGCCCCGGGGCCCCCATGCCTCCCTCAGACAGAGAGCTGTAGAGAATACAGAGGAAGTCAGATGGCCAACACAGTCACCTCCTAGAGAGGGAAGATGCAACAAGGGTCCAGGTCTACCCTCCTCCAGACTCTGCTCCTGCGGGACTCTGACCCTTCCTCTTGGGAGCAGCGGCCTTAGGAGAACGTTATCATCTTATCCTTCGGCCTTCTGCAAGACTGACTCACGCTGCCTCCACTAAGAAGCCCCAGCCTAGGTAGATGAGTGGGCAGGGCGGTGTATTTCTGGAGTGGCCTCACGCAAACCAGGCTCTGCCCGAGAGGGGCTGCCCTGCCCAGTCTCGTGGGCCCACCTGGGCGGTGCCAAAACCTTAGTGAGGATGCTTGCCCCACCCCCACTTCTCCGCGAGCCCCACCAGCCAAAGGCGGGCTCCCGCCGCAGAGTCTTTAGGCAGCATGCCCAGGGATAGATAGGCTGGCTCCTAGGTAGAGACAAGGCAGGTGCTGGCGGGACAACCTCTGGGACGCGCACCAGCACAGCCTTAGACTAAAAAGAGTGTCCAGACAAAGGGACGCAGCCCCCAAGCAGGCAGGAGCTCTGGGATGTAAGCAGCAGGTTTTAGCAACAGCTTTAGGAATAAGAGTTCAAAATAAAAAACGCATCTGGCTACCGGAGGGCAAAGCCAAGCCTTCCCCCTGCTCGGAACATACCTATAAGCCATGCCCCAGCTCTGAGCCCTCAAGTGGAGAAATCACCAGTTCCAGAATCCCTGTGACCCAAACCCTGGCAACAGGGAAACCGGTGCCTTCTGACCCACCCCTGGAGAAGCCAGAGATGAAAGGGCAAGCCCACAGGCCAAAACAGCTTACCGCTTAGCTCTTTAAAGACCCTGCTCCCTGGAGCCCACCACAGAGGGCCAGGGCAAAAGGAAGGGACCCAGGGTACGCGGATTAAGAGCCAGGGGTGCACTGAGCTATTTGGAAAGTCTACACAGGACAAAAAAAAAAAAAAAAAAAAAAACAAGGCCTCTGCAGGTAAGACCTGGGTCAAAGGAACTACCCTGCTGAAATGGGGAGAGGATGAAAAAGGCCTTTGCAATCACCTGCCTCAGGCCCCTCTGTGCACAGACGAAGAAACCAAACCTCTTGGGCCACTGTGCAGAAGATCCCGGCTATGCAGTGGGGACTCACACCCTCTGAACACTTATCTAAGAGCCTGACTCCACCACAGGGCAACTCAGGCCCTCTGCACCAGCCCGCCTATGGAACCAGGCCCTCTGGAGAGCAGCACGCTGCCAGCCCACCCGGAAGGCAGCGCCTTCCCCTGGCACCTGAGCCTCAAGGAGCTCCCTCCACAGGCTGGGTGGTCCCCAGCTTCCTTCAATGTCCAACGCCCTCATTCTGTCCCTCTGGAGAATGGGAAAAGGAACTCGTCCCTTCCTTGGCCTTGAGGGATCTTGGAAGGAGGCAGGGAACAGCATCTCTCACTCCTCCCCGTGACGCTGATGACCCCTCCCCACCAAGGACGGTTTCCCATGATCTATTTCTGGGCTCTTACGTGACTAGGGAGCCCAATTTAGGCTCAACAGGTTCTACCACAATTCAGACAGTATTTCCCCATGCGCAAGCTGGGGAGGACTCTCACCTAGCAATTTTCGCAGTTCCTCACGTAACGCAAGCTCACACACACCACGTGATAGTTAAGAGCCACGGCCCTGGAGTAAGAAAACGCCCGGGTACAGGTCAGGCTGCGCCACTTCCTAGCGCAAGGCCCTGAGCCCCTCTCTGTGCTCCAGGCAGGCATCTGTGAAACAGGAGTAAGACCAGCACCTTCCTCCCAGAGCTCTTAGGCTCAGGAAAGGACTCCCAGGAGAGCCTGGCCCCAGGCCCAGGAAGATCTCAGGGGTAGCTGGTCAGGGCGATCACTAATGGTTCCTGCTATCTGTGTGTGTCCCAGACCCCTCTGGCAGTCTGGACCACTTCTCAGAATGTTTCTCAAGTTTAAGAAAGAAAATATGTAGAACTCAGGGCACCTGGGGGGCTCAGTTGGTTGGGCATCTGCCTTCAGCTAGGGTCATGAACTCTGGCTCCTGGGATCAAGCCCCCACATCGGGCTCCCTGCTCAGCGGTGAGTTTGCTTGACCCTTTCCCGCTCCCTCTGCCCCTCCTCCCACTTGTATGCCCCCCCAAAATAAATAAAATCTTAAAAAAAAAAAAAATACTTAGAACTACTCCAAGCCAGAGGGAGGCCTTAGCTCTCTGGTTTCAGATCACTCCAAGGTCGCTCTGTGGTCCTGATCAAAGCCCGGCCTGAGTGCCCCACACAACACACCCTGGGGTGGCCAGCAGCTAGATCCCTGCGCTCTAGCAGGGATCTCTGGGAACAGCCTCCTGCTGACCACAGCATATCCAGGCTGTCTGTCCTGCCTCGCTACATCCCAGTAGGGCTGCCCCGTCCTCTGTAGCACAGCCCACAGGCCTCGGCCTCCCTCGGGTTCCTCATAAGCATTACTTAGCACAGATGCGCACAAGTGTGGCTCCCTGCTCTCAGGGCCCCAACCCCAAGCAGTCAGAAAGTCTTCTCTGGTCTCCTGCCTCCCTGTGCCAGCTCGCTCTCCAGTACCATCCCACATCTTCCTGGGCCCCTCTTCCTGAAAGGCAGAAGCAAAGTGCAATCGACTTCAGAGGCTCTTAGAACGTCTGAGCGGGAAGGGCCTGCTGATGAGCAACTCAGCTTCCCAAACCAACAGAGGCCAGGGGGCCACAATGAAAGAGGTTTGTCCCTGGGGCGCCTGGGTGGCTCAGTGGGTTAAAGCCTCTGCCCTTGGTTCAGGTCATGATCCCAGGGTCCTGGGATGGAGCCCCACATCGGGCTCTCTGCTCGTCAGGGAGCCTACTTCTGATTCTCTCTCTGCCTGCCTCTCTGCCTACTTGTGATCTCTCTCAGTCAAATAAGTAAATAAAATCTAAAAAAAGAAAGAAAGAAAGAAAGAGGTTTGTCCACATCATCTGGAAAGGAGGCAGAGTAAGACTTAGGGCTTCCACAGGGTCTTCTCTCTAATAGCCTCCCAATAAAAAACAACAACAACAAAAACAAACAAACAAACAGAAAAACCACCAGGAGAAACCATGATGGCTGCTCCGGCATTTAATGAGAGATGAAGAGAGGAGCCAAACTCTGCATTAAGGATGCAGGGATCTAGAGAGAGCATCCATTAGGCCCCCAGCACACCAGGGCCCAGGAGCGCAGGGGAGAAGGGGGCTGGGTGGTTTGAACCCCCAGAAACCTTGAGGCAGACGATGTGACTGAAGGACCTCAAGCCAGCAGGTGTGTGGACGCCTGCTGGAAGGCGCGAAGTGTCTTGCTGAGGAAGAGAGAGTCACTCACTGACCTCGGCTGCTATCTGGAGGAGAAATGGACTTACTTCTCCCAGCCCAGACATTTCCAGGGAACACTGGGGTGCCCAGTTAGAGGCAGCTAAAAGGCACGCTACCCATTCAAAGGCTGCAGCTGTTGGTGGGACTGTCCACTCCACACTTGGGGTGGACAGCAGGGGCCCCAGGCCAGGGGATCTGCTTCCATTCCCCAAGTGCAACTCAGCCTCCAGCAGGGCACCCTGCCCACCTGGTCACCTGGCCACTTGCCATAATCCACCCCCCCAGCTGGGGTTGAGACACGGGCTGCCCAGCATCTCAAGACATTCTCCCTCTGCAGGCCGCCAGGCTGCTGGGGGCTGGGTGTGCCTCTGAATGGGGCGATAGCCTTCTTCCCTCTGCTCCAAGGAGTCCCAGAGCCTGTCCAGGCCTTCCAGGGCTGCTGGTGACATGCACTGGCAGGCTGCGAGGCCCCATGACCGTGTCCACCCGACTTCTGTCCACACAGCCCTTACCCCCAGCACGGTCTAAGTCCATTCGCATCAGAGTCACTGGACATATGTCCAAAATGCTGGCTCCTGGGCTGCCCTACAGAATCCGAACCCTTCAGGGGATGGGGGGGCCAGGCTTGGAGGTCTGCACTTTAATATATAAATTCAGTATATGTAAAATCAGTAATTCTGATGCAACTGAAAGTTTGAGAACTTTCTTTCTCATGGTGTCCCCGGGCGGGCGGGCTGCACGCACTTCTGCTGCTAACCTGACAGCTGTTACAGCTGTGTGTGTGGACACAGTTAATCTGATTTCCTGTCTGGCAGCTGTACAGCAAGGAAGGGACAGCTGAGGGTCTCAAACACAAGAAGAGTGGATGGGGGCAGGGGAGCTGGTCTGATCAGGATGGAGTGTTCAACTTCGCGTCCAAGGTCCCTTCTCCCTTGAAATCCCTGCAGGAGGGACAGCGTTGACCAAGGAGTCCCCAATGTTCACAGAAAACAAAGTCTCCTCTCTGAGAGCTCAGGAGCACCCCACCCCACACACACACACAGAGCCACACTGGTCTCTATTCCTGAGATGCTTACACTCAGGAGGCACTAAGACAGGTCGTGTAGACTGTATACTACACAAGGACACCCAACCCAAGGGGCCAGTCAGGACTGAAATTAAGCCCACGCCTCAAGGGCAAAGCCACCTGCTCCGGCATGAAGATGTACACCCTCCCCAGAAGAAGGGCCACCTCTCAAAAGCGTACACAAAGGAACAATTGTGTGGACCTGAATCCGAATCCCAGCTGTCACTTACCCTCTGACCTTGGGCAAGTTCCTTAACCTCTCTGATCCTTCTCAGTTGTACAACATGGCTAATAAAACCTTCCTAAAAGAGACAAGGTAAGGAAAGCCTGATATGCTCGTGGCTTAGGACTTAATTAGTTCCCTTCCCACCTGAGCCTCGCCCTTCCTACTTTCCCCACACCCCTCCACCTACACGCCCACACACCCCGCCAAGCTTGGAATGGCCCCAAGAACATGAGCAAGAGTATCCAAGGGAAAACCCAATACCGAACCCAAACGCCATGGCACTTCCCAGCATTCACAGCCTCCTTTCCTGGCACAAGCAGGACTCACACCCTCCCTCACTGGGGAAAGGAAACTCCTCTTCCACGTCTGCTCCTTAAAATCTTGCACGATGCCCGTATCAGCGCTGCCCAGTCCGGGCCACAGGGGCATTCAGGGCCCACAGGAAACACGGGCTCCCCCAGCACTGTGTCCTGGGGAATCCCACACAGGAGCTCGAGCCCCGAGGCTCCCCAAGCCGCAACGAGGCCTGAATGATGGGGGTGCCCTCTGTGTGGTGGGCTGTTGCAGAAAAGTCCGGCAGAGATCCCATCCATCAAGTAAGATCCCTATAGGGCTAGAAGAAAGTGATGCCTGGTCCCCCTCTTTGAGCAGACACAGCACAGAGCGCCCTGCAGCCCCCGTGGGCTCCCCGCTGCCAAGGCTCTGCTCACCCACTGGGGCAACTCAGCATATCTGTCTGCTCACCCAGATGGCCAAGCCCCAGAGTAGAACCCAGGAGTCCTGACCTCAGCCCTGGACACCGGCCCCTTCAAAGCAACCTTCATTTATCCATGCGCCAGGCTCTGTGCTACACAACGGCCATGCACAGACAGCAACAGACCGCTCAGAGAGCAAAGGATGGCCCAAAAACAGAGTTCCAAAGTCCTGCTGGTGAAGCAGCCAGCCACCCTGGAAAGCCCTGTTCCCCAGCCTCTCCGGCCAGGGAGACCGGGCAACACATACTGCCCAAGAAGCGTTCCTGGACACCTGTTTTTTTAGCCATAGGCTTCGTTAGGCCTCCTGTTTGGATACTGATCAAGAGATAGGGAGAGGAGGCGGGCGGGGGCGGGGGGGGGGGGGAACACCGGGCTGCCTGGGCCCTCATGGCCGTGTTTATCCGGGGTGGATTTTTTTTTAACCCAAAGGTTAAAGCGTTTCTATTTGAAACATCTATTTACATTCCAGAGTCCAAAAAAAAAAAAAAAAAAACACAAGGCAGCCGAGCTCCAGGCCTATATCTGTCCCCAGCCGCGTCACAAACACAGCATCAGAGCTGCGCAGGGGGAACATTCTTAGCCCTCTCCCGGAGCTGCTGAGGTGACTCACACCTCCCTCCTGCCAGCATGGACCACACCGCCGATCAGAAAGCTAGGCAATGCATGCGTGAGCGTGTGTGTGTGTGTGTGTGTGTGTGTGTGTGGTAGGGGGACACAGGGATCTGGAGAGAGGGCTGGCCCAGAGGAGGTCTATGCAGGGACAGGCAGCCTTAGGGAAGGGACAAGAGCAGCAGGGCTCCAGCCTGTGAGGGTTTTGGGGTCTAACTTGAAAGAAGGTAAGAGAACATGCTGAGGAGGCAACTTCAGACCAACTGCCAGCCGCTGCTGGGAAGCAAGGGACAGCAGAGTAAAAGGGCAGGATGCGGACCGAAATGTGCATGATGGGGGAGAGCTGCCCGTCAAGTCCTCTGCCCTCCAGGGGACCAGCTCTCTGAGGCTTCCAGGCAGGGGTCCGCAGGCACTTAGAGCTTACAACTGAGAGCTGCCGACTCCACCAGACCAGGGCTAGAGCTCTGGGTTTACATTTCCTCCCAGGGGATGGTGTCGGTCCCCCCGCATGTCCAGCCCCCAAGGTTAGGCCCCCATCCCAGGGGCCTGTGTGGGCACCCTGCAGGGCTGGCTCCTAAGGTTAGGCCCCTACCCTTGGAAACTCTGTGGTCATCACTGCCCAGGCAGAGGGCAGGCCTTATTCCAAGGATTTTCCAAAATTTCCCAAAACATCTGTCCTCTGACGCATCTTAGTCCAGCTGCAACATTATCCCTGGACAGCTTAGAGCCAATCACAGGCACCTGCAGAGACACACAGCTCCCACCTCCCAATTCAAAGCTTGGGACCCCCACCCACGTATCCAGAGGCCAAGACTCCCAGTACACAGGCACACAGACACCCACACCTAAGTGCCAAGCCACTGCCAGGAGGGGCCAAGCGGGCAAGGGTCCAGCAGGCCCCTCCCTAAAAGAAGCATCTCGCGGTGCCGGCCCAGTGGGAAGGCTGTGCCAGAACAGCCTGATGATGCCAACAGGTTCCTGGGAGGGAGGGAGGGAGTGGCCCAGCTCTGGGGGACCCCACCCCCAGCCAAGAACCAAAAATGTCCCTGCTGAGAAGGTGGCAGGACCAGGGGGTCCTCAAGCCCAAATGAACTGTGGTAACACTCCTTCGCCATCACGAGATGGGATGAAACCAAGGCCTGAGGGACAGAGAGATGAGGAAGCTAAGAGAGCCAGGACCCCCGACATGCCAGCTGCCAGCCTCTACCTAACCCTACCACATAGCCTCTATCTAACCCTACCTAACCCTGCATCACATCTGATTCCCTGGGAACTCCTGACTGGGAGACTTGCAGAAGCCACATGCTCCCCAAGAACCCAGCCAGAGGAGCTGGGGTCGCCTTTAGTCTTGTGGATCCTCAGCTAGCTTATTCCTTTGCCCGGACCTGGGAAGCAGGCCCCTGGGAGGCAGGTCACTGACCCACTTCCTCCCCTCCGACCACAGTGCCAACTAGGCCAGGATCCTCCAGCGATCCATGGCCCCCAGCAGCTTAAGCTGACCCTGCCGGAAACCAGAGAGACTCTCGAATGCAGCACAGTGTGGCTGGAGGGTACGGCGGGGAAGGCAGGGTCAGGCCGGGGAGAGCCACAGAGCCCACCTCAGGAAGCCCAGCTCCCCCGACCGCCCATCTTCTCAGCAAAGCCCTCCACAAAGATCCAGGCAGGACCCCAGCTGGGCGATGCTTAGAGCCAGAAGCTTGGCCCAGGGACAAGGATGCGTGATGGCAGAGGGCAGGCGGGGACACCGAGGCACTCACCTGCCACAGGGATGCCGTGTAGAGGGGTCCGAGGCAGGATTTCCAAGGCTGGTTCCCGGCCTGACATCCCATCTGCTGAGAAACAGGATTCCGTCTCATAGATGGTCTGCAGCATCTCCACGAGCCCCTGAGCCTTGGGCACCAGCAGCATGCCAGGGAAGGGGCCGCCGGAGGCGGGAGGGGGCTGCTGGAGGCGTGAGTCGGCCAAAGGGAAAGGTGGTCGGGCGGGGCCCTCGCTGCTCAGGGGCTCCCCGAGGCCACTGCCGCTGGGACCCGGGCAATGGGGAGGCGCCTCATCCGGCCTGGGCGCTCCAGGCAGCAGGAGGAGCCAGGAGGCCCCAGAGCTACAGGCCCGGCTCTCCGCTAGAGGGGCATCAGACCGCGGGCCTTGCCCAGCTCCCAGGAGCTGGGCTATATGGCTGAGCACTCAGGGGACAGGAAGGGGAGCTCAGCAGGCAGGCGGGCTCTCAGTGTTCCCTCCCAGCCCTGGGTGACAGCTCTGGGCCTGGCTCCCTGCTCCTCCTTCCCGAATGAGCCGCCGGCAGCTGGCAGGAGACTGAAATAGCAGTTGGGGGAGGGCCCTGTCTATAAATAGGTGGAGCATGCTCAGGGAGCCGCCGGCTGGCTGCCAGGAGCCCAGGAGCCCGGGCTGGCGGAGGCCCCAGGGGGGGGGAGGCGCGTTCCACCCCAGGAGGAAGCGCCAGGCAGGGGGATGGGGGCCAGGGGAGGGCCCGCACTCAGGGCCAAGGCCACAGAGCGGGGTGGCCGGAGGCTGGGCCGGGGAAGGGCACAGGCCAGAGTACCCATGTGTCTGGGACCGGCTCGGGTGCTATCCGAGGGGCCGGAGACCCAAACACCAGATTCAATCTCCACATTCCCTCTCGCCATCAGAGCAGGTAAAGAAACCAGAAGGGTCTGGGAGAGGGTGGCAGACAGGGCCACTTGCCCTACCCTCACATCTTCCCTGGAGCCCTCCTACCATACCAGCCAGATGGGAATTGATTTGATTTCTGTCCTCCCTCAAGAGCTGGAGGGTGCCTCCCCACCCCCTCAGTCAGAAGGGAGACCCCTGGGCAGCAGCTGAATGGCAGCTCCCTCCTACCCCTAACCCCTGGAAGGGTGTCACCTCCAGGGGCTGCTCAGCTGCCATCCAGGGAGCAGAGGCGGTCTTCCCGGATAGGCCTTGGCCCTCACCACGGAAGGGGACCAGGGAGCACCTGCCCATTGTGGGAGCACACACAGCTCCTCCCTGGCAACATACCAGGGGCGACGCTAGCAACAGCACATACATCACCTCGTTTACTCTGCACGATGACCTCAGGAGATAGGTGCAGGTGGGGAAACTGAGGCAGAGAGATGCAGTCACTCACTCTAGGTCATACGGCTGCTTAAATGGTAAGGCCGGGATGTCTGAGGCTCCAGTCTGAGTGCTAACCACCACAGCCCACTGCCTCCTACACAAAGGAACACATGAAGCTGCCCCAGGGTTTCCATGAACAGGTACGATGACCCCCAGCACCCCAGGAGACACAGGCATGAGGCTGGAGCCCCTCTAAGAACTTAGGAAGCTGATAAAAGCCAGCCCTTCCCTCCCAGCTCCAGGCCTGGCACAGCAGCCCATGCTCCTGGGGCCCTGACAGGACCTCGGGCTAGGGCCCCACAAGGACCGGTGATGCCCGCCTACCCTGCCCACTGCTGGCTCGTCCCTCCTCCTCAGGTTGTGCCTCCCACTGGTACAGAGATCCCACTTGGCCCCCTGACCTCACTGGAGCCTTTTAATAGCCTGGTTATTCCTGGGTCTGGATCCCCCTCCCCCCTTCCTGATGTCACAGTTGCTATTTTAGAGCCCCCTCCTGGCCCCTCCTTGCCCCCGACTCCAGGCATGGAGCCAGGGACACCTGTCCTCTCCCTGGACTGGATGACCTCACCCTCCTGTCGGGAGCCCTGGAGGAGCTGGCCAACCAAGGACACAGTAGCCATGGCGCCCGCGGCCCATCTTCCCAGCCGGCTCTCTGGCCAGGCAGAGAGGACAGCAAAGGGGCAGGTGAGGGGAGCACGGGGACAGGGGAGGTGGCGGAAGTGGACTTTCCCAGGCCCTGGACTAGCCGATATTCTATGATAAGATGTACTTTGAGGTGGGGGATGGGAAACAGGACCTGAACAAAGATCCAGAGCCTCAGCTTCTCTGCCATGGTTGACTCTAGAAAAATGGTGATGGAGCAGTGCTCCCCATGCGGGTTTGGAGTTGAGAGACACCCCAGGGGTAGGCCTGGGGACCTCATTCACGACCTCCCGCTCCAACCTCATCCTGGCTGACCAGACTCTCTGAAGAGGAAGAGAAGGGAAGACCAAGGCCCCCCCAGCGGGGTGATGGGCAGCAGACTCAAGACAGCCCCAGAAAGCCGGAGGCAGCAGCCCCTCCCAGCTCAGGACTCCACCCACCCACGCTGGGAGCAACCAGAAGGGCTGGCTAGCCCTGTCCCGGCTCTCTCTGCCTGCCCCAGGCACATGAGAGTATGGTAGGGGAGCCCTGTTCTAGAGGAGGAGAAGTCATCAGTTACAGTGACTCAAAAGCAGGGCCCCCCGAACCCAGAGCAGCAAAAAACCCAAGGAAAAAAAACTCCTTGGTAAGGGAAGACAGGAGCACCCAGGGGTTTGGGCACCCAGAGGTGGTCAGAGCCTGGGGCTCAGGGCAGGTGCCAGCACCGTCAGGACTTCCGGTAACAGCACGAGGTGGGAAGCAAAGTGCCAGGCAGCCAGATAATCCTCCATGCACTTCCCAGAATCCTCCAGGGGAATTAGAGACAAGACCTGGGGTGGGGACAAGTGTCTTCTTTTCCTCTGAGATTCAAGTGATACAAGGTCCTCTTAATGTCTAACCTCAATCCTTCCTGCTTTATAGCCTCTCTCTCTGCGGTTCATTCATCTTCTCCGTCCCAAGCCATCCAGCTCTCCCAAGGGTCATCCCACAAATCTTCCAGAGCACCCACCAAGCACAGGGTGCGTGGGCTCCACTGGGAGCAAGCACCACCCCCTCCAGGCCACAGTGACCTCATTCCCTTCCTAGAGGCTGGCTTCGGGACTCCCAACCCTCTAAAGGTTAGGAGGGGAAGAGCCCAAAGCTGGCTTCTTGAGCTCTTCTAGGCTACCATTTCCTGGGTACAAAAGGTTGGGGGAAGGCCCTGACCTAAAAGAAAGCAAGTCTTCTTCGTGCCCATTACAAATCCAAGGGCTGGCTCAGGAGCGCCCTGGGTAGAGCAGAGCGTGCCGGCTGTCCCAGGGCCCCGGAGCCATCAGGCCTGCCTGCCCTCCAGTTTTCTCCTGCCCTTGGAGGCCCATCATGCTGGAGCCCGTTGGCACTGCCCGGGAGCTGCCAGGTGCCAGGTTCCGTGCCAGGTGCTGGCTGAACCCAGTCCCGGAAAAACGTGAACACCTACTTTGGCCTCTTTCACATCCCCTTAGGGCTGACCCTGCCTCTGACTATCCCATCTGAGCCTTCGATGGGACTTTCGACTGATGAAGCGGGAAGAGGAGGGCGGAGCAGATCCCAATCTGCAGGGAGCACAGGTGCACCAGGGGGCACCTAAGTGGAGACTGGATGCCAAGAGTCCACTTCCCAGACCCCCCGGGCCAAGACCGCACTGACCCACTTTCTCCTCTTCGGGGCTGGCTGCCTGCCGTCCCCGGGGGCTCCGAGGCAGAGCCTGAGCCCGAGGCTGGGAGGCAGGACGCCGAGGTTCCTGGCTCCACCCCACAGCCATGCCCCAGTTTCTCTGGTCACCCAGAGGGGGCAGCCACTTTCTCTCCCTCCTTCCTGGGAAAGGGAAGGAGAGAAAGTGTAGAGCGTGCTGGGAGGTGCTGGGCAGGCCGGTGTTGTCATGAAGCTTGTCTCCCCTCCCACGCTGGGGCTAAGGAACCTGGCTGCCGCCTCCTGGGGCCCTGTCGCCGGCCGAACTGGCTCCCACAGCAGCCCTGGTTCTTGCCCTCCTTCCTAGGCAATGGCACAGAGCACAGGGCAGAGATCAGAGCAGGCCCAGCTCCCAGGGCCCAGGGCCCACGCCAGCTCCTCCAGTCTGAGCCCTGACAGGGGGCAGGTTCTGTCTGTCCTTCAATCCCACAGAGGAGAGCAGAAATGACCAGTTCCAGAAAAAGAAAGCAAGCCTCCCTCCTTGAGCCCCCTTTGGCCTGAGGAGAAGCCAGACACCGGGGAGCAGCCTCCTCAGGGAAGCAGAGGCAGCCCCATCAATGGCCTCCTCCTGTACTCCCAAGACTGCAAAAGAGGCAAATCAGGTCAAATGCTGGCGTGCAGCCCAGCCCAGAGGTAAGTCAGTCAGCTCCCACTCCCTGGGGAGGAGGGGGGAGCCCCAGAAGTACACTTCTCTCCCCGCCTGCCTCCCCTCACCCGGGACCTGCTCTCTCACTGACTCGTCTGCTAGGGGGGCAGGGATGGACCATCTTCAATTTTTCTTCTGTTTCCCCGCAGGCTGAGCTCCGGGTTGGGCGTGTTGGGGATACTCAGGCACTTGCCAGCCGGAAAGCTCCCACACTGAGAGAACTGGAGGGAGGCAGGAAAGGACGCTGTTCTGTGGCCTGAGGATAGGGGAGCGAGTCTCAGGGATGCAGGAGAGGGTGCGTGCGAGGTGCTCCGGGCCAGGGCAGCCAGGTCCCAGGAACGACCCATTCTCATCGCTCCCACCTCTCCCCCCCGGCCCCAGGGCCCCGTGCTCTTCCTAGTGCTCCCGTCAGCGTATCCATAGCGAAGTCAAAACCCATCTGCCCAGCTATGGTTTCATCTTCCCTCTGTGGTGTCCAAAGGCACGTGGACCGCAGGCTGGTGCCAGGCGCCGGGCACCGGCAGCCCCAGCCCAGATGCCACTCTGAGCTCTGGTAATAGCAGGTGCAGGGCCCCTCAAAAAGGAGAGCTATGTGGAAGCTGGCCGCCTCCCTGGCCCAGAGCAGCTCTCCCTCCACAAGGAGAGGCAGCCCCAGAGCCCCAGGGAAACTGGACAACTGGACGGGAAGAGCCTCTGGAGTTTGCCCCCAGGCAAGGATCCCAGCCCCCAGGCCTCTCTGCAGGCCTAAAATGCAGTTCCGGGTATCTGGCCCCCTCCTCCTCTCCCTCCTTCCCAAACATGAGAAGACAGCATCTCCCCCTGCTGGGGGGAGCTGGAAAGCCAGCCAGAAGGTGAGACCAGCTCTATCTATAAGCCCCACTGCAGGGGCGGGGGTGGGGGGGGCAGGGGTTCCTGAGCCACATGCGGACCCCCACCTTGCATCTACCACCATACTCTCACCAGCCCTGGCCAAAGTGGCTGCAAGAGGACCTTGGAGCACCAGCATCTGGCAAGGCAACCCAGTGGCCTCATCTAGCCAAGATGGATTGTCGTAGCCTTTCCCTGTTCAGGGAATAAAATCCCAAAGCCGGGAAATGTCCTTCCCAAGCCATCATCAGATACCTCTGCGCAGTTTCTGTTCCCTTGGCCCACGGTCCGACCCAGGCTCAGTGTGACTGTAGGTCGCCCTAGATAGGTCAGCACAGTAGCTCAGAGGAAACAAGCCATTGGCATGGCGGCCGGTGTCCAGGAGGGGGGCGAGGGACTGGGGAGAACCCACCAGGCCTCTCCCTTCCCTTGGCCAGACCAGCCTCAGAGGAGGAAGAAGGAGGTCAGAGCTTGACCGCCCGTTCCCCCCCAGTCCCGGTGTCCCTCAGCACCTCTCCGTGTCTAACTCCTAGCCACAGCCCCTCCAAGTTGAATGAAGGCAAGGACAGAGGCAGGGGGAACTGCACACACTGCAGGAGGGGGTTCCCTGGGCAAAGCTGACCTGGGGGTCTTGAGAGCCCAGCTCTCAACCGCTGACACCCTATGCTGCCTGCAGCCATGCCCTGAGGATGTCATTGTCATGCCCCGAAGAGACAAAGAGGAGAGGGCATAACCTTGACCAAAACAAAGGGCAAGAAGCCAAACAATCCCACCAACTCCCAGCTTCCCTGAGTCTACTGGTACTTCCAGGAGCCTTGTCAGGACCTCGGCCACATCGGGTCCCCCCAAGAGAGAGCATCAGGCCCAGCAAACTGCTGAGAAGCAATGAGATGGGAGGCAGCCTGGATTCGCACCCCCCCACCCCCACCGATGCCACTTCCATCCTGCAAATCAGTTTCCATCCCCAGGTCCTAGTTCTCTTATCCCTAAAAGAAAGGGAAATATCCCTCTATCCCTCCGGAAAGAGACGTGGAGGTTCAGGCTGGGCCGTGGGGGGTTGAAGCGGAACAAGATAGATTCTGGCCCTCTAAGACTGTGCAGAAGGAGACAGCCAGGGAGAGAAGGCAGTTATTACCCTGACCACACTGACCCATGACCCTCCTGGGAAACTCCTGAGGGTCCAGCTCAGGCTACTTGGACACATCCTCACGGGCATACACCCAGACCCACCCATACATAAAGCCGCCTGGAGTCCCACCCATGGACTATTTCTGGCAGCACAAGGCAGCCTCCTAGGAACAGAGGGGAAAAGGACATCACAAAGTCAAAGTCCCCAGATCCAAGTCTGGGGACCCCAGTCCAGTGCCCAAGAAGAGAAGGAGTGGTCCACCCAGATTCAAAGGAGAAAGCCAAGACTCCTCCATCAACATGACATTGCATCCCCCATCCCAGTACCACACACCCCAGCAAAGGCCGAGGCCAAAGGCCCTGCAAACCCTCCCCTAAGAAAAAAGCATGGAACAGAGAGAAACTCCACCGGGATAAGAAGCACCACAAAGGGCGCCTGGGTGGCTCAGTGGGTTAAGCCGCTGCCTTCGGCTCAGGTCATGATCTCAGAGTCTTGAGATCGAGTCCCGCATCGGGCTCTCTGCTCAGCAGGGAGCCTGCTTCCCTCTCTCTCTCTCTGCCCGCCTCTCCATCTACTTGTGATTTCTCTCTGTCAAATAAATAAATAAAATCTTTAAAAAAAAAAAAAAAAAAAAAAAAAAAAGAAGCACCACAAAAACGAAGCTCCATTCAGCTATTGTGGAAACCTTCCAACATCATCCTCGGCTGGCCCAGAGATATCCAGGGACACATATCCCCTCTCAGGCCTGCCTGTAGTGGCAAACGGGACCGCGCAGAACCGGAACAGCAGGTCCCCGCGATGAGACAGCAGGCATGGGGACTGAGTTGGACCCTGGGTCCTCCCAGGGCCAGGCTGGACTGTCAGCCCATGTTTCCAGGTCAGTCACTTCAGGTTTGCCTCCTTCCTTTTCTGGAAATGCTTCTCCAGTCCTGACCCCCTCGTTCCCTTACAGCTCAGACCCCGATGGTCAGCTGGCCTGGGCTAGAAACTCACCCAGCCCCCTGAAGCCAAAACCACCCCAGGGTGCCCTTCTCTGGCCTTCCAGCTCTTACCCGACTCGGTGGGAGAGTTCATGCCGGCTCTGGGCCCACAGGAAGCTGGCGTTGGGGGCTGGGATGGGAAGGGGTGGAGCTGCGGTGATGTCAAGAGAGACAGACGATAACAGACAGACGGACGGGACAGGAGCCCGGGGCTGCTGGCCTCTACTGCCCATCAGAGGCCATCCTTCGGGGTGAGGCAGTCAGGCACTCAGAACGGCATCCCTAGGGAGAGATGGAGCAGGGTTAGAGGCCCCCAGCTCGGGAATCTGAGAGAGTTGAAGGAGACCTCGGGGCTTGTTGGGTTACACTTGGGGAAGAGAGGAGGGACACCTGTCCCAGGCTTGGGGGGGGCGTGGGGGGCAGCGGAAAGCAGCAGCACTGGCCAGACCCTGGCTGCTTCTCTTAACTGTGAGGCTGCCAGCACTCAAGGAAAGGGAAATGGCTACAGGAGCCACACCCAAAATCCTTTTCAGGTGACAGTGTCCACAGCCAGGTGGGAAGACCTTACAGACCCGCTTGGGTGCCTGACATGGGACTGGGTGTCCACAAAAGGAGAAAAGCACAGGCAGATTTGAACTCTTGTCTGTGGCAGTGGGAAGATACGGGGCTGGAGTCCCGGGAAGAAGGTCAGGGAGACACTGCTCTCCCAGCCCCAGCTGCCTGGGTGGGGACCCTCAGGCGGAGTGCCACTTTCTCCTTCTTCCCTAAGCCCCGTGCCGCCCAGCTCGGGAACTGTGATAGGCTTCTGTCTTGGTTTCCCCCATTCAACACCGAGTCCAGGGAAGAAGGTAACCACCTCTCTTCTACCCATAACCCATGCTGTTTCCAGGAATTTAGAAAGGCAGAGACACGTACTCCACATCCAACACTCCCCGGACTGGGGTCCAGGACCCAAGCCCAGGGCTTTGTGTGTGTTGGACAGACAGTGCCCTGTGCAAGGAGTTCTGAACACCAGCCTTGGCTTTGCCTGCCAAGCCATGGGTCATCCAGGCTGAGACCACCCAAAATAAAGGACACCTTTTCCCAGTTTGTACAAAGGTGTCAACGGTGTATCTGCCCAGACCAGTACAGTAGTGGGGGATATCCCAGTATTACAGGACCGTGAGTTTGCCAACCTGTCCCACTCCTCCAGCTCCTCGCCTCCCCCTGGCCCCATGGTTAGCCTTCCAGCCTCAGACGCTACGCCTGAACCCACCTGGGCCCATCCCTGAATGGCCCGTGAACCACCCCAGACATGACCTCATTCATTCTCTTCCAGATGAAGGCAGGCCCTCCAAAACCCAGTGATAAAGTGAGGTAGCAGGAGTGATCCAGTGAGGCTGAAAGGAGTGAAATGTGTAAGCCCAGACTCTGCTCCCCCAGCTGGGGAGGGGCAATCAGCTCTCCACTCCCCACCCCCAAAACCCCACCTCCTGGCAGGATTCACTATTGTTAATAAGCCTTACATTCTCATCAAAGATTCCCAGGAGTGCGGTCCATTTGGAGCCAGTAGCTAGGGAGTCAGGCATGGCTGGGACACAGGAACACGAACACACACACACACACACACACACACGTACACATGCACAGAAGACCTCAAGCCTTCCTAGGCCTGCTGCCCCCTGCTTTCACCCACAAGGCTGGGCCTCAGTAGCAGAGAAAGGTGCACTCAGATAGGGAGTTAGGAGGAGGCAGAGAGAAGGGGCTGAATTGCTCCTGGCAGGCACAGGTATGGGGCAAGGACAAAAGAGGCTGTGCAGGGCTCAGGCCAAGCTCAGGAATGTGGCAGGTGGGGCTGTTGGTGCCCTGGCAGGGCCCGCGTGGGCAGGCGGCTCAGCCCGTGCCCACCCCAAGGCTGGCGCCCAGTCCTGCTCACACCCTTTCCCGTGGGCTGGGGAACACAGGTTCAGAAATTCCCACGATTCCCAGCAGCCTGAGTGGCCCAGCCCATCTCCTTAGTGAAAGGCGCCTCCACAGCAGGGCGCTGAGAAGGGGCAGAGTCTCAATGGTACAAAAATGGAAGTTAAGATCAACTCTGACGCCCCCTCCATCATCTTTACCACCCTCCACAGAGAAGAGGAAGGGAGGGGCTCCTAGAACTCCATTTGGCTCGGGATTCAATTAGGCCACGCTCCTCCCCCGGCTCTGTAGGACACAGCAGGACCCCTGCCCCCCCCTTCACCCCACAGCGCGGGGTGTCTGCCAACACCTCTATCAGGCCTCCTGAATGAACAGGGGCCTCTCTGGGAGACAAAGCAGAGTTCACTGCCTGATCAGGACAGGTACAGATTCTTGTCTGGGTGGGGCATAAAGGGGGAAAAAGGACAGGGGGATGGTTAAATCTGGTTTTCTGGTGCCTACTCTGCTGCCAAAATTTCGCTGTTGCCTACAGTCATAGGAGGGTCTCTGTGGGCACTCAGGGGCCAAGGGCCATGTCACTGCTGGATGACAGCACAGGTAGATGCCAAACCAGTGAGCAGCTTGGCTTCCATGACTCCTAAGCAGGCAGACCCCCCAGAGCCCAGTCCCCATCCCATCAGCTCTTGTGGTCAGACCTCCAGCCACAATGGCACGGAATGAAGGAAACAGGGTACATCTCCTCCTACAAGCTCCCGGCTAGACATGGGGTGGGGGTAGGGCAATCCCCCACGCCCACCCCATTCATGAGTAATAAAAACTCTGGCAGAAAGTGGGAGGAGAAGGGCAGACAAGTAAGGGAGACATGCAGCAGCGTAAGGACCCAAAGGCCACAAGTTCACGGAGCTGCCCCGCAGGTATCTGTCCCTGAAAAACTCCCTCAGCATTCCTGGGGAATCAGGTGTCCCTCCGAGGGCCTCTCTGGAACCTGGACTCCAGCACCACCAGGCAGCTTTCTCCCCAGCCCTGAGCACTGCAGCCTGGGGTCCCCTCCCCAGGTCACAGATGGCCTGGGGAGCCATCTGAACCAAACCCTGGGAACTGAGATTGCCCAGAATCGGAGATCTGTGACAAAGACCTCATCAGAGAGGTGCAAACCCACACATCCCATCCAAGGCACAAAAGACCTCTCATCTCAACCCCTCCTGCCTGGGACCAGAACAGATCACTTTCCCAGCCAGAGAGCTTCCACCACCTGGTACCTCCCTCGGGCAGGGCCACCAGTAGCCCAGGATTATCAGAGCCAGGAGGGGGTGCTGACTTGGATGTCCAGGCTTCAAACTAAGGGAATGGGGAGAGAACAGGAAAGGAAAAAAGGCACCAGGCTGACAAATTCATTTTTGCAATCGGCCCATTTCTGTTTGTCTGCTCAGACGCAGCTCCAGGCATCTGCACAAGCCAGATGGAGGAGGCTGCTATTTCTAGAAAAAAAAGGGGAGGGGGGAATGAGAGGGGAGGGAGGGAGGAGGTGGAGGCAGAGGGCAGAGACCGGGTCTGTTTGCCCTAAAACCTCAGGCAGACCCATACCCCCTCCCCAGCACTACCAGACAGGGTCCCCATTCAAAAAGGGCTGGGGCGGGGGCTGGGGTGAGGTGGGGTAGGGGAGAAGAAAGGCAGAGAAAGTTTAATTAGCCAAAGTCGACTACAATAGGCCCCCTCATGGGCTGCATCAGGTTTTCATTCATGAGCAAGCGACAGTGCTCCCAAAATGCCAAGAACCGCCCCCCCTCGCAGTCTCCCCCCGCCCCCCCAGGAGTGCGTCCTCTAGCAGGCTGGCTGAGCCTGATGCTGTGTTCCAGACATCCCTCCTCAAAGGGATGTGAGTAGGAAGAATTAATTATTAAAGAGCAGCTGGTACTTAGGCACCGACTGCACTCCCCCCAAGCTCCGAAAGCTGATTCCCCCTCCCCCTTATGGAGAAACACAAACTATAACCCCCACCCCCATCCCCAGGCCCCACTTCCAAACACTGGGCTAGGATGCCACCCCTAGGGAAGGAAAAGCAAACCTTTGTTTCTGCAGCTACTTGGAGTGGGTGGGGCATGTGATACCCCCCCACCCCCATTACTCGGCCCAGCTACTCCCCGAGGATATACTGGGGAGGAAGGGAAGGCTGGCACAGGGAAAACATGTCCTCCAGCCTTGCCCCCAAGTAACTTGCACCTGGTACGTGTCTCTCTGATCCCAGGCACCCATACCGGACAGAGTGGGGATACTGGGGGCCCACCCCTCTAACTCAGAAAGACCCCTACCTGCCCTGTCAAAATAGGTCAGATTTAACTCCAAGGGGAGACACAGCAAAGAGAGGATTCAAAAGGGGCAGGGGCAAACTACGATTGTCCAAGCTTTGTGTTTAGGAGGGAGAGGAAGGAAAGAAGACTGGAAAAAGGGAGCAGCCCCCAACATGGCTCACTCACCAGCCCAGCCCAGCCCAGCCTCTCAACTTACCCCCCTCATCTCAGGGACCCTGGTGCCTGGAACTCGGATCAAGGACCCTCTCTACCTCTGTCCTCTGAACCCAAACCGGACCAGGGCAGGACCCAGCCCCCACCCCCCCACCCCACGCTCCAGTCCTGCAGGGCAATACAGTCAGGAGCACCTCTGGCCAAGACTCCTGGATCTCCCAACCTCTGCCTTCTTTTGTTCCTCCCATCTGGCACCTTCCTCCCCTCCCAGGTGACCCCATCATCACCATCATCGACCCCAATCACCAAAACGAATTCCAGGTCCCAGAAGCACAGTGGTCACCATCAGGAGTGGTGGGTCTCTTGAGCACCCCCTCAAAAGTAACTGCAGCTGCTACCCTTCCTCTTGGAGACACAGGTCGTTTCAGAAGGCCAACAGTGGGGGCATCAGGTGGTCACCTCTTACCCCAAATGGGGCACCCCCACCTTCCCCACTTCTCCCTGCCCCACAACAACCAGACTCCCAAATTAATTACTTATGGCCAAGCCAGCGTTCATCACCCCCTCTCCCCCCCCCACCCCCACCCCCCACCACAGAGAAGGGCGGGGTAGGGAAGCAGCCCCCCTCAAGTTGAAAGGCACAAGCAGTGTCCCTGCCTTTATGAGACACGGACCCAGGATTAAAAATTGGGGGCATCCACCCCAGACAGGAAGGAGGGGAGCTTTCACCTCTCCCTGGCTCCAGGGTGTCAGACGGAGAAGAGGGCGGGAGCAAACGCAATAACGCCTCACCGGGGAAGGGGTGAGAATAATGGGAAAGAGAAGTAAGGTGGGCCCGCAGGCCCCCTCCTCACGCACAGAAGTCAAGGACACAAAATCAAGGATGCGTTCTTAGGTCTGGGTGGAAGCGCTGTGGGGTGGGCAGCGCCCCTCACCTCAGAGTACCAAGAAAGGAGTGTCCAGCGAAGAGGGGTCTGCACAGAATCCGGGTGCAGGGCTCAGATCGCTCTGCAACGCAACACGCGCGGCCCGGGAAGGGGCAAATCAGGCAGCCCCCGCCAGGCTCCGGGCCGTTTGAGGGTGCGGGTCGCGGGAAGGCGGGCCCCTCCCTCACCTGCAGGGAACGCGCCCCTGCACGGGAGGGGCGTGGAGGGGCGCGGGCAATACCCCGAGTCCCGGCTCCCGGGCTGGCGATGCTCTCGGGGGGCGCCGGCTGGCACCGGGCGCCGGGAGGAAGCAAGGGGGGCGCGGGCGCGCGCGCGCGCGGGGAGCCCGCGGGCAGCGACGGCAGGAGGAGGGGGCGCCGCCTCGCGTCGCGGGGACCCGGGGGAGATGGGATCTGGGCTGGTGCGGCGCGCTCACCCCCTGCGGCTCGAGCTCCGGCTTCGCGGGCGGCGGCGGCAGCAGCGGCGGCGGCAGCAGCGGCAGCGCCTCCTCGACGGCTCCTCCATCTTTGCGGCGGCTCCTCCGGCTCCGCTCGCCGCCGCCACCAACAACAACATTCGGAGACGTCACTCCCGTCACGTGACCCGACCCGGAGCTAAAAATAGACCCAGACCCCCCCCCCCCGCTCCTTCCCCGCCCGCCCCAGCTTCAGCCACCACCAACTCCTCCCCTCCCTCTCGGCCCTCCCCGCCGGGCGGGGCCAGCAGCGCCACCGTGACAGCTTCTTAAAGGGCCGGCACTCATCGAAGGGCAGGGCTGGGGAGGGGGTGGAAGGCCAGAGGTCCGAGCCCCGCGAGGAGTGGTGGAAGGAGCGTTGCTGGGGACCTGGTCCGGCTGCTGGGTCCTGGCCTTTGGGACGCTCGACTTTCCTCCCTGCGCTTCCTCTACTTCCTTTCAAACCGTGGATGGTGCAATCGTTGCCTGCCTAAGCTTCTCCCTAACACGTCCTCCCGCGATGGGGGAGGGCAACTAGGGATGGATTCCTAGGGACTGGGAGGGCCGCGGAAGGCCCCACCTAGGGGGCTGGGCTGGGGTCGGATGGCTGGGGCCGGTCTTGAAGCCACCAGATGCCACCGCACACACTGCGTCCATGCCAGGGAAAGAAAAGACTGGAAAGGCCAGAGAATGGCTGTAACAGCTCAGGGCCTTCAAAAGGAAGACTTCCGGTTCCTGACTGATGCCATCCTCCTCTACAACTCCCCTTAGGACCCAGTATGAACATATGTGATTAAACCTAGACAGTTTGTCAATGACCCAGTCATTTCACTAACAAAAATTGATCCTAAGGAAATAAGCATTGTGTTCAAAAATAAGTGGAGACGGAAAGAGGTTGTTTATAATGGTGTTGGAAAAGTTGGAAACAACACGAATAGTCACCAGCAGGGGATTGGCAAATAAACTAGTGTACGCACACTCAGCAGAATATCATCCAGATCGTATATATATATACACGTCTGTATGGACCTGAAAGATGTTCATGATACATTGTTTTCTTGAAAATCGGGTATTACAGAATTGTTCCATTATTGTAAAAAACAACAAATTAGATCCAAATGTCTGAATACATATGTATATTTAAAAGCTTAAAAGAATATATACCAAAATATTTACCTTTTGCTTTCTTCATCTTTGTATATATCTGAAATTTTGCAACGATCATGTATTACTTAATCAGAAAAAGTAAATGAAATAAATATTTCTGTAATGAATTTTAAAGGTTGTTCCTACAAAATATCTCATGACTCAGGCCACTCCACGACCCCCCCCCCCACGACCAGCCCTCCCCCGGCTTGGTCTAAACCAAATCATCCCTGGCCTGAGACATTTCTATGTCCATTCCTGCCTCCATCCCAGGGCCCTTCCAAAGCCAGAGTGACCCTTTTGGAACACAAATCTAATAGAAGGGCTTAAAGCCTTTCCAGTTTGTCACTGAAATCTGTATCTGACCCGGAAAAGTGGCTTCCCAACTTTAGGATACTTACAAAGACCTTTTTCAGTGGGGATGGGGTCCACAAATATTCAATTTTAATAAGTACCCCAGGGGATTTGCTGCAGCTGGTCCTTCCTTCATACATGGGGAAAAAAGCAAATAAACCACCTAGAAGCTTCTATGTACATGATCTGGTCCCTGACCACCTCACTCTCTTCCTCTAGCTGCCTTTCCCTTGTGGCCTTGAACTGTGTGCCCTTTGCTCCTCAGGGCCTTTGCACAGGCTGGGCTTTGTTTTGGTTTGGCTTGGTTTTTTTGTTTTGTTTTGTTTTGTTTTTCTGGAATGCCCCCCTCCCTCCTCTTTGTCTAGCTAGCTCTTAGTCATCCATAGAACTCAATTAAATATCACTTCCTGAAAGTGCCCTTCCTTGGTTCTTTAGCTAAATTGATTCCCCTTGTTATATATGTTTTAACTGACCCTAATAATGACTTGGAAATATGCACCTATTTGTGGCATTATAGGGTCAGTGTCCATTTCTTCCTCTAAACTGCAAGCTTCTTGATGCAGAAACCGCACATCTCCTCCCAGCAGAGTGCCTGGAACAACAACGAATAGACTTAATGAGTATTTGTTGGGTGAAATGAATGAGTATTAAAAGATTAGATCAGAGCCAGCACTTTGTGATTAGACAATGGACTCTGAGCAGAAAGACCACCTCCACAGTCACCCCAAGACAGAGATCCTCTTGCCTTCACCCCCATTGCTGTCACTCTTGATCAACCTTATGTTGTCTCTAGGGCAGTTGGGTTGGGCTGGGATTTGGCTTTCTCAAGGCTTTCATTTCGCCTCCCCAGAGCATGGGCCACTTGAGAAAAGAGGTATGATCATATTTTTTTTGCCTTTCCAGCACTTAGCACATCACCTTCTGCGCAGCAGGTACTAAGTCAAGGCCTCGGGATCCTGAAGAGCTGGAATTTCTCCTCTCAAGATCTCAGAACATGGGGAACATCCCCCATGGGATGATAGAGGTCAGTAACCATTATGGAGCACCCTGGCTAAGCACTTCCTATTCTATAAAGGAGGGGACTGAGGCTCAGAGAAGCTAAATAACTTGCCCAAAGTCACAGAGTTCATGCAAGCAGGAACTGGGATTCAGACTCAGGTCTTGGGGTGCCTGGGTGGCTCAGTCAGTTAGGCCTCTGCCTTCCCCTCTGGTCATGATCCCCGGGTCCTAGGAGCCTGCTTCTCCCTCTGCCAAATCCCAGCCCAACCCTTGCTTGTGCGCTCGCTCTCGCTCTCTCTACCTCTCTCTCTGTCAAATAAATACAGTCTTTTTTTTTTTTAAGATTTTATTTAATTATTTGACAGACAGAGATCACAACTAGGCAGAGAGGCAGGCAGAGACAGAGGGGAGAAGCAGGCTCCCTGCTGAGCAGAGAGCCAGATGCTGGGCTGGATCCCAGAACCCTGGGATCATGATCTGAGCCAAAGGCAAAGGCTTAACCCACTGAGCCACTCAGGCACCCCAACAAATAAAGTCTTAAAAAAAAAAAATAAAAACAACCTTCAGGTATCTCTGTCTCCCAAACACAAAGGATAGGACTTGAAGGAGTTGGCTTCCAGTGCTCTAGCCCTCTCTTCTGGAGGTCCCTGAGATGATCACCTCCGTTCTCCAAGAGCCAAATGCCTCAGAAGTTATAAGAATTCACCATACAGGACCCTGATGAGCCTTCAGATTTTCCCTTCTCAGCTACATGGGGGTTAAATGATCCTGTACTTCCTGTGTTTTTGAGTACCAGTGGTAGGTATTAGAGATCTAGAAATGAATCTGCCTTTGAGGAACTTAGAGCTCCTCACAGAGAATAAAACTGCCTTTTGCTATGACTTATGAGTCTTTGCTTGGACCATTCACCATGGAAACGAGGGTCATGGGGCTGTCTCATTAAACGCTACCTCAGTTTCCCAATGTCGAGTGAGACTGCAGATAGAATCCAGTAGCCAATTAGGGAACTTCCGCCCCAGGGATCCAATAGTGAATTTGGCCTCTCGGTAGAAAGAAAGGAAATTACTTTTGGAGGAAAGCTGAGCCTTTAACCTATAGCCTGACAGGTTGTTAGCACTAATAGACTTTAAGAAGAATGCATCAGGGGAGAAAACTGGGGATGCTGAACAACACTGCTAGGGCCTTTGGGAGTAGCAAGCCCTATCCGAAATCATGAGAAATGCCCCAGTCAGTACCCGGAGCAAAAGAGAGAATGAGCTTCCTCCGTGCTCAGCGGATGCTGTTGAACTGATAACACCCATCTCCAGCACACCCACTCTTGCTCACCCAGGCCTAGGCCCTCTAAAGTTAGCCTTGCCTGGGGGAGCCTGGCTGGCTCAGTGGGTAAAGCATGTGACTTGTGATCTTGGGGTTGTGAGTTCAAGCCCCACGTTGGGTGTAGGGATTACTTAAAAATAAAGGCTTTTGGGGCGCCTGGGTGTCTCAGTGGGTTAAGCCTCTGCCTTTGGCTCTGGTCATAATCTCAGGGTCCTGGGATCTCTGCTCAGTGGGGAGCCTGCTTCCCACGCACCTGCCTGCCTCTCTGCCTACTTGTGATCTTTGTCTGTCAAATAAATAAGTCTTTAAAAAAAAAAAGTCTTTTAAAAAATTAAAAATGAAAAAGATAAAGTTAGCATTGCCTGCGGCTCAAACAGGGCACCCAGTTCAAATGTGCCCCCACTTCCACACTCTGACCTAGAATTTTGTATGCAGTGGAGATCCTCAGATCCATGCCCAGGATTGCAAAGGCTCTGGCCAGAGTGGTCTAGCCCACTGTTCCAGCCTTGGGTGGGGCAACACTTATGTGGTCCTGCGGGCCTCCAAAGAGTGCCTCGGGTGGAAATAATCCAGTTGTGCCTAAATATAGCCTTAGGCAGAAAATAATATGGAACAAGGGAAAACTGAGCTAATAAGCCCAAGCAATAGGCATTTATCAAAGGAAATATGCATTCTTTAAATCTATCAGTTACTAAGGCTCAGTTACTATAGGCATTTTGTTTTTAGTTCATCAGCAAGAAATTACTGAGCATGTTGAAAAGTTATGAGACCAGCAGTGTAAGGTACTGTGGGGACTGCAAAAATAATAATAATAATAATAATAAAATAAGAAAACAGGACAGGAAGTGAGACAATCTGGGTCCTCCGATCAGCTCTATCCCGGTGTGTTTTTGTATGAGTCATTTTCCCTCTGGACCTTAGTGTCCTTATCTGGGAAACAGGACTTGGACTTCTGTTCTCTGAGGTCTCTTTCAGTTCTGACATTCTGTGAATTCCAAATTAGATGTGATGGCAGATGTGACCACATCCAGCATAGCTCCGGAGCTCAAGGTTTGGGCTGGACCTTCATTCCTTGCGATGCTTTAAGGTCCTGTCCTGCCCTTGGGCTGTTTACAATATGTTCAAGAAGCCAGAAGAGAATTTATTTCAGGACAGACACTTCATATGTCCCGAGGCACAAAGCAAAGGCAGTCACTGAGGACTGAATCATGCAGAGTATAATGCAATGTCCTCCCCACTCCAGGATGCCTGAGTTAGGCTCAGGTCTCCCTGTGTGACCTGAACAAAGGCCCTTCTTCTCTCTGGGTCTCTGTTTCTTTATCTGTAGGAGGAGAGGGTTGGACTGGATTTCCTCCCTTCCAGCTAGAGACTTTTCTGGATGGCCCAACAAGGTAAAGTTGAGAAGGAAAGACAGAAGAGGAGTTCCTCCTTCCCTCCCTTCCTCCCGTCCCTCCAGGGTCTTCTTCTCTGAACTTAGGGCTGAAAGGAACTGGTTCCAGGCCAGCATCCAACAGGAGACCTCTTGACGGAGATGGTTGGGAACAAGGGACAGATAGGTACCTGGAAAGCTGCCATTCCTGTGCTGGTTTCCTCATCTGTAAAATCGTAGGTTTGGATGGATAACTTCTTCTTTTTTTTTTTTAAGCTTTATTATTATCATTTTTAGATTTTTATTTATTTATTATTTTAGAGAGACCACATGAGCCAGAGGAGTAGAGAGAGAGAGGGAGAAAGAGAATCCCAAGCGAACTCCTCGCTGAGTGCAGAACCCGACAATCTGGATCCCCAGATTGTGACCTGAGCTAAAACCAAGAATCAGACACCCAACCGAATGAGCCATCCAGGTGTCCCCGGATGGATAGCTTCTGAGGTTTTTTCCCTAGCCCTGCGAGCCAACAATTCTAGAGTTACAGCTCGAAAAACCAAAACCAAAACCAAGAAGGCCTAGCTGGAGGCAAGGGCTTCAGTCACTCACTTGAAAGTATTACCTGGCCCTCAACACCTCTGTCACTTCCTAAGCTTCCCAGCTCCTGCCTTCCTGGACTAGAGATCAGAAGTAGGTCCCTGTCTCTACACTCAGCAATAACCAAGCCTGGAGAAAGCCAGAATCATGGCTCATAGACTAAGCTATGAATTTGTATAAAAATGGACTGTTTGGGGGGCACCTGGGTGGCTCAGGTCATGACCTCCCGGACCTGATCTCCAGGTCCTGGGATCAAGCCCCAGACCCTGCATCTGGCTCCCTGCTCAGCAGGAGCGACTTCTCCCTCTCCCTCTCCCTCTGCCTCTTCCCCTGCCTGTGTTCTCTCTGTCTCAAATGAATAAATAAAATCTTAAAAAATAAAAATAGACTGTCCTGGGTGCAGCTACCATCATTTGTCACACACACACACACACACACACACACACACACGCATTTAAAGAGAAAGAGGGTGGGGGGCGCCTGGGTGGCTCAGTGAGTTAAGCCTCTGCCTTTGGCTCAGGTCATGATCCCAGGGGCCTGGGATCGAGTCCCGCATTGGACTCTCTGCTCAGCAGGGAGCCTGCTTCTCCTCATCTCTCTCTCTCTGTCTCTCTGCCTATTTGTGATCTCTCTCTCTGTCAAATAAATAAATAAAATCTTAAAAAAAAAAAAAAAAAAAAAAAAAAAGAGAAAGAGCGGGGACGCCTGGGTGGCTCAGTTGGTTGAGCAGCTGCCTTCGGCTCAGGTCATGATCCCAGCATCCTGGGATCGAGTCCCACATTGGGCTCCTTGCTCCGCAGGGAGCCTACTTCTCCCTCTGACTCTGCCTGCCACTCTGCTGGTGCTTGCTCTTGCTCTCTCTCTCTCTCTGACAAATAAATAAATAAAATCTTTTAAAAAAATAAAGAGAAAGAGCGGAGAAAAGCTGCCAGTCCTGTGGTGTGTAGGTCCCAGGTTCCTCATCCAGCCTCCCATAGCAGCAAGGTACTTGCTAAAGGACAGCAGGTGACCAAAAGGTCTAGGATGGACTCCAATACTTCTTAGCCCAGAACCCTACAGGAGCCTGGAGTGGTTCACATAGGACCCTCAGACCCCTTCAGCAACAAGGAGAGCAGGAGGTCCAGACGAATGACTGATAAGGAAGCTTATCCGCTCCCCCACATCATGCAAGGATGCTAGGACCTGGAAGTGAGGCCCACAATTTCCAGGATGGCACAGGGTTCCTCCCTGACTGCTTAAGGGTCAAGGCCATGTGGACACAAGAGCACAAGGAACAGTCATGGCCAGTCCCATCCCACGTGTCTGCAGATTCCTCCAGAGTGTCTTCTCTGGGCAGAGCAAGCATGTTGGGGAGGAACAGAAGATGCAAGTATGCCTGCCCTCTCAGAATTTATGATCCTTTGGAAACCACAGAACCCCCGAGAGCAAGATGGGACAGTGGGGACGGAGGGAGCCTGGGACACACAGACCTAGAGAAGTTCAGGCAAATCATCTGCCCTCTCTGAGCCTCAGCTTCCCCTCTATGACTGGAGGGTTGAGTACTCGATTTCTGGAAGCCCCCTTGGCCCTGAAGTCGTGAAACAATAGAGAACAAGACACAGCGGACCTACACGCTACATGGAGGGGCATGGACCATGGCCACTGAAAAACCGGCCTAACTGCCCTCCCTCCAGCAAGCAAGCAGTCTGCAGGTGACATATGCTTTGTCCCCTTTCTTGTTTTGTGGGTTTTTTTTGATATTTTATTTACTTATTTGATAGAGAGAGATCACAAGCAGGCAGTAGAGAGAGAGAGAGAAGCAGACTCCCTGCCAGCCAGAGAGCCCAATGCAGGGCTTGATCCCAGGACCCTGAGATCATGACCCAAGCCAATAGCAGATGCTTAACCCACTGAGCCACCCAGGTGCCCATGTCCCCTTTCTTGTACACATTTATTGAGCAACTTCCTTTCAAAAGGCCTTGTCGCCTATATTATCATTCTCACAACTCTATAAGGTAGATGTGATGCCTTCCCCCTTCTGGATAAGGAGAGTGAGCCCAGGGAAGGTAAGTAAGTGGCTGGGCCAGGCCATGACCCAGGCTCTCTGGGTACAGCACCAGGGGAGGTCTCCCTGGCTTTGAGGGGTTCTTCCCCCAATAGGCAGAAACAGCTATGTCCTCTTTCTCCAGGGAACTCCTTGAGGACCCAGGACCTCCATGGGAAGTCCTTTTTTTTTTTTTTAAGATTTTATTTATTTATTTGAAAGAGAGAGATCACAAGTAGGTAGAGAGGCAGGCAGGGTTGGCGGATGGTGGGGGGGGGGCAGGCTCTCTGCTGAGCAGAGAGCCCAATGTGGGCTGATCCCTGGACCCTGGGATCATGACCCAAGACGAAGGCAGAGGCTTAACCCACTGAGTCCACCCAGGCGCCCTCCACGGAAGGCCTTGATTCATGTGTCAGGAAGGCACATTCCATCATTCTTGAGCAGCAGGGTCTTTGGCATATCTGTCCTGCCCAGTAGACAGCTCAGATGACAAACTTGACCTGTACCGTTTCATTTCATCCTCCAGCCCACAGGTGGACATTATTATTATCTCACTTTCAAGACGAAGTTCAGGAGACTAGACAAACCTGCCCAAAGCCACAAACCCAGTAAGCGAGGATGTCTTCCTGACCCAGACATCAGGAGCAGGCCCCTGTCTCTATACTCAGCAAGGGCAGGGCCTAGGGAAGCCGACATCATGACTCCTACAATAAGCTATGAATTTGTTTAAAAACAAAGACTGGGGGGGGGGGGCGCCTGGGTGGCTCAGTGGGTTAGCCGCTGCTTCGCTCAGGTCATGATCTCAGGGTCCTGGATCGAGTCTCGCATCAGAGCCTGCTTCCTCCTCTGTCTCTCTGCCTGCCTCTCTGCCTACTTGTGATCTCTCTCTGTCAAATAAATAATTAAAACCTTTAAGAACAAAAAAAAAAAAAAAAAAAAAAGTAAAAACAAAGAGTAGGGGTGCCTGGGTGGCTCAAGTTGACAAAGTATCTGACTTTGGCTCAGGTCATGATCCCAGGGTCCTGGGATCGAGCCCACTCTGGGCTCTTCCTCTCAGCAGGAGCTTGCTTCTCCCTTTCTCAGCAGCTCCCCCTGCTTGTACTCTCTCTCTCTCTACGGATCAAAATAAATAAAATCTTCTTAAATAAATAAATAATTAATTAATAAAAGCAAATACGCTTCTGGCTGCGGCTATAGCCCAGGTGAGCAGGGGACAGAGCCTGCTTGTTTAACCACTGGATTCTGCCCTCCATGAGACGGTAAAAACCAATCAGGACTGAAGCTCTGCCATTTCCTAGCTGTGAACTTGACATTTTGCATAAGAGGCACTTGGGTGGCTCAGTTGGTTAAGTGGACTGCCTTTGCTCAGGTCATGATCCTGGAATTCATGGATGGAACCAGCACTGGGCTCCTTGCTCAGCAGGGAGTCTGCTTCTCCCTCTGACCCTCCAGCTCTCACACGTGCTCTATCTCTCAAATAAGTATATAAAATCTAAAAAAATCTAAAAAAATCTAAAAAAAAAAAAAAACTTAAAAAAAAAAAAAAGAAGAAGAAGAAATTCTACTTAAACTCTTCAAATCGATTTCCTCACCTTTAAAACATCCTCTTCCGTGGGTAGCTAGCTAGGGCAGGACAAGAGCACTTGTGTGAAAGCCCAAGGGGTGGGGCAGTCAGCCACAGGGTAAACCCCACCCTCTCCCCTCCCCAGCCTCTGTGTTACCCCTCCGGGGTTCTGTGGTGGTTGACAGGCTACTTACTGGCCACACCCACTCCTTGTGCAAGGTACTCACCTTCCACACCTGAAATGACTCCTGCCCCCACCTGCTCTCACCTTGCTGTTTCCACCTGAGCTCCCCATCCCACTCTCCCAGGCTTTGTAGAATTGCCCTAGGGATGGGTGGGGATACAAGCTCATACAGCCACCCCCAAGTCTGTTTCCCTGCTCCAGGAATCCTGCAGAACCAAGGACTCCAGGCTGGGGGCAGCGAGAATTAGCAAATAAAAATACATACAGGAGGGGCACCTGGGTGACTCAGTTGGTTAAGCGACTGCCTTCGGCTCAGGTCATGATCCTGAAGTCCCGGAATCGGGAGTTCCGCATCGGGCTCCCTGCTCGGCAGGGAGTCTGCTTTTCCTGCTGACCTCTCTCCTCTCCTGCTTTCTCTCTCTCTCTCTAATAAACAAATAAAATCTTTAAAAAAAAATACGTAAAGGATGCACAGTTAAATCTGAATTTCAGATACACGAGGATTAATTTTGTATACTTATATTAAGAGTTCATGACTTTTTAAAACTTTTTTATTTTTATACTTATATTAGAAGATTATTCCTGGGCACCTGGGTGGCTCAGTGGGTTAAGCCGCTGCCTTCGGCTCAGGTCATGATCCTAGGGTCCTGGGATAGAGTCCCACATCGGGCTCTCTCTGCTCAACAGGGGGTCTGCTTCCCTTCCTCTCTCTCTGCCTGCTTCTCTGCCTACTTGTAATCTCTGTCTGTCAAATAAATAAATAAAATCTAAAAAAAAAAAAAAAAGATTATTCCTTATCTGAAACTCAAATTTAAGCGGGTGTCCTGTATTTTATCTGCCATCCATTCCCCGACCCGTTGGAAGACTAACTTTCATGGCAGACAGCCCTGCAAATGATTTTTATTAAGAGTTTTTGAACGGGCGCCTGGGTGGCTCAGTGGGTTAAGCCGCTGCCTTCGGCTCAGGTCATGATCTCAGGGTCCTGGGATCGAGTCCCGCATCGGGCTCTCTGCTCAGCAGGGAGCCTGCTTCCACCCTCTCTCTCTCTGCCTGCCTCTCTGTCTCCTGGGATCTCTCTCTGTCAAATAAATAAATAAAATCTTTAAAAAAAAAAAAAAAGAGTTTTTGAACAATTTTAAGTATCTTTTTACATAATATAAAATGTACCCATTTTAAGTATACAAGTCAATTTTTTTTAGATTTACCAAATTGCACAACCATTACAAAATCCAGGGTTTTTTTTGTGTGTTTGTTTCTTTTTTTAAGATTTTATTTATTTGACAGACAGAGATCACAAGTAAGGCAGAGAGGCAGGCAGAGAGAGGGGGGCAAGCAGGCTCCCCGCTGAGCAAAGAGCCAGATGCGGGGTTCTATCCCCGGACCCTGGGATCACGACCTGAGCCAAAGGCAGAGGCTTTAGACCACTGAGCCCCACAGGCGCCCCACAAAAATCCAGTTTTAAAACATTTTCATCACCTCAATAGATATCCACTTACAGTTAATTCCCATTACTGCCTCCCACAAATTGTTTTTTTAAACATTTAATAAATTAATTGTTACTTCTGCTATAAAAAGTCACAGACTCTTATGGAAGAAATTCTGGGGGAAATAAATCAGAGAAAGAGAAGAAAGTAAAATTACTTCTAAGTCTCTGGTCTCATGAGGACAATTGTTAATAAATGTTTCTAATCTTTTTTTCCATGTTCCTATTTTCTTTTTTTAAAATATTTTATTTATTTATTTGACAGACAGAGATCACAAGTAGGTGGAGAGGCAGGCAGAGAGAGAGAGAGAGGAGGAAGCAGGCTCCCCACTGAGCAGAGAGCCCGATGCGGGGCTCCATCCCAGGACCCGGGATCATGACCCAAGCCAAAGGCAGAGGTTTTAGCCCACTGAGCAACCCAGGCGCCCCTCCATGTTCATATTTTTTTAAGAAAAATGGTATCAGGAACACTTGGGTGGCTCAGTTGATTAACCCACTGCCTTCAGCTCAGGTCCTGATCCCAGCGTCCTAGGATAGAGTCCCACATCAGGTTCCTTGCTCAGCAGGGAGCCTGCTTCTCTCTCTGCCTCTGCCTGTCACTCTGTGTGCTTGTGCTCTCTCTCTACCTCTCTCTCTATCTGACAAATAAATAAATAAATAAAATCTTTAAAAAAAAAAAAGAAAAAAGATATCACACTGTATACAATATCTTACAATCTAATTTTTTAGGTAATACATCATGAAAATACTCCCATGCAATCAAATCTTCTTCCACAATATCATTTTCAGTGGTTACATAGTATTCTGTTGTGATTTTACCACTCTCTTTATTTGCTCCCCTTTTGGGTTTTTTTGTTTTTGTTTTAAGATTTTATTTATTTATTTGACAGACAGAGATCACAAGTAGGTGGAGAGGCAGGCAGAGAGAGAGAGAGAGAGGAGGAAGCAGGCTCCCCACTGAGCAGAGAGCCCAATGTGGGGCTCCATCCCAGGACCCTGAGATCACGACTGGAGCCGAAGGCAGAGGCTTTAGCCCACTGAGCCCCCTAGGCGCCCCCAATCCCCTTTTGATGAACATCTAGTTTGTGTCCCATCTTTTCACCATTTTAAATAACGCTGTGGTGCATGTTCTTATAGCTAAATCTTTGTACACATCAATTACTACTTAAGATAAATTCTTAGAAGTGGAGTTGTTTTGTCAAAGTGTCCACACATTTTTAAGGCTTTCGATGATATTTTCTGACTCAGTAAGGGGTACTGCCATGGGACCAGCTGTCCAAGTCAGAAGCCTCAGAAAAGTTTCAGTCCAAGAGAAGGCGGCTGACTGACGGGAAGAGTGGTACTGGGGAGACCACTATGGGGGACTTCTCTGGAAAACAGAGGAATACTCCTATCCCCTCCAGGTCCCCTCTTCACTAGCAGCCACAGCTGCTCCTGGCAGCACCCTTCAGGAACTCCTTCCCTGCCACCCTCTGTTCTTCTTGGTGTTCCTCCAAGAAGGCTGGATGTCACCTCCCTGAGGTCCAGCCAGCCACAGCCTGCCCTGAGCCCACCCCACCCCCCAGCCTTGAGTGGGTCAGCCTGGCTGCCAAAGGCAGACCCTGGCACCTCACCAAGGGTCCAGCCTCCCTGCCGATCCCCTCCCCCATCACCACCCCAGCTTTGGAGGAAGACCAACTGGGAGAGGTCAGAGCAGGTGGGGGTTGGATTGGGGGCGTAGATCTTGAGATGACTCAAACGCCAGCCACCCGAGGGGAGAAAGGGGCTGGGGGATGAATGGATTGCAACCCAGAAGGAGGGGCTGAGGAGATGAGCTTTGGTGCCTTGATTCGCCCGCGTCAGTTTCTTCAACATCTGCAGTGCGTGGGGTTGAGCGATCCCACTGGGGGGTGGTAGGGGGTAGGGCTGGGAGGCTGGCTGACGTTTGCTTCCCGCCTGCTGGGTCGGTCGAGCAGTTCATGAATGACTCACCTCATTGTCAGGCTGATTCACTGCTCTGCTGGGGACTGGGGGGAGGGGAGGTAGGCTGCAGCAGCCCCCTCAGTTCGACTCATACTGTAGCACACAGGCGCGCACACCCGCGCAACGCGCACACACGCGCGCGGGCGGGGCCCCGGCGGGTCCACTCACCTGCTGGGGTCAGGACCCCATAAAAGGGTTTCCGGGGTGAGAAGGAGGGGGATGCACACCACTTGGTCTGTGGAGAACAAGTTTGAGGTTTCTATCTAGTCTACCCATGGCTATTTACATTTAAATTAATTAAAATTAAATACAATTAAAACTTCAGTTCCTTAGTCTGATCAGCCACATTTCAAGGGCTCAGTAGGCACATGTGGCTAGTGACTACTCTGGGGGGCAGAGTGGATAGAAAATACTTCTATCCGGTGGGTGGGTGGGTGGTTCAGTCCATTAAGCTTCTGTTTTCTAAGCCTGTTTTTTAAGCATCTGTCTTGGGCTCGGGTCATGATCCCAGAGTTCTGGGATGGAGCCCCACTTTGGGCTCCCCTCTCAACTGGGAATCTTCTTCTCCCTCTCCCTGGGCCACTCCCCCTGCTTCTGCTCTCTCTCTCTCTCCCTCTCTCATAGAAATAAATTAAATCTAATTAAAAAAAAAAAAAGAAAAGAGAAGACGTCCATCAACACAGAATGGTCTATGAATAGTGCTGGTCTACACAACCTTCAGCATACACAAAGCTGAACAAGCAGATCAGCCCTCCCCCAGTCCCAGACACTCAGCACCCCCACCTTCTATGCAGCACACAACAGACATTTAACTGCACTCACTCACCCAACACACACCCACCAGCACAGCCCAGCAAGATTCTCAATGTGTATACACATCTGCGGTGTATGCCACTGTCTGTACCAAGGCAAATGTAAATACAAACACATAAACACACATCATCATCACTGATTCACATACAAGGGCTCATACAATAAAAACACAGATTAGGGCAAAATGCACTTGCAAATATGTTGAAATAGATACAAACTCAAACCATGTGGCTCTCATAACGAATCTCAGCTCATGTTCACAAACTCAAGTTGGAGTCGAGGGAACCCACATTGCTGAGCCCCTGCCAACGTGCCAGGCATGGAGTTAGCCATGTTGATGCATTAATTCATTTAATCTCACAGCAGCCTTGCAAAGGGCGATGTATTATTCCATTTTTATAGATGAGACAGCTAAGTTTCAGAGAGGCAACGGAACGTCGTCAAGTGACAGCCCTCGGTCTGTGGAGCCTACTCCCCCCTCCCCCCAGTGTCCCCACAAATATAAACCAAGATTCGTCTGACTTCATAGCCAATGCAGCACGCTATCTCCAAACACATGTGCATAGGTGTGCATATGCATGCATACACACACACTCAAGGTGTGCCCTCCTTTGTACCTAAGAAGGTGAGTCTTGTTGTCCAGCAACTGCAGGGATTTTGGGAAATAAGCATGGAGTTGCCCAGGTTCATTAACATTCCCTCCTGTGAAATGGCATTAAGTCATTCAACAAACCCTTGGCTGAGTGTCTTCCCTGTGTCAAGTCCTATGCTAAATACTGGTCACAAAGGAAATGCCACAGCTGTTGCCCTGAAGGAGTTCAAAGTCCAGTGGAAGGTGTGAGGGAAACCTATAGACAATACAGGGCACACAAGAGACCCAAGCTATAGTGAAAGTAGGCCCCAAATGTAGGGAACCAAAGAGAAGGTAAAGCTGGGCCTCCTGGGGTCGTAAGGAAGGCTTCTTTGAAGAGGCATCCTTGGAGGGGAGGGTGAAGAAGGAGTGTGAAGGAGATGGATTGGTATTGATTGAGAGATTGGTTTGAGAGATTGAGAGATTAGCTAGGGCAGGGGGGAAAATGCCAGGGCAATGCAGGCCCTGGGGATTTTATATGTCATTCCCCAGTAACTGGGGGAATTAAAAAATTTTTGCGGTGGGAAATAGTATCCCATTTGCGTGTTAGAAAGAATGGACAGAAGGAAGGACAGCTTGGACTAGGGAGAACATTCAGGAAGCTACCACCATAGCTCAGGCAGGAGCTGGTAAGGCCTGGTGTATAATGGAAGGTCTCTGGACAAGGTGAGGGATAGACAGGGATGGGGAAGTTGGGGTCTATCCTGGTCCTGAGAAAGAGCGAGGCAAGGAAAATGTAACGAAAGCCTGGATTCTCTCTCAGAACAAGGCATTTATGCATAGGCAAACTATCTTTTGCACATAATTATAGGGGACTTACAGTCCCTGTAGCCCCAGATTAAGAACCCAGTTCCTTGGAATTCTAACAGGCCAAACAACATGGTGGTTAAGCCTGTGGAGGCTAGAATCAGACAGCTGGCTTCATCATCTCAGCACCCCCACCTATTACCTATATGAACTGGGAAAGGACCTTGACCCTTTCCTCTTCTGTGAAGCGGAAGTGATCCTAACACCTATATTGAGGCTTGTTACAATGATTAAGTGAGCCAATATGTGGAAAGTTCCAGAACCTTGTCTGGAACAGAAAGTGCTCAGGAAGTACTGGCTGCTATTATTATGAGTTAAATCAGAGTGCTTTTGAGACCCCATACCCCTGCCATGGGGCACCTGGGTGGCTGAGTTGCGTTAAGCATCTGACTTTGGCTCAGGTCGTGATCTTGGGCTCCTGGGACTGAGGCCCGTTTTGGGCTCCCTGCTCAGTGGGGAGTTTGCTTCTCCCTCTCCCTCTGCCCCTCCCTCCCACTTGTGCATGCTCTCTCTCTGTCTCAAAAAAAATAAAGAAAATCTTTTTTTAAAAAAAGGCCCCCTCACTACACTTATTCTCCTTGTATCCCACTTCATAGCTGGGGATCTGGTGTCGTCTAGTGCCAGCCTGAGACCTGGCACCCATTTTGCCCTTTTCCAGAACCCACCTCTTCCTTTTTGGCTTGAGTTTCCATTATCCTCAAGCCTGGTTCTTAGAGTTTAACATTAACCTCTCTTCTAAGAGGAGGAAGGGGACCCTGGGTGGTTCAGTTAGTTAAGTGTGGGCTCAGGTCATGATCAGGCTCAGGTCATGTTCTCAGGGTCCTGGGATCAAAACCCCTGGCAGTCTCCTTGCTCATCAGGGAGTCTGCTTCTCCCTCTGCTCCTCCCCTCTGCTTGCGTGTGCGTTCTCTCTCTCTTTCTCTCTCACTCCCAAATAAATGAATAAAATCTTTAAAAAAAAAAAAAAAAGAGGAGAGAGAAGAGGACATAGGCACCATCACCATGGAGACCCAGTTCTTGCCTTGACCATAAGATGACGGCGCTGGGGAGAAGATGTTTGATTTGGGGGAAAGGGGACCCTTCAGCATGGGGGTCCTTCCCAGCTCTAAAATCACAGACCACCTCCTCACTGTGTCCTGCCAGCTCCTCTCTAAAATGTCTCAGGTCCACATTTTCCATTAGCTCTGACCACCTCCCCCACCCCCCATCCAAGCTCTAACAGGAGGTGGGGGCCATAGATGTCAAATTCATTGAACTTAGAAAAGTGATGGAGGAGAAAACAGGATTTCCCATTAGAAGATCTACCACTGAGGGACTGTGTGGCCCTGATGGGCTCTCTTACCTCCTGGGCCTGAGTTTCCTAATCTGTAAAATAATACCATGCCCCCCCCCCCATTCTTCATGGGACCTTTGTGAAGACAAAATCAGGTAGTGGTTAAAATTGGAAGCTGCAAACTTCAGGGTGGGTAGGAGTTGCTCTTAGCCCTCTTGGTCTTTTGGGCTCTGTGATCTCCCTTCAGCTGGAGCTGGCAGAGCCCAGATGCCCCAGGACCCCAAATGGGTCTCCAGGGCTATCCATAGCCGAGCAGAATGAGCTGCACTTAGGAAGAGGAGGTCTGTAAGTGGGATACTTGGGATTTTGTACCCAGCTCAGAAGAAGCACAGAGGCTGTGAGGGAATTTCTAACTTGGGTGAGAGTTGCAGAGGTCCAGCTTCCATCTCCCATCACAATTCTGGCTTCCATTCTGATGTGGGACAGGTAAACTGGTCCCCAAGAAGCTATGATGCTTGCCCAGAGGAGAGGCCAGGCTAGGCCACCCTGGGGAAGATCCAAGGTTGGCTCAGATCAGATCATTAAGAACTTGAGTCAGCTACCTTCCTCCTGTCTTTTGAGTCCTCAAAACTATGCAGCCCTAAGCTCTCTCCAACTAGCTTTATAGTGACGAGCAAGAAGAACAGAGGAAGGACTGAGGGCTGGCTCATGAAGGCTAGCTTTGCCAGCTCACAGCATCCCTGCCCATCTCTCTGCACAACTAGCCTGTCTCCCTAAGTTGTAAAGCTGAGGGCACAAGGAGTCTTAAGTTTCTCTATCCTCAGTGTTATGTACTATGCCAGATACACGGCAGTCATTGTAGAATTCCTCCAATAATTCTTTTTTTTTAAATATTTTTATTTTTATTTATTTATTTGACAGAGATAGATCACAAGTAGACAGAGAGGCAGGCAGAGAGAGAGAGAGAGAGGGAAGCAGGCTCCCCGCCGAGCAGAGAGGCCAATGCGGGACTCAATCCTAGAACCCCGAGATCATGACCAGAGCTGAAGGCAGCGGCTTAACCCACTGAGCCACCCAGGTGCCCCTCCTCCAATAATTCTGTTGAGCCTTGTGCTAAGTGCTGGGGACACAAAGTTGAACAAGCCAGACAAAGTCCCTGCCTTCATGAAGCTCATTTTTGTTTGTTTGTTTGCTTTTTGTGCTGAACCCCAAGAGCTCGTATTTTAGGGAGGAGGACACGCAATAAAGATGTATATCATGACAGTTATAAATTATGGAAAGCGCTGAGAAGGGAAGAGTGTTGGATGGGGGAGGGATGTTACTTGAGAAGTGACAGGGAAGATCTGAGATCTAAGTTGAAATATTAAGGGTTAAAAAGAACAAGACCAAGAACATCTTTGCTTAATATACGTGTTGCAAGTATGGGTGGATAGATGAACAAACAGCCAGTGGGGCGGATTCTAATGTGAATGAGAGTTATGCTCCAGGACCCCATCCCCAGTGTGCTTAACTCTGGAGAGGAGGATGGGCGGAACTGGGGACCCAACCAGAACTCCTGTTGAACTAACCAACCTGGCCCGAGGGGCCGCTGGGGGGCGACCGAGAGCCCACTCATTTCCCTTTAAGGCCGAGGCGGAAGACAGAGGAAGAAGAGTCTTTGCGTCGGCGGGATAGAAATAGGCCCGCCCCTTTAAGAGGCGGAGACGCCGGAGTGGCGGCCACTTCGAAAGCAGCCACGGGCTTCAGCCCCCGGCTTTCCGGCGAACCCCTCTCGGCCCCCGCCCGAGTCTCAGAGTCGTGACTTTCCGACCTCGCTCCAGAGACCCCGCAAGTCCGGACTCCGACTGTCCCGCCCGGGACAAGTCCGAGGCCCCGGCGACCCCTCGAGTGGGGGGCCTGCCCGACAAAACACTCTCCCCGCCCGGGGTCAGAGGCCGCCCGCCGTCGCCATGGTAATGCCGCGCCCCAGGCGGTGGAACTGCCGCACAACCGGGTTAGGTTTGGGTCAGAGCTTGGTGGCCTCGGAACACCTGGGCTCTAGTCAGGGCTTGCCTGGACACCCTGGGAAGGTTCTTTCCACGCACCTCCCTCTGGGCCTGCTTCCCTCCTGCTGCTCTTACCTCTCTTCTTGGAGAACTGCTCGTGGTTCTCGGTGTGCCCGAACGTCACGGCCCCAGAACCGACCCCCTTCCCCCCCAAACCCGTACCTCCTGATCCTTGGGCACTGGGTTGCGGGGGTGTGTGTCACTATAGCTCTTGCTGCTCTGGCAACGGGGGGCGGGGGTAGGCACAGCCCGCCGCGCTGGGCTTGACACGTCTAAGAACTGCCCACAGCAGCTCTGCTGCCTAGAAAGAAGGAACTCTGGGCCCGGGCATCCAACCCTCCTGGGACGCTGGCTTTGGTGCATGGGATTAGATAGAAGGAAACCACTTGCTTCAGAAACAAGGCCACTGTACTGGGCATCCTTGGATTTATGGTAGCCTCTCTGATGTTTCACATAGGTTCCCCAGGCCAACTTTTTGGGATGTTGCAAAATCCTTCAGCCCATGTGCCCAGTGCTAAGGCTAAAGAATGACCCATGCACTCTTTTAAGCCTTCCCCTTGCCTCTTCCTCCCTCTTCCAAGGTGAATACAGATGGACCCGAGTGGATTATTTTGCAAGAAAGGATTCCAAATCCTCTAAATCTTTTTTTTTTTTTTAACATTTTATTTATTTGACAGACAGAGATCACAAGTAGGCAGAGAGGCAGGCAGAGAGAAGGGGAAGCAGGCTCCCTGCTGAGCAGAGAGTCCGCTGTGGGGCTTGATCCCAGGACCCCAAGATCATGACCTGAGCCCAAAAGCAGAGGCTTAACCCACTGAGCCACCCAGGCGACCCTGAATCCTCTAAATCTTTTTTTGTTTGTTTGTTTATTTTTGAATCCTCTAAATCTTTAAGTAAATCCCATCTCTTCCCGCCTCATCCCTTATTCCTCCCTCAACACTAGGGGGAAAAAAACAAAAACAAAAACAAAAAACAGTACACCCGATGGTCTTGTTAGAATTGGAAAGAAGCGTAGTGAGGACAGAATGTACTTGTAAGCAGTATCTCTCCTCCAACCTCAATTGCTTTGTTTTCCTTTCAGGCATGCAGTTTGCAGAAGCTGTTTACTGTGGAAGAGGAGTTTGAAGATGAGGTAAGGAAGTGTTGGTGATCAGAGATAGCAGAGGACGTCTTGAGTTGTCAACACGCAGACCCAGAACATTTTGAAGCAGTCTGCCCCAGCCTCCTTTTACTTGACATGTATAGCTTTTTTGTCTGTGAGAGGCTGAGAGAAGATGAGACATGTAAACAACCTACTTAACTGTTTTAGAGACAGAAAAACAGAGATGTGAGCTGCCTAATTGACATACCTTTAAATTACTAGGGCCCTTGCCTGGAAGCTGTGTCATGTGGATGATTCAGTTCACCTTTATGATGGCATACTTGAGGTGGGAAGAAAGTTTATGGAGAGCCACAGACAACACAGTTAGTGGATAGCAGGAGGCTTGGGGTCACCAAGTCGCTACATGAGCCAGGGCAAATTACTTCATTCTCTGGCCTTCTGTTTTCTCTTCTATAATAGGAGGGATGTTCTTCTGCCTCAAATACTCTTCCCTCTTGCTCAGAAGATGAGGGATTAGACTGTATCAGAAGCTGGCACGTCAGAATCACCCCTGCTGAGGCCTTTCCACACACCAATTAAATCGGAATTTCTGGGGATAGACCCAAGCAGGGCTGTTTCTAATCTCGGGGTATAGTCAGAGATCACTGAACTAGCTAGCACTCCCCGCAGCTCTCTTCCCGCTCAGATCCAAAGGATATAGTTTGGTCTGGGAGGCCCAAAATCGCTACCTGAAACCCTTTTCAGAAAGAGGCAGGATTTAAGCAGGCAAAATGCAAAAGAGGTAAATTAACCTGTTTAAGAACACACCACCAACAACCAGGGTGAGGTCTTGGCCTCCTGATTCCAGGCTGACATACATAGATACTAAACTATATTTATAGAGTAGAATTGCTTTCTTTTATCAATGACAAAGCTTTCAAACTTACTTTTTGTCTCCCAGCACTGTGCTTTAAAAATCGAATTTAGGATTTGTCAAGATGCCCCATTTGTACCTAGCCGGGTGATGAATGCTGCACCGGGGACCCTTCTGGCAGCCCAAGCCCCGCACTCCTCTTCCTTTGAGGCTTTTGGAACCTAAGGTTTGAAAGCGAAGACAGACCTTCCTTAGACCTCTTAAAAACCGGTCTCTGGCTTGTCTCATTCATTGAGGCCCTAAGACATAGTGACAGGGACACATATGGCTTCTAGTCCTAGTTCTGTGAAGTTATTTAACTTCTGAGTCTCCATTTCTGCATCCATAAAACGGGAATAATAATAACACTTATTAGGACCATCGTGAAAATTCATTGAGAGAATTCCGGTAAAATGTGTATGGGGTCCCCGGCACCCAGTGCCATTTCAAATTGTAAGATGTTTTTGTCATCACTTGGGGACTTGAATTTTGCTTTTACAAAAAATTCAAAATTGCCAGCTTTGTTAAGGAGATGTGTCCCTGTCTTTGTCTTTCAGCTTTGGAGATGTGTAATTACAGGCTGAAAAAGTGACTGCTAAGTGTCCCTTTCGGGTCTTACCAGGTGATGAGAGGACTGTGGGGCTGGCAATGGGATTAAGAGTGAAGGTCTCTGTGGTACCTGGCTGGCTCAGTGGAGCATGTTGGCTCTTGATCCCGGGGTCTTGAGTTTGAGCCCCATGTTAGGCATAGAGATTACTTTAAAAAAAAAAAAAAAGAGTGAAGGACTCTGACAGTTCAAGTTTCTGTTCTAAGAACAGCCCCTTTCCTCCTTCCTCAGGCAGATGACATCATGTCTAAGCTCTTTAGGAGAAAAGGATTGTCAGGATTTCACTGCTGCTGTAATTCTAATATTGTTATTGCTAAACCCCATGGCAGTCCCGCTGGGGTATGCCATTCTCCTGACAATACACAAAGCAGGGAAAAACCCTTCTCTGGCCCAGATAATCCAATGCAGCACCAAAGGATGGGGGTGGAGGGGACCTTCCTGTCAGTTAAATCAGCAGTTCTGACTCAAAAACACCCTCAGAACAGGTCTGTTGCTCTCGAAGGTGTCAATCTCACCTTGCTTCCCAACTGGAATCCATACTTAATTTAACCTGCCTGAAAAGCTATATTTAACGTCTGCCTATTTTGCTGGATCCAAGGCCTCTTCGGCTTACTGAAGGTTGTGTGTGTGTGTGTGTGTGTGTGTGTGTGTGTGTGTCTTGGGGCAGGGGGAGAGGAGTGGGCTGAGGACAGGCAGCATGACCAGCTGGAGAGACCCCTGTTGCACAGGCTGGACACCAGAAAACTTATTTCCTTGAGATGGGTGTGTAATCTTGGGTGATTCGATTCCTTGGTGCCTGATATGTTTGCTTCTGCCTACTCCCCTGAATACCACTGCTCCCCCACCCCCCAAGAGAAGCTACCTGTAAACTTAGCCTTATAATTTTTTTTTAAGACTTTTTTCTTCAAAATTTTAATTAATTAATTAGTTTATTTATTTTTAGAGAGGGGAGGGGCAGAGGGAGAGAGAAGGAATCTCAAGCAGACTCCGTGCTGAGCGTGGAGCCCAATGCAGGGCTCGATCTCACAACCCTGAGATCATGACATGAGCCGAAATCAAGAGTCAGACGCTTAACTGACTGAGCCACCCAGGCGCCCCTCTTCATATATTTATTTAAGTTCTAGTTAGCGGGGAACCTGGGTGGCTCAGTTGGTTAGGCATCTGCCCTCAGCTCGGGTTGTGATCCTGGAGTCACATTGGTCTCCTGGCTCAGCAGGGAGTCTACATCTCTCTCTACCCACCCTTGCTCCAGCTCATGCTCTCTATCTCTCAAAGAAATGAATGGAATCTTTAAAAAATAAATAAAATAACTTCCAGTTAGTTAACATACAGTGCTAAAGGTTTTATTTTTAAGTAATCTCTACATGCAACGTGGGACTTGAACTCACGACCCCAAGATCAGGAGTCACATGTTCCATCCACTGAGCCAGCCAGGCGCCCCTGGATGGTTCTGGTAGAAGTCTGGGGGTGGTGGGGCGCCTGGCTGGCTCATTCCATGGAGCATGCGACTCTCGATCTTGGGATCACAAGTTTGAGTCCCATAGTGCATGTAGACATTACTTTAAAAATTAATAGTAAAATCTTTTTAAAAAGTCTGGAAGTGGGCTCATGGGCAAGGTCAAAGGTGGTAAAAGACCCCACCACGGCCTTTCATGCCTTGGTTTCCTACTTCCATGTATCTGCTTCCATGTACCTACTGCATACCTGGAACAGTAAAAGCAGAGTGTTTCTTGACGTCCAGATGCCAAGACCCACCATCTTTGCTTCTTTGTAGGACTTCTTGTCTGCCGTGGAGGATGCAGAGAATCGGCTTGCTGGCTCTCGGTCTGTGAAGGCTGGGTGCCTGAGACCCTCCTCTTCCAGCCCACGGGACTCCGGGCAGGCACAGTCTCCCGGGCAGCTGCCATCCGGCCCCACTGCTCCTTCAGAGGCTTTGGGCCCATCAGCCCTGGGACTCCGCCTTTCTACCTCCAGCATGCCCGCGGCCATCAGGGGTCCACCTTCTGTAGGAACAGCCTCCCTAAGGCCTATCCCGACTTCCAGCAGCTGGACTGGCCATCAGAGACGAGTGGCACTGGCAGAAGTGCTCAAAGTGCCACCTAGACACCAGACCTCTGCCTCCCACTCCCTGCTCAGGTTTGAGAGCCAGCAGCCGGTAACTGGAGGCTTCGAGGGGCCTGAACAAGATGAATTTGATAAGGTCCTCGCAAGCATGGACCTGGACCTTGGAGGCAGCAGTGAGGCCCCAGGAATCTTGGCCACATGGCATCAGGAGGACTCAGCAGTGGCTAAAAAGGCCCGGGTCACTGAGCTGAGTGGGTCATGCCTGAAGGGGCCTGTGCCTGCCCCCAATAAGAGTAGTGTCCTGTCAGCCCATGGTGAGCCTCCAGAGCCTGTTGTCCACTGCAGGACTCCAGAGCCCCATGCGAGATCGGCTGCCACCAGTGACTTTCCCATTCCTGTTCAGCAGCCCCGCTGGGAAGCCTGTCGGAGGGGCCCCCTTCTTCAGGCACCACAGCCTCTCCAAGCAGCTGGCGGGCCTGTTCAGAGCTGCCCTCAAAACCGTTTTCCTGGTCACTCATTCCAGTGTCCAGACGCCTCCATACCTGGCAAATCTCATTTTCCCGGGCCACGGACTCCCAACTCCATGTGCTCTGCTCCCTCAAAGACTATCTCCGGATCGTTTCCTCAGAGCCCCTTACGACCCAGAGCACCAGTGTCTTCTGTCAGGTGTCCTCTCAGCACCCCAAAGAGCTCCCATTCCTCCCCGGTTCCCCAGGCAGCTCTGCAGACACCCATCGTCACCAACCACCTGGTGCGGCTGGTCACTGCTGCCCACCGGACACCCCAGCAGCCCGCCAGCCCCAAAACACGCCGCTTCCCTGGCCCGGCCGGGGTCCTGCCTCACCAGGTGAGGGACAGTTGTCCCAGACATGGGGGGTGGCGAGTGGGGGAGGAGGGAATGAAGTGTGGAGAGAGGGTTTCCAGAGCTTCAGAAGAAGTTAAAAGAAGTGGGAAGGAAGAACTGAATACCGCAGGTGAGAGAGGCGCTCCGGGCTCTGAGAACCTCACGCCTTTCCTTTGTTGAGCACCTACTGTTTGCTAGCACTGGGGCAGTAAGAGCCACTCACTTATATTTGCTAATTTGGAGCTGAGAACACAGAAGTTAAGATGGGCATGGCTCCCATCCCAAGTTGTCCACAGCACAGCAGAAGCAGCAGATGCAAACGAGCGGTGATACGTAAAATGCAGAGTGTCCCTGGGTGCTGCAGAGACTCTGGGCTCCTTGGGGTGATTGAGTGGGCTTTGGAGGGTCAGGTAGGAGGTGGATGGACAGGTGCGTGTAGGAAAGCTGTGCTCTGGGAGACATCTCAGCAGTGGGAAGACAGGGAAGAGAATGTGCAAAGGCCCAGAGGCAGGAGGGCAGGATGCTGTCAGAGGTACACGGAACGGGCCACTGTGGCGGACGCGTGGGGTCAGCAGGGGGAAGCTGTGCTATGCCGACCATTTGGAGTCAGTGGTGGTGGAGGGACAGTTTCCGTCAAACCATCTTAGATCAGATCCTAGATAAAGGGACCCTGAGCGTCTGGTCTGGTTGTGATTGGTGCACTCTTTCCTCTCATTTTAAGGCTGGTTCAAATCATTTCTGCCCGTTCCTTGCCTTTCGCTGGCACTCTAAGGGAAATCCAAGGAGGCCATCCACATTCCTCCTGGGCTGGATCCCTGCGGGGAAGGGTTAGGTCCCTGAGAAGGGACTTGGGGAAAGCTGCCTCTGTGCCTATCCCAGGCCTCCCTATCCGGGTCATTGGCTCCTTCAGGAAGCCCTGGGTTTTGCTCCTGGGCTAGCTCCAGCTTCCTCACATTCCCCAAACAATCCCCAAAGCATCTTTTTTGAGCTGCCAGCAAGGCTCCTGAGACTTCGTTAGGAGAGCTGTGATATGTGTTAATTGTCCCCGATAGTTTCCTGAACTCATTATGTAACCCAGACAAGAAGCTGTACTTGTAAGTAACAGCTGCCGCGCGTGCTCTCGCCTCCCCCTTCTCTCTCCCCTTGTAGCTCAGCGGGAAGCATCTGGAGGAGATCATGGTTTCCACACCCCAGACTCCAACTCATGGTGCTCTGGCTAAATTCCGGACAGAGGTAACTAGTTCCACGCATATGCTGACTTTCTGGGCATTGTTTAAGGGTGAGGGACACCCCTGTGGGTTTCAGGAGTTGAGAAGCAGAGTCTGGGGTACTAGGCCTGTTCCGGGGCTCCCGCACCAGAGGCACATGGGGAAGGCCGTTTGGGGATGTGGTGGTTTTACTAGCCAAAGATGAAGCCTATCCTGATGCTGACCCATGTCACGCGTCCAGTCTTCTTTCTCACCTAAGAAAGAAAGGCCCAGCTAACTCCCATCTTCCCTCAGAGGAGGGCAGTGTCACAAGTATTAGGAAATTGTGTCTCGGGAACCCCTCCTCGCAGGTTTCTGGGAATTGATCTGGGAAGGACCTGCCTTCGTCTGGCCTCCAGTGGGTTCCTTTTGCGGGGGTGAGACCCATCTTCCCTCCTCACTGGGGTTCTGGTTGACCTGCTCTACCCTCAGACCCACTTTTGCTTTTAATTCTCTTTGCTGCCCATCCACAGATCCATCTGGTTACAAAACATTTTCTTTTTTAAAGACTTTTTATTTATTTATTTGGGGGAGGGCAGAGGGAGAGGGACTAGCAGACTCTTCACTGAGTGCAGAGCCCAGCACTGGGCTCAGTTCCACAACCCGAGCAGAAACCAAGAGTCAGACGCTCAATCGACTGAGCCACCCAGGTGCCCCAAAGCATTTTTTAATGTAAGAAGATTAATAGTTAAGCCAGAGGCAGCCCAAATAAAATGTGACTGGTTTCAAAATGGCTAAGGCACTCTGGAAACCTGTCAATGTGGGGGCGGGGGCTCGCCGGCCCCAATACTTCTCGAGTCTATTACACAAGTGACATAGCCTTTTGCTTCAGTGCAACCAAAGTTAGGACCTGATATAAAATAAAATAAACCTTTGGTATTGCTGCTTAGTGAAAGATATGCTATGCAGCAAAATCTCTCATACCATTTTGTGATGTGGGAGAGGAAGAGACTGGTTACCATGCTGCAGGGAATTCGACCTTCCCTCCCAGCCCCCCATCCTGTCTCAGTCAAGGTCAGAAGGGAGTGGATCCACTCACATAGGCCCCCTTTGCTCTGTGGTACCAGATTGTTACCAGTTCCCAGGCATCAGCAGAGGAGGACTTTGGGCGAGGGCCGTGGCTGGCCATGAAGTCTTCTCTGGGCTTAGACGAGAGAGACCCCACCTGCTTCCTCTGTGCCTATAGCATTGTCATGGTGCTGCGGAAGGTAAGGATACTGGGTGCTGAGCTGTGCAAGAAAGACCATTTCTTTTCCTTTCTTTTTTTTAAGATTTTATTTATTTATTTGACAGCGAGAGTGACAGCAAGAGCAGGGGGAGCAGAGAGGGAAAAAACAGGCTTCCCGCTGAGCAGGGAGCCCAGTGCGGGGCCCAATTCCAGGACCCTGGGATCATGACCTGAGCCCAAGGCAGACGCTTAACAAATGAGCCACCCAGGCACCCCAAGAAAGACCATTTCTACCCTTTCTACCAACCTGCTGTCCTCCTCCACCTTAGGAAAGGGGGCTGTCCTTTTGCTCCCTCTCCCCCCAGGCCTATCTCCAAGCAGCTACATGGAGTCCCTTTGGTTGTATCTTCTCCTCACCCAGCATTTCACTACTACTGGGCATAGGTGGAAGGTGAAAGTGGGGTATGGGTATGTCTCTGCGTGTCCAGGTCCTGGATGAGATGGGGTGAGCACACTGCTACCCTTCAAGCTGCCTCATGTGAGGACACATGCCCACGGCAACGGAGGTAGAGCTCCGTATAAAGAGACATATGCTGGAGAAAGGAAGCAGGGGGTAGTGATAGATGAAGGCCCTGCCAGCCTCAGTTCTGCTAGAGAGACAGGATGAGGCCTTCAGACCGCCCTTTTGCCCTCCACAAAAGGAAGATCATCACCATGTCTGTCCTCGGAACCCACTCCCCGCTCCCTCCCCCCCTACTCCAGTTGCCCTGGCCCACTTGGGAACGTCACTGGTGGGATGCTGCTTGCTCAGCAAATGCCTCTCCTCGTAACCAGGCAGCCCTGAAGCAGCTTCCTAGGAACAAGGTCCCCCACATGGCTGTGATGATCAAGTCCCTGAGGCGGAGCGTGATGGACGCCAGCGTGGTTTTCAAGGACCCCACAGGTGAGCAGTCAGGCCCTGAGCGGGTCTGATGAGTGGCCTTCGCTGAGTTCAGGGGATGAGGAAGAGTCGTCCTCTCTATCTGCAGACGGGAAAATTGAGGCAGTGAGCGGTCCACTTCCCAGCCAGGGCCCAAAGCAGTCCCTGTGCTGCCCTTGACCCAGCCTGATGGGCCACGTGGTATTTGCAGGAGAGATGCAGGGCACGGTGCACAGGCTGCTGCTCGAGACCCGCCAGAGTGAGCTGAAACCTGGCTCGGTGCTGCTGCTAAAGCAGGTGAGGGGCGCCCCAAACGGGGACCTGCTCTCCAGCCTTCCCGCCCTGGAGAAGGTCCCTGAGGGCTTGGCCTGGCTCCCATCCTTTGGAGGTGGGTGGGGATGAGGGGTGGTGCTGTGGGGGCCGGAGGGTGCAGTACTCGGTTCTGCTCTGGTCCCAGGGCTGGGGTGAAACCATCTGTGTGACCCCGGTGCCGAGGCCAGCGAGAGAGACGCAGGCGGGAACCGGGTAGCATCTGACCGTGTCTAGGGCTCCATGAGGACACTGACCTTCCCCCATCCCCGGCTCAAGGTTGGAGTGTTCTCTCCGTCGCTCCGGAATCACTACCTCAACGTGACGCCCAACAACCTGGTCCGTGTTTACAGCCCAGATTCCGGGGATGGGAGCTTCCTCAAGCCGTCTCAGCCCTTCCCCAAGGTAAGAGGAGCAGGATGGAATGGGGGCTGACAGGGCCTCTCTCTGGCTGGATCTTCTGGTACCTTCCGTTCCTTCACGCTGGGGAGCAGAGGCGTGAAGGGGCCAGTTACCCCGAGGTGAAGAGATGCCTCTGAAGACAGTGCAGCATCCTCCTGTTCCCAGGGCCCCCGCCTGCCAGACGGCACAGTAACAGGACCTAGAGCAGCTGGCTACTTGGTGATCTGATGGCAGGCTTGAGCACCAGGGAGGATGGAGTCACCTGAGAACTAACGAGGCTGTGGTTTCCTGGGTGAGGGGTGGTGTAGCCCTCAGTAAGTGACTCAGGGTCAGATCTGCTACAGGCGGCGGGGCAGAGAGTAGGGAGCTGCGTATGGCCTGTCATGTGAGCCAGCCCTTGCTCTGCATCTGCCCTCCTGGCCTCCACCTCTACTGGGTGTGGGGGGCACCCGCACAGAACTCAGGAGGGGACACCCCCCTTTGGGAACTAAGGGAGACTAGGGTTCCAGGCAGCTCCACTCCAGGTTAAGAGTGCAGAGCTGGCCCTTGACTGGCGCATGGTGTCCCCTCTGTGGCCACCTCCCCCCTTCCTGGGGTCCTGGGTTGTTGGGCCTGGCCTGGGGGTGGGGAGACCTCCTGTCTCCGCTCTGCTGGTAATTTGTAACTTGACCTTGGCAGGTACTGTCCCCACCCCTGCTGTTGCTTCATCTAAAAAGCAAATGCTCTAGACTCGATGACTTCTTCTCAAGTTACACCTTTCACTCGGTGGGGTACTTCCCATTTCCCTCATCTTTCCCCTTAACCTTCCACATTTTCTCAAAAATCACCCACTCCCAAAACCTCATCCTTCTTTTCCTTTTAAATGTCAAGTTATCCATACACATTGACAAAAATTGCAATGGTACAGAATAAAGCAAAACATAAAACTTACTCTTCTTCTTTCCCATTCTCTACGGCAAATGATGGTCAATGGCTTAATTACTGGGGCGCCTTCAGCTCAGGTCATGATATCAGGGTCCTGGGATCCAGACCCACATCCCTGCATCAGGCTCTCTGCTCAGCGGGGAGCCTGCTTTCCCCTCTCTCTCTGCCTGCTTCTCTGCGTACTTGTGATCTCTCGCTCTCTCTGTCAAATAAAAATTAATTAATTAATTAAATTAAAAAATAATAAAAAGCTTATATTCTTTTAAAAAACAGCTTAATTACTAATTTCCATTACCTGACTGTATATTAGCTAGTGTGCAGATTTTTTTTTTAAAGGAAAGGTTGTTTGTTTGTTTTTTGTTTTTATTTATTATTTTGTTAAGATTTTATTTATTTGGCAAAGAAAGATCACAACCAGGCAGAGAGGCAGGCAGAGAGAGAGAAGAGGGAAGCAGGCTCCCCACTGAGCAGAGAGCAAGATGTGGGGTTCTATCCCCAGACCCTGGGATCATGACCTGAGCCAAAGGCAGAGGCTTTAGCCCACTGAGCCACCCAGGTGCCCCTAGTGTGCAGATTCTTAAAAGGTTTTTTTTGGTGTTTGTTGTTGTTGTTGTTTTAGTGAGGGAAAGAGAGAAAGAGAGAATCTTAAGCAGGTTCCACACCCAGTGCATGGGGCTGAATCTCCGAACCCATAAAAGCTCATCTTTTTTTTTTTTTTTTTTAATATTTTATTTATTTATTTGACAGAGAGACAGTGAGGGCAGGAACACAAGCTTGGGAGTGGGAAAGGGAAAGCAGGCTTCCTGCTGAGCAAGAAGCCCGATGTGGGGTTTGATCCCAGGACCCTGGGATCATGACCCAAGCCAAAGGCAGATGCTTTAATGACTGAGCCACCCAGGCACTCCCTAAAATCTCATTTTTAACCCCAGGCCAAATCCTCAACATATTTCTGAATGGCCTCTTCACTCTGTTCCTGGTATATACAGATTTCCTAAAACACCAGATACCAACAGAATTAGGAAAGAAAATTGCCCAAAAAAGTTTGTGTTTTTAATTACCTGCTCTTTGGGGTGTTTGGTATTTCAGCTCCCTCCCCTCGGTGACTGGCCCCTTCCACACTCCTCTGTCGTGTCTTTCCTAAACCCCTACCTATTCTTTTGAGGTTGTCTGGGTGGCATGGGACTGTCCAGAGGGATGTCAGGGGCACGGACATTAGTAACCAGGCCCTCTGTCCCCAGAACCCGGGAAGCTTCCCTGGCAGTCCCCATCATGAGACTGCAAAGTCTGGAAAAGGCTTGAGAACAGCACCGAACACAGAGACAGGGGCATCCCCCGAGGAAGAGCTCCCAGAAGCAGGTAAGGCAGTCAGCCTACCCAGGAGCAAAAGCGGTTCTTCTTCTATTTCCTCTTGGATAGCGCAGCCAGGAGAATCTGGCTACATCTCTTCCCTCCTTCTGTGAATCCTTGGGTCTTACAGAATCTTCCAGAAATCAGATGTGGTATCTTTTTTGGCAAGGCTGTAGGCCACAAACTAACTATAGTAGTGTGATTGGGGCTACATAAACAAATACAGTGGGATCCACGGGTCTCCCCTTTTCCAGGCCATGTGGTTACCCACAAGGAGAGGATGGATGGGCACCACCCCTGTGCCACACCTTGAGTCTTCTGGGGGCTGATTTCCCCATTCTGACTAAGCTCAGAGATCCTGCAGGCAGGGCTGAGGAGTCAGACATCCATGGGGTTAGGGTGGCACCAAGAAACAGACCTGAGAAGCCCAAACACAGACCTGTAAGGGTATGACCAGCTTGTTCCTCGGGAGGGAGCATCACCCACGTGGAGCGTACACAGTCCAAGTGTGAGCCTTAGCTTTTGGATTCCATAAATTCAACCCTGTCCAGCCCCAAAATTCATGGGATTGTGGGTAAGTGTCTCACATTAATCAGATTCACATTGAACTAATGGATAAACCACATAAGCCAATTTACTTATAGCCTATAGCCTACGAAAGGGTATCTACCCCTCATGCTAGAATCTTCCCTGAGATGTTGCACTCGTTCCTTATAAGTAAGCTGGTTGACAAGCCAAACCATCATCAGGAGGTTACTGGAGCTCATGAAATAAGTGAGGAGAGTCATCTCTAGAATATTGTGGCTGGTGTCACATCTCCATTGTAGGGACAGACTTGCCAAGCAGGCAGCTACTAGCTGTGGCTGGACAGAGTTGGGAGACACCAACACTAGTTCTTTTTTTTTTTTTTTTAAGATTTTATTTATTTATTTGACAGAGCTCACAAGTAGGCAGAGAGGCAGGAAGAGAGAGAGGAGGAAGCAGGCTCTCCACGGAACAGAGAGCCTGATGTGGGGCTCGATCCCAGGTCTCTGGGATCATGACCCGAGCCAAAGGCAGAGGCTTAACCCACTGAGCCACCCAGGCGCCCCACCAACACTAGTTCTTACTCTGATTCCCAGTTTCGTAGGCCCACACAGTCTGCTCATTGCCCTTCATTTAACATCGAGTTTCCCTGAACAGTCATAGTGTAATCAGTGAGGGACACCTCTTTTTTTTCTTATTTTTTAAGATGTATTTATTCATTTGAGGCGGGGGAGGAGCAAAGGGAATGGAAGAGAGAGACTCCCAAGCAGAGTCCCGGCTGAGCGCAGGGCCAAATGTGTGGCTCGACCCCAGGACCCCAAGATCATGACCGGAGCGACAATCAAGAATCGGCCGCCCAACCGACCAAGCCCCCCCCCAGGCGCCCCATCACCTTTTGTTGGTACAATCAAATTCCAGTCTCACTTCCCTAAGTACAGTGCCAGGCACCTTAATTAAATTTTGAATGCTAGGGGCGCCTGGGTGGCTCAGTGGGTTAAAGCTTCTGCCCCCCACCCCCCGGCCTGCCTCGCTGCCTGCTTATGATCTCTGTCTGTCAAATAAGTAAATAAAATCTTGGGGCACCTGGGTGGCTCAGTGGGTTAAAGCCTCTGCCTTCGGCTCAGGTCATGATCCCAGGGTCCTGGGATTGAGCCCCACATTGGGCTCTCTTCTCAGCGGGGAGCCTGCTTCCCCCTCTCTCTCTGCCTGCCTCTCTGTCTACTTGTGATACCAGTCAAATAAATAAATAAAATCTTTAAAATAAAAAAAAGTAAATAAAATCTTAAAAAAAAAAAAAAGTCCTACCAAAAAAATTTTTTTGAATGCCAGCAAGTGGACTTCTTTGAGCAGCATCATGGTTGTCAGGAGCTCTGTGCCAGGCCAGAAGCTAGCCTCTGCAGGTGTGGTGTCCAATTCTGACCCCATAGGCTGCCTGAGCCCATCCATTACACTGGAGCTCCCTGGTTGGGAGCCGTGTGCTTCTGGCCTCAGATGGAGCTTGAGGACGCTCACCACCAGTTACCTGACCGCTTTAAACTCCATTCTGTCAAAGCAGGGATGGTAAAGAGGAACCATGCCCTCCAAAGGGCTTTGTGAGTTCGGAAAGGGATGAGTACAGCAGGTATGGCCAGGAGCATTGGGTCAGCGAGCGGTAGCTGCTGTTGTTAACTGGGATAGTCCCAGGAGGGATGACTGAGATAGGTGGCTTCCAAGTTCTCAGACACAAGCTTGCAGCTGCGAACTGCAGTCAGGGAGAGTTGCTTTCATTCCACACGCCCAGGAAGGTCCACAGGGGAAGGGGCCCATGTCTCATGCTCTTCAGGTAAGAAAGGGATTCCTGAATGCCGTGATTCTGAATGTGTCTGATGACTTTTTCTGGCCTTTTGCCTTCATCCAATGAGCGGGTTGCATTGGTGGATCCCTGCAGCCTCTCTGGTCAAGCACTGTGCCTCTGGATGGATAGAGATGGATAGAGGGTCATGCCCAAGGCCAAGGGGAGCGTCTTTCTTGACAGAAAGGCCCAGGCGTTTTGTCCTTGTCTCTTGTGATGTGTGCATGTGTGGGAAGCAGAAGGAAGCCGGGAGTCCAGTCAGCCTCAGGCCCAGTCACCACTGCCCAGGGGGAGGGAACCCCCCAACTGTGCAGCCAGGTCCAGAACCCCCTGAGAGGCAGGAGCTTGGGACCCGAGTCCCGTGGAACCCTAACGTCGTCACTAAGTCCGTCTACCCTCTCCATGCCCTCCTGCAGATGACCTGGATGGACTCCTCAGTGAGCTCCCTGAGGACTTCTTCTGTGGGACCAGCAGTTGGGACTGCCCCAAGGCAGCGCCCCCGCCTTGAGCAGGCGGCCTCTCGGCACCCAGGAGAGCCTCTGCTTGTGTCTGATTGGGTCCCAGAGAGAGAGGAAGCCCAGCATGATGGGACAGCCAACAAAGCCCAGGACTGTGGTTGCCCCCCTGGACGCCTTCCCAGGAACACCCTCGTCCCTCAGATTCTGCACTGCTGTCACTTTGGGTCTTCCTTTGGCATTCTAGAACCCAGCCCCAAGGATGGCCCTTCTGCTCTACTGTCCTCCAAGCCCTTGGATGCCACCATCCCTTCTCCTCCTGCCAACAGGGGAGGTGTGTCCCCCTCCTGCTTCACCTTGACTTTCGAGGACCCTGATCCCTTTATTCCCTATTCCCTGGACCGCTGAGGAGTCACACCACAGTCGTGGTGACCCATTCCTCTGGTTAGAGGAGGAACACACTCAGACCTCCCTCTGCCCAGCTCACCTGTGCTCAGCGTTCCCAGGTGTGGGGGTGGGACAGGGCTGTGTCTTGTTCGGAATTAAAGCAGCTGTCTGCTCCACTCGCCTCCCCCGCTCCTTTCCACCCGCACTGCTCCTTGTCCCACCTGGCCGGGACAGAGCCAAGCTCCTCGTTTTCCTTCCCTCTTTCACTCTCTTCATGAACTTTCCTTGAGACAGTTTTAGATTGACAGAATTATTGCAAAGATAATCCAGGGAGTTCCTATATACCCCCCACGCAGTGCCCTCTGTCATTAGCCTCTCATACTAGGATGCACACAGCTTACAACTGACCAGCCGCTGTTGGGACACTACTATGAACCGACCTTCATGCCTTTTTCAGACGTATGCGGCTCCCCTGTCCTTTTTCTGCTCCAGGATCCCACATTCCCTTTAGGCTCCTCCTGCTTCTGGCAGCTCCTCAGGCTTTCCTGGTTTCTCCTGGCTCTGACAGCTGCGGGATTTTGTGTTTTGCCAAGGAAGGCCACAGAGGAAGGCATAGTCTCATCACACATCAAGGATGGATGTTGACTTTGATGACCTGGCTGAAGTATCGTTTGTCAGGTTTCTCCACTGTAAACTTGCTTCTCCCTCTTCATACTGTCCTCTTTGGAAGGAAGTCACTGGGTGCAGCCCACACTTAAGGAACAAGGAGTTATGTCCCACCCTCTCTAAGGACAGATTATAGATAGATAGATTCTATTATTAGCTAATAACCTCTATAGATTATTTGGAATTCTCCCGCATTTCTTAGTCCTACATTCCTATCAGTCTGGACCCGTGGGTATTGTTTTATGCGCTGGGTTATAATCCAATGCTGCTTTCCTGTGTGGCCCAGCAACTCCTTGTCACCGTAGCTTTGCCCTGCCACCTTTCAGACGGGAGCTGGACAAAGGGCACCTGTGCACTGTAAAAGGCCTAATTACACCAAGTCGCCAACCTTGTTTTTCCTTTCTGGGATGAAGGGAAGAAAGGACTCATCCCCCAGCCCGTGGTGGAGGGAGTGTGGGTTAAAGACCCTATTCTGACCGCCAGCCTCCCCTGCCTTAGCCCCTGCCTTCCCTAAGGGGCTGTGAGTCTGAGGCTCCCTACTACTTCGTACTACTCTCCCAAAGAAAGGCTGATCCCCTTGATCCCAGTCTCAAAGCTGAAGTGAGCAAGTGCTGGAAGAATTCCACATTCAGCTGGCTGCTGGTTGCAGTGGGGCCCTGTTCTAGAAGGCTTTTGTGTTCCAAGCCCAGGAGCAAGAAGGGGCTAATTCACCAGCAGCCCTCCTACCTGAACAGATGTGCACTTCTAACTCTCCTGCCCACTGCTAATCCCCCAGCTCTGCTGATGCTGCTCAGACCTGGGCCAGAGGCCACCTATACTATATGGTCTTCCCGCACCTAAACCACCCCATACCCCTGGCACGCACAACCATGCCCCAGTCAACTCCCTTGAGCCCTGATCTTTAGGGTTCATGGTCCTGACCAGGGTCATGGCTTCTGGGTGCTTCATCACCCTACAGACTCAGCTCCCAGAAGGCTGGGTGGCGATCCAATCCCCTAGCACTAAACTGGGCTCCCTATGGGTTCGTGTGTGGGTTGGAGTCAAAGCCGCCTTTTTCTGCCCTCAGGAAGCGAAGGACAAGAGACAGAACACAGGACATTTCTGGGGACTGGGCTGCTGTGAGAGTAGCCTTAGGCTTGTATGACAAGAAGGCTGCAGAGAGGCCGAGGAGGTCAACAGCCTTGCACCCCGCACGTCATGGCTACTGTATGCCTCAGAAGGAAGGGGACGCCTACCCTACCTTGGCCCCTCTTGGCCCCACCCGGCCCTGTCAGCTCCCAGCCCTGGGAACCCAGCTGTGGGTGCTCAGCCAGGCCGTTGGCGGGGCAATTAAAACACTGAATGGGTTCCAACAGGGTTAATCACAGTGGCCTTTATAGAGGCGCCTTTCTCTGAGGATCTCCAAGACCTCGAGGGGCATGATCTCATTCCTCCCTCTGGGATCTGGGAACCCCCCACCCTGGAACACCACCAAGAAGCTGGGCCCGGAGTGGGTGAAGAGCAGGGTAAGGGCAGTGCCGAAAGCGGCCCAGGCTGCTGCCACCCACTAGGGCAGGGAGATGAGTGTTTGCTCTGGCCGAGAACAAGGGCTCTCAGTCAATTCCCTGCACATTAGGGACCGGCCTGTAATGAGCCAAGCGCTCCCGAATCCCACATTGAGACCTACTGTGTGCCAGGCCCAGGTGGGTTGCAGAGACCCTGCTGAATAAATTCGGGTCCTGCTCTGGAGCCCCCAACCAGCATGGCAGACTTTTGCCCACAGCAGGTCGGGACAGGGCCTTGACGAAGTCCGTGTGTGGTCCTCCCGGAGCAGGGATCAGGGAATGGCCGGGAAGGCTGAAGGGCCACCAGGAGGCTCTGAGCCCAGACACTGGGCTTACCTGGAGAGGGCTGAGGTTGCAAGCCCGCAAAAGTTTTCAAACTAGGAAATGAACCATTTTAGACAGATCCTTCCCCTTGGGCGGCAGAGCAGAGAGGCTTGGCCAAAGAGGAACACCAGAAGGCTGGGCAGGTCCCAGTGAGGGGCACTGAGATGGTGACTGACAGCTGAGAATGGGAGCTGGAGCTTGTTTGCGTGCGGGACAGGGAGAGGAAGAAGTCTGAGGTCTCTGAGCAGGGGTGGCTGCTGAGCCAGGGAGGGGAGGAAGTGCGGTGGGCAGGGGAGGGGGGGGGAGTCCACTGCGCTGGGGGAGACAGGCCAGGGCGCCCCGGACCAGGGCAACCCCGCGGGGCTGAGGGGCTCCCCGCCAGCACACTGAATGCGGTGGGGGTAGGTTAGCAGAGTTCCAGGGGGGAGGCTGGGGCTAGCACCCTTTCTGCCCCTCCCCTCTCCTTCCCTTCCCGGGCTCTTGGTAGAGCGTCATCGAGCGCTATTTCACGGCCTCATTCCTCCCCCTAGAGGCTTCTAGAAGCAAAGCTGCTTTTTCCTGAGGGTGAATGGATTTGTGGCTTGAAGGTTTCTTTGGTCAGAGTCCCCAGAGTTGCCTGGGTCAACCCCTTGGCCTTCCTCAGGCAGGCAGGTGAGCCGTTTTAGGAGCTGGGGGCTGGAGGGACACAAGATTTGCGGCGGGTGGTTTCTAGAGATCGTGCTGTCGTGCTAGGAGGGTGGGAGAGAGGCTCCCATCAATGTCCATCCTCAGGTGGCCACAGCAGCAGGAGCCGAAGTGCTCCATCTACGCCATCTGGCCAGCTGGGTCCTAGTCCTCCACCGCTCACCAACTGTGACCCTGAGCGAGAAATTTTACCTTGTTAAGCCTTCAGTTCCTCATGGTTTAAATTGACATAAAAGCACCCATTTCAGAGGTGATCCACTGTGGTCCTTAGCCGGATTGTATAACTCATTGTCAAAACCAAGCTTTTTACCTCCATGAGCCAGGAAGTATGGCCCCTGGAGTAAAGATGGATGTGAAAGTGATGTCATTACCGTAAACCCCGTGCGCAAGCGCGCAGTTACCGGGACCACTGCAGGCCCTGGAAGGCTGTTTGGACTCCTCTCCACCGCCCTTACTTCCCGGGCTGGGGTCTGCCCTCCAGCCAACATCTGAGAAGCTAGGGGCTCGGGCTCCCCCTCCCTGTCCTGACCATCTCCCAGAGAGACTGTTTCACTCCCCTGGGACCTTGCCAACCCAAGACCTCCTCACTCCAGAGGATTGGGATGATGCTGACCCTGGGGCTCCCGCTGCCCCCTCCAGAGGGTATCAACAGGGGCAGGGTTTGGCCCTGCCCCTGGGCTGGGGGTTGGCCCTGTACCTTCTCTGCATTAGGATCATGACGCCCGGCAAGCAGTGTTTACCAGCCCGGGAAAGGACCTATTTATAGCCTCAGCTGCTCCTCTGGCCGCGTCACGAGTGAGGGGCAGGGTGGCTCCTCTGAACGAGGGTGGTAGTCGGGCTGAGGGGAACACGGCTGTGCCCAGCTGCCGCCGCCCAGACCCCCGGGGCCCCTCCCCAATGGCCGAGGAGACCTTCCCCTTCACCTCGTCCACGCTGCGGGCTCTCCGCCTGCAGCGGGAGTGGCTAGAGTGGGAGGACCGGCGGCGGGCTGCCGCCCAGCAGTGCCGGAGCCAAAGGTGCCCCCCCAGTGCCCGGGCCCGACTCACCAGGCCGCGCCGCTGCTGCCGAGACCCAGCCGTGCACAACGCTCTGTTCTCCGGTGACCTGCAACAGGTCCAAGCCCTGTTCCAAGAGGAAGATGCTGCCAACATGATTGTGGAGACTGTGAGCAACCAGCTGGCCTGGTCAGCTGAACAGGGTAGGGAGCACCCAGCGGGGCCGAAGAGGACGGAGGGAGAAGAGGGAGGGGACGGGGAAAGGCTTGGCCCCATCCTCCTTCCGGAACACAGACTAGAACTTGCTTTTCACTTAGCAGAGATGAGGCATCGTTAGTGGTTTGTATGTCTTTTCAGGATTAAAATTACATTACCATGTGAATTACATAGGAACACAGTTATATTCTAATGCAATCTTTTCTCTGAATATGTGTGTATGTATATATATGTATATTATAATTTGTATATATATAAAACATATATAATTACATATATATATAATTTAAATATTTTATTTTTAAGGGGCACCTGGCTGGCTCATTTGGGAGAGCAGGAGACTCTTAATCTCAGGGTCGAGAGTTCAAGCCCCGCAGTGGGTGTGGAGCCAACTTAAAGAAAATTTTTAAAAAAGATTTTATTTATTTGACAAAGATCACAAGCAGGCAGAGAGGCAGACACAGAGAGAGGGGGAAGCAGGCTCCCCACTGAGCAGAGAGCCTGATGCGGGACTTGATCCCAGCACCCCAAGATAATGACTCGAGCTGAAGGCAGAGGTCCAACCCACTGAGCCACCCAGGCGGCGCTCCTACTTAAAATTTTCAAAAATTTTTTTAAAAATTTTAAAAATAAGTAAGATTTTATTTTATTTTTTATTTTTAAAAGATTTTATTTATTTATTTGACAGAGAGAGATCACAAGTAGGCAGAGAGAGAGAAGCAGGCTCCCTGCCGAGCAGAGAGCCCGCTGCCCTGATCCCAGGACTCTGGAATCATGACCTGAGCTGAAGGCAGAGGCTTTAACCCACTAAGCCACCCAGGCGCCTCTGTAAGATTTTATCTTTAAGTAATCTCTGCACCCACCGTGGGACTTGAACTCACAAACCTGAGATCAAGGGGCACATGCTCCACCAACAGAGCCAGCCAGGCCTCCCCACATAATATATAGTTGTTTTTTTTTTAAATTTGAAAGAGAGAGATTGCACATGTGGTGGAGAGGGGGAGAGCGGGGAGGAGAGAGAAAATCTTCAGAAGACTCCACACTGAGTGTGGAGCCCACTGTGGGACTCATCTCAGGACCCCAAGATCATGACCTGAGCCAAAATCCAGAGTAGGATACCTAACCGACCGAGCCACCCAGGCTCCCTGTCCCCACATAATATTTTAAATAGTCGCATAATTCATATTGTATGAGGGTCCCATGATTTATATAACTAGCGCCCAAATAGACTGGCTAGATTTGGGGTCCCAAGATGAGCCTCTCCGCCCCCTCTTCTTTCCCCGCCCCCATCTCTTATTCCCCCCTCTACTCTTCCCCCACTTCCACCCTTTTCTTCCCCATCTGCCCCAGGAATATCCTAGAACTCCAAACTAGGCTCCTTGGTCACTCCCGAGCTCAGCTCCAGGCCCTTCTATGTATAGCTCAGACCCACCCCCAACCCCACAGCCGGAACACCCTAGTGAACAACCAGGAACCAAGGAATCCATCAGGAGCTCAAAGATCCACAAGGTTTCCTTAACAGGATTAACTCTCCTTCCGTCACCCTTGTGATTTTAAAGAGCAATTGCCTTTTTTTTTTTTCTATGACACACATACTATACAGATTGACAAACCGTTCTGAAAGGCAGTTCCAATACATACTCCCAGTTGAGGGTTTGAATGAGCCCCTCTCCATAGCTACAGCCTGGGGCATGATACATGCTGGGCCAAGGGTACAAAGGAACAGCCATGGTCAGGACCTGCCCTGTGAGTCTCATGCACCTCTCCCCAACACTGCCTGCTCTTCCCAGGGTTCTGGGTGCTGACCCCCAAGACAAAGCAGACAGCGCCCCTCACCATCGCTGCCAGCCAAGGCTACACTGACTGTGCCCGCCACCTGATCCGGCAGGGAGCCGAGCTGGATGCCCGGGTTGGGGGGCGGGCAGCCTTGCATGAGGCCTGCGCCCGGGCCCAGTCTGACTGTGTGCAGCTGCTGCTGACCTTCGGTGCCAAGGCCAACGTGTTGTCCGAGGAGGGCACGACCCCCTTGCACCTCTGTACAGCGCCTGAGTCCTTGAAGTAGGTACCTGGGGGAGGTGTGTGTGTGTGTGTGTGCGCGCACGCGCGTGTGCGTGCACCTCTCATACCCACATCCTCACAACAGTCTGGGAGACAGATCTCATTCCACTAGTGAGAAAACTGAGGCTCAGAAAGGTTTAGGGACTTGTTCAAGGTCACATATGCTAAGCCCAGGAGGCAAAAGCCTTGTTGCCTTTTTGGAAAACCCTGTTCCAACTATAGTCCTCTATCCCCTTTGAGTCCTCTGTAGCCGAATTCCTACCTGTTTTAAGGTGAGCATCAGGAAAGATGTTTCCCAACCTTAGTGCGAGGTCTCCCCCAAATTCCCTCCTCCCACATTTTTAAGATCAACAGGTTTTTTGGAGAGGAGGCATGGAAGGTTGGGCAAAATGGGTGAAGGGGAGTGGGAGATCAGGTTTCCGATTATGGAATGAGTAAGGCTTGGGAATTAAAAGGCTCAGTGTAAGTCAGTGATATTGTAATAGCGCTCTTACAGGACAGATGGTAGTTACACTTGCGAACAGAGCATAATGCATAAACTTGTCAAGTCACTAAGTTATACACTTGAAACTAATGTAACATCGAGTGTCAACTATACTTTAAAAAACAAAAACAAACAAACAAAAGAAAACGGGCTTTTTGACCTCCTGCGTGATGGTATTTGTACTTTCAAAAATCAGGTCCATAGCCAGGGCTGGACAACCGTGGTGGACAACCCCACAGCCCACATGCTCCGGACTTCTCCCTAGCCAGATCCAAATCAATGGTGGACCCAGAAGTGATTTCAATTTTCCAGCCCTTTCTTGAAAAGCTTTTTTTTTTTTTTTTAAATGAAAATGCTTTTAAAAAAAAAAAGATTTTATTTATTTATTTGACAGAGAAATTACAAATAGGCAGAGAGAGAGGAGGAAGCAGGCTCCCACTGAGAAGAGAGCCCAATGCGGGGCTCCATCCCAGGGTCCTGGGATCAAGACCCAAGCTGAAGGCAGAGGCTTTAACCCACTGCACCACCCAGGTGCCCCTTGAAAAACTTTTTAAAAAGATTTATTTATTTGAAATTTTAAAAAATAAATAAATAAAAAGATTTATTTATTTGAGAGAGAGAGAGCATGAGAGGGGGGAGGGTCAAAGGGGGAAGCAGACTCCCTGCTGAGCAAGGAGCCTGATGCAATGCAAGACTGAGCCCCGGGCTCCAGGATCATGACCTGAGCCAAAGGCAGTCCCTCAACCAACTGAGCCACCCAGGTGCCCCCTTTCTTAAATTCTTATGAGTGCACAGTGTGCTTTCCAACAGACTTTATCCCTTTAAGTGAAACTTACTGAAACCCTACTGAATGAGCTTGTCAGTGTTATTTACATGTAGTATTTAGAAACAAAACCTAGCCCATGACTAGAATTGACAGAGGAAATAAGTTCAGCAGTTTCATAGATGGCTGGCGGCTACTGCGTTTTTGCCCCCTAAGCCAAGCTCCTACTGGACCTGTGCACTGATGGAAGCAGGAATTCTGGCCATTTGAGGGGGAGGGACCCTGCCTCATCAGGGTTTCTTTGGGGTTGCTGTGTCTGCTCCTGGGTTTCCAGTGGCTGCCATTCTGGCTTTCTAATTATAAATTACTGTTAGTTTAATGGCATCATTTTTTTTTAAAAGATTTTATTTATTTATTTATTTGACAGAGATCACAAGTAGGCAGAGAGACAGGCAGAGAGAGAGAGAGAGAGAGAGAGAGAGAGAAGCAGGCTCCCTGTGGAGCAGAGAGCCCGATGTGGGGCTCGACCCCAGGACCCTAAGATCATGACCTGAGCCGAAGGCAGCAGCCCAACCCACTGAGCCACCCAGGTGCCCCAGCATCATTTTTTTTAAAGATTTTATTTATTATTTGACAGAGAGAGAGACACACACACAGCGAGATAGGGAACATAAGCAGGGGGAGTGGGAGAGGGAGAAGCCGGCTTCCTAATGAAAAGAGAGCCTGATGTGGGGCTTGACCCTAGGACCCTGGGATCATGACCTGAGCCAAAGGCAGACACTCAACTGACTGAGCCACTCACATGCCCAGTTTAATGGCATCATTGAGTTTGTTTCATGTTTGGTTTACCCCCTGGTGATTAATGATGCGTATTTGCCTCAACAGTGTTCTGGCCTTTTCTAGAGACAGAGCATGCGCTCCTGTGAGATGAAGGAAGGATGGGGTGGGGAAGAAGGTGAGAGGAAGAGAGAGAATCTTTTTTTTTTTTTTTTTAATTTATTTATTTGACAGAGAGAGAGATCACAAGTAGGCAGAGAGGCAGGCAGAGAGAGGTGGGGAAACAGGCTCCCTGCTGAGCAGAGAGCCGGATGCGGGGCTAGATCCCAAGAACCTGAGATCATGACCTGAGCAGAAATCAAGGGTCAGACACTTAGCCCACTGAGCCACCCAGGTGCCCCATGCTCCGGCCTATAGTTTTTCCAGGAACTGGGAGACCGTGAAACATGTGCTCCCTAAAACCTGATTGTTGTTGTTTGGTTCCGTTTGTTTTCTCTAAGGGAAAGTGGAGCAGGTCGATCCCCAAATGCCTTCCTTTGCTTGAGCGGGTGTCACTGGTCTGGAAGGGTACTCTTCAAGTTTGGCGGCAGAAGAAAATATTAGGACTTCTATTCCTTTTTCTTTCCAGCCCATACACTTTAATTTAATTTAATTTTTAAAGATTATTTATTTATTTGACAGACAGAGAGAGAAAGATCACAAGAAAGCAGAGAGGCAGGCGGTGGGGGCCGGGGGGGAAGCAGGCTCCCCGCTGAGCACAGAGCCTGATGTGGGGCTCGATCCCAGAACCCCGGGATGAAGACCTGAGCTGAAGGCTCAGGCTTAACCCACTGAGCCACCCAGGCTCCCCATCCCTTTAATTTTCTATATGTAACATTCATAGTGGACATGGTCATGGGTTTTCAAAACTTTTTGTGCTATCAAAATGTTAGGAGACCACTGGCATGTGATTCAGAACCAGGTCTTGGGGTCCCAATCTACTCAAGGAGTCAGGTTTTGGAACTAAAGATTAGCCCATGATTGGAATTTACGGAGGAAATAAACAGATTCGGGAAGGGACCATCTGAGGCAGAGAGTAGCATTCTGGCACAGCCTCTACCCTGCTGTGTGTCCTTGGCTGTACCACTGTCTTTCTCGGCTGAGTTTTCCATCAGAAGACTGAAGATGCTCCTGGTGACATCGTGGACCTCGCAGCTCTGCTGTAGGTCATGGGGCTTCCGTGAGTCTGATGGTGGACACCAAGGCTCGCCTTGCCGGCATGCAGGGTGGGAAGGAAGGGGGGAAAGGGATGACAGCAGACCAGGTCTTGGTCCCTCAGGATTTGTCTCTGGGTCTTGTGCCTTGTCCCCAGGTGTGCCAAGCTGCTGCTGGAGGCGGGAGCGACTGTGAACGTGGCGGCACAGGACAGCGAGGTGACCCCCCTGCACGTGGCAGCGGCTCGCGGCCTGGAGGAGCACGTGGCTCTCTACCTGGAGCACGGAGCCAACGTGCACCTGCGCACCAACCAGGGCGAGACCGCCCTGAACGCCGCGTGCGCGGGGGCCGAGGGCCCGGGCAGCGGCCGACAGCACCATGCGGCCGCGCGCCGACTCCTAGCGGCCGGGGCTGATCCCCGCGCTGCCGGCCGCAAGCGCCACACGCCGCTGCACAACGCCTGTGCCAATGGTTGCGGGGCCCTGGCCGAGCTGCTGCTGCGCCACGGCGCCTGCGCTGGAATGCCCAATGCAGCGGGCCACACGCCCATGGACTGTGCCCTGCAGGCCGTGCAGGACGCCTCCAACTGGGAGCCCGAGGTCCTCTTCGCTGCGCTGTTGGACTACGGGGCCCAGCCTGTGCGCCCAGAGGTGCGCGGGGAGAACCTGTGAAAGGAGGCCCCAGTTGGGCGGGATGCCTGTGACTGCAATTCCCCCGGGGGGGGGGGGGTGACAAGAGGCTGAGAGCCAGGTCCTGTAGGCAAAGGTCTGTCCTCACCTTGAGAAGGACCACTGAGAACTATAGGGGTGCGTGTGGAAGGAGAACAGCTCCCCAGGAAACTGGTGGGGGCCAAGAGGTTGCAGCCCCCAGAAGGTGGGGTAAACTGGGGCAGAGGAAAGCCTGAGGAGAGACTCAGACCTTAGCCTCCCAAATTTGCACGTGAGGGAGGCTTCTGTTTAGGCTGACCTTGGTTCTGCCCTAGGCTGGGAGAGCCATGGTGATCCTAAGACCCTCTTTTGATTTCTAGATGCTGAAACACTGTGCTAACTTCCCTCGGGCCCTGGAAGTCCTGCTCAATGCCTACCCTTGTGTCCCCTCCTGTGATACCTGGATGGACACAGTCCTCCCAGAGCTGTGGCAGGTATGTCCACCCCAGGGGCACAGCTCCTTCCTGAGTACTGGGGAGATGGAGAGGAAGGACGAGCCCTAGGCCTCATCCCTCCAGGATGGGCTTCCCAGGGTCTCCTGTGTCCCCCCACCCCCCGCCAAGCAGCTCAGAACAAGCTCTAATCCCACACATCTCCCCAGCCTCTCTCCCTGTACCATCGTGGGCATTAATCAGGTAGCTCTGACTCAGAGGGCACTGTGCCAGCATCTGTGGAGTGGTGAGTGCAGACATGGCCGAGCCTCCACCCTACAGAGTGGTCCCGTCTTCCATGACCCCTGCAGGGCTTCTGGGTTCTGAACCCAAGTCTTTCAAGATGCACCAAACCCCAGGGTGGGTATTGCAAATTCCCCGGGGCCCCTGGTGCTAGGTCATCCCCAGATGGAAGGGCAGGGTCAAGGGTGCTGGGCCATCTAATCTTGTTCCACTCCTGGCTTAGGAGCACGAAGCCTTCTACATCTCAGCCCTGAGCATGGCGAACCAGCCGAGGCGGCTGCAGCACCTGGCCCGGCTGGCTGTGCGTGCTCAGCTGGGCAGCCGCTGCCGACAGGCCGCCGCCCACCTCCCCCTGCCCCCTGTCCTCAGGGACTATCTGCTGCTGCGTATTGAGGGGCGTATCCAGTGAGCCCTAGGTGAGGGTGCTCCCAGAGCTCATACTGCCCCCTCCATCCGTCATCTCCCTACAACCCCGGAGGACCAACCCCTGGCTCCCTTGTCTACACGCCCCGTGCTCTCCCCGGCCAGCTCCCCATTCACTGGCTTCTAGAGCTACTTGCTGACCTCCCTCTTGACCTGAGCTTCAGCTTCCAACGGGATGATCTGCATACTCAGCCTTCGTCCGCCTCCATCTCTTTTGCTTAAGCGGATGGCCCTTCCAGCCCAAGCCAGTTGGGGGTGATCCTTATCACCCCCTGACCCGTTTACCTGTTTGGCCTCCTAAAGTGTGCGCTACTCTGCTTGTGCCCAAACTGCCTTTGTTGCTTGAAGGGAGGCCCTCCCTGCTTGGTCTTGAAATCCACGCCACGCAAGGATGCCGGAGTTTCTTTTGGGAATCACAACTCTGATTCCTGGTGGCTCCTTGCCACGGTCAGGCTAAAATCTAAATTCAGTAAGGGAGACCCATCTTCCTCCCCTGCCTCCGCCAAGCTTTCTGGCCTTCTGATCGCCCTTCTGCCTCTGAGGTTCCTGTAATCTAGCCTCACCAAACCAGGCAGACTTACGGGTTCCTGGATATGACCTGCTCTGATTGGCCTCTGGGCATTCTGCATGTGCTGTTCCCTCTGCCTGGTACACACCCTTCCTACATTTTTTGACTGGGCCAAAGCTAATTTGACTTAACCCACTAGCACGGTCTCCTCAGAGCCTTCCTTGGACTGCACTTACTTAATTAAGGGCCTGTGCCTGCCTCAGCTTGACTGGGACTGGGACTGTATTCCTTGAAAAGGCATGTGAGCAAATGGTTGTTGAGGAAGGAAGAAATGCATGATCCCTGGGACCCTTTTATGGTCGAGTCTCCCGCCCCACCCTGCCCAACCAGGGATGCATGATGTCTTAAACAATGTTCCCTACACGTGTGGTCTCGAAGGGCCTGTGACAGACAAGCCACTAGCTGTCCCTTCACTCTCTCATACCCTCCTCTGGTCCCAGAGTCAAAAGTACCATCCTTCATCTTTAAGAGGAATCTTTTAAGCCAAGCCAGTGTTTGTGAATGCAAATAAACAATGTGTGCCCAGAACCCAAGCGTGGATGTGTTAGGTCACATGTGCCTGAGCTGCCCCTCACTCCACGTTTATCGCCTCACCACGGAGCAACTGTTGCTCTTGTGATAGGATAAAGGGTATAGGAACAACAGAAGGCCCTTGCCAGACCCCAAGCCTGTAGTACCCACCACAGGAGGGTCCTTTGGCTGAGGGACCTTGGGCTGTCCACTCCATTACCATTTGGAGTCCCACAGTAGAGATGGGACAGGAGTCCCAGGGTCGGCCTCCTTCAGCTGTCGCCAGCCTCCTCGCCTCTGTGGAGAGTTGTATCTGCGGAGATTCCTTCCCTTTCTCCAACGCAAAGGCAATTTTGTACCGTCTTATGTAGAGCCACAAACTCTCCTTTCTAGAAGAAATGTTGGCTTTCATTTCGCAGAGCCAAAAGGCCGGACGGAAGAGAAAGAAATGCTTTGTGGTCCTGGGCCTAAGCTGGCAGCCTGGCTCTCAGGTTGTGGGGACGGTGGGGGGAGGAAGACGCTGAGCTGTCTGCCCTCTTCCAGGAGGTAGACCCCAGCGAGCTCAGCCTTTTCTGTTGTATTTACAACTATGACAAAAGACCCACTTAAAAAAACAACTGAGAGGGGCGCCTGGGTGGCTCAGTGGGTTAAAGCCGCTGCCTTCAGTTCGGCTCAGGTCATGATCTCAGGGTCCTGGGATCAAGCCCTGCATCAGGCTCTCTGCCTGCTTCCTCCTCTCTCTCTCTCTGCCTGCCTCTCTGCCTACTTGTGATCTCTGTCAAGTAAATAAATAAAAATCTTAAAAAAAAAAACAAAAACCTGAGAGATACATGAGATTATGAGTATTATTTGGGGTAGGAGATTTTCCTGGGTGAAAGCATAAAAGAAAGGATTAAAGGATCTGGATGCAGACACAATTTAAATTTGATTATAAAAGCACCGAATCGTAAACATAAGTGAAAGACAAAATATTGGGGGAAGAAATCCGCAACTAAAAGATTTCATTTCCTGGGGCGCCTGGGTGGCTCTGCCTTCGGCTCAGGTCGTGCCCTGGAATCGAGCCCCTCATCGGGCTCTCTGCTCAGCAGGGAGCCTGCTTCCCTTCCTCTCTCTCTCTGCCTGACTCTCTGCCTACTTGTGATCTCTCTTTCTCTGTGTCAAATAAATAAGTAAAATCTTCAAAAAAAAAAAAAAAAAAGATTTCATTTCCTTCACCTGGGAGGATGGGAACAGCATCTGTTTTATTCGCCTCTGGTGACTTGGTGGCTGTGCAGGGCTTTGCAGAGACTGGACACTCCACTCTTTGCCCAATCAACGAGTCGACCTTACCAGCCATGAGGGAAATGCAAATTAAAGCAATCAGAAGATACTGCTACCCCACTAGATGGAGGGAAATGGTGAAGGTCAATAACAGGGAGAGCGCATGAAGATCTAAAGATGGAAATTCTTGCTCATCCTGTTGGTGGGAAAGGAAATTGCTTTCTTTGGTGGGCAATCTAGCAGCACCCTTACCCTTAAACACCGCTCCCCATTACTCAGAAGGCTGGTACGCACGGAACATTCACCCCAGCACTGCCAGCAACAAAGCGACATGTGGGAGGTGGTGCACAAATCCTTCCTCTGGAATACAATGCAGCCCTTACAAAGGGTAGTCCCCGCCACAGGAAGGAACCAGGGAGGGATGCCAAGTGACTGTCATAGGCGTGGCCTTGAAAAGATCGCCTAGACTGCTGTTCAAGAGAAGAAACAAGTCGGAAAACGACATGTACAGCCAACAAGGCCAAACCCCATGATTGTAGATGGAAGAGAAAAAGGTCCAGAAGCAGGTGCCCAAGAATGATCCTCTGGGGAGGGAAGAAGACTGTGCCAGTGGGGCATTTTATGGTCCGGGTTTGAAATTTTTTAAAAATTTCAATCCCACTATTTTTAAAAAGATTTTATTTATTTGACAGAGAGAGAGAGAGAGAGCGCGAGCACACAAGCAAGGGGGCAGCAGACAGTGGGAAAGAGAGAAGCAGGCTCCCTGGAGCCAATGTGGGGCTTGATTCCAGCACCCTGAGATCATGACCTGAGCTGAAGGCAGAGGCTTAACCCACTGAGCCACCCAGGCACCGCTTATTTATTTTTTAAAAGATTTTATTTGGGTGCCTGGGTGGCTCAGTGGGTTAAGCCGCTGCCTTCAGCTCAGGTCATGATCTCAGGGTCCTGGGATCGAGTCCCGCATCGGGCTCTCTGCTCAGCAGGGCTCTCTCTCTCTCTGGCTGCCTCTCTGTCTACTTGTGATTTCTCTCTGTCAAATTAATAAATAAAATCTTAAAAAAAAAGATTTTATTTATTTATTTGATAGATAGAGAGAGAGAGAGCACAGTGAGAGAGGGAACACAAACAAGGGGAGTGAGAGAGGGACAAGTGGCTTCCTGCTGAGCAGGGAGCCCAATGCAGCGCTCGATCCCAGGACCCTGGGATCATGACCTGACCCGAAGGCAGACGCTCAATGACTGAGCCACCCAGGCGCCCCCCTGAAGTAAGTTTAATCACCACCCTCGGATAGGTTCAATAGGAGTCTAAATAGGGGGGTACTCCTGGGAGCAGCCTGGGTAAAATTTTTTTAAAGGAAGAAAACACAAAAGACCCAACAATTAATTTACAAAGTGGCTGATGAAACATGAAAAACTGAAAACCTCACTAGTGACCCAATGAATGAAATCAAAGGAACAGACACGCTTTTGTCTGTGAGATTGGCAAACATGGCATGAATGACAGAGAGTGGCTAGGGAAAGAGCAGTTTTAGTAAAACAGATTTCTTATACACACATTGGCCTAAGGCAGCATTCCTGGACTCACAGATTTATTCACTATTCAATAGCTATCTTAACTGCACACACAAGTGTAAAAATGCCGAAATTCCATAGGATAAGAAAAGCAAACATCCCAAGAACTCTATCATGAAAAATGTCCAAGGAGCTCAGATCCATTAAAATACACTGTTATGGGGCACCTGGGTGGCTCAGTCAAGGGTCCGACTGGGTTTCGGCTCAGGTGGTGCTCTCCCATCATAAGATCAAGCCCCATGTTGGATTCTGCACTCAGTAGGGAGTCTGCTTTGGATTCTCTCCCCCTCTGCCCCTCCCCATGCCCCTTTAAATAAATAAATCTTTAAAAACAAAGCAAAACAAACAACACAACTCAGTTTGCTAAGTGTTCTGGCAGAAGTCAGTCCATGCAGCTTGGGAAACGAGACTATAGGTACCAAACCCCAAACAGATACCTGGTACCTGGAGCCGTGAAAAAGCCAGATGTGCTGGCCCCTGGACAGGGCAGGCCTGGCCATGGGCTCTGCCTTCTTGGGCTTCAGAGGTCACTGGTCAGTCATTTATTCCCTAATCAGGTTTCACTTCCCTTCTTTTCCTCCATTCTTTCCTCCTTATAACGTCTTATAAACATCTTCAGGGTTGTCACGTCTCTCAGAACCTCCACCCATTTATTCCCTGCCCTCTCTCACTTCCATCCTGTTTTAGGGGAAGAGAAACAGTCGTAGGCACGACTCACACTGCCGTGGAAATGGAAATAGGTGCACCAGGTGTATCAAAACCTGAACAATGTGAGCACCCTTTGATCCAGCGATCCCATCTTCAGAAATTTATCCTAGGGAAAAACATCATGGGTGTGAACAAAAATCTGTCATCAAAGACGCATAAAGAGGTTTATGAAAACATTGTTTAAAAGCAAAGTACTGAAAACCATCTAAATGTCCATCCAAATGAGATAATTAGCTAAAAAGCTAGGGAGCAATATGGAAAATGGTACTGTTGAACAGCTACTTAAAGCTATGCTATGATGCTATAAAAATATTCAATGACACAGGAAAAATTTTATGGTATATAGTTGAGTGAAAAAAAGGAGGGGGCTAAATATTGGCAATTAAGATCGTATATATAGAGAGAGGAAATGAAAGAGTGAGCTCGAGCACTAGATGACTTTAGCTATAGCACTAATGGCAAATTTGGATATTATGTGAGCCTCAGTTTCCAAACCTATAAAATGGGTACAATAAGAGCTACTTGACAGGACTCCATAAGATAAGGTATATGAAGTACTTAGCACAGTACCTGGCACATAATAAACTCTCAAAAGCATTAATGGTGGTTCAGCTCATTAGTTTATTCATTCCCTCAAGCATTTATTGAGAGCCCTTGAACTTGCTACTCTGTCTGGAAATTTGCTTGGTAACCTTATTCACTCTTCAGAATTCTGTTTAACTGTACCCTACCCCTCCTGCATTCTTCAAAATAAAAACATGCTTTGGCTCAGGTCATGATCCGGGGGTCCTGGGATCGAGCCCCGCATCTGGCTCCCTGCTTGGCGGGAAGCCTGCTGTCCCTCTCACACTATGTCTCTCTCTGTCAAATAAATAAATAAAATGTTATAAAAATAAAAGGGTTTAAATGGTAAATTTATGTGTATTTCACAATAAGGCTTGGAAAAAAGAATAAGAAGCCAGACAGCTTGATTCCATTTATACAAGGTATGAAAACAGAGGAAACTAATCTATGGTAAGGAAAGTCGTAATACTCTTTGTAAGGTGGTGGCTGGAAGAGGACATAAAGGGGGACTTTGGGGTCATTTTTTATTTCTTTATCTCAGTGCTGGTTCCACTGAGTTCAGTTCCAATCAGTTCAGTTGGTGAAAACTACCGAACTCTTCACTTGTCTGTTTGCCCTCTCTGCCTTTTTTATACCTGAACCAAAAGTTCACCAGAAAACAACAAAAATCCTGACATGTCTTTGGAAAAAAAGTGTTTTTAAACATTTGTTTACGTATTTTAGTGAGAGGAAGGGAGAGCGTGAAGGGGGTAGAGGCAGAGAGAGGCAGAGGGAGAGGGAGAGTACCAAGCTGACTCCTTGCTAAGCATGGAGCCCCTAGGGAGGGGGAACTCAATCTCGTGACCCTGAGATCAGGACCTGAGCTGAAATCAAGCGACTGACGCTTGGGGCTCCTGGGTGGCTCAGGTCAATGATCCCAGGGTCCTGGGATGGAGCCCCGCATCAGGGTCTCTGCTTAGCCAGGAGTCTGCTTCCTCCTCCTCTCTCTCTGCCTACTTGTGATCCCTGTCTGTCAAATAAATAAATAAAATCTTTAAAAAAGAGAGAGAGATAGAGTCTGATGCTTAACAGACTGAGCCACACAGGTTCCCTCAAATTTTTAAGTAATCCCTAGGACAAGCGTGGGGTTCGAACTCACAACCCGTCTGTGCTAGCCAGGGCTCCCTAAAGAATTTTAATTGCAAAAATCTAAGTTCTTGGGAGCTGAATCTTTTTCTCCTGTTTTCTTCTGGGCTCCTTTTCTTGTGCCTTAAGCCTGCGCTGAATCTGTGCATTCTTTGAAAGGCTTTCTGGCATTTTTTACCAAGGTCCCTCAATACCTGGAGCCAACCGAGACGGTAACTAAACTGCCTCCGGCCTTAGAATTGAACTTTTGGAGGTCAGAGAGACCAGTCCTTACTGATCCCGCTAACCAGGAGCTCATTGTGCGTTACAGAGCAGTAATAAAACCAATCAACCCTGGAGGCTGGGAGCAAGGCCAAAAGAACATGCCCGGACCGAGAAAGAGCCGCTCACGATCTGCCCGACTATGCCAGCACGCTGGTCCCCCAGAAACGAAGCCACGCCTTCTCCCAAGCACCACCCCCAACTCTATGTGGTCCTGCCCCTCACCCGTGGGCTCTTTATGCTCCGCCCAGTAAGCTTGGCCCCGCCCTGGGAGGGCGACGATCCCGCCAACAATAACTCCGCCCCTCCTTCCGCTAAGAAACCAGTCCTTTTTAAAGAATACGTTTACGTCAGCCCGCCTTACGTAAACTTACGTCATCAGTGCAGAGCGCGGAGGCGGGATTTCCTGTCTCTGATTAAAACAGCTTCCGGGAGAAGCCGGAAGAGACGGGACCCCGGACAGAATCGGGGATAGCCAGCCCCTCCCCCGGCCCCTACGGAAAGGTGAGTCCATGGGCCGTCCTGGCGAAGTCAAAACACTTAGTCTGGCCGTTTCAGGTGAGGACCTCTTTCCCTATCCAGGCACAGTACCGGCTCAATCCCCCTTTAATTTCCCATGACTCCCCGCGTACTCAAGCCCCGCCTCCAGGCCCCCAGCCCCGCCCCAAAGTTTGAGGGGTGTGAATGGTTTGTGACCCCCTCACCGGACTCTACCCCTTATGGGCTGGGATAATTGAGCTTGGCGGCCAGGAACTAGGTAGACTTTCGCCTCGGGTGGGCCCACCGACTCCTCTCCAGCGCCGCGGGAATAGGGCCGCCCCACGCGGAGTCTTCGCCTCAGAAAAGGCAGGGTCGGGACCCCTCCTCACCGCGCGGTCAGGGTCGCCTACAGACTGAGGAGACCCCCCAAAGGCCTCTGAGGCGGGAGACGTGGGGTCCTCCCCAACCCAAGAAAGTGCCCTGTGTCTGTGCCAGTCGTTTTCGCCTCTGTTCGCCGCAGTTTCCTTTTCTGTAAATCAGGATTGGTGACATTAACCATCTTACCGTTAGGGGCTAGTTGTGGGAGCGATAAGTAATTGCTGCCATTTATCTATTGAACCATTGCAATGTGCCAGACTCTGTGCTAAGTATTTTGCTTCGTTGATTTCCCGTCACCGTCAAAACACCTTATGAGGTAGGTACTATTTTTAACCCCATTTTACCGATGAGCAAGCTGAGGCTCTGAGAAAGTTGTCCGAGATTAGAGAGCTAGTAAGAGGCAAGGCCAGGATTATAGTTAGGTTTTTTTTTGTTTTGTTTTTTTTTTACTCCAGGGCCCATGTTCTAAATAAGATGTGGAAGCTATTCAGATGTTGCTATGTCCTACAGATATTCTTTGAGCGGCGACTATGGCATTATGCTGGGCACTAGGGTACATAGAAAAATACATGTGATCCTGTCTTTCAGAAGTCTAGTAGAGAAAGATGGACCGGTAGAGGAGTATAATGAAGTTTTATAGGTATTGTGAGAATACTCTGTTGATGCTAATCATCAGATTGGATTTGCCTGGGGACAGTTGTGAAAGCCACACATTCTGTGAGGGAAAGAGTAGGTACTCTAAAGGAGCAAGCCACCATCCTTCTGCCTTTCTAAGAAATCGCCAGGGGAGAAACTACACCGTGCACAAAGAGAGATAGGGATATGGATTGTGAGAGCTATTTTGGAATATTTTCCAAATCCTTTCCAGTTAGTGGTTTTGCAGTTTTGAGCCTCTGTTGGTGTTTCTGGTGTCTGTCCTCCTTCGCTTCCTAGGACTTGTCAGAAGAATTTCAGAGGTGGTAGACACGGTGCCTGCTGCATGATGTCTGCTGATGGTTCCTGCAGATGTGTCCCCTTTGGGGTGGTCTGACCATGCTTCTGATGAAAAATTAATTTTTTGGTTCTTGACATCTGAACCTGAATACGTGACCACGAATGAGGTAGGGTTCAAATGGAAAAATCTGGCAAGAGTGGCTGCACTATGCCTCCAGAAGACCCTAAAATAAAATATTTCAGCCTCTTTGGTCTCTCAGAAGCCACCTTGGAGGCTTCTGAGGGGGGCATAGTTGCTAGACCAAGTGATAGAAATCCTAGAGAAACTCAGGGCATAAGGAAGCAAACGTTTATTCCCCACCTACCAAAAAAGCAACAGGCAGTGACAGCAGCAGTCACCACAACAAAGCCATGAAATGTTCCTGATGATCCATGCTCTTTGGGAGCTCGAAATGAGAGAGGAAGGATGTGGAACCTGAAAGCTAGTGTTTAACAATAGAGGCAGAGGGTAAGTCCTTAGCTTTATGTTGGGGGTCCAAGGGTAGGAAGGTTTGTTCCCCCTTTTGTAGGACGCTGAACTCCATTTTCTTTCAGGGCTGACTCAGTTAGGACCTGAAGAAACTAGGAACCTGGTTGCAACCCTACATGCCTTGCTGATGCTGTCCTCCTTTGTTCCTGCAGTGTCGACCCAGTCAGCGGCCAGGCCATGGAGTTCTCTGATGTCACCCTCATTGAGGGTGTGGGTAATGAGGTGACTGTGGTGGCAGGTGTGGTGGTGCTGATTCTAGCCTTGGTCCTAGCTTGGCTCTCTACCTACGTAGCAGACAGCGGTAGCAACCAGCTCTTGGGCACCATTGTGTCAGCTGGAGACACATCCGTTCTCCACCTGGGGCATGTGGACCATCTAGTGGCAGGCCAAGGCACCCCAGAGCCAACCGAACTCCCCCATCCATCAGAGGGTAATGATGAGAAGGCTGAAGAGGCTGGCGAAAGTGGGGGAGACTCCACAGGGGAGCCTGGAGCTGGGGGCGGTGTTGAGCCAAGCCTCGAGCATCTGCTTGACATCCAAGGCCTTCCCAAAAGACACGCAGGCCCGGAAAGCAGCAGTCCAGAGGCCCCTCTGAGATCTGAGGATAGCGGCTGCCTCCCTCCCAGCCCCGGCCTCATCAGTGTGCGGCTCAAATTCCTCAATGACACCGAGGAGCTGGCTGTGGCCAGGCCGGAGGATACTGTGGGTGCCCTGAAGAGGTGAGTGGACCGGAAAGTGGGCAGCTGCTCATACCCCACGCCCACAGCCTTTGGTCGCCTAAGAGGAGCCTGGGATCCACCTGGGAGTGGCGGGGAGGTATCGGGTCCGGCCCCCACCAAGGCTGGGTGGGATACCTCTTAGAAACTTACCCTTCACTTCTTCCCTCACTGCCCTGTCTGTCTGGCCCAGGCCTGTCAGCCTTCTCATTCGTTGCCTTCTGTCTTGCCTTCTATCTCGTTCATCCTCGCAGTAAATACTTCCCTGGACAGGAGAGCCAGATGAAACTCATCTACCAGGGCCGTCTGCTGCAGGACCCAGCCCGCACACTGCGTTCCCTGAACATTACCGACAACTGTGTGATTCACTGCCACCGCTCACCCCCAGGGTCAGCTGTTCCAGGCCCTTCAGCCTCCCTGGCCCCCTCCTCGGCCACTGAACCCCCCAGCCTCGGCGTCAGTGTGGGCAGCCTCATGGTGCCTGTGTTTGTGGTGCTGTTGGGTGTGGTCTGGTACTTCCGTATCAATTACCGCCAGTTCTTCACAGCACCTGCCACTGTCTCCCTGGTGGGGGTCACTGTCTTCTTCAGCTTCCTAGTATTTGGGATGTATGGACGATAAGGACATAGGGAGAAAATGAAAGGCATGGTCTTCCTTCTTTATGGCCTCCCCCCTTTCCTGGCCAGAGCTGGGCCCAAGGGCATGGGAGGGAGGGGTGGAAAGGATGTGGCAGGTCCTCCTCCATAGGACATAGGAGGCAGGTAAAGGGCCTCCCCTTCACATCTCCAAGGGTACAGATAGCCCATCTCTGTGCAAGCACAACTCAGGTAGAAACAAGGATGTCATCTTCCTTCACTTGTAGGGTCCTAAAGTTCAGAGCTGAGCTGATGGCCCAGCTCAGTGGGGAGCCTGGGCTCCGAGGATTCCCTCCCAGCTGTGGCCCTAGCTCTTCCCATTGTCCTGCATGTCTGCTCCTCAGTACCCAGGGCTGCCTGCCAGGGCAGTTCAGCATGGCCCCAGCATACTTCTGTAGGGAGCCTGGAGTATTTTTCTGTTTCTTAAGGGAATATCTGTCTTTTGAGACTGAAGTCACACAGCAGGAATGAAGGTCATGTCTGCTTCCCTTACAGGCACCTAGCCGCCTCTTACCTTCTCTCTCCGCCCCTGTAGCAGGAATAGGGTGTTCTCTGTGTTCTGGATAGTTTCCAGTGTTCTCCCCTTTTTTTCAAAGCACTTTGCTTGTTTTTTTTTTTTTTTTTTTAAATAGTCCTTTATAGAGCTCAGTCAGAATGGGGATTGGGGCACAAAGCCAAGCCCCCAGCATTGGGAGAGGCCAAGCCACAGCTGCTGCTACCCTAGGCCTAAGGCTGTAAGCAAGAGACAGCTCTGGCCCTCAGCCAGTGTCCTACCCTGCCCAGCTCCAAGGACGAGCTCTGGGTATGGAGCCTTGGGCCCCAGGCCCTTGCTTCTGGGCTTCTCAGATGGAGGGTCAGTGTCTGTGACTAAATAAAGTTCCGTTTTGTGGCTGTGGAGCCTCCTGTGACATTAAGAGAATGGCTTTGCTCTGCCCCCATTGACATGGTAAGGAGGGTGGATAGGCCGGGCTACCAACGGGAGATGCAGTTTATTTACACCAGCAGCCATGGGGGCAGGGGAAATACACAGCGTTTACAAAGTTAGCTACCTGTACAGGATGGATTACATATGCAAAAATAAAAATCTCAAGACCACAGGACAGCGTGAGCCCCACCCCCCTCCCCCAATGACCCCAGCATGCGGTAATGCCAGGCGGGTGGCCCCTGGGCATGCGGGGGGGAGTGATGCATGGAAGGAAAAGCCACCGGCCATGGAAATTAGTACAGAACCCCCCCACACACACTCAGACACATGATAGGATACAGGTGGACGACACCTAGCCGGGGTGGGAAGGATGGGAATTGAGACCCACACAGCCTGCTGTTAGAGGGAGGGGAGTGGAGAGCTCCTAGCCCCTGTTCAACTACATGGTAGGGGGGCACACTCTCCCCAGAAGGAAAGGGGTTTGCTCCCTCAGGGTCCCTGCTGGACCAAGCCCATCTCTTACCCAGCTTGGGCAGGGGGCTGTGCCCTGAGGGCGGGCCAAGGAACAATGGGGAAGTGGATGTGGACAAACCAGTTCCCAAACTACTTCCCACTTCTCCCTCCTCCAACCAGAGGGGGGAAAGGGAGAGGCCAGAGGGGAAAGGGTATGGTAGGGCCTGAGCTGCAGCTGCCTCTCAGAAGGGAGAATGGCCTGAGCTGTCCTCCCTTCACCTTCAGCCCACTCCCAAGACTTCCTTTGGAAGCAGGCTGGAGGCTGGCTGAAATCCTCCTTTCCCTCTGGCTTCCCCTTCGAGGGAGAAGACTATGGAGGGTCAAGAACAGAGGAGCCCAGGCCCCAGGATTTATTCTAACTCCTGCCAAAATGTGTTTGGCTTTTTAAAAAATAATCACAATTCTTGGGTTAAAAACCAATTTGTAACCAGGCATCAGCCACAATCAGAACCACCCCAGGGTGGGGAGGGGGGGGCTGGGGTTCCAGACAGGGTACTGCAGCCCTATCTCTTGTTGTTCCCTTAACCCTCTAGGGTCCCTAACCCAAAATCAGTCCAACCAGTCCTGGGTACTAGCTACCCAAAATGTGGGATGGCTCCTCCTGGGAAGAGGGCAGGGTTCACATCCAGCAAATGCCAGAGAACATGGCTCAGGGTCAACTCCATCCCTGTGTCAGTCAGCTCTGCTCCCAGCCCAGACCGTAGTCCTCCAGCTCGGCTCCTGGGAGCGATGGTGCCCACGTGGAGGTGGGACGGTACATCTTTTCAGGATGTAGACCAGGCAGGTGGGCACACTGGCATGACAGTCCCACAGAGGGGCAATGCCGAGGCACGACAGCCCTCCACTGACAACCCAGAGCACGGAGACTAGCCTCTGCCCACCCCAACTCCTAGCAAAGGGGGAGAGGTAAAAGATCAGGATTTTCCTCAGAGCCCCAAACCACGAGTACAGAATAAATAACTTAAAAGCGGCTAAGGAAGGGGAAACAGGGGAGGCTTCGGAGGCAGGAGCATCAAGAGAGGAACTGAAGCTGGTCAAGGTGAAGGAGGGGGTAGCAAGCAGCAGTTGGGAACTTGGACTGCCCTGCTAGGGCAGTGGGGCAGGGGAGGCGGGAGGAACATGGGGCCACCCCAGGAGGGTGAGGCTGGGCCCCTTCCTGGGGCAGGGAATGAGGTAAGAAAACATTTCAAATAAAGCAGCACCGTTCCCTCTCACCTTGGGGCCCCACTCCTCACCAGCCCTGGGTCAGGGAGGAAAGGTAGGGGGGGGGAGTCATTCTGATACACAGCTCCCTCTTCCTACCCTCCCCTTGCCTCTTCCGTGAAGCTGTAGAGGCTGGAGGCCCTTTCCTGGCACCCAACAACAAAAGGACAGCTCCTGCTGCCAAGGAGGCCCATGGGGACTGAGGGGAAAGGGCTGCCCCTGTGAGGGGCAGGGAAGGCGGTGGCAGTTCTGGACGCCCACCTCAGCAGACAGCTTGCTGGGCCTGCCTACCCCTTGGATTGGGGGCATCTGATAGGATTCTGCACACAGACAGGACACACCCAGCCCTGCCCCTCAGCTCCAAGCACCAGACCCATTCACATTGCTGAGGGCGGCTGGGGGAGGCCCCCTCCAGGCTCAGCTTCCAACCCACAGCCTCCCCGGTAGCCACAATGCTTCTCGGCAGGGCTTAGTCCAGTTCCTGGGGTGGGGGGCAGGCAGTGCCCTGGCACAGTGCCCAGGTCAGGCCCCTGGCCTAGCTGGACATCCAGTAACTCACAGAATAAATAGGAAAACCGCCTCCCCACCGAACTTATGTCCAAGGCATAATATGTCCAGGTCTGAGTCCTGCATGCCAAGGGGTCGTGCTCCGTCGCAGAGGACCCTGACACCCCCCAGGGGCGCATAACTGGATCCTCTGCCTGCCTGGCCCCACCAAGCTTCCCAAGCCCAAACCCCCAGCAGCCGTCCATTCGCCAGGCTTTGCCACCTGGGTGGGGGTTGGGAGAGAGGGCTCTGCTCAGCCAAAGGCTAACCCTTGCACCCAAGTCAGTTGATGTCATCGTAGATGCTGGGCGTCGGGGGTGCCGGTGGCTTTGGCTTCTTCTTCTTGTTGGAGCCCAGGCTGGAGGCAGTCCCTACCAGGCTCAGATGGGATTTCTTTTTCTTGGTTTTCCGTGACTCAGAGCTGTTGGTACCTGAAGAGAGAGAGGCACCATGGATGCAGGCTGGGCTGTCAGGAGAACACGGGCGTGCCCACAACCCTGGCTTTGGGCGGAGAGCCCATGGGGCCCAGATGCATCACCTACCTAGACCCCATCCCTGATTCTCACTCGTCTTGGAGGAGCCTGAATCGGAGGGCGAGAGATCAGAGGAGCCGTCCCACTGAAGTCGGCTGATCAGGGCCTGGCTGTCAGTCATGTCAAAGCTGTCATTATCCAGGGAACTCTCGACCTCTGGAAGGACGCTGGAAAGAAGAGGGGTCAAAGAAGGGCTTCAGGGATACCAATCATCATCCTAATCTTCCGCAACCCACCACCCTCCCCGGAGGCTCCCTTACGCTGAGGGTCCAAGGAAATAAATGCGCACGGCTCGCCGCTGCTCATCTGTGTGCTGGGGGCAGCGCACGGACCTGGTGGGGAGAGAACTCGTCAGACCCTGACAAGGCAGGAACAGTCTGAGAACCTCAGGTGAAGCCCCTTTCCCCTAGCAGAGGTGGGAGGAACGGACACAGACAGGGAGGGGATAAACAGAGTGCCCCCAGATTGTGGCCTAAGGCCTGACCATTAGAGGAGGGAGGGAAAGGGTGGGAGCCCCATTGCTCAAGTCCAAGGGTACTCTCGACCCATGCCCAGGATGAGTGTGCGGAAGGGACCCCAGCCCCCTTTTCTAGGTTCTAAGCTCACCTTGTGCACATCTTCTTGGTGTGTTCAGAAATCACCCCACATTGCTGGAAGAGGAATATAAGCTGAAAGGAGGGACGGAGGGGAACCCACTCTAGACACTAGGTATTCTCCTCTGTACAGATGCTAGAAATCGGCAGGCAGAAATCGGCCGCAAGGTATCCAGAACAGACAGTCCCAGACTACCACAGGCCGGGAAACCTAATTCCAGAGAGAGTGAGCTAGGTGGCCCTGACTGCTGTCACCAGCCTCTTCCAGGGACGGGACCACTGCCTATGGCTCCAGCCCACTCCCAAGGGCCTCCCTCTCGCCGGTCTCTCACCGTGGTGAGCAGGTTACGCAGCTCGTCCGGCCCCAGGGTTTCGTAGCTGATCCCAGTTGAGTTGTTATACTAGGGGAGAATCAAAGGTACAGGTCAGAGAAAAGGCGGCTCGGGGGGCTGGGGGGGGAAGGGACAGATGGGGTTGGGGAACCAGTCCCTCTGGTCCTTCTCTGTGGGGGGAGGGCCCTGAGCCAACCCGGCACTTTTCCAGGGACACTCTTCCCATCCCACCTGCTTTGTCGGGAAGGGGCTGGAGCCCAGCGAGAACAGAAATATGCAAGACCAAAATACCCCGTCTAGTGCTTCTGGCCTCAGCATTCTGATCCCCACCCGTCCAAATTCCACCCAACTCACAACTGGGGAAATGAGAGAGAACCTTAGAGGGGCGGCACCCACTCACCTTAAAAGGATCCGAATTGCTAAGTTCCCCTGAAGAAGAAAAAAGAAGGGGAAGGGTGTTTGATGCAGAGGTACAGACAGAGAACCCTGAAAATAACCAGAGAGGAAGTGGGGGTGACAGAAGGATCACAGGCCCTCCCTCGATACCCCGGCTCCCCTAAGACCCCACCTCCACCCTCCAGCAGTGAGTCCCAGCAGACGTACCTAGAATCACCCCCATCGTTCAAGCCCCACTTACCATTTTTGTGTTTTAAAGACTTGGATCTTCGAGGGGAATTGGGGTTCTGGAATGGGAGATACCACAGCTTTGGGGAAAGGGTAACGATAAGGGGGAGCCGAGAACCCAGGGAAGGAAAAAAGATTTGACAAAGAAACATCCTCAAATTCCTACTCTTCCTCCCCAGTAAGAGGCCCACCTACCCATATTCCGTCCTCCCCTTCTCCCCCAAGGCCTCCACTGCCCTCCTACCCACCACAGACACCCTCATCCCGAAACCCAGTGAGGAACCCCATGACCTCACACTTGAGTCAAGACACCCGAGGACTCCCTGCCCAAAGGGGAGGGTTCTGTCCTTCGCCCAAATTTCCCTCATGCTTGCCCCGGCTCTCACCTTGTCTGATTTTCTCTTCTTGGCTGTATCAGACAAAAACAAAAGGTCAGGGTCACTCAACCTAAGTTCTCAATCTAGAACCCCACGGAAACACACCAAGCCACATTCTCCCCTCCTCACTCAACCTAACAACTTGTGACCATTACCTACCCAACTCCTACTTGCCCACCTCACCCCGATGCCCGCCCCCCATCCCAGCTTCCCCGGAGTCCCCAAACACCTTTCTTCTCTGAGCCATAGGACCAGTCGTTGTCATTGATGTCATCATTATCCTCTTGGTCACTCTCCGACTTGTTCATATTGTTGCTATTGGCAATCCTGCCAATGGAACAGAAGAGAAAGGGTCAAGGCGGCCACCTCTCCCTGCCACTGGCCGCAAAGGCCAAGCATGTGCCACCCCTGAGCCCTACCAAGGCCCCAGGGGGAGGGGGACTACGCCTCGGAACATGGCACGAGAGAGAGGAGCCTCGCAGCTTTGGGTCCTCACCGGCGGTTGGCGATGCGGCTGCTGTTCCGGCCCATCCCCAGGCACTTCTCCAGATGGGGAGCGAAGCGGGAGGCAGCGATACTGCGACTGCAGTTGGGGCAGACACACTCCTTGCTCTTCCACTGGTTGAAAACCTGTCCAAAGATGTCCAACCCCGGCTGGTCCACGATCTCTGGGGACAGGAGAGGCGTGGCGATCAGGGCAGGCGGGGGACCTCTTGTTTCCTGCCCATGGCCCCGTGGCCTCTTGAACCCAACCCCACCCCCTCTACCACCAAGGCTTGCAGCAGCTTTGGGGGCTACATCTGGTCCAGCTGCCAGAGAGGGGACTTCCAAGGATCCCAGGGGGGCAGGGGCTGGACAGCTCTCCTTCAACCCTGAAGCTCACCAAAATCCTTCATGCTATCAGGGTCCGTGTCGTCCAGGAAGAAGTAGCCACACTTGACAGCCCGGTGCACCTCGAAGCAGAATCCCAAACAAGAATCCTCAACCAGGTCCGCGTATATCTCCTGAGCGATGGCCTGGGCCCAGGGGAGAACGTCCGCGGTCAGGAAGAGTCACAGTCCCCTGGACTGAGAGCAACTCTCACCAACCACATCTGCCCATTCGCCCTGGCCCCAAATCATGCTTTCTTCTGCCATTTTCCCCATCTTGACTTCGCGTCCTTTCTTCTTCCGGATCCTTGGGCCTTCTCGGCTGGCTATTCCCTTTAAGGAACCAGGCTGACTACCCCAATTCCTCTTTGGTGTGAATGCCAGATACAGTGGCGTAGAGACGCCCAGAGAAAGAACTAGAGGCACGCGTGGGGCAGCCCTCACCTCTAGTTTGCTGTTATCCAGGCCAGACAAAGACATTTCCTCCATTTTCATTTGTAAACTCTTGTGGAGACGGCGCTCTGACTGCTCATAGCACAGCGGGCGGCAACACGGCTGCACACACGGGGGTGGGGGGTTCTGGTGTGAGGCCAAGGCACCTCTGAAGACCGCCACCTCCCCTCTGCACCTCGCTGCCCAGAGCCTAATCCTGGCATCAGGATCTACCCTTCCCCAAGGCCCAGGCTCACTGAGTCTGGATGGTCCTTCAGGGCCTGAAACCCCAAGGCGGCCTAGTCAGAACTGAACTCGGGCCCTGGACTCTGCTACCAGACAAAGTCTGGGTCTATGGGAGGCAGCAGCTCACCCCAGGTCCCCCAAACTCAAACCCCTCTTCCATACCCATGGTGCAATGCAGCAGGGGGAGGAGAAGGAACTCTAAGGCCTCAAAGCAAACCCACAGGGTGTGGCAAAGAACTGCACAGACTCCTAAATGCACCCCCCCCTTCCCTAGGCTCTCCTCAGAGTCACCTCTGCTTTCAGCCAGGATGTCCACTTGGGGGGGTACTGCTACCAGAAGTAGGAATGGCCCTAGAACCCTACAACCTTCACCCCACTCTGTCTTCCCTTGAAATAAGCCTGTGACTACAGCAGGGGAACAGAGCCCACAGAAACCGAGAGCTGAAGGAGCCTTTCCAGCCACCATGATCAAGAAGAGGGGTAGAGCCCGCCTGGGATGGCATGCCGGGAGTGGGCACTCCCCTTACCTGTTCTTCTTTTAGATAACCACCCTCCCTCCCTCAGGACCAGCCCGGAAGTCTCTCCAAGAGCCCCAAAGTCCAGGAATCCCCACCAAAGGAATCAGAAACAGCGCCCACAGTCCGGGGCCCCTCTGTACGGTGGGTACGAGTTTAAGGAGCTGCCGGCCTAGAGTGGGGTGGGGACTGACAAATGAGCCAGGGGCACTGGGGAGGGTAGGAGGCCGGGCCTCGGCTCTTCCCCCGTCCCTGCGGCACTGCTGCTGCATCATACCGACTGGGGGGAGGAGAGCCGAGCCGCCCGAGGCCGGCGCCGGTCCGGGACAGTCCGACCCCTAGAGAGTGGGCAGAGTGGGACGCGTCCCGGCCCCTCTCCTTCCCCGCCCGCCGACAGCCCCAGCCGGCCGGGGAGAGGAGTCCGGGAGGGTGTCTCTATTGTCCCGGGGGCTGGGGCCTGGCTCCCTAACAAAGGCCCCGCGCCCCCTCCCCGGCCGGCCCTGCCCCGCCCAGGGGGGACCCAGACAGGGGGAGAGCTGGGGGCCCCGGCCGGGCCGGGAAGCCGGGGGAAGCCGGGCGTTTCCGCGTCGGCCCGGGGGGAGGGGAAGGGGCGCTGACCCAGACCTGGGGGGAGGGGGCCCAAGCCCCGCCTCGGGCCCCGCCCCCCGCCCCCCGCAGGCCCCTCCCCCGTCCCCGTCTCCGTCCCGTACTCACCCCGCCCGGGGGGCCGCGCCGGGGCCCGGCGGCCTCTCAGGGCCGCGTCCTCCGGCGGCGGCGGCGGCGGCGGCTGCTCCGGAGCCCCATGTCCGTCGGTCCGTCCTCGCCTCTCCCCGGGGCCCAGGGCCCGGGGCCGGGGGGTCGGGCCGCCCCCCCGCCTCGCCGCCTCACCGGGCGGCCATGGCCCCTTCCCCTCCCTTCTCGTCCCGTCGCCGCCTCCTCCTCCTCACCTCACCCCGCCCGCGCGCAGTCCGCGCGCCGTCCGCGCGCCCCTCCCCCCGCCCCCCACTCCAGCCCGCCTCTCCCGGGCGGGGGGTGCGGCGCGAGCCCGGAGCGCGCGCGCGTGCCGCGACCGGAGGATGGATGGATGGAGCGAGCGAGAACGCGAGCGTGCGCGCGCGCGCCCCTCTCCCCCTCCCTCCGCGCGGGCGCGAGGCCAAGCGCGAGCGCGCTCCAACCTCCTCCTCTTCCTCCTCCCGCCCCTCTTCAACACCCCGCCCCCGCCCTCCCTTCCTCTTCCTTCTTTCGCTTTCGCGCGCCCAGCGACTGCTCGCGCCTGCTAGAAGGGCCCGAGCGCGTGCATCTGCCCCGCGGCCGCAGCTCGGCAGCATTTGCTCCAGGGGGCGGGGACCGGGCGGGGAGGAGGGGCGCCACGCCGCCGTCCAAAGTACCGGCGGACGGGGACGGGGGCGGGGAGATGGGCGGGGCTTTCGGGAGCCACCTCGGCCAATCACCATCTCGCCTCGGTCCGGCCGGCCCAATAGGATAGCGGTGGGTGGAGCGACGTTCAAGGTGAGGTGCGCGGTGCGCTGGGGGCGGAGACGTTGTGCCGTCCCGGCCGGCTCCGGGGCGGGGGCAGCGGGTGGCGTCGAAAGAGAGCGCCGGCTCCCAGCCGAGCCTGGGACGCCTTCCGGCCCAGGATCCCCCGCCCTTCCCTCGGGGCTCCCGGCTCTTCTCCCCCCACCCCCCCCAACTCCGCCCCCGCCCCCGGCGCCCCCACTCCGGCATTTACCCCGTAGCGTGCAGCCACTTCTCTGAAGAGGCCGGAGTTGAAGTGGGGATCTATTAGCACCTCAGGGCAGAAAACCTATGGAGCCAAAGGGGCTCGTCCGAGCCTCCGTTCCCCTGTTTCTGGGCGGGTCTCAGCCCACTCCAGGCCTGCGAGCCAACGAACGCCCGAGATGAGGGTCCTCTGCTGAGGGCGGAGGCCGAGCTGTGCCCTTCTGAGCCGAGCGCCCTCCCGGCGCTCAGACTAATTTAGATCCCACACCTGCTCGGCTTTCCTGCTTCCGGAACCCACGCTGGACCCCCCACCTCTCGGACAGTCTGCCTGGCACTGGCCAGACCCTTCCCCCGACCCTGCGCCACCCCCCTGGGTGTGCCCATATCCGCGCGCTCTCACGGTCCCCCTTTACCTTCTGGAGGAAAAGGCCTTTCCTAGCCGCAACCGATGCCCAGACTGGCGCTTCTATTTCGGTTATTCTCTGGGTCTGGAGTGTTGGAACGGGGGTCTGACAGCCCTTTTGCCCTAGAAGAGGGGGTTAAAGGAGGGAAGTCTTAAATATTACACTTGGGGATCATTCTTGGCTTTTGGTCTTAAGCAAACATATATTGTGGCAATGGTCCTAAGTGGTTAAGACCAGGAATCAAATTTGAATTTAAATATGCAGACCTGGCAAATAAACTTGGGCAAGTGAGCTCTCTGTTGCCTCAGTTTACTCTGTTGTCACCGGGTATAATGATAGTACCTATCTCATTAGGTTGTTGTGAGGACTGACAAGTCAGTGCATGTGAAACTCTTAGCTCAGTGTAAGTGGTTTATAAATTTTAGCTGTTATTCGTAAGTGCTCTAAGAATTCTTAACAGTGCCCTGTGCTGGGATGCAAAGATGAAATAAGACAGTTGTGCTTCCTCAAGAAGTTCACAAATTTGTGAGGTAGACAGAACTGTAGGAAAATAATTGCCAAACACTGTGATAAAAATGAGAGAGAGGGCGCCTGAGTGGCTCAGTCAGTTAAGCCTCTGATTTAGGCTTAGGTCATGATCCTGGGGTCCTGGGATTGAGACCTGTCGGCCTCCCTGCTCAGTGGGAAGTCTGCTTCTCCCTCTGCCCTTCCCCCCCTCCTGCTTGCTCACATTCTCAAATAAGCAAAATCTTAAAAAAACAGAAACAAAAACCACAAGAGAGATGCACAGGGGATGGGGTGGCCAGGACAACAGATAAAATGATGTAAGAGAGTTGGTCAGTAACAGCTTCTTGTAGTGGGAGATGAACCAGTTCAAGGCAGACCAGGAAGGTGCTACAATCCCAGACAGCAAGCTTCAGGAGTATGCTTCAGTTTGGGCCCCTGGTTGGAACATAGGAGTGGGTGGGGAAGCAGCAGGTCAGCAGGTCAGACCATGCAGGACTAAAGATGTGCTGAGTAATAAGGGCTTTAGACCTAAAGGCCATGAGGAGTCCTCAAGAGGAACCATTTGATCAGACTTGAATTTTAAGTAGATCATTCTAGCATGCTGAGTCTGTAGATTTCATTCATTCATTCATTCATTTGAGGGCCGGGTTGGGGGTGGGGAGAGTACAAGCAGGGGGAGTGACAGAAGGAGAGGAAGAAGCAAGTTCCTGCTGAGCAGGGAGCCCGATGTGGGGCTCGATCCCAGGACCCTGGCATCATGACCTGAGCCGAAGGTAGGCACTTAACCAACTGGGCCACCCAGGCACCCTGAGTCTGTAGATTTTTGTTACCAATCAAGGCTTGTGGGGTAAAGGACAAAGAAATCCTGAAAATACCTTTAACCAAGATGGGGACCTCGGAGGAGGAGATATGAGGATATAAGAAGGACAAGTTCAGTTTGGTGTATGTTGTAGGTATACTGTGGGACCAGCTAGTGGAGACTCTCTGAAGGTCACTGAAGTGAGAGGCCAGGCCTTCAGGAAACTCCAGTATGTGAATCAGGAATTCTCAACTCTGATGATGCTGCTCTGTTTCTCAGTCTTTAAATACACCCAGTATATCTGCCCTGAGGGATTGACACATGTGCAGGAAGCCTTCCTGTCTCCTCTCTGTTTACCTAAATTCTTCCTACCCATGGCCATCCTCACACCAAACTCCTTTACAAGTGGATTGTTCTATTCATCCGGCCTTCGGCCTGGGCTGCTTCTGCGGTGATGGCCTCTTTGGGAACCTGCCCAGTGTCCACAGTTAGCATCAATCAGTCAATAAACACTAAGGACTGTGCTGGTCTGGGCTCTGGGTGAGGCCCTGGGGTTTCAGCAACGAGCCAGAGAGACACCCAGTCCTTGTCCTACTGGAGTTTACACCCCAGCAAAGCCTGATGTGGATGAAACAAGACCAACTGTGAAGGTATCCAGACTGCTGAAGAAACAAATAGCATGATCTTTTTGTTAAGAGGTCAGAGAAGACCAGCCCCCAACCCACTCCAGAAGAAGTGATCTTTTTTTTTTTTAAAGATTTTATTTATTTATTTGACAGAGAGAAATTACAAGTACACTGAGAGGCCGAGAGAGAGAGAGAAGGAAGCAGGCTCCCTGCTGAGCAGAGAGCCCTATGCGGGACTCGATCCCAGGACCCTGAGATCATGACCTGAGCTGAAGGCAGCAGCTTAACCCACTGAGCCACCCAGGTGCCCCAGAAGTGATCTTTTCAAGGGAGCCCTGAATTAACTAGGCAAAGAGGTGAAAAGGAACATTCAAGGCAGAGGGAATGGTTATGTGTATAGGCAGAAGGAGGCCCTGGAAGAGACTGCGGTGTGTTTTGAGACATGGAGAGTTAGTAGAGCTGGGTTCATGTAGAGGCCAGCAGGGGCAACGGATGCCCCAGGACCTTGTAAGCCATACTTACTCACTCATTCAACAAACGTTTCTTGAGTGTCAAATGTATACCAGGCAATTTAGGTGCTGGGATTACTGTAGTAGACAGATAAGGTGTCTTCTACTTGAGGAGGTAGACAGCAAACAAGTAAAAAAAATACAGAAACAAAGATGTAGGAGGAGGCCTCATTAGAAAGAGTTGTTAGGGAAGGCCTGTCTGTGAGGTGACATTTGAGCTGAAACCTGAAGGATGAGAAAACCAGCTGTGTGTAGGCTTGAAGAATTAGCATTTGCAGCAGGAAGAACAAGTACAAAGGCCCTGTGGTAGGCATGTTTGAAGACCAAAAGAGATCCCTCGGCTGGATCACTGTGAGTGATTAGAAAGAGCAAGATGAGAGAAGGTGGGAGAAGGAAAGCAGGGGCCAGGCCTCATAAGTCGTGAAAGTTGTTAGTACAGAAGTAATCAGATTTCTTTTCATTTTGGTTATTTAAAAAAAAATTTTCATTCATTCATTAAGCTGTACACTCAATTTGGGGCTCAAGCTCATGACCCCGAGATCCAGAGTCACACACTCTTCCAACTGAGCCAGGTGGGTGCCCCAAGATTTCTTTTTTTTTTTTTTTTTTTAAGATTTATTTATTTATTTATTTGACAGAGAGAGATCACAAGTAGGCAGAGAGGCAGGCAGAGAGAGAGAGTGAGAGGGAAGCAGGCTCCCTGCCGAGCAGAGAGCCCGATGTGGGACTCGATCCCAGGACCCTGAGATCATGACCTGAGCAGAAGGCAGCGGCTTAAACCACTGAGCCACTCAGGCACCCCCAAAGTTATCTTTTAAAAAGAAATCTGGGGGGCGCCTGGGTGGCTCAGTGGGTTAAGCCGCTGCCTTCGGCTCAGGTCATGATCTCAGGGTCCTGGGATCGAGTCCCACATCGGGCTCTCTGCTCGGCAGGGAGCCTGCTTCCCTCTCACTCTCTCTGCCTGCCTCTCTGCCTACCTGTGATCTCTGTCAAATAGATAAATAAAATCTTTAAAAGATAACTTTGGTTGCTGTGTTGCTGTGTGCAGAATGGACTGTAGGGGGCAAGAGTGCAAGCAGTTTTAGGAAGTCTTTGCAAAAGTTGAGCAATGATGGTGGCCTTGAATGGGATGCAGATGCCAGCAACGGGGAAGGGTACACAGATTTGGGGGGAGATACAGGAATTGGAATGGACACGTCTAGGTGAGCAAATACATGTGGAGGTTTAAGAGGGAGAGAGAAGTCAAGGCCGATACCTTAGTTTCAAGTTTGAATAGCCAGAGGCTGATGATTGCTTTGGGCCTTGAGGGATGAGGTACCTGCAACATATCCCAGAGGATACACAGAAATTTACACAGGTTTGCGGTTTAGAAGAGCAGCCTCTGTAGAGAACCCCTTTTGGATTGGTTACCTATGGGTGATAACTGGAGGTTCCTAAGGTGACGAACACCCCAGATAGAATGAGGAGGAGCCAATGCCAGCGGAATAGACCAAAGATGACAAGAGATGAACAGGTGTCCACTGGATGGAATGATGCATGTGCTGGTGAATTTAGAGTCACCCCAGGAGAGTGGTGAGTAGGAGGTGAGGAAATGGGAGACCATGAAGGGCAGTGAGCTTTCTAGCAATTTGGCCAAGAACACCAGGGTGTGGGGCCAAGGGAGAGCTCTTGGATGGGGCCTAGGTCTCCGGCCCCGGTGGTTCCAGGAACCAGGCCAAAACTTGTGCAGGGAAGGCTATCTTCCTTTACCTTGGAGGGCGAGTCATCTTGGCCCAGCCCACTTCCCATAAGTGCCCTGGGTTGAGTTGGGAAAGTCACCTCTAACCCGGGGAGAGGCTGAGGGCTCAAGATGGGAGGGCCCAGTGATAAGTCCTTATACGACCAGGGCGAGCCCCTGACCCTAATAGTTCATTGCCCCCGATTTCCCAAAGCAGTGCACTCAGGAAGAAAATAAGTTATCAGTTCCCCAAATTCTGTCTTTGGTGATCTGACAACTGAAGGTGAACGAACGGAACCGGAACAGCGGCAAGAGCACAGAGTGATGTGCAGGTGGGCTGCCTGTGGAATCTTTAGGAAGAGAAGGTTCTAGAGAGAAGGAGCAGACAAGCTGGTATCAAGTCTTTCCCCACAGATGCCTGGGTGGCTCTGTTGGTTAACCATCTGCCTTCGGCTCAGGCCATGAGCCCAGGGTTCTGGGATCCAGGAGCCCCACATCCCACATGGGGCTCCCTGCTCAGCTGGAAGCCTGCTTCTCCATCTCCCTCTGCCTGTGTTCCCTCTCTCGCTGTGTCTGTCAAATAGTCTTTCCCTGTTGAACCTGGTGCATCCCTCCTGCACCCCGCCCTTCATTGATTCCAGTGACCAGACAGCAGTCAAACCTTTGTTTTTCACTTTATTGTACAAAAAGAGGGGAAACAAAACTTCTACAGTTGGCCTTAAGCTTAGGCAGACACCTCTAAGACACTCCCTCCCACCTCCCATGATACAAATTCAAGTTGTGGTTGTTGTTGAAATCTACAAAAACACTCCTTAAATATTAGAAAAAAAGGGGAGAGAGTGGGGCGGGGTCCTCCCACTCCAACCATCTCATCCCAGTGCCAAAATGCACTCAGAGTGACCTCTTACAGCACCAACATCCCCATCCCCACAGCCCTGTTCGTACTGTAAGAATTTTCAATTTTTAAAACCGGGGGGGGGGAGGGCCCCATTCAAAGTTGTTTTTAAATGAAAACACATTCCACTAAAACACAACAGTGTAGGGGCATTCAAACAGGAAAATGGGGTTCTTTGCAGGGGATCTTGGGAAGAAATAGAACCTAGGAACCCCTGTATGAGGGACAAAGGAAGGGGAGCAGGAGTGGGGAGTATTTTCCCCCAATGCCCCCACCCCCAGCACCACGTCCAAGGCAAAGCAGACGGCTTTCCTTTGGGAGTGGGACTCCTTTCTCATCCCACCTCCCCGGTGGAATGCCCACTCTTCCCCCACACCTTGGCTTTCATTCAGAGGGGAAGGTGGAAAAGCACAAAGCCCCAACTAAATAGGTCATTGACATGATTGTAAGGAAAAAAAAAAAAAAAAGCCAAAACTTAATCAAAAATTAAAAATCTCAATCCACAGAGATAAGGTGGCTTGGCTTATTAAGGGTCTAAGGAATCAGGGTACCAGAAATTTTGAGATGGCCAGGAAAAGTTAGAGGGACCACTGCAAAAGCAACCTTTGCAGACCCCTTCCCCAGCTGGGGGTTTGGAGGGGCAGGGAGGGGAGCAGACCTGAGAAATCAAAGGGAATGGGGGGCGGTGGGGGAGCTGGAGGATATAGGGAAAGGCAGGAAGGGTATATGTTAAGAGCTTTCAATATACTTCTTGAAGCCCAGTTTCTGAGCCTAAGGGGGCCAGGCAACCTCTCAAATGAACTGGGAAGGCCTTTTCCCACTAAATAAAAGGCTCTGAGGATCACCTAGTCTGTCCCCCTCCCAATGCCCCGCCCGAGCCCAGTGGCGGCTCAGTCACGTGGCCCTGGCAGAGGGAAGCAGGAGAGTGGCTTCGGTACCCCCCCCCCCCATCGAATCAGAGATTAGGCAAAGCAGAGAATGTGGAGAGAGGGGCTGCCCTAGCCTGTTCCCACCAGGATCAGTGTCTTCCTGGCCCTCACCAACCCACTCACCAGATTCACAGACTGAGGTGGACTCCCCCTTCTCTTACACACATGCATACACACGCACGCGCACACACACGCCTTTGCACACATCCACAGGTGCACCCATGCTATGTACAGGCGACACACACGCGCACACGCTTTTCCATTCGTGTCAAGACCGTTTTTAAAAAAGTCCCAAACCTACCCCCTAAGCCCTCCCTCTCCCAGAAATGACAACAGAGACTGCAGCCGAGATCGGTAGGAAACGTCTCGTTGACAGCTCAGAGCTTAAAAAAAAAAATATATACACATATATAAAAAACACTTCTGCCCCCTCCCCCCATGAGTGGGTATGGGCAGCTCCTTCCTGCAGAGGGCAGGGGAGAGGGCTAGGGGGCGGCGCCTATTTTCTGAGGCTCCTGCCCTCCTCTCCCCGCGTTCCCTGCCTCCAGTTCCAACGCAGGGGTCCAGTCGGCAAGCCCCTCTGGGAAGGGAGGGGTCTTCCCCGAGCTTCTACCCTCCCATGGGTTGGGCTGCAGGTATGGAGGGCCTCACCGGACTCTTTGGGACCCCCCACCCCACTCCCAGGTCCATTGTCCATGACGGAACCGCAAGTGCAGAAGAGGCGTGGGCCGGGCCGGTCCAGTGGTGGCTCAGTCTGATGGTTGCGCTCCCTGGAGGGCCCCCCCACCAGGGCCGATGTCTCTGAGGCTGCAGAGTCCTGGCCTGGGCTCCTCCAGCCCCTCCCCCACCAAATTTAAAAAAAAAAAAAAAAAAAAAAAGGAAAGAAAGAAAAAGAAAAAGAAAGTGGGGGAGGCCACGGGGCAGGGGACAGAACATGGGGGAGAAACAAAGGTGGTCAGTTGGGGAGGGGAGCCCTGGGTGGGACCGGGCCTCAGTTGGAGTCAGAGTCCGAGGAGTCCCCCGAGGAGGAAGAGCTGGAGCTGCTGCCCTCAGACTCATTGTCCTCGTCCTCATCGTCATCCTCGTCGTCGTCCTCGTCCTCGTCATCCTCCTCATTCTGGGGGGCAAGGAATGCGGTGACCACGGGCCAAGCCTGGCAAGCCCCTCTCCCCCACCGCGCCCCGCCGCCTGACCTCATCTCCGTCCTCGCTCTCATCCTCACTGCTCGACTCAGAGGAGTCCCCCCCGTCCTCTGAGGAGTCCCCGTTCTCGTCGTCCTCCTCCTCTTCATCCTCGTCCTCGTCCTCCTCATCCTCTTCATCATCCTCCTCGGACTCCTGGGAGGGGCAGAGGCACGTCAGGGGTCGTCCCTGTCGCACCCCCCTCTGGGTACCAGGGACACCCCCAGCCCTGCCGAGGAGGAGCTCCTTACCGACTTGGACTGCAAGGCAGTCCGGCTGGACTTGGGGTTCGGGCCTCGCAGCTTGGTCATGCTCTTACGTTTCTGCAGGCAAGGACAGCGATGCAGACAAAGGAACAGCCGTGAGTGCCAGACAACGGCCCGCTCCAAACCCTCCCTGTCCCCGGCACGGCCCTGCTCCCAGACTCACATTGGAGATGTACTCTTTATAGGCCGCACGGTCCTGGGGAGACAGACTCTGCGGGAGACAGAGAAGGTCAAGGTTGGAACGCCACCTGCACTGACCGAGTATGTGGCTGAGTACCAGGCAGGGGGCTAAGCCCTCATGTACCATTACCTTGCTCTACCCCTGCTGCTCTCCTCATACACACAGACCCCCCCACCCAGATCCAAGCACACAGCTTCAGTGCTACTGCTGGAGATGCCCCGAGTCCTTCTCAAAGCCACCCCGTCCCAGGACTATCGGTTTTCATGTCCCTCCTGTTGTTTTACCCAAGTGGAGCTTCCAGAGTTAGTCCTTCCTCAGCTCAGAGCAGCCCCCCACAATGACCACCATAACCTCGCATCATCACTCCTGCTCGCGAGAGGGCTCCATAGCCTGGAGCCCCAGAGAAGGGGCTCCAGGGCTCCCCAAATCTCTGGGCACTTAAACCCCACGCTCTCCCAGGGTCCCCGGCTGGATAGTTGGGGGGCAGACACAGGTGACTCTCCCCATGTTACAGCTCTGACTGCTCAATCAAGGTGCAGAAGGGGAGCAGCGCAGAGCCTTGCGGCCAAACTAGAGCCTGGGAGAGGTCCTCTGGCTCCAGCTGGAGGGAGGAAAAGGCAGTATGATTTGGATTATTCTACTTAGTAGCAGTGTGACCTTGGATAAATTACTTAACCTCTCTGAACCTTGGTTTCTTCCCCTGATAGTAGTCGCTGCTCTACAGGACTGCTGGGATGCTGAACGAAATCATAAATGCAGACCAGCCAGACACCGCGGCCTTCTTCCAAGGGTCCCCAGCCCTCTCACCTTGACCCAGAGGTCCAGGTGTACTTTGTACTGCTTCTGCTGCTCCTCTGCCAACTTCTTGTAGTGCTCCTTCTGGCTCTGGGAGATGCGCTGCCAGCGGCTGCCGATCTCCACCATACGTTCTTTCAGCGGCAGGTGGTTCAGCTCCCCGTTGGACAACAGCTCCTGGGAGAACTTCTGGTAACCGTTCCTAGGAGGTACCGCGGTGCAGGGAGGGTTAGGACGCCAAGACGGCCACCTGCTAGCCGTGACCCTCCCCTCGGCCAGCGTGGGTTGCGGCCCTCTGACTCACATGGGAGGCTTCTTCGGTTCTCCTTGGAACTTCATCTTCTTGGAGGAGTTCGCAGCGGCGGGAGGTGCCCGCATCTCACTCAGCTCTCTCTGCGGGGACACCGGGAAGGGTCACGCGCACTCCACCCCACACCCGAAGTATTTCTACCTCCCGCCCCATGCCATCAGTGCCTGGGAAACAGAGGCACGGCTAGGGAGCAACGTCCTCACAGCTCACACCTGGGTCAGGCGCCGCTGCTCGAAAGTGTTTATCACAACCACGCTCGTGTGACCAGTATCACCGCCCCCTCTACTGATGCGTGACTGAGGTTCAGAGAAGGAAGGTGGGAGGTTTGCTTAGGATCACACAACCAAGGCTGGGGCTCCTGGCTCCACGGCCCACCCGCTGAGGCGAGGGTACTCTGACCCCCAAAGCGGAGGGAGGTGGCCCAGGGTCCACTGAGCCTACCATGCCCGCCCTTCCCCCCGCCCTGCGCTGACCAGCTGAGCCCTTCTTCCCACCTCGTATCGCTTTTGGTCTTCGGCTGCCTTCTTAATCCACATCAGTTTCTCCTTCTTCTCCATGTTGTTCCAGGTCATCTCCATGGCTTTCAAGGCCTTCACCCGGTCATTCTGGAGACAAACAGGGGTGTCAGCTATGGGAGGGCTCACCTGGGGCTGGGGGCAGCAGCGGTAGGCAGACAGCGGAACCACCCCCTTTCAGGCTCCCTGCCACCTTGAAGCGGGCCAGGTAGTCCCCGATGACGCTCTGTTGCCAGATCTCCTCGGCTCTCTTGGGCGACTCTGGCAGCTTGCCCCGTTCCTCACGGTCCCCACCCGGCTTCCTCTCAGACTGGGCCTTCAGCGCCGCCTCCCGGGCCTTGTACTTGGCCTGCGGAGGGAGAGCAGGGACGTCAGCCTTCCCGCCGCCCCCAGGGGGCGCGCGTTCCCCGTCCAGCTCTGGAAGGCTCTTGCCCCTGGGCCAGGGCAGGGCCTGCAGCTCCTTGGAGGAGGCGTGGGCTGGTGCAGAGGTCTCCAGCCTGGCCCGCCAACCAGCTCTGGCCCTCCTCAGAGAGCTTCCCGCCTTCCGGCCTGCTGAGCTCCCAGCCCTGGCGTCCTAGCCCAGGTACAACTGGGGCCCACACAGGCCAAGGCTGAGGCAGAGCAGCCAGACCCTGGGGGACAAAAGCAAGCAGGACCCCGACCTTCTTCTTCTCTGACAAGTCGTTCCACATGCGGGCCAGAAGGCGGGTCAGCTCGCTCTCCGAGAGCTCAGGCCGCTCCTCTTGAAGCTGCCGCCGCTTCTCTTCAGAGAAGATGAACATGGCTGACACCGGCCGCTTAGGCTTCTCCGAGCCGCCCTGGAGGTGGACAAAGGAGGTCGGGGGCCGTGGGGGTGATGGCGGGTAGCCCCACTTTCCCCCGCCTACCCCCCAGTCAGTCATGCCCCCTGCGTACCTTGCCTCCTTCCTGCGAGGGCTTCTTGGAGGCTGGGCTGGTGGCCTGCTTCTTGTTGATGCTCAGCATCTTCTCCTCCCCCAGGACCCGCTGCTGTTCCTCCTCAGGCAGGCTCTGGTCCAGAGACAAGGTGTGACGTGGGGCTGTGCACCTGGCTGCCAGCTGGCTCCCGGGGTGGGGGGGGGGTGGGGGGTGGTGGTCCAAAGGGCCTTAACCCCAAGGCCTCTGTCTGACCGATGCCCCGCCTACAGGAACACTCACCTCTAGGAAACGGAGCAGTTCCACCTCGTAATCTTTCTTTTTCTGGGAACACAAGGGGAGTCGGGGTCAGTCTGGAAACGAACCCGCTGATTCTCAAGGCACCATAACCCTCTACAAAACATCCAGGGCCTGGATGGTCCAGAGCCAAACCTCGCCCAGCACCGAGTCTGGAGCGGGGGCCCAAGATCCACCTGCCCGACCACTGATGGACCCCTCGCCGGGGCCAGATTTCAGGCTTCAAAGTCCCAAGGCCAGGCCTAAGCATCTCCAGGAGTCACCCTCCACACGGCTCACCTGGTCACACTTCTTGTGGTAGGCGTCCTTCTCCTTCTGGGACAGCAGCTTCCACTGCTGGCTGCAGAGCACCATGCGTTCTGTGCTGGGCACGTCCTTCATGTTGGCCATCAGCTCGGCGCAATACAGGGAGTAGCTGTTCCTGTCAGAACCGGTGGGAAAGGAGACGCGATCCCCCCTGAGCCTCCTCCCTGAGGGACCAGGGCTTCCTCAACTCCGGAGCCTGGCCGAGGTCTTCTGCTGTCTGGACTCCCTCGATGCCCACTGGCCCACTCATCACCCCCCCAACCCCACCCGAGGGGGTGGCGCTTACGGAGGTGGCTTGGTGGGTCGCCCATCAAACTTGTCCTTGAGCTGGCGTTCGGCCTTGGTGAGGGTGGACTTGGTGATGCCCTCCTCACTGATGTTCAGCTCAGGGTGCTTCTGGATATAGTCACGCATAATCTCCTGCAGAGTGAGGTGGGGGGATGGAGGGCAACGGGGGGGTGGGGTTAGCAGGGGGGGTTGGGGCGGGGAGAGCCGCTGGGGAGGGGAGGCAGGGAGCAAAAGCTGGGGGGTGGCCGTGTGTCTGCTCCGTCACACGAGACATGGCGCCCTGCCCTGCCCTAGCCTGAGATCTCATGGTGGGGAGGGGGGCAGGGAAGGTAGGGGCAGAGGCAAGGGGCCCAGAAGGCCCCTCCCTCAACGGAGGGACAGGGAACGACTGCCTCCCGCAGAGTGCGGAGGCCGCAGAGTCAGAGGGCAGAGGCTCTTGAAGAGCCGGACGGGGAGGAGCGCAGCGGAAGCCTAACCTCGTACTCCTTCCGCTGCTCCAGGGCCTTATGAATCCATTTCAGCCTCTTTTTGTCCGAGAGCTGAGACCACTGCTTCCCCAGGGAGTCCTTCACCTCCTTCGTAGTGGCCTGCAAACCAAAAGCCGTCAGACACACACAGGCAGCCAGGGGAAGGGGAAGGGGAGGGGGGAGGGGGGCACAGAGGCCCCCGCCCCCTCAGGCCACAGGAGGTCACATGAGTGACCCCCACAGGCCAGGAGGGGAAAGTGGAGAGGCGGGGGTCCCGCCTAGGTGCAAGGGGACAGGCTCACGCACGCACGCACACACACACTCGCACGCCAGCTGGCCCAGGCCCTGTCCATGCAGCCCACCCCTGGGGAGGGGCCTCCTCTCCTGCTCCCCTGCACCATGCCCGGCCGACCTGGCGCGGCTCCCCCCTTGCCACCACCGTGCGCCCTCCATCCCTGCCCCCGGGCCAGACACTCACATCTGGCCGCACTTTGAGATACACCTTCTTCTCGTGGGTGTACCACAGCTGCTGGGGGGTTTTGGGCTTCTCAGGGATGTCCGACTTCTTGGCATTCTGGATTAGGTCAGGGTGATCCTCCCTAGCCAGGGCGTGGGGAGCAACAGTCAGTGGGTGCAGGAGACCCTGCCAGGGAGACCCCGGCTAGCTGCCCCACCCACCAAGGCTCCACGGCCTATCCATTGGGGCCTAGTAGGACAGTGGCTACCTGCTTATCCCTGCCCTTGAATATGACCCCGCTAGGGTCAACATGTGACCCGTCCATCTTCCACGCCTCAGAGAGCAAGCTCAAGGCTCTGGTCGGGGTTACCCTATCCTGCCACACCCAGTGCCCTGTGGCCCTCCTCTGGGCTCCACTGCCTTACCTGAACCGGGCCAGGTTTCGCTCGAACTCCTGTTTCTCTCTCTGGAAGTCCTGAATATACTTCATCTGGGGGAGGAGGGGACAGGGTCATCCACGACCCAAAGCCTGAGCTATAAAAGCCACTGAGCGCTCCTTGCTAGCTATTTTGCCTCCCAGTGGTGACGTGGACAGACACAGGGTGGCGTGAGCTGGCAGGGGATGGTGGCCTGCCTTCCAGTGGGTTGGGGAGACTCAACCGTAGCCCAGACTGTCAGCTTAGAACCAGACAGTGGGAGCTACAGGGGTCTCCCAGGACACATCCTATGTCCTGGTCTCTCCTGCTAAGAGAGGGAGAGTCCCAGAAGCAGGACCAGGCCTCACCCAGTCACGCTGAGCAGGGACAGGGCTGGGACTCCCCCTGACCCTACCTCCCCCTCCCCCAACACCGCAAACTCCCCACAATGAGTCAGGAGGAGGTGTGGGCCTTGCCCCTACTCTTCCCTCCTCCCGTGTCTGTGGCAGCCGGTACTGGTCTGTTGCCTCCAAGGCGGCCCAAGAGGCCAGGGGCAGGCGAGTCCTGCTTCCAAGGCCTGAGGGGAGACAGGTGTTGAAGGCACCCAGAGCGAACCCTTACAACATTAATGATATTCTAACAAATCGGTCCCTTGCATTTGGATTTCCTTCCAGATCCACTGAGTAGTATCTTGTAGTACCTCAGGTGCCCCGGCTACTAACCTTCACATGCCTTCCCCATTCTGAACCCCCTCCCATCACCTTCTCCCTGGCTCCTGGCTGGCAGACTCCTCCAGCCCTCCCCCTTCCCCATTGGCTCTCCTCTGCCTTCTCCTCCACCGCTTTCTGTAAGGCTGGCCTCCTTTCCCGCCATCAAGCAACTACCTCCCTGTCTTGTTCCTGCCTCTCCATTCCTCACTCTTCTTTCCTTTCCTTACCTACCTCCTGTCCTGGCTACCAATGTCCAGGTCTCCTTTCTCCCTGAATCACAAGAATCAGCCTTGGAAGAGTCCAGGGGCTCACAGCAACTGAGCCCCAACCCCCGCCTCTCCCAGAAGAGGCACCAGGCACAGGGATAGCCTCACTTTCCTCTGTGGCTCCTGCCGAACACAGGGAGCAGAGCCCAGCGCACTCTGCCCCAGTCTCAGCCCTCCTCACAGAGAACAGTGGCTCTTGGAACAAGAAGTCATTCACACACAGGGCTGGGCTTACCCTCCGCACCTGAGACAAAGACCAGGTCCAGAGAAAAGGAACTTACCTTAGGTCACGCACAGAACAACTCAGGGGTAGTCAGATCATCAGGCCCAAGCCTTGGGTCCCCCAGGCCAGTACCCTGTCCACTCTACCACACAGTGTCTTAGCCCTCCCCGGTCCTGCGACCCTGGGCCTCTGCCTCCCACACCCTGAGTGTCTGGGTGTCATGTACACAGTCTGCTCCACGACCTCCCCATCAGAGGGGCCAAGGAGAACTCTGCCACTTCCTAACCCCGCTGGGCCTGGGCAGCAGCAGTAGACAGCTGGTTGCACCCCGCCAAGCTGGCTTTTTGGGTACAGAATTAAGGGGGGAGGTGAGCGTACAAGCACAGGGTACAAACAAGGAAGGTGGGAGGCTACACGCTGGCTATATGTATCCTGATCTCTTCTTCCCAAAGATGTGCCTGCCTCTCCCTCCCCCTGCCCCTCCCCGACACCTCTCCCTGGCTTGCCTTGCGGCCCAGCACCCTTGCTGTTCATCCCCCCCACCCCACCCCGGCCCCATCTCGCTCAGGGCTCAGCAGCAGGCCCCTCCATGGCCTGGCTGCCAGCCGCGGGGAGGGTCCACTTGACTTCCAAAGTGTGGGACGGGGTCCAACCCTGCCAGGGAAACCGGGGCAACCTCTGCTTAAGGTCAACGATCTCCAACAGCCTGGGACAGTGGGAGGCCACAAGGGATGCTAGTGCATCCTTGGGCAAACACGCGCATAGAGGAAGAAAGCCCACTTCACATGTGTGTGGGGCAGTGAGAAGTGCGCCTGATTCCTGCTCTGCTATCACTGGCTGCGGGACCGGGGACACGAGTCCCTCCGGAGCCTCAGCTCCGTGCCTACACAATTGGCAGAACCCCCTCTCCAGAGGTCCCCGAATGGGGATACTAACTGCATGCATCAGATGAGACCAAGGTTGGGTGGCGAGGGTGGGGGTGGTGTCGTCAGAGGGTGAACTGCTGGGCCAGCCGGACCGTGAGAATGTGAGCCCAGAAGCTGTGCTGTATGAGAACACTGTGGACAGTCTAGGGTGGGGAAGGGTGGTCTGAGTGCCTGCTACAGTCCCAGTTACTATGCCAGTGCCTGTGCAGAGGAGGTCAAGTGTGGCTGCCTGAGGCCCTACGCTCTGCTCTGTGACCCACCCCACCCAATGTTGAGGCCCTCTGTCTAAGCCTCCCCGTCATGGCTGACCCACAATGCACCAGCTATTCCCTGCCTCTTCCCTCCTCCCTGCCTCGCCCCCCTCCCCCCACCTTCTTCTTCTCTGGCAGCTCCTTGTATTTCTTGGACAGAATCTTGGTCAGGTCCAGGTTGCTCATCTCGGGGTGGAGCTTCGCATACTTGGCCCGCTTCTCCATGAAGAAGCGGAAATAAGGGGTCAGGGGCTTCTTTGGGAAGTCCGGGTGTTTCTGGAAGGAGGGTCAAGGACATGGTGAAGGTCAGACAGGATCCCTTCTCTGGCCCATTCCTCTCCTGCAGGTCACGCTCTGCCTCCTGGAAACTCACCTTGAGTTTTTTGCCTTTGTAAGGATTTTTTACGTGTTCCTGAGCATCAAGGATCAATTCTGTCAACGTTCGGAACTTCCTCACCTGGAGGAAGAAGGGCGGTGAGTGCAAGGGGAAGTTCAGAAAGGGAAACACCACCCTAGAGTGTACCCCCCCTTTGCCAGTGGGTCTCCTCTAATTTCCACTAGACTGAATTTATCGAAGGGGGAGGGGCAGAGGGCAAAAGCCATAGCTCAGCCCCTGACACCCAGACGCTGGTCCATGCCTCCGGCAGAAGACCAGGCAGTCCGTACACACCAAAGGACAGCAACAAGGTGACCACCTGACCTCGATGTGTTGTCCATGCCAGCACCTCATTCATTCCCCAGAACAGCTCAGGCGACAGAAGCTCCAAGACGGTAAGTATTCAAGGCCACACAGCTAGAAAGTGGCAGAACTGAGAACTCTAGGCCAGTGCTGTCAACCGTGCCACCTCCCAAATGCACAAGGGCGACCACATGAGCACCTCGCCTGGTCTCTTTCCTTCCTGTTTATAAACTTCTGTTTCCTCTCCCCCACCAGGAAGGTTGAGGCAGGGGTTCACACAGATGTGTCAGGAAAGCGGTGGGGGGGGGGCGGTGTCAGTTACCTCATTAGAAATCTCCACCCATTTGAGCTTGCACATGTCTCCAGAAAAGTCTTTAAAGGCTACTTTTTCCCAGTCCATATGTGACTCGGTGGTTTTGAACTTGGAGCTATCATTGGATGGAAGGTTGTTCTTCATGCATTCCAGCAAAGTCAGCATGTCTTCCTGAGACCAGCGGTCTGGGGAGGGGTGAGAAAGGCAATCACGCCCAGCTCATGCTTTCCCCTCAACTGTTCCCCAGTTCTTAAGTGCTCAACCCTTCTTTCCCAGAGCATCCCAAATCCCTGTTTACCTCCGATCTGAAGGTAAAGACAAGACATGACCTACTCATAAAGGAAAACTGTGACCATAGGGATTAAAATGGGAAGTCCAGTCCAGACAGTATCATACCTAGAAAGCCAGACCTAAATTCAAGTCTGGCTTCTTTCAAAACTATGATCATACGCCAGGTTGCCACATGCTACCGTTTATTGTAGAAGAGAGAAAAGAATGAAGTTACAGCGATTTGGGGCTTGGTGGGCAAACAGCTAACTTACTGGGAGAAGGGAGAGAAGCAGGGAGGCACAACACATCTAAATGTGATGCCAAGTTTAAGTTCTAGGGGGATCCCACAGATGTGCAAGGACTGAGGATGGAGTGTGGGCACTGAAGAGAACCCATGCAGACATTCTTCTCCAGCACAGCTGGATGCTAACATTAGAGACATGAATAATTTGGGGCAAGTAAGGAAAATGGGATGGAAATGGAAAAACCATACAGGGCTGGCAGGTGGGCAAGGCTCTCAGGGCCCTGGTTCCAGGGAGAAGAGAACCCCCAGAATTCCGGGCTGTCTTCTGGGTCCAACTCCCCATGGAGGCAAAAAAAAAAAAAAAAAAAAAAAAAAGAAAAAAGAAAAAAAAGGCGGGGGTGGGGGGGTGGGGGGGGTCCTGAACCAGCTATTTTCAGCCATTGAAAACACACCTCTAGTAGGCCTCTCTGGAAGGTAAACTGGGAGAATAGATAGCCAAGGGCTAGGAGTCAAAAGGGCTCTTCATTTGCATTCGCATCTGGTAACCTGGGTCAGGGTTTCCACTGGGTGGGTCACATGGGACAATAATCCTCTCTCCTCTCAGTGTCCCACAGTCAGGGCCAGTTGATCAGCTTCATCCTACCCCCTGCCCCCATGCACAGGGAGTCCCCACTGGAGGGGTAGGGTCTAGTTATGGACATCCTATGGCTGGGAGCCTCAGACCACCAAAATATCCTCTCCCTCCACCTGCCTCACCAAAAACCTTGTCCTCTGAATAACAATAAAACACCTGGAAAGCCTTTCTCCCCCTTCCCCCACATTCCTCTCATCCTTCCTCCCATTCCAGGACACAGGGTGAGAAAAGGGCACACTTTGGCCTGCACAGGCCTTCTTCTCCCTCTCTAAGCAGAAGAACGGAGTGTGAAAAATACAGTTTATAGCCTCGATGCCAAATAATTGGGGTTTGGCCAAACTTGACTCCTGAAACTGAATATACCTCCCTCATCTCAATTCAGAGAATGCAGACTGTCTAACCCCTTTCCAAGGGGAGTGGGCCCTGCAGACAACCATGTGGGAGAAGAGGACGTAAGTTAAAGAGCTCCTACCTTGGCCTTTGGGGGCGGCCATTTCCAGGTCTGTGGGGCAGTCAGCTTCTCCGTTCATTCTTTAGCCGTCAAGCCACCTCCTCCAGCCACCTCGTTGGGTCGTGCTGGCCGGGCAACCCGCGGTCAAAACCACCTCACCCTTTAGGAGAGACACCAGTCCCCACTCAGGCGGGGATGCGAGGTGAGAGACTTTCTATCCCTCCCTCCCCCAAAGGGGAGGGGGGCACAAGTCCACACTCTCGCGGAGACCCTGCCAAGACCCTAGCAGACCTAATGGGTCGGTGGGTGTGGGAGTGCGCCCCCCACCCCGCGCGCCCCTGCAGTCTGGCTCCACCGCGTGCGCCCTCCCCTGCCCACGCGAGAGACTGCTCCCAGCTCCCGCGTGCAGCTAGCGCCCGCCCTCCGCCCTCCTTCCCCCACCCCGGCCAAAAAAAAAAAAAAAAAAAAAAATCTCCTCCTCCTCTATGCGCCCGCCCCGGGGAGGCCCCAGGCTGGAGGGCGGGGGAGGAGGAAGGGCGGGTAAAGGGCGCGCGCGGCCGAGGAAGCGGGCACGCGCCGCAGTCTCCTCCTCCCGCCTCCCCCCGGCCGGTTCCCCCCGCCTCCGCAACCCGGCGGGGACCCGGACGCAGCGCAGCCGCCGCCGGGCCCGGAGCGCAGCGGCCGCACCGCCCCCGGGGACCGGATCCGGATTCCCGTCGCCCCCCCTTGCCGGGCTCCCGACGCCGTCCCCGCCCGCCCAGGCAGGCGAGCAGCCGGAGAGAAGCGGCCCAGCCTGCCCCCCGCCCCCGAGCCACCCACCCCGGCCAGAGGCGCCGCCACCGCCCAGCCACCCCGACGCGCACGGAGGAGCCCGGCGCAGAGGCGCGACCACGGCGGGAACCGCCGCCTCCTCCCCCGAGCTTGCGGCCCAGCCCCGCCGGCGCCCCCGCCCCGGCCTCCGGGGAGCGGAGCCAAGGAGAGGGCGGGAGGACGGCGGCCGGGAGGCGGGGGCGCAGCGCTCACCGGCCCCGCCGCCCCCTCCGGCGGCCGGCGAGAACTGCGCCTGCCGGCTCGGAGAAGCGCGGGCTCCTCTGCCCGCGGCCAGGGCTCGGCTCGGGCCTCGCTTCCTGCCCTCCCCTCCCCCGGTTCTCGGCGTCCTCTCCAGTGCCCTGATACTCTTTCGTCCAGCCCCCTGCCTGGAGGGCGCCCCGGGTGCCCCCCGGTGTCTACAGCACCCGCGGTTCGCTCCCCGCCGCCCGGCCCCGGCCCCGACCCCGGCGCGCGTCCTCAGCCGCCTCGGTTACCCGGCGCAGCGCGGCCTCCGGGCTTCCCGCTCCGGCGGCTCCCTCCCCGGCTCTGAGCGGCGGCGCCCTCCCCCGCTCGGCCGGGCACAGCCGCAGCTCCCTCCCGCGGCGGCAGCGGCTCCTCCTCCGGGCGCGGCGGCGGCGGCGGCGCTGGGGCGGCGGCTGCTGCTGTGGCGGCGGCGGCTGTGGCTGCTGCTGCCTGCTGCTCCTCGCGGCGAAAAGCACAAAGCACAGCGCCCTCCGCCTGCAGGCAGCCCGCCCGCCGCCCGCCCGCCGCCCGCCCGCCGGCCCCGGCCTCAGCTCGCACACCCCCCGCCGCCGCCGCAGCCTCCGCCGCCGGAGCGGGGAGGAGGAGGGAGAAGGGAGGAGGAGGAGCGGGAGGGGGGGCGGGAGAAGCGGGGCAGCGAGCGCGTCCTTCCCCGTAGAGCGCACACCGACCCCCGGGGAGCGAGCGCCAGCCCGCCCGCCTCGCCGGCTCCGCTCCCTCCCACAGCCTGCCCGGGCGGGCTCCGCGGGGGGCAGCTGGGAGGAGGGGCGGGAGCTGGGGGGACCCGGGCGGCCGAGGCGGAGGGAAGGAAGGAGGGGAGGGGGGTGGTGGTGGTAGTGGTGGTGTTGGTGGCGGCGGCGGCGGCTGCTGCTGCTGCTGCTGCTGCCGCCGCCGCCGGGGAAGGGGGGGGCCGGGGCAGGGAGACACGCAGCCGCCCGGATGGCGGCGGGGCTCGGAGCCCAGGCGGGCGGGCGCCGAGAGCGACCTCGCCAGACCCGCGAGGGAACTAGCAAGCTCGGCCCGCGCTGGAGGGAGGGCGCGAGGCGCGGCCGCAGAGAGAGTGCCCGGAGGGTCCCCCGGCGGCCGGGGAGGCTGAGGGGTGCCGCAGCAATGCTTCGGAGCTCTCCCCCAAGTCCTCCCAGCTCAGATTCGGACTTCCACGGCAGTCCTCACTCGCTCCCCTCTCCCGCCTCCTGGAGCGGGCGCTCCGCGCCCACCCTCTTCCCCGGAGCGTGGCCACCGGCTTGGGGCGCACGCACGCCCATCGCGGCGCCAAGCTTCGGCGCCTACCTCGCGGTCCCCTGCTACCGAACAGCACACACACGAAACTTTAAAAAAAAAAAAATTGTTTTTTACCCATACAAAATGCCCTCCCTACAAATTTAGGGAAAAAAAAAATCAATCCCCTTTGCTCCTTACACCCCGGAAACAGCAAGGGGGCGATGGGCTTCGGCAGAGGAGCCGCGCTGGGAGCCGGTTCAATCCAGCCCGGCATGGCTCCCCAGGCCTGCCCGGGCGCATGGAGATCGGCGGCGCCGCCACTCGCGCAACCCCTCTCCCCCGAAATCCGCGGAACCCGGGCTCACTTACCGAGCGTGTGAATGGGAGCGCAGGCCAGGAGCACCTAGGGGTGCGGCGGGCCGAAGAGCGGAGCCGTAGCTCCGCCGCAGCCGACGCCGGGGCCGCGAGTCGCCAGACAAAGCCCGAGATGGCGAAGCGGAGCGACGGCTAATGGCGAGCCCCACGCGCCGCGCTCCGCCCGCCCCGCTCCGCCCGCCCGCCCGCCTCGGCGCAGCGCAGCGCCGCTCCGAGCGCTCGCCCGTCAGAGCCGCCTCGGCGCCGCCGCCTCCCGGGCCACCCCGGCCTCGCCTGGCCCCTCCGCCTCCTCCGGGCCACTCAGCCTCACCCCCTTCCCTCCCACCAGCGATGGGGGCTGCACGAAAATAAAAAAAGAAAAAGAAAAAAATGCTTTTCTTTCTTTTTTGGGGGGGGGTGTGGGGGGGCAGGGCGGGCGTGTTGAGACTTTTGGGGTTTTTTGCCCCCAGCTCGCACTCACCTGCGGAGCCGCCGGGAGGGCTGGGGGTGGGGGCGCGCGGGGCTGGAGCCGGCGAGCGCGGGTTGAAAGCTAGCCAAGCTCTGCAGCGCCCGACCCGGGCGTATACGCCGCCGCCAGTCCCCGCAGAGAAATCGTCCTCCTACCCCCGCCTCCATCGCTCTGCGTTTCTCTTCCAATCAGCCGGTCGCTTGGCGGCTCCTCCATTCTCCGGCCAAGCCCGCTGCCTAGAGCGAGCTCCACTCCTCCATCTGCTAGCCCGGCTCCTTGCTCCCCTGCCGGGGCCGGCGAAGCGACGTGGGGCCGGAGGGGGATTTGCGAGGGAACCTGCCTGCTTCCCGCTCCCATTGCTCCCTCCCCGCTGCCTCCTGCCTCCTGCTTCTCTCCTGCGTCTTTCCAACTCTCCCCTGTCGCCACTGGTGTGTGTCTGAGTGTGTGCGCGGGTTTTTTTTTTTTTTTTTTTTTTTTTTATTGCTCTTTGCTTTTGCAACCCTGAAGCCAAAGCGAGGGGGTGGGGGGATAAAGGGGGGGTGTTACAAAAAAAAAAAAAAAAAAGGCAAGAAAGAAGCTCTTAGATTTGCAACACATTGAAAAACCCGGGGAGCACCCCGCCTCGCCGGATCTCGGCTCCCCGCGAGGGCCTTCCGGGTTTTAGAGCGAGCCTCTCGTCGTTCTCAAAGCCCCTCACCTCCGCCGGGTTTAGGATCCGAGGTGTCCGAGCAAAAAGTTCTCCCCCTGGGCCGCAGCAAGGGGTGTCAGGGTGGGAATTAGGGAGATTTCTCTAGGAGCAGCAGCCTTCCCCACCCCCCACCCCCACCCTGGTTTCGGTAGTTCGGCCGGGGCTGGGTTGGAGAGTCTGATGCCGGTGGGTCTGCGCGAAGGGGCTTCTGGGGCGAAGTGGAGCCGGGAGACCGCGCTTCGCGCATCTCCCCCTCGGTCTCTGCCTCCTGTCCCCAGCCAGCTCCCCCTTTAATTTTTCCCCCCCTCTCCTTTAATCTAATTTCTTCCAACTCCACCTTTGTTGTTACCGGCGTCACGCCCGGACCAGCCAATCCCCGCCATGCAATCAGCTTGTCAAAAAGGCTTGGCCAGCCCTGGGAAAGCAGGCCGCGGGCGCTGCTCCCCCCACCCCCGCTTCTCCCCCCTGTGGCGGCGGGGAGCCGCGAGGGGAGCCTGGCACCCGGTCTCGCCGCCCAAGCCGCCGCGGGGCAGCCTTCGCGTAGGCCTCCGGCGCTCCACCGTCCTGCGGGCCGGGGATCGAAAAGGCCTGCGCGGGGACCACCATCCACTCCTCCACTGCCATCGGCCGTGGTCGTCCGCCTCTGCCTCCGCTCCTCGGAGGAAGGGCTGTCAGGAACGCAGGGAGCCAGGAGACTGAAGAGCGGCGGCTTCCCACAGGCTCGCCCGCAGTCTGGGCCGTCGATCCTCCGGTAGCCCCACTGCTCCAGGCTCCGGGGGCTCCCCGGCGGCCAGTCTCCCACGCCGACGCTGCTGACTGCCCACGTCGCGGCCAGCTGGGTCACCAGCCCCTCTGGACTCTCCCCTGGCACGCAGCCTTTTCCATCCTCACTCAGCGGCCTCCCTGCCGCTGTAATTCCTCCTGTCTCCTGGGAGGAATGAGATTCCTTTCCCAGGGCTTCCACAGCCCACATCTGCCACGTTTTACAAACAGAGAGGAAACCCCTGTTAAGATCTGGTGTGACCGGATTTTTGAGTGGGCAGGGCGCCTAGGAGAGGTCGATTTACCTTGTTGCTAATGAACCTGGAGCTAATGGCCCCTCATCTGTGGGACCTGTGCAATGCCCCATCCTTAATTTTATTTCATCCTTTGGTATGATTTTTGTTAAAGACCCCCGTTCACTGTACAAGTTAAGTCTCCACAAATCCAGGTCTGCCCTTGGAACACAGCCAGGGCGTTTTGTGTAGGCTCAATTCCTTCTCAGACTGTACTTGGAGAAGGCAGGAACTGCCTTTCTTGTTTTGACTGGTAAAGAGTAAAAGGTTTGGAGTCGGAAGTCACAGCTCCCACCTGAGCTTCCCCACCTTAAACAGTACGTGTTTGATCAAGTCTTTTAACCTCATCTGATCCTGTTTCCTTGTCTATAAAAGGAGAATAGCAATCCTGCGTTCTCTGTTTTCCTTCCCAGGGTTGGAGGGTCAACTGAGAGGACAGATACGTAAACTGTAGAATTCTCCACAATGTCACTTGCCACAGTTGAGAATCTTAGATCCCAAGAAAGGCCCAAGTCTTCCACATAGAGATCTGGAGTCCAGGTGTCCTGGCTCCTGGCCCTAAGCTTCTTGGCTGGGCCAAGGGGCCTTTCGGTAAAGTGTTCTGGAATGAAACGGGATGAACATGAATCATAAAAATGATTATTATTGATTTTTCATTCCTTGGGCTGCAAAAATCATGGCTGGCACTCTTCCCACTTGGAAACCAACTGCCTTGTTTTACATCTATTGCGTCTCTGGTGAGGTCAGGAGTCTAGGACTTGGGCTATGGGCCAGAGCATGAGGGAATCTGCCCTTGGTCCTTTTTCTTTGCCCCTCTCCCAATTTACCCTCCCTCCCTTCCAGTTTTCTGCCCTGTACCTTGAAGCAGAGCCTAGACATCCCACAAGCCCAGCCCAGGCTGGTAACAAGACATAATCCTAGCTACACCCGCTCCACTTGGCCCCAGCCCTTTCCCAGGTTGCCAATATCCCAGCACCGGCTCGCATCAAACCCCTAGTGTGCCTGGAATGCGTTAACCAAAGTGTGGTGCTTGAATTCCTGGGGAACATGGAGTGATTTTATTTATTTATTTATTTATTTGGTGATACACAGATGAACATTATTTTTTTTTAAAGATTTTATTTATTTATTTGACAGAGATTACAAGTAGGCTGAGAAGCAGGCAGAGAGAGAGGAAGGGAAGCAGGCCCCCTGCTGAGCAGAGAGCCCCATGTGGGACTCAATCCCAGGACCCTGGGATCATGACCTGAGCCAAAGGCAGCGGCTTAACCCACTGAGCCACCCAGGCACCCCACAGATGAACATTATTTTCTAAGTAATGTATTTTAATATATATTGGAAATGTTTTGTTTTTTAATGTTTATTCAAGATGATGACATAAAGACTTCCGCTTTTTTTTTCTAAGCTGCTGTCCCTTATTACTTTTTTCTTTTTCTCTTTAAGATTTTATTTATATGCCAGAAGCAAGAGAGAGGGGGTGGGGCTCCTGCACTAGCAAGGGGGCAGGGCATAGGAGGAGGGGGAGAAGCAGACTCCCCACTGAACAGGGACCCTGACCAGGGGCTTGATCCGAGGACCTCAGGACCCAGGGATCATGACCTGAGCCAAAGGCAGATGCTTAACCAACTGACCCACCCAGGTGCCCCTGTTTTTCTTTTCTTTTCTTTCTTTCTTTCTTTCTTTTCTTTTTCTTTTTTTTTTTTTAAGTCTTTGGATGTTCCTTTTATTTATTGCTTTTAAAGATTTTATTTATTTATTTGACAGACACAGCTAGAGAGGGAACACAAGTAGGGGGAGGGGGAGTGGAAGAGGGAGAAGCTGGCCTCCTGCTCAGCAAGAAGCCGGATGTGGGCTCATTGTGACCTGAGGGAAGGCAGAAGCCTAATGACTGAGCCACCCAGATGCTCCTGTTTTTTTCTTTTTTTATGGATAAAAAAATTAAAATTGATAAGTTTTTTCCTTTTTTTTTTTTACAGATAACAAAGTACCCATATTTTAAGTTTACTGTTTGCTTTTTATACATTTGTACCTATACATAATGTAACTGCCACCCAGATCAAGGTATGGAGTGTTTCTACTATCTAGGAAGCTTCCTCAGAGTCAATATTCCCCTCCAGATGTTACCAGTTCTGAGCTCCATTGCCGTAGAGTCTGTTTCTGGAGTTTATATATGAAGAATCATACCTATGTAACTCCTTTACATGCAACCTGTTTCACTCAATGTTATGTCTGAGATTAATTTGTGATGTTGAATGTAGCCATGCTTCCTTAGTTTTCGTTGCTATGTAGTATTCCATCGTAGGAATACATCATGCTTTATCCTTTCTGCCTTCAGTTGTCATTTGGGTTGTATCTACTTTTTGATTATTAAGAATAAAGTTGGTTCCGGGCACCTGGGTGGCTCAGTGCGTTAAGCATCTGCCTTCAGCTCAGGTCATGATCTCAGGGTCCTGGGATCTAGCCCTGCATTGGGCTCTCTGCTCAGCAGGGAGCCTGCTTCACCCTGCCTCTCTGCCTACTTGTGATCTCTCTCTGTCAAATAAATAAATTAAATCTTAAAAAAAAAAAAAAAGAACAAAGCAGCTTCAAACATTCTTGTGCATATCTTTTTGTGGATATATGGATTCATTGCTCCTGGGTATATTTCCAGGAGTGGAATTCCTGTATCATAGAATATAAATATATTGGACATATAATATTGCCAAACAGTGTTGTCAATGTTTTTGGATTTTAGCCATTCTAATAGATGCGTAGTGCTATCTCATTATTTTAATTTGCAATTCCTTAATGGCATATGATATCAAATATCTTCATATGCTTAGTTGTCCTCTGCAGATCTTTTTTGGTGAGATCTCTTTTCAGATCTTTTGCCTATTTTTTCATCAGGTTGTTCATTTTCTTCTTGTCGACTTCTAAGTCTTCTTTGTGTATTTTCAATAATAGTCTGGTATCAGACATATCTTTTGCAAGTATTTTCTCCCAGTCTGTGGCTTGTCTTCTTATTCTCTCAACACTGTCTTTTGTAGAGCAGAACTTTTTTCTTATTTTAATAAAATCCAGTTTATCGATTTTGTCTTTCATGCCTTTGGTGTTGTGTCTAAAAAGTGATCACCACATCCAAGGTCATCTAGGTTTTCTCCTATGTTATCTTGGAGTTTTATAGGTTTGTAATTTTTTTTTAACATTTTATTTATTTGACAGACAGAAATCACAAGTAGGCAGAGAGGCAGGCAGGGGTGGGGGGAGCTGAGGTGCGGAGGCAAGCTCCCTGCCAGGCAGAGAGCCCAATGTGGGGCTTGATCCCAGGACCCTGGGATCATGACCTGAGCAGAAGGCAGAGGCTTTAACCCACTGAACCACCCAGGCGCCCCTATAGGTTTGTAATTTATATTTAAGGCTATGATCCATTTTGCGTTAATTTTTTTGGTGACAGATATAATGTCTGCTTAGATTAAATTTTTTTGCATGTGGATGTCTAGCACCATTTGTTGAAAAGACTACTTTCCTCTGTTGTATTGCTTTTGCTCTTTTGTCAGACGGTTGACTATATTTATGTGAGTCTATTTTGGGGCTCTCTATTATGTTCCATTGATCTGTCTATTCTTTTCTTTTTTTTTTTTTTAAGATTTTATTTATTTATTTGACAGAGAGAGATCACAGGCAGGCAGAGAAGCAGGCAGAGAGAGGAGGAAGCAGGCTCCCTGCTGAGCAGAGAGCCGGATGCGGTGCTCGATCCCAGGACTCTGAGTTCCCAGGACTCTGAGTTCATGACCTGAGCTGAAGGCAGCGGCTTAACCCACTGAGCCACCCAGTCACCCCTGATCTATCTATTCTTTGGCCAATACCACACTGTCTTGATTACTGTAGCTTTATGGTACATCTTGAAGTCGAGTAGTATCAGTTCTCCAATTGTGTTCTTCTCCTTCAATATTGTATTGACTATTCTAGATCATTTTCGTCTCCATGTGAACCTTAGAAGTTTGTCAATAGCCACAAAATAACTCGATGGGAGTTTGGTTGGGACTGCTTTGAAACTATAGATCAAAGTGGCAAGAATGACATCTTTTTTTAAAAAAAGATTTTATTTATTCATTCATGAGAGACAGAGAGAGAGAGGCAGAGGGAGAAGCAGGCTCCCCACCAAACAGGGAGCCCCATGTAGGACTTGATACCAAGACCCAGGGATCATGACCTGAGCCGAAGGCAGATGCCCAAACATCTGAGCCACCCAGGCTCCTGGCAAGAATGCCATCTTAACTATATTGAGCTTTCTGGGGTGCTTGCATGGCTCTGTGAGTTAAATATTTGACTTGAGCTCAAGCTGTGATGTTGGGGTCCTGGGATTGGACTCTGTGTTGTGTTCCTCAGTCAGTGGGGAGTCTGCTTGTCTGTCCCTCTTCTTCTGCCCCTTCCCCGACTCATGCTTGGTCTCTCTGCTTCTCTCTCAAATAAATTAATTAATTAATTAAAAAAATATCTTTTTTAAAACCCCAAAGCAATATTGAGGTTTCCTATCCATGGACATGGAAATCTCTCCATTTAGGTAGTTCTTTGATATCTTTTCTCGGAGTTTTGTAGTTTTCCTCATATAGTGCTTATACATATTTTGTTAGATTTATATTTCAATATTTCACTTTGAGTGTTAATATAAATGATAATACATTTTTAATTTCTTTTTTTTTTTTAAGATTTTATTTATTTGGCAGAAATAGATGCAGCGAGAGGGGGGAACACAAGCAGGGGGAGTAGGAGAGGGAGAAGCAGGCTTTTCACCTAGCAGGGAGCCCAATGCGGGGCTCAATCCCAGGATCCTGGGATCATGACCTGAACTGAAGGCAGAGGCTTAACGACTGAGCCACCCAGGTACCCACATTTTTCATTTCTAATTCCTCTTGTTTATTGCTGGTATATAGGAAAGTGACTTTTGTACATATTTTTTAAAGATTTTATTTATTTGACAGAGATTACAAGTAGGCAGAGAGGCAGGCAGAGAGAGAGGAAAGGAAGCAGGCTCCTCGCTGAGCAGAGAGCCAGCCCAATGAGGGGCTTCATCCCAGGACCCTGGGATCATGACCTGAGCTGAAGGCAGAGGCTTTAACCCACCTAGCCACCCAGGTGCCCCTGACTTTTGTATATTAACCTTGGTACTACAACCTTGTTAGAATCATTTATTAGTTACAGGAAGTTTTTTATTGTTGTTATTGTTAGTTCTTTCAGATTTTCTATATGGATGATCCTGTCATCTGTAAATCAAGATGTTTATTTCTTCCTTCCCAATTTGTGTACCTTTTCCTTTGTTTCTCTTCTCCTCTTACTGTTTTAGCTAGGATTTCCAGTCTGATGTTGAAAAGCAGTGGCAGGGGGCGCCTGGGTGGCTCAGTGGGTTAAAGCCTCTGCCTTTGGCTCAGGTCGTGATCTCAGGGTCCTGGGATCCAGCCCCACATTGGGCTCTCTGCTCAGCAGGGAGTCTGCTTCCTCCGCTCTCTCTGCCTGCTTCTCTGCCTACTTGTAATCTCTGTCTGTCAAATAAATAAATAAAATCTTTAAAAAAAAAAAAAGAAAGAAAGAAAAGCAGTGGCAGGGCACCTGGGTGGCCCAGTCAGTTGAGCATCTGACTCTTGGTTCCAGCTCAGGTCGTGATCTCAGGGTCCTGAGATGGAGCTCTGTGTCAGTGCCAGGCACAGCGGGGAATCTGCTTGAGAGTCTCGACCTCTGCCCCTCCCTTTGCTTGCTCTCCCTCTCAGATAAATAAATGAAGCAGAAAGGAAGAGAGAAAGAAAGGAAGGAAGGAAGAGGGTGGGAGGGAAGAAGGAAGGAAAGAAAAAAAAACAGTGACAAGAGGGTACATCTTGCCTTATTCTGGATCTTGGTGAGAAAGTGAGTTTCTCATCATTTTTTAAAAAGATTTTATTTGTTTGTTTGTTTATTTATTTAAAGAGAGTGTGTGTATGGGGGCGGGGGGGGGGCAGAGGGAGAAGGGCAGAAAGAATCCCAAACAGGCTCCCTACTGAGCACGGAGCCTGGTGACAAGGGCTCAGTCTCACAACGCTGAGATCACAACCTGAGCCTAAACCATGAGTTGGTCGCTGAACCAACTGAGCCACCGCATCCCCAAGTTTCTTACCATGAAGTATGACATTGGCTGTATATTTGTTGTAGACGGTCTTTATCAAACAGAGGGAATTCTTCTCTATTCCTAATATGCTGAGAGTTTTTATCATGAATGGGCATTAAATTTTGTCAAGTGATCCATCCCATTAATATGATCGTATAACTTTTCTTCTTTGGCTTATTGATGTGATGGATTATAGAAATTGATTTTTTAATGTTGAACCAACCTTAGATGGCTAAAATAAATCCTACTTGGTTGTGGTTCTTGTTATACATTGTGGAATTCAATTAGCTAGAAGTTTGTTGAGGATTTTTGCACTTATATTTATGAGAGATATTGATCAATGGTTTTCTTATAATTTTTGATTTGGTTATTAGAGTGAGGCTGACTTCACAGAATGTTTTAGGAAGTATCCCCTCTATCTTCTGGAAGAAATTGTAGAGAACTGGTTTAATTTCTTCCTTAAATGTGTGGTAGAACACAAGCCCAGTGAAAACATCTGGGCCTGGTACTTCTTGTTTTGAAAGGTTATTAATTATTTTTTTTAAAGATTTTATTTATTTATTTGACAGACAGAGATCACAAGTAGGCAGAGAGGCAGGCAGAGAGAGAGAGAGGAGGAAGCAGAAGGCTCCCTGCTGAGCAGAGAGCCCCATGTAGGGCTCGATCCCAGGACTCTGGGATCATGACCTGAGCCGAAGGCAGAGGCTTTAACCCACTGAGCCACCCAGGTGCCCCTGAAAGGTTATTAATTATTGATTCAGTTTTTTTAGTGGAGATAGGCTTATTCAGGTTGTCCATTTCTTCTTGTGTAAATTTTGACAGATGGTATCCTTTCAAGGAATTGGTTCATTTCATCCATTTATCAAATTTGTGGAGTTGTTTATAACATTCTTGCATATCCTTTCAATACCCGTGAGATCTGTAGTGATGTCCTATTTTTCACTTCTGATATTAGTAATCTGTGTCTTCACTGTTGTTTTTTTTTCTTTCTTTTTTTTTTTTTTTTTTTGTTTTAGTTGGCCTACCTAGAAATGTACTGATTTAAAAACAAACAAACAAACACAGCTTTTGGTTTTGTTGATTTTCTCTATTGATTCCTTGTTTTCAATTTCATTGATTTCAGCTCCGATTTTTATTCTTATTTATTTATTTATTTTGGAGGTGGGAGTGGGGCAGAGGAAGAGAGAGAATCTCAAGCAGACTACCCCCTGAGCCCAAGGTGGGACTCGACTTCAGGACCGGGAGACCATGACCTGAGCTGAAACCAAGAGTCAATCACTCTACTGACCACCCAGGCACCACTCAGCTCTAATTTTTTTTTTTTTTTTAAGATTTTTATTAATTGGGCACCTTGGTAGCTCAGTTGTTTAAGCGACTGTCTTCGGCTCAGGTCTTGATCCTGGAGTCCTAGGATCTAGCCCGGAATTCGGCTCCCTGCTCAGCAGGGAGTCCGCTTTTCCAGATGACTTCTCTCCTCTCATGCTCTCTTTCTCTCATTCTCAATCTCTCTCTCAATAAATAACCATGGTTCTCTCTCAAATAAATTTTAAAAAAGTGTTTTTTTTAAATTTATTGATTTATTTGAAAGAGAGAGAATGAGAGAGAGAGAGAGCATGAGAAAGAGAGGGTCAGAAGGAGAAGTAGACTCCCTACTGAGTATGGAGACCTCGATCCAGGGTCTCCCGGATCGCTTAGCCAACTGAGCCACCCAGGCATCCCCTCCTCAGCTCTGATTTTTATCATTTATTTTCTTCTGCTTAATTTGGATACAAATGGCTCTTCTCTTTCTTGTTTCCTAAGGTGGAAGCTTAGATTATGATTTTAGAGCTTTCTTCTTCTTCTTCTTTTTTAAGTAGGCTCCATGCCCAGCATGGGGCTTGCACTCACCACCCTGAGGTCAAAAGTCCGATGTTTAACCGATGGAGATACCCAGCTGCTGCAGACATTTCTTCTTTACAAATATTTGAATTTGATACTATAAATTTTTCTCTAAGCAATGCTTTTGCTCCATTCTACAAATTTTGATAAGTTATATTTTCATTTTGTTCAAAATATTTAAAAATCTCTTTTGAGGGTGCCTGGGTGGCTCAGTGGGTTAAAGCCTCTGCCTTCGGCTCAGGTCATGATCTCAGGGTCCTGGGATCAAGCCCCACATCGGGCTCTCTGCTTGGCGGGGAGCCTGCTTCCCCCTCTCTTTCTGCCTGCCTCTCTGCTTATTTGTGATGTCTGTCTGTCAAATAAATAAATAAATAAAATCTTAAAAAAAAATCTCTCTTGAGATTTCTTCTTTGACCCATGTGTTATTTAAAAGTACGCTGTTGGGGGCGCCTGGGTGGCTCAGTGGGTTAAAGCCTCTGCCTTCGGCTCAGGTCATGGTCCCGGGGTCCTGGGATCAAGCCCCACATCGGGCTCTCTGCTCAGTGGGAAGCCTGCTTCTCTTCCTCTCTCTCTCTGCCTGCTTGTGATCTCTGTCTGTCAAATAAATAAATAAAATCTTTAAAAAAAAAAAAAGTACGCTGTTGGGGCGCCTGGTGCTGTTGGGGCGCCTGGTGGCTCTGCCTTCAGCTCAGGTCATGGTCTCAGGGTCCTGGGATCAAGTCCCACATCGGGCTCACTGCTCAGTGGGGAGCCTGCTCCCCACACCCCCCCACCTCTCTGACTACTTGTGATCTCTCTCACTCTCTGTCAAATAAATAAATAAAATTCTAAAAAAAATTAAAATAAAAGTATGTTGCTTCATCTTGATAAGTTCCCCCCACCCCCAGCTATTTTTCTGTTGATTTTCTAATTCAGTTTCATCATGGTCTGAGGGCAGACACTGCAATGATTTCTATTCTTTTATATTTGCTAAAGTGTAGTTTATGGCCCAGAATATGATACACCTTGGTGAATATTCTACATGAATTTGATAAGACTGTGTTATCTGCTGTTGTTGGATGAGTAACGTATGGATGTCAATTACATACAGTTTATTCTTTGTGTTGTTGAGTTCAATTATGTCCTTACCCATGTTCTGCCTGATGGACCTATTTCAGATAGAAGGATGTTAAAGTCTCCAAATATCATTCTAGACTCCTTCTCTTTGCAGATCTATTTGTTTTTGCCTCATGTATTTTGATGCTCTGTTGTCAGGCTCGTATTGTTCTGTTTTCTTGTCTTTCTCCATCCTTGACAGCTTTCCTTGTTTCTGAAGTCAGCTCTGTCTGAAGTGCATTTCTCATAGATAACGTAGCGTTGGATCTTGTTTTTTGATCCACTCTGACAATCTCTGGTGTTCAGTTGGTATATTTAGACCATTCACATTTAAGGTGATCATTGATATACTTGGATTAATATCTACCATATTTTTACCATTTTCTATCTGTTCCTAACTTGTCTTCCACACTTTTTCTGCCTTTTGTGATTTTAACTGAGTATTTTGTATGATTTCATTTTCGCTCCTTTTTTTATCATGTCATTTTCCCCCCACTTTTTTTTTAGTGGTTGCTCTGGAGTTTGCAATACCTATTTACAACTAATCCAAGTCTACTTTCAAATAACACTCTACCACTTCATGGGTACTGCAAATACCTTATTTTTCTTAAAAGATTTTATTTATTTACTTGACAGAGAGAGACACAGTGAGAAAGGGAACACAGCAGAGTGAGAAGCTGGCTCCCCAGGGAGCCTAATGTGGGGCTCAATCCCAGGACCCTGGGATCATGACCTGAGCTGAAGGCAGATGCTTAACTTCTAAGCCATCCAGGCATCCCTGCAAATATGTGGTGTCCCTGCAAATATAATAATAAAATATTCCCAATTTCTCCCTCCTATCCCTTGTATTATTGCTGCTGTCCATTTCACTTATACATAGACATACGTAAGGGAACTTCACCGTGCTTCTTGCTTTTTTCCTCTCTTTAGGTGGAACAGGATGGCTACAAGGGACTGGAGTTGGATATTAACCTTCCCGGTTAGGTCACGCTCTGATAAAACCCCAACAGGTTAGGCTCTGGTAAAATGGTTTCTCCTGAGGGCAGACCTAGTAAAGAAGAACAAAATGCTCTGCCATATTTCAAAAGGGCTCCTTTTCCTCTCTCCCTGCAGAAGGGGATTTTTCTCTGAGATTCACTGTGAGGACTGGCGGAGTCCTTGGAGATAACTCACAGAGTCTTGGGGTCCCCATATGACTGGGTCCCCTGGAGTTTTTACCTCTCTGATATGTCTACATGAAGTCTCCAGAAATTTGTCGATTATAGTCCAGGTTTTCCTACCTGCTTCCTGTGGAAGTTTCTGGTCAGGTAAATTGTGATTCTCTGCATCTGTCTGTTTGTATTTCCAATTTGGGCAGGGACAGGGACAGTTTGCCCTGTAACCTCACTTCTCTGACAGATCTAAGAAGAATTGTTGATCTTTCAGTTTGTTTACCTTGTTATTTGCTGTTAGGGTAGAGTGAAGATTTCCAGGCTTCTTATATGCTGGGTCAGAAATCAGAAGTCTATATCGCTATTTTGTTGTTGTTCCTTTTGTTTTGTTTCTGTTTTTTTCCCTTTTACTATACTACTTAATTTAATGTACTATTTTTCTTGTTTTTAAAAATTGTGGTAAAATAAAAGTGCCTGGGTGGCTCAGTTGTTAAGCCTTGGCCTTTGGCTCAGGTCATGATCTCAGGGTCCTGGGATCAAGTCCCAAGTCTGGCAGCCTGCTCAGCAGAGCTTCTCCATCAGCTCATGCTCTCTCTCTCATACTCTCTATCTTAAATAAATAAATAAATAAATAAATAAAATCTTTGAAAAATTGTGGTAAAATACATTTAACATAAAATTTACCATCTTTAGTATTTTTAAGTCTACAGTGCAATGGTATGGACGAAGTACCTTCATAACATTGTCAACCATCATTCACCAACCATCTCCAGAACTCATTTATCTTGTAAAACTGAAACTCTGTCTGCATTAAACAATAACTTCCCATGCCCCTTACCCAGCCCCTAGCAATCACTGTTCCATTTTCTGTCTTTAAGATTTTTGACTACTTTAAGTAACTCCTAGAAGTGGAATCATGTATCGTCTTTTTGTGCGCAGTTGGTTTCACCTAGTATAATACTCTTAAGGTTCATTCACATTGTAGCATGTGTTGCAATTTCCTTTCTTTTTAAAGCTAAATAATATTCTATTCTATGTATAGACGACATTTTGCTTATCCATTTGTTCAGCAAATGGATAAGTTTTAGATAAGCTTCCAAGTTTTAGCTATCATGAATGATGCTGCAATGAACATAGGTACATAAATATCCCTTTGAGACCCTGCTCTCAATTCTTTGGGGTATGTACCCAGAAGTGGAATTGCTGGATTATATGATAATCCTGTTTTTAATTTTTTGTGGAAGCACCAAACTGTTTTCCACAGGAGCAATACCCTATTTTCCATTCTTACCAACAGTGCACAGGGGGTTCAATTTCTCTACATCCTTGCCAACACTTGTCACTTTGTTTCATCTTCTTTTCTTCCTTTTTTTCTTCCTCCCTCCCTTCTTCCCCCTTCCTTCCTTCCTTCCTTCTGCCATCCTAATGGGTATGAGGTGGTATCTCATTGTAGTTTTGATGTGTATTTCCCTAATGAATAGTGATGTTGATCATGTTTTCACATGTTTATTGGCCATTTGTAGATCTTTTCTGGAGAAATATCTATTCAAGTTCTTAACTTATTTTTGCATGGGGTTGTTTTGTTGTTATTGTTGTCTCTATTTCTTTTGAATGAGCTTTGGCAGTGCATTTTTTCAAAGACTTTGTTAATTTCATCTAAGTTGTGAAAGTTATGGATATTTATGTTTGTAGTATTTTTTGCTATTTTTTAATGTGTTAGGGTCTATAGTGATGTCCTCTAATTTCTGTTTTTTAAAATTTACAGTTCTCCTTTTTTCTTGGTCAGTATGGCTAGAAGTTTATCAGTTTTGTTGATTTTTTTCCCCAAAAGAACTAATTTTGGTTTCACTGATTTTCTCTATTGTTTGTTCTCAATTTCATTGATTTCTGGTCAGTCTTGATTATTTTTCTCTTTCTGCTTATCTTGGTTCTAATTTGTTCTTCTTTTCTAGTTTTTTGTTTTTGTTTTAAGTAAGCTTTGTGCCTAACATGGGGCTCGAACTCACAACCCTGAGGTCAAGAGTCACATGCTTCTGAGCCAGCGGGACACCCTTCTCCAGTTTTTAAAGGTAGAAGCTTAAATTACTGAGTTGAATCTTTCTTATCTTCTGACTTAAGCATTTAATACCGTTTCCCTCTAGACACTGCTTAATTGCATCCCACAAATTTTTATCTGTTTTCATCTGCATTCACTTTAAAATATTTTCTAATTTCCCTTAAGACTTCATCTTTGACCCATGGGTTATTTACAAGTGACTTGCTGGGTTTTCAAATATTTAGAGGCTTGTTGTTGTTTTCCCCAGGTATCTTTCTGTTATTGATTTCTAATTTAATTCTGTTATGGGCATTAATCATACTTCCTATGATTTCAGTTCTTTTACATTTGTTAAGGTTTTTTTTTAAAAAAATGGGGTTGAATGGGTGAGCAGCATTTAAAACTGCTAAGATTTTGAGAGAGTGTGTATGTATTGGGGAGTTGGAGTGGGGCAGAAGGACAGCTCTTAGAGGAAATGCGGGGGAGGGGTGGAAAGAGTGGGTCCCTGCATCTGTTGAGGTGGGGGCAGGAAATGCAAGGGAAGGAAGGCCATTTGGATTGATTTCTGCAGCCTTCACACTTCCCTAATGCCTTCCTGGCTCAAGATGGCCAGTGGAGTTCTGGCAGGCCCCAAGGACAGACCAACTGCTATGGGGACACGAAGTTGCTGTGCATAGGAGTGGACAGCCGGGACTGCTCTCCTTGGGGCCGAGGTGGCTCTCTGGCCCTTGGGCAGCTGCCCTGGGCAGCCCAGGAGGGGTCAGCTGGGGATAGGCAGCAAGTAAATATAGATGCAGGGAAGGAAGCCAGACAGGCCAGCGTGGCACTGACCTCTTGCTGGAAGGCTTAGAAAGGTGGGGAGGGGTTCTGTTTTGGCAGCCTCCCCTTCAGGGGAGAGTGACTCCTGGCTCAGCAGCCCCCTAGAATGGCTGGAAGCAGCTGGTCCTCCATGGGGACGTGAGTGAGGGCTAGTGGAAAGGCTGGTCAAGAGACACCGTTCTTGTGTAACTGAAGGCAAACCGCATTCCCTCCCTGGGAGTCCCCCTCAGAGGTGTTGCCCAGTGTGGTGAGGTGATTGAGTGTAGGCCAAGGCTCTGCCTGGCCCAAAGGGACGTGGGGCCCACAGGACAGGGCTCTTGCTTGTCCTGAAGAAGGATGTCCAAAGGGTCAGTGTGCCTTCACTCAGCTCTCCCACTCTCTCACTGGCGGCTGGCCCTCTCTACCACAGGACTTCCGGCCACCAGTTCTGTCCCGGCTCCAGCACCGTTGCCAACCTCTCTGGCCTGGCTCTCCCTGCCCCCACCCAAGGTTACAACCCTGGCACCAGCTCCCCACCAAGCATGCCCTGCCCACCTGGTCCAACCAAGAGAAGACCCCTTGGCCCCCCGAGTCTGGGAGGGAAAGGCCAGCAAGACAGTCACTCCACCACAGACGCATTTATTGGCAAAACCTATAACCAAGCATCAAGGGGAAGGGTGCTAGCCGAGTGGGTGACTTTCTTTCTGTTTTCCTTAGGGGTGTTCAAGGAGCAGGAAGGAGGGGGCGGGGCCATCCCAGTGAGAGTCACCACACCAGCAGCTAAAGTCTATGCGCTTCCTCTGAGGCCTGAGATCAGGCTATGCTAAGCATATGCACTTTACTGTCTCATTTAATCCTTAGGACAATCCTACAAGGTAGGTACCATTATCATCCCCATTTTCCTGATGAGGAATCTGAGGCATAGCACAGGGAAGTGGTGAGAGGCGGCTGTCAGCCTTCAGGGCTGCCCCCACCCCCCCAAAAGCCTCCCAGCAGTGGCCCCCAGCTCCTGACTCTCCGTTTCAACCATTTCTCACCACTTCCAGCTCTTTTTATATTTTTTTTTTGTAAAAAAAAATAGATTATGCCCATATTCTGCAGAGCCCACTGGCGCTTCCCCCAGTTGATCAAATCTGGGTTCTCCCCCCAAGATTCAGCTGGAGTAAGATTGTGGACACTGAGTCTCAAACTAGAGGCCTGGGTGTTTGGGGGAAACCAGAGTACAAGGAGAGTTCTTAGAAAATACAATCAATAAATTACAAACCTCCCTCCCTTCCCCCCATTTCCTCCCACTCCCCATCCAAATCTAGAACAGATTTGTGCATCACCCCCCCACTCCCTCCCACCCCACTGCAGGGTCTCGTCTCAGTTGCCACTGTGTCTGTGGGGGTCCGGGGCCCTCCATAAATGTTTGTGGAATGAATGGATGTGTGAATGAGTGTGAGAATGGGAGGAGGGAGTGAGCCTTTGGAGTCCTGAGTCCCAGACCTGACTGTATCCTTACCGCCACCTTGCCCTCACCGGGACACCTCCCTCTGCCCCAGAGAAGAGGGTCCCCAGGATCAGGCTGGGAACAGAGTAGGAGAGGTGGGGAGTCAGCTGGGGCATCTTTAAGCATGGGAAGGTAGGTGACTGAGGTACAACATAGGGCTCTGGCCTCAGGGTCGGGAGACCTGGTTCAAATCCCAGCTATACGACTCAGGAGCTGTGTGACCTTGGGCCAGCCTAGAGAAGAATGATAACTACATGTTGGCCCTTTCAGAGCTGACAAGAACCCTTTTCCACATTTGTCTTTCGTCCTCAGTAACCATCCTGTAATGTGGGTATTATTCTAAATATACCCATTTTATAGAAGAAGAAGCAAAGGCTGGAGAAGTCAAGGGACTTGCCCAAGGTCGCACAGCATGCAGGAACCTGAACCCCACCCCCTCTACCTCCCTTGCTACTGCCCCTGTCTGTGCTATGAAGAGGCTGGCTCAGATCTAAGCCCTCCAGCTTAGGAGCCCCACATGACAACGTGGCAGCAGGAGAGACCTCACAGCAAAATCCCTAGTGTGGACCCTACTGACCATCTCTAGACATAGAAGCTGGTTTACCCCTCATGGAAGGGTTTCTAGACACCCCTCCCATCCCCCACCCACAATCCTGGGGCTCCAGTAGCTACCCCAGGAGGGATTCGAGTGTCCATGAGATACCCATGAACTTCTGCTTTTCCTGGGAGTGTGGGGAAGTGGGAGGGTGGAGGGAGCTTGGAAGCCCATGTCTTCCCTTCACACGGGCATGGTCACCTCGTTGTACTCATCCCGACCTTCCTCTTCATCAAAGGTCGGCTTGGCATCATCAGCATCCAGCTGGAGGGGAGAGTAGGAAGGACCGAGGGTGAGCTTCCAGGAGCGGCTGGGGCAGAGGAGCCCTCCCCCCAGCACGGAGGGCACTTCTAGAGCACGGAGAGGGACTGGCTCTCTCTGGACGGTGGACAAGTCATGTCCTACCCTCTCAGCCCCTAGCTTTGGTCTGGATGAGTTTTTTCCAAGGGGTGAGGGACCCCTGGGGATGGGGTGCCCCAGCAGGGGAGGGCCTTCATCAAGGGCAGCCCCATGGCGACTGTCATGTTGTGGGAGAATTCTATCGGAGGAGCAACTCTGTCCAAAATGACTGGGAGGACCCTAGGACAAGGGCTCCAGGGTAAGACAGCTCACGTCGAGCACACCCACTCCCTGCCCCCCCCCCCAGCTCTGGGGTCCTGGCCTCCAGCCTCTGCCCTCTATTCAGCCTCCCCCACCGTCCCAGGCCTGCAGGGTAGGGGCGGGGAGCAGCCACGCACACACTGGAGCTCCAGCTTCCTGAAGATGAGTGGCAGCAGGAGGCGGCGCAGAGGCACCGTGAGGATGAGGACGAAGGGCAAGGCCAGCGAGGTGGCGGGGAAGGTTTTCACCGTCCACAGCCCTGCCAGGCAGATGATCTGGATGACCGTGAACAGGTGCATGCGCCAGGTCTTCACCTGCAGGGGGAGGCGGTGGTTACTTCCTGCCCCTCCCTGGCGCCCAGCAACCCCCACCCCACTGTGGGCTGGGGAGCCACGAGGGCCCTGTACCCGCTTGACGTAGGGCACATCCGGGTGGTACTTGGACGGCTTCAACAGGAGCAAGACGCGGTCGAAGAGCTGGATGCCGCTGAGGGACGTGACCCCCATGTAGAGGAAGATGCCAAACAGCACAGCCAGGGGGATGCGGGACAGGATGGGCCCCATGAGGATGGACACACCTGCGGGGAGAACCAGGCACTCCTAGCCCCCGGGGGGCCCCAGAGGGCTGACAGCATTGGGGGCTGGAGAATGAAGCCATAGGGACCACATGAAGCCCTTTCTGTGGATCCTCTTAAGAGGGAGTACCCAATTTTACAGATGAGGAAACAGAGAGGGGAAGCAATTTGCCTAAGGCCACACAGCTACAAGTGGCAGATCAGGGAGTCAAACTCCTGCCTGCAGGACATCAAAGCCTATTCCTTTGGCCTCGGGGGTTCACAGAGGCCAGAGAAGCCCAACTTTTCCATCACCCCAGCAGAGAATGCCTCCATTGTCTGCCACCTACCCAAACCCTAACCCTCCTCCAGCTAATACTAACTTCGCCTCCTTTAAGAAACTACCCTGCGACTCCATCAGTAACGGTGGTGCTGCCCACACTGACCCCAGGTGTACTCTCACCTGCTCCAGAACTTAGATAAACCCCAGTGATCTTCTGTCTTCTCCTCTCCCACCCCAGATGATGCTCCGAGCCCTGACTTGCCATCAGTCATAGAGCAGCCAAGCTAGAGAGAGGGCTGTAGAAGGCTCTGGATCCGAAGAGGCAGAGGCTGGGGGCTGGAAGCAAGGCCAAGGGTGGCAGGGAGTGTGGCCAGCCCTTACTCACCCACGAGTACAGCGACCAGGAGCCCACTGATCCGCTGCTCCTTGACCTCCTGAATCTGGGCTGCAGCCCCTGGGGCGCTGGCCTTGCCCATGACCGTGAGTGCGTTGGCATGGGTAACAGAACGAACAGTGGTGGCACTGAGCCAGGGCATCCCAAAGAGGGCAGCCACACCGCCCATGCCTATGACCAGCAGCAGGTCCAGGTGGAAGCCAGAGCCCTTGATCATCTTGCGCTCTGGTTTGCTGATAATCAGCCTGGGGAGTGTGGAAGGTCAGGGGTAAGCAGCATTCTACCCCATCCCCACCCTCTTTGCCCCTTCTCTCCTTCTCCATGCTTGGGTCCCTCTGTGCCTTAGTTTATCCTGTTGTGCTCCTCTCCCTTGGAGTTCCTTGCTCCCCTCCCTCCCACCCCATCTTGATAATCCAGACTCTAAGAGTGGAAGGATCTCAAGGCAACCCCTAGAACGTCCACAGGCAGATTTACATTGAAGCTGATGAGGCCGATCTGGTAAAGGTCCATTCTGAAGTGTGTCACTTCCTTTTGTAGTTCTCATTTTGTTTTCTTTTTCTTAAAAAGGTCTCCCCAAATGATACCACGTCAGGTCCCACAGAACCTGCCCCTGTCCCTGTCCATCCATCACTCCTCTTCATCGGGGGTGGGGGTGGGGGGGCGCTGGGATTGACTAAGACTAGCTCGCAGTCCTTGCTGTCACACCTGCCTGGAGCCTGTCCCTTTCCCTGCCTCAGACACCCCCCCCCCCCAGGCCCAGCCCTGCCCCTGGCTCTTACGTGGTGATCTGGGACTCAAGGAAGATGAGGATGAAGACCAGCAGGGCCGGCAGGGCGGAGGCGAACATCATCCAGATGGGGAAATTCGCATACAAGCCCAATGGGTGGATGACCCAGCCCCGGGCTGAGGGGTTGGATACGGAGAGGCCTTCAGGCACGCTGAGTTTCTGTGGGAGGGGGATGCTGGTGAGAACACCAGGCAGGGGAGTAGGAGAAAGGAGGCAAGGAGAGCCAGCATCCTGGGAACTTATACTGGGTACTTGCTTTGTACCCAGTCACTGCTCTAAGGTCTTTATATACATCTTCTCATTCCCCACTTTACAGATGAGGAAACAGGATCAGAGAGGTTGTGTGGTTTGCCTTGCATCACACAGCTCTTTGGTGGCAGACCTGAGATACATACTCAGATCGGCCTGGCTGCAGAACAGATTCTATCCTATTGTCCTGGGTTAAGGAGTAAAAAGGCAATCTGACCCCAACCTTTGCTTCAATCAGAGGGGTCCTATAGGGCTGTGGGACGAACCTGGGGCTCTTGGGGGAGGCTGGGATGAGTCGAGGCTGTTCTAGCTGGCTTCAGGTTTGGGAAAGTTGTTCTTGGGAGGGGGCATACTGGGAGAAGAAGCTGACAATAGGAAGAGAGTGTCACCTGAGTGTAAGTGTCCTCAATGAAGAAATCCACAATGACCATGATCAGAATGGAGATGGGAACTCCGAAGTCCCCAATGATCCGTCGCAGCTGAGGGAAGGTGGAAAAATCCAGTCAGTGCTCAGTTGTTTCCCCACCTCCTGCCTCCCTCTTGCCCCTACTCCTGCCCCTTCTTCATGCAGGGTCCTTGCTCTTCCCGGGGGATCCATCGACCTCTAACGCCCTGTCCTGCACCTCAATGTACCGGCCTTCTTTCTTCTTTCCCTGGCTCAGCCCCACCGCTGGCCCCACAGCTTCTCTACCCCTCTCTAAGAACTGTCCCTTGCTCCCCGCTGGGTTTCCAGCCTCCACAGGCTAAGAAAGGGAGATGGGCTTGCCTGAAGAGTGAAAGCCTAAATGAGGTGGGGGCCAGGGGGCCAGGAAGGCTTGGAATAGGGAATGGAAATCTAGGGTAAGAAGGAGAGTTAATGGCATTGAGGAACTTGGAGGAGTGCTTTGGACTGGGACAGGGCAGCGTAGGGAAGAGCGGGGCCGGGGGGAAGTTGGGGGGTACTGACCACGCCAGGGAAGTAGGAGCTGTTCTTGAACTTGCGCAGCATCATGGCGAGAAAGAAGGTACCAGCCATGAGTACAAGGGAGAGGAGGGCTGTGTTGGGCAGGGGAGCCTGCGGTTTGGGCACCATTGTCACATTGTGGTCATAATGCTTCTGCAGCGGGTGGTCCTGGAAGATCTGGAGCAGAAAACCAAGGCATCCTATTTTCCTCATCCATCTATCCATCATCCATCTATCAATCTGCCCATCATCTATCCATCTATCTGTCCATCTGCCCGTCATCTGTCTATCCATCCATCCATCCTGCATCCATCCATCCACTTCTCTTCCTCAACTGACAGGGTAACAGAGGGACAATGGGATTCTACAGCTTGGTTTTCAGGAGTGAAGACCAGTCTCAGCTTGGGTGGGGCAGGTCATGGCGGCAATGAGTGTAGGTGTGCATGGGAGCACGCGGGGTCTCGGAGATATAAAGCTGGTGGGCAGGAAAGAAGTGCCAAGGAGGCTCCTAAAAAGGGCTTCAGAGACTTGGAAACAGAAAGCCCCACCAAGCAACAGAATCAGAGGCGGATACGCAGTGTCCATCCTGTCTCCGTAGACAATGCAGATGTACAGGTAACACAGTCGAAGGTGCGAGAGCTGAGGAGACAGGCTGCTCCACCCTCAGACCCCGTGGTTCTTGACGGTGAGCGCCAGAGGGGGCGTGGGGGACAGCAGAGCGCCTGGGACCCCTGCAACCCCTCCATTAACACAGTTTCCCCCTTCCAGGCTCACATACACACTGGCCTGTTTGTCCCTCTGGGCGTGGTTCCGAGCCGCCCATGCGCACACGGGCAGCTACCTCAGGCACAGGCACTCTGGGTCACCGCAGGACCACCGGCCCATAGGCAGCAGGTGTCAACCTGACTGTGGTCACAGCCAGGCACGTTGAAGGCACAGCGACACACGGGCCACAAGGACACGTAGACAATGACACACATGGCCACATAGTTTGTGCCCAGAGTCGCACACGCACACACACACGTGTGTCCACACTGCCACTTCCCCCACCTTGATCAGCTTGACGAAGGTCTCATAGATGAAGATGAGGGAGATCAGGAAGGAGAAGATCTCTTGGGTGTAGCGGGAGATGAAGCGGACCAGGAAACTGCCCTCGAAGGCCACTATGAGCACCACGAACAGGACAAGCCAGAAGCCGATCCACACGCGGCCCACGATGTACTCCAGGTTGTTGTTCGTGCAGAACTGCAAAGGGGTCGGGAAGGACTGGGTCAGGCAGGTGGGCCCAGGCACCCCGTGGTCAGGCAGGCTGGGGCCAGGCGGCTACAGGGTCCAGGTGGGGCCAGAACAGAGCTACCGAGAAAAAGGCTTCTTCAAATACAAGCAGGGGTCCCGAGAAGCCAACCACAAGCAGGGGTTGAGCCCCGAGCAGGGAGAACAGAATGCCTTGCACCGCCGTGGAGATGAGCAGCTCTGACACCCCCATCATGTTCTGGGTCTTCTCTCCTGTGGGTAGAAGTTACAGTGTGGTCAAGGTCAAGAGGTCGTTTCTAGGGTCCAGTAGAGCATTTCACAGGCAGGCTGTAGTAAGGGTCCAGATTGTCTGATTGGGTCAAAAGGCAGGGCCAACACAGAGGCCAAAGAGTGAGAGGTGAAGGTTAGAGGATCATGCAGAGGCACTGACCCAGGAGGCCACCGAAAGTGATGGCAGGTGACAAGGCAGCAAAGTAGATGAAGATGACAGCAGCCAGGACCTGGGGGCTGAACGCGTCTGTGATGTCACTCAGGTAGTAGGGGTAGCGGCGCCGGATGTCACGCACCAGGCCCCCAAAAAGCAGGCCTGTCCTCTGCAGAGGGTCATCTGGCCCACCAGGGGCCCCTGGAGCCCCATACAAATCTGTAGTCAAGGACAGGGCCATGGTCACAGGGGGTCATGGCAGGAGGCGTTGGGGGGAGAGGAATCGTGGGGAGAATCTTCCGATGGGAACAGGTGACCAAGGGGGCAGGGAGGCATGAGGACAGAGAGAGGGGACACCAGGGTATTGGATGGGAGGAGGGGAGGCAGGGGCTTGCAGGGTTGCACTGGGGACCCTGAGGGTATGTGGGGGTCGCAGGGCAGGTACCTAGGCCCTTGTAGAAGCGGGGCTCGGGCTTGGCGGGGCTTTGTGAGTAGCGTCTCCGCAGCAGCTCCTTCTGCACCGGCACCAGACTGAGCAGTGCCTGCTCAGAGGGAGCCTCGCAGGGAGGCAGCACCAGGCTGCAGTCCAGGAAGCCCTCCAGGTTGCGGACCAGCTCCGCTTTGCTCTGGGCCATGTAGGCATCCACGCGGAAGACCTGGGGGCCGGAGAGAGGGTCAGGACTGCGGGGACTCGCTAGATGAAAGGACCCAAGAGTCCACATCCATGGCCTCCAGGAACCAGAACCCTCTCTCCCAGCTCCTTCTTGTCCTGCCCCCCCCACTCCTCCTTCCTTTCCCACCACAAAAAGGTTTGGGGGAGCCAGACAGGGCCTTGCGTGGGGAAAAGAGAATCCACTAAAGCAAATGGGGTAGCTTAGCGCAGACCAGCCGGAACTACAGTAAGCTGAGGCCAGGCCAGACCTAACTGGGTGGAACCAGGTCCGGTCGGGCAGGGCTGGGCCAGACCACTTGCCCCTGGCTAGACAGGTTAGAAGCAGCAGGGGGAGACCGACTAGCAAAACTCAAGTGACCCAGGCCCGTCCAGTGAGTGACCTCAGCTGCCCCCCAGCCCTCGGGCTCCCCCAGCCCTCCCCAAGCCTGCCTTACCCTCTCAGACATGAGGGTGGCCGCAGCCCGACCAAGTTGGGTATAATCAGTGTTGGGGGCCTCAGGTCCCAGCAACACGAAGAGGAAGCGCACAGGCACCGGGAGCTGCACAGCCTCCAGCTCCGTGGCCACCTCCAGTCGCACGAAGCCCAGCACGGGCCGCTCCAGGAATTCCGCTCTGCCTGCCGGGGAGGGGGCGATGGGAGGTGGTCAGGTCAGGGAGGCCTGAGAGGGGCGGCGGCTGGGTCCATACTTCGGAAGAGGGAGGCTGGGCAGGGATAGGAAGCATCGTCTCGGGGGTGTGGGGGCATCGGGGGTGCAGACCCTAGCTGCTTACCCACAAGCACCAGGGTGGCCTCCGAATCTGGGGGAATCTTCTCCAGAATTCCAGATGGCGAATGCCCTTCTGTGCCCTCCTGTCCCTGTTGGGTGGAGGGTGGTGAGGGGAGTCCTCTGGCCACATTGATCGTCCAGCCCCCTCCTCCCCTAAACACTCTCATTTCTAACCCTGTTCAGGTGGGTCTCCCCACAGCCTCACCTGTTGGCAGAAGAGCTGTGTCTCTAAAGAGGGGTGCTGCGGGAGCAGAGGCTCGGAGGGGTCCCCAGAACGCGTCAGAACTGCGGGCTTCACACCGCCCAGGGCCTCCAGGTCTCCGGCGTGACTGTGGGATGCACAGGGGACATGGGCTGAGTAAGCTATTTGGGCTGGGTCGTTAGTAACACCTAGACTGAAATGGAGACCGGTGGTCAGAGGAATTAAGCAACGCTTCCCAGTGACCAGATGAGAGGGACCCTGGGGCAAAAGGACAGTCAGCCTCCTTTGGGAGGATATTGTGGATGCAAGTGGCCGGTCTCCATCTGGAATGACCAGGTGGGGCCAGAATGGAGGGAGGGAGGGGCCGTGAGAGCCTGCCCTCCTGAGGACCAGTAGCCCCCACATCTGAACACAGAGATACGGCCGCCCCTCAAGAAGTCAGAGGTAGGAGCTATCATGGAAGAAATGGGGGCCCTGGTCTGGTGGGGGAGGGGTCCCCTGGGCCGCCAGGGAGAGCTCTGGGCTGGTGGGCCGGGGAGGTAGGCCCTTGGGCTGCGGAGTCTGCGTCCTGGTGGGCAGGGGCACCTGTGTTGGAGCAGCAGGACCCGGAGCAGCTGGTCTCGGGCCTCAGGCCGGATCTGCTCCTCGTAGATAAACCCATCCAGCAGCTGGTTGGCCACTCCTGCCAGGGAGGTCTCCGGCAGATCCAGGAGGACGGTACCTACAAGGGATGGAGGGGTGAGCCGGATGGCGGGACGGTGGCCCTCCGGCCCGCCACCACGCCGCACACACATGCAGGTCTCGGGGAGGGGCCCGGCGGGGCTCACCCTTGGCAAAGGCTTTCTGCAGCTCCAGGAGGCTCCAGAAAGTGAGGTAGGACAGGTGCGGGCGGCCCCAGACCCCGTCCTCCCCGAGGTTCTCCTCCAGCCGCACCCAGTGTGCCGCCTCCATCCACCGCAACTCCTGGTTCTTCTCATCCATCACCAGTTCCTGAAGCTCCACGTACGCCTGCGGCCCCACAAACCTGAATCAGTGCCCGGGGCCCGGGACAGCACCCTGGGGAGACTGGCAGTCTAGGGCATGGTGGGCGCTCAGCAGGCTCTGAGAGGTGTTTGGAGGACGCCCAGAGTCCTGAAGCACTCAGGGCAGACCCTGAGCTCAGAATGGATGGGTAGGAGCAGCAGCCTGGATGCGTTGAGTGAGATAAGAAGCATGTGTGTGTGTGTGTGTGTGTGTGTGTGTGTGTGTGTGGTGGCGGGGTGGGGGTGGGGGGTATAGCCCTCCACTTCGGCCCTATTCCCCAACTCCCTGATCAAGCCCTTACCCCATTGCAGAGGCATTTGGAGAACCTCTGGACCAAAAGGGTGCTAGAGCAGACCCTTGGGAGGAAAACAAAAAAGGAAGCCTTTGGGGTCATCGGGTGGGTCTCCTGTCTCCAAGACTGTTGAGTGGGCTCAGCATGCCCTTGGGTTTCCTTGGGGCCAGCTGGTCACTCCCAGGGTCACTCCCCCTGGCTGAGGGCAGATGCAGTTTCCTAACCAGCTAGACAGTCTGATATCCAGCAGGGGTCCAGCAGGCCTGGGCACAGGGGCACGTATGCAATTCTGTGCTTCCCCAAGGAGCACCTGCCGGCCCAGCCCAGGAGCACAGACCTTTGGCAGTCCCTTTATCTCTGCCCAGGGAGCTCCCTGCTCAGTGGGAGAGGGACCTATGTCTCCCTGCACCCCCGTTCCAGTAGGGGTGCTCTCATCCCTTTTATTTCCTGCAGTGCTCACTCCTTTTCTGCCTGTGTGTGGGGCTCCCCCCTGCTGAAGCTGTGCCCATCCCTCTTCACCTCCCTTCTCCTAGTGGAAAGGTCAGTGTCCCAGCGATCAGGTGATGCCGGGTGTCCTCACCTCGTGGGTGCCTGCGTGCGATGTGGCGTCTGGGTCTGTGGTTGTTTCGTAGTCTGTGGCTGTCGGCTCAGCGTGGTCAGCTGAAAACCGGAGGTGGGTTAGTGTTGCCCCCCGATAATCCCACCCTTAGGGTCCTCCTGCACTCCCCACAGTGAGCCTCTGAGAGAGTCACGCCTTCCTTACTCCCTCCTGTGGCTGCTGGCTAGGACCCAGTGCCCCCCCCCGCCCCCACTCAAGGGTCTCTGGCGCCCTGTGCCCATTCTTGGCCCAGCCTGGCTCTTTCACGCCTCATCCGAGCCTTGTGGAAGACCCCTGGGAGTCATCTTCAGTGGTGACAGAGAGGGTCACCTAGGGATTCTCCTAGGATCTCCTTCCTCTCTGCCACTTTCTGGAATCAGCTTCCCTTCCTTCTTCCCCGCCTACCTCAGCAATCCCACCAGCCCAGCACTTCTCCCTGTCTCCGAGTGGAGCTCTGGGAACCTCGGGTGGGGTCTGCTTTATATTGTCCCCCACTCCACACCCCACTCGGCTCTCATTTCCCAGAGGGGCCTCTTATCTTTAATACCAATGGCCAGCACTTAAGGCCTATTGACAGTAAACAGGTCCCCACCTGGGGCTCCCCAACTGAGACCTTGGCAGGGCCAGGAAGGTTTCCTGTTGTCTCTCTGCCCAGGGGGTCCCTGTGGCCCCTGACTCCTCAGGACCTCTAGACCTCCCCAAACAGAATGATGTTCCCAGAACAGGCCTGGTGCCTGACCTAGAAGTCAGCATGGGATGGACACAGATGGTGTGTGGGCTCATGCCCTTGTCCCCGAGGGGCCTGGCTGCCCTGTCCCAAACCGAGGGCCTGGCCATGGGTGACTAGTCCTGCCCCCCCAACCCCCCCAGTCCCCTCCTGTGATCATTTCAAACAAAACTCTGTTTATCCTTCAATCAGCCAGGATTGTGGGGAGAACTGGCCCTGGGGCTGGTGGCAGACGGGAGGGGGTGTGAAGAAGGGACAGGGCAAGTTCCTTAACTGTCTCTGTTCAGGTCTCAGCAGTTCATCCCAGCAAGAGAGAGAGTTGGGGCTCACCGATTGGCTCCTCCACTTGAACCACAGGGACATCTGGGTCTTCATACTCCTCCTGTTCTAGAACGTCCTCCAGCCCCTCTTCATGATCCTCCTATAGGAAGTGGCCGTCAGGGCTGGGCTGGGAAGGGCTTCTTAAGCCACAGTGAAGGTAAGAGTCTGGGGAGTCCCAGAGGCCCCAGATTGGAGCCCCGCAGACACCACGAAAGACTTACCTGCCAGTCCCCCATGGCGTTGTCTTACTTGTCCACTTATCCACAGCGATCCAAGTCCCCAGCATAACCCGCACTGCGGGTCCCTGCAGGGGGGAGCACAGGCTGAGTGAGGTGCAGGCATCCTCCCCCAGAGGTGGCTACGTTAGAGTCAAGGGGGACCCCAGGTGTTGAGAGGCAGCAGTGGGGTCAGGGGCAGGAAGCTGGGGGGGAGGAGCTAAATTTGTAGGTGTGAGGACAGGTGTACAGGAGGAGCTGGGAGAGCTGGGGCAGGAAGAGGTAGCTTGGCTGGCATCAATCAAAGGCAGTTTGAGAGAATGGGCTGTCCTTCAAATTCAACTCCCTCTTCCATCCACCAGTCCTCATCCTGGCTTCTTTTCCTGTCCATTCCCTAGATTTAGCCAACTCCAGGGGCATCATGACCTGTTCCTTCTTCAAGGAAATTCGTTCCCCTGGGAGTCTTCACAACGTACCCTCTTCTCGCAGAAACAGTTACTTTCTGCTAGGCATGGGGCTGTAGCATCCTTGGGAGCGGCTCACAGGTGTTGAATGAAGTGTCACTGTTTCTCTCCTTCACCCCCTCAGTGAGCTCCCTTTCTCTTGTTCCCTCCCCATCTGTCTCATTGGCCTTACCAAGCCCTTTCCTGCCCCAGGGCCTTTGCATACACAGTTGTTACATCCTCAGTGCCCCTTTGCCCCTCATCCCATATCTCAGCTCTTCAGATGATTCCCTTCCCACCACCCTGTCATTCACTAGCCCACTCTGTCATGTTCTGGTTTCTTGAGTCATTTGTGTATCTGCTGTTCAAGGATGCCGCTAGAAGGGATGCCATCTGAGTGCTAAGATCCGTGTCTCGGTCCCCACTGAATCCCTTACTCCTAGCAGAATGGGTGCCGCAGAGTAGGTGCTCAGTAAGTACATGCTGGGTGAAGGGAAGTGTGGCTGTCCCTTGCAGGCTTGGTTCTCTGGGACTGAGGAGTCAGCATGACTGGGACCCAGCCAAGAGGAGACCGGACCCTGTGTCTCAGGTTTGCTCAGTGTGCCTCTGGCAGAGAGGAAGGTATGCTCACCCCCAGGAAGGTGAGGCCCAGCCCGAGGGGAGCACAGAAGTTCCCTGGGGACTGGATGTGGAGGGGCTCCCTTCACTCTCACCCAGCAACAGGGATTGGGGTCGGGTGACGAACATGCTCGCCCTGTGCCCACGTGGCACTGAGCAGTGGGAGCTGAGATGAACAAGACACGGTCCCTTCTCGCGAGAAGCCCCCACCCGGACTGGGGAGGCAGCTGGGAAGGCAGGAGAGGCCAAGGGCTTCGGGAGACAATACGTGCCTCAGACCAACGAGAAATGAGCCGAAGGAGTTGGGTGCCAAGGACCATGTGGCAGGTTCAAAGGTAGGGCGGACTGCTGGGGTTGGGGGTCGGGTGTCTCTGACGGGGGGGGACCCCGGGGCTGGGCCAAGAAGCTCTGGTGGGATCTGAAGGACTGGCAGGTAGGGAAGTGCGGCGCAGGTGTGGGCACGAGCGGGCAGAGGGAGGCGCGAGCCAGGCGGGGCTGGCTGCTGCGTGAGGGAACAGGGCAGGGAGGACATACAGACAGAATGGTCCAGAGACATTTCTTTCTGAGGGCTGAGGGGGTGGGTGTTGCCATCCCAAGAGATAGAGAGAAGGAGAGGGCATGGCAGAGCCCCACCGAACTGACAAGGGCAGGGGTTCCTGTCTTGGTAGGGGAAGTGATGACCAGGGGACAGTCCCAAGGACTGAGGACAGGGCTGTCCTGCATGGGCCTTTGCCCATGAAGACCCTAGTCAGGCACCCTTCTCTCTCCCTCTTTTGCCCCGCTCTTTCCTCTTCTCCCACTTCTATTTTCTTTCTTCCTTCTCTGACCTTGCCCTCTGCTCTGCCGGGGCCTCAAATCCTGAGCAGTCTCAAGCCTTAGGTGCTAAGGGGCTGGGCTGGAACTTTCCATTTCCTGTCTGAGAGGTGGACTGGGCAGAGGGGCCCTCCAGCCAGAGAACGCTGCCTGTCCGCCACTGTCTGGTTGAATAGCCTCTGATGGCCCCCAGTTTCTCTCTAGGCCTCAGTCATCCCATCTGTACAATGGGAGGGCCTTCCTGCCAGGGTTCTGAGACCTCAGTGAGACAGAAGAAGGGAGACTGGAGGTGCCTGGAGCTCAGCTGGGGCCTTAAAGGGTGCCCCCCGTGACCCAGATTGCAGCCCCCACTGGGCCCGGCCCCCCACCGCCCAGTGCTCCGGCACTGATAAGAGCTTGGAACAGGATCGACGCCCCGAGTCTGGAAGCTCATCAAACACCTGGCCACCCAGCCAGCCAGGGCTAGGCCAGATAAGGGTGAGCAGGGCATCTGGAGCCCTGGAGGTGGAGCACAGCTGGCAGAGGCGGGGCAGGGGGGCTACCAGATGATGGGGAGGGCTCCCTGGTGGCAGAGCACCACCTTTGTGCGATCACCGCCCCCACCTCACAGAGCCTTATCTCTTAGAACCCTCGAGGCACTGTGCAAAATGGATAATGTCACTAGCCCCGTTTTACAGATGAGAAAGCTGAGGTTCGGAGAGCTTAACTTGGCAGGTAGGTGTCAGAGGCAGGACGAAAGAGGCCAGCCTCCCTGACTCCCACTACCTCTCTCGCCATCGCGCTGATTTGCCTCCCAGAAGAGAAGACAGCTCTAAGCTGGTCGAGTGCTAGTGGGTTGAAAGCATGGGCTCTCCAGTCGGCCTGCCTGGGTTCAGATCCCAGACCTGTGACTTACTGTGTGACTGCGGGCAAGTGACTCAACCTCCCTGTGTCTCGGTTTTCTCATCTGCCAAGTGGGGTAACAGGAATGAACCCTAACTTATGGGGCTGTTGTAGCACTAAGTTGGTCGATGTAGAGGCCTTAGAACACTGACTGACACAGAAGGAGCTCTGGGTCATGTTGGTCATCATTATCACTGTGACTGGGGACCAAGGTCAGACTTGCTATCTTCCTCTCTCTCTGATCTTGTTGCTTTGTTCCCATGGAATTAGCCTAAGTGCTTTGAAATCCTTGGGTGATGGGGGACTCCTCCTTTCTCTTCAAACACCCCCTAGGCTGGGGACAGGGCCGGGTCTGCCCCGATGAGTCCCTGAAAGTGTCCCAAATGGGAAAGAGGGTCAGTGAACAACTGTCCTCACAGAGGGGGATAGGATGCCCTGTGGGTCCCCATGCATGGCTGGGGGCAAGACTTGGGTCTGTGGGACTCCAGGTGGGAGTCCTGGAGGCGGATCCGACTTACCCCCTCCAACACCAGCCACACAGACCTCTGCTGCCACGTGCCCGTGTCTTTCTCCCAACACTGCACCCTCGCGCTCCCCAGCTGGAGGTGCCAACGGGCCCGTGCCCTTAGGGGTAACAACACACATCCTACCGTTCTCATCCCACCCACCAGCACCCCCTTGGAGGTCTGGTGCCTTGGTCCCCTGGGCACGGATTCAGGCTGGGCACTGCAGAAACCCTCAAGACAAGTGCGGCAGGACCACCCCCCCCCCCAGCCCTGCTCACCTGCTCACGAGCCTCGGGGTCCCTCGGCGAGCTCCTGCAGCTACAGGTGTCCTCTGCCACCAGCTGAGCTCACACCCGCTCTGACAGCACCCAAGTCCTGGCTCCCAAACCCCGGGGGCAGCTCCCAAACCCCTGACTCATGCCCCCGCCTCCTAATCTGCCCGCCCCACCGTCCCGGGGAGCCCCTTCCCACCCCCCGCCCTGCTCCTTCTGGGTGCCCAGTAAACAGACTTATCTCTTACACACATCTGGACAGCTGTGCGTCTGGCCCACCCCACCCCAGCCGGCCAGCCCCCAAGGCCTCCTGCTGCCCTCCTGGCTCCCAGGGATTCTCCTGGGTCTTCCTTCGCCGACTAAGGTGTGATGGCTGGGTTCTCGGGTTCTCGAGCTCTCGGCCTCCCGGCAGGTCTGCTCCAGCTCCTGGGAGTTCCTGTCCTGCCTCTGTCCTTCCTCACTCTGGCCAGGCTCCTCTGCTCTCGCCCTGAAAGACACAGGTGCCTTCCCTCTTCTCTCTCGGTGTCTTCCCCGAACTCACTCTTGTTCTACACCTCACCCACAGGGACCTGCTCAGTGCATACAGGCTCCGGGCAGCCCCGTCCCCTTCTTGCCCCAGACTAGGGCTCCCTAGCCACCTTCTCCCCAAGACCCTGGATGGCTCCAAAGAGCTGGTCCCAGGGTGCTAAGACGCTGCCACTCAGTCAACCTGAAACAATGTCAGGTCAACAAAAACAACCTTCCCCACACAGAGCTCAGAGCTCACAAAGCAGCAATGTTTGGGCACACTGGCTTCTCTGTTGGCAGCCCGGCCCAGGCCCCCAGGCCAGAGCAGCCCGCATTCTCGGCCCCCGCCGTGCCCCTGCCCACACCCCCCAGCAGGGCAGCTTCTGCTCCTGGGGGCGCTAGGCCAGTCACCTGTCCCTGGGCTCCGGTTGCTAGAGAAGCAGAGACTGAAAGATGAGTTCAGATGGGCAAGAATGAAGAAAGGCTTGAAAGCAGACAGAGGAGGGGGTTTATGGATACGGCTCCAGGCACCGAGAATGAAAACCATCTCAGGCCAGCATCAAAACCCACTGGCTGTGGGACCCTGGGCAAGTGCCTGCCCTCTTTGGGCTTTAGTGTCCTTACTATAAAGTGAGAGTCCCCGGTTCTGTGGCTTCCAGTTTGGGGAAGCCCCATTTCCAACTCAGACAGACAGGGTCAGATCAATGGCATAACCAGAAATTTCCCCACCGTTTCCTGGGTCTCGACCACAAATTTACACTGTGCCGAGCCTGACAGAGAGGGAAAGAGGCCGCCGATTCCTCCGGTGTCCAGACACTGGGCTGAGGGCTTCATCTACTCCTTGCTGTGTCCGCAGTTCCCACAAAAGGCAGCTGGAGGGACAGAGGATTCCAGCACTTTCCCAGTGAAGAGAGGAGCTGATGGCCTGACACAGGCTGTATGCAGACCCTGGGCCCAGCCCTTCAGACGCACTCTGTGCTCCCTGAGCCCCTCTGAGGAAGGTTTTGCTCCTTGTTGTTCTCTGACAGTTGAGGAAGCTGGGGCAGGGAGGTAGGCTACCTGCCCCAGGCCTCTTGGCTGGGGGAACGGGAGCTGGGCCTTAGGCCCACTCCCTGCCTGATGCTAAGCCCTGTGCTCCCTCCTGTTGCCCTTGGCCATCATGCTAGTCGCTAACAGAGGCCCCAGCGGAAGGCAGCTGGGGGATGCCTCCTCCTGCTCCAGGACTGGAGCTCACACTGGGCTTGGAGGATCTTTCTCAAGCCCTGGCCAGCCTGGGTTGCGACAGCGGGGGCAGCAGATGCTAAATGAAGCCCCTGCCCTCACATCGCAACCCAGAGGCCCCAGGGACCTTGCCCTTCCGCTGGACCCAGGAGTGAGAGACAGCAGGAGGCAGGAGGCAGCACGGGAGCCCCCTTCCCTCGTTCAGAAAGGACAGGAGGCTGTGGGGTGGTGGCGGGCACATCTGGCTTAGGAGGACGGTTGGCCCAGCTGTTGGGCTGTTCTGCAGATACCATCCCCGGACAGCCCACCAGACACCCAAGCAGCAGCAGAGCAGATTGTGTTCTGGTTCTTTCTACTCATACCACCTGTTCTGGGTCATTCTTACTGCCCTGACTGAATGCTGATGTTTCCCCAAATCTGCCCAATGTCGCATTTTGATTGTTTATGCTTTTCCAGGAAGAAAGGATGGCTCCCATCACTCACTTTAGTCCAACTTGGACTTCAGGTCATCTGAAGGCTCCACGAGCCTAGCACTGGGTGAGGCGCTGGGCAAATAAGAGAGGGGCTGACCTCCCTTTAGCCATGACCCTGGGCTGGACAGAGATGGTCAGAACGCCTGGCAAGTAGGGGAGTGAAGCAGGGCCCCAGGGTGCCTTGAGTGTGTATCCTGACTCCTTCTTCCCATGGACTACTTCTTGCCACCTCCTCCTGTCCCCCCACCCCCCTCCCATTTCCTAGTTCTAAGGAAGAGCCTACCAGGTTCCCCTCCCCCAGGTTCACGGGTGTCATTGTCCAAGTCTGTGCCCATGGAAGGTTGGGAGCTAAGGTCAAGTGTCTGCAGGAACAAGGGAAGCTAAGGGTGGACCCCCGGACTGAGTCTGAGGAGCCCCACCCCACTGAGCAGTGACTTGGTGCCCTCCCTATATGATGTTATTGCGGACCACACAGCCCAGACTACGGACCGGGACAGGTTGCCCCAGAGGGAGAACTTCTGGCAGGGAGTTCAGTTCTCCTGAGGGATGAGACTTTCTCATTTTCCATCATCCTGGGATGTAGTCAGTCCTCAGTGAGAGGCGAGGACTTGACAGTGGGCCTTGGAAAGGAGGTTGCCTTCTCTCTCCTGGCCTGAAGGTGGAGAGGCTGAGATTCCATGTGAGGAAGTGGGGCGCGGGGGGGGGGGGCGGCGGTTTCCATGGCAATTCCCTGAGCTTTCCTTTGCAATGGACTTGGCAATGAGGTGTTAGGTGGAGCCAGTGACCACTGAAGGCAGACAGAGCTCATAATCTCACAGCTGCTCTTGGGTACACATTGGGTGAGTTTGGCGGCTCCCCGAAAGCCCCCAGCAAAACCTTGCTGGACAGTTCCCCGGTAGGCACAGGAGGGAAGATCTGGGCCCACGATCGCGAGAACGAGGGCCATGGTTTGCAGTGGCCGCTAAGGGGAGGGGATGTCCAGATGGCATGGCATAACCCACTGAAGGGAGCCAGGAGGTGGCCAGATGGGAGAGGGTCTGGCCAGGCGACCTGGAGGGGCCCATGGGTATTTCCTGGTTAAGATATGACTTCCTCTGCCCTCATGGACTGGGGACTCAAACAGTGAGAAAATGTCCCATGGCTGGGACGTCTGGGTTCTGTGGAACTGCTGGGACAGGAGGCTTTGTGACCTAGATGGATATGTGACTTTGAGCTGGACATATCCCCTCTCCACTCTTAGGTTTCTTTTCTGGGCTGTCATGAAGACCAGACAACATGAAGATGGGAACTACCTTGACAATGTCACCTGCTCCAGACACATGTAAAGTACCCTAGGAGCTATGGGTACTGAATCACAGCACCTGCCCTCAAGGAGTTTATGTCCAATGTGGAGAGCCGCACATAATCGCAGAGTGCAATGTCAGGGTATGAACAAAGGAAGGGCAGGCCTGAAGGACAAGCAGTTTGCGAAGTGTAGATGTCCCCAGGGAGTTTTCTGAGCTGAGTTTTAGAAAAGTGCATCAGAAGAGGGAGCAAGGCTTCCTACCTGGAAGGACCAGAGGTGTAAGGTACAGCGTGAGCAGGAGCCAGCCAGGGGTTAATGGAAATGGGGCAGTAATCCCTGCACATTGTGAACAGGACCAGTCATCATTAGGGCAAATGAGGGGAGTTGGGGGAGGAGAACAGGGGAGGCGGGGCATGGAGTGGAGTTGGAAAGATGCTTAAGGATGAACCAGCCCAGCCTTTCTCCCTGGGAATCCTGTATCTCACCCACTTCTCAGCCACCCCCAGGAGCCTCCCAACTTCACCTGGGCCCCCTAGGAGCCCTCCGACACAGAGTGACCTTTTATGTCTATTATTTATTTATTTATATTTTAAAAAGGTTTGTTTATCTATCTGAGAGAGAGTGAGTGTAGGGAGGAGGGGCAGAGAGAGAGGGAGAGGGAATCTTAAGCAGATTCTGTGCTAAGCACAGAGCTGATGCAGGGCTCGATCCCACAACGCTGAGAGGGGGACCTGAGCTGGAACCAAGAGTCGGATGCTTTGACGGCACCACTCAGTCACCCTGCAGAGTGATCGTTTAGAAACAGGTCAAAAGACCTCACTCCCCTGTGTAAAATCCTTCATGACTCTCCGCCATGTGGGGTGACACCCCCTCCCCACAGCAGGTGACACCCACTCCCCACTCCCTTTGCCCATCCCCCTGTTCCTCCTCCATTAAGGCACCTGCGTCATTCTTTTCCCTTATAAGATTTTATTTATTTATTTGACAGAGAAAGAGAGAACACAAGCAGGGGGAGGAGTAGGCAGAAGCAGAGAGAGAAGCAGGCTCCCCACTGAGCAGAGAGCCCAATGCAGGGCTCCACCCCAGGACCCTGGGATCATGACCTGGGCCAAAGGCAGATGCTTAACCGACTGAGCCCCCCACCCCACCCCCAGGCCCCCTAGGCACCTGCATCATTCCTGCTTGTCTCTCCTCTCCCTGCCTGGATACTCTCCCTAGTCCCTACCTGGCTGCCCCTTCTCATCAGGCCTCAGATCAATATCACCCTGCAAAAAACCTTCTCCAACCAACCATTTAGAGATAACCCCCCACCACTCCATCACTTTGTCAAGGAAAATCAGGGTGGACTGTGTGTGAGAGAAAACCCAAAATCTCAGTGGTTTAAGCCAAACAGAAGTTTATTTCTCTGTGAAGTAAAATCTGGAGGTAGGAGGTCCCTGGTGGCCTGGCGCTCTGCAGTGTCAGAAACTTCACCCGGGGTACCTTCTATTTTGTGGCATCTTTGGCAAGTGGCTTTCTCTTCATGGTCCAATATGGCGGCTTGAGCTTCAGCTATCACTTCTGCATTCCAAGCAATAGGAAGGAGGAAAAAGTCAAGGAAGAGCTGCCATTTCCTGGAGGCTGTTTCTGCTTACATCCCATTAGTCAGGACTTAGTCACATGGCTATAGTCAGCTTCAAGGGAGCCTGGGAAATGTAGTCTTTATTTTGGGAAGTCTTGTGTCCAGAGTTCTAGTACACGGGAAGAAAAGGAGAATGAAAATTAGAGGACGCCTTGTCATCTCTGCCAGAATCATATCACCTGCTAAATCCTCTTCTTTTTCCGACCAGCTGATAGTTTCCTGCTTAATTATATCTTTCCAGTAGAACATAAATTCCACAAGGGCAATTTTTTTTGCTAGACTCGTCCATCACTGTATCTCCAGAGCCTAGCACAGTGTCCGGCACAGGTAGGCTCTGAATTTTTACTGAATGAATGAATGACTCCCCACAGTAACTATTTAATAATAAGTATTCTCATTCCCATCTTACAGATGGGGAAAATGAGGCTCAGAGAGATCAAGTAACTTGCCTGAGGTGACACAGCAGGTGACAGGGCCAAAATGTGAACCTTGCTCTCTGCAGCCACAGCATTGTCGTTTCAATTCTTTCTACCTATCGTGTGGCTCCTCTGATCACTCAGTTCCACACTGGATCAAGGTAGAAGCCAAGAAGCAATCACGTAGAGTCTATTAGTGCTGTGTCCCTGGGAAATTCTACCATGAGTTCTCATCATCGCCTGCCTTTAGCTTCTAATGGGATCAACACAAGAGCTGGTTGTTTGGACAGGCTTCTGTAACTCTTCTGCAAATCCCTGGGTGAGAGGACATTACATAGAAGCCATGAGTTAGTTGGTCCTGGAACCCAGTGCTAGGAAGAAATAGGTTTCTTTGTTTCCCTTTGTTTCAGTGGAAGGAGAACTACCAGCCCATCTTATAAGATCTTCCTACCCCCCAGTCCCGTGGCTGTTAGGAAACTTGGAATTTAAATTATGGGCCTAGAGGCAAACCCACCCTCAGGAAAAATGCTGGAGCGGGCAGACCGTGTGTGACTTGGAACGAGGGGGCCACAACTTGGGTCTCCGCTGATGTTCGGTGAGCAAGACATTCACACTTCCCTGAACCTTAGGCCTGAGGTTGTAAACATATCATCCTTCCGTCCTAGGGCCCTTGGGAGGATTAAATGAGCTAGTACAGGGATGCCTGGGTAGCTCAGTTGGTTGGGTAACTGCCTTCGGTTCTGGTTTTGATCTCTGGGTCCTGGGATCAAGTCCTGCATCAGGCTCCCTGCTCAGTGGGGAAACTGCTTCTCCCTTTTCCGTTCTCCCTGCTTATGCTCGCTCTCTCCATTCTCTCTCTCTCTGTCAAGTAAATAAATGAAAAAAATTTTTAAATGAGCTAATACATAGGAAACTCTCTAGAAATGCCTCAGGGATGCATAGATGGTTGGCCCTTATTGCATGCAGTGACAGGGCACCTGCTCACCAAGGCTGAGCTGCAACTGCTCAGTCCCCAGGAATTCTGTGATAAAATCTCAGAGTGGTCAGGGAAGGCTTCAAGAAGGAGGCTTCTTTCCAGACAAGTGGGACCGTCTGGTGCAGAACCTTGACAATGCTGTCTCTTTCCCCTGTAGCACTAGCCCCTTCCATTTCCCAACCCAGCACGTCCTGGTCCAAATCATCCTTTTTGGTTCTTTCTCATCCAACACTGACCCCATGGTCTAGCCTCTGTCCCCAAGGGTAGCACAGCCCATGGACCGCACGCAAATCCCCCGAGACTGAAGGGCTTTGGAATGAGGAAGAGTTTAGACTTGGGACAAACTTTTTCCCATTAGCCAGCAACCTCTGACCCTCTGCTTCCTCAGCCATACAGAAACACTTGGTTACAGGGGCACCTGAGTGGCTCAGTCGTTAAGCGTCTGCCTTTGGCTCAGGTCATGGTCTTGGGGTGTTGGGATAGAGCCCCCCCCATTGGCTCCCTGCTCAGCGGGGAGCCTGCTTCCCCTCTCCCACTCCCCCTGCTCCGTTCCCTCTCCCGCTGTGTCTCTCTGTCAATTAAATAAATGAAATCTTAAAAAAAAAAAAAAAAGAAAAAGAAAAAAGACTTGATTACAGGGCATAAAGACCCCCTTCAAAAAGGTGAGCGGTCTTACAGGCTGTTCTTTGTTAATCCTCCCAATATTTGAATGAAATGGGCCACAGGGAGGTCAAGTAGCTTCCCAGAGGTCACCCTGCTCATAAGCGTGGAAGTGGGATAGGATTCCCACGCAGGCAGCCAGGGATGGTGACAAGGAGGGAAAACCCTCAAGGAAAGGGCTCTTCTCAGTCAGTGAGAGTACCGGGGCTGCCGCGTGGAGCCGGCAGGCGGGCTGGACAGATGGGCCAGCCCCTTCATTACCCCTTTCTTTGGGCTGAACCCACATTGGGGCCTGAATTCTGCCACCCCCCACCTAGGGCCCAGACAGTGGTGGGGGTGGGGGGAGGACAGGATGCAGGCCTGTTTGTGGGGGGAGCTCCACACCTGGGGGACCTTGGGGGTGGGGCAGAGAACCCACAGGTGAGTGGGCTGGAGAGAGGCCCCCCACCTGGGCACCCCATGTGTGGCAGCCATGCATATACGGAGGAAGCTAGGAGAGCAGTCCGCTCTTCCTCCTTGCGGGGCTAGGGGGCTGAGGCACACAGGGACCCGCGCACAGGCTCCAGGGGCCGCCTGACTTTGGCCTCCCTCCCTACTCCCAGCAGCTCCTGGCGACCTCAGGATAAAGTCCAAATTCTTCCTTCTGACTCGGTTTCTGTTGACCTCCTGGCCTGGCCTCCTGGCTGTGAACTTGCTCTTGATCCCAGGTCCTGCCCGACTAGTCCTGGTCTCTGCACTCTCCCTTCCCCTGGTTAAGTGTTTAAAATTGAGCTCCAGTCCCTCTGGCCGCCTCCCCTTTGGTTGACTTGCCACTGTGCACCCCTTTGTGGCTGCTCCTCTCTGTGTCTTCTTGAGGGGACCTCCACAGTGCTCTTCCTCCACTTCCCGAGGGCCCCCCGTGACTCAGCCCCCTCTGCTTACAGGACAGGCCCGCACCCAGTAGGAGCTCGGAACTAGGTGGGGTGGAGGCCGCCTACGCCTTATCCGGGCTATTGAGGATCATTAATCTCCACTGGGAAGCTGCCTGCCCTCCCCCCTCCTTTCCAGGCCTACTCGGAAGTGTGGAGGAGCCTCCTTCGCTGCGGGGCTGGGGGCGGGGTGTGGGGTGTGGGGTGGGGGTGGGGAGAGTAGGAGGTCAGCCCCAGGCTGATATATCCCTCTGGAGTCGGAGGATCCTTGATGCCAGGAGTCAAGGTAAGCAGGGTGCCACGTGCAGACGGCCAAAAATTGCTGTGTGCGAGGAACCCCAGCATTAAGGAGGGGACTCCCCCAGTCACCTTCTCCGTGCCCTTTGTTTTAAAGGAAAGTGCTGATAGAATGCATAAGGCTGCAGTTGTGACTCCACAGTAAGCGAGGGCCGCAGCTCCACACCTGCTGGGCCGGGGCTGGGGGAGCGGGGGAGGCGGGGAGAGGTAAGAGGGGGGTGGGGGTGGGGGGGAGAGGCAAGAGCGGGGAGCCGGGAGAAGGCGCAGGAATTCGCTCCTATTCAGCCGCCCGTCTGGGAAGACCGCCGCCGGCACACCGGAGCAGAAGAAGGACTGGGGGCCCTCCTCTTCCATCTTCCCTCCATCTTCCCTGTCTTGCCCCGACTTGTCTCTTATATGCGTCCCCTGGGGTCTCTCTGTGTGGCTGCCCCACGTCTGGGCAGGTAGTGCTCCCTGTCTGGGCCTCCCCTTCCAGCAGGGGGAGGGGGGTTTCTCTCACCATCTCTCCTGGAGGAGACGGATGGCTCCTCCCGCCAAGGGCCCGGCCTGACGTAAGGGACACCTCCTCCCTCCTCCAACAGTTCCACGCCTTCTCTGTTCCTCCTATCTGCTCAGCCAGATGTTTGGTGCCTCTGGCTGACAGCTGATGGCAGGGTCTGTCCCAGGGCTGGGACTATGGGTGTGTCCCGTCGTGTGTGTGTGTGTGTGTGTGTGTGTGTGTGTGTGTGTGTGTGTTTTGCAGGGGAGTTGTGGTTAAGCCAATGGCTTTAGAGTCAAACCAACTGCATTGGGCTCTTACTAGCTATGTGCCCTTGAATGAGTTCCCAGATATTATTAAAGTCTCAGATCCTTCATCCATAACATTCAGCCTCCCAGAGAGGTTATGAGGTAGTATGAGATTTTGTACCAGAAGCCCTGTAGAAAACTCCAGGCTCGCAGTTGTGTTTGATAATTAGTAGCTATTGCTACGTTTAGGAGAAAACCCTAAGTCAGCACGGGGGTCTCTTGAGGGAGGCCTCCAGATGCTGGGCCCTGGGGACGTGATATTTCCAGCAGGTGGGGGTTGATGCCCAAAGCCCAGGCTGCTGGGGCAGGAGAAGTACAAGGTCTCTGGGTTCAAAAACCCCAGACCCTAGCTTCTCCTCCTTTGCCTACTCTCTACATCAGGGGACCTTGAGCTGCCCACCCTCAATCCCAACAGGATGACTGAGCTCTGGGGAGAGTTTGTGGGGGAAACTTCAGAAACCTCTATTCTTCCATGAGCCTCTGTGACCCTGGGTGGGGAGGCCACCATGCTCCAACAGACTCATTTCAATAGCGGCTCCTCCCACAGCCTGGAGGGGGGCAGGGAGCCCCCAAGTCCAAACTCACCAACACCCACCCCGGCTTCCTTATTTCTTTTTGAATATGCATTGGAACAACCAATCAGGACCCAGAGCCTCAGTCCTGCCCCCCCCCCACTGGTTAATTTCAACTTGGGCCTGACCCATGGTGCAGAAGGGGCCCTGGGTGGGGTAGGGTAGGGTTGGGTGGGGTTGGGTGGGGAGTAGGGAGCAGTGTCTGCAGGGCCCAGGCCCCTATCTCAGGAGCCAGTGCTGTCAGCTGGGAGACTTCGGAGGGAACATTAATTCATCTTGCCTTGGGAGAAAAAATATTGGGTCTGACAGGGGCGGGAAGTGGAGCATGGGGGAAGTGTTTCCAGTCCGTGCCTCAGTTTGTCTTCCGGAGAGCTGGAAGACAGGAGGTTTGCTAAGCCTCGACTCTGACAAGGCGGGGACTTAGTTCATTTATTCACACAAGGAGTAGGTCCCTAACATTTATTTTGCCCTATAATGTGTCAGGCACCATACTAGGTATTTGGAGATACAAGAGCTTCAAACCCATGCTGTGGGGCCTGGGGCCTCAAGTCTGGGAGAGTAAACCCCACAGTCCTGGGGCTGTGCAGGGAATGGCAGCAGCCAAGAACCCATGGGAGCCTCCTAGGCAACAAGTCATACCTCATTTGGGCCTATAAACCTCGGGACAAGCAGGAATTCCTGTGCCACCCCCCCCCCACCTGTGATGTAGCAGAGAGGTATACAGATGAGCTCAAAGCCTTTAGGTGTTGCATAGGACCCACTTGGTGGGTCCCACCATCCCTTCTCAATCTCAAATGTTAGGATGGCCAGCACCCTCCTCCATTGGCTCCTCTGCCCAGCAGCCCCGGAAACCCTGCACGATCCCATCACAGGAGTGTCCTCTTACATCCAGGACTCGGCTGTTGGAGGTCCTCGCTCAGACCATATGTGGCCCAACACCCAGGTTGCTCTATCTAAGCTCCCTCTCCTCATTTTATACTTGAAAGGCAGAGTTTAGATCCCTGAAAAATACCCATTACTTGGGGCACCTGGGTGGCTCAGTGGGTTAAGCCTCTGCCTTCACCTCCAGTCATGATCTCAGAGTACTGGGATCGAGCTCCACATCGGGCTCTCTGCTCAGCAGGGAGCCTGCTTCCCCCTCTCTCTCTGCCTGCTTCTCTGCCTACTTGTGATCTCTGTCTGTCAAATGAATAAATAAAATTTTTAAAAAAGAAGAAAGAAAGAAAATACCCATTACAAAGAAGCCTCAGTTGGCCTGGTAACCAGACATATTATGTTTGGAAATAACTTTATTTGTATATGTTTTGCTGATTGTTCAAGGTGTGTAAAGTGTCCCCCCCACATCAGCCTTGTTTTCATTATGGTGCCCCACTGTGTAGAGTCATGATGGCCCAAGTGACTTAGCTCATATTCCAGCTCTAGCATTTTCCAGCTGTGCGACCTTGGGCAATTTACTTCACTTCTCTGGGCTTCAGTTCACTCAGATGCCAGAATGGAAGCAGGTGATGTCTGGAACCTTCTTCCTGGGGTTGTGAGGATCCATGAAATACAGCATATAATGCAAGTCAGACAGTGCCTGGCACATAGTAAACGCACTAGTCAGCGTTTCCTAGTTTCATTGTCATTGCCAAAAGGCAATTCATGCTTCTGTTTAGAGAAAGAAAATGTTGAGAGAAATTTAATTGGTCAAATTCCTGATTTGGGTGAATTTGTTGTGTGAGTATTAGAGAGATGTTGATTGCTTAAAGCACTAGCAATTCCTCAGTAGATTCAGAAGGTTAATAAATGGGACATGAAACCAAGTTTACTACTAATGAGGATTTCTCTCCACTAGTGAAGGCCCTTGGACTTTAATGAAGTTCATAAATAACCTCTTCCACCCCCAACTCCTGTAAACTTATCTGTAGTAACACGCCTGCCCTCCAGGGGGCTCAGGCTGTTCCTTAGGACTCCCTACCCCTCCTGAGCACACCCTCACCACCCCTACCACCACTTCTGGTCTTCCTCAATGTCATCCCTCCCCCACACACGGTCTTGTCTACAGCCCTAAATGAACTTAAGCCTATCCCATTAAAATAACGGATCTTCTGTTGACCCTACAACGATTGCCTCGTTGCGCTCCCGTTCACAGCTCAACTCCTCTTCCTCACCTCCCGTTCCCTCCTCTGCCCAAAACTGTCCAGTGTCTTCCCATCTCCCCTTTCCACTAATAACCAACTAGTTGCTAAATCTAACGGACACTGCCCAGCTCCCCAGCTGGATTTCTCTGTAGCATTTGACAGGTGCAGCCTTTCCCTTCTTGGAAATGTCTGCTTTTAGTTCCCTATCTCTTTGATGGTTTCTTCTCTATTTTCTAGGCTGAGTCATCTTCCTCCTATCACCTCCCCCCATGTCAGTGCTCCCCAAAGTTTGTCTTTCCTGAGCTATCTTTTCCTTACACTCTGCACACTTTTGCAACTTGGTGCTCTTCCAAGTTGCCCTATCTCAGCCGATGACATCCCCATCCACCCATTGCTTAAGCCAGAAACCCGGGAGTATTTGCAAAACCTGACCTTATCTGGCCAGTCATCAAGGAGCTATCCATTGGCTTCCCTATAACTGATGACCTTTCTACAACCCAAATCAGAGCCTGTCATTTCTTGCTAATGTTCAAATCTCATAGCTCTAACTTCCAGTTTCCTTCTTTCTCTCCATTCCCTCCACTTATGCGGTAAACTACATGAAGGTCCTGGATGATTATCACAGGGCACGGCACACATTAGATGCTCAATAAATGTTTGTTGAATGTGCCTGCCGATGCCGAAAGGTATAGGGAAGAAGATGCGAAAATACATACCACGCAGTTCCCAGTGGTCCAACCTAGAACAATTTGAGGAAAAAAGTAAAGTAGTATTGGATTATAGCCCAAAGTATAAAATAAATATCTATGAGTCTATATTGATATATTTAAATGATTGAGTAAATTGATAAATGGAGGGGAAGAGATAATTCTCCCAAGCAGAAGAATTCTAGATAATATATATTGATATTCGGGGCTCCTGGGTGACGCAGTGAGTTAAAGCCTCTGCCTTCAGCTTGGGTTGTGATCCCAGGGTCCTGGGATCGAGCCCTGCATCCGGCTCTCTGCTCAGCAGGGAGCCTGCTTCCTCCTCTCTCTCGGCCTACTTGTGATTTCCGTCTGTCAAATAAATAAATAAAATCTTAAAATATATATATATAGATAGATAGGTAGATAGATAGATACTCCATTTTTCAGGTGTAGGCAGTGCATAGTGACTCCCTTCAAAAAGACCACAGTTTGGGAAGTGTGTGTGGGGGCGTGGGGGAGGCACATAACTTTACAGGTGAGTAACCTGACAGATGCTACCTCAGCTGTGAGGTAGGTCAACATCACCAGCCATTAATTATGTTGATAGTATGTATACTTGATGTGATGGGATGAATATGGGACTCCATGATCTTCCTTCCTAAAACTTATAACCTCTAATCATGAGAGAAGCATTAGACCTATTCCAACTGAGCAGCAGCATGAGGGTTCATTCTACATGTCAACTTGACTAGTCTCTAGTACTCCTGTCGAACCCTAATCGGGGTGTTGCTGTGAAGGTGTTTTGTATATGGGATTAACACCTATAATCTTTTGACTTTAAGTAAACCATAATATGGATGGTCCTCTCCAATCAGTTGGAAGGCCTTTCGAATAGAAGTAAAGGCTCCATGATGGAAAAGAACTTCTGCATGGGGACTGCAGTGTTAGCCCCTGCTCTACAGACTTTGGACTTGCCTAACCAGTCCCCGAACTGAGTAAGTGAATTTCTTCACGATAAAGCAGTAAATCAAATATACCAAATATAAATATTTATATGTATTATGTATAAATATATATATGTATTTATTAATACATAAACATCTATCTATAAATATCTAAAATATATTTATAAATATATAAACAGGGGCACCTGGGTGGCTCAGTGTGTTAAAGCCTCTGCTTTCGGCTCAGGTCATGTGTCACAGAGTCCTAGAATCGAGCCCTGCATCAGGCTCTCTGCTCAGCGGGGAGCCTGCTTCCTCCTCTCTCTTTCTGCCTGCCTCTCTGACTACTTGTGATCTCTGTCTGTCAAATAATAAACAAAATCTAAAAAAAAATAGGGGCACCTGGGTGGCTCAGTGGGTTAAGCCGCTGCCTTCAGCTCAGGTCATGATCTCAGGGTCCTGGGATCGAGTCCCGCATCGGGCTCTCTGCTCAGCAGGGAGCCTGCTTCCTCCTCTCTCTCTGCCTGCCTCTCTGCCTACTTGTGATCTCTGTCAAATAAATAAATAAAATCTTTAAAAAAAAAAATAATAAATAAATAAATAAATAAATAAATATAGAGAAAAGATAAATATATTTAAATATATATAGATAAATATAGAGAAAAGATTCTGTCTCCTCACAGAAAGAGGAGACATGCTTATATATCTCTATCTGTACATCTCTGTCTGTCCTACTGGTTCCCATGGGTTAAAAGAAGAAACTAAAATGGAAATTATAAAGTGTTTTGAACTGAATGAAAAAGTATTTGTGGGATATGGCTAAAGCAATACTCAAAAATTATGGCCTTGGGGCGCCTGGGTGGCTCAGTGGGTTGAGCCGCTGCCTTCGGCTCCGGTCATGATCTCGGGGTCGTGGGATCGAGTCCCGCGTGGGGCTCTCTGCTCAGCAGGGGCCTGCTTCCTTCCCTTCCCCTCTCTCTGCCTGCCTCTCTGCCTGCTGTGATCTCTCTCTGTCAAATAAATAAATAAAATCTTAAAAAAAAAAATTATGGCCTTGGGGCGCCTGGGTGGCTCAGTGGGTTAAAGCCGCTGCCTTCGGCTCAGGTCATGATCTCAGGGTCCTGGGATTGAGCCCCACATCAGGCTTTCTGCTCAGCACGGAGCCTACTTCCTCCTCTCTCTGCCTGCCTCTCTGCCTACTTGTGATCTCTGTCTGTCAAATAAATAAAATCTTAAAAAATAATAATAATAAAAAAAAGAAGGGACGCCTGGGTGGCTCAGTTGGTTAAGCAGCTGCCTTTGGCTCAGGTCGTGATCCTGGCGTCGTGGGATCGAGTCCGGCATTGGGCTCCTTGCTGAGCAGGGAGCCTGCTTCTCCCTCTGCCTCTGCCTGCCATTCTGTCTGCCTGTGCTCGCTCTCTCCCCCTCTCTCTCTCTGATAAATAAATAAAATCTTAAAAAAAAAAAAAGGAGAAAAAAAAGAAAAGAAATGAGGGGCGCTTGGGTGACTCAGTGGGTTGAAGCCTCTGCCTTCCGCTCGGATCATGATCTCAGGGTCCTCGGATCGAGCCCCACATCGGGCTCTCTGCTCAGCAGGGAGCCTGCTTCCCTTCCTCACTTTCTCTCTCTGCCTGCCTCTCTGCCTACTTGTGATCTCTGTCTGTCAAATGAATAAATAAAATCTTAAAAAATAAAATAAAGAAATGAAAAGGTAAACTTAACTACCAAATTTAAGGACATTAAAAACAAGAGGATATTATGAATAAATTTGTGCCAAAATTTTTAAATTTTCAATAAAATGGACAAAGTCTTAGAAAATTATGACTTAAAGAAAAGAAAATTGGGGCATCTGGGTGGCTCAGTCTTCCTTCAGCTCGGGTCATAATCTCAGGGTCCTGATCGAGCTGCGTGTCTGGCAGGGAGCCTGCTTTCCCCCCACCCCCTGCCTACTTGTGATCTTTGTCAAATAAATAAATGGAATCTTTTAAAAGAATAAAAATAAAAGAAAATTATGACTTCAACGAACTCAAGAATAAAAAAGGAAATTCTATCTCATCCTGATAGAGTTAGAAGCATTAGGCTTGCTGTCTTGCTGTAAATAACTAGAAAAATAGAAAAGATACATGAGGCAACAGTTTTAGAGACTGATGATAGGCAGTGCAGGGCCGAGATCTCTAGAAGAAGGGGGAAAAACAAATGAGCCCTATGATTGTCCCAGTTTCTGCCTGGGGGCACGGTCGAGACCACAGTGCTGGGACGTCCTAAAGTTGAGATGAGAGATCAGAGCTTGGGGAAGCTGTAACAACTGGAATTTGCAGAATGGAATACTAAAGAAAAAGGAGCTATGCATGGAAAGAGCTCCAGAAATATGCATCAGATTATCCTAGAGACTGCTGTTGAATACTAAGCCATGAATATGAGGGTAAAATTCCTTACATCTGAGACAGTGAGTGGCCAGCTGTAAGCGAAAACTTAAGAGATTACAGAAGACTAGGATATAGTTAAGTTCTGGCCACCCAGAGTGGAGAATCCTTGTTAAAACACTCAAGACACTCAGTAGAAACTCCAGAAAGGTAGCAAACAATTTAGTAGTAGGGTCATTTTAACCTTAGAGTAAAGGCAAATTTAGACCTTCCCTATCATCTTAAAAATATGCTTTGAAAGAATTAGGTTTATCATGAATAAGTTAATTAATTGCCTGTTAGAACCAAGTCCAGCATTTTGGAAAACAACAAAATCCAGCACCTTGAGAAACGCAATAAGTCATGGTCTGAGAGAAAACGTTTGCAACATAAGTATCTGACAAAAGGCTTGTATATAGACTATGTAAAGAGCTCCTGCAACTCAATAATGAAAAAGGCAAACAACTCAGTAAAAAACATTGGCAGAAGACTTGAACAGACACATCATACATACATAGAAATAAATGGCTAATAAGCTCATGAAAAAACTCAACATCATTAGTCATCAGAGAAGTGCAAATTAAGTCCACAATGAGACATCACTACATACTCACTTAAATGGCTAAAACATGAGGTCAACAACACCAAGTGCTGGAAAGGAGGTGGAGTATTGGAAATCTTACACTTTTTTTTTTTAAGATTTTATTTTTATTTATTTGACAGAGATCACAAGTAGGCAGAGAGGCTGGCAGAGAGAGGGGGGAAGCAGGCTCCCTGCTGAGCAGAGAGCCCGACGTGGGGCTTGATCCCAGGACCCTGGATCATGACCTGAGCCGAAAGGAGGCTTTAACCCACTGAGCCACTCAGGCGCCCCGGAAATCTTACACTTTTATACATTGTACAAACTGTACAACCACTCTGGAAAACAGTTTGGCAGTTTCTTTAAAAGTTAATCATATATTTATCTTATGATTCATTTATTCACTCCTACTTATTTACCCAAGAAGATACGAAATACATGTTCACAAGAACCTTGAATGAGAACGTTCATCAAAGATTCGTTCATAACAACTGGAAAACTAAAACAGTTCAAACGTCTATCAACAGGAGAATGACTAGACAAACTGTGGTATACTTCTCATCAATAAAAATAAACAACTACTTACCCATGCTTCAACATCAGTGACTTGAAAAAGCATCACACTGAATGAAAACAGCCAAAGTCAAAGAGTATTTATTTATTGTATGATTTCATTTATAAAAGGTTCTAGAATAGGCAGAATTAATCTATGGTTCTAGAAATCAGTAGTTGCTTCGGTGGTAGTGGGGATTAACTGGGACAAAGCACAGGAGAATGTTCTTGGAGTTATGGAAATGTTCTGGGTTCTTTTTTTTTTTTTAAGATTTTATTTATTTATCAGAGAGAGAGCGGGGGAGAGAGCGAGCACAGGCAGAGGCAGAGGGAGAAGCAGGCTCCCTGCTGAGCAAGGAGTCCGATGTGGGACTCGATCCCAGGATGTTGGGATCATGACCTGAGCCGAAGGCAGCTGCTTAACCAACTGAGCCACCCAGGCGTCCCTCTTTTTTTTTTTTTTTAATAAGATGGGGATGTCACTTTTTTTTTTTTTAAGATAGATTTATTTATTTATTTATTTATTTATTTATTTATTTATTTATTTGACAGAGATCACAAGTAGGCAGAGAAGCAGGCAGGGAATCAGGCTCCCTGCCCAGCAGAGAGCCCAACATGGGGCTTGATCCCAGGACCCTGGGATCATGACACAAGTTGAAGGCAGAGGCTTTAACCCACTGAGCCACCCTGGCGCCCCGGAAATGTTCTGGGTTCTTAACTGGTATGTGAGATACTTGACTGTGTCTACCTATTAAATTAGTGAATGGCGTGTTCAAAATCTAAACATTTTGCTATCTATAAATTATACCTCAATAAAGAAGAACCATGGTGGGGTACCACCGCCCACTTACCAGACTGGCTAAAATGAAAAAGAATATAAATACTAAATCTTGGCAACTATATGAAGCAAGTGGACCTCTCACACATTGATGATGGGGATGTAAAAAATGGTACAACCACTTCGGAAATTTCTTATAAAGTTAAGCACAGGGGCGCCTGGGTGGCTCAGTGGGTTAAGCCGCTTCCTTCGGCCCAGGTCATGATCTCAGCGTCCTGGGATCGAGCCCCGCATTGGGCTCTCTGCTCCACAGGGAGCCTGCTTCCCTTTCTCTCTCTCTCTGCCTGCCTCTCTGCCTACTTGTGATCTCTGTCTGTCAAATAAATAAATAAAATCTTTAAAAAAAATAAATAAAGTTAAGCACATACTTCCCCTATGACCTAGCAATTCCATTCCTAGGTTATACCCAAGAGAAACAAAAAATTTAATTAGAAGTATTGAAAATTTATACAATACTATTTGTAGTAGTATTAGCCAAAATAGTAAAAAAGAATCAAAATAATCCCAATGTCCCAATCCCAAGTAAGCAGACAAATAAATTGTGTTACAGCCATACAGTGGAATAATACTCATCACCCACTGTATTTATCCACTGATCTCCACCAGCAATAATGAGGGCTGAATTAATGATACTTGCAGCAACATGAATGAATTTCCAAAACGTTACACTAAGTGAGAGAAGCTAGACAAAATCTTGTCTCCTATATGATTCCATTTAAATGAAATTCTAAAAAAAAATCCAAAAACAAATATGTAGAGTGACAGAAAGTAGATAAATGGCTGCCTGAGGTGAGGTGTGATACGGAGGATTGACAGGGAAGAGGCATAAAGAAATCTTTTTGGTTAAAAAAAAAACAACTTTCTGGTGATGGAAATATTCTGTATTTTTTCTGTGGGTGTATATATCTGTCAAAACTCACCGACTTGTAAAATTAACATGGACACATTTATTGTGTGTAAATTATTCTTCGGTAATGTTGATTTTTAAAAACGGAGACACCAAGTGACAAAGTCAAAATAAAACACTCAAGAGAATAGACAGAGTACCCAAATAATCCACAACAATTAAAGAAATTGGATCAGCAGTCAAAGACAGTTCCATGACCAGATAGTTTCATCACCAAATTCAGCCACATATTCAAGAAGCAAATATTTCCAAAGATTCACAAATTATTCCACAAAGCATAAAGAATAAGAGGGTATGTCTTAACTCATTTAACAGCATAATCTTAATACCTAAACCTGGCATGGATAGCACAAAGAAGGAAAATAACAGGTCAATCTTACACATTAACATAAATTTTTTGGGAAAATATATTATATATATGTAATATATAAAATATATATAAAAGATAATACACCATGACCAAATTGGCTTATCCTATAAATGGAATTTATAACATTAGAAAAATCAGTTAATGTAAACTGCCACATGAATATGAAAGTGTAAAAACCACATATTCATCTCAGAAACAAAACGAATTTGATAAAATTTGCCATCCATTAATGATTAACACTTTGAGCAAACTAAGAATAGAAGGGAACTTCTGTAACCTGATAAGGAATATCTATACAAAACCTATAGCAGGGACGTCTGGGTGGCTCTGTTGGTTGAGCCTTCTGCTCAGGTCATGATCCTGGAGTCCTGGGATTGAGTCCACATAGGGCTCCCTGCTCCGCGGGGAGTCTGCTTCTCCCACTGACCTCTCTCTTTCATGTTCTCTCTCTCTCTCTCAAATAAATAAGTAAAATCTTAAAAAAAAAATAAAACCTATAGCAAACATTACACTTAATAAAATCTTTCCTTCTGAGGTCGGAAACAGGGCAAGGATGCTTGTTACTTGGTGAGGAAAAAACAAACCTGTTTTTGCAAATGACCTACTTGTGTCTAGACAATCCAAAAGAAGCTACAGGTCAATTATTTTAGCTTATAGAATTTTTAAGTAAATTAGCAGCATCAGCTTAAAAATGAATTGCACAAAGACAACTCAATTAAAAAATTGTCAAAGGACTTGAATAGTGAAGATCTACAAATGGCCAATAAACATATGAAAAAATATTCAACATCATTAGTCATTAGGAAAATGCAAATCAGAACCACTATGAGATACCACTTCATACCTGCTAGGATGACTTATAAAAAATGGAAAGTAGCAAGTGCCAGTGGAGAAATTGGAACCCTCATATATGACTGGTGGGGATATAAATTGGTTCAGCCACTGTGGAAATGGTTTGGCTGTTCCTCAAAAAGTTAAATATAGAATAACCATATGACACAGCAATGCAAAAGAATTGAAAATAGGGACTCACAAGAGATCCCAGATGGCCGTTTTGGTCTTTCTGTCCATTGCAGTAATTATGTCCACCTTGACTCTGGTGGTTAAGGGCCATCACTTGGCCTCTGTTCTGGGCTCCTGTTGTACCTGTTAACTCTCAGAAGCCCACTTCCACAGCAGTTTCCACTACCATCAACTTTTGCCTGGAGAGCAGAGTCACTACTGAGCTACACATGGTGCCAGTGCCCCCCAGCAACCAGCCCATTTCTTATCACTCTATTGAAGAAAGTATCTTTGAATCTTCATGAGGAGCACAGGAGGCTGGAGGGTTCTCTGGTCACATACAATAAGAATTTCATTCTGGTGTGCCCACCTCTCTGCGCCTTTGAACCCCTTCCCCAGTACTCTGCCAAAGAAGTTCCAGCATCTCCTACTCATTTGCTGTAGTGCATAGATTTCCTAAACTTTAAAGATCTATGCCAGTAGTATATTGCAACTGGCTTTGGATGTCTTTGGCAAGCCTTTAAAATGCTGAAGTCTCCGTCATGGTAGCATATCCCAGATCAATAAACGCTCCATTATCCAGACTTATTTATATTCCACCCCCTGGCCCCAGTCCAGCACCCTCAAGATCCATTCCCAAGCATGTTCTCTCAATTTCTGCTGCTACAGGTTAGCCAGATCCTATAGTCTTCCCATTGCTGGGACAGTACTTCCCCACATGGTTCCCCACTTCTCCACTTGGTTCCCCACTTCCCCACTTGGTTCATGGTGATGCTTGACCACAGTTATTGGTTTAGAATCACAGAGGGGATCAGGGTCCAATCTTGAAGAGGGCACGTATCATCTTGCGAGGCATTTGCCTCAGGGGAGAACTTTGCATGGTATCCAAGCAAGAAGAGGATGCTCTCTTCCACAAACAAGAAGAGGCCACTTCTGTTGGCCCAAAGGGTTCAGGAAAGCCTGGGGCTTCCTAGACAGATGATCCCATACCAGGTCTGAGGGTCCTACTCTTTCTCTACTAGGGTCATGTCTTGCTGCATCTTTAAACATATCATTCTGCTGTTCTTGCATTCAGATTATGGGATTGATTCTCAGCACAGTCTGACCAGCACAAGCTGCGGATGAGAGCTCCCTTAAATGCTGCCATAAATGCTTTCTGACTCTTACACTGTACCCTGAGTTGATAGTTGGCTGAAGTGAGTCTCTCATTGTTGTCTTTTAGCACTTTGATGGCATTTAACAAATGCATTAACTGGCCAATCCCACAATCCTTGTAATCATCATTTCCCTCTTATATCTCAAATACTAGTAGTGCATCCCTACATTCACCATGGTGGCAGGGATGTGTGGTACTCTAGAGGATGTCAGGGCTCTGCTTACCTCAGCAATAGAATCCTTATTGCCATCTGGAAGGTGAGTGGTCCAATTCCAGAATCCTATTCTGGAGATCTGCTTCCTAGGACCATCTCAGACACCAGCTCTATTTTGGGGGGTTGCCCTAGAAGTAGAACCTAAGTCAAGGATTCAAAAGCACGTATTTGAGAAACAATGCTAAGAACCACCAGGAAGCAGGTGGGAAAGTAACACCGGGAAGGAGAGGAGGTCAATAAAGGGTATACTGTCAAGCAAGATAAGCATGTGAACCACAAGAGCTTAAAATCCTGTTGGGAAGCTCAAGGAACCAGTAATCATTGAGCCTCAGGACCTTCCCACGTGAAGGCTGAGGGAGGTGAGGTATTTATTCACTGATCCCCATCCAGTATTCCCTGAAGTTTGCTCTGGATGGGAGACCATTCCCCAGGACTTTCAACCTGCCCAGTGTTAGTAAGGCAGGCTTCAGTAGCCAGAGAAAAGCCCTCAGGGAAAGAGCTGCAGTTTTTCTGGCAGTTGGAGCTTCTTCCAGTGTACCCAAGGGCCTGGGGAATGGGGAAGGAGAAATGAGAACACTGACTACACCAAGGGAAGAATGCTTTTAAGCAATGCAACAATGGTTCCACTCAGCTGGAGATTAAGGCTTGCTTGGGGCTCAGGGCACAGAAAGAGGTTACCTTCTGGGGTGACTATCCTAAATACCAAGGGTTATTGAGTTGCCGCTACACGATGATGGTAGGGAGGACTATGTCTAGAACTCATGTGATTCTCTAGCATGGCTCTTTCTTCTTCCAAGTCCAATACCGAAAGTTAAAGAAAAAACAAACAAACAAACATAGGAACTCAATTCTGAGGAATTAGATTCATGAAGAAGGAACGTTTGGTCACTTGACCTGGTTAAAAACAGTAACAACAAACTGAGGTTTTGGCTAAGGGCAAAGTGAAAATGAAATGAGTAATGAGGGAAGAGAAGAGTTATAAAGATCAACTTATGACAAGTTACGGAAATAAGGATTGTAGAAGCTACTGGTATTTTCTTTTCCTTTTAAGATTTATTTGAGAGGAGCACCTGGGTGGCTCAGTGGGTTAAGCATCTGCCTTTGGCTCAGGTTATGATCACAGGGTCCTGGGATCAAGCTCCCCCATCAAGCTCCCTGCTCAGCGGGGAGTCTGCCAGTCTCCTTCTCCCTCTGGTTGCTCTCTGTCTCTCTCAAATAATCTTTTTTTTTTTTTTAAAGAATTCTTTTTTTTTTTAAGATTTTATTTATTTATTTGACAGAGAGAGATCACAAGTAGATGGAGAGGCAGGCAGAGAGAGAGAGAGGGAAGCAGGCTCCCTGCTGAGCAGAGAGCCCGATGCGGGACTCGATCCCAGGACCCTGAGATCATGACCTGAGCCGAAGGCAGCGGCTTAACCCACTGAGCCACCCAGGCGCCCCTCAAATAATCTTTTTTTAATAGGAGACACTAGAGAGAGATGGAACATAGGAAGAAGGCAGAAGAAACTATCTCCCTATTTTTCTGGTTTTGTTCAAAGTTGCTCTCTCTCTCTCTCTCTTTTTTAAATATTTTATTTATTTATTTGACAGAGAGATATCACAAGTAGGCAGAGAGGCAGGCAGAGAGAGAGGAAGGGAAGCAGGCTCCCCGCTGAGCAGAGAGCCCGATGCGGGGCTCGATCCCAGGACCCTGGGATCATGACCTGAGCTGAAGGCAGAGATTTTAACCCACTGAGCCACCCAGGCGCCCCTCAAAGTTGCTCTCTTGTTGGAAGTAGGCTCCAGTCTTCGGCTTCTTCCTGCATGCCAAGAATCATCTTTGTAGATGGCTCCTTTGAGGACTAAGCAGCAGACCACTGATGACACTGCCTGAGTAGAGTCCTGCAGTAATCCCACCTCTTCTCTTTTGTTCCCTCAGCCCTTGTTGCTTCATCTAGTTACTAGTTCTATGGTGTCTCGGTGTTCTCTTTCTCTTTTTGCTTTTAGCCTTCTAACTCCTGTATAACCGATTCCCTGTATTAAATCTCCTCTATCTGAAATACACAATACAGTTTCTATTTTTCTTACTAGGCTCCAGCTGATACACAAAGTTACCCTCAATGGTAGACTAGATAAACTGTAGTATTGACATGCATTGGAATAGTATACAAGGAAAAAATAATATGGAAAGAATAGAAAGAATAAAAAGAGAGCAATTTCTTTTAATAAGGAAACATTAAACTATATTTTTATTGATGGACACATAGGTGATAACACTATTAAGAAAAGCAAGGAAAGGATTATCACAAAGGTAAGGGTCATGGTTATCTCTTGGGAGTGCGGATGAAGACAAGATCTGGGAGAAGTACATGGGAAATCCTGAGTTCTTGACAACTTTCTATTTCTTGATCTTTAAGATGATGACACAGATGTTTGTTATGTAAATTTAAACTTTAAATTTTTAAATCTTTAAACTGAACCTATGTATTTTATGTGCTCTTACGTGCATATAACATATCCTGCAATTAAAAAACAAAAGGCCATCATGATTGGCATTGGCTCTGTATCTGGAGGCAGGAAGATGGTAAGAGGGGCTTCTAGAAGTGAAGTAAGAAGGGAAAGGCAAAGGGGAAGGGAAAAGACCAAGTCTAAGGTCTCAGAAGCCAAAAATTGAGGCTGAGGTTGAGTGGGCATGAGATTTGTGCCAGAAGCCAGGACTTTTTGCCCTACCCCCAGGGAGTCAGACCACGGTTGTGAACTTGTACAGTCCTTTCATCTCTTCCTCCTCTGATCGTGCCAACAGAGGTTCCCTGCCTGCTGATCATATTCAGATGTTGGTGCACATCTGAATCAATGTGGAGACATAAGACAATACGCTAGGAAAGAGGAGTAAATCTAGCATATGGGTAGAGTTGGTGATTAGGTATCAGCTGAGCCCTAGGATGGACATTTCTAAAGCCAGGTGGGGAAACTGGGTGGACCCCCTCTTAAACAACACAGAAAGATTTCTGTAGGAGCTGGGGATTTCAGTGTATGAAAGAGAACAGGTTGAGTAGAGGAATGGAGCAGGTGAGACCAGGGAAGAGAGAGCAACCGGGGGACAAGAAAGCCAGACCATGCATCCATCTCCTTCACCTCCCCCTAAAAGATGCAATCAGCTTTGGGGACCCTCCTAGCCTTGCAGCGATTCAATGCAGCAATGCTGGCAGCCATGGGGTTAAACCTCAAGCCAGCTGCCCTGGGGTGATGTGAGGGGGTAGGATTCTGAGAGAAAGCAATGCCTTGGCACCACTATGGGTATGAGTCCTACTGCTGGGAACCGCCACAGAACCCAGGCCCGTAGCTGCCAGTCTGGTCTCACTGTCCTGAGTGGTTCCAGGCCCTGGGCTCCTACAGCTTGTTCTGGATTCCCATCCCCCATCCCAGGAGCAGTTGAATCCATCCGTTGGTGCTGACAAGTCAAACACCAGATATGCAGCTACCCCTTGGCCTCCTAGGTTAGCGCACAGGGGCCACCACCTGCGCTCTCTGGGCGTAGACCTGGCCCCGGCCTCGCTGAGATACACATACAGAACAGTTGGAGAGGCAGGGCTGGGATGAAGGTGAGGACCTCCTTTCTCCGGCCGCAGGAGGAAAACTGAGACACCACCGATCACAGGTCAGAAACAGGAGTTTCGTCGGTCGGAACTCAGAGACGCGAGGCGAGGGGTCCCCCGCCCTAAGTGTGGGAGTGGAGAACAGGCCAGATGCCCCCTCTTTCTTCTTCCAATCGCTGCCTCTTCCGGGGACCCCCTCCGCCCTCCCTCGGGCTCCAGCCCCCACCTCCAAATTCTGCATCCTCTGCGGATTGGTGCCCGGCCTGCCAGGGGCGGAGCCCGAGGGCCCTGACGTCACCGGCCGAGGGGGGCGGGCAGTTAAGGGAGGGGGTGACGGGCCCCGGCTCAGCACCTCGGAGAGCTCCCTCCCCGGCCTTGTTTTGCTCTGGAATCGCCGCCGGGGGAGGGTGCCAGGGGGCCGGGCAGCGGGAGCAGCGGCAGGGGGATGGCCGTGCAGGGATCGAGGGGCCCCGGCGGGCAGAGGGCCCAGCTGTGATCCGACGGGGGAGGGGGCCGGGGCGCCAGGCGGGGTGTGGGGGGCAGCTGGTGGCGGCAGCAGTGGCCGCACATCTGGATGGAAGCGAGCTTTGTCCAGACCACCATGGCTCTGGGGCTGTCCTCCAAGAAAGCGTCTTCCCGCAATGTGGCCGTGGAACGTAGGAACCTGATCACCGTGTGCAGGTGGGCGCCGCTGGCGGGGGGTGGTCAGGGAGAGGCGTCGGGGCGGGCTGCGGAGATACGGACTGAGCCTGCCGGCGGGAGGACGCACGGCAGCCGCGGATAAAAGGGAGGAAGCACAGAGTTAAGATAAGCGCCTGCGTCCACTGTCCCTCAGGCCCAGACCAGACCGGGAGGGGCTTTGGAGGTCTGGTCCCTACCCTTCTAGGCCAAGTCAAGGCCTATGCCCAGCCCGCGGCCTGGGGGGTGAGGGGTGTTTAATTGGCACTGCAGCTTCCTGTGAAAACCAGGAAGTGACATTGTGTGTGAGGGGGAGGGGTGGGATGGCTGGTTCCCTAGTTGGGGGCGGGGGCCGGGTGGGCAGGGAAGCACTGAGGAGTAGCAGCGTGAGCGCCCTCGCCCTCCAAGCGTACCCTGACTCCCATCCGTGTCAGACCGGCCTCTCTGGGGTGGGGCTTCCTGAGAGATTTTCCCATGCTCCAATCCGGGAGCAGAGATCGGTGCCCTCCTCCATCTCTGGGCAACTGCAGCCTGTGGCAGGGTCAACCGGGGATGTGGGCAAAGCCCCCAAATCCACCCAGTGAGGAGTGAGGGGCATTGGGCCTGCCATGGGAAGGACTGAGGGTCTGACTGCAGAAGCCTGGGTCTCCCGGGTTCAAGGGAGGAGACTGGGAGGGCAGGGCCATTGGTCCCTGAGGGTGGAGCTGTCGCAGTGTTGGGAAAGATTCATCTGCTTTTTGGGGGGCCCAGGAAGTGATCCTTCACACCTCAGCCCTGCAGTGACTCAACCTCACTGCCCTGCCTTTAGCCACCAGTGGCCAGCTGCTCAGCCCCTGTCCCTCAGCTTCACCTGCCCTCCTCTCTCCCTCTAGGACCACTCCCCCTACCCCCATCCCCCCACCAGCTGCCTTCCACCCCCTGACATGCCACCTCTGAGGGCAGGGTGCTCCAAGTGCAGGGCTCAGCTGCTTTGCCACCCCACCTGCCTACACACAGACCTGGGCCCTGCTGCTTCCCCCAGGAATCAGCGCTCACCTGATGCCCTGGCTCCTGCCTCCCATAGCTCCTTCCCAGGTTTCTGAGCACACGCCCAGCCATCCTGCCTCTGTCTCACACCATTATATCCTAGTCCCTAGAACGGTGCTATGCACATCAGACCTCTATAAAAATGCCTGGAACAAATAGAAGGAATGAGTGCAGCAATGGCCCACCCAGACCAGAGTAGAGGCCAACGCTTCCATCCTCACCCCTCAAATCCTGCCAGTGTGGCATAAAACAAAGCTTTCTGCCTTTGGGGCCAGAGGATCCTAAGGTCAAGCTCTTACTTCTTCCATTATTAGCTGTGCAACCATGGGGAAGTTTCCTAACCACTCTGGGCCTTGGGTGCCTCATCTTCCCCACAGTAGAAGTAACAGCCATGCTGGAATAGTAACGGCATAATTCCGGTAGGAGCCTAGCCCAGTGCCTGGCATATGGAAATAGCCCGGCCCTGATGATGTCCTTTCTGTCCCTGAGAAGAAGATACTTCTTTCTCTTGCCTGCCTTCCCCAGTGTTGGGGAAGTGGGGATCTCCCTTTGGCATACCCCAGAGCACCAGAGGTTCTGGTGGATTGGAAGTGGGCTTAGAGCTTCCATGGGAGGGATAGTTTAGGAGGTGATTGGGGGCATGGTAAAGGCTCAGAAACCCCTTGGGCCTCTGCCACCTCATCGCCATCATGTGGTTCGCCTCCAGCTCCCAGAACAGTTCCCTTTAGCAGGCCAAGGGCTCCCCTGGGCCCTGGCCTCCCTGTCTCCATGGTAACCTGCAGCAGCCGCTGCACCTCCTAACAGGGAACACACCATGGGGCTCCCGGGGGCGATGGCCAGTTCTACAGCACCCCTGATGAGGGATGGCAGATGGCCGCCGTGCTGAAACCAGCCCCAGGCCCCCACTGAGGGCTGACCCAGATGACCAGAAAATACCATGATAGGGAGGTGGTGTGTGTTACACAATGAGGCCCAGCTAATGTCCCAAACACAGCCTCCTTCTGGCAGGGCCAACCTTCCCATGAATGGCCCTGCTCCTCGACACCCCTGCCCAATGGGCTATACACAGGCTCCTTCTCCCAGTCCTTCCTGGAGTCTGGGGCAGGTACTATTATTCCCGTTTGGGTCTCGGAGAGGTTAAATGACTTGTCCAAGGCCGCAAGGGTATCACAAGGGAACAGGATCTGAGCCCAGCAGTCTGCCTCCCCCCTACTACAACCCCACACTTGATCTGGCTCTGATTTCAGGCCCCGGACCAGCTCTAAGCCCAAAGAGAAGGGAGGGAGGTCGACTGCCTCCAGTCTGCCATTGGCCTGAGAGCCTTAGAGGCCAGTGCTAAGGGCCGGAGCCTGCAGAGTGGAAGGCAGAGGAGGCAGGGGCTTCTCCCCGACCTTGGTGATTGTGACAGCCAGCAGGAGGCCCCAGGATGTAGCAGAAGGAGCAAGGGCTTTGGGGTCAGACATCCATACTTGACTCCTCACAAGCCCTGTGACTCTGAACAGATCAGTCAACCTCTTGAACCCTCAGTCACCTTATCTGTAACATGGGGAGGATGCTAAGAGGACCTACCCCAGAGCTGTTGTAAGGCTGGGTGAGGAGTACATGCTGTGCTTGGCACGTCACAGGGCTTGATAAGCTTCCGGGGGAAAGGGCAGTGCCAAGCAGCCCCCGTATCCCTGGGTACCCCACTTCAGCTCTGCCGCCCATAATAGGGCAATAATGGGAGGTTGGGAACCTCATCCTCTTTCCAGCCCCACCCACTGCAGGGATGGCAGGTGGAGATCGCAGAGGGAGGGGCTGCAGAGGTAGCTGAGGCTCCAAGCAGGACTGCAGAGAAGGATAAGGGGTGCTGGTCTCCATCGCCTTCCTTTGTTCCCCTCCTCTCTGAGAAGCCAGGTGTCTGGGCCCCTAAAACCCCTCCCAGAGATTTGCTGCCAATGCCCCCTCCCACCCAGTGTGTGTGTCAGACCTATACCCTGCACACACACATGCACACACACACACACCCCGCCCCAGCCCAGCTCTGCACTGCCTGGTTCTGGGCAGCTGGTGTGTGGGCGACCAAGCTGGGAAGGAGAAGGGGGAAGGGGGGCATCCGTGTGCTAAGAGCCCACCTGGCCACCCCTGCAGGCCCACGCTCCATGTGCTCAGCTTCAACTCACATGCCCTGGCCCAAGTGACCCCCCCCCCCTGCCCAGGGAGGGACGGAAATTTGTTCCAGCAATAGCAGAAGATAGCTCCGGGCAGGGGTACAAGCCCACTTTCGAACTCCTAGCTGACTCCCAACACACACCCATCAAAAACGCAACCCCAAAGCAAGGGCAGGAAAGAAGGGGCTCTGGGACAATCCCCTGACTCCAAGGGCCTCCTCGGCCTACCTACTATTCTTTCCTCTCTTGTACCTTACTCCTGAAGCTTCCTTTCTCTGGCTGTCAGCTCTCCTGTCACCTGTTTGTCCATCAGTCTCCCGCCTGCCACTCTATCACTCCCATGTCATAGCACCTCTGTGGTCACTCTGTGCCTCCTCTGCCTCTCGCCTCCCTTCCCTTGCCTCCCCACGTGACCTCCCTCTTCATGACCTCTCCTCTGCCCTTCTCTCCCTCTCTTCGCCCAACACCCCTCCTCTAAAAATCCATTAGTCTGTCTTCTCACTGGACACGCCGCTGTCCCCTTTCCCGACCTCCTGCCAGGTTCTCTGTGAAAACGCTGCTGGAGAAATACACAGCGGAGCCCATCGATGACTCATCCGAGGAGTTTGTGAATTTTGCAGCCATCTTAGAGCAGATCCTCAGCCACCGCTTCAAAGGTGGGCCCAGCTCCCTGTCTCCCGTTGTCCAGCCCTCCTAGGCTTTAGCTTCCAGCCACCCGCTCTGATCTTTCCTGTGGTTTTCCCATCATTGATCTTGGCCCCAGTTCTGGCTGGGCCATGCACACAGCTGGGAAGAGGGGAGGGGGTCTTCTGGCCACATAGGTGGGTGCACACAAGCCCCATCAGTGGGCGTGCTGGTACATGCTAGCGTGCCTTCTGTGTACAGATATGTGGGCGCATGTGTTTGGGATAGGAGCTCTGTGCAGGTGGGGCTGTTAATACTTAGCATGTGTGCCCCATTACACGGACCCTCTACAAACTCCCTGGTTTTGCTGAGCCCCCTCCCTGCCCTGGCTCAGCCTGTGCCCCAGCAGGTCCAGTGAGCTGGTTCAGCTCAGACGGGCAGCGGGGCTTCTGGGACTATATCCGGCTGGCCTGCAGCAAAGTGCCCAACAATTGTGTAAGCAGCATCGAGAACATGGAGAACATCAGCACAGCCCGAGCCAAGGTGAGGGGCTTTGATGGGCGGGGCCAGGCCAGCTGTTGCTTGCAGGGGATACAGGTGGGATTTGCCTGCTCCTTGTTCCTCAACTCTGCCTACAGTCACTGGGTGGAAGAGCCACAGGAGGTCTAGACCCAATGGTGCACTCCTGAGTCCCTTCAGGGCAACAAGTAAAGTTGAATGTGCTTTCCAGGGCCGGGCGTGGATCCGGGTAGCACTGATGGAGAAACGAATGTCAGAATATATCACCACAGCTCTGCGGGACACCCGGACCACCAGGTCAGACCCTCTCCAACAGCTCAGACCACAAGTCCCAGTGGGCGAGCTCACGGCCTAACCATACTTGATCCTTAAGTTTCTGGAGCAAACTTCAGTCCCTGAACTACAACTCCCAGCATGCCCTGCTAGGCTCCCTCTCCCAGACTATCCTCTGGCTGAGGAACTTGCAGTCCCAGAAAGCCTTTAGCATCACCACCATTTCTTCCAAGTCACATTCATTCTTCTCTAACACTCCACAGTACTGATCTCATGCACAGCTCTAACCTCAGCATGCCTCTGAACAAGCCTCAACTATGCATCATTTTATCTGTTGGCCTCGTTCCATGACCTGTGACACAGAGCCCTGCCTATTTCCCAAACAGTGGCAGCAGTCTGCACTTGCCACCCGTGGACTAAAGTCCTGGTGTGCAGAGCCTGAGTCCCTGCACTGTGGGTTTGCAGAGAGATTGGGTCTCAGGGGCAGGGGTCACAGGCAGGATGGGTGTTTGCAACAGAGTACAGTCGGCAGTATGTGTCTCCACGCCCCGCCCCGCCCCGCAACCCAGTGGTCACATACAATCTGATGGTTTTATTCCGTTCTATCTCTAGTCTGACCTCACATTTCAGAGTTCACATCAACACGTTTTTGAGCACCTTCTGTATGTCAAGCACTAACGATGAGAACTTGTTTCCTGACTGTATGGATCTGAATGGTCCCATAATTGGTGGGAAAGGGGTAGTTCAGAGGATCAAGGAGAGTATTCTCGGGGAACACACGTTCTAGTACACAGGAGACACAGTGGGCGCCACTCTGAGGGAGAGCCAAGATCCACACTGAAGGGTGAGCAGGAGAGACATACCTCCTTCCTCTAGGAAAGGTTTGTAGTGAGCCAACAGGAGAAGTCCTGAGGGCTGGGGCCTCGCTGGGCGGATGAGGCTGCGGCACCGTCAGGCCCTCGATACCCAGCCTCCCCCCAACCCCCAACCCTCTACCCCCGCAGACGTTTCTATGACTCTGGAGCCATCATGCTGCGGGAGGAAGCCACCGTCCTCACCGGGATGCTGATCGGACTGAGCGCCATAGACTTCAGGTGGGGTCTGGGGGCGGGGGCGGGGACGGAGGGAGTTGAACCGAGGATGTCCACACTCCCTTCCCGTCAAGCCCGCCCCCCACCCTGTGGTTCTCCCGCCCCCAGCTTCTGTCTCAAGGGCGAAGTGCTGGACGGGAAGACCCCCGTGGTGATCGATTACACACCTTACCTAAAGTTCACCCAGAGGTGAGCCGTGCGTGGGTGCGGGGCTGGGGGAGGGCGGGCAGGGCTAGGCAGGGCGGGCCGTGCCCACTGCGCCTTCCCCCCAAGCTACGACTACCTGACGGACGAGGAGGAGCGGCACAGCGCCGAGAGCAGTACGAGCGAGGACAACTCGCCCGAGCACCCGTACCTGCCGCTCGTCACCGACGAGGACAGCTGGTACAGCAAATGGCACAAGATGGAACAGAAGTTCCGCATCGTCTACGCGCAGAAGGTGCGTGCCGCGCGCCGGGGGAGCGGGGGCGGGCGGCGTCCGCGGGGACACCCGCGTCCCGCCGCCGGCGCTGAACCCGCGTCCCGCAGGGTTACCTGGAGGAGCTGGTGCGCCTGCGCGAGTCGCAACTGAAGGACCTGGAGGCGGAGAACCGGCGGCTGCAGCTGCAGCTGGAGGAGGCGGCGGCGCAGAACCAGCGCGAGAAGCGGGAACTGGAAGGCGTGATCCTGGAGCTGCAGGAGCAGCTGTGAGCGCCGCCGCCGCCCAACCCCTGTCCTCCCCGCCCGCTCCCCACCCTCGCCGCGTCCCCGCCACCCCGACCACATCGCCCCCGCTTTCTTGATAACAGCAGCCAGCGCCACCCACCGCCAGCATCAAACCACTGATTTGATCAAACCTTCACCTCCACCCCAAGACCCCCTCCCCGGTGAACTAAATTGCCCTCAAAATAAGATCCAGCGACCCGACCCCCCCAAAACCGGCTCCCCACTTCCTCCATCAGCTAGCATGGCTGCAGAACGTTACTCAGACCTCATTTGTTGCTCAGAAACTGTGGACATGATGGCTTTCCCTCTTCAGCACCCCTTCAGCCCCTCTTTCCCCACTTCTGTGCCCTCTCCTAGTCAGGCCTGACCCCTCCTCCCCATCCCAGGACAGGTCTGATCCCCGGTGACCACGTTCCCCTGGCCCAGGGTTCCAAAGACCTCACCACGCCCCTGGTCAACCAATGGCCATCCCTGGGAACGCTCAGTGGGGCAGAGGGCACCAACAACCCCAAGCTGTACCGGAGGTAAGCCTCAGCGGGGCTCAGCTTGGGCCTCGGTGCAGGTCCATACTGGGGAAGTGGGGCTGGTAGGGGGGCTGGGGACGGGCTGCAGGCCTCTGCCTGCACATCAGCCCTCTGCTCTGCTCCAGACACAGTTTCATGAGCACGGAGCCACTGTCAGCTGAAGCCAGCCTGAGCTCGGACTCCCAGCGCCTGGGAGAGGGCAAACGGGACGAGGAGCCCTGGGGCCCCATCGGTGAGCCCCCCAATCCAGCACCCAAAATCATTTCAAGAAGAGCTGAGGCCAGGCCATGGGGCCTGCGGTGACCCTGGCCGAGTCCCTCCTTCACTGAGCCCTTCCAGGGGAGCTTAGCATCACATTTAAGAGCTTGCTTTGGGGTGTCGGGCAGACCCTGCTGCAAACCCCAGGCAGCACCTCTTCCAGTTGTTCGAGCTCAGTCTCTGGTCCGGCACTTCACCTTGCCAAACCCTGCTCATCAGTAACACGGGGCTGCTGGTTAATCCCCAGTGTAGCATTGTTGGGGGCTCCGTGGCTCACAGGTTCCTGGGGAATTATTTGCCTAACTAATTTGCTCTTATCTCATGTGCTCTGTGAACCGCTTGCCTGACCCTTGTTTCCCCCTTTTCTTTGGCTGCCAGGAAGCTCAGAGCCAAATTAGTGGCTCCCTTCAAGCGAATGTCCGGGACTTCAACGCATGCATTTTGTGTTGCCCTCCCCTGGCTTCACCTTGGTTCCCTACCCTAGTTTTCCTGGGGCCTGGACTCCTGCCTTTTCTTTCCCAACACCACACTGTTCTGGATGACTTTAGATCTTCTTTGAGACAAGGCAGGCTGTGGACGTGGAACCCCACCACACTGTGTTTGTGATTGTCTGTGTGTCTGTCTCCCCCACCAGACTGTGAGCTCCGTGAGGGCAGGGACCGTGTCTCGTCCGTTCTCTGTATCCCCAGTGCTTGGAACGGAACAAGTGCTCACCGTGTGTTTAATAAACAGACAGAGAGGATGAACCTCAGGGGGAGACAGAGACATAAACTGACGATTACAATACAGTGTCCCGGCACTGGGCATGGCATGGCCAGCTGCTTACCCTGGTTTACTTGAAAATACCAGATGCTCCAGAAATGAGGAAAATCTCCAGGGGGAGTTGGGGGGGTGCTGACCTGAGGGCTACCCTTCCCTCACCTTCGCTTGCACCCCCCTTCCCCAGCTCACACACAGGCAGACCCGTTGGCTCAGCCTCACCCGCCCTCTCTCCTCAGGTAAGGACCCCACGCCCTCCATGCTGGGCCTCTGCGGCTCCCTGGCCTCCATCCCCAGCTGCAAGTCCCTGGCGAGCTTCAAATCCAACGAGTGCCTGGTGAGCGACAGTCCAGAGGGCAGCCCGGCACTGAGCCCCAGCTGAGGAGCGGCGTGGGCAGTGCTGGCCCCCCCTGCCAGGGGTACAGGCACAGAGTCCCCCAATCCAGGCCACTCTTCCAGAGAACTTTGGCCACCCAGCCATGGGTCTCTTGCCAAAGGCACCCTTTGCTTCTTGCCCATTTTAACTTTCTGCCCAAGGGAGCAGGAGCTGCAAAGGGAAGCTGCCTGGGCCAGGACACAGGGGCACCACAGGCTACGGGGTGCCTGGGGAAACCTCGTACCATTCTTCTGGGGACCCTGGCACCTGGCTGGCTTCCTACCGGACTCTTCTTCGCTCACCCCCACCGCCCTCCTCAGGAGCTGATGGCCCAACCTCAGCACCCCACCCCCCTGCCTCTCCAGTCTGACCCTGTGTATGCCCCAGAGTCACTCCGTCCTCAGCCCCAGGGCAGGGGCTCTGAGGGGATCCAGCAAATAAAAACCAGAAGACTGAGGGCAACTTTGTCTGTGGGGGGCTGGGACCGGGAGCTGTCCTAAGGTGGTGCAATTCAGTAGAGCTTATGCTGGGTCCGTAACCAGGGTGATGGTAGACCAGACACCACGGGTGTGCGCCCCACGGGAGCAAACTGGTCAGAACGATTGAGGAAGTTGGGGTGCTTTTGTCCTGTCCAGGGAAAGACCACAACGTGTCGGTGCCCCATTCAACCTGAGGCTCTTAGTAACTTGATTAGCCCCCAGCAGGGAAGACATTGAACAGCACGAGGGCGGGACAGAGGCAGCCAGCCCTGGCAGGGCCCTGTTCTCTGAGACTTTCCTCATCCTGAGGGATTCAGCTTTGGCCCAGAGTTGCACCCCCAGTGAAGCATCCGCCCTCTGCTGTCACTTGGAGGGTATCCGTGGGGAGAGGTCTTGCCACCCTCCCCCGTGGCTCTAACACTACCCGTCACCCCCTCAACTCTGGGTCCTCACCCTGACCCAGCTCTAAGTTGGCAGGGTGTCCTCTCTGTGGATACCACCTGGGTCGTCAGAGCCAACCTCTGGGTCCCTTCCAGGGGACCACTCACCAAGTCCTCCTCCTCCCCACCCCTCCCCACCCCGCAGTCACAGGCGCTAATGAGAGGTTCATCGTCTTTAGATTCAAGGAATTCACAGGGACGGGGGGGGGGGGGGGGGGGCAGACTACACCAGGCCCAGGGTTTGGTGGCTCCCAGGAGCAGACCACCGCTACAGCAAACACACAGGGAAACGGTGGCAAGGGAGGGGACAGATAGCAGATTTGGTCTTGAACTTGGGTAGGGGTGGTGGTGGTGGTGGAAAAGTGATTATCCTTGGGGCTTGGGAATGAGAAACAGCAGGAATAAAGCTGTTTTGGGGAAGGGGCGTGGGCAGGCCTCGTGGGCAAGCCCCTACCCCCCTAGGACTCGTAGTTGAGGGGGATGGGAAATGAGGCCCCTCCCCTCAGTGCTGAGGACAAGGCACTTGGCTCAGTCTCCTTCGGCACCCCCCAGCCACAGAAGAGATGGGGTCCTTGTCCCCCGGCTCCTTCTAAGAGCCCAGAGGCTGTTCTCTGTTGAGCTTCTGGAAGAAGCCTTTGCCAAACTCGTAGGTGCTGATCATGATGGCACAGGAGGGAGCAGCCTTGATGATCCTTGGGAGAAAGCCTGCAAAGGGAGTGGGGGTTAGGGTCAGAGGTCAGGACCCCAGGGGGCCCCAATCCTTCCTGAGCTTGGACACATACACACACACACTCACCTGCAAAGAGGCCCCTGGTGCCCGACTCAGCCCGGATCCTCCGCAGCAACAGCCACGTGGAGTCGGCGCGTGGGGGCGTCACTGCAAACATGAGGCACAGCCAGGTCAGGACCCCGCCTGGGTCCCCACCCGCACAGCCCCGCACCAGCCAGAACCTTCACCTCTCACAGCCTCCACTGCTCCCAGCGCGACCTGGCGCTGAGTCTTCACCACGTCAAAGGGTAGAGTCAGGATGGCCGCCACCTGGTGGGGTGGGGAGAGGGCTGGTCTCGGGTCCCAGGACCCCCTCCCTCGTGTCCAGCCGAGCTCTGCCAGCCTTAGCTAGGGCTTCACTAGGCAGGGTGAGCTTGCTCCTCAAGAGGGAGCTACCCAAGCCCGTCTCCCTGGAGCGCCTCCCACAACTCTCGGGCCTCCCAAGGCCACTCGCACTGGCCTTGTCTGGGCCCAATCAACTCACCGTCCCTGAGATGCCGCCAGCCACGAAGCTGATGCCCACAGATGGCTGGTCTTTTGGTCTGAGCCCACTCAACCAGCTCTTCACCAACTCATAGTTGAACCAGTACAGGGCTTGGGGATGTTGGGAAACACTCATTAGAGTCAGGAAGGGCAGCAGGGTGGTCTCAAACCTCCCATTTTTCACCCCCGCACAATGCAACGAGCCCTTCCTCTGGAGAATGAGGACTGTCTGTGGCAGACCAGTTTCTGTGACAGATCCTCCGTGAGAATTTTCTCCTGGAAACCTGGGTGACTACCCCACCCGCTGAACCCATTTCACAGATGAGATATTCAAGGTCCAGAAAAGCAACTTCAAAGTCACCACACTGTAGACCACCTGTATGTCATCCAGAGGCTCCCTTACCCCACCCCCCGCATCCAACTCCTACCTGAAAAGGGCACATCCCGAAGGGCAGTGGGGCCCCAGCCTAGCCACAGTGAGCGCCAGCCGCCCTGGGCCATGGCAGCTCGGACACAGGATCCCAGCTCCCGGTAGGACACGTGCTGAGCCTGCAGCTTTGTCCGCACCAGCTCCAAGGGGCTGATCACAGTCACAGTGCCCACTGCAGGGGAACAGTATGGAGGGGTCAGCTCACAGGGCCCGATAGACACCGCCTCTCCCGGGATTTAGGGGCCCAAGAGATCCCTCCACCCCTAAGCTGCCAGACACTAGAGCTGGAAGCCCGCACCGGGCTCCGGCAGAGCTGGGGGTCGGAGAGAGATCAAGGGCCCCGGGCTGTGCTCACAGCGGGCTAGTGCGCCAGCCACCATGGGGGCGTAGAGATCAGAAGTCAGGGCTCGACCACAAAGGAAGGTCTTGAGTTGGTCATACGCGGTGAAGTAGATGGCAGTGGCCGGTACAGTCATAACCCTGGGAGCGTGAACAGACGTTAGCTGAGACTCCCAAAGGCTCCCAACCTTCCAGGCGCCCCCACCCCAGCCACCATGACAGGAGAGTAAAGGATCAGAGCAGGAGAGCAGGGAAAAGCAATGTGCGGGACTGGGAGACTCACAAGGTGGCTGGGAGGCCGCTCCACAGGGTCCTGGTGCCCTCGTGTCTCACGATCTTCACAAAGGCATCCTGGCCGCACAGACACCAGCCCACAAGGAGGGAGGAGGAATGTGAATGAGCCCTGTGATGGGGCCCACCTGGACTGGGCCCCAGCCTGATGCCCTCACCTCCGCCCGCAGCCCTGGGTCCTGCTGGGAGGCGAGAGCCCCTCAGGCCAGCACATGTGCAATCACCCATTTAGCTCCCAACAGACTCCCACTCACCCTTCAAACCACAGAGAGGTACCACCTCCACCGGAGAGCCCTTCCCAAGCTGCCCCGGCTACTGCTACTTGCTTTTCACCACCCACTCCTCCTTGGGTCTCCCACCCGACCGAAGTGAATCCCTCCAGAGCACTCAGATTCAAGGCGGGGGCCCAGCCGCTCCTCACCACGGTGCCGGTGAAGCGGGTGGGGTCCTGAAACCAGGTGGCACAGCGGGCACCGTTCGGGCACAGGTAGAGGGGCTCCAAGACCCCGTTGCAGTACAGGAGGCACTTCCCTGTGGATCGGAGAGAGGAGGGCACTGGGGAAGGGAAGAGGGTATTAGGAGGACACTGCCCTGGGACCCCGCAGGGAGGGGGGTGAGTCCCATCCCTTGGAGGCCAGCACAGGCCATGGTCTCCAGGTGAACATTCTTGTTCAGGACACAGGGCTCGCTGGTAGGACCTGGAAGTGTGTGGTAGGGCTGTGGGCACTCAGGTCCCCTGGGGAGACTGGGCCACTCTATGCCCTGGACTTTCACAAGCTCCCTATGGTTTGGGGAACTCACATTTCACGTAGGGGAGGCTCCAGAGTCTGGAGGGAGGCATCAGCTCTAAAACACAAGACAGTCCCTTAAGTCAGAAGGGCCCCCCCCCCTCCGACCTGTCCCAGGGACCCCATCTCTGGGAGATCTTGGTTTTGCCCAGGCCCCTTCTGGGCTCCAAGTCTAGGCACTCACCGCTGGCCATCGAGGGGCGCTGAGACTGCAGGCGAACTTTCACCACGTCCAGGGGCGTCACTGGAGAAGAAGGGCAGGTCTGAAGGCTCCTTTCAGGACCCCACCGTTGACCCCTACCCCAGGACCAAGTCGCCTCCAATCTCTGGCCTGTCCCAGTCCCCAGCTGTCCCCTTCCCACCTCCCCAGATCTTACTGAAAAGGGAGGTGACCACAGCCCCAGTGCCCGAGGCCACCATTTGTTGGAGGGGGCTAATGCCCCCAGGGTCCTGGTCAGCCATCTTGTAGCTTCAATTCTGAAAAACAAACAAGTCCATTGGAACCGCCACTCACAAAACAAAAACCAGTGGGAAGGGGAGACACGAGGCAGGGGCACTTTGGGATCTGACACAGCCCTTTACCTGAATTCACACACTAAATATGAACTCAGACAATCCTCACAATTACCTTTTATTTTTATTTTTGAAGACTTTATTTATTTGAGAGAAAGAACAGCACCAGTGGGGAGGAAAGTGAGAACCAGGATCAGGGAGCCCAATCGGGGCAGGATCCCAGGACCCTGGAATCATGTCCTGAGCGGAAGGCAGAAGTTTAACAGACTTAGCCACCCAGATACCCTCACAATTACATTTTATTTATTTATTTATTTTTAAAAATTTTATTTATTTATTTGACAGACAGAGATCACAAGTAGGCAGAGAGGCAAGCAGAGAGAGGAAGAAGCAGGCTCCCTGCAGAGCAGAGAGCCCGATGTGGGACTCGATCCCAGGACCCTGGGACCATGATCTGAGCCGAAGGCAGAGGCTTTAACCCACTGAGCCACCCAGGCACCCCCACAATTACATTTTAAAGCAATTCAGTCAGCTCTACTTTGCCAGTGGAGAAACAGATTCAGAGAGGTGAAACGACCTGAACAAGGTCACTCTGGGAGCAGACAGGAAGGAAATTTGGGTAGTTACTCATTACTTAAGAAACAACAACGGTCCACTGTCATTCCCCCTTGTGAGTAACACGGAATTACTGTGCCCCCTCATTGGGGGAAGGCGCCCCGTCTGGCCCTGAGAACCCAAAGATCGATCAAACGCCTGAGCCCCCTCCTCAGCCCCCGACTCCCGAGGCGGGCACTTCTGTGCCCCGTCACCGGGAGTGGAAGGTGGGGCAGAGCGATGGGGGAAACGTGTAAACAAATCTGATGGCCGCGAAAAGACCGTCCGCTCTCGGAACTGAAGGCTGGGTTCCCGGCCCTCCCTCCCGTACCCTCCCGAGGCCGGAAGGGCCAGTCCCTCAGGCCTGGATGGGAAGGGCAATCTCTCTCTGCTCTCTCTCCCCAAGACAGAGGCCGGAGGTTCGACCAAGAGAGCGGGAAGAAGGTGTGCGAAGACAGGATCTCCCCTTGCTCCTCGGAGCAACCCCGTCTCCGCGCGCAGCGGACGCCGGATGGGACGACCAGATCTGCCTGACGTCTGGAGAGTCCGGGACCCCAGCCCAACCCCGGGTCAGGTTCCTCGGGACCTCCGGAGGCCCATCTCCGCCCCCGCTCCCTGCCAGGCCCTTAACCCCGGTCCTGCTCTGCCCACCTGACTCCAGGCCAGTGCTCGCGCTGCACGGCGCCCGGGGCCCAGCGGGCCCATGGCGGCTCCGCGGCCGGTGTGCGGTCCGCGCGCGCTCGCCCCGCACCAAGGCCGTCGCTGAAGGCTCTCAAGCCCGCCCCGCCCCCAGGACCGCGCCACGAGGCTCCGCCCTCCATCGGCCGACCAGCTACATGCCCGGAGTTCCATCGGACCCGCCCACCAGCCGCAGCTCCGGGACCCGCCGCGCCCCACTCCCAGCGCTGCCGCTGCGCCGCGGGTACCCGGCCGGGCCAGCGCTCCAAGCAAGGTCATGGGTCTCCACTTTGCGCGTGACCGGTGGTAGCACCGCAGTTAACTGTGTATTCTCACAAACTCCATCCCACCAGTGCCCTGGCCGAGCGTTGTCCCGGGAGTCCCGGCGCTCCCCTTATCTTGCCGGGCCAGCGTGGGTAACGCGCTCTCCGCCTCTTCCTCAGCGTCCTCATCTGCGAGAAGGCAGGGATTTGAATCAGTTCTTCCAAGGCCACGGGGATATCAAATAGCGATGACAAATAGTTACCCGCCAGGCTCCTTGCTGAGGCTTTACAACATAATGGCGACCTACCAAACAGGAATTAGCATTATCCCCATTTTACAGGTGATCCACTGAGGCGCATCCAAAACCAGTCGGCAGACCGCTGGGTTCCGTGCGCCCGTGGGCGCTGGGATTAGACGAGGTGCGACTCGGGCCAGCCAGGTTGGGGCAGGGAGAAGGTTGGCCCGGGAGCCAGGAAGCCAGGAAGCCCGGGGTCAGCCGGACTCAACTTAGTCCCACCACCGCGTGACCTTGGGCAAGTGACACCACCACTCTGGGCCTCGGGTTCCTCCTTCGCACAGTGAGAGGACTGAGTACGGAAGAAGGGGTCTGACATTTTTTCCGTTGGTTACTCTCACAACATTACTTCCATGCCCCCAAACTTTTAGAAATATATTATTATTTGGTTCGTTTTTACAGAAGATGAAACTGAGGCTCGAAGTTTTAGTGTCTGGAGTTCGAACCTTCCAGGTACTTCACCCTGCACCAGGCTGCCTCCCTGGGCGACAAGTGGGCTTAAATACTGCGCTGGCGTCTCTAATCGCGCTTCTCAGGGAGACAAATCTGTCTCCCATGCAAGCCCCGCACCAGAAAGCCCGCCACCTGCCTCGCCTTTAAAACTTTTGTGCGGTCCTAATTATTTGTCCGAACACAGAAAAACGAACACGGCGTGCGAGCCTGCACCTTTAAGAAGGGAGAGCGTGACTTTGACGTCACCAGGTTCTCGGGCTTAAGTCGCCCAGCCATTCAGCGCCCGCGAGGTTTGCACATGGATTCTAAGGGGCCAACCATCAGCTTTCCCTGAAACTGGCTTTGCGGCTCTGAGAGGTTTGGCAGCCCAAGTTCGGGGGCGGGAGAGTGCAAACAGTAACCGGTGAAGGGGCTGCTGGTCGAAAGGGCAGGACAGAAGGTGCCCTTTGCATTCCCTTTCCCCCATCCAGTGGAGGTCTGAAATTACACAAAATCATTTTATCAACTGTATGTTAATGCCATAACCCAGTTCTATTTCGGTCTTTCATAGCCTCAAAGTTAGGGCTTACCTGAATAGTCCCCAGCCCAGAGCCACTCTCCCCATTTTACAGAGGAGGAAACTAAGGGTCACAGGCATAGTGATTCCTAGTGTATAACGGAACCAAGACTTCTCCTGTGCAATCTCCGTTTTATCAATGAGAAAATGGAGGCCTAAGAGATCAATCGCACCAAGGTCACTGAAATGAAAGAGCCAGAATTCAAACCCAGAATTGCCTGAGTCCGGAGGAGCTGCCACCCACCCCATGCTCAGCCTGGGTTCTCTGCTCGCCTGTGAAGTTTTTATTGAGCCGAGCCGCAGGCTTCAAGAACTCCAAGAATACAGCCCATAGGGCAACAGCCCTTGTCTGCCTCAAGGTCAGAGCCGCTAGAAGGCAGAGACCTGGCTGTTTCCTGCAGGAGCTGAGCAACCTTTAGCAAATGTCTTACCTCCTTGAAGCCCGAGTTTCCCCCTTTATAAAATGAGCTGATGGGGATAAAAATGCACCCACCTAACAGGAATGGTTTGAGAATTCAATTAGTTAGTAGCTGTAATGTGTTTGGACCCTTGTCTATCATGTGGCAAACACTCAATGACTATTATTATTATTGCTGTCATCATTATTATTGATTCCCCCCAACACCAACACCACCACTTGAACTGTATCACAGAAAGTTCTGGAAAGGCCCTTTAGAGAACCAGGTTCTGGTCCTACCTCTGACTCCAAAACAGGCACAGAGAGTAATAATTCCCTTCACCCCTTCCTGCCCTGTAAAGTAGAGGTCAGGAACCAGGTCTGGTGATCTCTGAGCCTCAGTCCCCACCCCCTCCACAGCAGAATAAGGGGCTTGCATTCCATTTCTGGTTTTCTTCTTGTGATAGGATGCTTTTGAGATTTGTTGCTACACCCCAGTTTCCTTATCTGCAAATAATCCCGCCCAATTTACAAACTCCTAACTAAACTCTGGTCTGTGAAAGCCCTGTCAAGAGTTGACAAATGAGGGGCGTCTGGGTGGCTCAGTGGGTTAAAGCCTCTGCCTTCAGCTCAGGTCATGATTCCAGAGTCCTGCGATCAAGTCCCACATCGGGCTCTCTGCTCCGTGGGGAACTTGCTACCCCCTCTCTCTTTCTGCCTGCCTCTCTGCCTACTTATGATCTCTGTCTGTCAAATAAATAAATAAAATCTTTAAAAAAAAAAAAAAGAGTTGACAAATGGTTCTGTGGCCCCATCAGGACCCCAGAGATGATCAGATCACAGTCCCTGCTTCTGCCACAGAGGAATGCCTTGAGGCATCACTGGTTCGACCAAAGCCCATTGTGGCAGCCATCTGGGCAGGTAGGAGAGGTGATCTTTGGGCAATGAGGCACCGCTGGAGCCGGTGGCTGTCTCTCCCAAGGATGGTCATGGCGGCTGCAGGCGGGAGCAGCAGCCTTGAGATGCCCAAGCCTGGACACCTGAGGAGGAAACAGCCACTGTCTTGGCTCACTTGGCCATGGTTCATCCTGTGGCCATCACTGGCCTCCTCATCAGATGGAAAAACAGAAACGCCTTTCAATCGTAAAAGGGGAGAAAACAGTACCAGCCCCAGGAGCTGTTGTGGGGATGGATGGACAAGTCCTTGACTGACACTGAAGGAGGGACAGACACGGAAGGTAATTTATTGTGAGACTGAATTCTTCCCCAGCAAGCCCAGCGGCAGGACAGTGTCCTCCCCAACCCCACTCCCAGCTTGCATGCCCAGGGCCTAGAAAGACATGTGTGGGGTTCAAGTAGGGCTTAGGTTCCTCTCGTGGACCCCACCTGCACCTGTGAGTTCACGGCCAGCGCTGTTCCCACCTGGAGCTACCTTCCTGGAGGCCGGCCCCACAGCAGCAGGCCCAGTGAGCTGCAGAGGAGAAATCCAAACTCCCGGCCTAGAGCTAAATGCCAAGTCAGATTTTTTTTTTAGATATATATATATTTATTTATTTATTTATTTATTTGTCAGAGAGAGCGCGCACAAGGAGGCAGAGTGGCAGACAGAGGTGGAGAGAGAAGCAGGCTTCCTGCCGAGCAAGGGAGCAAGGAGTCCAATAGAGGACTTATCCCAGGACCCTGGGATCATGACCTCAGCAGAAGGCAGTGGCTTAACTGACTGAGCCACCCTGGCCTCCCTCAAGTCAGATTTTTGATGGGACCTTGAGGGCCGGGAGGCGTGGGTGAGTTACAGAAAACTTTATTGGGCCAACTGGAGAAAACGTAATAAGGCCTATAGATCTTACGTCATCAAGGTTAACTTTCTTGAGTGTGATCACCAGACTGTGGTTTTGCTAGAAAATGTCCTTGTTTTTAGGAAATGCACACTAAAGTGTTTAGGGCTGAGTGGCTGCAACTTAGTCTCAAACGGTTCGGCAAAATAGAGAGAGATACAGCCAATGTAGCAAAATGTGAACAATGCGTGAATCAGGGTAAAGGGTATATGGGTGCTCATTGTACCACTCTTGCAATTTGTCTGAAATTTTTAGTTTTCAAAAACAAAAAGTTGGAAAAAAAAGTTGGGGGGAAAGAAAATTTTCCCTCTGAAATACTTAAAGAACCAGAAAGCAACAAAGTTTTTTGTTTTTGTTTTTGTTTTTTTTTTTGAAGGTTAAAAAGATACCCATAATAGCTAGGATCAAACCACTTGGGAAAGGACATCTCTACTCACCAACCCTCTCCCCCCCCACCCCACCTCCCCACCCCAGGCCTGAGAGGGTGGGTTGGGGAGTTTCTGAACACCGAAGGCTTCATTGAGGGGACGCTGGATGTGGTCTGAGGAGGGGGCCCCCAGAAAGGAAGGGTCCTGACTAAGACCTTCCAGAATTGTCTCCCTCCACTCCCACTCCCAGCCTGACTCCCAGAGCTCTGGGCCGGGCTCATTCCTGCTCTGCTCAGGGAATGTAGGTTCGTCTACTTCCGTGGAAGGCAGATTTGGCTGTAACTATGAAAATTCCACATGCCCAAACCCTGTGAGCCAGCCAGGCCACTTCTAAGAATTCCTCTGCTGCCGGGCTTCCGCAGGTGTGAAATGACATCCCAACTCTGCAGTCCTTGTAGCCTTGTTTGTAACAGCGGAATGCCATCCAGAGGGACTTGAGTGACAGTACGTCTACACGACAATCACCACCCAGTCTGGAAAGAGATGCAGAGTTCCACATTATGATATAAAACAGTCTCAAAGACAGAGTTAAATTAAAAAGCTGGGAGCTGGTGCCAGCTCCTTGTTTTCGACCAGAGCGCTACCGCCCCCTAGAGGACATCTTGTAAATGTAGGAGGCCAGTCTGTAGTTGTCACAAGACTGGGGCCCCTGGCGTTTGACAGATCGCAGGCCAGGGATGCTAAATGTCCTTTAAAGTATAGGACACCCTGACACAACAAAAAATTGTCTCGCACGCCACTCAGTTTTCCTTTGTCTTTCTAGCCAGCCACATACATTAGAAACATGTTCATAATTATCTAGCTCTCTATCCCAGCCACAGCTTTTTTTAAAAAAATTGTGGGTTTTTTTTTTTTTTTTAGGATTTTATTTATTTATTTGACAGAGAGAGAGAGAGATCACAAGTAGGCAGAGAGGCAGGCAGAGAGAGGGGAAGGGAAGCAGGCTCCCCACTGAGCAGAGAGCCCGATGTGGGGCTCGATCCCAGGACCTCGGGATCATGACCCAAGCTGAAGGCAGAGGCTTTAACCCACTGAGCCACCCAGGTGCCCCTAAAAAAATTGTTTTAAAATAATTGAATTTCTCAGAAATAAAACTACCATGCAATCCTACAGAAGATTTGACTTTGTCTCCGTTCGAACTTCATCAAAGATAATTCACCGTTTCGGAAAATCTTTTCCCAGTGGCCTCCTGGTCCATGTGAGCTGAATTGCTAACACGACACTCCAGCACTGAGCCGAGATGGCGACATTCATGGTTCTCCAGTGTCAGTGAGTCGTGGGCACTTGCAAGCTCCTATTCTCTCATGGGGTCAAGCCTGAGCTTTCACATATAGAAATGCATATTATTTTATTATAAATTCCTTTCTTTTTACTTTTCCTCTATAGCCCACTCTGAATTGTCTATAAATGTCTAAAAACACTGTGCATAGGAAAATTATATTATCTTTGAATTTCTTTTCTGAAGATTTGTTAGAATACAACACATATGTGACCAAAATGCAGACTTCGGATCAGATTCGACTGAGAACCTCAGAAAGGACCATGAGCTCACCAGGCACAGCCCAGTCCCTTGTAGTAACATGGCCTTCTTGGGGGGGGGGGGGCTTCTGCTTCTCAGAGCCACCAGTGCTATCTGGAGAATGTTGGCCACAGGACCAGCAAGGCCCCGTCAGAGCTGAGCGCCAGTCACTGGGGGCCAAAAGGAGGAGGAGCTGGTCCAGCGGGGCCTGGACCAAAGGGCTGGCTGGCGTGCATCCCCCCCCCCTTTTTTTTTCTTTAATTTACTGAGTCTTTCTCTCTCTCTCTTTTTTTTCTTTTTAGCAATTTTTGAGTGTTTTGTGCCAAATACTGTTGTAGGCACTAGGAGACAGCAGGGAACGAGTCACATAAGGTCCCTGCTGCAAGAGACACAAACAAATGAGTACATAAGACAGTGGCAGACAGGGAGAACATCCCTGCAAGCAAGACAACAGGTCATGTGACAGAGGGGGCCTGAACTTGGCCCAGAGACCACCCGGGAGAACTAGGGGGTCGGGAGCACCCATTGGGAGTTGCTGAGGGAGGCTGGAGCGGGTTGGGATGAAAGGAAGTGCCCAGATGGGGGCCAGGGATGTCCTAGTAACTTCCAGGGGAAGAATATTGTGATGGGCACAAACACAGGCTCCGGGTCCAACTGGATTCAAATTCTGGCTTCACCCCTTCCCAGCTCCATGGCCTTAGATATTTGCTGAACCTCTATGGGTCTGTCTTCCTTCACTGTAAGGCAGGGATCAAACTGTAGCTACTTGGGGCGGTTACGTTAAAGATTAAAGGGGAACCTCGTACAAAACCTGGCACAATGGAAACTTTTGAGAAAACATTAGCAGAAGCCAGTTCTTAATTTTTTTTTTAAGATTTTATCTATTTATTTGAGGGGCACCTGGGTGGCTCAGTGGGTTCAGCCTCTGCCTTTGGCTCAGGTCATGATCTCAGGGTCCTGGGATTGAGTCCGGCATTGGGCTCTTTGCTCAGCAGGGAGCCTGCTTCTTCCTCTCTCTCTCTCTCTCTGCCTGCCTCTCTGCCTACTTGTGATCTCTCTGTGTGTCAAATAAGTAAGTTAGAAATCTTAAAAAAGCAAGATTTTATCTATTTGAGAGAGAGAGAGAGAAAGCAAGTGCACAGCCAGAGGGAGGGGTGAAGGGAGACGGACAAACCGACTCCTCTAACCCAGGACCTGAGATCAAGACCTAAACTGAAGGCAGATGCTTAACCAACTCAGCCACCCAGGCGCCCCAGGACCCACCTCTTTAAAACACTGAAATCAAGTACACCCCCGACCATCCGGGCATTAAAGATTGAGTCAAAGTCCCCGGAAGCGCGCATGCGTACAGATTTCTCTGCTCACTTGTTGGAGGACTTTGTCTCCTTTCCGAGCCTCTGTTTCTTCTTCTTCCTGCTCCTGCTTCCCTCTTGGGACTCCTGAGTGGTGAAGACACATGAGAGGTGTAAAAGGGACTTATGACCTGGAAAGAATGGGGGGGGGGGAGCGGTTCCCTCCACCCCACCCACCTTCCCTGCCACCGCCTCCTCTGCTCCCCCTCAGCTCCTGAAGGAGGTGACTGTGACTTCACCTCTCTGAGCTGTCTGGGGAGAGCCATCTTCTCACCTAGGCCCCCTGGCCTGGCACTTCAGGGATAGATCATCAGATGAACAAGAGGAACCCCTTTGATGTCCTAAAAAGGCTTCCTCCCATTTCTAATGTGCTAGTTTACAAGGCCTCTTGGCATCCATCATTCCGTGTGAACCTCGCATACCTGTGGAAAGGGCACACGGAGGTTACTGTGTACCCATTTTACAGATGAGGAAACTGAGTCTTGGAGGAGTCAAGTGACCTGTCCCAGCACCTTGATGTGGGTATTTCTTTTTTTGTTTTGTTTTTTTATTTTATTTTATTTTATTTATTTGTCAGAGAGAGAGAGGAGAGAGAGCGAGCACAGGCAGACAGAGAGGCAGCAGAGGCAGAGGGAGAAGCAGGCTCCCTGCTGAGCAAGGAGCCCGATGTGGGACTCGATTCCAGGACGCTGGGATCATGACCTGAGCCGAAGGCAGTTGCTTAACCAACTGAGCCACCCAGGTGTCCTGAAGTGGGTATTTCTTGGCCCATGTGGGGTCTGCCTGGAGAAGGGACAGGGGCACTCAGTAGGCTGGAAGGGCTGGGAAGGCCGACTGAGCTGAGCTGGTGTCAGCTTCTAGTGGAGCCTGGTGCTTTGGGAAAAAGCTCTGGGATCTGCATGACTTGGACTCAGCCCTGACTCTCCTGCTTTGGAGCCGAGCAGTCCTGGACAAGACCTCATAACTACCACTACCCTGCAGGGTGGTTACAAGAACTCAGTGAGCTGGCACAGGGTAGGCATCCAAAATACTGTCCTAATTCTTGTCTCCATTCTGCTCCCAGGTCTCTAAGCTCATTATCCTCCCAGCTCTAATGGTCGATGAGTCAACAACCTAAGCTGTCCTTCCCTTTCCACCACCGAGCCTGTCCACTTGCCGCCCTTGACAAGAGCGGGACTCCAACTCCTGAACTCCACCGGCATGCACCAGCTACTCGGCATGGCTGTCCTTGGGGGGGTGTCTCAAGTTCAGAAGAAGGCACAGGGTGGGAAGGGTACTCCACGTACCTACAGCGAGGCAGGACACTGGCCAGACCACTGACACGGCCCAGCTCTTCTCAAACCTCCCAGCTCAGGGACCCCTGCCTCCCAGGGCTGGAGCAGGGTGTCCTTACCTGTGGGCCCAGGACCTGCCCCCTAGAGGAGCTTGGGAAGGGTTTGGAGGACCTGAGCCCTTGTCTTGGTTTGGCTGGCTTCCTTTTTTTCCCCCCTCCAGCAAGGCCAGATTTTTGTATCATGGATTTTGTAAATTAAAACAGGAAAATGAATTCCTTGGTCCTGAATAAATGCAGTTTGGTTGTAAAAATTCTTTTTAAAAACATCTTATGGGGACGCCTGGGTGGCTCTGCTGGTTAAGCAGCTGCCTTCGGCTCAGGTCATGATCCCAGGGTCCTGGGATCGAGTCCCGCATCGGGCTCCTTGCTTGGCAGGGAGCCTGCTTCTCCCTCTACCTCTGCCTCTGCCTGCCTCTCTGTCTGCCTATGCTCGCTCGCTCTCTCCCCCTCTATCCCTGACAAATAAATAAAATCTTAAAAAAAAATTTTAAATAAAAACATCTTATGTATATATGTATTTGAGAGAAAGGGAGAGCATGAAGGGTGGTATGTGGAGGGAACCCAAGGGAGAGGGAGAGCAGACTCCCTGCTGAGCCGGAGGGAGCGATCTGAGCTGAAGACAGGAACGACTGTGTGTGTGTGTGTGTGACTTTCCACAGGGCCTTCAGCACATTTGGTCCTCCCGAACTCCTCAGGTGGTGATTACAGTCTCTCTATCACATTTAGGGTCCAAGAAATAAGCCCAAGTCACCCAGCAGGTCAGAGGCAGAGCTGGAATTGAAGGTTAGCAGGCAATGACAAGGTCCCGAGGCTGATCAGTTCCCAGCCCATTGTCCAGGTTTCCAGGAAAGACCTAGCTCCTATACCCTGCTACCTGCCACCTGCCGGTCCCAAAGGCTGCTCTGGCTTCCTGGAGATTTGCTGGCATCAGTCCTTGCCCTCACCCGGAAGTTCATCTCCAGATCATCCTACAGGTCTCAGAATGGGAGAAGCTGTTACTTTAACCCAGGAATGTGCCCCCTTCTCCTGCAGGAGGCAGAACGCCTGGATGGGAGGAGTGAATCAGCACAGGGATCAGGACCCGGTGCGGTGCGTGTGGCCCCAGGGGGACAGAGCTCTGGCAGGAGGACCAGCAGGCTGGGATTGGGGGCAGCCCCAGCGAGGATCCAGAGGTTTCTCAGAGGAGATTGTGAGGTGGGCTTGAGGAGCAGGGCAACCTATAGTTGGGGGCTGCATTGGGAGGGCCTGAGGGCAAGAATCACCACCATGAGGCAGCTCCCTGGGTCGGACTCTGTGCCCAGCGCCCTAAAGGCGTTCATTCCCTCCGTGGGGGGAACTGCCTCAAACTCAAAGTCCATAATGTACAGACAGACCGGGCTGCTGCGGCATCGGGTCACGCAGCCCAGCTCGTAAGAGGAAGAGGAACTGGAGAATGGTTTCCTCCCTGAGAACCAGGTTCCTCATTCCATAGAGGGAGGCTGGAGCAAGGTGAGGGGTTCTCAGACCTCAGCACTTTGGGGCCGCAAAAGCTCCCCAGGTGATTCCAACGGAGAGCTGGGGATGAAAGGAAGCATGGGCTAGCGATCCCGGAAGACCCCTCCAGCCAGGCCCCTGGCAGAGCCAAAGAATCCGCTTTCTCCCCACGCCTTCCCCTCCCCCATTCATCAGTCTCCTCCCCTCCTCCTCCTCCCTCCAGAGCGCAGGCATAGCACGTCTGGTTTTTAGGGTACTACCCAGCTTCCTTCTCTCCAGCACTAGGGGGTCGCTGCTGCTCACTGTAGACTCAGAATTTCCCAGCAGACAGGGAGCAGGGCAGCGCTCACCTCACTGCTCAGGTGAGTACACCCAGCCCAGAGGCGAGAATTCCCAAATCCACACTGATGTAGAAATGCAAGTTTCACAGAAGTTTAGAAATGTAAGTTTCACAGAAGAAAACTTCCAGGATTTGAAAGTGGATCTCTGGGGTAGGAAAACAGAGAGGGCGAGAGTGTGGCTTTGTGTTATAATTTGAATAGCATTTACTTGTTACTTTCGGTTAAAAATAATGATTGATTTGGAGCTCCAGACTGGCTAAGTCGGTGGAGCATGCGACTCTGGACCTGAGGGTGGTGAGTTTGAGCCCCACATGGGGCATAGAGATTACTTGGGGGAGAAAAAAAAAAGCAGTAATTGATTAAAACACAACAACAGCATGGAAAGTGGCGTGCCCACCGGCACTGGGCAAGTTCGCAGCCTATGGTGGGACAGGAGCCGAGGTCTCTCCTGATTTCATCTAGTACTTCTGTTGCCAAATATCCTCCCACAGCCTCTGGCCAGGTCACTGGCTCAGTCCCAAATCCCTTCCCCCACACCACTCAGACAGCTTGGAGGACCTAGCAGAGCCCTGCAGGCTCACCAGTCAGGTGCCTGATGATGAGGGCAGGCGCTAACAATTGCTCACCCAAGGTGACTCAGGCAGGAAGGGGAAGGAGTAGGTGTGAGCCAGGAGAGGCTGTTTCTATGCCCTCACTCCAACCTCAGTCTTTAGGGCTGCCAGATTTAGCAAATAAAAATGCAAGGTGCTCAGTTAAATGTGAATTTCAGATACATAATGAAGGCTTTTTACGTGTAAGTATGTCTCACATAATGCACGAGACATACTGACACTAAAAAAAATTCATTTCCAGTCTGAAATTCAAATTTAAATGGACATCTTGTGTTTTGTCTGGCAACTCAGGATCTTGAGAGGAAAGGCCCCAGCCCTGGGGTCTCTGTGACTCTTCCAGAATAGTAACTCTGAATGAAGAAAACCCTGAGGGACAATTGGAAGAATCAAGGAGAGGCTAGGAAAAGTGGGAGGAAGGAGAGAGAGAAGGAAACTGCCCAACCTTTGCCCAGACCACTACCTCGGAAAGTAGCCTTGGGGCTAACCTGGAGGAAACCCCTTGGCCAGGGAGACACATCCAGAGGCCTCTCCAGGCCAGGTCTCAGTGAAACCTCCTGTTATTACTTCTGGTGCCACTGAGGTCATGCAGCTGGGGGTGTAAGAGGAATAGAAACAGACCACATTGGGGCACCCTAGTGGCTCAGTTAGTTAAGTGTCTGCCTTCTGCTCGGGTCATGATCCCGGGGTTCTGGGATGGAGCCTTGAGTCTGACTCCCTGCTCAGTGGCGGGGGAGGGGTGCTGCTTCTCCTTCTGCCTCTACCCCTTCTCCCCAGCTTGTTCTCTCTGTCTCACAAATAAATAAATAAAATCTTTCTTAAAAAAAGAAACAGACCCTATTTATAGCAGAACATATTTATATATTTTTTAAAAATTTATTTATTTATCTTTTTTATTAAGATTTTGTTTATTTATTTGACAGACAGGGATCAAAAGTAGGCAGAGAGGCAGGCAGAGAGAGAGGGGGAAGCAGGCTCCCCGCTGAGCAGAGAGCCCCACGTGGGGCTCGATTCCAGGACCCTGAGATCATGACCTGAGCCGAAGGCAGCGGCTTAACCCACTGACCCACCCAGATGCCCCTATTTATAATTTCTTAAGCAAGAGGTGGGGGAAAGGCAGAAACCATAAAGGAAAAGATTGATTACTAGATTTCAGATGGCACAACAACAACACAACTTCTGACCTCAAAGGAAACCGTAAACAATGCTGAAAGACAAAATGACCCATGGGGAGAAAATATTTGCAATATAGATAATATCCAGAACATTCAAAGAGTTCCCACAGCTGAACAAGAAAAAGACAAACACTAAAGAAAAATAATCAAGAATAACGTAATGATTAGTTTTATGTGTCAACTTGGTGGATGTTTTTGGGTGAGATTAACATTTAAATGGAGAATTTTGGCCAAAGCAAATTGCCCTCCATAATGTGGCAGGGCCTCATCCAGTCCATGGAAGACCTGAATAGAACACAAAAAACCTGGCCTTTCCAAACAAGGAGACATTCTCCAGTGACTGCCTTTGGACTTCCTCTACACCTTTGGCTCTTCTGAGACTCCAGCCTGCTGACCCACACTTCAGTTGTTGGACTTGTCAGCTTCCATAATCACATGAGTCAATTACTTTCAGTAAATGTCTTCCTACATACACAGCAATTGGTTCTGTCTCTCTGGAGAACCCCAATACAAACAGGCAATTCACAGAAGAAACACATAGGCAGAATAAGCATTTGAAAAAATGCCCAGCTTCCTTAGAATCAAGGAAATACGCATAAAACAAACACAGACTATCTTTTGTCATTAGATTGGCAAAATCTCTTTTGTTATTTATTTATTTGTTTACTTACTTACTTAAAGGTTATTTAATTAAATAATCTCTACACCCAATGTGGGGCTCAAACTCACCACCCTGAAATCAAGAGCTGCACGCATTCTTCTGACTGAGCCAGCCAGGTGACCCTGGTAAGACATCTTTTGAACTGGTGTATTCAGGATGCCTGAGTGGCTCAGTCATTTAGGCATCTAACTGCTGATTTTGGCTCATGATCTCAAGGTTATGAGATGGAACCCCACATCAGGCTCTGCCCTCAGTGAGGAGTCTGCTTGATATTCTCTCTCCCTCTCCCTCTGCTCCTCCCCCTGCTTGAGCACTCTTGCTGTCTCTTTTAAATAAATAAATATCTTTAAAAATAAACTGGCTTATTCAATGTTGATGAGTGTATGGGAAATAAGTTCCTCCAAATACTGTGGCTGGGAGTGTAAATTGGAAAAATTTTAAAGCAGTTTGGCATTAGCATTTCAAAATACTTTTATTTTTATTTATTTATTTGACAGAGAGAGAGAGAGAGAGAGAGAGATCACAAGTAGGCAGAGAGGCAGAGAGAGAGGGGGAAGCAGGCTCCCTGCCAAGCAAAGAGCCTGATGCGGGGCTCGATCTCAGGACCCTGAGACCATGACCTGAACCGAAGGCAGAGGCTTAACCCACTGAGCCTCCCAGGTGCTGCTTGGCATTAGTGTTTCAAATGTGCATACTCTTTACCCAACAATATTACTTTTAGGGGCTTAACTCCCACATGTGCACTCAGAGACATGTTCACACGCAATTATTGCATAATTATTTGTAACTGCAAAGAAAATGGAAACACACAAAAATCCATGAAATGAGACTGGTTAAGTAAACTATGTAACAGCTATAGCATAGAATACTTGGCAAATGTCAAACTAATAAATTAATGTAAAGACATCCCATGTTCATGGATGGGGAGATTTAAACCGTTATGCTGGCAACACACCCCAAATTGACCTGTAAATTCAGTGCATTCCCTACCAAAATTTCAGCTGTCAACTTTGGAGAAACTGATCCTAAAATTCATATAGAAATTTGAGGGACCCTCGGGACGCCTGGGTGGCTCAGTTGGTTAAGCAGCTGCCTTCGGCTCAGGTCATGATCCCAGGGTCCTGGGATCGAGTCCCACATCAGGCTCCTTGCTCGGCAGAGAGCCTGCTTCTCCCTCTGCCTCTGCCTGCCTCTCTGTCTGCCTGTGCTCGCTCGCTCTCTCTCCCTCTGTCTCTGACAAATAAATAAAATCTTTAAAAAAAAAAAATTTGAGGGACCCAAAATAGCCCAAACAATTTTGGAAGGCAGCTATGCTCACCACTATACCACCAATGCCCAAACAATTTTGAAAAAAGAAATTGAAGGACCCCTCTTCTTCCAGTTTCAAAACTTTCTACAAAACTATAGTAATCAAGACAATGTCATACTGGCATAAGGACAGACATATGGATCAATGGAATAGAACTGAGAGTCCAGAAATAAACCCTCACATTTACAGTCAATTGATTTCATCAAAATTTAAAAACACAAGGCCTGGCCAAAGGGGGCTGGGAGGGCTCAGGGAATGGGCAAATGGGGATGGGGATGGACCTTTGATGTCATATTTATTTGTGACTCTGAAGTTTGCTTCTTTTTAGTACTATTTTAAAAAACGATGCAAACTCATTAAAAGGAAAAAGCAGAGGGAGAGAGATTCCTAAACTGGAGAGTTTGAGGACACTGGAGTGTTTCTTGAGGAATGTGAGAGATGTTCTGTAGTCCTCGGGGAACTGTACCCTCTCCACTAAAGTGGAATTTCACTGCATTCATTTGACAAGGAAATAAATTTTGCTTAATAAATACATTTAATATTTCTTTGCCATAGTAATCAGAGTAACTGCGTATGATTCAGATTTTTCTAAAGCTTGGGCTCACACCTAGACTATTACCTTGTCCCTTGAGAGTGAAGCCTACAAGGCCCATGGATTCATCCAGGACTGTTTGCCCCTACCCCATGTACCCAGGATGTTGCACTTCTAGGTTCTTCAGTCTGCCTTTTGCATTTTTTTCCATTAAATACTTTTAATCCTTGTTAAACTCTAAGTGACTGCTTCTAGAAACTTCAGTGCACACATCCCCTGATCTTTCTTTAACCGATTGTTGCTTGGAAATCAGATAATATTAATTTAAAATAGCTGAAATACCTGAGGCCCCTGGCTGGCACACAACTCTCGATCTTAGGGTCGTGTATCGGGGGCAGCTACATACAAAGCAGACAACATAGCGCTTGCGCCTGCGGCCAGAGGACCTGCGCACCACCTGAAAGATGATTGGCTATGCCCAGAACAGGTAGCCCGAGGACACTGCGTGCTTTTTATCATGCCATCAGGCTTCCTTTCACATGTACAGTCTGCTGATGAAATAAGAGAAAAGAAGCTGTGTGAAGGAAACATTGAGCTCTTTCACAGGGACAGGACAACTCACATTTTGTCGTGGGGACCCTCTTTGTGTTGTGGGATATAGCAGCCTCCCTGGCCTGTGCCCACTGGAGACGGGTAGCACCTCGCCCTAGTTGTGACAACCCAGGCTGTCTCTGATCACTGCCAAATGTCCCTAGTGGGCAAATCACCCTTTAAGGATACTTTCCGTGATACTTGTTTTAGTCACTCCAGTTTTATCTCCCGCATTTATTTTATTTATTATTTGGCTCTGTGTAGTTGTGATGAATAGACTTATTTACTGATTACCCTAACATTTCATGATAAGTATGAGGGCACGTGCTCTGGTAAGGGAGGCATAGGCTGGACCCCCTTGTGTCAGGATACACAGGAGGGAAACTGCACAAATGTCCCCCGGTAGGAGCCTCACGCATTCTCCATGCCCTGTCTAGCCCAAGGCTGAGCACCGCTGCCAAACACAGAGTGCCCTCACCCCTGAATTAGGCTGTTTGTCTTCTCCCCCAGGTTTCCCCTCAGCTCCAGCTCTTTGTTGAGCCCGCAATACTCTCCAGCCACTCAGTATAACCAAACACTGCCTGTCCTCCCAGGGCTGGCACCACGCTTTCTCTGGGGCTCTCCTCCCTCCTGGTGCATCTATCATTTTGGCCAGAGCAGGGCCCTTTGGCACCAAGCAGCCTGGCTCTTGTTCCTGGCCAATCCGGTCTGTGCCCCACGGTTCTCTCCTCACCGGTCATGTCTATTCCTGGAAGGCAGGGCTGACTCAAAGGAGGAAGCCACTTCCACTATACACCTACTCCCCAGCACAGCCTTGTGTCAGGCACCCAACAGCTCCTTAAGCCCACTATGTTGAACATGGCATTTAATCCCTGCCCAAGGCTGCTCTTCCCATTTGGTTTCCGAATACTCTTCCCAACACCCCCTGTCCGGGCATTTCTCCAACCCTTCTCCACCTGCCAGTTAATATCCTCCCAGATTCGGCTCAAAAAGGTGATCTTAAGGGGCGCCTGGGTGGCTCAGTCAGTTGAGCATCTGCCTTTGGCTCAGGTCATGATCTCGGGGTCCTGGGATCAAGGCCCGAGTGGGGCTCCCTGCTCAGCGGGGAGTCTGTTTTTCCCTCTGCCTCTCCCCTCCTGCCGCTCATGCTCTTTCTCAAATAAATAAATAAAGTCTTGAAGAAAAAAGGTGCCCTTAAGGTGGAATTAAATATTTTCCCCCCTGCCCAGAGCCAACCTATCACTTCTGACCTACACACACACGTTCGTAACACCTGGCACACGACCTTGCACCTTAAATTAGATTTAATGTGAGCTTGTCTCATCTCTCCACCCACTCACACCCCGCTATGAGCACCCTGAGGAACGCGCCCGAGAGCTATTCTTGCCCTCGCAACCCTCCTTCAACCCGTACGGGGTCTGGCTGCCCAGCCTGTATTCCGAGTTTGTTGAACAGAGTAGAAACAGGATGCACGAATGTCCCTAATCCAGAAGCAGACATCCCGTGAACGCCCTGGAAGGCGCCCTGGAAGGGGCAGCTGCCTTGTCCGTCACGGTCCTTGGATAAGCGATGCCCCATCTCGGGCAAATTCTATCCGGCGCCCGCAGCCTGGCTGAGCCGGGCCAGGACGTCACATGATTCTCCAATCACATGATCCCGTAAAAAAAAGAGGGGGGAGGGTGGGAAGGGAGACGAAGGGAGGGAGGAAAGAGAATTGAGTAAGAAAAAAAGCACGGCTTTCCAGGCTGGCCCCGCCTCTACGTCGACCAGTAGCCAGTAGGAGCGCCACAGCCCGGACACCTGGCCAATGGAAACGGAGGTGGGCGGGCCATCGCGCTGCCAGGCCCTAGTCCGTGAGCTTCCCCGGCCGCGGCTACCCAGCGAGCGCGGAGCCGGTCGCAGGTAAGGAGGGCAACCGCGCAGACCTCTCGCTTCTTCCAGGGGTCCGGCCGGGAGGACTTGAGGGCTTGAGGTTCTTTCGGAGTTCCAGCCGGGAGGCAAGAGAAGGCTGGCTTAGGGAAGCTCCTTTGGGGGTTTCCGATGGCACTGGAGGCAGTCTTACGGGGTGGGGTGGAGGGAAGTAAGCAGTGATTGCAGTGACCCCCCAATAGAAGGCGGCTGTCTCCCTCTCCAGCGTCCCCGGAAGCTGCAACCCCTTCTCCCAAAGCAGGGACCACTCCATTCTTGAGCCGGCTTCGCGCCGGCCCAGGTGCTGCTGCGGGTGGTGGTGGTGGGTGGTCCCCGGGATGCCTGGGAGCGAGAGAGGCGCCCGCTCTGGTCCCGGAGCTCAGACGGCTGCGAGTGCGCTGGAGACCCTGCCCTCCTCCAAGGCAGCAGGGGCTTGGGAGTAGTGACCGAACGCCTGGGTTGTGTCTGGCTCTCCCTTACTTCCTCTCGTGGGGGGTGGGACCAGCCAACTTCCGCCTCTCCCTGCCACTTTTCCTGCTCACTCGCAGTTGAGTTCGTTCACCTTTTGGGAATCTCTCTTCTGACACTCGGAGTTGGGGGCTGCCACCTAGTGGGAGATGGCAGAGCTGGGGGCTTGAGGCTTCTGTCCCTCTCTCTACTGTGGCATTGTGGGGCGAGAGTGAGAGAGGCCGCCGCTCAGAACCCCACTGAGAGGAATTGGGTCCCTTCTTCCTTGGTCCCAAGTGGGTGTGCGTCTGTACTTAGCTATTTACTAGAAGCACACGCTATACTCCCTAGCCTTAGGACACCAATGATATGACACCAATGATAGGAAAGTATGCATAAATGTTACTAGGGTGCCCTGTGGACCCAGATTTGTGCAGATAGGCACCCCTTCGGGGCCAACCCAGGACAGTGGGACAGCCTCTGGAGGGTTGAGGTTTGACACCCAAGAAGGAGGTGGGACCAGCCTTGCCTGGGAGCTGTGGGTTTAAAGGGGAGGATGAAAGGGGCCAAGGTCCAGGATCAGCCAGTCGGGGGCCTCCTGGTAATGGTCTGAGCTGAGAATGGGTCACTGAAGAGAGCCAGGTGAGGGAGAGAAGGATGCTAGTGACTGGGTGGGTGTAAGTCCTCACCACACTTAGTGTCAGTGTCCACACAGAGACTCATGGGGGAACTGAGCCCCAGAGACAGCAATTTCTGAGGCTCTCACCATCAGTGGTGGTGATTTGAGGACTAGCACCCAAGTGCAGTATCCCCGCAGCCCCCGAGCTTCTCGTTTCTGTCCTCCCTTGTCTACCTGCTCAGAAAATGGTTCTGTATCCCACCTCTGCTTGGACCCCAGGCCTCTACTCTCCCCCCGGGTCTGGGGTCTGTTCCCGGGCACTGTCCATGGTGCCACTTTGTCACATGAACCCAGGTCCAGTATGCTTTGCAGCCCTCAAAGCCTGTCATCTCCATGACTGGATATATGACATGCGATGTTCCTTCTCTGAGCCTCAGTTTCCTCCTTTGAAAAGTAAATGTATTACGACTACTTTGGATGATTGTTGCAAGGAAGGAAGAAAATAGGATTGTAATTGGGCCAGGAGAAGCTCCACAAACATTACCAGGCAGGGTGACATCTCCTGGGCCCTTCCCATTGAACTAGTGAGTCTGTGTGAGTTGGGGAAGAGTCATTTAAGAAGTGAGAGACTACTCCCCACAGAGCTTCATAATCGGTTCCTTCTGCTGGTGCGGCGGGGTGGGCTTATGTGGTCCTCTCCCCGTACTGCTGAGTTTCGGCTTCCAGGTAGGGGGAGAGGCAGAGTTTGGGCAGGGGTTAGGGTGGTATGTCTGGGGAATCTGAAAGGGTCTGGTGGTATTGGGGGGCCCTGAGAACACAGGTGTCTCAAAGGCTGTCCCAGCCTGTGCACCCCTTCCCTGGGTGGTTTGGGGATGGTTGGGGGGAAGGTGTGGCTGGCCTCTGGGGACGGTAGCCCAGATTCCACTGGCTACCACACTTCCCTTTTCACAACTTTCTCAACCCCACGATTTCCCATGTCATCATGTGACACCCCTTCCCCCCAACAGGCCTTGGCAGGTGTGAACACAGCATCAGCTGGGGAGGGAAGTGCAACTCTGTGTTTTTTTCAAGGGGGACTCCCCCTTTGCTCCCCACCACAGTCCTGCCATGGCTCCTGAGGCCTCACCCACTCCATGGAGGTGACCCATATCCCTACAGACCAGACCCACAAAACCCGCAAATTCTCCTTTCACACACCTGCGTCTTTACACACTCACCCGCAGAGACTGAGGCATTTGGGCACATTTTGAGGACGCAGACTGACACCCATCCTTGTGTCCGTGCTCATCACTGTCCACACGTGGGTGCACAAGTGAACATACACACAGGAAACTGAATCTCGGGCCCCACATCTCTCTTCCTGCCTGGATCAGGAGGCTCGGGTGGTATCTGACCTGCACCTGGGGGAGTGACTGGCCCCCGAATCCAGGGTCGCATGGGCTTCAGCTCGTTGCCAAATGCCTCTTGGTATTTTGCAGGCAGACCATGTGGACCGTGGTGAGCTGGGTGGCCTTAGTGGCAGGGCTGGTGGCTGGAACACAGTGCCCAGATGGTCAGTTTTGCCCTGGGGCCTGCTGCCTGGACCCAGGAGGAGCGAGCTACAGTTGCTGCCATCCTGTTCTGGTGAGCGCCCTGCGGCCCAGGCAAGAGCTGGCTGGGATCTCCCAAAGGGGCATCTCAGCGCGGCCAGAGGAAGAGGCCGGGCTTGGGTCCTTCATTTTGTTATCTCTCACTTTCCAGGGCCAGTGGCCCACAGTGCTGAGCGGGCAGCTGGGGCGCCCCTGCCGGGTAGATGCCCACTGCTCTCCTGGCTACTCCTGCCTCCTCACCGTCTCTGGGACCTCCAGCTGCTGCCCGTTCCCAGAGGTGAGGGTGCCATGGGCTCAACGGAGGGGCTCAGGTCTGTGTTTGGACTCTCCCCCGACTCACCCCAGGTAAAAGCTGAGCCAGCGTGGGTGTCTCTGTGTCCCACAGGCCGTGTCCTGCGCTGATGGCCACCACTGCTGCCCTCGGGGCTACCACTGCAGCGCCGACGGGCGGTCCTGCTTCCAGAGATCAGGTGTGGTAGGGGTGGAGGTGGAGGGCAGGCAGATGGGCCGCTGGTGGAGGCTGGTCAGCCCAGGAATCCAGCCAGCTGGGTGACCTGGTTCCTGCCCTTGTGCCCTCATTCCTGTGGCATCTGTACTAAGCAACCCCTTTGCTCGGGACGGAGGAAGAGCGCGAGGCTAGGAAGGAGCAGGAGAGAGAATGCCAGACTCCAGGCCCCAGGCCAAGCTTTGGGAGGGTGGAGAGAGGCCAAGCTGGGCTGGTTCAAGGGCAGCCTAGTCAGGCCTTGGGCCATACTGCTGAGGCAAGGACTGGCTGGTGGGGAGAGTGGCTTAGGGGTGCCTGGGAGAGCGCCGAGCCCCAGTGTGGGACCACCAGCCCCCTTCAGCTGGGCCTGCAGGCCGGGGTGTCAGCAGGTAATGGGGACGATGGCCTTCGCTAACTGAGTTGACGGGATCCTGGGTCGTCCTATCCATAGATACCAACCCCTTGGGTGCCATCCAGTGCCCTGACAGCCGGTTCGAATGCCCCAACTCCTCCACGTGCTGCACTATGCGAGATGGCTCCTGGGGCTGCTGCCCCATGCCTCAGGTACCGGTCTGGGAAGATAGGGGGTGGAGGGAGAAGTCGGGGCAGAGCAGCGGGCCGGAGGGGGCAAAGACAGAGTTGGAAGCTTCTCTCGGCAGGCTTCTTGCTGCGAAGACAAGGTGCACTGCTGTCCCCATGGGACATCCTGCGACCTGGCTCATGCCCGCTGCCTCACGGCTACAGGCTCCCACCCCCTAGCAAAGAAGATCCCTGCACAGAGGAGTAGTGGGGCAGGTAAGGAGGTGGGAGCGTCGAGGGTGCATGTTGGAAAGGAGGTAAGGCCTCTCGCAGCTCCCAGCCTGGGGAAGAGTTCCTCACCACCCACCTGTCTCCCCTTGCAGTGATCTTATGCCCAGATGGACAGTCCCAGTGTCCTGATGGTTCTACCTGCTGCCAGCTGCCCAGTGGGAAGTATGGCTGCTGCCCGATGCCTAATGTGAGTGAGGGGCTGCGTGCCCACAGCCACCTGGCGGGGACACCTACCTCCAAAGGACTCCCCCTGGGGTGGGGCGGGCTGGCAGGCGGGTTAGAGCCTGGCTGCTGAGGACTCATGCCGCCCCCTAGTGGGGGATTGGGGCAGCGTCCACTGTCACTGGGCTGCTCCCTGAGCCCTGGAGGAGATTGGACCGCCCTCCCACCCCGCAGGCCATCTGTTGCTCGGACCACCTGCACTGTTGCCCCCAGGACACTGTGTGCGACCTAGTCCAGAATAAGTGCCTCTCCAAGGAGAACGCTACGGACCTCCTCACCAAGCTGCCCGCAAATGCAGGTACCAGACGCAGGCTGCTGACCCCATCGCAGCGGCTCCGTGTGCAGGAACTCTCCACCAAATTGTTCCAGGAACACAGGCAGGGGTGGGGGACGGAGGGCCACATGGAGGGGACAGGGCATGTACAACCCCTTTTCCTCCACACTCGTCATTGCCTTCGTGTCACTGCTTGGGGTGGGTGGTCTCAGTATATTGTCCATCCTTAGCGTTCGTTCTGGCTGTGGAGCCGGCCAAGGGTGGGGTTTCTCAAGGCTCCCCCACGCCACTGCTGACCTGTCCCCTGTGGCTTTCTCACAGTGCAGGAGGTAAAATGTGACATGGAGGTGAGCTGCCCAGATGGCTACACTTGCTGCCGCCTGCAGTCAGGGGCCTGGGGCTGCTGCCCTTTCGCCCAGGTATGCAGGAGTGCTGGGTGGGCTGGGCTGAGCAGGAAGCGGCAGCCAGCAAGGCCCCTGTGCCCACTGTCCCCTGTCCACCCACCCTAGGCTGTGTGCTGTGAAGACCACGTACACTGCTGCCCAGCTGGATTTAAATGTGACACAGCGAAGGGCACCTGTGAACAGAAGGCTCGCCAGATGCCCTGGGTGGTGCGGACCCCAGCCCACCTTCGCCTGCCAATCCCCCAGGCGGTGGAGAACGATGTCCCCTGTGATAACATCACCAGCTGTCCCTCCTCCAGTACCTGCTGTCGACTGGCATCTGGGGAGTGGGGCTGCTGTCCTGCCCCAGAGGTGTGTGGGAGGGCGGAGAGTATGGAGCGGGTGGCAGAGGGGGGAAACACCGGTGTCTTGGCCTGGGCAGGTGGTCAGACTCCTGTTGCTTTGCTCTTCAGTCCTCTGCCTGGTCTGCAGCTGGCCCACCGGCTCGGTCAGGTTCATTCCCAGCTGGAGGAGCTGTGAGCAGGAGAGGGCGTCGGGGTAGGCAAGGGCTCAGCTTCTGTCCCACAAAGCAGCTTCCCAGGCCATCGTATGCTGCCCCCCGCCCCCCCAGGCTGTCTGCTGCTCAGACCACAAGCATTGCTGCCCCCATGGCTACACGTGCTTGGCCGAGGGCCACTGTCAGAAGGGAAGCAAGACGGTGACTGGATTGGAGAAGATGCCTGCCCGTCAGGCCTCCCTGTCTCACCGCAGAGACATGGGCTGTGACCAGCACACCAGCTGCCCCGTGGGGCAGACCTGCTGCCCCAGCCTGAGTGGGGGCTGGGCCTGCTGCCAGTTGCCTCACGTGAGTGCCCACCTGCCTGCCCTGGACAGGGGAACCGAGTCCTCCGTAGGGGCTGGGAAGTGGGTGGGGCGGACGTGAAGGCCACCCTGTCCCTCGCAGGCTGTGTGCTGTGAGGACCGCCAGCACTGCTGCCCGGCTGGGTACACGTGCAATGTGAAAGCCCGATCCTGCGAGAAGGAGGCGGACTCGGCCCACCTGGCTGCCCGCCTGGCCCATGGCTCTCGGGTGGCTGTGGGAAACGTGGAGTGTGGGGCAGGGCACTTTTGCCACGATAACCAGACCTGCTGTCGAGACAGCCGAGGGGGCTGGGCCTGCTGTCCCTATCGCCAGGTGAGTGCCACCCCCCCTCCCCCGGCCGGGGACTGGCTATCTGTGGAAGCCAGGGTCGTTCGTGGGAGCCAGGTCCCACTATATCCGACTCTGACTCCCTGCCCTCCCCCTGGCTATCAGGGTGTCTGCTGTGCAGATCAGCGTCACTGCTGCCCGGCAGGCTTCCGTTGTGGGGCCAAGGGCACCAAGTGTCTGCGGAGGGAGAGCCTGCGCTGGGACATGCCACTGAGGGACCCAGCCCCGAGACAGCTGCTGTGAGGTGACATTAAGGACTGAAGACAGTCTGCAGCCCTCGGGACCCTGCTCAGAGGGTCCCCACTGCTCAGGCCTCCCCAGCACCTCTCCCCCACCAAATTCTCCTGGAGTCCCCCATTCTGATGCCCCACCCCCATCATGGGAGTTGGGGCCTCAATCTAAGGCCTTCCCTGTCTCAAGGGGGGCTATGGCGAAAGCCGTGTAACAAGCTGCCATCCCCTGCCCCAATTTCCGTGGACCCTGTGGCCAGGTGCTCTTCACTATCCACAGGCGTGCGTGTGTGTATGTGCTGCAGTAAAGTTTGTTCACTTTCTTAACAGTGTCTGATTTGACCACCCTGCCCGCTCCCCTCTGAGCAAAAGCCCCCAACCCCACAGAAAGATACACACGCAGTTCATCTCACCAGTTTTATATTTGCCGTTACCCACAGCAATCCCATCACATCCCCTAATCCCCAGAGCCGCCCCAGCCACCAGCCCTGTGACATCCTAGCCCAAAGGTGGGCTAGTCAGCAGGCAGCACCCCCTCCCCTCCCGGAGGGTCCCCAGAGAAGGCCCCTTCCCAGCCCTCACACGAGCAGCTGAGGCCCGGTCGCCCCTCCTGCTTTCCCACAATAGATCTTTCTATGTACAGCCACGTTTATACAGGCACTGCTTCCCCACCCTCCAGCCCTCCTTCCCCCAGCAACTCCCAATGGGGGTCTGGACCCCTCCCACCTCCCTCTCGGAGGCCAACATGGGTCTCTCCCGAGACATTACCCAGCACATACCACTGGACAGCTCCGCAGCCCCCTGGGCCCCTCTCCAGGCGGGGGAAGGGGTGGTCTGGGGGGCTAAGAGCGAGGGCCCCCTCCGCTCCCCTGGGCGCGTACCCTGGGGGCAGGCCCGGGCGGAGGGGGTGGGGGCCGACGTGGGGGAGGCGGTGCCAGGCCGGGCGGGGGCGCTACTTGACGTTGAACACCATGAGCGGCCGCTCCTCCCGCCGCTGCCACGGGCTCTTCTTGTCGCCCGCCTCGTCGCCCACCTCCGCCCCCAGCTCGTCCTCCGGGCTGGTGAGCGAGTCGCGCCGCAGCTCGCTCGCGCTGCTGCGGGAACTGTCCCCGCGGCTGCGGCCCCGACCTCGGGGTACAGTGGCCGCCCGGCCCTCGGGCGCCGCCACTTCGTCCAGCAGCGGCGTCAGCGAGTTGTCCTCGGGCGAGCAGAGGCCCGTGCGGCTCTCGCTGCTGCTCGGCTCGGTGTCCTCGCTGAGCGCCAGGCGCGGGGGCGCGGGCGGCGGGGGCGGCGCGGCCGGGGGCGCGCGCTCCCGCTCCTCGCGCAGGGGCCGCCGGCGCGCGGGCCGCGCCTCGTGCACATCGACGCCCGAGTCCAGGCTGGCGTCGGTGCTGCGGCCGCCCCCGCCCGCCTGCAGGTCGATGTAGGAGTGGCGCACCTGCGAGTTGGAGCGCCCGTCCAGGGACACGAACCAGGCGCGCGGGTGAGGCTTCACGCCCAGTTCGAGCAGCTTCTTCTCGGTCAGCGCCTGCAGCTCCCCGTTGAGCTGCGCCATGGTGGACTCGTTGAACAGCACCGGGATGGTGACCGAGCCGCTGACCGGCGCCGAGCGCCCGCCCCCCCAGGCCTCGCCGCCGCCGCCGCCGCCGCTGCCACCACCACCACCACCGCCGCCCTCGCCGCCCGCGCCCGAGTGGCCCTGCAGCAGCGGGCGCTGGGGGTCGGCCGGGGGGAAAGGGCGCGCGGGGCCGGAGCCCGTGCCCTCCGGCGGGGCTGGCTCGTCGCCCGCCCCCGCGGCGCCCGCCTCGCCGCTGAGGCGCACGTAGTGCGCGGGGATCACCAGGGTGGGCATCACGTTGCGGTAGACACTGTCCTTGAGATGGTCGATAGAGCCGCAGAAGATGAGCTGCCCTGCCTGGCTGAGCGACGGCGGCCGCGCCAGCTGGTCCACCGACTGCGACAGCAGGAAGTCGGGGGGCTTGCTTTCGGCCGCCCCCTTGTGGCCCAGGTAGTGCTCGAAGGGCGGCGGCGGCGAGGGCGGCTCCTGCAGGAAGGCGGGGGTCGCCGAGGCTCCCCGCCGGTACTCCTCCAGGCCTGGCTCCAACCCGCCGGGACCCTCGACGGAGCGGGCGCCCTTGAGCCCCGCGCCCTCGCCCCCGCGGGAGCCTCCAGGCTCGGCTGCCGGACGGCTGGCAGAGCGCGGCTTGGCGCGGAAGAAGTCGTCCCGGGAGGCGGCCAAGTCTCGGGAGCTGGAGAAGGCTGAGTGCAGGGGGCCTGGGGGCGGGGCCTCAGGGTCCCCCGACGGGGCGGGCTCCAGGGGTCCCCCACATATGAGATGGAGCTGGGACATCGAGGTGGCCTGGTCTCGTTTGTTACCGTCGGAGGGCCCGGACAGCTGCAGCTTGCGATGCTGTTGCCTCGGCTTCAGGCAGCGCCTCCTGGAAGGTGTTTGGGGTGGGAGGGGGGAGCGACCCAGGACTTCAGGAAAGGGTAGGGAGGCCTGAGCAGCTTCCTAACTCCGCAGTGGCAAGATGAGGGATGGACAGTGTTGGAGGGATGGGAAGAATGGCTGGGACCCAGGGAGAAATGTTGGGGCAGCTGGATAGGGCTTGGGAGAGGTTTGTGGAAAGAGCCTTGAGTGTCTGTGGGAGGGCCAGCCCCCCTGAAGAGAGATGCACTCCTTCACATGCAGGAGGTGCTGTGAGAGCCTGGGAGGAGCATGTCCAGCCAGGGGTCCCCTGGAGGGGCCTGGCCTGTAGGTCCTGCCTCCTCTCCCCCTACTTCAGCCCCCAGTCTCTCGGGTGCCTTGTCAGTGCCTTGAAGACTGGAATTGTACTTCATGCCTCTTTGGGCCTAGCACCCAGCCCCACCCCAGGCAGAAGGTAGGCCTCAGGGTGCAGGGGATGAGCAGAGGCTGGGGGTGGGGGTGGGGGTGAGGGAGCGCAGGGGCGAGGCACTCACCGGCAGTAGTAGATGAGCAGACACAGCAGAATGAGCACCAGCAGGGCCAGGGCTGCTAGGATGGTGAGCAGGAAGATGGTGTGATAGGTGCCAATGTCCTGGATGCCTGATGTGATGGTGACCAGTCCTGTGCCAGGCAAGGGGTTAGCTCTCTGTGACTGCTCTTCCTTCAGGAGTCCACACACTCCCAGCCTCCCTTTCCCCCACGGCTCCTGGTTCCAGCCATCCCCCTGTCTCTCACCAGCAGTGGGGGAAGCCATGGCAGCTGCCCAGTACCCCAGCTGAGGGGAGACGAAGGTCCAGTAGAGCTGCCGGCCTTCCTTCCGGATCACACCAGTGCCGTTGCGTACCCACAGCCCTGGAACAGGCAGGAGTTTCATGAAACCCAATGTCCCCCCCCCCTCCGCCAATCTACGTCCCACTTGCTTTCCCCAAACTCCAGCAGCCACAGCCCCTTGAGGCACTCACCACTCTTGGGGTCAAACCTCCAGGCTGGAATGCTGGTGCCAGCAGTCAGGGCGCGAGGCTCGGAGGGCACAGGCAGGGACAGGTGAATGGGGCCCGAGAGCGGCACTTCTGTTCCATTGCCCGTCAGCAGATGCACGCTCACAGCAGCCAGTGGCATCAGCTCTAGCCAGGAACCATTGCCTGGGGGAAAGGAGACACAGGGGCTGAGAGCTAAATCCTGGTGGTGGGATGGGGGGAAACGTCCCTTCCCTGCCGGACACCAAGCCTACCTGAACTGGAGGCCTCGGTGCCCAGGAAGGTAGGAAAAGCGCGCATTTCCTGCTGGGTGCTGGCAGGTGTGAGGGAGGCCCAGAGCTGGCTGTAGGTGGAGCTGACAGGCAGGCGGGCAGCCCGGCGCTGGAACTGCACCCAGGGCTGGGAGCGGGCACCTGGACGGAGAAGGGGGCTGCTGTGGCTTGCCCAGGGACCAGAGCAGAAAGCAGGTCTTTGAGGAGAACGGGGTCACTGGGTCAGGCCACTTGGGAAGGTCAGGGAGCTTGGTGACTCGGGGAGAGAACTGCATTCATAGAATGTTAACATGGAAAAAGGACTTGGACCTGAAATCTAGTCCTGGCTATGTGACCCTGAGCAAATTACTTGCTCTCTCTGAAACACCATTTCCTCAATAATCTATAAAATGATGAGGTTCGGGTCCTCAAACAATGACTGTTGCCAGCTGTGTGGCGGGCACTGTGTTAGGTGCTGGAGATACAAAGATAGTCCTCAGTTCCCTGCTTTCAAGTTCACAGTCTTGTGCAGGGCTGTCCCTTCTGGGACGTCAGAACTTCCTGCTGTGTTGCATGGAAATGTTCTCTCTCTGTGCTGCCCATTTAAGTACCCACTAGACACCCATGGCTATTAAGCACTTGAAAGGGGGCGAGTGTGACTCAGACACTGGATTTATTTATAATTTTTCAAAATTTAATGAATTTGGGGGTGCCTAGGTGGCTCAGTCATTAAGCGTCTGCCTTTGGCTCAGGTCATGATCCCAGGGTCCTGGGATCAAGCCCCATGTCAGGTTCCTTGTTCAGCAGGGAACCTGCTTCTCCCTCCCTCACTCCTCCTGCTCGTCTCTCTCTCGCTCTGTCAAATAAATAAAATCTTTAAAAAATTAATGTTACTTTTAATTTATTTAAATAGCCACATGTTGCTAGTGGCTCCTGTATTACACAGCTTAGGTTTTATGTGTGAGTGTGTGTGTCTGTCTGTCTGTCTTGGAGTGGAGGGGGCATATAAACAAAATTCTAATACAATATGGTCGTAGCTAACATGTATTAAGCTTTAAGATATGCTGGACACCATCTAAGTCTTCCTGTGTTAACCCCTGTAATTAGTACAAAGGCCCTAAAGTAGGTGCTTTCATTATCGACCTTGTTGTATACACGAAGAAATGGAGGCCAGAGTTGAGTGACTTGCCCAAGGTCACAGTCCTGGAGCCTGACGGAAACCCAGGAAGTGTGGTGCTGGCCCATCTTCTCAGCACTTTTCCATCCTAACTTGTTATTAAAATGGTGGGGCGCCAAGTGCACTTGGCCCACCCAGCTGGGGAAGGCCCAATGGAGTCTTTTTTTTTAAGATTATTTACTTATTTGACAGAGCAAGAGATCACAAGGAGGCAGAGAGGCTGTCAGAGAGAGGAAGGGAAGCAGGCTCCCCACCGAGCAGCGAGCCCCATGCAGGGCTCGATCCCATGACCCTGGGATCACGACCTAAGCCACCTTGGGATCACGACCTAAGCCAAAGGCAGAGGCTTTAACCCACTGAGCCACCCAGGTGGTTTCCAATGGAGTCTTGCAGGATGAGGATGAGTAAGACTCCCACAGGAAGGAAGGTGCAAAGGGACCTCCAAGAGAACGGAGGAGAGAAAGGCCAAAAGGCACAGGGCAGCGGGCTGGTCCACGGACACGGGTGACTAAGTGGCAGACCCCACAGGGTGTGGTCAGCTTTGTGAAGGACTCGAGGCTCTACTCTGAAAGCCATGGGAGCCATGGGACCGTCGTAAGCCAGGGGCCACAAAAGGATTATTTGGCCTTTTATTTTATTATTTATTTACTATTACTTTTGAAAGTAGGCTCCATGCCCCAAAGTGGCACTTGAACTCACGAGATCAAGAGTTGCACACTCTACTGACTGAGGCAGCCCCGCACCCCTCACTTGGCATTGTAGAAACCTCCAAGGACAGTTTAGAAGCCTCTGGTTCAGGACCAGGGAGATGAAGACAGGCCAACGAGCACCTGGGAGACAAGGACTCAAGCTAAGAATATAAATTGGGGAGGCAGGTTCTCTCTCTCCCAAGCCCACCATGACTCCCTAGTACCAGCCAGATCAACCAGTCTGCACCAGGCACCCCTCCTGCAGAGCCAGTCAGGCGCCCCGCTGCACCCTGGCTGTCCCCTTCTTCCCCCTGCATCTTGATTCCTCTCCAGTGCAGGGGTCTGTGCCACCCTTTAATTCTTGAGCCGACAAGGTCCCGTAGCTCCCTTCCCCAAATTCTCTTGCCCTGCTACACTCACAGGTCAGGCTTGTCTCCGTGCTGAAGCCCGCTGCCCTCTACTCCACTGTTCCGCCTGCCTTATAATTAGTTCAGGGTTGGTAGCGACGTGTTTGTCTGTCGTCTTACTTGTCCGTGAACTCCATAAGACAGGGAGTGGGTCTGTTCTTCCTTCCCATTGTTCCCCAGCACCAGACACAATGCCTGGCGCGGTTAAGGATTGGTTTGGTGAGACTGGAGCCGTGAGCAGATACTGTGGTGTTGGTCTAGGCCTTGCACTTGAGAATTGCTCAGTTCCTATGGAATGACCCTCCCGTGGTCTTCTAACATTGCCAGGCACCTAGTAGGTGCACAAGTAGTATGTGTAGATCCACTGATGAAACAGGTGGCAGGGAACAGGAATGCTAATGGTAGGAGTAGAGGGAGAATAGAAACCACGAGAAGCCCCAATAACAAAAACATTTATTGACCACCTTCCGTGCTGTTTTTTCATACTTGATATTTAATCCTTACTTCAATTTGATGATATAGCTCCAATTGATGATATTATAGATAATATCCATATCTTACAGATGAACAAACTAAGGCTCAGAGAGGTTAGGTGACTTGCTCAAGGGCACACAGCACTCATACATAGAAGAGTGGAGCTCTCTGTACCCAGGTCAGAGGGAAGGAAGAGGGGCGGGCATGAGTTGGGGGGTTAAAGAGGAGCCTTACCAGGAGAGCCCAAAAGGATGTGCACCAGGTCCTCATACAGGATGAGGGTGGCCGGCCGCTCCGGGAGCAGGTAGAGGCTGACTGAAGCATACACTGTGGGAGGGGTGGCCCATCAGCTCCAGAAAAAGCTGTCCCACCCCCCCAAACCCAGGGCCGGGCACTCCCTCCATCCGAATCCAAGTGACTTCATCCTCCTTCAGCCCCCTCTGCGTACCCCAGTCCGGGCAGCAGCTGCTGGAGAGCCTGCCCCCTCCACCCCCAAGGGCTATTTTGGGAAGGGGCTGATGGGGTCAGCTGCTGCCCGCCCCCCTCCGCCTGCCCCTGCACTCACAGGGCAGCTTGTCAACACGCCAGGGCACAGAGTTGGTGAGGAAGCCAGGGCGGGCAGCAGTGACCAGCACCCAGGTGCCCAAGCGGTAACTGAGGGGCAGTATGGCCACGCCCTCCGAGTCCGTGGTGCCAGCGGCCAGCAGCATCCGGTTCCCAAACACATCCACGGAGGCCCGGGCCAAGGGCACCAGCTCCCCGCTCACATATACCTGCACCTTGATCAGGATCTCTGTGGACAAGATGGGGTGAGGAGAGTGAGGAGGGATGGGGGGTGGGAAATAGAAGGGGGGGGGGTCCCGAGATCGGAGGAGGAGGAGGTGGTGGGTTGGGAGCGGCTTTGGGGCCCAGGCTAGACAAGACTCTGGAAGAGTCAGCACTGCTAGCGCCCTCTTTTAAACCCCACATCAGCCTATGAGACAGGTGGTGCTACTACCGTATTTCAAGTCTCACTCACGCACTTTCCCGCATTTTTACATTTTTGAACTCAGAATATGCTTCTCACTGAGGATATCATCATCAGGATTGGCAGTATTTTTTTTTTTCTTTTCTTCCTGGCACATGAAATAATGGTGCGTCTTACAGTCAATGATGCATTAGACCCCATAAAATATGTTCTGAAGCCCATTTTGCAGATAAAGCAGCTGAGGCTCAGAGTTTAGATATTCGCACTGGTTCGGGGGTTCGGTGGGGTGGGGGAGGGAGATGGGATCCAGACCTGGGAGTCTGCCTCTAGACCCAAATTATTATTATTTTTTTTAAGATTTTATTTATTTGGCAGACACAGAGAGAGAGACAGCTTGCATAAGCAGTGGAAACCACAGGCAGAGAGAGAAGGGGAAGCAGGTTCCCCACCGAGCAGGGAGCCTGATGCGGGGCTCAGTCCCAGGACCCCAGGATCATGACCTGAGCCGAAGACAAATGCCCAAACGAATGAGCCACCCAGGTGTCCCTAGACCCAAATTCTTAACCACTGGACCCCATGGGGCTGGTGTCAGGGAGGGGAGAGAGAAGAGAGAAGAGGGCTGAGAAAGGAGGAATAAGAGGACGACCAAGGGTCTACGGATGGAGAGGAGAGAGGTCAGAATTCAGCCAATGAGAAGGGTTGCAAGGGGGGCTGGGTCAGAGCTTTGGTTCTGAAGAAAAAGCTGAGAAGGGAACACTAGGGAGCTGGTCTTTCCCCTTATTCATCCTTTTCCCAGAATCCTTTGCTCAAGCCTGTTTCCTTTCAGATTTAGGGACTCACCCCAACCCCTAAGCCTGAACAAGTACCTCCTGACCCCTCCCCCTCACAGGGACTGCCTGCCCCCTCCCAGCTGGTCAGCTACAAGTCAGTCACCATGGCAACGCCCTCATTCCTCCCAGGAGATGGGCAGAGAGCTGGGGCCCCGGCAAGGGGAAGGAGATCTGGGGGGGCCGACCCAGGCCCAAGGGAAACTGGTGTGGAGAGGCCTGGGAAGGGAAGTCCAGCTGTCTCTGCTCCCAGCCCCCGGAGAGCTTGGCCAGGATGGGTGTGCAGGTGTCCTGAGCTCAGATGGGGTGACCAGGCAGGGACCAGGCCTAGAGTTGTTCTCACGGGTTTCCCCAGGCAGCCTCTCTGATCCACAGCACCATCTACTTCTTCCCACTCAGCATGGCCCCTCCCTCAAGAACCTGGCTCACCCCTACCTTGCTGCTCATGATGGGAGTAGGTGTCCATGCCTAGAAAGGTACAGAGGCCTCAGTGCAGGGCCCGGAGGCAGGTGGGGACACAAACCTGGGGGAGTCCAGGTACAGAAAGAAGAGCCTGGGGCAGCAGGGCATGGGGTGGTCCCTGCGTGGGGCGGGGGGGCCTCATGCGTGGAGCCTGACACTCAATGGAGACAGGTGTCTCATCTCAAGCTTCCAGCCCCGAGGCCAGCGCCACGCCTGGCCCTGGCATCCCATCCAGCTGTTCGCCTGAACCCACCTCCCTCACCCCTCCCAGGCCAAAGCCCAACTTGGCAGGGTGGGTGCACACACTTGATTCTTTCCTACTCTCTGGTTTTCCCAGGAGCTGGCAATCTTCCTGCCCCTCCTCCCCCACTACCCAGGAGGAATTCTGAGAAGCTAGAGAGGCCTGGCTACTCCCCACCCCTACCCCGGCGAGGAGCAGCTGGAGGGAGCAGCTGGAAAGAGGGGACCCAGGAGTCTGGAATACGGTCATTTGAAGGAATGCTTGGGGTTCAAGGGCCAGAGCCTCAAAAGAGGGGAGGGGGCCTAAGGAACAACACGGGGTGGGCAGGTAGGCCCGAAGGACATGTCAGTGGGAAGGGGTAGGCAGGTGCCCCTCAGATTCTTGTCCCCTTCCCCTCGACCTGGGCTCTCAGCCAGGGGCCTGGGAGAGCCCTGTCTCCTGGCTCCACTTCAGCTAATTCTCTGGACCCCCTCCCCTGGAGAACAGGACTTGAAGGAAAAGCTTTTTGAGAAACCAGGGCCCTTTTCTACCCATCAAAGCCTCCTCTCCTCCTGCAGAGAGCGGGGAAGACTGAGGCGGGAGGTGAGCCTTCCCCATTTCTCAAGCCTGACATTCCATACTGTATCCGCCTCTCCAGGCTTCAGCTCTGCCTCATTCCAGGAGGAAATCCGACCCCCTCCCTTCATCCGGACCCCACTTCCCTCAACCAGACACCCCCCCACCCTGGTTTTCCTGTCAGCTCCTTGGTGGAGAGGAGTGGAGAGCACAGTTTCAGGCAGGGATGGGGCCCAGAGGCGACAGAGGGAACGGTAGCTGGGGTGGTGGGCGCAGGGCTGGAGTGGGCGGAGGCCCCCGCGAGAACCCAGGAGCCAGAGTCTAGCTCTCCCACCCTCTCCCGCTGCAAGAGCCTCCCCCGCCCCCACCTCACACACCCACCTGGGCCCGTGAGGCGCCCGGAGGCTCTGCTTCACGGCTACCCAAAGGTTAGATGAGGAGGGGGTGACCGGGGATGGGCTGGGGATAGGAGCAGCCGGAGGTCTGCTGGACGGGGACCCAGGCACCTGCCCTCCTAGCCGGCACAGCCCACAGCCAGCTAGGCAGCTCAGCATGGCTCCGCCACCACAGCCCTGCCATGCGCTTTGGCTGGGAATCACCACGTACCCCTTTTTCCAGAACCCCCCAAACTGCAGCCCCTCCCCCCTCAAGGGCCGACAGCGTTTCTTCGGTACACCCCCAATTCTGAACCCGGGGGGCCGGCCGGGGGCTGTCAAGCTCCAGGGCGAAGAACCCCATTCGAGCAGTCAATCCGCCCACCGCCTCACCCACTCCCCCTCCCCCCTTCCAGCCCTGCTCAAGGCGCCCAGCCCCCGTCCGGGTCCAAGGTGGCAGCCGGTGCTGGCGCCCCCACCCAGCCCGGGTCGGGAGCGAGGAACCCGCAGGGGGCTGCGGAGCGGGCGCCCGCCCCAGCCCGCCCCTGGGCGGGTGTCTTCGGTAGACAATGGCTCAGGCAGCAGCGCCTCGCGGACCCGGAGAGAGAAAAACAAGGCGAGAGGGGGCGGCGGCGCGGAGCCCGGGGACCCCCGCTCTCCCCATTGTGTCTCCCCAAGACCCCCGCCCCGGCAGTCGCCCTCTCCCTCCCTCCTCTCCCCCGTAAGCGCCGACCCGAAGTCGCCGGGCTCCCCCCACCCAAACCCAGGGAACAGAGTACCCCCAATTCACGAGCGCCGCGAAGAGGGGGCTGGCGGGCGGGGGCCCGATCGAGGGGGCGCAGGCCCGCGATCGCTGCCCCTCCTGGCCGAGACTCACCCTGCGGGCTGGGGGGCTCCGGCGGCGACTTGCCGGGAGCCCGGGAGGCGCCGCCGAGCAGCAGCCCCAGCAGCGGCAGCAGCCGCGCGAGGACGCTGGGGCCACTCGGCGGCGGCATCGCGGGGCTCGGCCGGGCCCTAGCGGCCCATGGCTCCCGCCCGGCCCCGCTCGGCCGGCCCCGCTCAGCCCCAGCTCTGCGCCGCGCCGCGCCGCTCGGGCTCCCGCTCTGGCTGCGGCGGCAGCTCGGCGCGATTGTCTCCACCCGGAGCCTCCGCCAGCGCCCCCTGCAGGCGGCGCCCCACCCCGCGGACCTCCGGGCGCCGCCCCCTCACCGCCCAGCTCTGCGCACCGCGCGCGGGCCCTGCCAGCCCTCCGCCCACCCTGCAGACCCCACCCCGCGCTCGCGGACCCCAGCTGCAAGGGAGTGCGACGGCCCTGGTCTACTCACCCGGGTTCTTGGAGGTCCGGAGCCCTCGAAATTTGGTGGAAAATTTGTGAGGGAGGAGAGGCTACTGCTTACAACACACTCAAAGAGGTAGTACGGTCGGTCAGGAGCGTCTCCAAACAGTGTAGAAACTGCCCTGTTCTATCCGCACAAACACCTACGCAGTGGGAATCGCCCCAGTCCCAGACTAGCTTCTGCCTCTTGAGCCGTGAGCAAGTTACTTCGCCTTCTGGTCCTCGGCCTTCCTTTCAAGTGAGAATTGTAATAATCTCTACCTCGTGGGGCTGTTGTAACAACGGTTAAATGTGATGATGATATAAAGGATTTCTCAGATGCCTGACAGGAGCAGGGGCGCAATCAATTGTGTTCCTGTCCGCCCAGGTTGACGTGGAGGCTCACCTCTGCTCAGGTAATGAGATCCTTCATTCTTGGACGGTCATAATGTTTGGGAATTTCTTCTAGAGATGCAAGCGCCCTTTTCCTTTCCCCAAGAATCACCCGTCGGTCCCACTGGTTCTGGTTCATGAGCGACAGACTTTTCCTTCTTCCTCCGCCACTGAACCCCACATTTTGAACCCCACATTTGAAGCCTGACCTAGGCTCAGCCAAGCTCACTTTCTTTCCAGTTTCTGGTTGTCATTCTCATTCAGCTTCTGGGCTGCCAAATCCTCATCTAATTTGATATTATGCTCTTGCTTTTCCTTGGCTTTCACCTGCTTCTCACGATGTGGTGCCCCAAGGGGAACTGGATACCTAGAGCAAGGACCTTGTCCCCCAGAAGACAGCAGGCTCCTCTCTTGTTTGGGTCCCCTGGTTGGCTCTTCTGACTTAAGGGGACCTTGTTGTAAGTTTGTGATACCAGATTCTTTTTCTCTTCCTCTCCCTTTTCCCTTCCCTCCTCCCCTCCCTTCCTTAGTGCTTTCCTTCCCTCCTCCCTCCCTCTCTTTCTTGTCTTTCCCTCTCCCCTTCCCTCCCTCTTTCTCTCTCATAAATTTCCATCTAACCAGATTTTCCCAGCCCTCTTCTTATGTAACCAAATTTTCGCAATCTCAGCACAGGATTTAGCACTCATCCCTGGTGAATTTCATCTTGTTGGTTTCAACCCAACTTCACAATCTGTCCAGGCTGCCTTGAATCGGCTGCAGTCACCCATTGTGTTGGAGTTCCCTCACAGCCAGCAGCCATCTGTAGGGTGGGAGAGAGCGGCCTCCCTGCCTCCATGGAGGGGACTCAGGACAGTGCTAGGCAGCTCAGGGCTGGGATAGAGCTTTGGAACAACCTCATAGGGACCTCCTTCAGCTTTATCAAAATTGCTCAGTTTTAAATCCAGCTCATGTTCTGTCTTGTCTATAAGGGCAAATGCCAAATGCTTTGCGGGATCAAGATCGACTGTCTGGCACTATCCAGTCGTGATGGGTGGAGAGGGAGTCTGGCTGGTGTGTAAGGATCACAGCAGCTTAATCTTTTCCTAGGAAAAGTCACCCAACTAAAAACCTGTTCTGGAACTTGCCATGCATGGATGTCAAATTGTTTCCTTTGCAAAATTTACCTTTTATCCCTTTGGGTAAAATCAAATAGCAGCCGCGCTTGTGAGGTAAGTCTGTTCCTCAATGGCCTCCCCCAACACCTGGCATCTAGTCCCAAGTCCTACGAATGGCCAAAAGGTGCTGCCCTCCTGCCCCCACCGGTCCTCATCTGGACTGTGCTGGCCTCCGGTCCACGGGTCTCCTTGCTTTCACTTCAACACCTCAAGCCTGCTCTCACCTCAGCGCCTTCTCAGCTGTTGCTCTTTCCATCCAGATCGCGCTCTTATTCCTGAGCAGCCACCAGGCTCATTCATCCCTCTCTCTGCTCCCCTCATCAGAGAGGCCTTCCCTGACGGCTCTAACTAAGATGGCAGCTCTCTTCCACATAGTTCCACCAGAATCTCCTTCCCTGGGTTCTTACTCCCAGTACTGACCACCACTGACCGCACATGTACATGCTCATTTATTCTTTACCCCTGGTTGAATGTGAGGGGCCAGAACTTGGCTCTCTTCACTGCTCCATCTCAGCGCTGGCAGAGTCCCGGGCACATGGGAGGGGCTCAATCAATATTTACTGAACCCATCAATCAACACATTTCTCAGGACTCCAGGTGGACCCCCTCCCCCTTCCCGTCTATCCTGGGACTCCAGTGTTGGCGGGCAGAGGAGGGAGAGTTGTATTCTGCTCCTAGCACCCCTGCCTGGGGTGCTTTCTTAACTGAACAGCTTCTCCTTGATGGGGAGGAGGGGGAGCTGGACAGCAGAGTCTGCTCTTCTATCCCTGGTGTGCTTCTCTCCCTGGACAGCAAAGCCTTTTCTCCTCTCCCTTTTTCAGGCTGAGGGCTTAGTCAGCTTCCCTCTGCCCCCTCTTCACTCTGAAGCTGGCTTTAAAGGCGTTTTGTTTGTTTGTTTATTTCAATGGGAGTGGGGAGTGCAGGTTATGTTCCCAAATCCCAGGTCCACTTGAGAATTGTCTCTCCAAAATCATGGAAAAAAAAATACTGTTTAAAGCTGTCCACAAGAAAAATAAATAAATAAATAAATAAATAAATAAATAAAGCTGTCCACCAGGGACCAGCCTGCCTTCTCTGATGCTCCCAGTCTCCATATGCACCCAGCTACCCTCGGATACCCCATCCCCCTCCAGTCTTTCTTGGAGGCTCTGCCACCCTTTCTCCTCTGTTTTGCCCCCACTCTTTGCTCCCAGAAACTCCCAAAGACAGTAATGGACAACTTTTGTCTGTAACAGGCAACTCTGCTCACACTTCTGCCAGCCCCAACCCCTCTCTCCAAGCATCACCTGTCCCCGGTCCCCTTCTCTTCACTGACCCGAGAGGAGACAGCATGCTGGGGATTGGAGCTCTTTATTTGGCAGCAGGGAAAGGAGTGGCCAGCTCTCACCAGAGGGGGAGAATCCCAGGAGGCCTCCCTGGGACAGCTCCAAGCCACGGGTGAGCAGAGCTGGGGGGAGCACCTTGAAGAAGGGGCAGAGCAGACACAGCTCCCAGCCTTCCTCATAGGACAGGGCATGGGCCACCCCCTCATTCGTCCTCCTCATCTTCTTCTAGTGGCGGCCGGTTGCGCTTGAAGAAGCCAACCTGGGGGTGCACAGGGGCCGGGGACAGGATGTAAAGATCATCAGTGGGCCCCCGAGCAGCAGTTGAAGAAGCAGGCTAGAAAGCAGCCAGTCACAAGGTCCTCTCCCCGGACCAGCACACTTAGATCCCCCTGCGTGCACAAATGGAGGCCTTCCCCATTCTGAGATAACATATGTCACAAGTTACTGTTTTTAATTTTTTTCCCCCTGAATTTTTAAAAAAGATTACTTTTTTGAGAGACAGAGAAAGTATGAGCAGGGAGGAAGGGCAGAGGGAGAAGGAGAAGTAGACTCCTTGCTGAACAGGGAACCCCATGCAGGGGTCAGTCCTAGAACCCCAAGATCATGACCTGAGCTGAAGGCAGACGCTTAACGGACTGAGCCACCCAGGTGCCCTGCCCTTCCCCTGAATTTTTCTTAAATATTGGCCGCTAGGTCTCCATGTGACTCAAGCTCACAGTGACACGTATTTGATGACTGTAAGTCTAATTCATGATTTTCCCTAAAAGCACTATGACTTCCCAGGGCTTGAGCACTTAATTGAGTTTGAGAACAGCCCTCCTGGCACAGAGGAGGGAGTGACCCCGCCTGGCCTCCCCAGAGGGTCTGCATCAGACTCAGAGAAGGAGTCTGGAGGTGAGCCCTGTCCTCCTCAGCAGCCAAGGAATTCCTGAAGGCAGGGTTCGCTTCCTGGAACTCTTCCTCTCAGCGGGAAACAGGCCGCAAGGCCTTAGGGATTTTAGGTGCCCCTCTCCCAGGGGTCTGTGGCCTGGGAGAGGTTCTCTGGAGAACAGCACTTACTAGTGGAGATGCGGACAGACCCTGGGTCACCATCTCTCTGCCTCCCTGTGAGGTAGTGCAGGGTCAAGCCTGTGCCCACCCAGGGACCCCAAAGTCCCTTCATGCCTCACCTTCCACATGGCCAGGACCAGGAGAGTGAGCAACACGAGGCCGCCGAGCACCCCTACCAGTACCCACCAGATGGGAATGTCCCGTTCCAAGGCGCGAAGCAGCTGCGTCTGCACCTGAAGGCAAACCCACATGTTTTCTCAGTCACCTTAACACCTGCCTCTCCCAAAGACTCAGACTGTGGGCTGAAGACCCCCAACCGAGCCACCCACCTGTGCCACCCTTCAGACCCGGGGATGCCCTGCCCCCATCCTGTGGGGCACGGACACTTGGGAAGACAGTGGGTCCTGCAGGCTTGTACTCACCAGAGCTTCCCCACTGGGCAGGCTGAGGGCGGGCACAGCGTAGGGAAGCGAGGAGACATTGAACCAAGCTTGCGACTGCAGCACGAACTGATCCAGGGGCCTCTGAACGGGGTGCGGTGAAAGCCATTTATATGGGCCTGCTGGTGGCAGGAGTCCTGGTCCTAGCCTAATCCCGTCCCCTCAAAAGTAAGCCCTGGGCTCGCTCCCTCTTCACCCCTTGTGGTCCCATCTGGCCCAGAGCAGGCGTGGTCCCTGCCCCCATAAAGCCCCGCCCCAGCACACCCCCATAAAGCCCCGCCCCTAGTATTCTCTCCACCCCCCCGGCCCCGCCCCCACCTGTTGGAGGCTGGACAGCTGCAGGAAGGCCAGCACCCTGACCATGGCCCGCTGGCCTCGCGCCATCTCCTGCAGCTCACACTGCACCACCGTATGCGGCCCTGAGTCGCAGCTCTAAGGGGATGCGTCATCAGTTCCCAGCTCTTCGGACCCCTCAGCCCTCACCACCCCAAGGACCCAATCGTAGAAAGGGGCAGGGAGGACAGGGAGCTCCGGTCCAGGAAGAGCTTCAGAATCAAGCTTCTGCCCTTATCTCTAAACGGGGCTGCTCACAGGGTTGCAGAGATGCAGGGAAAGGGCGGGAAGAAGGGGGTCATCATACAGCATTCGACACCCAGAATTTTTGTAACTCTGCTTTGGCATGTCTTCATTTTCTTTAACGTGCTGGGAACATTTAAAGATTCAAGGACCCACAGCGGGCCCCAGACACAAGCCCCACCCTTCATATTCACCTGCGGTCCACCCGAGGCCTGCATCACACCGTGGGCTCCTCGCCCTGCCTCCCAGAGCCTCTGCCCCTGCGCCCCAGGGAGGCCCCGGCTGGAGACCATGGAGCCTGCTCACCAGGAGAACTGGATCCTGAGGCCTGGCGGGCTGGTCGGACCCTGGCAGGGACGCCTGTCTGCGCTCCCGCTTGTGACGCCCAGGGGACGTAGGGGAAGGGCTGGGGGTAGGCTGCCTCCAGTTCAGCTGGGGAGGCAAGCAGTTGGTCTGAGCTCCACTCATCCCGCCCCCCAACTCCGGGAGGGGCTCTGGTTGATGGGCTGAGGCCCCACCCACAAGTCTTTCTTTCACCCAGGCTCTCACCTTGTAGGGGTTAGGTGTGGGCTGGGGGGAGCACTGAAGCCCCCCCTGGGGCTGTATGTCCAGGATGTAGAGCAGGTCAGAAGGCTGGGACTGGCCAGGGAGGCAGAGGCTGAGCCGGAGGCCACTCGCAGCGCCAGGGCCATTGTTGTGGAGCTGGCGGGTGGTGGTGGTCGGATGTCAGGTGGCTCAGCGCCCACGGCGCAGCTCCTGGGCCCCGCCCCGCCCCAGCCTGGGTCCCGGAAGGCCCTTCCTACCTCGTAGGTGTGCTCCACTTTGGGGCCCCAGATGTTGGAGCTGTTCTCCCTGCTGTCTTCTTCGGCTATTACCACCAGGGAGGCTGGAAAGGAGTTCCTGTGGGCCCCGAATCCCTCCAGGTGAGCTTGATCAGCTGAGTCACCTGTAGGGGTTCCCCCAAGGCCCTGTGAAGCAAGGGTTCTGCCCACCATCTCCCTGGTCTGTCCCTGGTCTCACCCTCGAAGCTCCACGTGGGCCTCTGCCCGGACCGGGACATCCAGCAGCACAGCCTCGCTATTCGGATTCTGGCTGTTCTTGCTGGAGGAAAAGGGATAAGGAGAAGCAGGTCAGGGACACAGCCCAGTGGACATCACAACTCTCTGGGGCAGGGCCAGAATTTCAGGCATTTGGGAAAGCGCTAACCGCACAGTCAGCACGCCACACTGAAGTTAGACCTGTGAAAGAGCTTTCTAGGGCTCCAAGACTCAGAAACAAGTCTCTGGGGGAAGAAAGGGAACGGGGAAGTCTACAGAGCAGACCTTCCAAAAGATCCTTCTGGAAGGAGGGCCTCTGAGAGTGTCTGCATCAGGATCAACCAGGGGAAGGGCGGTGGGTAGGTATGTTCCCCAGTCCAGTACCTTCTGATCTGCAGCCAGAATGACACATGCTCGCCGGCCTCTTCCAGGTTCTCCACACTCACCAACATTGTGATTCCTATCTGAGAGACGGGGAGGGCCAAAGTCACAGCCCAGACAGATGCCCACTCTGGGCAGCCTTGTCCCATTATCTCAGAAACCCACTGAGAGAGGGAAAGCCACTAGGCCAAGAACACAGGTAGTGTGGGGACCAGGATTCCCACCCAGAGCTACAGGACTCCAAGCCCAGCTCCTAAAACTCAGCCCTGGTGGCGAGGACCCAGTACCCATGCCTTGGGGCCTCACCCGGGCGTTCCTCTTCATGGGGTTGCCCAGCTCACACAACACCATCTTGGTCTCATTCTCCTTCTTCTGGTTACAGATGAGTCTCTCAAAGCCCTTCAGGGAGGGAGTTTCAAGAAAGAAGATGGTTGGGGTATCTTAGGTATATGTAAGCGCTCTCGGAAAGTCCGGAGGGGGCTTGTGTGCCGGGGTGGAGAGGTGGAGAGTTCCTGCTAACACCTAGTTCCTGAGCCATTTTCCTTTTGGGTTTTAGAAGAGCCCTCGGATTTTACGCTATTAGCAAATACTCCTTTTCCCAATTACAATTACAACCATGCCTAAGAGAAGTGGGGCCTCTCAGCTGCGAAAGGAGAGGCAAGGCTCTTGCACCCCGCAGGTCCCTGGGAATGCCCCCGAGGTGGGGCCTCACCTTGATGTCGCTGATGGCCCGCATGTAGTGGGCACCTGTGGGCAGGTGGACGGCCAGCTGGGCTTCGTAGGCCCCCTCGCCCTCATTGGCTGCAACCATCCGCAGCTCCAGCACGTTATTGGCTCCGATGAGGAGTGGGGACCCCATTCTATGGGGAGAAAGGAGTAAAGCGGAGGAGGCCTGGCCCCGGGCCCAGGGTCTGGGTGGGGTGAGGGGGGCGGCCCCAGGTGGTGAAGGGGCATCATGGGGCCCACGCCTCCTCACACGCTGGCGGAGAGCTGGAGCTGGGGCACACACACGTCATCTTCCCCACAGTCCAGGATGATGCGGGTCTAGAAGAGGCACAGTGAGGGGTGCGGGTGAGTTGGGGACATGTGAAGTTTGGGGGTCACATCAGGGCCAAGGGAATTAGAAGGTCCGAGGATGAAAAGGAGTTTGGAGCTGACACCATGGCTTCAGAATCTACATCAGCGTTTGGGACAATATCAGGACAGTGACATTGGGGTTTATGGGTTTGTCGGAGTTGACAGGTGACATAAACCACACGTGGGGCTTGGAACAGGGTTTAAGGAATTTTGAGACTTGGGGGTTTTCATTAAGGTTTAGAGAAGACATTGGAGATGAGTAGTCACATCAAGGTTTTGGGGATCCTGTTAGGAATTGGACACTAACCCTAACCCTGACTTTCTGGTAGAGGTCCTGCCCCTCCATTGCCCGTTTCCCCCCAGACCTGCTCCTGGACATGGGTGTCTCCGTGAAGCACGACAGCAGGGGCTACTCCATCCTTCCTGGGCTGCAAGGACACATTGAAGCTGAGCACGATGGGGCTCAGCTTGTCTCGGAAATCGGCCTCGTCCTAGGGAGGGGACAAGAGTCAGAGCAGGCACCCTGCCAGACACGTCCCATTAACCACTCCCGTACCCCTAGCCCCAGGCCCACAACCCAGGGCTAGAGGAACAGGCTTGCACACATCCAGCCCTTCCCATCCCCCGCCCGGGTGTACTCGGAGGAAGGCCATGGTGGTGTGACAGATGGGGCTCTGTCTCCCGCCCAGGTCCAGACGCAGCATGGTGTCCACCAGTAGAGAATTCAGCAGAAGCACCCGCCGGCCCTGGCGGGGCTTCTGCCGGTCCAGCTGCAGCTCTGCATTTATGGCTGGCAAGGCGAGAGGGGAGGGTCAGGGTCTCCCAGGCTAGCCTCCAACGGAGCCCAGACACCCCTCCCTTCTGTTCCCATGACGACACTCACGCAGCTGCTGAGGAATGTTGTGCCCAGTAGCTCCTACGCACATCTGTATGTTAAAGCTGCAAAGATAGGATTTGGGCTCAGGAGCTAGGGCCCCTTAAGGTTCCAGACCTCACCCGACCCATCCTTGCCCTCTGCCTCCTACCAAGTAACGTGCTTCTGGGTCTGGGGCAGGACACAATTCTTCACAGCAGGATTCAGTGAATCTTGTACCAACAGCTGGACACTGGCCATCACCACTGGCTGAGCTCTGGCAGAATGGGGAGAGGCTCGCTATTGTGGATCCTCCTGGCCCAGGAGCCTTTGATGGTGTGGATCCTCCCCCACGGTCCCCCTGGGGCCAGCACTCACCTGTACACAGCCACCTTGTTGGCCCCATAAGCTCCCACCAGTAGGTCTACAGATGGTGGAGGGATCAGAATCACCAGTTAGAGGAGGCTCGGGGTCTTCAGGGGTTCCCACACCATTTCCCCCACTGGAGTTTTGACCTACCCCTCACCCCCAGCTTCCCAGCCTCCCAGAAGGGTCAGAAAACTCAGTGAGGCCTAGGCCCCTGACTGTGTCTTTCAGCATCTCCGGCTAATACCCAAGAGCCCTTCTGGGCTACTGGAGGCATTCCAGGGGCACCTGGGAATCCATTGTCATCGATGTCTGTGGCACCTCGCAGGGAGAAGCCGAAGCCAGAGCCTGCTGGGAAGGGGCTGTCCAGGATCTGGGAGGGGCGTGAACTCAGCCCCTCACTCCCACCCAGGAACACCAGCACTTGGCCCCGACCACTGGGACCTCCATAGGGGGCGGCCACTGCAACATCTGGAAGGAGCAACAGAAGGGCAATGGCTGTTTGCTACCATTTTCTGTTTTGTTATCCAGGTGGCCCCAAGCTCCCCCTCCCACAGACTCCAGGAGACCAGCAGAGGGATGTAAAATTCAGTGTCAAGGAGGCAGCTGCCCTTCCCTCCAGGAGTTTACAACTCAGAACAAAAGAGACCCACCAAGTAGGATGACTATAAAAACAGTAGCAGCCCTTGGTATCCATTGAGGAAAATATATTGACATGATTTCATTTAATCCTGAAAATTGGGCACTATTATTCCCATTTTAGATGAAAAAACAGTCCCAGAAGATTAAATAACCAAGACCTATTAAGTAGTGGCCCCCTTTTCCCCTAAGGAACTTCATCCATTTCTTTCTCTCCCTCCCTTCTCCCCCCCCTTCCTTCCTTCCAGACTATTTGTTTAGAGAGAGAGAGAATGCCTGTGTGTGCTAGCAGGAGGGGTAGAGGGAGAGAGAGAATCCCAAGCAGGCTCCACGCCCAGCACAGAGCCCAGCTCGGGGCTCTATCCTATGACCCTGAGGTCATGACTTGAGTAAAAATCAAGAGTCAGATGCTTAACCAACTGAGCTAACTGAAGGCTCCCCCTTCACCCCATTTCAATTCCACCATGCGAACTCAGAGCCACACTAGGGGCTTGTCATCACTAATAACTTTTAAGACCACTCTTGAAAATGTATTTGTTAATCATCATAATCTTATTAATTTGTAAGAATCCTTTACATGTGACAGGAATAAGAACTTTTATGTATATGTTGTAACTGTCTTTCCTTGTCTTCTGACTTTGTTTTCTTTTCTTTTTTTTTTTTTTAAAGATTATTTATTTATTTATTTGACAGAGAGAAATTACAAGTACACTGAGAGGTAGGCAGAGAGAGAGAGAGAGAAGGAAGCAGGCTCCCTGCTGAGCAGAGAGCCCGATGCGGGACTCGATCCCAGGACCCTGAGATCATGACCTGAGCCGAAGGCAGCGGCTTAACCCACTGAGCCACCCAGGCGCCCCCTGACTTTGTTTTCTATGGACCTTTTTTCCTTTAAAAAATCTATTGATTTTTCTGATTGAGTTACAAAGAATTCATCCAAATAAGACCACCCTGACCAGTCTCATCCCCAGGTTCTGGGCCTCCCCTCTCTCCTGATCATTAGCATCTTTTTTTTTTTTTCTTTAAGATTTTATTTATTTACTTGACAGGCAGAGATCACAAGTAGGCGGAGAGGCAGGCAGAGAGAGAGAGGGGGAAGCAGGCTTCCCGCTGAGCAGGGAGCCGGATGTGGGGCTCAATTCCAGGACCCTGGGATCATGACCTGAGCCTAAGTCAGAGGTTTAACCCACTGAGCCACCCACGTGCCCTAGCATCTTTTTTTTTTTTTTAAATATTTTATTTATGTATTTGACAGAGAGAGACAGCAAGAGAGGGAACACAAGCAGGGGGAGTGGGGGAGGGAGAAGCAGGCTTCCTGCCAAGCAGGCAGCCCAATGCAGAGCTCGATCCCAGGATTCTGGTATCATGACCTGAGCTGAAGGCAGACACTTAATGACTGAGCCACCCAGGCACCCCTGACCTTTAACATCTTCATCTCTTCCTTATTTCTGACCATTCGACCACCCCGGTCATATCCTCTGCCACCTTACCCCATTGCCAGTCCTCAGCAAGTCTGGCCAGACCTCGGCAGATGGGGCCCCAGGGGTTCCTCGCCACCCATGGAAACTAGGGATCAAGATGCTGCCCAGCTGTCCTGAGGGGGTCTGCTCAGCCCCCTCTCCCACTCTGCTCACACCTATTTCAAACTTTCTTCAAGCTCCCAGTCCCCTACCTCCTTCACAGAGAGAAGCAGTCCCACTGTTGCGGTGTAAATGCAAACCCACTTTCCCCAACTCCTGTGCCCTGCCACCAGGCTAAACAATCCCAGCCCAGCCTCGCCCACCGAGCATCACGGGGACCCTCCTGCTCGCTTCCCTCACCACCCTGTTTCCCCACCAGATCATGTCCTCCACATTCAACCTACTTCATCGGCTTTGAAATAGAATAACCTTCTCTTGAGCCTCCTCTCCTTTCAGGAATTATTTCTTTCTTTCTTCCTTCCTTCCTTCCCTCCCCCCTCTCCCTTACCCCCTCCCCTCCCCCCCATTCCTCCTCCTCCTCTTCGTCCTCCTTCTTTTTGTCCTTTCACAAACTGGTTGCGAGAGCTGTCTACACTGGCTGCCTCCAGTTCTTCACTTCCATTCCTGACTCTACCCCATGGCATTCCGACTTCTGTGCCTACCCAGCCCTGAAACCACTTCCTCTCATTGTCACCAATGACTTCCTTCTTGCTAAAGCCCAAAGAGACTTCTCCAACCCCATCTAATGATGTCTTTCAGAAGCATCTGGAGCCGCTGACCCCCTTCCTCCTGCTCAGAGCACTCTCTTCCTTCAGTTCAGGGCCAAGAGATCTCCTGGTTTCTCTCCTACTTCTCTGGACACTCCTGTCTCCTTTCTAGACTCACTTCCTCTAGGAGTCCCCTAAGCGCTCTTGCTCCCCAGGGCTTTGTCCGATGCCTTTTTTTTTTTTTTTAAAGATTTTATTTATTTATTTGACAGAGAGAAATCACAAGTAGATGGAGAGGCAGGCAGAGAGAGAGAGAGAGAGAGAGAGGGAAGCAGGCTCCCTGCTGAGCAGAGAGCCCGATGCGGGACTCGATCCCAGGACCCTGAGATCATGACCCGAGCCGAAGGCAGTGGCTTAACCCACTGAGCCACCCAGGCGCCCTGTCCGATGCCTTTTTTTACTTCACAGGTGCTGGGGACCTCATTCACCCTCCTGAAGCCTCTGTCTCTCACTTGGAACTCTCTGGTGCCAGTGGGGAAAGCACACGTGGTTTTTCTCTGGAAGTCTGCCTAATGCTCCCATGTCTTTCTAGGTCAAACATGCCCAGGGCTGACCTGCTGATCTCCGCCCCCCTGCCCTCCCTTTCCCAGTCCAGCTACTTGGCCTGAGTTCCAGGCAGTGAAGGCACCACACCCCCTCAACTCCTGGCTCTCTCTTTGCTCCACATCCAGCCACCCATCAAGTCTTAATAGTCCAGGTACTAAATACCTGTGAAATCAACCCATCTCTAACTCCACCGCCAAAATCCACAGCCAGGTGGTCACCTTCTCTTGCCTGGATGGATGCAAACAAATCCTAAGTGGTCCCTTTCAACTCTTCTCCCCAAAAGCCTGGTTCCCGGCTCTGGCGGCCCTCTGGTCAAACCCATGATCTTTGTTATGACTGTTAACCATTTCGCAGCAAGTGGGACTCCTCTCTTCCCTTACCATTGTAGCCATCCCTGTCGAGGTCGCCCAGGGGTGCGATGGCTGAGCCAAATCGCCCGTAGAGCTGAGTGCCGGTCAGCAGGAGGCTGGGGGTGCCCAGCACGTGGTGACCTCGAGGCTGCAGGAACAAGTACACGCGCCCCACCTCGGCCAGTTTGTGGTCAGCGCGGCTCTCCATGTACAGTGGTGCGCCCACCAGCAGGTCGTGCCTCCTGCAGGCCAGACGGGCAGCGCGGTGGGGTGGGTTAGGGGGATGATGCAGGCCTGAGCCAAATCTTGCCCATTCCATTCTCGCCCTCCCTCTCCCCTCCTTGGTTGTCATGTGGGAGTGGGCAAGGAAAGGAGGAGACCGAAAACAGTCAACCCCTCTGATGACTGGGTACCCAAAATGGGTAGGGATGGGGTGCCCCTCACCCGTCTCCATTTACATCAGTGACGGTCACCGAGTGTCCAAAATAAGAAGCCATCTGCAGGAAGAGGAGGCATACTTAATTCCTGCCCCTAGACCGGCACCCTCTCTTACACATTGCCCCTCCCATCCCTGGAATATTCTAGGGTTCTAATTCCCCAGCTTCGGCCACCCCCACCATGGCGGGCCTCCACCTGCTCTCCATGCAGCTTGTGCAGCGTCCGGTGGTTCGAGTTCAAAATTTCCACCTGCACAGAGAATGCAATGCATTCTTGCTCCCCAGGAGAGCCTCCCATTGAGAAAAGGCTGGAGGTTTAGAGGGCTTGTGAGGCTGAGGAGTGGGGTCGGGGGTTTTGGGATGCCCTGTGGCGGGACAGGGGGCACTCACCGCTCCCAGGGTCCAGCTCCAGGTGGGGGCACCGAGGACATACTCTGGGGAGAGCCGGACCCCAGAGTGAATGAAGTCCTTTGAACCTACCCACCCCACCTCCCACCCGCCATTCTGCAACCCAGGGGAGACTTCGGTGCAGGACTTGTAAGTGCTCCTCCCCGGGGTTGGGGTTCCCAACCTTTGCCCCTAAATGGATTTCTTGCCTGTGGTGTTGAGATCCCCGTCGAACTCTCCCACGGCCACCGAGTACCCTGAAGACACAGCACGAATTACTCTTTCTGAGAGGGCGAAGCAGGGAGAGGGCCAAGGGACAGGAAGAAAGGGTCTCAGGGACCACCCAGGCCAAACCCTGCGTTGTATTGACGGGAAAACTGAGGCCAAGCCCCGCCCTAGGCCACGCTGCGAATCCAGGGTGGGAAAGGTAAGCAGGGGTATATGGGACTTGCGCCGTGGCGAGGAAGCTGTGGGCGCAGAGGGTGAAGACGCCTTAGGTGCGGGGTTGGCCAGCCGAGTTGGCCTGAGGGCGCTCCCGCAGGGGCAGGACCCAGCCTGCAGAGTGCGCGTGATGCTTAGAGGGCGCGGGGAGGCTAGAAGGGAGGGGCCGGGATTACCCCGGTAGCCGTCCTCGTACTCCGGCTCGTAGGAGTCCAAGGAGAAGCTCTGAGAGGCCACGTGCCACAAGAGGGTGCCTGGGCGGTAACTCGAGACGATAGTGGCAATGGGAGCCCGCGCCAGCAGACCTAGGGCGCGAGAGACAGCGGGTGTGGGGACCCAGACTCCTGGAGTCTCCCCAGGCCCAGAGAAGGGAGGGAGGTGTACAGATGGTCAGGTACCTAAGAAAAAATAGCCGCCAGGGGCCCCAAGCACCAGCTCTCCAGCCTGAAAGGGAAGCCCAGGAAGTGAGAAGGAACCCTGCTTGGGAGCCGCCCCCACGCCGCTCGGGCTCCCTTCTCGCCTCAGTAACCGCGGAGCTGAAGCCCGCTTCGCAGCAGCGCCGGTCGTCTATTGGGGGACGGAAGGAGGAGGAGTTAGCGAAGGGGCGGATCCGGGAGTGTGCGCGGGCGTCGGGGCCGGGGCGGGGGCGGGGTGGGGCGTAGGAGTTGGGGGCGGGGCTTAGGGCTCCGTGAGTGGGCGGAGGCCAAATAGAGAGCAGAACTCACTAAAGCCGTTTTCCTGGTAAACCTGGCTCATGGTGTTATCCCGACAGGGCGAGTATTCCGCGCGGGCGCCGTTCTGGAGCTGAGCCAGGAAGCAGCCACCTACGGGCGTCTTCTCAGCCTCTTCGGTCTTTTCTAGGGCGTTCCAGTGCTGCCAGGGGGCGCAGGCCTGGAACAGGGCCACAGGAGAGTGGGGAACCAGCGGGAGTCGGGTCCCCCCTCCCCCGCACGTGTCCCTGCCCCCGACTGCTCTCGGTGCCCCGTGCCGCAGCGCCCACCACAATGTTGTCCTTCCAGCTGACCACCGACGCCCCCAGTCCTTGCCGGGACTTGAAGGTTTGGAAGGTGTAGGAGCCTACTTGTCGGGTCTCATCATCTGGAGGGCACAATCAGGGTGCGGCGCTTAAGCACGGCTGTCCACGCCCCCTGTAGCCCCTCCTTTTCCCTCCTTGCGCTGGACTCACTGAGGTCGAAGGGCAGCATGGTGCACTGGGTGCCCTCGGCCTTCCAGGGGCACAGGAACACGCCGCCTGTCTCCTCCTGGCTGGGGCCTAGGGTCCGTGGGGCGCCCACCACGATGGCCACTCTGCGTAGTAAAGCTGGGTGAGTGCGGGGCGAATCCCGAGGTACCACATGCCCTGGCGCCTGCGCTGAGAGCACTACCCAGAAGGGCTGTGTGCCTTGGAAGGCACTGGATCATCTTCCCTCAACCGGGCATCACAGACCATGGAGGTCAGCCTGTTGATGTTATGGCCAGGGAAGCTGTCTCCCAGCAGGGAAACCACGTGCGTAAAGTAATTTAGTAAGTTAAGGGTAAAGCTGGTACTATAACCGTTTAGTTTGGTTAGAATATGAAGAGTTTGTCTTCCTTGCTGAAAAAGATCTCCTAAGATCTGCACACCACCCACACTTCACATCCCACACCCTTGTGCCCCACACCTTAAGTCAGGGGTTTGTTTACATGCTCCCTGGATTTTTTTTTTTTTTTAAGATTTTATTTATTTATTTGACAGACAGAGATCACAAGTAGGCAGAGAGGCAGGCAGAGAGAGAGAGAGAGAGAGAGGAGGAAGCAGGCTCTGAGCAGAGAGCCCAATGCGGGACTCAATCCCAGGACCCTGAGATCATGACCTGAGCTGAAGGCAGAGGCTTTAACCCACTGAGCCACCCAGGCGCCCCTGCTTCCTGGTATTTAAGACTGTTTGTTACCAGATACCTTCCTGAGAGCTAGGTTTAATGGTGATTAGGGAAGCTACTGAGCCCCTTTAAAGTGGGGTACTGATATAACAGGATCTTAGTAGATGTAAGTTCAAGTCATAGTTCTACCATATATAAATTGGTGATAATAATGCCATGTTTTATTTTCTTTCTTTCTGTTTTTTGTTTGGTTGTTTTTTGTTTGTTTGTTTTTGAGCTCACAGGATGTTTAAGTAATGCCTATGAGGTCAATATCTGCAGAAAAAAAGGGAACGGAATGCCTATGTGGCTCAGTCAGTTGTGTCTGCCTTCGGCTCAGGTCAGGATCCCAGGGTCCTGGGATCGAGTCCCATATCCAGCTGCTTATTCAGCAGGGAGCCTGCTTTTCCCTCTGCCTGCTGCTCCCCCTGCTTGTGTGCTCTCTCTCTCCAATAAATAAAATCATAAAAAAAAAAAAGAAAGAAAGAAAGGGAAAGGAACAGGAGTGGGTAGGGAAAGGAGTATGATGCAGATTCAGGCCCAATGACAGGTGTGGCTCAACATCCTAGGAGCTCTGGAACTAGAAGGACCTTTCAGAACCATCCCAAGTTGAGGTGAGAACATCAGACCCTTCCACATCTCTCCTCCCTCCACACTCCTCATTGATCAGCCACTGGTTGTAGGCCACCTTGGAAAGGGGACTTTGGGGGAGGTGACTCTTCAGCAGAGGAAATCCCCCAAGAAGTGGGTACTTGAAGACTGTCTGCCATCCCCAGGGGTGGGCATCCTTGCGGCTACCACAATAAGTCATCATGCAGGGTAGTTACTGTAAAGAGAAGGAACCAGGACTCTATTCTTGGAAGTCTGATTTTGCAGCTGACTAATTCTGGCCGTGAATGCTCCATTGTTTCTTTTCAAATATTTGTAGTTTTGATGGGAATGAGGGGCATGGGGTAGAAAAGCAAGGTGGGAGTGGGGCAAGTCATTTTAAGATAAGTGCTCCTCTCTGTATTTTGAGGAGACCAAGGTGGCATAGGTCATACAACTGAGCCTTGAGGGAAAAGTAAGCCATCAACTTTTATCTTCCCTTTGTTCTGGCTGTAGTGTTGGTGCCCACCTCTGCATGTGTGCCCCTCCCTGACACTCTAACCTGAGCTAGTTCCTGCCAGTATTCCTAAAAAGAGCTCACTCTGAAGTAGAGCCTAAAAGTCTCTTTCCTCAACCTCTAGGTAACAAATGGGGAGCTTGAGGCTCCCAGAAGTGGTGATGGTCTCTCCCAACACCCAGACTTCAACCCAGGCTCACCTCCCTTGGTTGTCCTTGTAGAAGTCCAGTGAAAACCCAAAGTGGCTGCCATTGGGGCCTGTGTACAAGGTGAGTTGCCTTGGGTCCAGGTTCAAGGCCCAGGCCGGAGGGATGGCCCCAGGTCCCAAGAGCAGCTGCATCCACTCCAGAAGCCAGAGGGCATGAAGTGGATACACAGCTCTGGCCATCTTCCTTCTCCCACAACCTCCTCGGCAGGAATGGACTAGCTCCTTCCTCTTCCTTTTGGTCTCCACCGCAGGAAGGCTTTTCTTATCAAACTGGAACCCACTTGCTGAGCAGTAGGCAGAGGAAGGAGCTACAGGCCCTGGAACCATATGATTTCTTGGATTGCCAGGAAGGGGGTGAGGCCACCCTGGGGGTGGATGCTAATGGCTGAAAAGCATGACTCGTCCCTTTTCCTGAGAGTAGTTTATCACGAGTCCTGTTGGTTCTGCCTCTTAACTATGTCTCTTGAATCTTCACATTTCCACCACCACCATGCTAGTGGAAGCCACCATTCCTTTCTGCTTGGGGTGGCATAACCGTGAACTGGTCCATACACCTCCACTCCAGCCGCTTTACAGCTCTTTGTCCTGCCTCACAGCTGCCTGCAGTGCTGTGGCCCACTGTGACTTGGTCAGCGGTGGAGGAAGGAGGAAGCTGTTGTCCCTTGATAAGACTTGAGGCTGCTGTATCCTTTTGGATAAGGCACTTACCCACTTCCTCCTCCCAGGGTCTTGGTCAGCCGTATAGGTACAATAAGCTGCTTTACTCTCCCTCCATCTCAGGCCAGGTCTTAGTGCCGCCACCAGTGCAGCCGGTGCTGGCGAAGGGGAAAGGAGATGCAGTTAGAGCGCAGTCCAGACTATTTTGGCTCACAGGCTCTGGGACCAGACGCCAGCTGTTCAGCTGAAGGCAGACCCTCCACTGTTTCTTGGGTGACAGAGCTCTTGTCCAGTCAAGACTGGATTCTTGTGGGCTCATTGCCTAGGGGAAGCCTCCCTCGATTTCTCCAGGTTGGCACTCTGCAGTTGACACATGTGGGCACAGCCCTGATCACGCTGTTTAGTCACGGTCCATTCATGGACTTGCTTGTGTCCGTGACTCACTCCCTCGAGAGTAAGGTTTCTTTCTGCGGCCGCAGGGCCTGGCCGGGAGTCCTGCACCTAGTAGGCATTGCTGACAGACGGACTGAACGGGAGTGCGCACTGAGGGTAGGCGATACAAACGTAGAGTCACACAGTGGAAAGAGAAGGAACGGTTCTGAGCAGAAAGGCAAGGTAGTTTTCTCTGGATTACAGAAGAGGAGTGCCGAATCTTACCGGCACTGCAGGTCTTCCCCCAGAAAGCAGGTTCTCAGGAGGGAAATTCAAGAGATCTGCTCACGGTCAAGGAAGACTGCTGCATCCTCCTTTTGCTCTCTATTTTGTAACCAAACTTAACCACCATCTTTATCCCGCCCAAGGATCCCCCCCCCCAAGATTTTATTTGAGAGAGCGAGCATGAGCGAGGAGAGGCAAAAGGAGAAGCAGACTCCCCGTTGAGCAGGGAGCGCAACATGGGGCTCGATCCCAGGAGCCGGGGATCATGACCTAAGCCGAAGGCACACGCCTAACAGATTGAGCCACCCAGGTGCCCCCTGCCCAGCTATCCTGTGCCATCCTGGAATCCTTACAGCTCCTCTGTTCCCCTCATAATTCACCACCTCAGCACCCAGCTCAAAATCCTATCCCTGGGGCGCCTGGGTGGCTCAGTGGGTTAAGCCACTGCCTTCGGCTCAGGTCATGATCTCAGGGTCCTGGGATCGAGTCCCATATCGGGCTCTCTGCTCAGCAGGGAGCCTGCTTCCCTCTCTCTCTCTCTCTCTCTGCCAGTCTCTCTACCTACCTGTGATCTCTCTCTGACAAATAAATAAATAAAATCTTAAAAAAAAAAAAATCCTATCCCTTACTCGATTCGTAACTGGATGTGGTAGGGAGGTGCCCAAGTTAATTCAAACCTTTCGCACCTGGCTGGCTGGTAGGACAGTGGTACCATCAGCTGAAGTTGGAAATAGGCAAAGGCTCTGATTTGGGAAGGGGGAGAAGTTTGGTATTTGAGAATTCGGTTTCTCACCGGTGTCCCTTCCGAGCCAGGGCAGGGTTGATCTCCCTTCTGAGACAGTAGCCGTGGAGTGTTGATCCATGCTCCCACTTTCCCATCCCATCAACCCTGAGTCCTAGAATTCCTCAATGAATCCAAAGTTTTGTTAAGGCTTCATAAAGTCGGTAATTGAATTTCTGGAGCCTCTGGTGGCTCAGTTGAATAAACATCTGCCTTTAGCTCAGGTCATGATCCCAGGGCCTTGGGTTCAAGCCCCGCCATTGAGCTCCCTGCTCAGCAGGAGGCCTACTTCCTCCTCTTCCTCTGCTGCTCTCCCTGCTTGTGCTTGCTCCCTCCCTCCCTCCCTGTCAAATAAATAAAATCTTTAAAAAAAAATTATTGCATTTCTATATGCCTGGCACTGAGCTAGGTGATGTGGATACATAAAAATCCTTTATCATCTTTGATGCTTCCTTACTAAGCCCTTGCATAGTCCGCAGTTAATATTCTTTGTTCATATTTATTTATTTATTTTTTAAAGATTTTATTTATTTATTTGACAGAGAGAAATCACAAGTAGTCGGAGAGGCAGGCAGAGAGAGAGAGAGGGAAGCAGGCTCCCTGCTGAGCAGAGAGCCCGATGCGGGACTCCATCCCAGGACCCTGAGATCATGACCTGAGCCAAAGGCAGCGGCTCAACCCACTGAGCCACCCAGGCGCCCCTGTTTGTTCATATTTAAAAATACAGTTAAAATGTTTACTATGGGGCGCCTGGATGGCTCAGTGGGTTGAGCCGCTGCCTTCGGCTCGGGTCATGATCTCAGGGTCCTGGGATCGAGTCCCGCATCGGGCTCTCTGCTCACCAGGGAGCCTGCTTCCTCCTCTCTCTCTCTGCCTGCCTCTCTGCCTACTTGTGATCTCTCTGTCAAATAAATAAATAAAATCTTTAAAAAAAAATGTTTACTATGTGTTCGGCTTTATGTAAAAAACACTCTAAGGGACTTAGAAAGAATAAAAGAATAAATAAAATTTAAAAATTTAAATAAATAAGAAAAAAATAAAAGAAGTGTAAGAATCAGTTCTTTTCCTCTCTGAGCTTACAGTTCTTCTGGGAAGCAGGAAATATAAAATGAATCACACCCACATTCTTGAAAGCCAGTAAGTTCACATGGAATGGGGAGTTAGATCCTGGTGAGCCCAGCCAGGAAAATGCTGCAGTAATTCTGATAAAGGGGACAGGAGCTGATAAAAGGGAGGTGAAGGTATTTTCTGGCAAATAATGGAAATGGTTGATGAGGCCCAATTTAGTATCAAGGGTGCAGGAGAGGGAGTACGTCCGTGTTCCTGCTCAGGGGGCTGAGGCAGGAGCTGAAAGAACCTTACGGGAATTACAGACACACACACATCTCCCCCTGCCAGCGTTCTCTGTAGGCCAGTCTGCCTCTTTCACTGCTCCCTGCCCGCTCAGAAAGTCACTTTTATTTCCTAACATGCCTTCTTTCTGGGCAGGGATTTTGGTATTTTAGGAAAATAGGCAGATCTCAGCATCCAACCCAAGGTTCAAATTGAACAGCTTCTCTCCGGTCAAGGGGAGCTGTATGAGAGAACAGGAAAGAAATAGACACTGAACGACTCCTTCCTGAAAGGCTGAAGGAGAGAGGAAAGCTTCTCACTGTAAATCTATGGTTAGCTTTTGATGCTCTACTTTCTCTGCCTTTTGTGATTTTTTTTTTAAAAGATTTTATTTATTTATTTGACAGAGAGAGATTACAAGTAGGCAGAGAGGCAAGCAGAGAGAGAGAGGAAGGGAAGCAGGCTCCCCGCTGAGCAGAGAGCCCGATGCAGAACTCGATCCCAGGACCCTGAGATCATGACCTGAGCCGAAGGCAGCAGCTTAACCTACTGAGCCACCCAGGCGCCCGTGATTTTTTTTTTTTTTTAAACAGAAGAGTAGATAGAGGCTTTTATCTGCTCCAACAATTACAGCACATTTCCTTTTACCAGCTAGCTTTCAAGCACTGCAGTGTACTAGTAAAAGGTTAAGAACAGAAGACTGGTAGGGTATACAAAACTCCAGTTGGAAGGCAAAGGCCCGGCAGGTAATTTATAATCCCATCACCCTGAAGTTTATCCCAAATTCCAAAAATCCAAGCCAGAAATCCCAAACCCATTTAGTGAGCACCTACATGCCCTACGTTCTACCGCACATAGATTATAGACCTAAACTGAGGAAAAAAGGAGACACGGAAGAGAATTCTTGTGGGAGAGTGGAAAGGAGGTGCACATTCCAAGACACCCACCTAAGACCAAAAGAAAATTAACCGCGATTATTTCCTTCTATAGTAGTTTTCCCCCTTTACTCGGGCAGCCTGTCGGGAGCAGCTAAATCCTGAACATCATAAGCAACTCATTCAAAAGGATCGATTTCCTGATCATTTCACAAAATGTTACAGGTGACCCGTAACATTCCTTCCCAACTTGAGCGGATGGGACAACAATCACCACAGACTCTGCCACGTTTCCACAAATCATTGGTTTATTAGAAAGTTCCTTTCCCTAATTTTACAGCATATATATCTCTATCATATGTGATAAAGTTAAATACAATCTGTAATGCTTGTAAGTAAGGATAGGTTATTTTTTTTTTTTTAAGTTTTAAAATCACTGTTCTCAAAGTTACAGAAAACTGCCCCCTGGAAGGGAGAGAGGCAGCCAGAGTATGGCTCCATCTACAAGCTAATGGGAAGCAGCACGAAAGTGTTAATACTGTAGTATTTAAATATTTACATGGGCTGAAAGCAAAGAAAAATGAGTCCCTTCACTTCGAACAGGTGATTTCATCTTTCCAGTGCTAGTTATCAAGAGTGAGGCTTCTGATCGGATGAGGAGCCTGCATAGGCAGGAGGCTCAGTCATGAGCCTTGTTTGCCCAGCACTTGCTTCTCATAAACTCAAAAACTTTTTTCTTTTGGGAATCTGAGAAGAAAGGCAGAACACAGAGCCTCGGGCCAAGTAAGCAGGGTTTGCTTCTTCCTGTCCAGTGACCACCCAACTAATTCTAGCCACAGGAATACGGAGGGAACTGCTAACTGCGCCGAAGATGAGACCCGCAATATAAACGGGTCGGTGTGTTAGGTCTGAGAGCCCAGGTGAAAGGCAAGAGGAGGAAGAGGAACTGAGGTGGTACTTCCTCTGGTAGGTGTCATGGAAGGAAAAAAAAAATCTTCATTGCTTCAGCTAGGCTGGGCAGAAGGCATGGAAACTGTGAAGCAAAAGAATCTGCAGTATCTATAAATGTGCTCGCCTCCCCACATGAGAAGGAAGAAACTATCCCAACTCTATCGTCCTTAAGTCTACTTCTACTTCAGTTTCTAGCCAACCCAAAAGGCACATTAAAAAAAAAAAATTGTCAGAGGGGGCTAAGTACTAGGAAGGCAAACAGACTGCCTGGAGCAAGGCACCCAGGAAACCCAGGAAACCGCCCCCTGGACAATCACTCTGAATCTCACTGCTTCCGGAGAGTAAAGCCCTCGAATCTCTCCTTCCTCCTCTGTGGGTCTTCCTGTTTCTCTGTACAAAACTGCAAAGCACGAGGGAGATGTCCTAACTGAGGATCCCTCTGACACCCCCAGCTGGCTGCTGCCCATTAGTTCAAAAATCCCAGTGCTGGGGGCACCACTTACTGCAAATTAACTAAACGTTTCATCCCAGCAAAAGATGTTAAACAATGTTCTTTTTGTTTTAACATTTTTATAGTTCATAACTTCAAAAAATACATGAGCTTGATAAAATATACATGCTTAGTCATTTTTGCATCTAGCAGAAAACAGATACTTTATTTTTTGTTTTCATTTTATAACCTTTAAAGTTTCTTAATTCAACTAGGGCAAACATATTTACACAAAGCCACCAGAACAAGGATCACTTAAAGAGCTGGATGTAAAAAATATTATTGCAGTATACTACAAATATGGAACCTTTTTTAATATGAGCTACAAAAAGCAGCATTTACGTTTATAGAGTTCAGTGCAATTTTTTACATTTAAAAAAATCCTATAAATTAAGAAGAAAACATCAACATGACAGAAGAAAATACACCCTTCAGACACATGAGCTCCTCTCTGGGGAAGCACACGGGCGACTTTGTTTCGCACAGCTTCTATTCATGATAGGATCTTCTTTTTCTGGGATATGCAGGTATCTCTTCTGGGATGAGGGACAGGAGGACAACAGGGCCAAAAGTGTGGCTCTCTGTGTGGGAAGTGGATTGAATAACAGCCTGAGTAGCATCTGGTTCCAGGTCAGACTCCCTTTCCACCTCACCCGGGATAGCACAAGGTCACCAAGGGATGGTCAAAGACACTGAGTGGGCAGGACCAGATGGACAAACTGCCGGCCAGAGAGGAAGAGAATGTTTAAAAATTTATAGAAGGGAAGAGCAGAGGATAAAAAGTAGAGGGAAGAGTATCCAAACTTCACAGTTTGGAGATGTTGCCGCAGAGGGGTTAGGAGCACTTACTGGTGTTCCCTAGCTTGGAAACACAGGAGAGGAAGGGACAAACAGAAAGGGGGAAGGGGGAAAAAAATCCCTGATAGTAAAACCCAAAGCAAACCTCAAATCTAAAACCACCCCTGCAAGCCAAAACTTGATTCTTTGGCTGTCAGACACTGCCCATCCCAGCTGGTACTTGCTGGTATTAATGGCTCAACACCCCCGAGGGAAGATACGTGGGTCACCTTCCCTGGCCCTACCTGGGCTCCCATCCCACAACTCATGTGCCATGGCTAGGCGGGTGCTGCAGGTCCTGACCTGAGAAGATGGGGTGAAGTAGTGGGTGAAGGTGGAGGGCGGTGGCAGCTGCCGCAGCAGGCCGTGGAGCAAGCAGGGTAGGGTAGAGGGCGGCATGCGGGACAGGATGGAAGGTGAAGGGCCCAGGATGAATGGCTGAGGCGGGAATGATATGGATGGGATGGCTAGCGAGAAAGGTGGCAGGGTGACCAGGGATGATTGAGTGAGTGAGGTGGGACAAGGAAATGGGGGTTAGGTGGGGCTGGGGAATATGATGTACTTGGGCAAGTGGCTGGGGATGTGGGTGGGGGTGGATTCCAATGGCGGCAGCAGCTGCCGCCGCATGCTGCTGCAGGATGGCATGCTGGACAGTCGTGATGGAGGTGGCAGAGGCTGTGGCTGGCTGCTGGATGTGGATGGGCTGCAGGGCTGGAGTGGCTGGGGCCAGGGCAGCCGAGGCGGGGAAGGCCTTCACTTGCTTAGCCAGAAGCTGCTGCTGGATGTGCTGCTGTGCGGCCTGCTGGAGCTTGCTGTACTTCTCCATCTCCTCGGGGGTGAAAGTGATGGGCTGGCTCTCCAGCGGGGCCAGAGAAGCATCCTCAGCCCCATCAGCCGACTCAATACTAGGATCCCCACTGGGAGGTGCATAACTGGGGAAGTGCTCAAGGTCTGGCGCTATAGGCAGCAAGCTGGATTCCACAGGGCCTGGCTGACTGCCACTATCCAAGGACTCTAGGGTGTCCCCATCGCTGGGGTCAGGGAGGTAGTTATGGGAGATGGTGGGGTCCCCGGAATAGCAGTCCGAGTGCACTGGGGTGCCTAGTGGAGCCACAGGGTGATCAGCAGTAGCTTCCTCAGACTTTGGCTCTTCTGGGGGTGGGTCTGATAAGGGGCCAGATGTTTCCTCTGAAGGGAACTGATGTCCAAATGGGGCATCGCTACCCCCTGGAGGCCCTTCTTCTGTCTCTGACTGTTCTTGCTCTTCCCCTCTTTCTAAGCCAGACTCTTCACATTTCTTGGTGTTGGGCTTTCGGGTAGCTGGGAGCTTCCCTATCAGTGGAAGGACAGGCTTATTGCCAAGAGACGGGGGGAGCTTGGGCCCAAAGTAACCTTGCGGGGGGTCCTTGAGTTTGAGCCCGGCTTTATTAGGGGTGGCCAGCACCTCCTCGCTCACACTAGGTTTCCTCTCTACTTTCCTTGACTGGATCTTCTCCAGCAGCAGCTTGGCAGTGACAGAGTTCTTGTCTTCGGGGCTACAGTCACCCTCTAACCCCCTTCCTGCACCAACACTGCTGTTCTGGGACGGTGGGCCTGTCCCTTTGCCATCGTCTCCTCTGCCATCTTCTTTCTTCCCGGGACCTTCTCCCCGGCCTGATCGAAAATAGTGGGGAGACTGGGAGCGGTAGATTTTAGAGCGGATGAAGTCTCGACGACCAGAACGTCTTTCCTCGGGGCTTTCGTGACCCCATGACCCCTTCCTGGAACCCGATCTCTGGGAAGGGCTCCTGGTGCTGCGGCTGCGGTCACGGCTGTAGCTTCGGCTCCGCTGCCAGCTGTGGGCCGTGGTGCTGCGGCTTCTCCGCTTGCTCCGGCTGCGGCTACAGCTGCTGCTGCGGCTGCGGCCCCGGGACCGCGAGCGCTCCCTGGTGTGACTCCGAGAGCGGCTCCGGGACGGGCTGCAACTGAGGCTGTAGTCATCATCGGAAGAGGAGTATTTGTGCCGTTTGGACCGGTGCTTGGAGCTGGCGTAGTCGGAGTCGTCAGAGTCATGGGAGCGCTTGGAGTGCCTTCGAGATCGGTCACTATAGTCGCTGTAGCTGTCATCAGAGTAGCTGCGCTGTCTACTGTAGCAGCTCTGGTCTGACGAAGCATCTGAGCTACTTGAGTAAGAACGCCGGGAAGAACGGTGTGAGGAATGGTGTCGGCCCGACCGGGAGCGGCTACGGGAATGCTCACTGCCTGAGTCTTCCTCCTCTTCCTCCTCCTCGCTGTACTGGGATGGAGACTTTTGGTGTAGCCGGTGCGATGAAGCGTCATCACTGTCCTCATCTCCACTACTGGGGCGACTCCGGTGGCCGGACCGGCTGCTCCGTTTGGCGCTAGCTCTTCGCTGGCAGGATGCAGTCAGAGGCTCACCTCTGTGTTTCCGGCCACCGTGATCCTGCGAGTCGCCACCACCCCCACCTTCATCCTTTTTGCCACTGCCCCCCTCTTCAGCTGGGAGGGGCCTCCGCTGGGAAGCGTCTTGAGCTCGCCGCCGTCGTCTGGGCGGTGCAGGGCTACCACTCCCAGGGGGTTCTGGTTTGGGTCCCCGTTCAGAATCTGCCGGAGCTGATGACTTATTCTTCTTTCGTTTTCGTTTCTTGCGCTTCTTAGACTTTTCCCCAGACTCTGTCTTAGAGCTTTTCTCTTCTGGGTCAGGCTTGTGTTTCCGTTTGTGTTTGCTTGACTTTTTGTGCTTCTTTTTCTTTTTGTGTCGGTGGGACTTCCCAGACCGTTCTTTCTTGCTAGGAAGGCTCCTCCCTGTGTCCTCTGTCTCTGACCCATGGCTTCCCCCAGGTTCCTGCTTATTCAGACTGCTACAGCCAGACCCTGAAGCAGGCGCATCCATTCTGCCTCCCGAGGAATGTTCTACATTCTCTCCCCCCTCCTTGGTTCTATTTGGCTCACCAGCATCAAGGCCTTGGAGATGGTCCTTTGAGGAGCCTCCTGCATCCTTTGGTTTTTCTGTCCCTTTAGTTCTGGCATCTTTGTTCCTTGAAAGTTTAAAGTCAAAGTATAAAGGGTTACAACTGTATGAAATGGAGGGTTCTGCCTTGGTAAAAATTAAGAGTTCTGATGGCCACTGGAGGGCAGTGCTTTCATCTTTGCTCAAAACCGGAAAGAAGGGACCAGTAGGATGTTTGGGTCCCTCCTGGCTTTCTTTCCCTGCTGCGATGATCTGACAGGTTTCTTTAGAAGGGTTCGACTCGCATATTTGGTTCTCTGAACCCTTCTGACTTGGACTCTCTACATTCTGCTCACTTACATCCCCTCCCGAGGCCTTTTTTGTCTCAGCTTTGCTTCCAGGCTCTGAGGGCTCTGTGACGCTGGTTGCCGTCTGTTGCTCGGGGACTTCATCAACTGTCTTCTCTGCTCCTTGGCTTGCTGCCACCTTGATACAGCCTTTAGGCTTGGGAGAACTGCTTTTTTTGCTCTCTAGGGCATTCTTTGGGTGTATACTATTATCACCTTCCATTTGTTCACTGGCTCTCATAAAGAGTAGGAAGGGGAAATTTGGTTTTACTTTGCAGTGTGCTGGGGGAATGTAGTGGTAATACTCTGGCTCTGCAGCCCCAGCTCCTTCTTCTCGCTTCATTCTTTTTAACTTAGATAACGTCGAAGCAAGGGACCCTCCATCCTGAGGGTCTTCATCTTCTTTTTTACCATCAAGATTACTGTTACCATCAGAGTCTCCCATCTTCTGCAGTCCTTGGTCAGAACCCTTCTCATCAGCTTTTGTTCCATCTTCAGAAGTCCCTTCCTCTGCATGGTCCTTGAAAACTGATGCTATTGATTCGAGTTTGACAGGAGCCTTCTTGGCAAAGGAAAATGACACTCCCAATTTTTGTAGTGGAGTCCCTAAATTATTCTTGATGCCAAAGCTGATGCCTTGGGAGGCTAACCCAGGGGCCTGTGCCAGTCCAGTGGTATTAGTGATTTGTACTGCAGTGAAAGGGCCTCCTTTATCTGTGGAGAATTCAGATCCCAGGCCACAAGTGGCAGCAGCACTTGTGCCACTGTTTGTAGCTGATTCATCTTTATCATCCTCTCCACCTTCTTCATCTACAGCCACCGTGGTTGGTCTGAACATGGGACCACTTCCAGGTGCACTACACAATGGTTTAGAAAAATGAAAAAAAAAAAAAAAAAAAAAAAAAAGTTTAGAGGTACATTTAATACTTCTTATAGAACACTTATCTCTGGGGCACCTGGGTGGCTCAGTGGGTCAAGCCTCTGCCTTTGGCTCAGGTTAAGATCCTAGAGTTCTGGGATCGAGTCCCACATCGGGCTCTCTGCTCAGCAGGGAGTCTGCTTCCCTCTCTCTGCCTACTTGTGATCTCTGTCAAATAAATAAATAAAATCTTAAAAAAAAAAAACCACACAAAACATAAAAACAACCCACTTATTTCTTACGTTCCATCATTTGTAGTAGGTAGGCCTCAAAGACACTAAGTGGTGGTTGTTTCCTAGCCCTGTGCTAAAAAGAGGACTTGCTCTGTGAGTTTAGGCAAAGTCTCATTCGCTTTTTCTACTAACTAGGTGTATTCCCAGCACCTGTCAGTTACTATTATTTCTTCTAATCAGTCTAAAATTTAAAAAGTGAAGCTGTATCACACAGCTCAAATACTCTGTTGTCACCACCTAGTAAAGGTGACCTGCCCTGTATCTGTTTTTTAAGTTTGTTTGTTTTTACATTTTTAAAAAAGATTGTATTTATTTATTTGACAGACAGAGATCACAAGTAGGCAGAGCAGCAGGCAGAGAGAGAGGGGGAAGCAGGCTCCCTGCTGAGCAGAGAGCCCGATGTGGGGCTCAATCCCAGGACCCTGAAATCATGATCTGAGCCGAAGGCAGAGGCTTAACCCACTGAGCCACCCAGGCACCCCTGTTTGTTTATTTTTAAGTAATCTCTATACCTAACATAGGGCTTGAACTCATGACCCTTAGGATCAAGTATTGTGTGCTCTTCCAACTCAGCCAGCCAGGCACTCTTGTTCTTCTTCCTTACTGAAACATCCTACCCATCAGTGTACCATCAAACATATGGCTGAACATCTACTCACAAAGGTTGTATTTCACTCAGCTAAAACCCCCCTAATTTCCTCTGTATTTTTAAAATTTTATTTTTAAAAATGTGGGTATGGGGGGCCTGGGTGGCTCAATGGGTTAAAGCCAAGGTCTTCGGCTCAGGTCATGATCTCAGGGTCCTGGGATTGAGCCCTGCATAGGGCTCTCTGCACAGCAGGGAGTCTGCCTCCCTCCCCCCTCTGTTAGATAAATAAATAAAATCTTTAAAAAAATGAAAAATAAAAAAATAAAAATACGGATATTTTGAGTTTAACATAGTCAGAAACCCCCACCATGCTACTCCATGGTGGTTCATGGTTAGTTTTTCTGTTTCAGAAACTAAGAGTCTGTGTCTATTTCTCGGGTACCACACTAAAGCGTTTGCTTTGGTTTGTTGTAATTTCTGGGCATTCTGTACAAGGATCATGATGCTATAAACGCTTTCCCAGCTTTGAAAACAGGAACACGGAGGAGCCTCAAAGCCAATGTTTTAAACTCAAGCCGTGCCTGAAATTTTTACAGTGTGTGAACTATTCATCTGAGGTATTTTTAAGCCAAATTCAAGAAGTGAGGAGATTTACATATCTGTTTGGATGAAGTCTTTTTATCTGATCCCTAGCTACTCACTATCCTAAACTCAGAGACTAAATATATTTGGAGAACGTGGTATCTCTTGCTATCTAGACTCTGGCTAATGGAAGATAGGATCCCAAACATTTAAATAGCAAGAGACACTTACACTGTGTCATAAAACCTACCCCACGGCAAAGAGACCCTCAAGTTGAATAAAAACAGATCTTATTTTGTTCTTTTGCTTAGTCTTTGCCATGTTAACTGCTTCAACAACACTTACTATGGGGTCATGAATTAATTCTGGGACAATGAAATACCTGATTATGGGTCAAAACCTTCTTTTACTTTCTCAAGAGATTACTTGGTCATCTTTAAACTGCTTACTTATAAAACTGAGAACTACAAGTCACCTCTGAAGAAAAGCATATATTAAAATATGCCCCAAATTAGAAAGTGACCTGGTATATACTTTTTATAGAGGTACACTTACCCTCGCAATATGCCCAAGAGGAATGCGTTATGATATTAAAAAGCTGCCAAAGAAGGAATCAGAACCAGTTTATAGGCAGCTTAACTCAACATTGGAGCTCACTGGTTAATTCTGTTTCAAAACTCTCTTTCAAAACTATGTGTTCTCTCCTTGAAAATGCTAGAGAAGTAAATAAGTTAAACAAACAAACAAACAAACAAACAAAAAAAAGGGATCTTGAGACAAAAATGAATTTAGTAACTTAGTAAGTCCAGGAACTTGGCTGTGAACTTTTGAAGGACACAATCATAGTTTCTCTTTCCCCTATAGCCAGTTCCTTCCTTTGGTCCTGAGCAGCCATTAAAAACAAGCATGGGGGCTAAGTCTTTCTGATTGAGGCACATACCTCATGAATCCTCAGATGCTCAAAGACTGGGACCCCCAAGACTAGTTGCTTAGAAATTCAGCCTTAGGTGGAGTAAATTCCACCAAAGGCTAAATACCAGCCTCCATATTGATAATCATCAAGAATCATGAAGGAAGATTAAAAAGAAAACTCAAGAATGCAGGAAGCTGCAGAGAAATAAACTGATAGAATTCCCTAGGTTTCAGTGATTAGCACAGACTGTACAGTACTTAAAAGAAAGTTGACTTGAGTCTCTGCCCCATACTGTTTAGTTATAAAAAAGAATACTGGGATATATGTCCTTTTCTATAAAACACAGGTTGGAGAATGGGAACAATAATATTTTTATAATTTATTGGTTCACTGAACATCTTCTACAAGGCACTTCTGATGTAAAGATAATCACTCCCCAAAACGAATGCAACAAGTAAACTCTTATTATCATCTCCCATCTCATAGATAGGGACACCGAGGCATAAAGCTTAGATAGCTGAAGTCACACAGACAGGATCCGGCCTCAGAAGTGTATATTCATAAAATCAGTATATTATACTGTAATAATAGATAGGCTTTCAGTATGAAAGATTTACTAATAAGGGCTATTAATTCTTAATTCTTAAGGATTAAAACTATCTGTAGAACCCTCTGAGAGAAAATATCCTCACCATTCAGCTTGTTTCCTTTGTTCTGCCAATTCATGGAGCCGCCGAAGGGCTTTTTCCTGTTTCTTCTCATCTTTACGGGATCTTGAAGAGACATTTCGAGCAAACTCTCTCTGCTTAAGATCTTTCAATCTCTGGGGTAACAAAAAAAATAGAAATAGAGGGTGGGTGATTTAGAATAATTTGGAGGTCCTGAAAACAAGGCCTTTAGGATATTTACCTCAATCAGTGGTTACAGTGCTAGCGTAGAATACACTGTTATATTCTGATAGTAATTGAAAACACAATGGCTGATTACTTTGGATAAGACACTTGGAATACCTGCATTTCTAATTAGGACAGCATACCATTTGCTTTATGGGGCAAAATTAAATGATTTCGGAAGCAACAAGCAAATTTTAGAACACTAGGAGGAAAGAAAAGGGACTATTTAATCACCTGCTCCTTCAGGATGCAAAACTAGACAAATAGAACATGAGATAAACTGTAATAACACAAGCCAAAGAGAACAGAAAGGGGTTAGGCTAGTACAGAAAATTACCCAGGTGTAAGATCTTAGAAAGCAATGTACAGCTTACATGGGGAGCTGATTTGCATCAAAATAGCAAATAGAAAGCATACTTTTATTTCACCATAAAAAGGTGCTGTGATTTCTTTTGACTATGAAACCAACCATCTTCCAATGCTCGCATGTTCAGAGCTCAGCAGTCTGACCACTTGCGTCTGGTCAGTCTGCTGAAATGAGAGAGTAATGTGTATTGCTCTTTCATTCCGTCATGGCCCTGAGAGGAACATCCAGGGGATGAGGAGGGAAAATAGAGATAAGTCAGAGAATTTATTGCTTAAAATCCTGATAAAGAATGGTTTTTCATTCTCAGAAACTTCTATATAATTTTCCTTAAAAACAGAACAAAACAAAACAAAACAACAACAACCAAAAAAAGAACAGTGCTATGACACACTGGTGACAAAGTCCAGACATATCTGCAATGAAGACAGAACTAAAATTATTTCCAACGTACTAGATAATATAGAAAACAAACCAAAACAAAACACATACATTAGCCTATGCTTTTATAATAGCATTAGGAAAAGGAATTTGACCCAATATAAAGTGGACATTGCTTTGTGGAAGGGCATGATGTTCAACAGACAGAGGATTTTTTCTTATCTAATATTTATGAAATGTGTTTTGAAATCTTTTGAATTGGGAGGGGGAAAAGGGTGAAAAGACACACACAAAAAAAGGTATACAGCTAAAGACACTAGTAGAAAAACTCACTCTTGTGATCTGGGCTCCCAAATTAGAAGGATTTGCTTTCAATACATCAGCTGAAAATGTCACATCACAAAGAAAAAAAAGTAAAAATAAAACAAGAGTGAAAGAGAAAAAAAAAATAAAGCAAGCATTACTACACAGGCTCTCTTAGTGAATCTGCAAACTATTATACTGAACAATCAGGGACAAAGCCATCAACTCTAAAAGGGTCGGGGAGAAGGGAAGCACCTGTACAACACATATATGTGTACATACACACAGACTGACACAGTAATAATCTCTCCTAGATAAACAGACCTATCTGAATTCAGGAAAAACAGTTAATAGAACTTCAGGAAAGACCACTGCTACCTAAAAACAGTCAATCTTATTTTCATTTACCTTTATTTTGGGAATGTTCAAGTAACCAACAGCCGGCAAACTATGTTACTGAAGCTGGCTATCCAGAATTAAGACTTCTTAAAAACCTCTTTAAGATGGCGAATCAATTATTTTGAATAAGTATGAATTTCAATTTCCTCCTTTCAAGGGGAATGAGGCAAAAAGAGCCTGTCAGGACTATTATATGATTATTTCAGGCTACAAACCTAGTTTTTCTCTGCGCCAAACATTTACCAAGTTTTCTAGCTGAAATTTAAATAGAACATGTTTTTCTCATATCTGCCATCTTCTCTCTAGCTACCCCCCAGGCCTGTAAAATCTCCCTGAGCCTCATCGTTTCCTTTCTTCTTACAAATATTTCATTACTTTTAGTTAGGAGTTATTTCCCAAACTAAAGGACATTGTTTATTTTTATTATTATTATTATAATAAAATTTGGTAGGCAGCAAACCAAGGTTTATTGAGTTATTACAAAGTGATAGTACAAAGTTCCTGAGAAGGGAGGGGACCCGAGAGGGTTACCCCTAAAGGACACTGTGTAAAAGAACGAGCATTTTATCAAAGCCTGGAGTTTCCAGGCTGAGTCAGACAGAGGTTAGGTTTTCCAGTCATTCAGCAACCACTTGATGCAACCTTGAAGTTGAAGGGATAAAACTATGTCCACATCTTCCTGAAGATGCCCTATCTCAGATTCCTACCACAACGTAATTGTAGGGAGGGAAGAAAATGTGGTATCAGTAAAACAAATCCGAGTTATAGCTCCATTCTAGGCAAAGATATACACCTATATGGGGTGTAGCAAACATTCCTAAATCACCTCTGCAAACTTTATTATTATCTTTTTAAAAAGATTTAATTAATCTCTACACCCAGTGCAGGATTCAAATTCACAACCACAAGATCAAGAGCCACATGCTCTACCAACTGAGCCAGCCAGGTGCCCCCTACCTTTACGAACTTTAAAGTCTGGTGTCTCAATGTAAAACTAGGAACTCCAGAATTCTAACCCAAACCTTAAACATGGGGCTTGGCAACTCTCCCAAACTCAAATGTGTATTGAGGTCTCCCAGATGAGGGCATTTTGATGATAAAAATGGATTCCTAATTCCAAGTCTTTCCTTCCTACCCAAGGTCAAACTAAATTCCCCTCACAAAGTCTCTACTCGTACCTTATAAAATTTTCTTCTTTCTGAACTGTCTTAGTACTCATCTAGCCACCAAAATACTTGGCACTAACTCAACTGTGTGTAGTTTCAGAGTCAGAAAGACTTGTGTCCAAATTCATTCATCACCAGCCATGTGATTTCATCTCTCTGAGGCTCCAGTTCCCCCATTAGAAAAACAGAGCCATTCTGGCAACAGATTTATGAGGTTAAGTGTTAAAATAAAAAGCACGCTGCATGTCTAAAGTGTTTAATACTGTCTCTTCCTTTTTATCTGGGGCAGAGACTATAGCTGATTTTTTTACATTTTATTTTTAAAGTAATCTCTACACCCAACGTGGGGTTCGAACTCACAACCCCGAGATCAAGAGTCCCATGCTCTACCAACAGAGCTGAGCCCCCACTTTTTTAAATTTAAAAAAAAAAAAAAAAATTTTTTTTTGGGGGGGGGGGGAGATTTTATTTATTTATTTGACAGAGATCACAAGTAGGCAGAGAGGCAGGCAGAGAGAGAAGAGGAAGCAGGCTCTCTGCTCTGCAGATCGATGCGGGGCTCGATCCCAGGACTCTGGGATCATGACCTGAGCTGAAGGCAGAGGCTTTAACCCACTAAGCAACCCAGGTGCCCCTAAATTTAAAAATTTTTTTAAAAATTTTATTTGTTTGAAAGACAGAGATCACAAGTAGACAGAGAGACAGGCAGAGAGGGTGGAACGCAGGCTTTAACCCACTGAGCCACACAGGCGCCCCTTAAATTTAAAAAGTTTTTTTTGGTAAGATTTTATTTATTTATTTGACAGACAGAGATCACAAGTAGGCAGAGAGAGACAGAGAGAGAGAGAGAGAGGAGGAAACAGGCTCCCCGCTGAGCAGAGAGTCCGATGCGGGGCTCGATTCCAGGACCCCGGGATCATGACCTGAGCCGAAGGCAGAGGCTTTAACCCACTGAGCCACCCAGGCGCCCCTAAATTTAAATTTTTTAAAGTAATCTTCTACACTCAACATGAGGCTCAGATAGCTGACATTTATAATCAACCCTAAAGTGTATAGAACAGTAGTAAGTCCACAGAAAGTGTCTGGTAAATGCCTGGTGAATAATTCGGCTTAAACACTGGACCCTTAATTTTTTCCCCCAAATAACTTTTTGACCATTTGTAGAAAAGTTTGACATGAAAAAAAAAAATTTTTTTTTTTTTTTTTTTTTTTTTTTAAGAGAGGGAGAAAACAGAGAGAGGGGCAGAAATATTTTCTTTTCTTTTTTTCTAAGAGAGGGAGGGAGAATCTTAAGGAGGTACCACATCCACCGCATAGCTGGAGGTGGGGGGTGATCTGAAAACCCTGAGATCATGACCTGAGCTGAAATCAAGAGTCAAATGCTTAGCCAACTGAACCACTCAGGCACCCCTGATAATTTTCATGACTCTACTAGGGACAATGTCAAGTTAATATAACACATATCGTTTTCCTAGCTATTATTCTCATCCAATAAAGAAGTGTCATTCTTTAGAGAATCAAAAAACCTAAAATGTTAAGCCCCTCACTTCTGGACAAAATTAGGCCAGGGGTGCTTAGCTGGCTCAGTTGGTAGAGCATGCCACTCTTGATCTGGGGGTCATGGGGTCATGCACCCATGATGGGTGCAGAGATTACTTTATTATTATTTTTTTTATTAGAGAGAGAAATAGAGAGGGGTAGAGGGAGAGAAAATCTTAAGGTGGCTAGCACGCTATGCGTGGAGCCTGACTCGGGCTCAATTTCACAACCCTGAGATCAAGACCTGAGCCAAAATTAAGAGTCAGATGCTTAACTGACTGAGCCACCCAGGTGCCCCTAGAGATTTCTTTAAAATAAACAAACAAACAAATAAATAAATAAGAAAGAATTAGGCCAAATTGGGGGGAGGGGTATGAATCAGAAAGTTCTCAATTCCTATATAAAAAGTAATTTTTGGGGCGCCTGGGTGGCTCAGTGGGTTAAGCCTCTGCTTTTGGCTCACGTCATGATCTTGGGGTTCTGGGATCGAGTCCCGCATCGGGCTCTCTGCTCAGCAGGGAGCCTGTTTCCCCTCTCTCTCTGCCCGTCTCTCTGCCTACTTGTGATCTCTCTCTCTCTGTCAAATAAATAAATAAAATCTTTAAAAAAAAAAAAAGTAATTTTTGTAAAGATGAAAAGTCCCTAATTCAGAATTGGATTTTCCAAAGTTGGCTAGTATATTCCAAAAGCCTGGCTCATTTTCAACTGAATGTTCATATGAAATTCTCTCTGGGTCCTATACTTTTACTTTCCTCTTGAATTCTAAAGAGGAACACAATTTCAGGTAACATCTTCAAGGTAAGAATAGAGGGGAACAGAGAGTACCTGCCTGTCAGAGACAGAGTTCGCATAAGGAGACCAAATATTATCCATGTGCCATCAATCCAAAATGTTTTGAAAGCTGAGCAAATTTCACTCCATGCATAGAAAAAAATTCAAGTTAGAATCCAAACTGGGACACAGACTGATCTGAGGGGACATATTTAATCACCAAAGCTAACTTCAACTATGTCCTTATCTCTGAAAATTATAAAGTACGCTTTCTGAAGTGTTGCTAATAACATTGCTTCTTCACTGAACTATACAAGTAAAAATTTAAGCCATGTAATACATTTTTAGCTGGACAATATTTCATTCAAAGAAAAGGGAGGCCGAACACCATTCAAAATGAAAGAATTTGAAGATCCTGCTCTGAAAAACCAATAGCATGTTTCAAAAAAAGTATATATTTGCAGCACAGAACAAAATGGCCACTTCTCACTGATTCTCAATTCATGCTAGCCAGGGTTTTCATTAAATTTCCCAAAAGACCAACATGGGGGAGACACACCTTAAATAATCTAGCTCTGGAAATACCCATCAACGTAACCATGGCTCTTTGAGCTGAAGACCACTTCAATGTAAATGACATTCCAGTTCTTAAACACCGCCTACATAGCACTGTGCTGGCAGCAAAATGTCCACTACAAACTTTGGCTCCACTGCCCAACTCTGAACAAATTAAACCAGAGAAATGAGAATCTGGTAAATCTTACCAGGTTTTTAATGTGGGTGATAAATTTGCTTACATTATCAACAATGTGCAGTACAATAGCAAGGGGTGACACTGTTTGACCCAGGAACGAATGACACAGATACATCTGCACATAATTTCCCCCAGCAACAAAATATGGGTCTGAATTAATAAAATATTTTTTGCATCTTTTGTTGCTATTTTTTTCTAACAAAAATCGATGCTGTAGGTTTTTGTTTTTGTTTTTTTTTTTTTAAATATCTGGGTATAATCTACTAGAAATAAATCTATTGTCTTTCTCAAGTATTTTACTTATTTTTTTAAAAAAGATTGTATTTTTTTATTTGACAGAGAGAGAGAGAGCACAAGCAGGCAGAGCAGCAGGGAGAGGGAAAAGCAGGCTCTCCACTGAGCAGGAAGCCTGATGTGCTCAATCCCAAGACCTTGGGATCATGACCTGAGCCGAAGGCAGCCATTTAACCGACTGAGCCATCTAGGCACCCCTCTCAAGTATTTTAAATCTATTACCTCAATTTAAAGAAAAACAGGCTACTGTTTTCAGATTAAGGGAATTTCAGACATCAGAAAACAGAGAGTATTTCCTATTGCCACTAAAAATCCCAGGTTCTAATATTTACTCAACTCTAAAGAGAAAACCTGATTTTGTCTTGTTAGGGTCAAAAGATTATCCAGTTTCTTCCTCTTACCAAACAACCCCACTCTACCAGAACAGGGACCCAAGCTTAGTCTTCCTTTGTACTAACCCTGCAATCACATACTGTTGTCCACGGCACAAAAGAAATAATCAATAAACATTTACCAAACTGGTTTCAGTTTGGTAATGAGTTGTTGAGAAAGGGAATACAAATACTTTATGTATTATTTGTCGATTATGAACAGAAACAGGGAACAGCAAAGAAATTGTTCCCACCTCAATCTCTTTTTCTGGCTAAGTATAATCCAGTTGTTTTTTTTTGTTGTTGTTGTTTTTTAAAGTAATCTCTACTGAGATCAAGAGTCATACGCTCCACCCACTGAGCCCAATTCAGCTTTTTCTGAACCTCAACCACTCCCTTTCCCCAGTCATCAATCCTGCATACCCCAAATCCATGCCCTCTTTTCCCCAGTTCCCTTCCTCTTTCTCATGATACATCATCAATCTCTTCTCCCTTCCCAAAGGGGAGTAATCATGCTAGCTATTACTTGTCCAGGTTTCCCGAATGCAAAGTCTTTGATGTTTGATACTTCTGAACGAGACCATCCAGAACATCACTATGTTTTGAGGAAAGAAAAAGACCAGGAAAGAACACAGAAAGCCCAAGTATAAACTACTCAGGGAAGGAAGACTGTAGCTGAATGATTAAGGAAATCCAAGTTACTGAACATTAGATGTAAATTCTTTCTTTTAGCACATGTTCATCAGTAAGCTATGACAATAAATGTTAAGTAACAGAGAAAACCAAATGTTTGGTAACAGAAAACTAAACATTAATGCTGATCGTAGATACTGAAAACATCAGAGGAAAGCAGAGTAGCATACATTCTTTCTTGCTGGCTAAGAGTAGTCCTAGTTAGTCAGTTATGAAATACTTACCATTTATGCCCAATTATTTTGCAACACAATCACTATTAATATAATTTGGTGAATAACAAATTAATATGTCATAAAGCTATTATTAAATATTCGTTTCAATATGTTCAGGAATTCAGCAAAATGCCTTAAAACATGGTATATTTCTGCAGAAGCAGGGTGCTTCCTTTACCGTTTTTTTTCACACACCTATGTATATGTACATATAGTCACCATTACCACCACCAAATTTTAAACTGCATGAAGTTTTAAAAATAATTTTGAGATACAATTCACATAGCATAAAATTCACCCATTTAAACTGTAAAATTTAGTGGGTTTCTCAGAGTTGTGCAACCATTAACACTATCTAATTCTAGAACATTTCCATTACTCCCAAAGGAAGCTCCATGCTCATTAGCAGTCAATCACTATTACCCCTTTCTACCCAGTTCCTGGAAACCTAATATATGCTCTCTACAGACATGCTTATTCTAAACTCTTTATATAAATAAAATCATACAACATGGGGGGGTTGTGACTGGTTTCTTTGACTTAGCATAACACTTTTGAGGTTCGTGCCTGCTACATGTATCAGTAAGTCATTCTTTCTTACTGCTGAATAATATTCTATTGTACAGATGTATCACATTTTGTTCATCCATTCATCAACTGGTACGTATATGGGCTGTTTCCACTTTTTGGATACTATGAACAATCTAATACACATTTAAAAAATAAAGATTTTATTTATTTTTTGACAGACAGCCAGAGCGGGGACACAAGCAGATGGAATAAGAGGGGGAGAAAGCAAGCTTTCTGCTGAGTGGGGAGCCCAATGCTGAGCTCAATCCCAGGACCCTGGGATAACAACTCAGCCACCCAGGCGCCCCTCTTATGCACATTTATTTGTGCACATGTATTTTCATTTCTTATGCATGTATATTTTCATTTATCTTGAGTATATGCTGGTCATATGGTAAACTCTATATTTAACACATTTTGACAAACTGCCGAAATGTCTCCCAGAGGGGCTAGACCATTTTACAACTCCACTAGCAATGTAGGAGTGTTCCAGTTTTTTCATATCCTCTCCAACATATGTTACTGTGTCTTTTAATTCTGACTATCCTAATGGGTGTGAAATGGTATGCCATTGTGGTTTTGCGGATAATGAGTTTTAAATATTACTATATATGGGGTGCCTGGGTGGCTCAGTAGGTTGGATGTCCAACTCTTCATTTTGGCTCAGGTCATGATCTCAGGGTCATGGGACTAAGCCCCATGTCAGACTCGGTGCTCAGTGTGGAGTCTCCTTGAGGTTCTCTCTCTTACTCTCCTTCTGCCCCCACCCCCCACCCCATGCGCAAGATCTCTCAAGTAGATTAAAAAAAAACCTTTAAAAAAATGTATCTATATATAGATATATATTATATATATCCATATACATCTACATAGCCTTCCAGATCATAACTGAAGGCAAAGGTATGCTTTCACTGTAGAATTTAAAGGAGCATAATTCCTAAGAACAGCTTAGGCTTATTGCAAACAGAACAGCAGCATCTCAGTTCAGACCTCTTTCCAGCACTGTCACTCACAGACTTATCATTGTTTCTTAGGCAGCTTTACCTTTTCAGACTACAATAGAACATACAGCCCTCATGCAAGAATCTCCACCACACTGCACGACTCTGATAAATACAAACGTACAGGGGCAGAAAACAGGCTGAAAAGCATAGAACATAAATAGGGTAGAATAATTTTTATTCAGACTGGGAAAGTGTGCCAAGATAAAGAACGGAGTTAGAGGGGTACCTGGGTGGCTCAGTGGGTTAAAGCCTCTGCCTTCAGCTCAGGTCATGATCTCAGGGTCCTGGGATCGAGCCCCACATAGTGCTCTCTGCTCAGCAGGGAGCCTGCTTCCCCCCCCCGCCCCCGCCTGCCTCTACCTACTTGTGAACTCTCTATGTCAAATAAATAAATAAAATCTTAAAAAAAAAAAAAAGAACGGAGTTAGAAATTCCTAAGAAAATATAGGGTTTACTAGCAAACTAAGTTCCCAAAGGGTCTGTTTAGGGTCATCCCTGTCTGCTCACAAAAGCAGACAGTTTCCCTAAAGAGAAACAGTTTTCCAAGGTTAACTAGATTGTGATAGCTGGATGTAAGAAGTCTACCACCAAGAAAAGCTGTGGTAGTCAGCATGTAAGATTCAACAAGTGAAAAGGCTCAAAACAGGTTTTGCCCAGGTTTTGGAAGACTAGCCAAATGATGTCAATTCTCTTATACTAAGCAAAATAGTCCCAAAGAAAAATAACATACACAGTGGTACAAACTTTCATCTCCCTGCTACAGGTTAATAAAACTATAATATGCTCAGATTCTTAGATGCATTCCTCTTTTCACATTTGCTTTGCTTCTGTAAGCATAATCTCTTCAGAAGTGACATATGCTATTTAAGTCAACATTTATGAAGCGTTAGGATTCATAAATACTTCATGGTTTTCCTAATCTATTTCATGACTTCACAATTATCAATTTATGGTTTTCTAAGGATAAACATTTCATAAACACATGAAATACAGGTATGTGTAGAATATCTTCATTGGTATCTAGTCTTGATGGTTTCACTTCTTAAGTTATTTTAAAAATAAGCTTGATGCCCAATGTGAAGCTCAAATTCACAACCTCAAGATCAAGAGTCGTATGCTCCACCAACTGATCTAGCTAGGGGCCCCTGTGGTTTCATTTCTTTTAGAAGGATTCATTTTCTTTTTAATTTTAGCCCCAGAATTATTTTTCAATTTTACTTTTTTTAAAATTGCCTTTTAAAAATTTACTTTCATGTTTCCCTTGCCCTGAATATCAAAGTAGCACCAAAAAAAGAGAACTCAGTCTGAATTTCCTCAAATCTACAGTGGCTTGCCAGAGGTCCAATTGGTTTTGATATGCTTACTATCCTGATGCCCTATGTACCAAGCATACAAAGGATCAAATGCAGTAAAGATCTTGAGAGGCAAAATGCAACCAATAAACAGTGAATCTTCAAGTGGAAAGGGACTCCAAACTTGAATGAAGGCCATGTGAAGTCCAAAAATGATTATTCCTTCCATCACCAAGGAATTTCTCGGACCTTATTTCAATTGAGAACCTATTTCATTTTTGAATAATGAGGAAAACTCTAAAATCTCTGTTCCTTAGTAATACATATTACTTGATATTGTCACAGTCAACTAAAAGTAAGCAATGCTGTCAAAAAGTAATTGTAACAGTTTAGACAAAGTTAACTAAATTATGCAGTAGTAGATTCCATTTTGTAGAGAAGTCACTGATGGCTGCTACAGGCTTACTCTGTTTTAGTTCAGCTATTTAAAGCTCATAAAACAGCTACTTATACAGTTGAAACAGACATGGTACTAAATGAGATTTCAGTGTTTTCAAAAAAACCTAAAAGAAGTCTCATACTGAACCGATGTTAGCAGAAAGAAGAGGCAGGCTGAAAGGATTCTCTCCTCTGACCAAGACACTGGTTTTTTTATGCAAGCAAAAAGAATTTCTCAAAGCTGCTTTACTGTACCAGATTTTGGTAACTGGATCAGACTACCTCAGGTAGTTCTCAAACTGCAAAGTTGGCCCCTTAAAGAGGAAGAAGGAGGCAGCTTTTCAATGTGCTACTTTCCCAGTGTCAATTAGAATGCTGTGGGTAGAAGCCTGTGTGGAGAGAAATAGAAGGTACGGGCCTGGGTCACAAACCCAAATGTCTAGAGGGATGTGACAGTTATGAGTCATACAACTTGACATAAGAGCAAAGATTATGTGGAACCACAGATAACAGAACGTTAGCATGTGCCTGTCTGAAGAGATAACAACTATTCAGCTTTAACAAATTGTTGTATTAAAATGTAGGCCCAGTGTTCTTAGATTATTTCAATTTTTCAAGGTAAGTTTGAATTATGTAAAATCTCATCTTAAAAGCTGGGAACCAACCAAAATTAAAGGGAAAAAATCTAATACTGCAAAGGCCAGACAAGATACATCTATGGGACAATTGTGATCTCTGGCTTATGTACTGGAAGCCGGTGAGGAGGACCCTTAGTGCCACAAATAAAAGAGAGTAAGACTGGGAGAATCCTGACTAGGTAACAAGGTACCAAAGAAAGCAAAACAAAAATAACAACAAAAAACAGTGTTAGAAATAAGGCACTATTACTGTGTTGCTACAAATGCCACTTTCAAGAAAGAGAATGTTCTTTACAGTTTGAAATTTAGGCCCTATGAAAACTTAAGAAAATTGTTTCCATGGTCATATCCACTAGGAGACATGTTTTTAGATATACAAAATAATGAAAGAGGCGAGGAGGTAGAGAAAGAAGAATGTGTAGTTTCAGAGTAATTTTGACTGTACCATAATTAAGCCAAGAGGGACAGAAGATAGATACTAATATTCAGTAAGCACTGAGGCATATCAGGACTGAGTTATATAAAAAGGAATCACAAACTGGGCTATCTCTTGAGGAATGGAAGGGCCTTCCCTTCAAAATGTACTGAAATTATTACCTTAAAATGAGGGTTAAACAGCTGACAAGAGCCAAAATGTCTCATGAGCTTTTTCATCTTTGCAGATCCAGCTGGGTCTTAAAATTTGTGGGTTAATGACTTTCTTCATAAAAATCTTAGAAAATTTGAGAAAAACTAGAGTAGTGAGCAGCATATAACAACCCCCCTCCTCCCAAATCACCACAAATCAGAGTGACCGTGTAGCCTTCTTCTGAGAGATTATTTGTGCTTCATGAAGATAAGGGTATGTTCAGAATCCTGTCTATACTAGTAGTTTACCACTAACATGATAGATTATTTCTCTGGAAATTTTTAATGGTGAAAATTTGGTGGAAGATGCAAACTAGGGATTACTCATATAGGGTTGAATGTACTTACCCATTATCTCAGATTCATAATAATCCTGTGTGCCTTCCTGGAAGACAAGACAGGGCGTCTTTATGATTTTAGAGCATGAATGTGGAAAATGGTAGGTCCATTTGTATGGTAAGTTCATGTCCATCAAAGAGGAATGAAAAAGAGGACGCCCCTCCTCTTAGGGATTATTTGGCTGTGTTGTACCAAGGGGATTAAAGGCTCCTTAGAAATTCTAAGTACAGGGAAGAGTAGAACTATAAAAAATTTAGTACTGTGCATTTTCTGGTTTATATATCTATAGCACTGTTTCAGGATTCTACTATTTGCACTAAGAAAGCAGTATAAAGAAAGATGAAAAAGCTTACATTTCAACCAAATAAAGAACACTCCAAGAGCAAACAGAATAATAAACTCATACTATTGCTGTTCTTTTTTTAATACCTAGGAAGGGGCTTTTGATCATGGTGAAGAAATAAGCTCACATACATTCATTAATCATACCAGCTAAAGACTTCTTCCTAGACCAAAGATCATAGACATATTTCTATATTCATGGAAAGATAATCCATGAGTTCCCTATAAGATATCCTCACTTTTGTGTTTTCATTTTGATGATAATCTAAAAAACCCAACAACAACAAAAACAAACAAACCCAGAGTAATAAATATTTGGGATCATCTAGATGAGTATTTTATAAAAGTTTAGAATACAACTGGGGACTTAAAATGATAGTTATCTGTTTGTACCAAGCAAAGGCCAAATGATAGCACAATACCATATGTATTTGATAGTTTTTCAGTAATCCTAACAGAACAGGGTTTCTCAACCTCAGCATTTATTGACATTCTGGGCAAGGTAATTGTTTGTTGCAAAGAACTTTCTAGTGTGTTGTAGGATGTTCAGAAGCACCCCTGGCCTCTACCTACTACATGCCTGTAGCACCACCCTCCTAACTGTGGTAATCAAAAATGTCTCCAGGCAGTGTTAAGTGTTCCTTGGAGGACAACATCTCCCCATGTGGAAAACAACTATAAAAGAGAAAAGCAGAGAGAGAAGTGGGTCATCCCAAAGTGCAGAGGAAAATAACATGCCGAATTCAAAAGAACCAAAGCTGCAACAATTACTACTACTCTCAAAAGTTGAAAGCAACATCACTAAAACACTGTCGTCCACCACATTAATGTTGTCAGTATGAATTTCACTAGTTCTGTACTTCTGCTCAGATTTAACTTGTAAATCTGTTGCTTTGATAGAATTTTTTCCCTTTAAAGAGCAATATAAACACTGTTCAAGTCTGAATGACAGTTTTCTTGATTTATTTTTTCCTAACAGAAACTTTACTCAAGAGACTTCTCTTTAACTGCAAATGTAACCTTTTAAAATTCCTTTTGGTGCCTAAAGTTTCTTCTGGAGTCTTCTAATTTGTCCCAGACAATTTTTTTTTTTAAATTTTAAGTAATGTCTATGTCCAGTATGGGGCTGGAACTCATGGCCATTAGATCGAATCACATACTTGACCAACTAAGCCAGACAGGCATCCTATCACAGTTAATTCTTTTTTTAACAGATTTTATTTATTTATTTGACAGACAGAAAGATCACAAGTAGGCAGAGAGGCAGGCTCCCTGCTGAGCAGAGAGCCGGATGTGGGGCTTGATCCCAGAACCCTGAGATCATGGCCTGAGCCAAAGGCAGAGGCTTAACTTGCTAAGCCACCCAGATGTCCCCATCACATGATTGAAGAAATTCTCAAGAGCCTGAAAAAGCATTTATATGTTTAGATGTTAAATGTCCTTCTTTTTTTTTTTTTTTTTTTTTTTAAGATTTTATTTATTTATTTGACAGAGAGAGATCACAAGCAGGCAGAGAGGCAGGCAGAGAGAGAGGAGGAAGCAGGCTCCCTGCTGAGCAGAGAGCCCGATGCGGGCCTCGATCCCAGGACCCTGAGATCATGACCTGAGCCGAAGGCAGCGGCTCAACCCACTGAGCCACCCAGGTGCTCTTAAATGTCCTTCTTAATTCCATAAAAAATAACCCCCCAAATTTGAATTATATATACACTGAAAAGGTTGAGAAGTTACTGGATAAGCAGTATTTGCTGTTATAACTCTTTCTTTCTTGACACATGATTCTTTGAAAAAGTAAGATAATTGCCAAAATAACTTGGCCATATATATAGTAATTTTTAATTCTTCAAATTAAGCAGAACTGACAGTATAACAATGTCCAAAGGTGTATAAAAAGTTCAAAGATGTGTTGAATACAACTCTACTAGTAGAAGAATCTTAAATTGGTTAGGTGTGGTTAAATGTGGAAGAAACTACTGCAAAAAGTATAAGAGTTTACAAACTATCCTTGTGCTGGTAAAACTTAACCAAAACTTGCCCTTTACCTGTGCACTGAAATCTTATGGTTGGTTGAAAGACAAAGCAAAGGTCAAAAAAAACATTGGTTCAACAGATCCACTTACGAGAGCATTCCAGCAATGCTCATAAATTTTACAAGTTTAACAAGTACAACTACCAAACATCCAAAGACTTATTAGCAAGTTCTACTAAAATCATCCCAAATCAAATGGCTCAAAATTCTTTAGTAAGCCAGAACTGTACTATAAGAAATTAAAGATTCATTTCTTCCTTCCAAAATCCCCCCTGGGGAATTACTGCTACCTTCTTTATGTGTGTAACTAGTTAGGTACAATTTTATTTTCTAAACCAATGAAAGAAAAAAAAAGAAAGAAAAGAAAAGACTGCAAAGAAAGTATAAACCACTTTTTAGCAAGCTCTTCAACATGCAGCATCAGAGGGCTTTTTTTTGTTGTTGTTCAAGTTAAGATAGCATCTAATTCTGTTTTTCTTTTCAAGATTTATCTGTCTTCCAAGGCATACCAAATAACAAAACTGACTACCGATAGGAAACAGTAGCCAATAAAGCATGAATATATTTAGAGAGAGGATGAAGTGACCAGAGTCTGGGATAATTGTTCAAAGATTAACATGTTCGGAAAGAGGGAGAAAGGGAAACAAAGCTCCTAGTGATCCTCAGTTGAACTACCAAATTAAACACAAATACAGAAACCATTCAAAGCCAAAAACTTTATGAAGATTTATAAAGCTCACAATTCTTCACTCTACATAAATTCTCAGAAGGTCTGTCGGGACTTCTGTCACTGAAAATAAAATCAGGTAAGCCAGATGGACCTCAGATAAAGACTAGAGATATAAGAAACCATAGTCACAAAGTTTTTTGGGTTCATTTATAAAATTCAATAGTTATAACAACCAAGTTTTTTGTTGTTGTTGTTAGCAAGCATTTCCTCACCTGCTTGTGTGCATGATCATAGGAGTTGATATGGTTGTCAAATTCCTGATGTTTCTGATACTGCTTATCACAGAGTTCACAGTAGAAGTTGGCTCTGAGGTCTTCCAATGCTTTGGCAATTGCCTTCTCTTTGTCAACATAATCCTATAAAAACCACAAAACACAAACAAAAAATTAAGTTGGTAGAATTTAAATGAATGTTATAAAGAGGGAGTCTTACCTAAAAGAGAAAAGGGGGCTTATTTAGCGGTACCAATAAAAGATGGAACACAGTGGCAATGTGGCAGGGTGATTTGTGTGTGGTTGTACTGGTATTTCTTTTTTTGTAGACATTGTATTTTATCTAGTAAACTTATACTATTAATTAATCCATGTGTTTATCATGTATGGGATGCCATTAATGATAAAGGATTTCAGGAAACTTACTGTATTATCTAAATTAATAGCTGTCTTTAGGGACACCTGGGTGGCTCAGTCCATTAAGCATTTGCCTTCAGGGGCGCCTGGGTGGCTCAGTGGATTAAGCCGCTGCCTTCGGCTCAGGTCATGATCTCAGTGTCCTGGGATCGAGCCCCGCATCGGGCTCTTTGCTCAGCGGGAGCCTGCTTCTCTCTCTCTCTCTGCCTGACTCTCCGCCTACTTGTGATTTCTCTCTCTGTCAAATAAATAAATAAAATCTTAAAAAAAAAAAAAAAAAAAGCATTTGCCTTCAGATCAGGTCATGATCTCAGGGTCCGGAGATCAAGCCCTGCATCTTGCTCCCTATTTGCTTCTCCCTCTCTTCTGCCTCTTCCTCTACTCATGTTCTCTTTCTCACCTCAACTTCTCTCTCAAATAAATAAACTCTTAAAAAATTAGTTGTCTTCAATTAGTCTTTTTAAGATATATTTAGGAGAGCGTGCATGTACACACACACACACACAAGCAAGGGGAGGGGCAGAGGGAGAGAAGCAGATTTCCTGCTGAGTGAGGAGCCCAAAGACTCAGGGCTGGATCCCAGGACCCTGAGATCATGACCGGAACAGAAACCAAGAATGAGATGCTTAAGCAACTGAGTCACCCAGATGCCCCCAAAAAGAATTTAATTTTTACTTTGCTTTTTGGCATTATGGTGTCATCCCCTACTCCTACTCCTGGCAAACAAACAAACAAACAAACGAGAAACAAACACCACAATTTTTTTTTGGGAAAACAAAACAAAACAAAAAAACAAACATCCAATGCTGGGCTTGAACTCACAACCCTGAGATCAACAACTGAGCTGAGATCACAAGTCAGACATTTAACTGACTGAACCACCCAGGTACCCTAAAAAACACAATTTTTATTGCATTGTAGAAACCACAGAAGTAAGTATAATCCCCAAAAGAAGCACTACAAAACAAAACAGAGCAACTTATCATCTGAAACGGAAATCAGGGCTATGATGCACAAGGGCTTTTCTTAGGACATGTGGGTGACACTGGAGTCTGGTGTTTCAGCAAGATGGGGGTGCTAGATTAGAGAAGCCTCATTAATAAATAAAAGAACCTATAACTGGGCTGGAGAGTAGCCAAGGATCTCTGCATTTTGGCAGAGGAAATAAAAAACACTCTCAGAAAGCATCCTCCAGTTTAACATCCTCCCTTTAACATTTTCCTAGATTAAGATCAACAAAACAGGGGTTACAATCAAAGATTACTAGACACACAGAAGAGAAAATAAATCTATCCACAGGGACTCTGGGTGGCTCAGATGGTTAAGCATCTGCCTCTGGCTCAGGTCATGATCCTAGGGTCCTGGGATGGAGTACTGCATCAGGCTCCCTGCTCCTCGGGGAGCCTGGTTCTCCTGCTTCTGTCTCTCTGTCTCTCATGAATAAATAAATAAATTCTTTAAAAAAAAAGAAAGAAAGAAAGGAAGAAAGAAAATTAATCTGTCCATAAGTGAAAGTCATTGGAAACAAGCAACAGATTTAGACACCCGAAATCTCAGATACTGAAATAGTCTGTTACATAATACAAAGCAATGATAAAATGTTTAAAATATAAAATGGAATTAAAACAACGAGCAAACATTAAACATATTTTAAAAACTAGGCAAACTACAGGGGCACCTGGCTGGGTCAGTTGGTAAGAGCACATGACTCTCAATCTTGGGCTTGTGAATTCAAGCCCCGTGTTGGGTGTACAGATTGCTTAATTTCTTAAAATATAATCCTTAACAAAAAACTAGGGGTGCCTGGGTGGCTCAGTTGGTAGAGCGCATGACTTGATCTCAGGATCATGAACTGAAGCCCTATGTCGGGTGTGGAGCCTGCTTAAAAACAAAACAAAACAAAACAGAAAACAACAACAAAAACCTAGGTAGACTATAGAAAGACCAAAATGAGACTTTTATAATTGAGAAAGCTAACTGTAAAAAATAAACAAAAAAATCCATCAGCTACTTAGAGGATGGATTAAAAAAAGCAGACCAGATACAGCTCAAAAAAGAAATTGGGGGTGGAGGGGTGGAGAGGAGTGTGCAGGGAGGTGCCTGGATGGCTCAGTTGGTTAAGCATCTGTCCAACTTTTTGATCTCAGCTCAGGTCTTGATCTCAGGGTCATGAGTTCAAGCCCCGCACTAGGCTCTGTGCTGGGCTTACTTAATAAAAATAAATGAATAAATAAATAAATAAATACATACATACATACAATTTAAAAAACATAGTAGGGAGGTAAAAATGTTCTGAATTAGATGGTAGCAATGGTTGCACAAACTTACAAAATATATTAAAAACCAATGGATACTTTAAAAAGGTGAGGTTTTGTTTTTTTTTTTAAAGATTTTATTTATTTATTTGACAGACAGAGATCACAAGTAGGCAGAGAGGCAGGCAGAGAGAGAGGAGGAAGCAGACTCCCCACTGAGCAGAGAGCCCGATGCAGGGCTCGATCCCAGAACCCTGGGATCTTGACCTGAGCCGAAGGCAGAGGCTTTAACCCACTGAGTCACCCAGGCGCCCCAAAAAGGTGAGTTTTATAGTAAGTAAATTATATATCAATTTAAAAAAGATGTAGTAAACAAAAAGAGGTAAAGACTAAAATTATTAGAATGTGGCACAGAGACAAGCAAACAGATAATGTGAAAAAGAGGTCTAGAAGTCATGAAGAATATAGTAAGAATATTAACACATATATAACTGGAATCCCAGTTAAAAAAGAACAGACAGTATAGATGAGAAAAATATCCAAAGATAGAAAGGATTTTTTCAAATTAGTAAGACAACTCCAGATACAGGAGGCACAAAGTATACCACACAGGCTACATAAACAATATGCATCTAAACACGCTGAGTGAGACTACAAAGGGAAAAAAGACCATCAAATCATAAAATATCCAGGGAAAAAAAAGATCACCCGTAATCAGTTTGACAGCAGTTTCAAAAGCAACAGAAGGTAAGACAGTGTGCTTCAGTGGGCTGAGAGAAAATATATGTCATTCGTATAACAAATGACCTATTTTCACAAATGAAGAAATGAAGAGTTTTACCAACAGATTCATTAAAAAGAACCTTTCTAAAGCAGTATTTCTGAAATCACAGATTGTGACTCACCAATGGATCACAGCATTAATTTAGTAGATTGAAACAGGCATGAAAAGGGGGAAAAATAGCAAAATACAGAGTGTATTTCACATAAGGCTAAATACTATCTTGTAAAACTTTTGTTTCAGTTTTAAGTGGTGGCAATAGTAAACGTATTTCTTACTGTGGGCCTGAAAGTCCCAGATTCCTGAAGCATATGCTTTAGGGAAGAAGGAAAATGATGCCAGTAAAAAGGTCTGAAATCTGAAAGTAAATGTTAAGCAATAAAAAATATATATACAACAACAAAAAAACCTAGTTTGCAAGACTGAAAAAGGATAAAAGCCAAATGCTAGCTATAATGGTCAAGTATAACAGAAGAGGGGCGTTCAAAGTTCAAGTGTTCTAGAGTCTTTCTACTAATCAAGATACAGTTAACTTTGGACTTTGTTAAATTAAGCATATTTACATTAAAATTCCAAGGGTAATTATTAGAAGGCTAGAAATAGTAAAGGGGGTAAAAGTAAGAAAACTTCAATTTTATCAAGGGAAACAGGTCAGAAAAATCAGGAAAACAGAAGTTAAAAAGACAGATTGATAAGTAATCACAGGAAACGTAAATGTACTAAGAAGCTTCCAGAAAAACAGAATCCAACTATATGCTGATTACAAGTGATACCCCTAAAACACAAGGACTTAGAAAGTTGGAAGTTAAGAGATAGAAAAAGATACGCCAGGCAAATCCTAACCAAAATAAAGCTGGAGCAACTATATCAATACTCAACTTTTTAACTTGGAAAACAATTTTTTTTTCCTTTAAGTAATCTCTACATGCAATGTGGGGCGCAGACTCATGATCCAGAGATCAAGAATCGCATGCTGGGGGCCCCTGGGTGGCTCAGTGGGTTAAAGCCTCTGCTTTCGGCTCAGGTCATGATCCCAGGGACCTGGGATCGAGCCCCGCATCGGGCTCTCTGCTCAGTGGGGAGCCTGCTTCCTCCTCTCCCTCTGCCTGCCTCTCTGCCTACTTGTGATCTCTGTCTGTCAAATAAATAAATAAAATCTTTAAAAAAAAAAGAAAAAAGAAAAAAGAATCACATGCTCTGCTCACTGAGCCAGCCATGTGCCCCATCTTTTTTAGACTTTATGGCAAAAAGCATTACTTGAGACTGCAGCCAGTTAGAAGCTATTCTCCAAATAAGCTGCATAGTTAATCTGAAAAGCCAACATAGATATATTGCTTATCCATTGGTCTTTATGAGGTTTTGGCTAAAAACTACAAGACTGACCCAAAAAGGTGGTCCAATTTGCCTTACCCATTCCATTTAAAAACTAAACATCAAATGACATCTCAAAACAAAGTGAGTACAGGTAAACTTTGAACAACATGGTTTTGAACTGCACAGGTCCACTTATATGATTTTTTCCCAATACAAAGTTTGGGAGATTTGCAAGAATTTGAAAAAACAGATAAACCACACACACAGACTAGGAAGTAAAAAAAAAAAAGAACATTAACAGTTGTTAATGAATAAAATACATGTAGATACTAGTTTATCATTTACTACCATAAAAGACATACAAATCTACTATAAAAAGTTAAAATTTAGGGGTGTCTGGGTAGCTCAGTCAGTTAAGCCATCTGACTCTTGATCTCAGGGTTGTGAGTTGAAGCCCTGAGTTGGTTCCACACTGGGCTTGGAGCCTACTTGAAAAGAAAGAGTTGTAATTTATCAAATTGTAGGTGCACACTTACAGACCTTCCATGGCACCACTAGCAGAAAGAAATGTAAACAAACGTAAAGACAATGTATTAAGTCATAACTGCATAAAATTAAATGTAGTACATGCTGTAATATTATGATTTCATAGCCATCTCTTGTTGCAACTGGGGCGAGCTCAAGTGTTACAAGTATCCACTTATAGCTGTGTGTGATGCTAATCATCTCTGCATGAGCAGTTTGGCTCTCTGGCAAGCTGGGTATTGCAGTAAAAAGTGGTATCTCCCAGATCTTGTGTATTTTTCATTATGTTTAGTGCAATATTGTAAACCTTGAAGAACACCACAGGACCCATACAAAGTGCCACTAGTGATGCTGAAAGTGCTCACAAGCAGAGAAAAGTCATGATATTCTAAGGAAAATTTAAACTGCTTGACACAGACCACAGATTCCCATCTCCAACAGTGGCAGCTTGCCAGTCAAGATTAATGAATCTCGAAATGTAAGTGTAAGGACCATTGTAAAAAAAAAATAAAAGGAAATCCATGAAGCTGTCACTATAGCTATATTAGCAGGTGCAAAATGGTTTTTATTTTTATTAATTAATTAATTTATTTATTAAGAGTTAGCTGGAGTAGAAGAGGATTTTTTTTTTTTTTAAATGTCAGGAGCGAGCCTGTGTGCCGGAGCAAGCATACACACACATAAGCAGGAAGAGTGGCAAGGTTCCCAGCTGAGCAAGGAACCTGCTATGGAATTTGATATCAGGACCCTGAAGTCATGACCTGAGCCGATGGCAGATGCTTAACTGGTTAAGCCACCCAGGAGTCCAGCAGAGACAGAATCTTAAACAGGCTCCATGCCTAGCGCAGAGATAGATGGATGTGGGGCTCAATCTCCCAACTCTGAGCCAAAACCAAGAACAGGCCGCTTAACCATGTGAGATACCCAGGTGCTCCATTTTGTGCAAAACCTTTTAATCTCACATTGAAAATGCAGTTTTTGGGGTGGGTGGGTGGCTCAGTAGAAGTGTCTGCCATTGGGTTCAGGTCATGATCAGACTCCCTGGTTGGCAGGAAGCCTGCTTCTTTCTCTACCACACCCCCTGCTTGTATCCCCTCTCTCGCGGTCTCTCCCTGTGTCAAATAAGTAAAATCTTAAAAAAAAAAAAATAAGAAAGAAAGAAAGAAAGAAAGAAAGAAAGAAAGAAAGAAAGAAAGAAAGAAAGGAAGAAAGAAAGAAAGAAAAGAAAAGAAAAATGCAGTTTTTGTGTGGGTTTAGGACTGCTGTAAGAAAGGAATACGTACAGACTTAACAGTCTGTTTAAAAAAAGGTTTACAAAAAGCCAAAGGGATTATATGACAACTTAAAGCAAAAGGTGAAGGATCTAGGGGCGCCTGGGTGTCTCAGTGGGTTAAAGCCTCTGCCTTCGGCTCAGGTCAAGATCCCAGGGTCCTGGGATCGAGCCCCACATCAGGCTGTCTGCTCCACGGGAAGCCTGCTTCCTCTTCTCTCTCTCTCTGTCTGACTCTCTGCCTACTTGTGATCTCTGTCAAATAAATAAATAAAATCTTAAAAAAAAAAAAGTGAAGGATCTAAAGCTGGAGAATTAAAAGCCAGCAGAAGATGATTTGGTAATTTTTACAGAGGTCTGGCTAAAAAATGTCAAGATAACAGGAAAAGTGGCTTCTGACAACCAAAAGGAGCAGACCGTGCCTAGACACCATCAAGAAAAACACTGAAGAGGAAGGTTATCTGCCTGAACAAATTTTGTTTTTGTTTTTTTTAAGATTTTTATTTATTTATTTGACAGAGAGAAAGAGATCACAAGTAGGCAAAGAGGCAGGAAAAGGGGTGGGGAGAGTAGGCTCCCTGCTGAGCAGAGAGCTCCTGATGCTGGCTTGATCCCAGGACCCTGAGATCATGACCTGAGCCGAAGGCAGAGGCCCAATCCACTGAGCCACTCAGGCGCCCCTTGAACAAGTTTTTAATGCAAACAAAAGTACCCTATTCTGGGGAGGGGGAAATGTCAAAAGGACATTTATTAGAAAGGAAGAGAAGCAACAACACCAGGATTAAGGTAGTAAGGGATCAACTAACACACACTGTTTTATGCAAACGCAGTTGGGTTTATGATTAGGACCCCCATTATCTATAAAACTAACCCCCAAGCCTTGAAGGGAAAAGATAAGCATTAGCTGACAGTATTTCCATTGTACAAAAAGAAGGCTGGGACAACAAGAATGCTTTTACTTGATTGGTACCATTGATTACTTCAGGGGAAATCAGGAAGTACCTTGCAAGTAATGGACTGCTTTTCAAAGTTCTTTTGATATTTACCTGACAATGCCTTTGGCCACCTAGAACTGGATGAGTTCAACAGCAAAGGCACTGAAATGGTCTATTTGTCCCCAAATACAATGTCTCTAATTCAGCCTCTGGATCAGGGGGTCATTATACACAGTACACTATAGAAAGGATTGTCAACACTATGGAGGAGACCTCTAAAAGGAGAACCTCAAAAACAAGGATTATTCCACTGAAGATGCCACTGTTGTTACAGAAAAAAACATGGAAGCCATAGAAGTCCCAAACAGTAAATTCCTGCTGCAGAAAATGGTGTCCAGAAGTTGTGCATGACTTCACAGAACTTAAAATACAGCCAATCAAGAAAATCACAAAAGAGATTATAGATGGGGGGGGGGGGGAGACGGTGGTGGGGAGGGGTTTCAAGATATGAATTTTAAAGAAATTCAAGAGATGACAGACACCACACCAGAGGAATTAATGGAAGATGAGTGCTTCTAAAACCAGTGCCAGATAATACGGAAGGAAATGTAGAAGAAGCAGTGCCAGAAAACAAACTGATGTTACACTATCTGGAAGAAGGGTTGGGATAATTCAAGACTGCTTCTGACTTTTTTACCATATGGACCCATCTATGATATGGGCATTGAAATTAAAGCAAAGGATAGAAGATGATGTATAGAGACTTTTGTTGTTTGTTTGTTTTATATTTTTATTTATTTATATGAGAGAGAGAGAGAGAAAGCATGAGCACAAAGAGGGAGAAGCCAACTCCCTGACAAGCAGGGAGGTCAACCCCAGGCCAGACCCAGGAACTTGAGATCACAACACCAGGACGCCAAGGTGCCCTAGAAACATTTTCTTAAAAAATGAAAAAGCAAGAAGTCAGACAGAAATAATGACATTCTTTCTTTCTTTTTTTTTTTTTTTAAAGATTTTATTTATTTACTTGACAGAGATCACAAGTAGGCAGAGAGACAGGCAGAGAGAGAGGGGGAAGTAGGCTCCCTGTTGAGCAGAGAGCCCAATGCGGGACTTGATCCCAGGACCCTGGGATCATGACCTGAGCTGAAGGCAGAGGCTTTAACCCACTAAGCCACCCAGGTGCCCCAATGACGTTGTTTCTGTAAAGTTACACTAAGTAACTTCTATTTCCCCTTCTACATCTTCCACCCCTTATAAGCAAAACCAATCTCTCCTCTTCCTTCTCAATGTAAAGACAGTAAGGATGAAGACCTTTATGATAATCCACTTCCACTTAATGAACAGTATATAATCATTATGCCATATAGTTAATAAACTTATCTCTTGTGTGTGTGTGTGTCTTTGTGTGAAAATGTAGTAACTATATGGAAAGACTTGCATGAGATGTTTTTGTGTCATCATCATTGTCTAAGCATTCATTATGAAGGACATCATGTATAAGACTAGTATGGGAAGTGGGTGGACTATCCTTACATAGGAATAAGGTAAGTGACATCTGATAGGAAATTAATAATATAATGTATTGGTTTCTCTGCGATGGAACTAGAGGGTATTATGCTTAGCGAAATAAGTCAATCAGAGAAAGACAATTATCATATGATCTCCCTGATATGAGGAAGTTAGGAGGCAACGTGGGGGGTCTGGTGGGTAAGAAAGGAATAAATGAAACAAGATGGGATCGGGAGGGAGACAAACCATAAGAGACTCTTAATCTCACAAAACAAACTGAGGGTTGTTGGGGGGAGGGGGCTTGGGAGAAGGGGGGTGGGGTTATGGACACTGGGGGGTGGTGTGCTTTGGTGAGTGCTGTGGGGTGTGTGGACTTGGCGATTCACGGACCTGTACCCCTGGGGATAAAAATATATGTTTATAAAAAATAAAAAAAAAAAAAGAGACTCTTAATCTCACAAAACAAACTGAAGATTGCCAGGGGGAAGGGGGTAGGGAGAAGGTGGTTAGGTTATGGGCATTGGGGAAGACATGTGCTATGGTGAGTGCTGTGAAGTGTAAACCTGGCAATTCACAGACCTGTACCCCTGGGGCTAATAACACATTATATGTTAATTAAAAAAATTTTTTAAAATAATGTATTGGCTTTCTTACTATCTTACTTTCAAAGAACTATATTATGGTAGGGTATGGCTTTCTCCCTTGCAACTGGAGAAGCCGAGTATAACCTCAGATAAAAATATATGTATTAAATATAACAATGTTTCTACTACTTTATTATGAATATGACTGCTGTATGTCATAAGAACTTTATAACCATTCATTAGTGTATAGGCTAGACTACTGTGAAACAACTGTATTGATTAACTAGGCTAAAATGAAGCAATCATACCATTGCTTCTTCATTATCAATGCATGAACTGTTATACTTGTAAACTGTTTCCCATATTATCTTTTCATTTTTGATGTCTAGTATTAGTAATAAGTATAACATCTACAGTATTTTGTATCATATAAGACAATACTGATGTAGGTACTGACAGATGGTTCATCTTATGAACAGAGGACAGGGGACGCCTGGGTGGCTCAGTCAGTTAAGCCTCTGCCTCTGGCTCAGGTCATGATCCCGGAGTCCCGGAACTAAGTCCTATTGGCAGGGAGGCTGTTTATCTCTTTGCCTGATGCTCCCCCTGCTTGCACTCTCTCTCTGTCAAATAAATAGATAAAATCTTTTTAAAAATAAAATAAATAATAAAAAATTATAAATAAATTATAAAAAAAAATAAGAGGACGTAACACTATCAGTAAATACAGTATAGTACTGTAAATATATCTTCTCTTATTTTAATATTTGCTTTTTGCTAGCATACTTTATCATAAGAAACTATGTAACACATATACAAATATATGTTAAGCAACTGTTTCTGTTATTGGTAAGGCTTTTGGTCAACAGTGGGCTCTTACTAGATAGTTATTATACATTTTTGACCACGTGGGAACCCCTGCGTTGTTCAAGGGTCAACAGTGTATACATTTGCTGTAAGGGACTACAGAGGAATGAGAAGAGGAAAGAAATGATAAATGACGACTTGTGAGTCATTTACAGCAGGGGTACATAAATCAGTCTCACTGTTAGTAGATCTTTCCAGTTAATGGATCTGAAGATAAGTCTCATTTCCAAGGCTTTTTTTCTATTCAGTTTTGTATCTTCAAAACTAAGGGTAGATCTACCCTTTCAGGGTAGTTCTACCATCTACCATTTCTCACATAAGCTATTTAATTAGTAAACAAGAAAAGGTTGCTGTATTTTGTGGAATGCCAGGATTAACCAGTTTGGATAAATTTATTAAAACTAAAAAGTGAATATACAGTACATTATAACTTTATAAAAAAAAGATTTTTATTTATTTATTTTGAGAGAGAGAGAGAGAGACAAAGTGAGAGAGAGCATGAGAGGGGAGGTCAGAGGGTGAAGCTGACTCCCCATGGAGGTGGGAGCCCAATGTGGGACCTGATCCCAGGACTCTGGGACCATGACCTGAGCCCGAAGGCAGTCGCCCAACCAACTGAACCACCCAGGTGTCCCATAACTTTCGCCATATTCAATCATTCACCTAATTTTTAAAAAGATTTTATTTATTTATTTTAGAGCTAGGGCGAGCACAAGCAGGAGGATCAGAGGAAGGGGACAAGCAGACTGCTCTGAGTGCAGAACCCTGAGATCATGACCTGAGCCAAAAATCAAGAGTCAGACACGTAGGAGCCATTCAGGTGCCTCTCATTCATGGTAATTTTTGCTAAGCACCCTGGGCAGTTTCATTTTGTCTGGCTATTAAGTAACTTGTGGATATTCTTCCTTATCAGTGCTGGTTTTCTCAAGCTAGAAGTCAGAAAACTCACTTTCTCAACTTCCCTTAAAACCAGGGTTCAGACATGCGATTTTCCCATCAAATGTATCTGCATAAGACTTCGATTTAAAAGTGAGCAGTATATTGGGGTGCTGGGTGGCTCAGAGGGTTAAGCCTCTGCCATCAGCTCAGGTCATGGTCTCAGGGTCCTGGGATTAAGTCCAGCATCAGGCTCTCTGCTCAGCGGGGAGCCTGCTCCCTCCCCCACACCCCCCCAATCGCCTGCCTCTCTGCCTACTTGTGATCTGTCAAATAAATAAAATCTTAAAAAACAAACAAACAAACTTCTCTTATCTTAAAAAAAAAAAAACTGAGGTTCAAAGAAGCAGAGCTACTAGCATGTCAGATCACAAGATACATCCTATATCCCCTCACAAAACAGAAATGATAGTATATTAACTGCTACAGGACAGGGTAGGTAGAGACAGCAAATGGGAATTAGAGCTCTGCCGATTACTGCATCTGTAATTAAAGTAACAAGAATTTTATTCAAAACTGAAAATCAAGTAATATAAATACTATACAACTATATTTAATTGTATGCTACATACTAAGTATATTTACTAATATTAGGTGGTAGAAGAAATAAAAGGGAGTAAGATGACAAAAGCAGGTTAACCTGCCATTTCTAAAGTAAATAATGGACACTAAAAGACAAAGAGAACAAAGGGTTATTTTATTAAGTTAAAGGGAACTACAACAAAATACAGTCCCTCTATATCTATCTCTATGGCTATATTAAAAAAAAATACCTCATATAAAATAAACCGAACCTATCTGTCACATAAAACATAAAAAATTGGGGGCACTGGCTGGTTCGGTCAAGTAAGCATGTGACTTTTGATCATGGGGATGTGAATTTGAGGTTACTTAAAAATATATGTAATTAAATCATTAAAAATTTTTTTCATATTGAAATGCAAAGTTAAAGCCAACTCCCTGAAAATTGTAAGATGTACGTCCAAAACAAAGTAATTCAGAAGGATTGAACATAAAAAACAAAGATGGGGCACCTGAGTGGCTCAGCTGGATACCCAACTGAGTCTTTTTTTTTTTTTAATTTGAGGGGGGGAGAGAGAGAGAAAGAACAAGCAGCAGGGGAGGGAGAAGCAGACTTCTCACTGAGCAGGGAGCCCAATGTGGGACTTGATCCCAGGACCCTTCGATCATGACCTGAGCCAAAGGAGATGCTTAAACAGAACCTCCGAGGCACCCCTCAACTGACTCTAAGTTAGATTCAGGTCATGATCTCAGCATCACTGGATGAAGCCCCAAGATGTGTCCAGCTTTAAACACAGCAGGGAGTCTGTTGGAGATTCTTTCTCTCCCCACCCCCCACCCCCGCCATTCTCTCTCTTTCTCAAATAAAAAAATAGCTTAAAAAACAAAACCCAAAAAACACAGGGGCACGTGGGTCGCTCAGTTGGTTGAGCATCTGCCTTTGGCTCTGGTCATAATCCCAGGGTCCTGGGATCAAGTTCTGGGTCCGACTCCCTGCTTAAGCGGGGAGTCTGCTTCTCCCTCTGTCCCCAACCCCACTTGTGCTCGCTCTTTAGCTCTGTCTCCCTTTCTCACAAAAATAAATAAAAACCTTAAAGAAAAATTAAAACAACACACCCCAAACCCAAAAATATACAAGACAATACACACAAAATGAAAGCAGAATCAAGATCTTACTTTCAAATGAGGTACAGATTACACTATAAAGCTTTAAAGAAGATAAAGAAAAGCACTTAATAATGTCAATGAGGGCAACTCATGGTATCTAAAAATTTTAATATCTACCATAATCTAGCAGCAACATTCATGATGCAGAAATCAGAGATTTATTAAAATACGGAGATTTGATAAATCATCTCCTATTTAATGACAGATCAAAGAGATAAAAACTAAGACACTGAACACCTCAGTAATATATATATTTATTTATTTATTTTAAAGATTTTATTTATTTATTTGACAGAGAGAGATCACAAGTAGGCAGAGAGGCAGACGGAGAGAGAGGGGGAAGCAGGCTCCCTGCTGAGCAGAGTCCAATGTGGGGCTCGATCCTAGTACCCTGTTATCATGACCTCAACCAAAGGCAGAGGCTTAACCCACTGAGCCACCCAGGTGCCCCATGAACACCTTATTAATATATTAAGGTATGTGGCCTAAAAATAGGAAACACACCTTTTAAAGTACTCATAGAATGTTCATCAAAAAAGGCTGTATTAGGCTATAGAGGAAACCATAATAAATTGCAAAAAGAGATAATTTAAGTAACATATATAAACACAGTAAAATAAAACTAGGAATTAACATTTTTTAAAAAAGATTTTATTTATTTATTTGACAGAGAGAAATCACAAGTAAGCAGAGAGGCAGGCAGAGAGAGGAGGAAGCAGGCTCCCGGTGGAGCAGAGAGCCTGATGCAGGGCTCGATCCCAGGACCCTGGGATCATGACCTGAGCTGAAGGCAGAGGCTTTAACCCACTGAGCCACCCAGGCGCCCCAAGGAATTAACATTTTTAAAGGCTTTTCTATAAATCCGAGACCTTAGAATTTCTAGGGGAAAAATGATAATGACATTATTTATCAATATATACAGGTCAGGAAAAATATATAGGTATAACTACTTAAAGTAATAGAATAATAAGAACAAAGGCCAAACTCTGGATAAATTCTCATACACGTATACCAGGAAATATATTTCCATTTACATAAAGTTCAAAATCATGTAAAATTGGGGCAACTGGATGGCTCAGTTGGTTAAGCAACTGTCTGCCTTCCTCTCAGGTCATGATCCCAGGGTCCTGGAATGGAGTCCCACATTGAGCTCTCTGCTTGGTAGGAAGTCTGTTTTTCCCTCTGCCTCTTACCCTGCTCATGCTCTCTCTCAAGTGCACTCTCTAATAAATAAATAAAACCTTAACAAAAAATAATAAAATAGTCAAAACCATGTTAAAATTAAACAATACATGTTTAGGGATACAAAACACATTGTAAAACCATTTTTAAATCTAAGGGACAATTTAAAACCATTTAAAATCTGGGTGGCTCAAGTCAGGCATCTGACTGGTGATTTCAGCTCAGGTCATATTCTCAGGATTCTGGGATTGAGCCCCACTTCAGACTCAGTGCTCAGTACAGAGTTCCCTCGTATTCTCTCTCTCCTTCTGCCCCCTTGAGCTCTCTGTAATAAATAAAATCTTGGGGAAAAGGAGGGCTGTCAATAAAAGAGGAGATAATATTTCTTGAGTCACTCTATGAAACCAGTATTACTCTTATATAAACATTTCACCAAAAAAACCCTACAAACTAGTACCTCTTATGAATTCAGATAAAAAAATCCTCAACAAAATGCTAGCAAACTGAACTCAGCAGCATATTAAAGGGGTCATACACCATGACCAAGTAAGACTATCTAAGGAATGCAAAGTTGATTCAATACATAAAAATAAATTGATATAATATGCTGTATTAAATAAAGGGGGGAATCCCTATTTGTTCAACAGATACAAAAAGTAACAAAAGCATTCAACAAAATCTAACACCTTTTCATGACCGGAAAAAAAAAAAATCAACAAACTACAAATTGAAGGAACTTCCTCAATCTAATATGGGCATCAGTGAAAAAGCCCTAGCTAACATCATTCTTAAAGGTTAAAGACCAAAAGCCTGCCTTATACAAAGTTCAGAAAAAAGATGTCTGCTCTTGCCACTTCTACTTGACAATATACTGGGAGTTCTAGGTAGGGCCATTCGATACAGGGGAAAAACAGGCATCTAGATTGGAAAGAAACAAAATTATCTTTATTCATAGATGATATGACATGTAATAAATCCTAAAGAATTCACATAACAAACTGTAAGAGCTAATAAATAAGTTTAGGGGCGCCTGGGTGGCTCAGTGGGTCAAGCCTTTGCCTTCAACCCAGGTCATGATCTCAAGGTCTTAGGATCGAGACCCGCATCAGGCTCTCTGCACCTGCCTCTCTGCCTACTTGGGATCTCTCTCGCTGTCAAATAAATAAATAAAAATCTTTAAAAATAAATAAGGAAATAAATAAATAAGTTTAGCAAAGCTGCAGAAAATAAAAGATCAACCAATATATGAAAATCAATAGCATTTTAAAAATAATATTTAGGATTAAATTTAACAAAAGAAGTACAACACTTAACAAATATTGAAAGAAATTAAAGAAGATCTAAAGATGGGGTGCCTGGGTGGCTCAGTGTTGGTTAAGCCTCTGTCTTTGGCTCAGGTCATGGTATCAGGGTCCTGGGATCGAGCCCCACATCGGGCTCTCTGCTCAGCAGGGAGCCTGCTCCACCCCCCCCCCCGCCTGCCTCTCTGCCTACTTGTGATCTCTGTCAAATAAATAAATAAAATCCTTTAAAAAAGGAAGATCTAAAGAGGGATGCCCGGGTGGCTCAGATGGTTAAGCCGCTGTCCTCAGCTCAGGTCATGATCCCGGGGTCCTGGGATCAAGTCCTGCATTGGGCTCCTTGCTCGGCAGGGAGCCTACTTCTCCCTCTGACTGTCGCTCCCTTTGCTTGTCCTTTCTCTCCCTCTTTTTCTGAGAAGTAAATGAATAAAATCTACAAAAAAAGATCTGAAGAAATGGAAAAACATCCTGTATTCATGGATTGAAAGATTTAACATTGTTAAAATGACAATACTCCCAAAATTGACCTACAGATTCAACATAATCCTTATCAGAATCACAGCTGATTTCTTTGTAGAAATTGATCAACTAATTCTAAGAATTGGGAGAGATCAAGACTAGCCAAAACAATTCTAAAAAGTAATAAGGTAGGAAGGCTCACACTTCCCAATAGCAAACTTTACTACAAAGCAACAATAAGCAAGATAGTGATTTTCTTTCTTTCTTTTTTTTGAGATTTGCTTATTTGAGAGAGAGAGAGAGAGAGAGAGAATCCAAAGCAGATTCCCTGCCAAGCAGGGAGAGAGACAGATGCAGGGCTCAATCTCAGGACCCTAAGCTGAAACTAACAGTTGGATGCTTAAACTGCTATGCCACCCAGGTGCCCAAGACCATGATTTTCAACAAGGTTCTAAGACCGTGTGGTGAAGAACAATCTTTTCAAAAAATGGCACGGGGACAACTGGGTAGCCATACACAGAAGAATGAACTGAAACACCTACCAAACATGACATACAAAATTAAACTTTAAAAATTTATTTCAAAAGATAGATCAAAGACTTGAACTTCTTAGAAGGAAACACAGGTATAAATTTTCATGGCCATGGATTGGGCAATGGGTTCTTAAATATGACACCAAAAACAAAAACAATGAAAGAAAAAGATAATGGACTTCATCAATTTTTAAAAATTTGTGCATCAAAGGACATTTTCAAATGAAAAGACAATCACAAAATGGGAGAAAATATTTGCAAATCATGTATCTGACAAGGGTCTCATTTCCAGAATTAACAGAGAGTTCCTATAACAATAAAAGAACAGCCCAATTTAAAAACGAGCAAAAGATCTGAATAGATATTTCTCCAAAATAATAACAAATGGCCAGTAAGTGCAAGAAAAGGTACTCAACATCATTAGTCAGGAAAATTCAAATAAAAATCATGATCAGATACTATTTCATACCCACTAGGATGGCTATAAAAAAATGTAAGTGAGGATGTAGAGAAATAAACTCTCAAACACTGCTGGTGGGAATGTAAAATGGTACAACCACTTTGGAACAGTCTGGCACTTCCTCAAAGAGTTAAACATAGGAGTTACCATATGCCCAGCAATTCTATTCCTATGTAGATATCCAAGAGAACCAGAAAATATATTTATATAAAAACTTGTACAAGATGGTCACAGCAGCACTATTTATAATAGCCAAAGAGTAGAAAAAACCCAAATGTCCATTAATTGGTGAATAATTAAACAGACTATAATATATTCTTCAATGTAATATTTAGCCATAAAAAGGAAATGAAGTACTTACACATGCTATTAACATGAATGACCCTTGAAAACATGCTTAGTAAAGAAGTCAGATATGAAAAGCCACATAATGAATGATTCAACTTATATGAAATGTCCAGAACAGGCAAACCTAGAGACAGAACGTGGCTTTCAGGAAGAGAAGGTGGGGTGAGGAATGACTGCTGAAGAGTGTGGGGTTTCTTTCTGGAGTGGATAATGTTCTGGAATTAGTACTGATGGTTGTACAATATTTTGAATATGCTAGGGTCTTTAAATTGTATATTATAAAATGGTAAATGGTAAATTTTATCTCAGCCAAAAAAAATATATCTGAAAAAGGGAAGGGAAGGGAAGGGAAGGGAATGATAAAACACAAAAATGTAGTGCTTACCCCTGAACAAGGAAGAAATGGAATGCAATCACAGAAATCACTGATTAAGTTCTTTTTCTTAAACTGAGTAGAAGACACACAAGTGTCTGTAGTTATTCTTTCTTTATTAAAGATTTTATTTATTTATTGACAGAGGGGGAGAGAGAGATAGAGACAGAGAAAGAGGGAACACAAGCAAGGGGAGAGGGAGAAGCAGGATTCCTGCTGAGCAGGGAGCCCACCCTAGGTGGGTTTGATCCTAGGACCCTGGGATCACAACCTGAGCCAAGGGCAGATACCCAATGACTGGGCTACCCAGGCACCCCGGTAGTTATTCTTTATATCTTCACATTTTAAAAAAAGATTTTATTTACCTGAGAGCCAGAGAGAAAGAGAACATGTGCAAGCGGGAGGGGGAATGGGGAGAACAGAAAGAGAGGAACAAGCAGACTCTGCGCTGAGTGTGGATTCCAATGCGGGGCTTGATCTCAGGATCACGCCCTGAGCCAAAATCAAGATATGGATGCTTAACGACTGAGCCACCCAGGCATCCCTTATCTTACACATATTTTTAAAATATCTTATTGGTATTTAATAAAATACTTAAGGTGTCAAAAATGGGATTGTATTTCTTCTCCGTTTAAATTTAAACCTATTTAAATTTAGAGCCACACATCTGCAAATATAATGGAAGGTGACATAAATGAGGCAGTGAATGTAGAGACTACTCTTTAAGAAGTTTAGTTCTAAAGACATGTAAAAAGAGAAGACAGTAGACACAGAGAGTGGGAGTCAACAGAGGTTTTTTGTTTGTTTTTTTCCTTCAGTTAGTGGTTCTCTTCCCCCACAAATGTGTGATGTTTACTGGTTAAAGGAAAATAATGAATAATGAGAGAGGCTGCCAACGTTACACCTTTTTTTTTTTTTTTTTAAGATTTTATTTATTTATTTGACAGAAAGAGAGAAAGAGAGTCCAAGCAGTAGGAGAGGTAAAAACAGGCTCCCCGCTGATCAGGGAGCCTGATATGGGGCTTGATCCACAGATCCTGGGATCATGACAAAATGAAATGAAGGCAGACCTTAACTGAGTGAGCCACCCAGATGCCCCAAAGGTTACACCTTTACAAAGATGTAAAGTTCTTTTATAAGATAGAGAGAGGTCTAAGATCCAGAATTCATAGGTAGGAATTATCCTTTAACGGACAGTGAAAAGGGGAGAAAAATTTAAGGACAGGAATATTTGGGTCCTAGTTTGATGGTGGATATTACAGGCATAAATGCACTCTGACCTGATGGTCCACATTTTGTTAAATTTTCTATTAGGAGTAAGAAAAGATAGAGGAAAGACAAGAGCAGTTGAAGAAAGATGAGGGCCCAAGAACCAATGCTTAAGAATGAGAGCTGAGGAGACTAAGTAGGAAATGACATATGGAAGATTACTTGACAGTTCTGAGCCCAGTGAATCAGAACCACTCTCATACTGCACTACAGGTGCAGTAGAAATCCAAGTATTTGTATTGACTGGAGACAGGCTTTGGTTAAATAAGTAGCTATAAAGGGGTGCCTGGATGGCTCAGTGGGTTAAGCCTCTGCCTCTTGCTCAGGTCATGATCCCAGGGCCCTGGGATTGAGCCCCACATCGGGCTCTCTGCTCAGCAGGGACCCTGCTTCCCCCGATCTCTCTGCCTGCCTCTGCCTACTTGTGATCTCTCTGTCAAATAAATAAATAAAAATATTTTTTAAAGAAGAAGTAGCCATGACACAAGAATCAGGAAGAAAAGAGTTGGGATCAAAATGTTGAGGGAAGTAAAAATCTGTGGTGCTTGACAGGTACAAATTAAGGAGGGGCTAAGTTACTAAAGTCAAAGTTCCAAGGTCATGGGAAGGTGAAGAACAAATACAGTGAAATAAATGAGTGACAAGCAGGAAGGGGAAAGAGTTTCACACACAGTAAAGATCTAACAAGATTTCTGTGCATCTGATCAATAAAAGGGAGATAAGTAATTCTTGCTTAACCCAATATGAAGAGTTCAAATGAGAAATAATTTCTTGGGCTGGGGGACAAAAAGAGCCTTAAAATAGAATGCATAATATTAAGAGGCTGTGAACTACTTGGCTATTTCATTCACTCATTCATTCATTCATTCATTTATTTTTAAAATATTTTATTTATTTGACACAGAGAGATCACAAGTAGGCAGAGAGGCAGGCAGAGAAAGAGAGAGAGAGAAGAGGAAGCAGGTTCCCTGCTGAGCAGAGAGCAATGCGGGACTCGATCCCAGGACACTGAGATCATGACCTGAGCCGAAGGTAGCAGCTTAACCCACTGAGCCACCCAGGCGCCCCGGCTATTTCATTTATTATTCACTTGATAGTGTAACTTTTATTTGAAAACAATAAAATGTACTCTTCAGAGTATTTTTTCTTTAAGATTTCATTTATTTACTTGAGAGAGACAGACCACAAGCAGGTTGAGGGTCAGAGGGAGAGGGAGAAGCAGACCCCCCACTGGGCAGGGAGCCCAACATGGGGATCGATCCCCAGACTCTGGGATCATGACCTGAGCCAAAGGCAGATGTTTAACCGACTGAGCCACCCAGGTGCCCCACTTTAGAATATTTCTATTTCTGACATATAACCAAATAAATCTGGTTTTTCCCCTTATTTCAAAGAATGTGTTTGTTCAATTCATATTTATTGAGCAATTATGTGCCAGGCATTATGTTGTAGTATTATTACCGGCAGACAAATAGACAGTCTCTCTTTTCAATGCCATCTCTGCCCAAACAGCAGTCAGACTATAAACAAGTGAAGAAACAAAAATTTATAATTATAAATGATAAAAGACAGTGCTGCAAGAGAATAAGGCAGAGTGGAGGACTTATTTAAACTAGGTAATGAGAGAAGGTTTCAAAGCTAAGTTCTAAAGGATAAAAAAGAACCATGTGAAAGATGATGAAACACAGTATTATAATCATTCAGGGCCTAAGGACAGTGTTTAGACAGAACAAGAAGGTCTAGGTCTGAACATGAAGAACTCCAACATCTGAAGTTTAGGCCGAACAAAAGGGACCAACGAAGGAACCTATACAGAAGCAGCAAGGAAGATAGGAACAACCTAGAGAAGTATGAAATCTTCAAAAGCAAGAGAAAAGAAAACGTTTTAAAGAAAAAAGAATGGTCAATTGTATTCAACAATGCCAAGAAACAGAATATGGAATAAGTTTTAAAAGAGCTACTGGATTTAGCAAACAGAGGTATTTTGTGGCCTTAAATAAAGTGGTTCAGTGAAAAGTGCTAAAGCCAGCCTAACGCGTTATAACAGTGCATAAAGAAAAGGGCAGGGAGAAGAGAACAGGAAAAGAAAAAAGGAACAGAAGGAAGAGGAAGATTTCACTATACTATAATTCTGAACAAAGTAAAATAAAAAGGGGCATCTATCTTGGACTCCTGGGATCAAGCCCAGAGTCAGGCTCCTCAGCAGGGAGTTGGCTTGTCCCTCACCCTCTACCTCTCTCCCTCGCTTGTGTTCTCTCTTAATTCTCTCTCAAATAAATAAAATCTTTAAAACACACACACTTTAACATACAGTTGAACTCAACAAGACAGGGCAATCCCTAGATGCCTGAAGGTGAGCCTTCAGGACCCTGACGAAAGAAAGCTAGTAAGCACTCCTTGTGAAAAGTTCAGAGTCAGGAAGAGTTGTCTCCATGGAGTCCCTGGCTGGCTCAGTTGGTAGAGCTTGCAACTTCTGATCTCAGGGTTGTGAGCTCCAGCCCCATGTTGGGTGTAGAGTTTACTCCTCCCACCCCACCCCCCAAAAAAAGAGTTGTCTCCACCTTTGAAACAGAAACTAGAAAAACTGAACTATCTCATTACCTTCTGTCCATGAAGACACCAAGAAACTCACCATATATTGGTGTGTAAATGGAAAGAGTCATGTATAAGATGTTGGAACTTCAGACCCGTCATTGGTGGACGTAAAGGATTTACACTTTCCACTCACACCAGGAATCCTTAGTTTAGGTATTAACATTTTAAAACACCAGTCCATTAGCAGTTAAAGACCCTATATCTTAGTAAGGGCACATATGAAACTATCTCATAAGCACTCCCTCCAAAATCCAGGTTGCAAGAAATGATGAGATGACAATCAAAACTGCAAGCCACCCAAGGAGACAAACCACTGTGAAAAAGTCAGGAGATGCAACAAACTATAAAAACACATATCATGTGGGTGCCTGGGTGGCTCAGTGGGTTAAGCCGCTGCCTTCGGCTCAGGTCATGATCTCAGGGTACTGGGATCGAGTCCCGCATCGGGCTCTCTGCTCAGCGGGGAGCCTGCTTCCTCCTCTCTCTCTCTCTGCCTGCCTCTCTGCCTGCTTGTGATTTCTCTCTGTCAAATAAATAAATAAAATCTTTAAAAAAAAAAAAAAAAAAAGATTTTATTCATTTATTAGATAGGAGAGTGAGAGAGAGCATGAGAGGGGAGAAGGTCAGAGGGAGAGGCAGACTCCCCATGGAGCTGGGAGCCCGATGCAGGACTCGATCCCAGAGCTCTGGGATCATGACCTGAGCCGAAGGCAGTCACCCAACCAACTGAGCCATCCAGGTACCCCTAGTTTTTTTCCTTTAATCTCTTAATGTGGTTCACTATATGCATTTATAACATTAAATCAATCTTACATTCTTTGCATAACATGGTCATGATATATCCTGAATTGGTTCTGGTATTTGCTAGTGGTTTAAGATTTGCATCTGTGTTTTAAACCAGAGTGTCATTAAGTATCCTTCTTGTCAGTATTTAGAATCAAGGTGGTACTATCTCTCATGAAATGAGCTGGGAGTTTTTCTTTTCAATTCTCTGGAAGATTAGACATTGCTGGTTAAGACTGAACTTATTGGCACGCCTGGGTGGCTCAGTGGGTTAAGCCTCTGCCTTCAGCTCAAGTCATAATCTCAGGGTCCTGGGATCAAGCCCCGCACTGGGTTCCCTGCTCAACGGGGAGCCTGCTTCCTCCTCTCTCTCTGTCTGCCTCTCTGCCTACTTGTGATCTCTTTCTCTCTGTGTCAAATAAATAAATAAAATCTTTAAAAAAAATAAAGACTGAAGTTATTTATTTTATGAATTTTGACAGAACTTACTAGTGAAGTTATTTGGGCTTTATGGAAAGACTTTTTACCATAGATTCAATTTATATAATAGTTTTCTTTTCTCTTTTTAAAGTATACTCTAGCAAGTTCTATTTCTTAGGAATTTGTCCATTTAAACCTAATTTTTGTATTTGGCGGCATGAGTTTAATCGGAAGATTTTTATTTTTTAGTGCTGCCTACTATACCTACAATGTTATCTTCTCACTACTGACACTAGTTTTCTAAGTTCTTTTCTTCCTTAATATCACCAGAAGTACCTAACTTTTGGCTTTGTTTTTTGTTTCATTTCTGTTAACCTTAATTATCTTTTATTACTTCTTTTCTTTTGCATTCTTTGATTTACTTTGCTATTCTTTTCCTAACTTCCTGAGAGAAATGTTTACTTCATTTTCTTTCTCTAAATAGCATTCAAGGCTATATATTTGCTAACACATATGATACTGCTTTAGGTTATCCTACAAGTGTTGATACATAGTATTTGTATCTTTCAGTCCAAAATATTTTCCAATTAGCATTGTGATTTCTTCTTTCACTTACTGGAAACTAAAATAATTTTCTCATAATTTACAGGGGATTTTTCTATCTTTAATTTAAAAAACTGACTGCTGAGGTGCCTGGATGGCCGAGTCGTTAAGAGTCTGAAGCTCAAGTCATGATCCCAGGGTCCTGGGATTGAGCCCCGCATCTGGCTCCCTGCTCAGCCAGAAGCCTATTTCTCCCTCTCTCGTTTCCCATGCTTGTGTTCCCTCTCTCGAGGTCTCTCTGTCAAATAAATAAATAAAATATTTAAAAATAAATAAATTTTTAAAAACTGCTCTGTGGCTTGATTTCAGTTCTTTGAGATTTGCTGATACTTTATGACATGGGTTATTATGGTAGAAAATTTTGTTTAAATTAATGTTCCGCATATTTTCAAAATTTCTGATTTTCAGGCACCTGGGTGGCTCAACTGGTTAAGTAAGCAACTGCCTCTGGCTCAGATCATGATCCTGGCGCCCCAGAACTGAGTCCCACATTGGGCTCCCAGCTCAGGGGGGAGTCTGCTTCTCCCTCTGACCCTCTCCCCTCTCGTGCTCTGTCTCTCACTCTTTCTCAAATAAATAAATAAAATCTTGAAAAAAAAAAGTTTTCTGATTTTCAAAGTGATTGGGTTCACAATTCTATATAATCAGCAGGTGAAATCTGTTAATGTGTTAGTCAAATCTTCCAAAAGTCTTTGCTGAATGTCTCTTCCATTTTTTAAATCAATTACTGAAAGACATATATTAAATCTCCCACTATTGTGATAGATGTAACATTTCTCCATATAGTTCTGTCAGTTTTTATATTAGTTATTTTTTTACAGTAGAACAGATTTTTAAAAATAAATCCCTCTTCCATCTTCCCACTTTAAGGTTCATGATGAAAATCAGTTTCTACATGATAATCTTAACTAAGCCTATTTGATACCTTCAAATTTACCTATTTTATAGTAGAGACTGGGCATAGTACATCTTGAAAGGCATGTTCCTGGTCAGTCTATTTGAAAGCTAACTTATAACATGGTCTAAAACTACAATTTAAACTAATCCCTTAAAAAGGAAAATAGTGATGTTCTCTCTCTCTCTCTCTCTCTCTTTTTTTTTTTAAGATTTTGTTTGTTTATCTGACAGAGATCACAAGTAGGCAGAGAGGCAGCCAGAGAGAGAGAGAGGAGGAAGCAGGCTCCCTGCGGAGCAGAGAGCGGGACTCGGGCTTGATCCCAGAACCCTTTAATCCACTGAGCCACCCAGGCGCCCCCCTCTCTCTATTTTTCTTAAAAAGAGAGAAAGAGCAAGGAGGAAAGGGAGAGGAAGAAAATTTTGAGGAAGCTCCATGCCCAATGCAGAGCCCAACATAGGGCTCAATCTTATGATCTGAGCCAAAATCAAGAGTTGGCTGCTTAACTGAGTCACCGAGGTGCCCCTCAGTTTGTTACTCTTAAAATACCCCACCCACTGAAAACAAAAGCCCTGTCAATAGGTTCAAGTTCCCAAAGGACTCTTAAATAACAATTTTTATTGCTACTACTCCTTACTATGTACAGGCACTGTGTTTCCAAAGACGAATGCGATCATTCCAACAGACTTATGAAGCATTAGCTCTCCAGTTTTTACAACAGCAATACAGGAAACTAACAAAAACCTGAGGCCTACTAATAATCATCACTGAAGATTAAACAAATCCTGTCATAAATAGAGAATCCTTTCACCAAAATGAGTATCACTTTCAGTGTGAGCACCCAACACCAATGAATGGCTTCATTCAGTACCTTGTACTTCTGTCTTAATTCTTCTGTGTCTTCTTTCTCTACTTCTAGGACACGGCGCCGTTCGGTAGCATCTTCAGCATAATCGAGCTTAACAAAAATAAATATAATTAGTCATAATTCCTAAAGTACCCCAACTAGCTATTAAAAAATTATTTATACAACTACAGTATTACATGAAATTAAAAACAACAAAAACTTTGTATTATACTCAGCTACCTCTTACTTCATTCTCACCCCACAGAGAAAAATGTGTGCAAAATAGCTAATTAATCCTATCATGGTGGTAGTTCCGAACAGGCACATTTTTTTTTTTATTGATAACAGACTTTACTTCAATGTTCAATGCCGAAGAATTAGGAGTAAATAAAGAAAATATTTTAGGCAATGAAAAGAAGGTATCACAGCTGACAGCTGTACACAGGTGCAAGGCTTCTACCACAGCAAATATTTTCAGAGTTGAACAACAATGCCTAATGAAATAAGCACCAGGATCTGGGTTTTAAGTCTGATCTTGCCTTGTGGCATAACCCTGGGCAAAACATTCAACTTCCTTAGGGGCATTGTCTGTCACCTACCTGCCTCAAAGCCAGCACTAAATGAGAATGTAAAATATATTTTTTAATTTCCTAAGAAAAATATTAAAACTATATTCTATCTGATAAGTGTATTTTTGTACTGGCATCTGAATTTGAATTAATACCAATTTTAAGTACACCGTTTAAAAAAAAAATTAGCTAACAAGATCAATTTACCTCCATTTCCATGCGACCCATGCCCATGACATCATACTTGACAACAATCGGAATGGGATCTGTTCTCCCTGTAACAGGAACACATAATCAAGGTAAGAGGCAAAGCTAAGCCAACAGTTCACTTTATACATTGGGTTTGGGTGGTTAGAGATCTTGCCTTGGAGTGCAGAGACCAGAAAGCTACAGTGAACCAAACACAAGCCATTCTCACAGCTTACAACCAAACCTACCTCTCCCAGTTTAAGCCCAACTAACCACCTTAGCTAACATTCCAGTTGGGGAAAATTCCAGATTACTATGACAAAATTAAATAAGCAATGCAAAGCACTTCTAAGCAATGGCACCAGGAGATTTAAAATCAAAAACTTTAGAAACTGCTTTTTAAAATGATCCCCAAATAACTTTCCATCAAGAATCACTCTTACTGTTCACGGACACCCTCCCATACACACTTTTAAAACTAGTAATAAATCTCAACTGATATGGTTAAATTTTTAAAAATGCATGGTTTCAAACATGATACAGGAAAACTCTGTAATTGCAATTCAGCATGTCTAATTTTTTTTGTTTTCAAAATTAACTGGGGCTGTGACAACATTTAAATTAAAAGCAATGGTTAGTTGCCCTTAGGAACAAAAACTCATTTTACTTTTAAAACTGGTGCTCTGAGGTCTCATTTTCCAGAGCAGATTTAACACTGGCTACGGCAATCAGTAAGCTGTGAAAAGGACTAGTTGCGAAGAAAATTGACTTTAAACTAATCAATCTATGCTGGAGATTTTTAAAAATGTATATTTAATCCACTCATAACCAGCCAAACAAAGCAAAATGGGGCAGACAAGCACTTTACTACCACAGCTGTTTTACATCACAACTTGCGCTGTTTATTGTGATGTAAGCCCACTGAAAAGAGGACTGACTTACCTTATCCGTTGTACACCTTTAGTGAAAAAACACAATGTTTACTTCCCTCATCATTTCACTCAGGCTGGTGTAAACAATTGTTTTTTTTAAGGGGTTTTTTTTGTGTGTTTTTGTTGTTGTTGTTATACACACATATGTATTATACCTTTGGGCTAAAAAGTTGAGTTTTATCAGGCTAAATCTTAGGTATTACCAAAACCAATTAAAAATAAATAAATGCCATATTCATGACTAGGCTTGGTCCTGGAGAAAAAAGAAAAAACTGTTTTGAAAGTGATTGGCAACCACTTATATCCAGTTGCTCCATATGTGTTTAATTTTTGTCTTTAAAACATAATGAAAAACAAATTCGGAAGTTTACTTATCACCAATATCCCATTACAGTTTTCAAACAATAAATAAGGAGATAATTAAGAATAATTATCACAGTGGAAGTTTAAGTTAATAAAGATCTTTTCATGCCAAGAAAAAAAAAAGGAAAAAAGTTCTAAAATACAGCCTTCTTTTAGAAACTATCAAAGACTGCCAGTTAAACAAAATGAAAATGCATACTACCTTATGCCCAATGGTATAATAAATAAGCAGTGACTGCAATCTTTAGCAAAAGGACCAAATTAAAGACAGGTTATAAAAATGACTTCCTAGGTGTAATATCACTTTCATAACGTCTCAATCAGGGATTTACTGGTAAAATACACAAATGTTCCAATGAAAGAATTGAAAAGAAATGTCAAAGGAATTTACTTTTTTTGGCTTTGGTTTCTTTTTGGTCTGTCAGAATTTGTTTTGCAAGAATCAACGTTTTGGTATAAATTCATTACCTCTGTAAACCCCTGTTCATAAACTCTGCATTAGTACTTTTGCCTTCTAAGGCAGTCAAAGTTTGTTTTAATTTATTTATAAATTGCAGTAGCAAGTGCTAGTGCCCATTACATTGTGGGAAAATCAAGTTTTTGACAGTATTAGAATTTAATGTTTTAACTGATTTTTTTGGCAGTTCTAACACAAACAGATACAACCCTTCTTAACAGTACCCTTTAATGAACAAGGATCAGACAAGTTGCATAAGGAAAGGAAAGGAAAATGAAAAAGACCAAGCAGAAGGATGAAGGCTACAACAGAGAAAGTAAGCCTAACATATTGGTGCACTGATGACAAAAGGAGTAATTCAGTCTGAAAATAAAAAATTACCACTGCTAAGTTTACCATCACCACAACAAGTCCAGGATCATAATGCTGTAAAAAAGAAACACCATTTGTTAGGCAGAAACCATTAGGGTAGGAAACAGGCCTTCTAGCAGGCAGATGGGAAGGGGTAAAGTAACAACTGGTTTGTCCCTCCCCCAATTTCAGCTGAAGAAGAGGAAGGACACTTAGTGCTAGAGCAGTTGTTTTCACACTGGTTGGCCCAGGATGTGGGATTTTTGCACTGCTACTTGAGAACATGTACAACCTCCTCTTTAACAATTCGGTGGGGGCGCGGGGGGGGGGGCTTGAAAGCAAGAGAACTAGCTCTAGCTTCCAATTTCTAATTTAACTATTCATTCTGGTAAATCAGTATTCAGGGCCCCAAATGGGACTTCTCCTTAAAGAAATAACATCAAAGACAGATCAACTGGACAGTGATCATTTCCTTCACTAAAAGAACTCTAAGAGGATTTGTGGATTGGGAAGGGAGTCATCAAGACAATTTCTAAAAAAATATATAAGTAAAAGGTCTGGAAAATAACCTTTAACACTAAGTGCTTAGAAAACTAATGTATATTTGAGTTCTGTTGTGAACTCAAACTGTTATGAATGAATAAAACCCCTGAAGTAGCTTTCCTTTGTTTCCTTTTAATGAAGTCTTCCAGGGCTTGCCAACATCTTTCTTTCTGCATACAACAAAGCCAAGCTTTGAAGGAGACCCGGAACTCCAGAGAAAGTGGCATCAAAATGGCTGTCCCACTTATAATTAGTCCACTCAGAGGTAACTCATCGCAGAAAATAAAGAGTCTGGCTTTAAAAATAATCTGAAGGTACTATAATAACATTTTGGTGACAGAGGGGGAACTATACTTATTGCGGTAAGCACCGAGTACTGTACAGAACTGCTGAATCATGTTGTTCCCCTAAAAGTAGTATATAACACTGTATGCTAATCATACTTCAATTTAAAAAATATATATATATTATATTATATATAAAACATATAGGGGTGCCTGGCTGGCTTAGTTGGCGGAGCACACAACTCTTGATCTCTGGGTTGTGAATTCAAGCCCAACCCTGGGCACAGAGCTTACTTATAAAATATATATATGACGACAACAACAACAACAACAAAACCCAAACAAAAAACAATCTGAAGATGACATTATTGTCTGGGCCAAGCAGTAATTTCTTTCCATTATTAAAGAGGTTCCAGACAAAGAAAAAAATCCTAGTGGGAAAAGACAGAGAACAATATGTAATACAGAAAGAGACTGCAGCTTAAAAACAAAAACCTCTCAAGTTACTCATTTGTGATTAATGATAAATCCTATCATAAAGAACACCACTGCGGAAAACCTGAATAACAATTTACAGTAATGACTTTTCAAAAAGTAGATAGGAACCAAATGTTTGCTAGTATGATATTCTCTAGAAAACTCAACTTTTTTTTGAAAAATAAATTGAACTGGGGTGCCTGGCTGGCTCAGTTGGTAGAGCATGTGACTCCTGATCTCAAGGTGGTAAGTTTGAGCCCCATGTTGGGTACAGAAGTTATTTAAAAATAAAATCTTTTAAAAAATAAAAATTAAGGGACGCCTGGGTGGCTCAGTTGGTTAAGCCGCTGCCTTCGGCTCAGGTCATGATCCCGGGCTCCTGGGATCGAGTCCCGCATCAGGCTCCTTGGTCGGCAGAGAGACTGCTTCTCTCTCTGCGTCTGCCTGCCTCTCTGCCTGCTTGTGTGTTCTCTCTCTCTCTCTCTGGCAAATAAATAAAAATCTTTAAAAAAATTAAAATTAAAACTAAAAAAATAAATAAAGAGGCTGTTAAAAGAAAGAAAGCAAGCAAGCAAGCAAGAAAGAGGGTGCCTGGGTGGCTCAGCAGGCTAAGCACCAGCCTCTTGATCCCAATTCAGGTCCTGACCTCAGGGTCATGAGTTCAAGTTGGCCTCCATGCTGGGTGTGCAGCCTACTTTAAAAAGTTAAAAATTAGGGACGCCTGGATGGCTCAGTTAGTTAAGCTTCTGGGTCATGATCCTAGGGTCCTGGGATCGAGCCCCATGTCCAGCTCTCTGCTCAGTGGGAAGCCTGCTTCTCCCTTTCCTTCTGCCTGCTGCTTTGCCTGTTTGTGCCGTCTCTATCAAATAAATAAATAAAATCTTTAAAAAAAATTAAAAATTTAAGAAAATTTTAAAGGGCCACCTGGGTGGCTTAGTGGGTTGGGTGGGTCATGAGCCCCACATTAGGCTCCCTGCCCAGTGGGAAGTCTGCTTCTCTGTTCCTCTCCCTGCTTGTACTCTCTCACTTGCTCTCCCTTTCCAAAAATTAAATTAAATTAAAAATTTAAAAATAAAAATACACAAAAGCCAATTAAAAATAAAATAATAAAATAAAATAAAATGAACTAAATCCAGGTTCCCTAATTGTTTCCTTTAAAGGAGGAAAATATTTCTTAAAATCCATAAAATTAAGAACATTTTGTTGTTTATTTCACTCCAAAAGACACAACTTCCAAGAGAACAGTACACACTTTCCTTAGAAGAAATTGTCCTCCTCAGCCAAAGATTAATAAATACTAGGACTGTGATCTACTAGACAACTGGAGGAGGGGAGGAAAAAAAAAAAGAAAACACACCAGACCTAGAGAACACATCAGGCCAATACTGATGTATTCATGTGATGGAAAAACAAAACAAAACAAAACACTGGTGTTCTTATTTTCTAAATCAAAACCTTAAATATATATACAAATATTGAATCATTATGTACTATACCTGAAACTAATACTCTGCATGACAATTATAACTCAGCAAAAAAATTACAGTAAATTTTTTACTGCAGTAATTTAAGTATTTATTTTATTTGAGAGAGAGAGAGTGAATGAGCATGAGCGGGAAAGGGGGTGGGTGTGGGGACAGGCAGGATTAGAGGGATAAGGAGGCTCCCCACTTAGCAGGGAGCCCGACACTGGGCTCCATTGGAGGATCCCTGGTTCATAACCTGAACTAAAGGCAGATGTTTAACCAACTGAGCCACCCAGGTGACCACCCCACCAAAATATTTTTCTAAAGAGAAGGAAAAAACTTCACATGTTTCATTAACCAACCCAAATTGTACTTGGTATATTTTAAAAGGTAGTTTTACTTCTACTTATACGACGAAAGTACGACATGTTTGTATATAAATATGCATCTCTTGGGGTGCCTGGGTGGCTCAGTGGGTTAAAGCCTCTGCCTTAGGCTCAGGTCATGATCCCGGGGTCCTGGGATCGAGGCCTGCATCGGGCTCTCTGCTCGGTGGACAGCCTGCTGCCTCCTCTCTCTCTCCCTGCCTCTCTGCCTACTTGTGATCTCTGTCAAGTAAATAAATAAAATCTTAAAAAAAAAAAAAAATGCAGGGGCACCTGAGTGGCTCAGGGGGTTAAGCCTCTGCCTTCGGCTCGGGTCATGATCTCAGAGTCCTGGGATCGAGCCCCACATCGGGCTCTCTGCTCGGTGGGGAGCCTGCTTCCCCCCACCCCGCCTGCCTCTCTGCTTACTTGTGATCTCTATCAAATAAAGAAACAAAATCTTTAAAAAAAAAAAAAATGCATCTCTTGCAAATATGTGAAGCTACTACTATGACTTATCATAACTGAAGAGAAAATAAGGCCAAATATAAAAATTCACTGACTATAGCCACCTTGTTTCTGAGAAAATCCCCATGAATCGGTTTTGATTTGAAAATAGAGATGGACTAATCTAAGAAACTGGCCCAAAGAATTGGACTGAAGAGAATACTTTTTCGAGAAACACTATTTTTAGAGACAAACTCCAGGAACAGAATAACTGAGAAGGAAATATTTAAAAAAAACCATAATTTGGTAATCAGTGACACTTCAAAAGCATATGATTTCCCCACAGAAGCAGATTAGAAATGAAGCTTCCAAAATAATTAAAAGACTGGTTGGACAGTCAATAGATATATAAGAACACCTCAATTTCTTTCTGCTGTCTTTCCCCTTACTAAGATTGAGTCAAGAAATGATTCATTACAAATATTTACTGAACTGCTACTACATTGTTGGAAGGCACTGGGCATATGGCAGTGATCAACACAAAGTTCTAAACCCCCATTAATTACCAATAATTAAACAAAATAATCTTACCTACTTAAATTTCTGGCATGGGGGTGGGGCAGAACATTTATAGAGCCAGTGCATATACCTGAGAATACTTAAAAATATCTGATGTTCTCTTACGGTGTCGAAAATAGTTTTAAAAGACTGATCATAATAAAGCAGAAATAAATATAAAAGCCATCAAAGTCACAATATCCACTTCAAAAAGTGGCCACTAAACTAATTAAGTCCAAGAGCCTGTCCTGGCATCTTTAAATCTGTTTCTTACTTTTAGAAACTCAAATACATGTACGAAATATTCTCTGATTTGCAAAACTATTCAAAATAGGACTCTTAGTAGCCTACATTAATGCATCGAATATAATTTCATTTATTGAAACAGTGATTACACACAACTCGCACAAACAGAGTGAAAAATGGTACATCTATTTCCAAGCCAAAGTGTCACTTTGGAAAATTTCTCCTGAAAATAAGTCTTCAGTACCATGAAAACAATGATTAATTTCAGCATCATTTAAGTATTTTTTCTTAGTAACTATAATATGATAAATGCTACCTCCCTGAAACACTAACTAGAAACATCAAGAACATTAACTATTCCCAACAGAGTTTCTAAGAGTTGTTTTTTTTTTTTTTTTTAAGATTTTATTCCCTTATTTGAGAGAGAATGAGAGAGAGAGAAATCAGGAGCAGGGGGAAAGGGAGAAGCAGGCTCCCCTTTGAGTAGGGTGCCAGACACGTGGCTCGATCCCAGGACGCCGCTCATGATCTGAGCCGAAGCCATATGGTTAACTGACTAAGCCACTCAGGCACCACTATCGCCCCCACGCCCTGAGATCCTACGGTTTCAAAAAAAAAAAGAAAAAAGAAAAAAAAGACTTCCTACTCAACAGAATTCAAATTCTCCAGTACAGAACTAACTACATTCTTGCCATAGCCAGTTTAGTGATCTATACAACAACCTATATAATTTGATTTTCAAATACAAATGTTTTCTAAGGGCACAGAAATTTGACTATGACCTAAAGAATTCCCATCCTCCATCTTACCAAGGTATCAGATCTGGCTTCCTAAGATAAAAAATAGTTCAATTTTAATCACATAGCCTAATATTACTGAACAAGGACAGAGAAAAGGCAAAAAAGCATTACCAATGAATATGTTATGGAATCAGAATGTTAAATCTGAAAAGGATTCAGGGAATTCAAGGGATGATATGAGATACTCAAGCCCTTAGAAGAGAATAATAAAGGGAGTGCATGAGGTGCTTTTAATTAAAAAGTAAATAAATAAATTACCTAAAGAAATATACTTTTACTCCAAGTAAGATTGTTTTAGCTAAAATTATACCAACTCATTGAAGGCTATCTCATACTAACCATAATGTAAAGATCAATTTATTTTTTAAATGGGAAAACCAAGGGGCGCCTGGGTGGCTCAGTGGTTTGGGCTGCTGCCTTTGGCTCGGGTCATGATCTCAGGGTCCTGGGATCGAGCCCCGCATCGGGCTCCCTGCTCCGCAGGAAGCCTGCTTCCCTCTCTCTCTCTCTCTGCCTGCCTCTCTGCCTACTTGTGATCTCCGTCTTTCAAATAAATAAATAAAATTTTAAAAAAAAATGGGAAAACCAATTTAATAAATACAATTTCGGGGGGCACCTGGGTGCTTCAGTCAGTTTAGCATCGGACTCCTGATTTCGGCTCAGGCTGTGATCTCAGGGTCGTGAGATCAAGCCCCACATCAGGCTCCATGTTAGGCAGGAGCCTGCTTGGGGTTCTCTCTCTCCATAAGCCCCTTCACCTCCCCTGCCGAGCAGGTACACATATTCTCTCTCTCTGAAAACAAAACCAAACCAAACCATGCATACATACAATTTCAGGTTAAAATAACAAAACAAAAACAAAAACAAAACAAAAAAACATGGGGCTCAATGGGTACGAGAAAAAGAGTATTAGGTCCTTAGTTTTAAAAAAATGTTGGGGGGCGCCTGGGTGGCTCAGTGGGTTAAAGCCTCTGCCTTCGGCTCAGGTCATGATCCCAGGGTCCTGGGATTGAGCCCCACATCAGGCTCTCTGCTCAGCAGGGAGCCTGCTTCCTCCTCCCTCTCTCTCTGCCTACTTGTGATCTCTATCTGTCAAATAAAATCTTTAAAAAATTAAAAATTAAAAAAAATGTTGGGTATCACTTCTGTGCACTGAGTTTCACTTATGCTTGTATCCCGAGTAATTGACACAATATCTGGGATACAGTCATGTTCAATTAAAAAGCATTTGTTTACTCAAAAGAATGAACATGTTCATAGCGGGTCTAGAACTTATTCAGGTCTATGTATTTGGTCATCATAGTGCCCTCTGCTTCATGCCATGAAACTGTGGTAATTTAAGTGTCTTGTACATCAAGTAATTATTTCATCAAATAGAACACAGGACTATGTTACCTAGGCCTTCATATCTCAAAAAATATGTACGTTATCATAAAAAAAATTTGAATTTTGCATTACTTAGAGACTTGTTCAATTGGTTTTATCTACTGTCATTCATTAGCAATCAAGAAGAAGGCATTAGGGGCACCTGGGTGGCTCAGTGGGTTAAAACCTCTGCCTTCGGCTCAGGTCATGATCCCAGGGTCCTGGGATCGAGCTCCACATCGGGCTCTCTGCTCTGCAGGGAGCCTGCTTCCTCCTCTCACTCTCTCTGCCTGACTCTCTGCCTACTTGTGATCTTTGTCTGTCAAATAAATAAATAAAATCTTTTTAAAAAAAAAGAAAGCATTACATGTTTAAGGAGTTAGACTTAAGGCTTGCTTCAATATTTTTTAAGCTTGCTTGCTTATTTATTCTTTCCTTCATTTATGTCATCTCTACACCCAACACGGGGCTCAAATCCATTCACTCGTTCATTTATTCATTCCTTCATGTAATCTCTACACCCAACACGGGGATCAAATTCACAACCCTGAGATCAATATTCTGACTGCACCAGTCAGGCACTCTGGCTCACTTCAATTCTTCGCAAGTGGAAAATATCTGAGTAGACAGTATCTGGAGGAGTTATGTAGACAGTAGCCAGTCCTATGGCATACAACAATCCAACACCTCCTTAGAGCTGTATTCTCTTACTATTGGTTGAGTTTCCTATAACTACCTTGAGAATTTTTTTTTACAATTCCAGGATCCCTCAAAAATCCAAAAAAGACTTTCCAGCTTCATTTAAACTGTTCCTCCTTTACTTTCAACATTAACCCTCTCCCCAGTTCAACTTTAAATATTTGTTTTCCTGTATTTTTCTAGGAACTCCCTAAAAAGGCTGGGTTACAAAATCGCAGTTCTCCAATAAGAAACTATTTCTAAACCTCGGTGTCACCTTTGACAGCCAGAGCCTGTGTCTCAGCAGGCTCCCCTGCAAAATGGATATTATCCTCACTTTCAGGTTTGGTATGCAGATTGAGAGGTAACAAATAGAAGATGCTTTGGAAACTATAACTCACTATGTAGGATGTTGAACTCTAAACCAATTATCTCCTTAAGGCTCCAGAAATTTTTTAAAAATTAAAAAAAAAAAAATTTTTTTTAAAGGAAAGAAAATTTTAAAAAATCAATTTGCTTTTTCATTTCCAAATTTTTAAAGAAGATTCTATTTATTTTTTTGATGAAAAGAGACACAGTGAGAGAAGGAACAGAAGCCGAGGAGTGGGAAAGGATGAAGCAGGCGTCCGCTGAGAAGAGAGCCCTACTCAGGGTTTGATCCTAGGACTCTGGGATGACGACCTGAGCCAAAGGCAGACCCCTAACGATTGAGCCATCCAGGTGCCCCTCCAAATTTGGTATTTTTAAAATAAAATGAATGATACTCTAAAATAGAAGCCGTGACAAATTATAATGTTTTACATGCAGTTTGGTGATAATGAAACAACTCTATCTGCAGATGGCAGAAAGTTATTATCCAGGATCAATAACCAAAGAATCATCTAAAAATGTTTCCCATATACCATTCCATTAACAAAATGAGACTGAGTATGAAAAATGATGTTAACATAAATATTAAATCCAAGCCAAAAGAATGAACCTAAAGAAGGATAATTTTAGGGGTATCTAGGTGGCTCAGTGACTTGAGTGTCTGCTTTCTGCCCAGGTCATGATCCCAAAGTTCTGGATGGAGCCCTGAGCCAGGCCCCCTACTCAGTGAGGAAGCTGCTTCTCTCTCTCCCTCTGCCCTTTTCCCCTGCTCATGCTCTCATGTACTCTAAAATAAATAAAAATTTTAAAAAACAAAACTAAATTTTAGCAAAACCTTCTCCAAATTAAATATATAGTTCAAATCACCTAAGAAAATATATTTAATTAAAATAAAATCGAGAAAATTAAACATTTTGTCAGGATGTTTACTATTTGACTATTACTGCCACCTGGAAGAAAACAGCAGCTATGTATGTGTACTGGAGAGCAAGATTCTAATCCACTGTGTATCAAATTAGTAATACATGAAGTCCTCAAGGAATATACAAATAAATTCAGAATGTCAAGTAGATTGAAACTGAAAAATCCCTGATTTCCTTTGTAGTCTCTACTAAGAGTCCAGAGATCCTAGGTCATCCCTAGAATTTCTCTTTTTTTCTTTCTATTTTTTTTTAACAATTGTAAAAATCTATGATTCCATACAGTTTTGAAAGCAATTTTGTCTCTTCTTAGTTCCTATTTATCAAATACTGGTTCAGTAATGAATTTTTATATTTTCAATTATTTCTACCTGATTGGATGATTTTACTTACAAGGAATCATGATCACTATATACTCTATATTGCTCATTTTAAAAGTTTCTTGGAGGGGCACCTGAGTGGTGCAGCCCATTAGGGGTCAGACTCTTGGTTTCTGGTAGATCATGATCTCAGTGTCTTGAGATCAGGCCCCCAGTCAGGTTCCATTCTTAGCGCCAAGTCAGCTTGAGACTCTCTCTCTTCTACCCCTAACCTCTCCTCCTGTCTGTCTAAAATAAATAAATCTTTAAAAAAAAAAACTTTCTTGGACACTTTCCTGCCCAAGTTAGAAACCCAGTTTCTACATAAACCAGTTTCATTTTAATAATGCAATTTAAATGGGCGCCTGGGTGGCTCAGTGTGTTGAGCCGCTCCCTTCGGCTCAGGTCATGATCTCAGGGTCCTGGGATCGAGTCCCGCATCGGGCTCTCTGCTCAGCAGGGAGCCTGCTTCCCTTCCTCTCTCTCTGCCTGCCTCTCTGCCTACTTGTGATCTCTCTCTGTCAAATAAATAAATAAATAAATCTTAAAAAAAAAAATAATGCAATTTAAAAAAAAAACATGTGAATTAACCGAGTGCAAGAAATCCATAATACGGTAGAGGAAACAATATAAATCAGGCTAAGGATAAGACTATTAAGAAAAATAAACAGCATTACACTAATTCAGACCCAAAATCACTAATAAAAGAAAAAGAGTAAAAGAACCAACTGTCTAACCTACTTGCTATAGTGAAGGTAATTTTCTGAGAAGCCTATTTTATTCACATGGCCCAGAGCAAAATTCTTTGGGGGAGCTTGTTCACAATGTAATCTCCTGGGGCACCTGGGTGACTCAGTTGGTTAAGTATCTGATTCTTGATCTTAACTAAGATCTTGATTTCACAGTTTTATGTTCAAGCCCTGTGTTGGTTCCACGCTGGGTGTGAGGCCTACTTAAAAAAATAAATACAAAATAAAAAAACAAAAAATAAAATGTAATTTTCTAAACCCTACACCAGACCCAATGAGTTGTGCTGGTTGGGAACCTACATTTTTAACAAGCACCCAAGTGATTCTGCCGCTCATTAGAGTTTGAAACCATTAAGTTTAATGGAAAAAGTACTGGAGTAGAGGTCAAAAGACTTGTGCATTTACAAACACAGCTCTTAGCCTTAGCAGCTGACCATGGATAAAGTTTCCCACCTACTAAGTGGCATTATCTCCCACCTTACATACTGAGGAGGAAAATGAGATTGAATACAGGTATAAAACTTATATACCATCATGTTCAATTCCCTAGACCTCCAAATCTTTAAAATATGGTATACTGAGGGTATAGCAAGGAAACACTGCTTACTAGTCACAGAGCTCAAATTCAAACCCATGTCAAATTTCAAAAGCAATCATAACTGGTAACCTAAAGTGAGTCAAATTTAGGTCTTCCATATGTTTTGTTTATCCCAAATTATTTAAAACTTTGAGCCAATATTTATCAAACAGGGAATTCACCCCCACCCACAAAAAAGAAAGATAGATCTAGACTTCTGGTTCCTTTTAAAAAATTCAGAAGTTCTGGGGTGCCTGGATGGGTCAGTCAATTGAGCTTCTGACTCCTGATTTGTTTTTTAAAATATTTTATTTATTTATTTGATAGAGATCACAAGTAGGCAAAAAGGCAGGCAGAGAGGGAAAGAGGAGGAAGCAGGCTCGCCGCTGAGCAGAGAGCCTGATGCGGGGCTCGATCCTAGGACCCGGAGATCATGACCTGAGCTTAAGGCAGAGGCCTTAACCCACTGAGCCACCCAGGTGCCCCTGACTCCTGATTTTGGCTTGAGTTGTGATCTCTGCAATTAAGCCTCATGTGTGGGGGCTCTGCCGTCTGTGGGGAGTCTGCTTGAGATCCTTTCTCCCCTGCCCAACATGTGTGCGCACTCTCTCAATCGCTATAACAAATAAACCTTTTTTTAAAAAGGCACCTGGGTGGCTCAGAAAGTATGCCTGCCTTCAGCTCAGGTTATAATCCCAGGGTCCTAGGATCAAGCCCGACATTGGGTTCCCTGCTGTGCATGAGGCCTGCTTTTCCCTCTTCCTCTGCAGTGTTCTCACTCTCTCTCAAATAAATAAAATCTTTAAGAAACCTTAAAGTGCCAGCAGAGACAAATATAAAGTATGAGAAATAAAAAGGGATCAGGTGCCTGGGTGACTCAGTCGTTAAGCAGTTGCCTTCGGCTCAGGTCATGATTCCAGGGTGCTGGGATGCAGTCCACAGAAGTAGGCTCCCAGCTCAGCGGAGAGCCTACTTCTCCCTCTGCCTGCTCCTTCCCCTACTTGTGCTCTCTCTCTGTGTCAAATAAATAAATAAAATCTTTTTAAAAAAGGGGGGGGGGGATTAGAATATAAGACAGAAGTTACAGTATTTCCCCCTGCTGGACACCGATTACCAAGCATCCCTAAAAACATGGCTAAAGTTCTTACCACTCGATCTAGCCTTAAGTTTCTACTGACTATACACAAATTTATGTTAATCATGAATAATATATATAACCACTTTAAAAGCCTTAAAAAAAAATCACATTCACGGCTATCTTCAATTTTTTTGGCCAAAATAACTATCGTTATCTCAATTCTGTAATACTTGCATTTCTCACCACCATCGTTATCTTTCCAGAGCAGAGAAAGATAAACGAATGCAAACTTTAGGTACACTACAACACAAACTTTAGGTACACTACACAAACTTTAGGTACACTACAACATATTGATTAAAAGCATAGTTTTGGTACAAGTATTCTATCACTTATTTGCTATAAGGTCTCGGGCAAAAGCACTGCTCATAATGTCAATTTCCTCATCTAAAAAACAGGAATAACATCTATGTGAAAAAAGATTTAAATCAGATAATCCATTCGCAAGCACTCACTGGACACTTAATAAATGCTAGTGGCTATTATAAAGGATTAACACTAAAGCCAGCGAACAAGAGCTTGCCAGTCAGACATATGCATGAAGTAACTATACACTATGCTTCTTGGTTCATTTATCAACCTTCACATCTTCATATCTTTGTCTTCTTTTCCATTTCCATTGCCACCACTCTATTCTAAGTCCTCATCAACTCATACCCGGACAACTTTCTAAACAGTCTTCCACTCATCTTCAGACATACTTCGATCATACTAGCATTTAACTTCTACCACAGATGTCCTGGCTGGTGTACTGGAAAGAACAAGAGATCACAAATCAGAGAATTTGGGGCGAGGTTTCAGCACTATGACAAAGACATTCTGAAACCATAAACCTAACATTTCTCCATCTGTAAAATGAATTTTATTTTATTATTATTTTTAAAATTATTTATTTATTTGACAGAGATCACAAGTGGGCAGAGAGGCAGGCAGATAATGGCGGTGGGGAAGCAGGCTCCCCACTAAGCAAAGAGCCGGATGCAGGGCTAAATCCCAGGGACCTGAGCCAAAGGCAGAGGCTTAACCCACTGAGCCACCCAGGCGCCCCCTAGTGTGTGAGTCCTGGTATAAATCTGACTTGATTTCTTCTGGATGGCTACCCAGTTGTCCCAGCATCATACAACGGCCCATCTAATCATCGGTTTCAGATACCACTTGTATCATATAAAAAAGTCCTTGTATACATTTAGATCTATTTCTAGATCTTTTGTTTTCTTAAGATTTTTTTTTAAAGATTTTATTTATTTATTTGACAGAGAGAGATCACAAGTAGGCAGAGAGGCAGGCAGAGAGAGAGAGAGGAGGAAGCAAGCAGGCTCCCTGCTGAGCAGAGAGTCCTATGCGGGACTCGATCCCAGGACCCCGAGATCATGACCTGAGCCGAAGGCAGTGGCTTATCCCACTGAGCCACCCAGGCGCCCTTAAGATCTTTTTTTTTAACGATTTTAATTTATTTATTTGACACAGCAAGGGAGGAAACACAAGCAGGGGGAGTGGGGAAGAAGCAGGCTCCCCATTGAGCAGAGAGCCCAACGCAGGGCTCAATGTAGGGCTCGATTCCAGGACCCTGAGATCACGACCTGAGGCTTAACCCACTGAGTCACCCAGGTGTCCCTGTAAAATGAATTTTAGATAAAATTATCTTTAACATCTTTTTGCTATGAAAGTCTCTCCTCTGAACAAAAACTGCCTTCGGCTTACAAAATAAAACATTAAACTGGAGCAGTATTAAAGCCTTCTGCATTCAGTGTGGGTAGTTAAAAGCAGTTTTGAAATGTAGAAGAAAAAAAAAAGGTTTGCATTCTGACACCCTTGTTTACTGGCCGCTTATTCTTGAGCAGCTTACTAGGTTTCTCTAAGTCTCAGTTTATTCTGCAAAATGAGAGTAACAGCAATCATCTCATAGACTTGCTGTAAGAACTAAATATTTGTTAAGTGCTTAGCACATAGTCAACAGTCAGTAAGTTATCTGATTTGTGCCTATTCAAACCAATTTCCCATAACTGCCTTCTACTTATGGTTTCCAAGCTGCTCTTGGAGACCTAGAACTCTGCTTCAACCAAAAAAACTGTGTCATCCACCAACTCCCATCCCACCTTTCATATATTAAGGTTCAACCTAAAAAAAAAATATTTGGAGAGGATATTCTAAAAATAGTATGATGGGACGCCTGGGTGGCTCAGTGGGTTAAGCCGCTGCCTTTGGCTCAGGTCATGATCTCAGGGTCCTGGGATCAAGCCCCGCATCCGGCTCTCTGCTCAGCAGGGAGCCTGCTTCCCTCTCTCTCTCTCTCTCTGCCTGCCTCTCCATCTACTTGTGATTTCTCTCTGTAAAATAAATAAATAAAATCTTTAAAAAAATATGAAAGGTAGACGGGGGATGAGGTAACTGGTGATGGGCACTAAGGAAGGCACGTGATATAATGAGCAATGGTGTTACATGCAACAGATGAATAACTGAACTCTACCTCTGAAACTAATGATACACTTACTACATGTTAATTAGCTACATTTAAATAAAATAAATTATAAAGAAAAGAAAATAAATAAAAACAGTATGAAAGTTCTATGGGCATTCCCTACTCCAGCCAGCCATGGAGTAATCACCTTGCATACATCAGTATCTCCTGTCTTTGGTAATATTCACTCCTCCCTCCTCAAGACTTCATTGTGTCATTCCTCATTCTGAGGACTTATACCATTTACTCTAAGAATCCTCCTCCTTAACTCCTAAAATGAATAGCAAACTCGATGAGTAAGGGCAGTATCTTATAATACTATGTATACTCTTTATTATGGTCTCTTGAATGAAGTAAATATTCAATAAATGTGCAAATAACTCCATGTAATTCTTCACCAATGTCTCCTTCAAAGTAATCTACCATGATAACATCCAATCTGCTTCTGTAACTAGTTCACTTCTGTAACTAGTTCACTTTTTTCTTGGTTAAAAAAGCGGGCTGTGGGGGGTGGCGCTGGCTGGCTCAGTCAGAAGAACACACGACTCTTGGTCTCAGGGTTGTGAGTTTAAGCACAGGTTAGGTGTAGAGATTACTTAACAAAATCTTTTAAAAAGATATATAAATATAATAAAAGTTTACCTAGATTCACTTAAAAAAAAAGGGTACTGGAATGATAAAATAGCTTTCTGCATTTAACTGTTCCAAATTTTCATTTTAAAAACTTGCCACTTCTTTTCTAATTATTTTGCCACAAACTTAACACATATTTAATGTCTTCTGATGTATCTTTTAAATGTGACTATCTCTATACATAGAAACAAGTAGTCCTATACGTCTATCCTCCCCCAACTACTCTTATTTCCAGTTACCAGCTTTTTCTGAGAAAAGGTATACATATAGGAACATTGATTTCAAAGTCATGCTTATACTTGAATGGCAGAGACTCAGTACCTATGACCTTTCCAAAACTGTTCCTTCATTTATGAAATGATTATACTAATAATATTTCATTAAGTGGAACATACAAAACATTTAGATTTTAAATCAATGTTTGGCACATAATATGTACCAAGCATAATTTCCTTTTCCCAAAGGAAAATAAATTTCAAAGGGAAACTAATATAAAATGACAACAACTTAGATTTTACAAAGACTCTACCCACAAAATTTATCTATGTCATTATACTATTAAAGCTTATGGATGCCTGGCTGGCTCAGGAGAGCAGAGCATACAACTCCTGATCTTAAGGTTGTGAGTTTCAGCCCTACACGGAGTACAGAGATTGCTTAAAAATAAAATTAAAAAAAAAAAAAAAAAAAAAAAAAGGAAAACTTATTTTTCTCATCCAAAGAATGATTTTTCTTAGAAAGTTAGTGAAGATCAACAATCTAGTTTAACAAAAAGGTCTATTTTTTTTTCTTTTTCTTTTTTTTTGTTTTTTAAGGGAGGGCGTGGGAGGGTGGAGAATCTTGAGCAGGCTCCATGCCCAGCACAGAGCCCAATGCTGGGTTTGATCTCATAGCCCTGAGATAATGACCTGAGCTGAAATCAAGAGTCAGTGCTTAACTAAATGATCCACTCAGGCACCCCAAATCTAAAATGTAATACTATGTATTTCTATTCTGTGCTATTGAATCCAAGTCTAGTTTTCCTTCAGTCATAAAATGTAGTAAGAACACTGTTATTACTAATACAGACCCTACCCACCTATATTCACCATTTATTTGTTAACTGAAAATAGAACAGGGATGGGGGGGACATATACATGAAAACAAACAACACACCCTACTTTACAACTCTGCTCTAATTTTGCCTACTCTTTTTCAAAACAATTTTCTCTATATACATATTTTTAAAGTAAGCTCCATGCCCAGAGTATAGCCCAACATGGAGCTTGAACTCACGACCCTGAGATCAAGACCTGAACTGAGATCAAGGGTTAGATACTTAACTAACTGAGCTACCTAGGTGCCCCAACGTTTGTATTTCTAAATAGCAATGTAAGTAGGGGTGCCTGGGTGGCTTAGTCAGTTAAGCATCTGCCTTTGGCTTGGGTCATGATCCCAGGGTCCTGGGATGGAGTCCCACGTGGGGCTCTCTGCTTAGTGGGGAGTCTGCTTCTCCTCTCCCTCTGTCTGCTTCTCAGCCTGCTTGTACTCTTTCATTCTCTGTCAAATAAATTTTTAAAAAATCTTAAAATAAATGAACAGCAATATAAGTGTATCAGTTTTAAAAGGATACAATAAAAAGCAACTCAGTTTCCCTCAGAGTGTGCATTTACAAGGATTTTTCTCTGCACAGTCAAGAAAATACAAACATAAATATATAGGTATACCTCATAGGATGTACCTGTTGAAGGTTTCGTACTGGAATGCTTCAGTTCATGGCTCTCAACACGATATATTCAGCCAAAGATTTTATATAGTAAAATATTTACATTTCATTCTCAAAAATCTAATTTGGCATTTTAAAGAAAAAGGTATGTGAGTAATCTAGAACTACATTTCACATACACCAGAATTTTGGAAAAGCTTAAGTGTCAACAAAAGGGACAGACATGTTACTATACAACCATATTAATTACTTGGCAATAAAGAAGAAATGTTTAAGCCCTTTATATCCTAGCAATTAAAAATATTTTATATTTATATATTTTTTGGTATTTATTTTTTAATAATATTTTTATATATTTATTTGTCAAAGAGAGCACACGCAGGAGGAACAGCAGGCAGAGGGAGAAGCAGGCAGGATTCAATCTCAGGACTCTGGGATCATGACCTGAGCCAAAGGCAGATGCTTAACCAACTGAGCTGCTTAACCGAATGAGCTACCCAGGTACCCCCCTGGCAACTTTTTTTTTTTTTTAAAGATTTTATTTATTATTTATTTGACAGAGAGAGATTACAAGCAGGCAGAGAGGCAGGTAGAGAGAGAGGAGGAAGCAGGCTCCCTGCTGAGCAGAGAGCCCGATGCGGGACTCGATCCCAGGACCCTGAGATCATGACCTGAGCCGAAGGCAGCGGCTTAACCCACTGAGCCACCCAGGCGCCCTGGCAACTTTTTTTTTAATTCACAAATAGAGAGCTGTATTTTGAAAACTGCCTGGGGTTTTGGGAGTTAACAAATAACTCATTTTAAATAACGATGAACAGGTACCTAAATAAGGTCTTCACACAGGTAGGTGGTCTGATTCTGGGGAACAATTTTAAGCTGGAGATATATATAAATGTGTGTGTGTGTGTGTGTGTATCTATGTATGTAGTTACCACAAATGGCAGTTTAATATATACCACACATTGTTCTGTACATTGTTTTCTACTTAATGTACCTTGGAAATTGTTCTACATATACCAAATACTAAGCTACTTCCATCCCTTTAAAGCAGCATGGTTTCCCTTTATACAATTTTAGTACTCTATTTCTTCAAATCCAAAATGCCATTAACCACAAACACAATATTTTATATGCCTGAAAGAAATTTAACAGCTGCCAATTATAACTATAATTCCATTAAGATGCAATTAATTTTACCTTTATTAAAATATGAAAAAAAAAAGTCTTGGAATCAATGATATGTGGTGGACTGTTTCCAATCTTTCATGATCACAAAACAACATGACGTAATAACCTTGATGAAACATTATTTTGTGCATTTCAAAGAGTAAGTGAAGAACAGAAAATCAGGATTGCTGACCTCAAGAATACACGCATTTTATTTTAAAAGATTTATATATTTGAGGGGGTGAGGAATAGAGGGAGACAGAGAACCCCAAGCAGACTTCCCGCTGAGGGTGGAGCCCAACACAGGCCTGGATCTCATGACCCAAGATCACAACCCGAGCTGAAATCAAGAGCCAGACATCCAACTGACTGAGCCACCCAGGTGCCTCAGGATACATGCGTTTTAATCTTTAAGTAATTCAGATTGTTCTCTGCAGTGGTTTACCAATTTATTCTTACTGACTATGATGTAAATCCCTGTTTTCCCAAATTATGACCAGGGAAATTTTTTTTTAACCTTTCCAATGCAAAAGTGAAAAATTGTATCTTGTGGTTATTAAAATGCATATTTCTCTTATGAAAAGAACAGAGTATTTTCATACACTTAAAGATCATTTGCGAGGCACCTAGGTGGCTCAGTTGTTGAAGTGTGCCTTCGGATTGGGTCATGATCCCAGGGTTCTAGGATCGAGCCCCACCTTGGGCTCACTGCTCTGTGGGGAGACTGCTTCTCCCTCTCCCACTCTCCCTGCTTGTGTTCCCTCTTTCGATGTGTCTCTCTTTGTCAAATGAATAAATAAAATCTTTAAAAATAAAAGATCATTTGCATTACTCTTCTACAAACAACATTCATATCATCTCTTTAGGCTGTAAGTCTTTCATGCAATAGATAAATACATGAAGGAAACTTGTCCTTTGTCTATAATGAGATATTGCAAATATTTTCCCCATTTGTTGTTTGTTTTTTCTTTTGTTTTATTTACAATGAAATATAGTAAAATGTATCCTTTTTTAATGGCTTCTGGGTTTGGGGTTAAACTTAGAAAAGAAGAGGTCTAGGGGTACCTGGGTGGCTCAGTGGGTTAAAGCCTCTGCCTTCGGCTCAGGTCATGATCCCAGGGTCCTGGGATCGAGCCCCACATCGGGCTCTCTAATCAGCAGGGAGCCTGCTTCCTCCTCTCTCTCTCTGCTTGCCTCTCTGCCTACTTGTGGTGCCTGTCTGTCAAATAAATAAATAAAATCTTAAAAAAAAAAAAAAAGAAAGAAAGAAAGAAAAGAAAAGAAAAGAAAAAAAGAGGTCTACATCCATACCAACTTGAACATGTCTAATCTCATATAAAATTAAAAATGTTCTCATTCTAAGACAACTGTCACATGAGCTCTCTGACATGAGGAATTTGAGAGATAGGGCAGGGGGTTATGGCGGTAGGGAGGGAAAAAATGAAACAAGATGGGATCAGGAGGGAGACAAACCATAAGAGACTCAACTCAGAAAACAAACTGAAGGTTGTTGGAGGGTGGGGAGGGGAGGAATAGAGTGGCTGGGTTATGGACACTGGGGAGGGTATGTGCTATGGTGAGTACTGTGAATTGTTTAAGACTTATGATTCACAAACCAGTACCCCTGAGGCAAATAATACCTTATATGTTAATTTAAAAAAAATCCTTATTCCAACATTATTAAGTAAGCTCTATGCCCAACGTGGGGCTTGAACTCATGACCTCAAGATCAAGAGTCGCATGTGCTACCAACTGAGCCAACCAGGTGCTCCTTCAACATTATTTTTATTTGTTTTTTCAAGATTTTATTTATTTTATTTGTCAGAGAGACAGACAGAGAGAGATAGAGAGACAGCACAAGCAGGGAGAGTGGCAGGCAGAGCGAGAAGCAGACTCCCCACTGAGCAAGGAGCCTGATGCAGGACTCGACACCAGGACCTTAGGATCATGACCCAAGCCAAAGGCAGCCACTAAACCAAATAAGCCACCCAGGCATGGCTCCAACATTATTTTTAAAATAATAATTACTGGGGTGCCTATGTGGCTCAGTCGGTTAAATGTCTGTCTTCTGCTTGTGTCATGATCCCAGGGTCCTAGGATGGAGTCCCACATGGGGCTCCCAGCTCAGCGGGGAGTCTGTTTCTCCCTCTCCCTCTGCCCCTCCCTCTCTACTTGTGCTTTCTCTCAAATAAAATCTTTAAAAGTAAATAAAGTAAAATAAAATAATTATCCCAGTGCACACCCTAAAAATCTTATTTTTTTTTAACATTTAAATATTTTATCCATCTTGAATGTATGTCAGGGTAAGGCAGCACAGTGAAGATCCAACTTTTTTTTTCTGGGTGGCTCACCAGTTTTCCCAATGCCACTGTTAAGTGATTAGGGCTCTTCTTATATTGTGCAAATTAGGCTCAGAAGTGGCAATAACTAATGATCTCAGAATTAGTGAAAGAGACACCAAAATAAGGGGTTCAGAGAGCCTAAAATGCACAGGGCACTAAAAATACAGATCTGGGAGTCAATTATCTAGCACATACTGAGGACATTATAGCTACTATACTGTAAATTCTGGGAAATACAGACTAGCAAGACAGTGCTTCTCTACTTTTTTTTTTTTTAAGATTTTATTTATTTATTTGATAAAGTGAGTATGGGCATGGGGAGCAGCAGAGGGAGAGTGAGAAGCAGGCTCCCTGCTGAACAGGGGGCCCCATGTGGGGCTAAATTCCAGGACCCTGGGATCATGACCTGAGCCGAAGGCAGACACTTAACCAACTGAGCCTCCCAGGTGCCCCTCTATTTTTTTTTTTTTTATTATATTTAGGTTTCTGATTAAGACCTAAAGATGGGGGGCACCGGGCTGGCTCAGTCAGTGAGTATATGACTCTTGATCTCAGGTTGTGAGTTCAAGCCCCACAACAGGTGTACAGATTACTTGAAGTCGGTAAAAAAAAGGACCTACAGATGGATTATCTCCAGTTCAATTCAAACATCTAAATCTATACAGCAAGGGTGTTAACAGCAATCAGCATCTACGTAGCATTTTATAGTTTTAATAAAGCGAATTCATAATTTATATTAACTTACTTCACCCCGTAACTGAATAAATGAGCAAAGATTTTATTGGACTGAAATTTACTGGACTTAAAAAATAGCTCCATGATGGTAACTTGTTCCTTTACTTAAAATATGAGGCAGAGCCAAACTCAAACCTAGATCTTGTATTTCGAAATGCTGCTCACACTGCTTTCACATCCTACACCAAGTACTTTTACACAAAACTACACAAGATGCCCTACATTCAATGAACTTGGAGTGATTTGTCAATTACATATTCAGACTGATCACATACTTAATTCTAAACATGAAACAAGTACATAAAAGTATAAAACTCAAGAAACCTTCAAAACCTACAATAGTTTAAAAGAGTAAGACTTGGGGAACAGGAACAATTTCTTACCTACTCTGTCCCTGGCTTATGCTATTTATAGCCAGTATAGCTAGAATGCATTATTATCTCAGTAATTATGTGTTGGTTGTCTATTACTGATTGAACCTTCTAGACAGGGTGAGCTATGAAACAATATCAGACCTCATTTATTTTTCCCAGGGGCTGAACTTTTGCTTGTGATTTAAAAACAAAAAACAAAAAAACCCCAAATCATCAAAAAGCACCTAGACAATGTAACAAAGGGAGTTTAGGTACCCCACGTCTGAGCTACACCTACTGATTACACATTTCACAGCAAAATAAAGATTTGAGCTGCATTTCATTCCATTTTTTTTAAGACTTTTATTTATTTGACAGAGAGAGAGATCACAAGTAGGCAGAGATACCATTTATCTTGCATCATACTAACTTTTTTTTTTAACGGCCTCGAGAAAATCTTTTTGTTATAGATTTTGAGAAAATTAATCTTGCTTCTGCCTGGCCTTAAGGTTTTTTAAAAAAAATTTATTTATTTATTTGACAGAGATCTCAAGTAGGTAGAGAGGCAGGCAGAGAGAGAGAGAGAGAGAAGCAGGCTCCCTGCTGAGCAGAGAGCCTGATGCGGGGCTCGATCCCAGGACCCTGAGATCATGACCTGAGCTGAAGGCAGATGCTTAACCCACTGAGCCACCCAGGCACCCCTCCATTCCATTTTAAACCTTCCAGAAGGTTATAAAACAATTTCAAGAAACAAATCTAGTCCAATTGCCACAAAATACAACTATCATTCATTCATTGTTGCTTTATTCCAAATTAAATACATCCTCTGCCTCTATAATAAGCAAGTGTCCATAAGAAATTTTTTCTCTGTGGTGTTCCCTTCAGACACCTTGTCAATGTATCTTTTCTGCAAGTCTTTTTTTAAAATACTAGCAATCACTTATCTGCCACACACAATAAAAGTTCTTTTTTTAAAAACTTCTGAAATATCTTGGGGTGCCTGCATGGCTCAGTGGGTTGAAGCCTCTGCCTTCAGCTCAGGTCATGATCCCAGAGTCCTGGGATGGAGCCCCGCATTGGGCTCTTCGCTCAGTGGGGAGCCTGCTTCCCTCCCCCTCTCTCTCTGCCTGCCTCTTTGCCTACTTGTGATCTCTCTGTCAAATAAATAAATAAAATCTTAAAAAAAAAAAAAAAACTTCTGAAATATCTTAATACTAAGGGAGAGAAAAAGTGGTAAGAATAAAGGAAATTTGAGTACAAAAATAAACCCAATTTATAAAGTACAAAACTCTACCCTGCCACAGATAATCTCATTCCAGAGTCAGCATACTCTATTTCCCAATCTATCCAGTGACAAGATGTTTGCACCATAACCTCCAAGGATGACACTCTTTGTAAAAACCTTGGATGAATAATAATTTTTTTTTGAAGATTATTTATTTGAGAGAGAGAGAGAAAAGGAGAGGGGTGGAGGGGCAGGGGAAGAGGGAGAAGCTGACTCCCCGCTGAGCCGGGAACCAGACTAGGGTTCCATCCTAGGACCATGACATCATAACCCAAGCCAAGGGCAGACACTTAACCAACTGAGTGAGCCACCCAGGCACCCCTGGTAGAAATAATTTTTAAATGTTAACAAAATATCCTGAAGAGATCAGGTTTAAATTTTAGTTGATGGCTATTTTTTTTTTTTAAATTTTATTTATTTGACAGAGAGAGAGATCAGAAGTAGAGAGGCAGGCAGAGAGAGAGGGAGAAACAGGCTCCCCGCTGAGCAGAGAGCCCAATGGGGGGCTTAATCCCAGGACCCTGAGATCATGACCTGAGCTGAAGGCAGAGGCTTAACCCACTGAGCCACCCAGGCGCCCTGTGGATGGCTATGTTAAAGATGTTAGAGCCCTAAAACCAAATAAAAAGGAGAACTGACAGAATTTACAAAGCGATGAGCCTAGAAATTACATGCTATGAAATACTAAAAAGGCATTATCATTTTCACTAGATCGACTAGATAACCATTTTTCTTCAATGGTTATCTGTAGTAAAGGTTTGGTACAATGAAAAAAAATCTGTCATGTTACATGCCATAAATGTGGCCACATTCTAGGCTAGATCATGTGGTTATTACAGAGAAAACTATGCAAGAGAAGTATGCACACTGCTGAATCTGACACTAAAAAAATCAAGATCCATTTACAAGACCATTAAACTCAGCCTTTAACACTGGTAATACAATAAGATTCCATTCTTCTCCAGGGTAAAGATACAGTACCAGCCATTCAAAACAGATGGGCTTTGCACAATAACTGTGAATTTAGTGAACATTACTGATGGTAGTGTTAAAATGTTTAAGTCACGTTTAAGATGAGGGGTGCCTGGGTGGCAAAGTCATGATCTCAGGAGCCTGGGATCCAGCCTGCACTGGGCTCCCTGCTAGGCAGGGAGTCGGCTTCTCCCTCTCCCTGCTCTTATGCTCTTGCTCACTCATGTGCTCTCTCTCTCCCTCTCAGATAAATAAATAAAATCTTTTAAAAACATAAAAATAATAAAATGGTTAAGATGGAAAAAGAAGGTTAAGATAGTAATTTTTACCACAATTAAAAAGAAAAAAGATACGGGCTTCAAATTCCCTTTTAATTTAGATGAATAAGGGACTTAAGATTCATTAAATGTTTACTGTATGCCTGCAACGATGAAGATGGGAGTCAAAATATGAATAAAAACTCTTTTCAAGGAGCTCAAAGCTCAAAACACAACCAAAATTCTACAGTTTTGGGTTTTTGTTTGTTTGTTTGTTTTTAGTACTCATTTACTTGATAGAGAGAGCCAGAGAGCACAAACACAGGGAATGGCAGAGGGAGAAGGAGAAGCAGGTCTCCATTGAGCAGGGAGCCTCATGCAGGCTGATCCCAGGATCCTGGGACCATGACACAAGCGAAGGTAGAAACTCAACCAACTAAACCACCCAGGCGCCCCTACAGTATCCTTAAGGTAAAAATGAAATTTTTCTATCACTGAAAAACAAGTGAGTATTCAATTACCTTCCTTTTCTTAAATTCACTTTCTCTTACTCTTTCTTTTCCTCTGCTAGGTGTTAAGTCTCTAATGCTTACAAATGAAAAATTCTGGGATTCAAACAAATTTGCTCTTAACTGTACTTTTTGTACCAACTCATTATGAAGTCATTTTGTAATGAGTTCTTGTGCCACTGAGAAAACAAGTTTAATGGTAATCAAATCTTTCTATCTCCCCCCCAAAACAGATTACTGCTTAGTAATAAATACTAATTTTAATAGAACTACTAGGATTATAATTTAAAAAGCAAAGGTTTTAGGGGGCACCTGGGTAGCTCAGTCAGCTGCGTGTCCAACTCTTAGTTTCAGCTCAGGTCATGATCTCAGGGTTGTGAATCTGAGCCCCTCATCAGGCTCCACACTCAGTACGGAGTCTGCTTGGCCCTCTCCCTCTGCTCCTCCCTCCCACCCCCAACTCTCCCTCAAAAAAATAAAATCTTAAAAAAAAAGCAAAGGTTTTAAAGACTAGAACATTCTACTTTATGCCCTATCCTGTGCCCTTAACACATACAACTGAGTTGATTAGACTTCCCAAAATGTAAAAATCTATTTCCAAAACTCAAAGAATTAGTCAATAAAAGTAAACCTCTCCTCAAAGATCCCTTTATACAATGAGACCCCTCCCCATGACCAGAAGTAGTAGTGCAATGATTCCCATCATTTCTGAAGTAGTGTTCATATCCACGAAGAATAAATAGTAGCTCATGAACATGAAGGAGCTAAAAAGTGAACGGAGTTGGTTTCCAACTAACAAGTACTCAAAAGCAGAATGTTAGTATTTTGTTTTTATCCAAATGATTACTACAGTTAAAAGAAAAACAAATGCAATGGAAATTTTAAGTCATATATTTTTCAGAGCCTGATCTGAACCTGAGAAATTGACCTCTGCTCAGAGAGTCTTAAGAAACAAACTTCTGCTTCCATTTTTTGTTTCATGTGGGTTAATTCTTCTCTCTACTACTATGTGGCTTCTGACTGCAGAGAAAAAGAACCATGGGCAATCACCAGCTTTGGAAAGGCAAAAATTAAATTCTGCTGTTGAATGGCTCCTTTTATAATACTGAGGTCACAATACAACATCGCTAAATGACACAAAGAAAGCACACTCTGAGACAGTGTGTTTCTTTTACTCTACCCACCCATCACCCATCGCCCCCACCAAAAAAATTTAAAACCAGTCCAGCCATACACACACAATGTTTGACCTGAAAGTATTCATGACATAGCAGTTTACTCTTGCAAACTACTAGCATAATAGTAACTTAAAATACAGTTATAGGAAAAATATAGACTGTTCTAGGGGAGAAAAGTCAGGGGGGAAAAGCCCAAACACTTAAGGGGGAAAAAAAAAGACAATCAATATATTCAAGCATAAGATCAAATCAAAAACATTTTTTTTCTTTCTTTCTTTTTGTACATTTAAAAAACTTACCCTGAAGAGATTTTCCCAATCCCTGGCCCAGCTTCCACCCATGTTTCTGGAGTAAGCGATGTCCAATATTATCCTGACAGACAGAACAGAGAGACAAACCAAAAATATTCCAATAATATATTCTTCCCTTCCTAGTGACATTTAAACAGGTGACGAGCAAGAGATAATTCTACATATTGCATGCAAAAAGATGCTAATAATAGGGTAAATGTGCCCAATAAAAGGGGCATTAATGTAAAAAGAAATGCTGGCCAATATTTTATATGGGAAGAACATAGGGGTAAGGGTCCTTTCTGATGGTGTGCTGGGCAACTTTTGTACATAACATTTCAAAAAGGAGAAAAAAAGGAAGGGAAAAGGGGAAGAATACATTTATGAAGTTTAAAACTAACATTAAAAAGCATAAAATCAAGGTACTTATACAATCATATCCACCACCTAGACAGCACCACTTTAAGATTTTTTTTTTAAAGAAAATCTACACTGTGTTTAGTTATTTTGTTTATGTGTCAGGCTTTCATGATACAAAGTAAGTTGTAAGTGTAAGACTGCCCCACCACTAGAAATGAAAACACAATCAGAGCAAAATCCAGGCTAGACTTGATTGGTTTTTTTAATATATATATATATATATATAAAATATATAAATATTTAACTAGCATGCAGCCAATATTAAACTGAAAAAACAGTGAGGTTAGTAAAACAAGAAATTAAATTGATTAAACAGAAAAATAAAATGAGCTCAAGCACAGACTGAGTGATGCATTTCAACATGTAATCTAACAAAAATGCTAAAATGTTAGAATGAAACAGGCCTAGCAATAAGTTAACAGTAAAGAACCATTAGTGCATGTAGGGGGAAAAAATCAATATACATAATGTCTCATCTTCCTAGGAGCACATCAGAAAAGGTATTTTAATGTAAATTGTATGAAAAGATACCAGAAACAACAATTAATGTCAGCTTCTGTGTAAGGGTTCAAGATCTTAGAAACCTCTGCATATCTTTGTCCCGTTTGCTTTTTACAAATATTATAAAGTATGGAGACGAAACTAATATAACCATTAACTATGTCAGCTAAAATGCTCCTAAACTCATGGGAACACTTTCAAATAACAAACACAAAGGGTTCTCTATGCATTAAAATGTAATTTACAGTACTAACCTGGTATCACCATTTAAAAATAATCTATTTCCTAAAAGCAACATCAACAACCCAACAACAAAAAATATACACACACAAAAAGAAAATAATCTATTTCCTGAATCCATCTAAAAAGTTAAAGCCACGAATTACTGATTTAAAATCAAACATCTCCTGTTAAAACTGTTTTTTATCTTCTAGCTCCCTATTCATAGATAAAATGGTCTTTAAAATTATAGAAGAAAAAAATTATTTTATTGTTATTTTTCTTTTCAGACGGTAAATTAGAAGAGGAAGAGTAAGCCTCCCCAATGTTCTTTTTAAGTTGGGGGCTGTGGGGACAGTTTCCTTCCACAAGTTTATAACATGCAAACTGCAAACAGGAAAACTTGGCTGAGCAACTGATTACTTCAGTGATTAGGCTGGAGGTCGGAGGGTGGTGCAGATCTCCGTACATTAAAAAAAAAAAAAAAAAAAAAAAGGAGCAAACAATAATGGAAAATCTGTTTCAAAAAAAAAAAAAAAAGACGAAGAAAATTTGTTTCTAAAACAAGATACTCTTGGGGCACCTGGGTGGCTCAGTGGGTTAAAGCCTCTGCCTTCAGCTCGGGTCATGATCCCAGGGTCCTGGGATCGAGCCCCACATCGGGCTCTCTGCTCTGCAGGGAACCTGCTTTCTCCCCTCTCTCTGCCTGCCTATCTGCCTACTTGTGATTTCTCTCTCTATGTCAAATAAATAAAATATATATATATAAAAAAAAAACAAGATACTCTTGTTTTAAACATATAGATAAAATATCAATATGGTACACAAAAGGTCACTAGAAATTACTTTTTGCCAGGAACTAAAAGAATTTGAAAATGCCATGGTTATGTATAAACTCAGTTGAAGACTTCCACATTACTAGACTTAAAAAACTTAAAAAATAATTAAAGTCTTAATACAAGTAGTGTTAGCAGGAAATGAAGAAGTCTTTATTATCCTACCATAAATATAAACTTACCTGTACATAAAATCCTTACTTTATATCATAACTCCTAAAAGTAAGTAACTATGGAAAGGACAAGGATAGCAGAATGACTCTAAGATTATGTAGTTGACTAAATTATTGTTTAATCTTTTAATCAGCTACTTTTATATCTATAATTTTACAACTATACTTGGCACAGAGATTTAGGATATTAAACCATGCTGACAAAAATTGCTGCCCCCTTTTTTTATTTAAGAAAACTCAATCTTTGGCTAAGTGGAGATGAGACATTATGCTGACTGTGTTATATTATGAATGCACTAAAATAAACAGACAGATGAAGCAGTATGCTATTTCCAAAAGCAGTGCAAGTGGAGTGAAAGCATTTCCATACGAACCTGGCTTTAAAAACTGGGCTGTCAAAAGAACAGTTAAATGTAACACAAAGTAAGAAACTGTCCAATCACTAATGGTCGTTTTTTTTTTTTTTGTCTTGTTTTCAATTCACTGCTTGCAATTAATGTATTTATTAAAGAAGAGTGAAAGCATAAGTAAATTCACGAGTCAAGACCAGCTGAGAGATTCAAGAGCAGCGTGTTGTGACTGACAACAGTGAAAGGAAAAGCAAATGTTAAAGGGAGAGGAAGAAAAAAGAAAACTTTAGGGATTATACACATTAGCACCACTTTTACAAAACCACTCAAGATGGCTGTCACCTCAAAAAAAAAAAAAAAGCTATTGATACAAATGATAGTGGCATTTCTCAAACTTTAGGTGAAAACTGTTCTTTAATTAAATTTATATTCCTAATTATTAACAAGGAACAGAATGTTAGGGTCTATATTAAAATTACCATGCCACTCTATGTCCTTATGGTTACAACAAAAGGCAACAGAAACAATGGACATACCTCTCCCAGAACCTCTTCCCCTTACCAACCTCCTAGATTAAGTGAATGACTAATACAGAAAATCTGGACCTTTCCTATCATTCCAGACTACCTGCTTTTGGAGGAAAAAAGGCAGCTCTGTATCTCTGCAGAAAGGGCTAGTATTCAGTATGGTCCCTTTTCCTACCAAAAAAAGAAAAGAAGTTTTATAAACACTTGTCAAAAATCCAATAGGCTTAGGGATAATGGGTAACACAAGGAAGACACACCAAAATACCTCATAACAAAGTAGAACAAAGCAGACTTGCCTATCTCTGAAATGATCAAAATGTTCACTGAACATTCACAGTGAAAGAACAAGGAACTCACTCATAAGCCTGTGAAAATAGTAATCTCCTATCTCTACCTGGAGTTGTGATTTTGCTAATTATTCCCATGGATGTTATTTATGACAATAAATTGGAGTAAGTGATTTAAAGCTCAAACAGGTAACCTAGACATAACAAGGGCACTGAGCACTAAATTTACCTCTAAGTAGCAGCATTTTACTATTTCAGTCACTTCAGTAGTGACTAAAAAATCTTTCAAAAATAAAAAAACTAAAAAAAAACCACTGTGTTTGATTTTAAAATAAAATACGTAATTTAAGGTTTAATTGTAATGTCATAGAACCAAAAATAAGTAACAGAATTCTTTTTCTTTTTTAACACTGTCTGGTTTGTAACTGACAAAGGGGCATGACAATAACAGGCTGCTTTAAATTAGATGCACATGGAAGAACTGCAGGACAATTCCACCTACCTACCCATCTACCTACCTATTTAAGGAAACTCTGCCCCCAACATGGGGCTCAAGCTTATGACCCCAAGATCAAGAGTTGCATGTTCTATGAACTGAGCCAGCCAGGCATATAAAGGCAAATACTCATCCTAAATTAACTGATAAAGCAACTGACCTTTGCCCAAGGGAGGCAGGCAAAAAACTGGGTTCCACTTAATTCAGAGTTACCACAAGCTATTTGTTCCTCTGTGTGCTCAAGACCAAAATGGTGGCAGTGTGGCATTTTCTTTGGTTTCTTTATGAATTTCTTTATGAATTTCTTAATTCTGCTCAAACCATGAAACTGAACTGAAAACCCAAACTTTTTATACCTACTATCTCAGTTGGCCTTTTTTCTTTTCTATTTCTAAAGTTAAATCTATAACTAAAATGCTATGTTATTACTCTTTGTTCCCTTCTATGATATGTGTAAGAAAGGAGAATATAATTCTTAAATGGGAACATCTCTGAAAGCAAGAAATGTAAGTTATTATAAACTATCAACATGCTGAAACACAATACCAGAAAAAACAAAAACAAAAAAAACCCCTCATTATTGTTTCAGCCATTCCTCAACACTTGTATTTATTATCAAGCAGAAAATTTTCCCAAGAAATTTTTTCTGCTCCATAAACTATATTCCATCATAATAACAATGACCATTTTGGCAACAGCACCATCAATCTGTAAAATGGTACCCTGCCAAAAAACAGATAAAAATTTATTTTATTTCAAGAGTCTGATTCCAGTTTTTATAGCAGGAAACAGAATATCATGTCTCAAGAGAAAACTATACTACAATTATGTCAGTAACTGGATGAGTTTATTAACTCCACACTCAATTTTCTTTCAGTTGACAGCCACATTCAATTTACACCATTTAGACCATTTTCAAGTGACAAAAATGGGAAGTCTCTTGAGTGGATTGTAAGCTTTGCTGATTGTGTATTAAAAGACTCTATAAGCAAAAACCAAATGCTACTAGGTGAACCCATGCAAACAACAAGTTGTAAAAATTCCCGAAACAAAAAAATCTATAGCTCACTACAGATGACACAATGAAGACTAGAGAGAAAAGCCATATAGTAATGCTACACCATTCAGCTCCAAGAAGCACATTATTTATAGTGCAGTCCACATATGGTCACTGCTAAATGTCAAATCAGCAGTCTTATAGTTACAGTTTGGAACTAGTGGAGTCCACAGATCTAAACAGATATGCAACATGACAAAACTCAATTATACATGTACTTCTAAATCCCTACATGAGCAAAGTAAACATCAGCAACTGGAGTTTGAAAACGTACATTAATTTTTTTAAACAGCTCAGTCAACCTAAGAACTATAAAGACAGGATTTTTATCAGGTAAAACAAAGACCAACTAATGGCTGATGATAGTTTTACTTCCAACAGCAACTGTGACAATTTTACTATGATGCAGGTATTTTGCCTTTGGTATAGCTTATAATCATGCCCCATCTCATTTCTCATTGTCGGTGACAAAGGTAATAAAAACCATTATATCCTAAATCACACCAACCAGTTCTTGGAACTATGTGGAATTCTAGACTGATCTATGGCTTTAGATTAAGTTTTGTTTTCTAAGTAGTTTATCTTTCTTAAAAACGTAGAGCATATAATTATAATGGGTGCGACTTAAAAAAAATCATTAAGCAATAACTTAAAATTCAAATCCTAAGAAGTTTTTTTGTAATAAAGGTAAAACATTAATACTTTCCATTTTCTCTAATCAAGTTGTCTGGCAATTCTTTCATAATTTTCTTAGAACAAAGTTTTATTCCTGACCAAAAATTTCACTGAAAGATATCTGGTTGGTTGAAATAAAGTAGGGGAAATAAAACTTTTTAACAAAAATTACGAAATACTTTATAAATGCTGGATTTTGAGGTGTTTCCCACACTTCCTGATTGAAAGGAAATACCTGTATCATCTAACAAATCTGGACTTCAGAAGTTTACTAAAAGCATAATACATTATTGAGTCTTTGTATTGCATTCCCCATCTTGCCAGTTTGCAACAAATTTACCCTATTACCAATGGAAAAGACCTTAATCCTATACTCACAATAACCCTTCACACAGGCATATTTCTTGGCACAAACCTGTGCAGCGACTTCCACGGTTACCAGCTGCTGCAGATTACCTTTGTTTTAAAAAAAAAAAATGACTAGACCTTTAGCTCCTGCAATGATCTGTAGACTCCCAAAGCTGCATATTTCCAGCCACTTTTGAGTTGCATGCTGTAGCAAAACAGTCAGCACCTCTCAACAGATATTGCTGCAGAGAAAGATTTTAATTCAGCAGAGACTCTATATGTGAGAAGCAATGCCATTTCCCCCTAAGAACAAGAGAGTTCAATATAGCCAACCAGCCATATAACTAAAACATACTTATTTAGTGAGTATTCCTTAGGTGATAGGGCACTTTCTTTTGGGTGGGGGATGGGAGGAGAAGAGGGGAATTGATACCACACTACCAACTTTCATGCCAATTGTTTTAGCAAAAGTTTCTTTAAAACCTTTCTTTAATCAATTTGATCCCCAGTGATTTGGTAAAAGAAATAAAATCCCTCCTGTTGTGTGTCCCCACTTCTATCTAACACAATGTAGACTAGGAAGCACCTCCTCCCACTACCTAAACTACCACATCAATAATATTTACTTATTTGTTTCAGGAGTAAATTTTCATTAGAAATATAATTTATTAATATACAGCTCTGAACATACACTTATTCATTTTTTAAAAATTAAATATCCAGTTGAGTACTATACCATTCATTATTTTAAGTGAAGATAATACTGCTCAACAAATAGAGCACGTATCAATTCCACTCCTACTCTTTGAGATTACTTAACAATGATTACTCAGACTGTCTTCTGATAGCATTCTTCCTATGACATGTGCTGGAAAAAATCCTGGACAGTGTGAGAGGAAAAACAGCATTAGCCTCACACACAAAAGGAAGGAATTTTCCAAAACTTTAAAATGCAGCCCTAAATTGCTTTAGAAATGTTTATTAAAGTTTTTAAAAAATCTTTATTGAGTATAGTAATAATGAATGCAAATTTAGTCTAATTAAATTTCCTACTACTTAGAGTACCCACAGAATGCAGCTTATTTAAGAATATTAACCATGTACCTTGTAGATATGGTACTTGGGTCTTGCTTCTGATAGCTATCTGTTCTTAAACTATGAAAATTAAATTATTTTTCAAGTACAAAATACTAATCTAGCTAGCTTACAGACTTCATTGTAAAATTCTGCCTTGTGATAATTCCCTAGGTGATAAAACAAGGCACACACTTCAGTGATTTTTAACTAAGCGATGTGGACTTGGCATTATATCCTCAAATCAAAACACAAGACTGGGCTTTCAGCAAACTATCAGATATGAATTCTCCCTCTGCAGCATTATCACATGCGTCATCAATTACTGCCATGCCTAAGTCTAGCATCATGCCAGCACATTAAGACAGAAGGTACTATATGCAGTGTTCACTGGACCAGAAGAACAGAAATAAGAAGGGGAGGTGGGGGAGAAAGAAACCCTAGAGAAGAAATTAAAAAAAGGCAGACCGTGCAATACAAACCAGATCATGGCTGCTTAGCTAATATGGGCCAACTGCTGTGGAAGAAAAATGTCGAACACCCCAAGTTGTGTAAATTTCTGTAAACATCTAAACACACACACAAACACACACACAACACCAACCTAATCAGGAACATAAATATATGTTGATCCTTTACTATGTTACAGATTGAAAATAAAAGCTAAAGTTAAAATATCTGTGCTCTCTAAACTGCCTTATCTTCCTGAGGAAGGAGGAGAAGCTAATGTTTCTTAAAAGGAGAGGGGATATGTCTTGACTGCTATAAAGATTAAGATTTCCTCTTTGGTCATTTTTGCTCAAGTTTACCAATAACTCACTGAAACCCTTATTAAAATATGTACACTAACCACAAATATTAAATACTAACAATACTGACAAGTTTAGACTTTTTTAACAATGAACTGTGTAATTTAAAAATAAAAGTCTTTTCAAAATGAAAATAGTGTTTAAAAATTGGGATTTTTTTAAAAAATTAAGTCAGGAAAATAAATCCCTTGTTCTATTACTTTATATCAGTATCTAAAACTAAGCCATGTAAAGAGATAGAATCAGCTTTTCACAAAAACCAGACATCTACATAAGCTACCAAATTTGTCATTTTTCACAAGTGTCTGGTTAACTGTATTAGTCAACTATTCCTAATGGAACATTTCACACGTGATTGTGTTCCCCAAGAAAGGTGAAGCTTTTCAAGGATCAAAATACATTTTACTCCTTTATTCAATTTACAAAAATACTAAACTTTAACTTGCTATCTTTAACAGAGTATCACTATGGACCAAAATGATATTTTTTCATCAAATGCTAAGTTGTTTCTAGATTTTTCAGACCAATTTCCCAAAACATTAAATATTAGATTACATCCCAAACTCTATTTGATTATTGTAGGGCATGCAAAAAAACAAAAACAACAACAAAAAAAAACCACTCTAAACTGTACTGTAAATTAATAAATTTAAATTCATTCACATCAAGTGTCACACGAACACTACCTAACTAACTATGACCCAAAATTAAGCACTGATCATCTTACCGATTCTATAGGCTTGTCAAGTGATGCCTGTTCAATTTCCAAATGTCCTTCTTCATATTGATCAAAGTGATTACCCTGAAAGAACAAGACTACAGTTATTTTTCAAAAGTAATAAATGCTGAAATTATTAATAATCTAATAAAACTAGCTGTTATTTTAAATTTTCATTCTTTTTCCGCAATCAAAACTGTGTCAAAAATTCAGACTTTTCTAAATCTACAAAAATAATTTATTAGAGGAGTCTAGGCCTAGTAATATGAATTCTTCCTATACAGCAAACACTGAAATTGCTAATTAAAATACTATTAAAAAGCATTTGGATTATTAACTTCTTCTCAGACTGACTATATTACAAAGACTGTAGGATCTTAGAAACAAAGATCCATGTTTAACTTTTCATAAACAATCCCGTACTAAAGAAAATAAGTAACAGAAGAATGAAAACAAAACCTATAATACTGTCCAACGTTGGTAACATTGCTTTTAACTAAAACTGCTAAAAAATTCAACTTTAAGTGCTAACTCCCAAATTTCAAGGAATTTGAACACACAATCTCTTGACACGTTATTCCAAACACAGCTATTCCTCAAATGATCTGCCGAGAGAGATAAACATGTCTGTGTAATGCCATATTTGACCATAATCAAGCAAGGAGTCACTGCAACTAGAATAAGTCAAAACAGTTCAGCTGCGGATAGGTGCAGACAACTAGGAAGTTCTCGCTAATTATGGTTTTCTCTCATCTCCCTGCTTCATTAGAAAAGAAGAGCTCATAATTTGGCATTAAATCCGAATACCAATTTTCTGATTTCCTTTTTGTTACAGAAGCAGGCATGATGGTTTGTTGAGTCCTTAATTGACCTAAATGAAAAGACTAAAGAGCCTACATTAATTGAGTGTGTGGAGCGGTAGGGCACAATTTTTCAAGGTAAAATTTTGGTTGAATAAAACTTAATGATAGAATATCACCTCACACCAGTCAGAATGGCTAAAATCAACAAGTCAGGAAATGACAGATGCTGGCGAGGATGCGGAGAAAGGGGAACCCTCCTACACTGCTGGTGGGAATGCAAGCTGGTGCAGCCACTCTGGAAAACAGCATGGAGGTTCCTCAAAATGTTGAAAATAGAACTGCCCTATGACCCAGCAATTGCACTACTGGGTATTTACCCTAGATACAAACTTAGTGATCCAAAGGGGCACGTGCACCCGAATGTTTATAGCAGCAATGTCCACAATAGCCAAACTATGGAAAGAACCTAGATGTCCGTCAACAGATGAATGGATCAAGAAGATGTGGTATATATACACAATGGAATACTATGCAGCCATCAAAAGAAATGAAATCTTGCCATTTGCAACAACATGGATGGAACTAGAGCTTATCACGCTTAGCGAAATAAGTCAAGCAGAGAAAGACAACTATCATATGATCTCCCTGATATGAGGAAGTGGTGATGAAACATGGGGGCTTAAGTGGGTAGGAGAAGAATAAATGAAACAAGATGGGATTGGGAGGGAGACAAACCATAAGTGACTCTTAATCTCACAAAACAAACTGAGGGTTGCTGGGGGAGGGGGTTTGGGAGAAGGGGGTGGGATTATGGACACTGGGGAGGGTATGTGCTTTGGTGAGTGCTGTGAAGTGTGTAAGCCTGGTGATTCACAGACCTGTACCCCTGGGGATAAAAATATATGTTTATAAAAAATTTAAAAAAAAAAACTTAATGATAGAGATATAAAACATATAATCTGCCACACTGTATCATAAACACTAGGTTACTTGTTTCTCTCATCAGACTGTAAAGTCCTTAAGAACAAAACTAAATCTTATTTATCTCTTATAACCCTAAAAATGTGGTGGCTAAACATCACAGAACAATTAGGTGCTAAAATTGTGTGGTACTGATAAAAAAAAATCCTGGAATTAGACAGTGGTGGTGATAATGGTCATACAACAGCTAATGTACTTAATGCCACTGAACTGTACACTTTAAAGTACTTAAAATGGTACTTTTATATTGTATTTTACTACAATAAAAATGATAAAAATAAAATTTTGCAGAAGAGTCTATCCAAAAGAAAAGAGTAACAGGAATGGGTTTTCCAAAGAAAAAAAGCAAATCCTAAAAACTGAAGAGCTGACATTCCAAGAAGGAGGAAAAGCAATCATCAACAAATACTAAAAATGAAAAAAATAGCTATAAATCCTGAAAGGATTTATCTCCAGTATTTTGTCTGACAATCTCTTTAAAATTAACACTTGCCTCTTCTTTTAACTTCTAAAACAACATTTAAAAGATTAAAAATAATTACTACAAGGCATTAATTGCAAGGTGCTTCAAAATTCCCAAATAGTAAACATCCAAATATTCAGATTAACTCAAAAACCTCACATTGCATAACAATGCCCCACTAAATCTATTAACTCTTTCACTCCACAGCTCTATAGGATTTAAAGATAAAATCTCATCCGACCAACAATAACTGGATACTATTTTGAAAGTTACTTTAGAGTAACTTAGGACAACCATGCTTTAAATCAAAAGAGAACTGCCCCCAAATTTATCACTATCCAAGATGATATAATAAAAGCACAAACACCTGCAGATATTGTGAGAGAACTACCAAGCAACTCCATAAAAAAGAATATGGACATCTAAGAAAAGTCATTCTAGTTCATCCTTACTGCACAAAAGATCACTCAAATTTTTCCAAACAGATAATGAATCATTAACAAAATCCTTTCATCGTAGACTTAAAATCACTTTAACGATTTTATTTTTTAATTAATCTCTATACCCAATGTGGGGCTCAAACTTACAACCCTGAGATCAAAGAGTTGTGTGCTGTATTGAATGAACCAGCCAGGTGCCCCAGATTTAGTCATTTAGAAAATCCTTCTGTAGATTACGAACATGTTTCAAGTAAGATACTTCACAAATTTCTAAACACAGCCAGCTAAGTTTTTCTAAACCTTCGGAACTCTTGGGTGCCTGAGTGGCTCACGTCATGATCTGGGGGGCCAGGGATGGAGCCCCACATCTGTCTCCCTGCTCAGCAGGGAGTCTGCTCCTCCCTCTCTCTCTGCTCCTCCTCCCACTTCTACTCTCTCTCTCAAATAAAAAAAAATCATTAAAAATAAATAAATAAATAAATAAATAAAAAAAACTAAAAAACATGCACAGGCAACTCTAGAATACATCTACAAGCTGATACTAGAGATTAACTCTGAGAATTGAGTGCCTAAGAGACAAGAGATGCGAGGGAGGCCCTGTTTTTAACTCCATGTTTTTTCCTTCTGAATTTTATACTTAATACCCTAAGACTCAAATACTCTAATGGAAATCACAACCATTCTGTGTTTATCTTTGAATGCTTAGCACCATTTGAAATAAATTTCTAATGACATTATTTTAAAATTTTAAAGTCGTGTTGATTCAAAAATATATAATTTCCACTTTTTGAAATATAAAAAGAAAATAAAATCATGATTTCTTTGGACATTCGAAACTTTTCCTAAAAAGCAAATACATCAGACATAAAGGCCACAAGCTCAGTTAATTTTTTTGCCAGCATTCTCAATAACTGACACCAGAATTGCTCTTTTGCTGCTGAGAGGTTGACTATTCAAAAACAAACAAAAAAAGGCATCTAGGAATCATCCATCATATATTCCCAACTTTAATAAATTTCAATTATGGCATGGTACAGTAGATTAATCATCCAACTCTTGGTTTCGGCTCAGGTGGTGATCTCCATTAGTGAGACACAGCCACGTGTAATCTGCTTAAGACTCTTCCTCTATCCCTCCTCCAGGGCAATGGGGGAACTGAGGGGGGGGCTCTCACATTCTCTCTCAAATAAATCTTATTTAAAAAAAAAAAAAAAGCAACAGCAGGAGATGTCCAATAGGGGAAGAGTTTAATACTATTTTATTAACACAACAATCAGGGAGTTACAATAAAAACTTTAAAACTATACAGAAACAGGTTAAGTTACACAGAAGGGGAAAAAACAAAAAAGGCAGTTAACTAATTACAACTGTGTAAGATTTTCTTTTTTTTTTTTAGATTTTATTTATTTATTGACAGAGAGAGATCACAAGTAGACAGAACAGCAGGCAGGCAGAGACAGAGAGGGAAGCAGGCTCCCCGCTGAGCAGAAAGCCCGACGCAGGGCTCGATCCCAGGACCCTGGATCGACCTGAGCCGAACGAAGGCAGACGCTTCAACCCACCGAGCCACCCAGACGCCCCTGTAAGATTCTTTATATGGACAAAAACTGAGTGGCATACTGAAAATGTGACAGGAGCTGATTTGAGGAAATACATCTAACGAACACCTAAAGTTTAATTTTTTTTTTAAATTTAAATGCGATTTTAGGGGCACCTAGGGCTCAGTCAGTTAAGTATCTGCCTCCGGCTCTGGTCATGATCAGGTTCCTGGGATTGAGCTGGGTTCCCTGCTCAGCAGGGTGTCTGCTTCTCCTTCTCTCTCCCTCTGCCCCTCCCGCACCACCTCCTCAATCTCTCTTTCAAGTAATTATTTTAAAAATATGATTTTAGTGATAGAAGATGACTTTAAACAGCCTGAAAAGCAATATTCCACAACTCACCATAACTGAATTAGTGAACTGAGATTACTTCTTGACATAAGTATCTGCTTCATTTGCCATAATAAACCAGCCAATTAGTTGCAACATTTGAGAAGTATAAAAACTGCTTGTATTTTTTACTGTCTTAGAACTTACCCTTTTAAATATTAGGACTACAATACCAAGTCACAAACAATATAAAGCACCTACCAACCAAAAAATACTTTCCACACAAGAGAAATTATCATTACAAGCTTCATCTTCGTAATTTAAACTGTTTATCACCAATTCTAAGTCCTATAGATATTGCTAATTTGCTGTATGACTTCAAACAGTGTTACGTTTCGCATCCACTGTGTACTCATTTACAAAATGAAGAACTTTAACTGGACACTCTTTTATGTCATTTCTTTCTTTTTTTTTTTTTTTTGACAGAGAGAGAGAGATATATCACAAGTAGGCAGAGAGGCAGGCAGAGAGAGAGGAAGGGAAGCAGGCTCCCTTTGAGCAGAGAGCCCGATGCGGAACTCGATCCCAGGACCCTGAGATCATGACCTGAGCCGAAGGCAGCGGCTTAACCCACTGAGCCACCCAGGCGCCCCTATGTCATTTCTTGATCTAAAATTTCACAATTGCAAATTTAAGCTGAATTAAATTTAGCCTCTAGAAAATGGTTAAGTCATTTAAAATTTGTTAATACAAAAACATATGCCATTAATTCCTACAAAAGAAAAATATTAACAACAATGGCAATAATCCTTGGTGGAAAAGCATAAAACATTTTTCACCTACCACCAAAATAATGTAGTCTTATTCCATGACATGTAAACCAAGTAAAAGCAAACAAATGACCTTGGTTTGGTGATGACTTTTTAGATTCAACACCAAAGGCATGAGTTACAAACAAAATAATAAACTGAGCTTTACTGGGCACCTAGGTGGCTCAGTGGGTTAAAGCCTCTGCCTTCAGCTCAGGTCATGATCCCAGGGTCCTGGGCTCTCTGCTTGGCGAAGAGCGTGCTTTCCACCCTCCCCACCCCGGCCCCGCCTGCCTCGCTGCCTACTTGTGATCTGTCAAATAAATAATAAAATATTTTTGTAAATAAATAAATAAATAAAATAATTGAACTTTGTTAAGATTTTAACCTTCTACTCTGGAAAAGACACTGTGAAGAAAATGAGAACACAAATCACCAACTGGGAAAAAACAGTTCCAAAGTTACATCTGATAAAAAACTTATCCAAAATATACAAAGAAATTAATAAAATTAAATAAGAAACAAAGAACCCAATTTAAAACTGGGCAAAGGATCTGAAATGATACCTCACCAAAGAAAAAATACCGATGGCAAATCAGCATAAGAAAAGATGATTAACATCATACATCATTAAGAAATTGCAAATTAAAATGAAATACCACTACATATAAAACAGAATGGCTAAAATCCCAGACACTGGGGTGCCTCGGTGGCTCAAGTCAGCTAAGCATCTGCCTTTGGCTTAGGTCATGAACCCAGGATCCTGAGATCCAGCCCCACACTGGGATCCTGGCTCAGATGGGAGTCTGCTTCTCCCTCTCCCTCTGCTCCTGCTCTCCTCTCTCAAATAAATAAATAAAATCTTAAAAAAAAAAAAAAATCAGTGGTTGCCTGGAACTTCAGGGAATAAGAACGGATGAATAGGCTTAGTGCAGGACATTTTTAGGGTAGTAAAACTGTTCTGTATAATACTCTAATGGTGGATACATGTCATCTGTCAAAACCAACAGAACTACACCAACAGTATCAAACATGCCACTCTGGTATGAGATATTGATGGTGGGGACACTGTGTAAAGGGAGAACAGATATATGGGAACTCTACTTTCAGCTCCATTTTGCTGAGAATCTAACAATGCTCTAAAAAATAAATTCTATATGTTAAAAAAAAAAAAAAGTAAACAACAAAAGAGAGGTAATACTTTGAGTATACCCATGGTCAACATTTCCAAAACATTTCTTCCCCAAAATATGTCCATTTAAAAATTTTGCTACAAAACTATAAAGCTGGTAAGTGATTACTTCTTAGAAATAAAACAATGGGTGCCTGGGTGGCTCAGTCATTAAGTGTCTGCCTTTGGCTCAAGTCATGATCCTGGAGTCCTGGGATCCAGCCCCGCAGCGGGGAGCCTGCTTCTCCCTCCGCCTGCTGCTCCCCTTGCTTGTGCTCTCTCTCTCTAAAAAATAAATATTTTCATTTGAAAATATAAAGAAGAAAAATGAACGAAAGAAGTAGGGCTTTCCTTCACTTTCTACTGTTACAACACAGCCTGCATTTTAACAATATTCACTTTTGGGCGCCTGGGTGGCTCAGTTGGTTAAGCCTCTGCCTTCGGTTCAGGTCATGATCTCAAGGTCCTGAGATCAAGGCCCACATGGGGCTCTCTGCTCGGCGGGGAGCCTGCTTCCCCCCTCTCTCTCTCTGCCTACTTGAGATCTGTCAAATAAATGAATAAAAATAAAAATCTTTAAATTAAAAATAAATTAAAATTAAAAAAAAAAAAACAAGACAAAACAGCAACATATATAGGTACTTAAGACAACTGAAATTTTTATTAAATTATACCCCAAATTAATGGCAATTACAACATTAACTAAATTTTTGCCCTTTAAAAATTTATTACAAACAGACACAGCCAAACAGGTTCTAAAGAGACATGATAGCTAAATGTAATGAGGTATCCTGTATGGGACCCTCAAACAGAAAAGGACATGAGGGGAGTACTAAGGATACAGATACAGACTGGAATTAATAATAATATATCAATATCCATTGGTAAAGATTATTAGTCTGTTAGTATGGTAACAAATGGGCAAACACTAATGTAAGATGTTAATAAGGGAAACTAGGTGCATATCTATGGGAACTCTTACTATCTTAACATTCTTTCCGTAAATCTAAAACTGTTTTAGATTTAAAATAGTTTTGAGAAAGGTCAGTACCACTCCATACACTCAGACAGGCACAGATTCTTTCAGCTTTATAAAATAACTTCAGAAACCTTATCCTCACAAACTTAGATAATACAGGATGTGGCAATCAGTTACACTTGGAGGAAATTTTTTTTTTCCTTTCTGGAGTGACCAAGAGTGCATGTGAGCAGGGTGGAGAGGGAGAGAGAGAATCTTTTTTAAGGTTTTTTTATTTTACAGAGAGAGAGAGAACATAAGTGTAGGGGGGGAGGGGCAGAGGGAAAGACAGATGCTAAAGCAGACTCCCTACTGAGTACAGAGCCCCATGTGGGGCTTGATCCCAAGACCCTGAGATCATGACCTGAGTCAAAATCAAGAGTCAGCCACTTAACTGACTGACTCATCCAGGCAACCCAACAGAGAGAATCTTCATAAGCAGGCTCCACACCTAGAACCGAGCCCCAAGCAAGGCTTAGTCTCATGACCCTGAGATCATGACCTAGCTAAAATCAAGTCAGACCCTTAACTGACTGAGCCACCTAGGCACCCTTTAATCATCCTTACTTCACAAATAAGAAACTAACACAGACTGTGCCAAATGCACAAAGGCTTCTGATTCTTTGGGTCAGGGATAGGGTATATGGTAGGAATAAATGTAATTTTATTTTTGTTGAAATTTTTATTATTTATAGTTCAAACACAGTGTTACATCAACTTTAAGTTGTAACGGGTGTACAATTTAGCACTGGGCTCCTGATTCTTAGCCTCATGTTTCCACCACTGTAAACTATATAAAACTGAAAAGATTTAAAAAAAAAAAAAAAGCATTAACTATTACCATAATTCTTCCCCCATGACCATAATTCTTAAACAGTATTTCATATAGAAAAGTTAGTTAAAACCTGCTAGTTAGCACAAAAAACATGGAAAGACCAAGGAAATATTACAGATTAGAGAACACAAAGAAGAAATAACTACATGCGATTAATTTAGAATCCTGGGTGGAATCCTGAAACAGAAAAAGAATATTAGTGGATAAAAGTGGTAAAATTCAAATAAGGCTTATGGTTTAGTTAATATTACTGTACCAATGCTGGGGCACCTGGGTAGCTCAGTCAGTAGTGCTTATCCTACAAACTTTAAGAACAGTAGTAGTAGTAGTGGGGGTGGGGTGGGGGTGGTAGTGGTGACCATGATGATAGTAGTATTTCTTATTTTTCCTCACACATACAATTTCCATCATCCTGATGAACTTAGACTTATTAAGATTATTCTTTCCAGAGGCTCCTGGCTGGCTCAGTCATTAAAACCTGCAACTGCTTATCTCGGGGTCCTAAATCCAAACCCCACACGGGGGGGGGGGGGGGGGTTATTTTTTTAAAAAGGTGGGGGGGGCGCCTGGGTGGCTCAGATTAAGCCTTTGCCTTCGGCTCAGGTCATGATCTCGGGGACCTGGGATCCAGCCCCCGCATCAGGCTCTCTGCTCAACGGGGAGTCTACTTTCCCCTCTTTCCCTGCCTGCCTCTCTGCCTACTTGTCATCTCTCTCTGTCCAAAAAAAATCTTTAAAAAAAAAATTCTTTCCAAAAATAGGCAATATGGCATTTGATTATGTACAGGCCTCAACAGGGATATTAAGAGGAATATTTTTTTTTCCTGCTTTACCCTGCTTTCAAAATCTCATTTAGACCTCTCAAATCCCATTAGAATTAGGACGATCACATAATGTATCTTACAAACCAGGGCACTTTGAGAGTAAAAGGGAAGGCTACGGGTAAACATGCCATGACAAAAGGCATAAACTACGACATATGGTCACCCTAGGGAAAATTTACAAATCCTACATTGAAGTATTCTTAAAATTTAGTTTAATGATGACTGCTTAAAACACTTAATTCCAATGCCTAAATCAACTCTTTCTATCCATATACTATCTGCTTTCAGAACTGAAATATTATTTTTCATTTATGCTGATCAGAAATTTAAGTTCAAAGGGACCAGACTAGAAGCAGTTTCACTTTTCAAAAAATTGTTTTAAAACACACATGTATACATAACACCCTACGGACTTTCTTTCAACTGCCTCTCTCAACAAAAGCTTCCACTTGTGGTGGGTCTAATTATAAATGAACAGAACCTGGCTGACCTGTATGTCATTAAAATACACGGTAGCCCTAATTCCTTATAGGTCAAGGATTCTGCTTCCAAGCACAGGACAAATGTGGAAACTTCTCTCTTACAAATTTAGCTGTGAAGATCATTTAAATATAAATAGAGACATGGACTGTCCTAAATTTATTCATATAAGTGGAATCTTTTATTTGCTAACCAGTGCTGATTTTGGACTTTACACAATCCTGCACCTGTACCCTTTCCAGTAGTTAAATATGGCAATTAATAGGGAAAATTAAAACTAGAGAAGAGGATAAATTATTGGGACAATTCTTTAAAGATCACAACCAAAAGACCATAATCTCAAATAGTAAAACACCATATTCAAGACCCTGAAGAGGTGATATTCTCCTCTATCTTCCTATGACTATTAAAGTTTAACAAGATTTCCCCCCAAAATTAATGAAAAACCGTTATTCATAGTCAAAGTCATTGGATTCAAGCTCTCTGATGCACTGTCAAATCAATTATTTAATACAAGAATTATAGAGACTCAACTTTTAAATCCTTTCTGATTTTTCCCATTTAAACTATGTATGAGCCAAATTTAAAGTAATTTTATCATTGGTAGTATATTGTACCACTCATGCTAGCCCTATCTTTTAGCACCTGGCTCTGGCTATTAAGCTGCATATTATGGACATTCCCCTCTCTCTTCTTCAAATCTCCCCAACCAAAATTTATCTTTTGTACTATATTTACCATTATTCCCTAAGAGATTGTCTAATGTCACTAAGGGGATATATTAATCACTGCCCTACCTTACAACTCAAGTAACAGACTTGTTTATAATTTGGACTTTCTAAATTCAAAACATGTAATGATGCTGATTTTACCTGCCATCGCAGGACGCTGGGATCTGAGCTGAAGGCAGCTGCTTAACCAACTGAGCCACCCAGGCGTCCCATAAAAAAATCTTTAAAAAAAAAAAAGTTATTTCCACTTAGAAAGTGGACAGAAACATCTGTGTGGTCAACTCTTCAAAAACCCCAATTCTTCATGATTTTCGTAATCATACAGTCTGATTTACAATGACTTTCAGTATACTATTATAAAAACCAAAGAACTCTGAAGTGAGAGATACCTGAAATTAAATCGCAACCATTTGCTAGCTGTATAACCTTGGGCAAATAAATTATCAAAACTGTCTAGGCCTAGGCCTATGTCTTCAGCTGTTATATCCAGATTATTACACTATAGCATTACTGCATAGCCTGGGTGGCTCAGAGGGTTAAGCACATACTTTCACTCAGGTCATGATCCCAGGGTTCTGGGATCAAGTCCCACAATGGCTCCCTGCTGAGCAGGGAGCCTGCTTCTTCCTCTACCCCTGCCCTTCCCTCCCACTTGTGCTCTCTCTCTCTCTCTCAAAAATAATAAATATTTTTCAAAAAAATAAAGAGGTACAAAATAATAAATTATTATTTTAAAGCACTGCTGAAACCAGTCAATACCCAGATGAAAAATTCATTTATTGAATTTACTTCTATGTAAATTACCAGGAAAGATAACTGGCTCAATTTGCAATCTCAGCAAATCATAAAGAACTTGAAAAACATTACACTGGGTCAAGGGTATGAGGATATCACATACTGGGCTCAAACACATGCACACCTGGGGCGCCTGGGTGGCTCAGTGGGTTAAGCCGCTGCCTCGGGGTCCTGGGATTGAGTCCCGCATCGGGCTCTCTGCTCAGCGGGGAGCCTGCTTCCCTTCCTCTCTCTCTGCCTGCCTCTCCATCTACTTGTGATTTCTCCCTGTCAAATAAATAAATAAAATCTTAAAAAAAAAAAAAAATACATGCACACCTGTTTGCAATATCAAATTTTCTGGGTAATTTGACTAGAAAAAGAACGAACTGTTTCCAATAAAAGCCCTACATTGAAAAATTAGCAACTTTAAAAACCCCATAGGAAAAATAAACCTGGGGCACCTGGGTGGCTCAGTGGGTTAAAGCCTCGGCCTTGGGCTCAGGTAATGGTCCCAGGGTCCTGGCTTCCTCCTCTCTATCTGCCTGCCTCTCTGCCTACTTGTGATCTCTGTCAAATAAATAAAAATCTTAAAAAAAAAAAAAAAAAAAAGAGAGAGAAAGAAAAAAAGAAAAATAAACCTTTTTCAGAAATGCATGAAAATACAGCAAACAATTCTTGAGGCATTCAGAAAGACAGGAAGACAACAGTTTAATTCATCTGGGGGTGCCTGAGTGGCTCAGTTAAGCTTCCAACTCCTGATTTCAGGGTTGTGAGATCGAACCCCACACTGGGCTCTGTGCTCAGTGCGGAATCGGCTTGGGATTCTCTCTCACCTTTTCCCCTTGCACCCCCCCCCCCGCCAACTGCTCTTTCTCTAAATAAATAAAATCTCAAAAAAAAAAAAAAAGAAAGAAAAAAAGAATCTGAAACCTATAGTAACGTATTTCTTTTACCACTGGCTGGTTATGATAGATCTCTATTCAGAGGTCTGACAAAACTTCTGCACTAGTTCACAGGTAAAGAAGTATATGTGTAATGTTTCACACAAAAGGAAACACAACTAAAAGACGACTGCTGTAATTATATTTAATACATAATAATGTAAAATTATAACTAGCCATTAATACAGACTCCAAATCTGAATATCCCTCAACTGGCTTTATAGGTTACCACAAAAAGTAATAGCCCAACCTAGATAATCCACAGTACAGCAGGAAGCTGAGTCCCCAAGTACATATATATTCTTCCCAGGCTCTACTAAGCCTCTCCTTACTTTCCTTAACTGTGAATACCTGACTTTCCTTAACTGTGAATTCAAATATCTGAGCAACTTCTAGGTGCTAGACCCTGGCTCAATGCTAGAAAAATGAATAAAACAAAGACTTGGCATCCAAGGAGTTCTAAGTCCAGTGTGAGGAGATAAACTATAAGGAAGTATACAGTAAGAGAGGTAAAAACACAGTAGTTAAGAGCCAACACTGGTCCAAAATACCTGAAAGCTACCTCTTCAACTAGCTAAGTGGATCTGGGTAAGTTTTTCATTGTAAAATGGGGATAATAGAACCTGCCCTACTGGCAGATTACATGAAATAATGGTGCACACAACAAAGTAATAAGCCCTCTATACTGTGCGCTGCTACTATTGCCAGTAAAAGTGCTATTACTGAAATATGACCAAAGTGCTATGGGAGCACAGAAAATCAACTAATTCAACTTAGGAAGATGTCAGAGGTGACACCAAAAATTTTATATTGAAGACTATAAAAGTACAGTAGCAGGAATTCAAGACAGCTAAGAGCATATGCAAAACCAAAAATAAAAAAAAGAGCCTAGCAAGGCACCAGGGTGGCTCAATCAGTTAAGTGTTCACCTTTGGCTCAGGTCATGATCTCAGTCAGGGTCTTGGGATCAAGCCCCACTCTGCTTCCCTGCTCAGTGGTGAGTCTTCTCCCTCTGTCCCTCCCCTTGCTCATTTTCTCTCTCAAATAAGTAAAATCTTTTAAAAATTTTTAATTAACCAAAAAAAGAAAGAAAGAAAGAAAAGAGCCTGGCATGTCCAGGTTAATAAAAGAAAACTGAAGGATGGCAGAACAATGAAGTGAAAAGAAAAGAGATACACCTTTTACAATGGCACCAGATGCTCCAGTTTGGTTTTTTGGGGTGGGGGGGGGGGCACCTGGATGGTTCAGTTGTTAAGTGGCTGCCTTTGGCTCTGGTCATGATTCCAGCGTCCTGGGATCGAGATTCACATCGGCTCCCTGCTCAGTGGAGAGCCTGCTTCTCCCACTCCCTCTGCTGCTAACCCTGCTTGTGTGCATGCGCGCGCTTTCTCTCTCACTGTCTGTCAAATAAATAAATAAATAAACAAACAAACGAATAAATCTTTAAAAATATAATAAAGTTATTAAAAAGAAAAAAAGATTTTATTTTTAGGGGCACCAATATGGCTCAGTTGGTTAAGTGTCTGCCTTCAGCTCAGATCATAATCCCTAGGTCTTGGGATGGAGCCCTGCATCAGGCTCCCCGCTCCCACTCCCCCTGCTTGTGTTCCCCCTCTCAGAGTTTCTCTGTCAAAAAGATAAATAAAAATCTTTAAAAAAAAAAAAAGCTACTTGGATTAGATAAATATCTCCAAAATATCCTGGCACAGGGCCCATACCAATGAACAGAGGCTGATAATATCATCACTAGCTATCACAGCAGTCAACTTCTGCTGCTCCAACAGTCAAGGGCGAGTTTATAGTACCCAAATTTGACAACATCCAGTAGAAGTACCATCTCCTCTCCCATCTACCTTTTTACTGACACAAATGAAAATGGACTGATTTTATCTTATTTCTTATCCTTTATGATGCCATGCTAATACATGGGCACTCAATAAATGTTTGGGAAATGGAACTGTCTGGTAAACCTATGCACAGTGAAAAGGCCAGCAAGAAGTCATAACTAAGTAAGTTTATAACGCCAAGAGGTTACCAGAAAACAAAAATGATAAACATACCAACCATTTCCTACCAGATAGGTAACTGGTAGAAAATGCTGCAATGTATTAAAGGGAAACAGTGCTCTGCATACTGTAGATAAAACTAACACTCATCTCCTCAAAAAGAGACCAATCTATACACCACAGCAAAAAGAACACTACCAAAAAAATACAAGATAAATTACAAAATAAATCAGAAGATAAAGTTCAAACCCCTGCTCTGAATTAGGCAAAATAATTTATCTGGGCCTCAGTTTCACCATCTCTAAAATAGAGTTCCTATCTAATCTATCTACCTCACTGAGCTACTGGAAGAAATTAGACAAGAATGTATCTAAGCACACTTACTAAACCATAACAGTATACAACTACACAATATTACCATTCTTATATCCAGGTTAGATGATTTTACAACATCCTGACTTCTTAGTTCCCTAACTTCCTTTCTTATGATCTTGTCCTCCATTCTACTTTAGCCGTTTCACTATCATGTCATTACCAATAATCTCAACTCTTCCATAATCTCTATTTCAAGCACTATGCTCTACCAACAGTAACAGCTCATTCCCTCTAGTACCTCCAACTCCAATAATTCTTTTGTTTTTAACTGAAGTGTAATTAACAATGTTATATTAGGGGCGCCTGGGTGGCTCAGGTCATGATCTCAGGGTAGTTGGATGGAGCCCTACATCAGGCTCTCTGCTCAACAGGGAGCTTGCTTCCCCCTTTCTCTCTGCCTGCGGCTCTGCCTGCTTGTGATCACTCTCAGTCAAATAAATAAATAAAATCTTTGGGGGAAAAAAAGTTCTATCAGTTTCAGGTGTACAATACAATGATTCAACAAGTCTACACATTACTCAGTGCTCATTACAGTAAGTAAACTCTTTTTTTTTTTTTAAAGTTTTGTTTTTTTTTTTTTTTAATTTATTTGACAGACAGAGGTCACAAGCAGGCAGAGCTAGGCAGGCAGAGAGAGAGAGAGGAAGGGAAGCAGGCTTCGCTGCAGAGCAGAGAGCCTGATGCGGGGCTCGATCCCAGGACCCTGGGATCATGACCTGAGCTGAAGGCAGAGGCTTTAACCCACTGAGCCACCCAGGCGCCCCTACAGTAAGTAAACTCTTAATCCTTTTTATACTTTTCCTCATCCCCCACCCACCTCCCATCACTCCAACAATTCTTAAACCCCACTGCAGACTACAATCCATTGATCCAACTTTTTTTTTTTTTTTAAGATTTTATTTATTTATTTGACAGAGAGAGATCACAAGTAGGCATAGAGAGAAGCAGAGAGAGAGAGAGGAGGAAGCAGGCTCCGCGCTGAGCAGAGAGCCTGATGCGGGACTCGATCCAACTTTTCCCTCCACTCCAAAAGTCCTTACTTATCTCCCCACCCACCAGGCTTACAATCACAGTCCGTTATTATAATCCCTATCTTGCCCCCATTCACATTAACTCTGGTTGATGAGCACTTGGTTATCACAGCTTTAACTGTCCATACAACACATCTAACAACTGTGTCTGAATTAATCTTCCAATAAGAAGAACAACCGTGTTGGGCGCCTGGGTGGCTCAGTGGGTTAAAGCCTTTGCCTTCGGCTCGGGTCATGATCTCAGGGTCCTGGGATCGAGGCCCACGTCGGGCTCTCTGCTCAGCGGTGAGCCTGCTTCCTCCTCTCTCTCTGCCTGCCTCTCTGCCTGCTTGTGATCTCTGTCAAATAAATAAATAAAAATTAAAAAAAAAAAAAAAGAACAACCGTGTTGATGTCTATACCCTGTTTAAACACCTTAAATATAACTAGGACAAAGGCACCTGGGTGGCTCAGTTGTTTAAGCTTCTGCCTTTGGCTCAGGTCATGATCCCAGGGTTGGCTCAGGTCATGATGCCAGGGTCCTGGGATAAGCCCCATATCCTCTGGCTCCCACTCAGTGCGCAGTCTGCTTCTCCCTCTTCCTCTGCCCCTCCCCTTACTTGTACTGGTGCTCTGTCAAATAAATAAAATCTTAAAAAAAAATTAATTAAAAAATAGCTAGGGGGCTCCTGGGTGGCTCAGTGGGTTAAAGCCTCTATCTTCAGCTCAGGTCATGATCCCAGGATCCTGGGATCAAGCCCCGGATCGGGCTCTCTGCTCGGCAGGGAGCCTGCTTCCTTCTCTCTCTCTCTCTGCCTGCCTCTCTGCCTACTTGTGATCTCTGTCTGTCAAATAAATAAATAAAATCCTTAAAAAAATAATAAATAAATAAATAAAGCTAGGAACATTCCTGCTTAGAGCATTAAAATAAAACTTAATTGTTGTAGCCTCAGCTTTCACTTTTTCCCTATGTACAATGGCTTAATCATTGTTCAAAGAGAAAAACAAAAACAAACAATTCTGCCTGTTCCACTTCTATACTCTTACCCTGGCTATTTTCTCCAACTGAATGCCTCCCTATGATTTCAGGGTCCGGGCATTAAGCCCCACATCTGGCTCCCTGCTCAGCAGGGAGTCTGCTTCTCCTTCCACCTCCCTCCCCTGCTCCTGCTCCAGATGTGCATGTTCTTTCTCTCTCTCGCTCGCTAATGAATAAATAAAATCTTAAAAAAAAAAAAAAGATGTAGTCTTAGCTTTCAAGATCCAGCTTAAATGCATAAAGGCATGCCCAACCATTCCACTTCAAGAATTCTCTCATTTACTTTGAATTTTTTATTTACTGACTACGCTATTCACCTAACAATCCTGCTGATTTTGAGTAGTAAATACTATTGTTACTTTTGTTACCTCTCAATCTAGGACAAAAAGCTCCTTTTCTTAGCCTCAAGTTTTCTCTATACACACACACTTCTTAGTACAACTACTATTCAAATATTATTTTAACAACCTTTTTAAAAGTAAGTTTAGTGCACCTGGTGGCTTAGTTGGTTGGGCGACTGCCTTCAGCTTGGGTCATGATCCCTGGGTCCTTAGGATCAAGTCCCCCATTAGGCTCTCAGCTCAGCAGGGAGCCTGCTTCTCCCTCTCCCTCTGACCCTCCCCCTGCTTGTACTCTCCCTCCCTCCCTCCCTCTCTGCGTCAAATAAATAAATAAAATCTTTAAAAAAAAATAAGTTTATATACTAGAAAATATTCTGAAGGTAATATATCCCTTGGTATCTCTTATGCAGATACCCTAAGGCAGTTATTAAACCAATTAAATTTTTAACCATTTTTGCTCCTTCTAAGATACTTCATAATTTTTCTTATAGCATTACTCAAAGCAATAAGGGAAATTACTGACTACAGCATATAAATGCACAAGAATTAGCTTAAGCTTTTTATATAGTCAAGATCTATATTATCCAATTAATTTCTTGATTTTTGATCAGTATTATCTACAAAAGGTTGAAAAAGCAAGCTACTTCTCCCTCATCAACACTAAAAAATATTACTTGAACCATAAGATAAAAGTACTAACTTTTCCAACAATTATCTAAAATATCAGTCAGAAAATATGAGCGATGATTTTTTCTATTATAACTAAATCTGAAAAACAAAAACAAAAACAAAAAAAAAACCCCTAAATCTGAAGGGCTGTTTTGTATTTCAATTCCATAAAACAGAGAGATAAACTGAATTCCTCTTTGAAATCAACTGTCAGAGAAGGATGATAACAAATAACTGAAACCTAATGAGATGAGACCAAATTAATATTACAAAGACATCTTCTGCTTGTTTGAATGATGCACAACTTAAGATTTATCTTACCTCGACACTACTAGTAAAAATTAAAATTAAGTTACAGGAAACTACTATTTTGGCCCTAACTTCAATTTCTTACTATCTAAGCACTTACTAAAATATTATATGCTACTAACCTACATATAATGCCAAAATAACTGTGGCTACTTTTTCTTCCATAAATTCCTATATTATGTATAATATATTAAATGCATCTGTTAAATCACAAAGAAATCATTTAGTATGACAATATAGTATATTCTTTCAGCTGCATATATTTAAATTTTTGCATTAATTAATACAATGCATTAAGCACATTCAGATAGATTTCCACAGTTAAATGGACAATTCACTTTTTATAACTGGAAAATCATTACAACATCTTCTGGTATCCACTGCAATATCAAATCAATGACTTCTTTCAGTATCTGTGGTGGTCATTTGTAATTCCTTTGGTAATTAACCATGAGTCAGCTCTCACTTAATGCTAAACGGCGATGCTAATATGAAAAGGGATTTAATGCCAGACATACAAGCAAAAGTACCAAACTGTTTCAGGGAAGGAATGTTAATAGAATTCAAGAACTGGATGTCTACTTCAAGCTGGAACCCATTTACATTAATAAAATATTAGAAACTTATTAAGTCACAAGAAAAAAATGAAATCTCCACATGGGTTTCAAATCCATAATTCAAGATCTCATGAACTCCTAATCCTTTCCAGAAAATGGTAATTTTTTTTTTTTTAAAGCAAACTCCACCACTCAATGTGGGGCTCAAACTCGTGACCCTGAGATCGAGTTGCATGCTGCACTGACTGAGCCAGCCAGATACCCCAGAAAATGGTCATCTTGGCCACAAGAGAACACTGTCCTTTTTTCATTTTATCATATACCTAAAGAGATGGAAATTATATGGAAATATATCTCAGCTATGAAGCAGAAGAATCAGTATAGCTAATTATATATGAGTCTAAAAAATTTTTTAAGTCACAAATTTTAGTTCTGGTTATATAAATTATCATAAATATCTAAGAAAATGGGAAAAAAGAGTTTCTGTAGTACTCTAATGGGAATTGTGTGATACAGATAGAAAAAAATGGAATGAATACAACAGGGTCACCTAGATTTCTGTAATGCTGATAGCACTAGAACAGCCCTGTAAATAATCAGCCTAATAATGAATCTGTCTAGATCGGTTTCTTCTTGGTCTCAATGCCTACTTTGAAAACAAGTAAGCATACTGTCACATGAAGCCCTGTGATCGCAATTCCTGCCAACCCCATTGTCCCTCCAATGCAACTTATGTTTTTCTCTGTGATGTTATTCCTTAACTGTCCCTTTTCCAGTACCTTTTACCTTGAATATTTACCTTAATCCTTCAAATAACCACCAGAGAACTTTCCCTTATGCTAACCTTACACGGTAACTCTTGAACACATGAAAATGTACTAACCAATAATTTTGCATTTGTTAATAATGACAATTTATCAACAGTATTTTGATGGTACAGCCTTGGTTCCAACCCTGTCCACCTATATAATATATAGGGGAAAGGGAGTAGTAATGATTTTGCATAAATTTCAGTATCCCAAGCAAAGTTCACACTGATTTCCACAACTAGTGGCATCTCTTCCAGATGATGGGAGACCCTGGAAGCAGAGTCCATACTACATAAAGTAACTTGCTCTGCCTGCCACTCCCTCTGCTTGTGTGTGGGCTCTCTCTCTCTCTCTCTCTCTCTGACAAATAAATAAATAAATAATATTTTTTTTAAAAACCCCACACAAAACAATGTCTAAACTAAAATAACAGTTAACAATATGTCCTCTATGATAGTGTAACTCATCACTGTCAGAAGTCTCCTTCTAAGTCCTTGGGAGAACAAGAAACCGTTCTGGACAAAGGGGAACACAGTAAAAACTAACTGTATAACCTCTCTAAAAGCTCACTTATTCTTCATAATTTGTAAGTTTATCCTCTGTATTTGATGACTCAATTAGTTATATAAAATATGTAAGTGGCAGTAGAGACAATGGCCATGTGCATAGGTTCAAGAGTCTTAAGAGCCAGGGTGGGACTCTAGGTGCTGCCATCTACCAGCTATATATACCTGGCCAAGTTATTTAACTCTCTGTGCCTCAGCTGCCTCATTTGAAAATGAGCGTTAATAGTACCTACCTCATAGAGTTATTGCAAAGACTATGAGAAAATACACATATAGTGTGTAGAATGGTGCCTATTTATTATTAAAATGAAGTTAGTGAAAATGTTTAAATGTATGTTCTTAATAATGATTACTCTTTATATTCCTAAGTGCTTCAGGTGCCATGCCACCGTTAATTAAGCTCCTCACCATACTACATAAAACACCTTTGAAACGTCAGGTGTTCCCAAATAAGTGAATCCACCTCTGACTCCATACTAAGTTCAAGATACCACAAACTCTCCAAAATTTGCAAGTGATGGTAAATTGGCAAAGAGTGAAATTTTATCATTTTTAGTTATCTTGCCAATTTAAAGCCAAAAAAATGACAGTCATCTAGAACTTACTGGAGAAGATACACAGAAAAATTTCTAGTGCTGTAAGAAGATCTTTTTAAAAGCAACAGGATCCATGCACTCTTCGGAAACCTACTTTGGATTTGTTTTCAAATGTACTCAATGGTTTCACCTCGTTTATCACTCAAAATCTTAAAAGGAGGCCACATTTAATGTTAATAATCCAACCTCAAAATGTTTTAGATGTACTATATACAGGAGCATGCTCTTACATTTTCTCCCTAATAACTATAAATTGAAGGATATCATTAATGAAAATCAGTATTTTTTCTTATTAAAACATCCCGAAGAAATACTACTTTAAGTTTTTTTTTTTTTTTTAATTTATTGTAGTTGACTGTTTTAAATGGATACTTTTTAGAAATGTTAGTACAGCGGCGCCTGGGTGGCTCAGTGGGTTAAAGCCTCTGCCTTCGCTCAGGTCGTGATCCCAGGGTCCTGGGATGGAGCGCTGCATCTGCTCTCTGCTCAGCGGGGAGCCTGCTTCACTCTCTGCCTGCCTCTCTGCCTACTTGTGATCTCTGTCTGTCAAATAAATAAATAAAATCTTTAAAAAAGAAAAGAAAAGAAAAGAAATGTTAGCACAGGGGCATCTGGGTGGCTTAGTCGGTTAAGCATCTGCCTTTGGCTCAGGTCAGGATCCAGGCATCCTGGGATCGAGCCCCACATCGGGCTCCCCCTCTCCCTGCTTTGCTCTCTTGCTATCTCTGTCACTATGTGTCTCTATCAAATAAATAAATAAAATTTAATAAAAAGAAATAGAAATGTTAGGGGCGCCTGGGTGGCTCTGCCTTCAGCTCAGGTCATGATCTCAGGGTCCTGGGATCGAGCCCCACCTTGGGCTCCCTGCTCAGCAGAAGTCTGCTTCTGCCTCTCCTACTCCCCTGCTTATGTTCACTCTCTCACTGTGTCTCTGTCAAATAAGTAAATAAATCCTTAAAAGAAAGAAAGAAAGAAAGAAAGAAAGAAAGAAAGAAAGAAAGAGAAATGTTAGTATAATAATTTACAAAAGTTTTAACATCTTTTAGTTGTCTAAAAGGTTTTCATTCCCAGTACCCTATTTTACCCATATTAGGAGATCTGAATTTTAGAAAACCAACATTTTCCTAGCTGCAGGAGTTGGGTTATTCCAACATACAAGCAGGAAAAAAACTTAAAATACACATACTATCTTCATAGAACTACCCATCAGGTTTCAGATAAACCCAGCTAGAATATCAGAAGAGAAAGTCACCTTACTAGAAAAGGCAGAGGCTTTCTCAATTTTTTCAGGTGACAGCATTCACAATCTGCTATTCAGGTGTCAAATTCTTTCAAGGCCCTGCAAATCTGTTTAAGTCGGCTGAAATTCTGTGATTGAGCCATTTTCCCTCATCACTTAATTGTCCATGTTATTTCTTTTCAATTTTATTAGGTCACCTTGAAATCTTCTCCTCTGAAAAGCACTTGAGATTTTAGTTAACAGGTCTCTTTAAAATAATTACCAATAAAAGCCCACACATCTTGTAGCCTACTCACGCAGGAGCTTTAAAAAAAAAAAAAAAAAAAAAAATCTCAGGGATCAAATGGCTATGTAAGAACTGCTTCAACTTCCCTGCACCTGCACTATATTCTTAAACACCTTGAGATCCTGTATTGTGCTGCAGTTAGACAGCAGGCGCATGATCACAAGGTTTTTCAACAGCCCCTTGATCCCTTACTGCTGCAAAACTTATCACAAGCGTTCCATGCACTAGACTGTTGTTGTTTAACTGCTTTGTTTATTTACCAACTCCATCATCTCAGGGCACGCAAACCCTTCAAACTGCCTTCTGAAACGTATCTAGAGTATCCCATGTTACTCGGAGGAAGATCTGCAGCGGGATAAAAACTTGAGTTCTGATGTTCATTCTCCTGACCCAAATTGCTGTTGCCAGGATATGCGGTAGTAATGCAGTGGTTTCTTTGAGACTCTGAGGATGTATTTTACCCTAGAAACAGCCAATTTCTACTAAATCCCTTTTAGTCGCCGAGATTTCTGCGATAACAATGCTCAACGGGAAGGTATTTTAAAACAACTGAAAGACGCATTATTCTAATTTGGCCTTTATTTTTCCCTCGATAATAACCTGTCATCACAAGGACATTTTTCCATATAGCATTTGCAACTAAAGAAAGAAAAAAAGGAGCTTCTGGAGCTAGTTCTCACGCGCTAAAGAAGTCCCTTATCATTAACGCTTCTTAAAATCTTTCGAGGGAGGATTTGGGGCTAAGCTTACAGCCACCACAGTCCTGTAACTTACTCTTTTCCAAGCAAGATGAACGGCCTAATAACAGCAACATTTACGCCTAGAGAAATCTCAATGTTTGACCAACCAAGGAGGCGGCTGATAACTCAAGGATCCTTTTACCATGGGAAGAAATGGAAAGCCACACAATGAAAGGGATTTAGCATACTGAGGATAGACGAAGGACGACCGAAGAAGAGCCGTGCGAGCAAATCCCAGAAATTCGGAAGCCCTGGTCTCAGCAACACCCGCCCGAAGCCCTCCCAACCCATCCCTCTTTTCCCCCCGGGAGCCCGCCCGGCGCCTTCACAGGCCCGGAGCACCCGAGGGCAGCACCGTCCCCAGTCTGCGGCCCAACCAGGCTTCCGAAACCCGTCCGAGCAGGCCAAAGCTGCAAACCCGGCGGCCTGAGCTTAACAGGTAAGAGAATACGAGGTGAGAGGAGATGCGGCCTCGCCTCAAGCTGGGAGGCCCCTAGAGGAATTGGGAAGCGGGAGAAGAGCAAGCCAGTTCGTAAGCCGGAGCAGAGCTTGGAAGAAAAGAACTAGGAGCGGGGAATGAGGACGTGCCGGCTCCGCCAGCGCCTTCCCGGATTCTCGGCGACGCCCGTGTTTACCTGAAAGTCTCGATCCTCGTTGAAGCGGGAGAAGCGGTCCGCCATTTTGCCGCCTTCACTCCTCTCAGGACGACGCTCTCCGGTTCGCTCCTTCCCTCCCGCGACACCCGCCCCCTCGCTCCCCTCCCCAATTCCCCGCCTCCTCCCACGCCCACCCGGCGCGCGCAGGCGAGGGAGGGAGGAAGCGAGAAAGGGCGTCTAGAAGAGAGCCCCGTCGGCGCAGGCGCCTTTCAGCCCTGGAGGCGGAACCTTCCCTTAAATCCCCTCTCCGCTCGCGGCCCAGAGCGACCCCGACGGCAGCGCGTGCGCACTCGCGCCGGAGAGCGGCAAGCGCTTCCGGAGAGAAAGGTTACAAGGGCGCAATACGCTTACGTCGGGATGTTTTCCACCTGCTGGTTTCCCCGACTAGGGTCTATTTTCTTGCCCTCTCGTCTCCGTGTGTGTGCAGAAGTCCATTCTCTGCTTTATTCACTACATAGCAATATAATGCAGTTTGAAAGCGCGGGTTTTGGAGCCAGACTACTTCGATTCCCAGTTTGCTCTGAGGATTAAATGGCAAGCAGACAGGAAAGACCCCTTTTCTCATGAGGCTTACGTTCCGGCGGGGGGATGTTAGATACATAGTAAAAATAATTACATAATTTTAAATGTTGATGAGTGTTACAAAAAATAAAACAGCACAGTTATGAGACCTCTGAAATGACCTTTGGCCTTTGAGGAAAATCAAGGGGCAGGGCTCCCCCCCCCCCACACACACACACATCCCTGCAGCTTTCAAGCAAAGGGAACTTTAGACCCACACGCCCCTCGACTGCTAAGAGTTGCCATTTTTAGGATATTATTATTAGAGTATTTTTCAAGAGACCGAAGTTGGTCCAAATCAACTAAAGCTCTCTGGCTTTCAGTTTTCGTTTATAAAATAAGGAAATTGAATGTAGTAATCTCTACTGCCACAGACCCAGCAATGACTGTGGGTTATGATTCAGACTTTTCCATCCTATGGTTTTTCTGTGGACCTCACCCAGTCCTCCAGCTCCCTCAGCCAAAATACATAAAACAGGTAGGAGGGAGTATGAGGACTTCCCTGTTTTTGAAGAGAGTAGTTGACAGAAATCACAAAATGGAAAATAGCCCTTACGCTACCGTGAGAGAGTCAAGTGGAATGTAAATTTTGGGAAGGATGTGTATCTTCTATTCCTTTGTTACCCTTTGCCTCATCAAACCCCAGTCCAAGCAGAATACAATTGTAAGCAGTGGAAAGAACTCTGAGAGGAAGAACACAGACTGTAAGCATTGTAAAGAGATTGAGGGTATATGTGGCAGATTGAATCAACATGGATACACATGAGGCATTTACCTCTTCTCCCTCTCTCAGCCCTACTAAGATGACAGTAAAAGGATGAGAAGGGTGAACACCTGGGTGGTTCAGTTGGTTGAGGGCCTGACTTCTGCTCAGGTCATGATCCCCCTGGGGCCTGGGATCAAGCCCCCATCAGGCTCCCTGCCTGGCCAGGAGTCTGCTTCTCTCTCTCTTCTGCATTCCCCCTGCTGGTGCTCTCTGCCTCTATCTCTGGCAAATAAATAAATAAAATCTTTTAAAAATAAATAAATAAAAATAAAATCTAAAAAAAAAAACTTGGGGGGGCCTGGGTGGCTCAGTGGGTTAAAGCCTCTACCTTTGGCTCAGGTCATGATCCCAGGGTCCTGGAATTGAGCCCCCCATCCGGCTCTCTGCTCAGCGGGGAGCCTGCTTCCTCCTCTCTATGCCTGCCTCTGCCTGGTGATCTCTGTCTGTCCAATGGATAAATAAAATCTTAAAAAAAAAAAAGAAGGAAAGGAAAGGAAAACAAACAAACAAACATCTTGGAACCTGGAGAGCAGAGATAAATGGAAATGACTTTAGTAGAATAGAGAAAACAACGTCCTAGAGTGGGAAAGCTGGCAAACAGGTTGAGTAAGGCTAAGGTGTACCACAAAAATTCAGGAATTGGAATCACTAGGTACCAAGATGAAGAAGTAGATGGAGTTGAAAACAGGACTTGTTACAAAGCACTTTAGAGAGCAGTAAAACGCTAAGCCCCTTTTCCCACCCAGGTAGTAAACTGGAGGGTTCTCCCCTGAAAAGACTAAACAAAGAGACTCTTTTAACGTATCTGGCACAGATAAGGAAATAGATACCATGCTGTAAATGGGAAGGTTTGGTAAAAGCTAACATTCTGGTTGGAGGCAGGCTTCTTCCAGCTCAGTGGGGAAAAACCTACACATACCAAAAATAGGACTGGAGTCTCCCCAACTTACAAAGGTCATTTTCTAGTCCAGATATCCCACAGAAAAGTCCGTCATTCCAGAAGCCCCAACCACACACAGCTTCCACTCAGCTCTTATGTATGAATGTATGCCAAAAATAACCAGACATTGGTAGAAACCTGTGAGACAGAAACACCCCACCCCAAAACAAAGCAAAACAAAGTTAAAAAACAGCAAGTGGAATTCAGAGGAACCAGAAATAATGGAAATAATAGAAGAAGCCATCAAAAGAATTGTAATCAATATCCACAGAGATAGGAGATTACCTCAGGAAATAAAGACAACAGGAAGCATCGGATGCCAAAAAAGAGAAAAGAATATTCAGAGATTAAGAAGTAACTTTTGGGGGCGCCAGGATGGCTGTCCTTAGCGTCTGCCTTCGGCTCAGATCATGACCCCAAAGTCCTAGGATCGGGCCCCAGTTCAGGCTGCATGCTCAGCAGGAAGCCTGTATCTCCCTCTCTCACTCCCCCGATCGATCGTGTCCCTTCTCTTGCCGTGTCTCTGACAAATAAATAAATAAAATCTTTAAAAAAGAAAAAACAACTTTTGAAAGTCAAAATGTCTTAAGCAGAAATGAAAAATTCAATAGAAGAGTTAGGAAATAAAATGGCAAGAAATCTCCCAAAAAACAATAAAAAGACACCCTGGTCCAAGCCACCTTTACTTTCTCCTTAATCACGGCAAGAGCTCCTAAGTGTTCTGCTTCCACCCTGACCCCCTACAGTAGTCAGAGGAACTATGGTGATCCTGTTACAAGGTCAGTTAGATTACATAAGTCCTCTACTGCAAGCCTCCAGTGGTTTTGCCTGTCGTTCACACTAAAAACCATCATCACCTCACCTCTCAGACCTCATTCCTCTCTGTCCACTGTGTCCCTTCTCTCTGGGCACACTGACTTACTATACCTTGATCCCAAAGGCCTGCTCCTGTGTCAGCCTGCCCCACTTAGGGGCTATGTATATGTTGTTCTTGCTGCCTCATTCTTTCCCAGATATCCACCCATGTGGCTTGCCCCTCACCCTATGGTCTTTCCTTGAATATTAATTTCTCAGTAAGATCTTCCCTGATCACCCTGTTTAAAATCACAGAGTTCAGGGGCACCTGGGTGGCTCAGGAGGTTAAACTTCTGCCTTTGGCTCAGGTTGTGATCTTGGGCTCCTAGGATTGAGCCCCACATTGAGCCCCACATCCGGCTCTCTGCTCAGCAGGGAGCCTGCTTCCTTCCCCCCTCTGCCTACTTGTGATCTCTGTCTGTCAAATAAATAAATAAAATCTTTTTTAAAACCCCAAAATCACAGAGTTCAGTATTCTGAACTTTCTAGCCTCTTTCCCTAATTTTATTTTTCTCCTTAGTACTTACCACTTTCTAAAATGTAATGTTAATTCCATAAGAGCAGAGATTCTCTCAGGTCTACCCCCTTCTTTTTTTTCTTTTTTCTTTTTTATTTTTTTAGATTTTATTTATTTATTTGACAGACAGAGATCACAAGTAGACAAAGAGGCAGGCAGAGGGAGAGGGGGAAGCAGGGCTCCCCGCTGAGCAGGGAGCCTGATGCAGGGCTCGATCCCAGCACCCTGAGATCATGATCTGATCTGAAGAGGCTTAACCCACTGAGCCACCCAGGCGCCCCTTTTTTTTTTTAATTTTTTAAAGATTGTATTTATTTATTTGACTGAGAGAGACAGTGAGAGAGGGAACACGAGCATGGTGGAGCTGGAGGGGGAGAAGCAGGTTCTCTGCTGAGCAGGGAGCCCAACGTGGGGCTAGATCCCAGGACACCAGGATCATGACCTGAACCAAAGGCAGACACTTAACAACTGAGCCACCCAAGCTCCCCTCTATTCCCTTCCGTATACTTAACCCCTAGAATAATAAATGACACATAAGAGGCACTAAATAAGGATTTTTTTAATAGATGAGAAGAAAAATAAGGAAGAACATATAAGAAAATAGAAGGATCAATCCAGTATCTGAATAGCAGAGCTTCCAGAAAGAACAGAGGGGAGATGAAGAAAGAGCATATTAAAGAAATAGCATGTAACCTTTTCCTGGTTCGTGTTGGGTCCCCCAAAAATGGGGACCCCAGTAATGGGTCCATGATTAAAGGAGCAAGACTGATGCAAAGTAAAAGTCAAGCAAAGCTTTATTTCACGCCAAGCATCAAGAATCAAACCGACGGTCAAACAGACCAGTCGGGGCCACCCCTTACAGAGAGGACAACCCCTCCCAGGTGGCCAATGAAATTGTAACACACAGATAAAGCTGCATAGTCATGCTAGGTGACCAACTGAATTACAAATTACCCTAGTAGACATTTGAACCAGCCTATCACCTAGTTCAACAGGGGTGGGGCTGCTCTGGCTGAATAAGCCCTTACAGTTCTAAGGGCCTAACTGTCCAACCTGAGAGGGCCCAGCACAATGGATGGAAAAAGAGCTTGCTGCCAGGTACAGCACTGTGAAACTTCAGGACACTGGGATAAAGAGAAGCTCTTACAGGTTTTCAAAGAAGAAAAAGAAGTCACATATGAAGGATTGGAAATTGGAATGATCCTTTTCTCCAAAACACCAGAGTAAGGGGTAATGCCCTGAAAATTCTGAGAGGAGGGTTTTGAACCTAGAAATCTATATCCACCCCAATCATTATTCAACCATGAAAGAGGAAAATGACATTTAGACCTGCGAGCTCTCACAAAAGTCCATTTTTCAAAGATCCTTTCCTGGAAGCCACCAAAAAATGCTTTACAGCAAAATGAGAGAGTAAAACAAGAAAATGGGATACTTGAGATCCAGAAATCAGACATCCAGCCTGAGAAAGAAGTGAAGACATTTCCCAGGGTGAGCGTGTAGAGTCATTCCAGGACAACAGCTATGCGGCAGGCCTAAAATCACCCAATCCAGATGAAACTCAGGAGGACACAGGAGAAAAGAGGCCCCAGGAAGGTTGTTGCCAAGCCAGAAAGAAACCTGATGGAATACTAGTATGTCTGAAAGAGGCTTTTATACTTCTCCAAAGTGTTTGCAGGGGAAAAAATCAGTGACAAGAATATAAAAAACCAAGGAGCGCCTGGATGGCTCAGTGGGTCAAGCATCTGCCTTCTTCTGCGCAGGTCCTGATCTGAGGGTCCTGATCCCAGGGTCCTGGGGTCCAGCCCCCTGCTCAGAGGGGAGTCTGCTTCTCCTTCTGCACCACCCCCCCCTCAATTAAATAAATGAATTCTTTTTTTTTTTTTAAGAATATAGAAAACCAAGTAAAGAAGGGAGGAAGGGGGGAGGGGGGGAAAGAAAATTTACCTCAATGGACAAAATTATAAGAGAAAATATTTTTTAAGATTCTATCTTTGGGGGGATACCTGGGTGGCTCAGGTGGTTAAACATCTGCCTTTGGCTCAGGTCATGATCTCCTGGTCCTGGGATTGAGCCCCACATTGGGCTCCTTGCTCACGGTGGAGTCTGCTTCTCTCTCTCCCTCTGCCCCTCCCCATTCCCTGTTTGTATTCTCTCTCTTTAATGAATAAATAAAGGCTTTAAAAATATAAAATAAAGATCTTATTTTTTTAAGCAATCTCCACACTCAATGTGGGGCTCAAATTCACAACCCTGAGATCAAGAATCACACACCCCACCACTGAGTTGGCCAGGTGCCCCATAAGGAAAAAATCTGATGATAGTAATGTTACTCGGTAACATAGCTTAACTGTGAAAAATATTTACAGTCAGCATAATATAAAACCTGAATATTGATCTAACAAAAAAAAATTTTTTTAATGATTTTATTTGAGAGAGAGAGAGCATGAGAGGAGAGAGATCAGCGGAAAAAGCAGACTCCCTGCTGAACAGGGAGTCTGATGTGGGACTCGATCCCAGGACTCCAGGATCATGATCTGAGCTGAAGGCAGTCGCTTAACCAACTGAGCCACCCAGACTCCCCACTCACAAAAATGCTTAACAGAAGTATATAGTGAGGGTATAGGAAAGGAAAGAGAGATAACGAGAGATCTATCTTCTTACCAAGGGGAACTCAATAGATAATGTCTCCATTTGAAAAAAAAAGAAGAAGAAGAAGAAGAAGAAGAAGAAGAAGAAGAAGAAGAAGAAGAGGAGGAGGAGGAGGAGGAGGAGGAGGAGGAGGAGGAGGAGGAGGAGGAGGAAGAAGAAGAAGAAGAAGAATTAGTATGAGGGGTGCCTGGGTGGCTCAGTGGGTTAAGCCTCTGCCTTTGGCTCGGGTCATGGTCTCAGGGTCCTGGGATCGAGCCCCGCATCTGCCTCTTGGATCGGCAGGGAGCCTGCTTCCTCCTCTCTCTGCTCACCTCTCTGCCTACTTGTGATCTCCGTCTGTCAAATAAATAAATAAATAAATAAAATCTTAAAGAGAGAGAGAGAGACGTATTAGTATGAGCATACTATTTAGAATTAAGAAATATTGGAAATAGACATGATTAAAAATAAAGAAGAAAGGGTAGGGGTGAAAGCAGGGACCTCCAAATAATAAGGATTAGGGGTGAGATGAACTAAGGAAGGGGACTGCCATTTTTCACAAAAAGACATGTAGAATAGTTTGACTTTTAGTCTGTGGATATCTATTACTTCAATTAAAAGCAGAAATTCAATTTGGTGACTTAAAAAAATATCCACACCCGTCAATTCTCTGTTCTTTCACTTATTGGAGGGATAAGACAACATAGAAAAGACCAAAACAGGGGCCCCTGGGTGGCTCAGTGGGTTAAGCCACTGCCTTCGGCTCAGGTCATGATCTCAGAGTCCTGGGATCGAGCCCCACATGGGGCTCTCTGCTCAGCGGGGAGCCTGCTTCCTCCTCTCTCTCTGTCTGCCTCTCTGCCTGCTTGTGATCTCCGTCTGTCAAATAAATAAATAAAACCTTAAAAAAAAAAAAGAAAAGACCAAAACAATTTGGGACTCAGATTGTTCTCAGATTGGCCAAAAAGAAAAGTTCTTAGATATTTTAAAAGTTGATCCCTATGTAGCAGCCTTGGAGGGGGGCAGTTACTATGTGTCATGCCTCCACCATGCGAACAGCTTCACATCCATGATCTTGTCTGATGCACACAGCCACTCCCTGAAGTAGGTACTATGATTAGCTTTTTTTCTCACTTCCCAAGTAAAGAAACTGAGGCTTATATGAACTTACCCGAGGCCAGAGTCCTAGTAAGAAGTGGAGTCTGGGGGCGCCTGGGTGGCTCAGTGGGTTAAAGCCTCTGCTTTCGGCTCAGGTCATCGGGCTCTCTGCTCAGCAGGGAGCCTGCTTCCTCCTCTCTCTCTGCCTCTCTGCCTACTTGTGATCTCTGTCTGTCAAGTAAATAAATAAAATCTTTAAAAAAAAAATAAAGAAGAAGTGGAGTCTGGATTCAAACAGGGGCAGCCCAGGTCAAGAGCCCCACCTCTAAACCTCCACTCCCTGACACCCGACTAGACATTTATTCAGTGGGAACTGGCATAGGGAAAGCCCAGCACTGGGAACGTTGAAGCTGATGGCAGAGGAGAGCAGGGCACTGAAGGCAAAGGAGGAAAGAGGTAGGGCAGGCTTAGGAGGCCCTCCTTCCCTCCAGACCTCCACAACCCCAATCTCACCCAAAGTCAGACTCTTGGTAACCAACTGGCTAGAGTGGGATTCATTGATGAGGCCCATAGCCTATAAGGGTGTAGGGTCAGTAAGTATGGATAGAGGGCTGTGTAGGAGAAGGAAAATATCTTTTCCTCTATCTTTTTTTATATTGTTTCTTTTTCTTTTTTTTTTATTAAGATTTTTTTTTTGTATTTGACAGAGAGAGAGAGAGATCACAAGTAGGCAGAGAGGCAGGCAGAGAGAGAGAAGGAAGCAGGCTCCTTGCTGAGCAGAGAGCCTGATGCGGGGCTCAATCCCAGGACCCTGAGATCATGATCTGAGCCGAAGGCAGAAGCTTAACCCACTGAGCCACCCAGGCGCCCCTCCTCTATCTTTTCAAGTTCTCACTAGGAACCCCTGTAATAAAAGGCAGATTAATGAGACAAAAAGCATACAGATTTATTTAAGGCGAGTTGTAGGTGGCATGGGAGCCTGCAGGAGGAAATGAAGACCCAAAGAAATTGTTAAACCTGGTACACCTGGGTGGCTCAGTCAGTTGGGCATCTGCCTTCGGCTCAGGTCATGGTCCCAAGGTTCTGGGACCGAGTTCCATATCGGGCTCTCTTTTCGGTGGGGAGTCTGCTTGTCCCTCTACCTGCCGCTCCCCCTGATTGTGCTCTCTCTCTGACAAATAAATAAATATTAAGAAGGAAGAAAGAAATAGTTAAACCTGAGTGGCTTTCTGCTAGGTTTGATGAAGAGTAGAAAGCGGTAGACAGATATGATAGGATAAAGAGTATGAGGTAACTATCATCAACTGAGAGAAATGTAGCAAGGTCTGTTCATTCAGCTTCTTCCCAGTATCCCTCGGTCTTCAGAAATAAGGGTGCTTCTTTCCAGCAGGTTCAGAGAGCACTTACACGTGGCAGTTTTATGACCCGCTTCAGGACGTTGGAAAACCCTTTGTCCACCTGTCATGTTTTGAATTCCTTTAATTCCTTGAAATATTCAATATGTCCCCGTGCCATATTTGGAGGTAGCGTGTCCCGGACGCCATCCGCTGGAGCCTGCATCCTGTGGAAGGCACAAAAGTGGGTTACTGGTTTATTTATTTGGTTTGGTTTGCATGGTTGGGGGAAGGTGACTTGCTTATCTGTGAAATCAGATAAGCTCCCTTCCACTGCTCCTTTAGGGAGAGATAAGAATAACCCAAACCTTCATCTCAAATTTGCTCTGATAATCCCACCAATATTGTCAAAGAGCTGTCACTGTATAGTTTCCACCATTTTGTGGAAGATGACATGGAGGCTAAGGCAGGTAGAGTCAGTTGGCCAAAGTCATTCATGTAGTAGGTGAGGAACTAGAACCAGAACCCCATGGCCTTCCCATGCCTCTCTTAAACTAACAACAAGGGGCGCCTGGGTGGCTCAGTGGGTTAAAGCCTCTGCCTTTGGCTCAGATCATGATCCCAGGGTTCTAGGATCGAGCCCCACATTGGGCTCTCTGCTCAGTGGAGGGCCTGTTTCCCCCTCTGCCTGCCTCTCTGCCTACTTGTGATCTCTCTCTGTCAAATAAATAAATAAAATCTTAAACAAACAAACAAAAAAACCAGGCGAGCCTAGCTGGCTCAGTTGGAGGAGTAGGTGACTCTTGATCTCAGGGTTGTGAGTTCAGGCCCTACAAGAGGTAGAGTTTACTAAATTAAAAAAAAAAAAAGGGGGGGGCGCCTGGGTGGCTCAGTGGGTTGAGTCGCTGCCTTTGGCTCGGGTCATGATCTCGGGGTCCTGGGATCGAGCCCCACATCGGGATCTCTGCTCAGTAGGGAGCCTGCTTCTCTCTCTCTCTCTCTGCCTGCCTCTCTGCCTACTTGTGATCTCTACCTGTCAAATAAATAAATAAATAAAATCTTTAAAAAAAAAAAATTGAAGCGGTGCCTGGGTGGTTCAGTCTGTTAAACATTTGCCTCCAGCTCAGGTCAGAGTCTGGGGATGGAGCCCCACCTTGGGCTGCCTGCTCAGCAGGGAGTCTGCTTCTCTCTCTCCCTCTGTGTCCCCCACCCTGTGCGCTCTCTCTCTCTCTCTCTTTAATAAATAAATAAAATACTTAAATTTGTTTAAATGTTAATCTTTAAAAAATTAATTTAAATAATTAAACAAACAACCCCCCCCCCACTCCTGCTAGCTGTAGGACTCCTCTACCCTATACCAGTTCCTGGAGGGCAGTCTTCAGCATATATACCTCTACTCATGAAACATTTATTGTGCGCCTAGTCTGAAGCTCTGGGTGCTGGAGATACCGAAGTGACTTGGCAGGAGGGGTCCTGCATTGAGTTCATGTTCTGGCAGTGGGGGAAAGTGGGGACAGACACAATACGCAAGTAAACAAGTGAGATCATTTCAGAGACGGCCAGGTGTAGAGGAGATAGGAACACCCAGTGATGTGATACAGAGAGACGGGACTGAGAGGAGCTGGGTGAAACTACTTTAAATGCAGCCACAGTTCTGCAGAGGTGACATTTGAGCTGCGAGCCGGGTCTGATAAACTGGGGCAGACAGTTCCAGGCAGAGTCAGGGCGGGTAGCAGAAGGCTCTGTACTCAGAAGGGCCCCACCCTTGGGTTAACACACCCCAGGGGGTTAACTGTTACATCTTGACATTCATAATGTGCTCCACATTTTCATTTTCTACTGGGCCTGTAGCCAGTCCAAGGAGAGGGACCACAAGGAGTGGAGGAAGAGGATTTAGAGGTGAAGCGGGGACCCCCCCCCCCCCGCCACGGGAGCTGGAGCCTACTCCACACACAAGGGAAATCTTTCACAGACCCCATCGGGGCGCCTGTCTGGCTCAGTTGCTAGAGTGTGTGACTCATGTGACTCTTGATCTCAGGGTTGTGAGTTCAAGCCCCAAGCTGAGTGTAGAGCTTACTTTAAAAATAAATAAATAGGGGCACCTGGGTGGCTCAGTGGGTTAAAGCCTCTGCCTTCGGTTCTGGTCATGGTCCCAGGGTTCTGGGATGGAGCCTCGCATTGGGCTCTCTGCTCCGCAGCGAGCCTGCTTCCTCCTCCTCTCTGCCTGCCTCTCTGCCTGCTTGTGATCTCTGTCTGTCAAATAAGTAATAAATAAAATCTTAAAAAAAAAAAAAAAAAGACTTCCAAGGGGTACCCGCCAGCTCAGTCGGTTGAGCAAGTGACTGTTGATCTCAGGGTCATGAGTTTGAGCCCCACCTCATCAGGCATAGAGTTTACCTCAAAAAAAAAAAAAAAAAAAGACTTCCGGGTTCCTGGTGTGAATAACTAGGTGGAATATGGAATCATTCGCTGAGATTGGGAAAGTTGTGTGGGCAGTGGACAAATTTGGGAGGGTATCAAGAGTTGCACTTTTTAATTTTTCTATTTATTTAAAGCTTTTAATTTTTAAGTCATCTCTGCACTCAACATGGAGCTTGAACCCACAGCCCTGAGATCAAGAGTCACAAACTCCACTGACTGTGCCAACCAGGCACCCCAAGAGTTGCACTTTAGACATGCTAAGTCTGAGCTGTCTCTGAGAATTTAAATGGAGATGAAAGAAAATCAATTATCTATATGGATTTTTTAAAGATTTTATTTATTTGACAGAGAGAGAGACCACAAGTAGGCAGAGAGAGGGGGGAAGCAGGCTCCCCGCTGAGCAGAAAGCCTGATGTGGGGCTCAATCTCAGGAGCCCAAGATCACAACCTGAGCCAAAGGCAGAGGCTTAACCCATGGAGCCACCCAAGCACCCCATCTATATGGATCTTGACTTTAGAGGAGATTCTAAAAAAGGGGTCAGAATAACATAGAGTGCTTGTTAAAAATGCAAACTATGGTGCCCCACCCCAGTTCTGCCAAATCACAATACCACGCCCCCTCCCAAAACATGATTCTGATGCTCATGAAAATCTGAGGCCAACTGTTCTAAGAATTTCTAGAAAGCAAGGGGCCAAGACATCCTCCTTCCCTCTGCAGATTCTTAAGGCTAAGGGACGAAACCATCACTTAGTGACATTTACTATTTAACCTGAGGAGTATCTGGGCTAGGATATTTAGTAAAAATGGCCTGCCAGACTTTGGGGGAGACAGACATTAGGTAGAATTGTTAACGTGCACTGGTCAGGTGTGGGGATAGGAAGGAGCCTGTAAGAAGCACAGTGTTGGGAGGGCACCTGGCGGGGGCGCAGTTGGTTGGACATCTGACTCTTGGTTTCCTCTTGATCTCAGGGTTGTGAGATCCAGCACCGACCGCATCTACCACCGCATCAAGCCCCGTGTGGGGCTGGGATCTCAGCCCAGAGTCGGCTGGAGTCGGCTTAAGACTCTCTCCGCCCCCCTACCCTGCTCTGGCCTGTGTATGCGCAGTATGCTCTTTCTCGCAAATAAATAAATCTTAAAAAGAAAAAAAAAAAAAAAAAAAAAAGGCACAGTGTGGGTTCAGACTTTTCTTAGCACTCATTATCATATATAAAGTTTAAAAGGCGAAAGATTTATTTGATCTGAAGAGAAACCAGAGTATAGGTACATATCTAAAGTTTAAGATCACTGTAACCGATTCAAAACAATTTTTTTGAGCTGAGGACAGTTACGAGAGCGATGGAAAGGAGCATTTGAAAAGGCGGTACAGCAAGGGCGGAAACTGAGCAGACAGGAAACACCGGACTGGAAACTGGACTTTGGTGGGTATTGCGGTAGCAGGGGACCCAGGGGGAGAGGGGACAGGGAGAGCGTTAGAGGGGAGGTTGTTTATCATATCCTGTTTTGGCCCTTGTGCATTGTCTAGCTTGGGTCAATCACACGCCCCAGTGCCCAGTTCGGGCCCCAGCGGACCAGGAAGTGAACAAACAGCTCCTAGAGCGGCAATGAGTATGTGTGTGCTGCCACCTACCGACCGACTGAGGTAATACAGGCGCCTTCGCGCCTCCTCGTCTGCCCCAAGGAAATCTCAGATCCTGGGTTTCCAAGCTGGGAGTTTCTCTCACCACGCAGCCTCCAGTTCTGAGCAGGAGGTCCGTTAGGGCCAACAGGGATTTAATGAAGCAGTTTCGGGGAGGAATCTTAAACTACACCCCTAAATGCCTGGTCAGAATCAGAAACTACTTCCAGAACCTGAATTTCTCCCATCCCCACCCCACCCCACCCCACCCCACTGATTTGTCAGGATTTGGAGCCTCTACTCAGGGCTATTCCTGCCTTTTCTGAGCTGATCATCTAGTGTGGGGGCCAATAAATCAATCCATACATTTACTTGATAACTAAACAATGCAAGAGAAGTCCCAAGGTGCTGCCACCGAATGGGAGACGATCAGTTCTAGTTCTGGGCTGGGAAGGTTCGAAAGGGCAAGAAGGAACAGTGGAGGTGGAAAGGCAGAAGTGAAGGCTGTCTTTGGAGAATGGCTCCAGTTTGGCTCAGCAGGGAAGGGAGAATATATACCAAGCAGAGGAAATGAGGAGGATGGTGGGACTTCCATTTCTAGTAAGTTATTCTAGATAGTTATTCAGACCAACCTCCCCACTGAAAGCAACCGCAAATGCTTTATAAAAGATATTAAACATCTCCTGGGGCGCCTGGGTGGCTCAGTGGGTTAAAGCCTCTGCCTTCGGCTCAGGTCATGATCCCAGGGTCCTGGGATTGAGTCCCACATAGGACTGTCTGCTCAGCAGGGAGCCTGCTTCCTCCTCTCTCTCTGCCTACTTGTGATCATTGTCTGTGAAATAAATAAATAAAATCTTTTTTTGAAAAAAGATATTAAACATCTCCTTAACAACATCAGAAATAGGGGCACCTGTGTGGCTCAGTAGGTTAAAGAAAGCCTCCGCCTTCAGCTCAGGTCATGATCCCAGGGTCCTGGGATCGAGCCCCACATCAGGCTCTCTGCTCAGTGGGGAAGCTGCTTCCCCCTCTCTCTCTGTCTGCCTCTCTGCCTACTTGTGATCTCTGTCTGTCAAATAAATAAATAAAATCTTAAAAAATATATCAGAAATATATGACTACGGAGTTATAAATTAGGCCAAAGCCTAAGGGAAAATGGAATCCCAGAAAGGCATTGGAAAATGGAACTGAAGTGATTCAGAATGCAGAAAAGAGGGGCAAAAAGACAAAAGAGGTTGACAGACACGGAGGATACACTGAAACTGTCTAACATAGGTTAATCAGAGTTCTAGAAGGAAATGACCAGAGAATGTGGCAAGGGCGAGATTTGAAAGATAATGGTTAAGAATTTCCCTATACTGGTGAGGCATCAATCCATAAGTTCTGGAAGCCCAGAGAATCCCAAGCAAAGTAAATAAAATAAAATTCACATGTAGGGATGACTGAGCGGTTGAGTTGGGTAAACATCTGTCTTCAGTTCAGGTCATAATCCCAGGGGCCTGGGTTTGAATCCCCTATCATTCTCCCTACTCAGAAGGAAGCCTGTTTCTCTCTCTGCCCACTGCTCCCCCTGCTTGTGTGCTCTCTCTCTCTGAAAAATTAATTAACTAATTTTATTTTTTTATTTTATAATTTTTTTAAAGATTTTATTTATTCATTTGAGAGAGAGACAGTGAGAGAGAGAGCATGAGCGAAGAGAAGGTCAGAGGAAGAAGCAGACTCCCCATGGAGCTGGGAGCCCGATGCGGGACTCGATCCCGGGACTCCGGGATCATGACCTGAGCCGAAGGCAGTCGTCCAACCAACTGAGCCACCCAGGCGTCCCAATTAACTAATTTTAAAAAGAATCCACATGTAGCTATATTACAATGAAACTTAAGTCTAGAAAGAAAATCTTTTTTTTAAAAAGATGGTATTGGGGCGCCTGGGTGGCTCAGTATGTTAAAGCCTCTGCCTTCGGCTCAGGTCGTGATCCCAGGGTCCAGGGATCCAGCCCCACATCAGACTCTCTGCTCGGCAGGGAGCCTGCTTCCCCCGGCCCCTCTGCCTGCCTCTCTGCCTACTTGTAATCTCTGCCTGTCAAATAAATAAAGTCTTAAAAAAAAAAAATGTGGTATTTATTCCTTCAGCTCAGATCATGATCCCAGGGGCCTGGGATGGAGTCCCGCATTGCGCTCCTTGCTTGGCAGGGAGCCTGCTTTTTTCTCCACCTCTGCCTGCCACTCTGCCTGCTTGTGCACGCAGTCTCTCTCTCTCTCTCTCTCAATCTCTGACAAATAAATAAATAAATAAAATCTTTTTTTTTTTAAGATTTTATTTATTTGAGACAGAGAGGGAGAGAGAGAGAGAGCATGAGTGGTGGGGAGGGGCAGAGGGAGAGGGAGAAGGAGACTCCCTGCTGAGCAAGGAGCCCGATGTGGGGCTTGATTCCAAGACCCTGACATCATAACCTGAGCCAAAGACAGACACTTAACCGACTGAGCCACCCAGGTGGCCCTAGAAATAAAAGAGCAGTCTTCTCACCAACAGTAATGGAAACTAGAAGACAGTGGAATGATATCTTGAACATGATGAAAGAAAATAATTTCTGGGGGAGGCTGGGAGGCTCAGCTGGTTAAAGGGTCTGCCTTCAACGCAGATCATGATCCCAGGGTCCTGGGATCAGGCCCCTCTTTGGGATCCCTGCTGAGTGGGGAGTCTGCTTCTCCCTCTACCCCTGTACCCCCGCTCATGCTCTCTCCCACTCTCAAATAAATAAGTAAAATCTTAAAAAAGAAAAAAGAAAAGAATTTCTGGGGTACCTGGCTGGCTCCATTGGTAGAGCACGTGACTCTTGATCTCAGGGTCATCAATTTCAGTCCCACGTTGGCATAGAAATTACTTAAAAAATAACTTCTAAAAAAATTAAATGACTTCTAACCTAGCATTCAAGAGCAAATTTTCAAACAAGTAAAAACTAAGAAAGTTTGCCATTAGCAGAGCTTCACTCTGCTAGTTGTGGAAGGAAATTTTAAAGGATGCAACTCAGACAGAAGGAAAGTGATCAGACACAGAAGGTCTGAGCTGCGAGAAGGAATGAACACTTGTGCATGAATGTTCATAATAGCATTTCTCATAATAACCAAAAAATGAAAATAACCCAAATGTCCATAAACTGATGAATACATAAACAAACTGTGGTCTGTCCATACAATGGAATCAGTCACAAAAAGAATTAAGTATTGAGACATGTTAGGACATGGAGGAACCTTGAAAGCATTGTATTCAGTGAAAGAAGCCAAACACAAAGGTGCACATGTTGTGTGATTCCATTTACAAGAAATGTCCAGAAAAAGCAAATCCATAGACATAAACAGAAAGAAGGGGCTTCCAGAAGAAAAGAATGGGGAGTGGCCGCCAAAGAGTACAGGATTTCTTTTTAAAGATGTTATTTATTTATTTGACAGAGAGAGAGAGATCACAAGCAGGCAGAAAGGCAGGCAGAGGGAGAGGGGGAAGCAGGCCCCCCTGCCGAGCAGAGAGCCCAATGTGGGCCTGAAGAACTCTCTAGTGTGGGCAATCCAGAGATCCAAGCGTGGACTCTGCCTGGACACCCCATCCAACGCCCTTACTCTGACAGCTTTGCCCACCTCTGGAACCCAACTTCGGGAGGCAAGAAACCAAGCTTTGAGAAGTAAGCAAGCTAGGTTTCTAGGGTCCAGGTTTCCATCCTCCAGTTTTGACAAAATTATCCAATTTCTTAGTTTTTTAAAAAGATTTTATTTATTTATTAGTTCAGAGAGAGAGATCATATGTAGGAAGAGAGGCAGGCAGAGGGAAAGGGGGAAGCAGGCTCCCTGCAGAGCAGAGAGCCCGATGCGGGGCTCAATCCCAGGACCCTGAGACCATGACCTGAGCTGAAGGCAGAGGCTTAACCCACTGAGCCACCAGGTGCCCCAAGTGATTCCTTTTCATAAGGGAATGTTTTCCTGTGCATAAAGTTTACACAAATGGTCCTTTTTACATAAAGTGAAAGAATCCTGGCATCATTACGGATGCAAGTGGAAGGTAAGTAAAGGTACTGGTCAACTTTGGACTGTGATGCACACTGTAGCTGTTAGGGCACAGGCCTATATGTAAATACGGAACGTCATTTGTAGCACAATCCCTAAGGAATAGAAACACAAGCGCAGGAATAACAGTAAGGCCTAGTGTGGCGCTTGGGGGATCCAGTCGAATCCCGTCACAGTAACCCCTGGCTGCCCGAGATTAGGTTATCGGAGGAAGAAGACAGAGGTTAGAAGAACCACAAGCAGCACCTTAAGGGTCGCCTGATTCACTCTACTCCTTCACACAGCACTGCTGTCATTTATCAGGTAGGTGTTGGCTCTTCCTGGAGGCCACGGTGAGCCACAGTCTCTGCCTTCATGGAACTGTGTGTCCAGGAAGGGAGGCCGGAGGTGTGACCCAGACCACACAGCACAGGGACCTGCGGTTCAGACTGAGAAACTCACCATGGATACCGAGAGCTGGGGAAAGTCCCCAAAGAGTTTCCAGGAGGGGATGACGTGATCATCCCAGCTGTGGAGCAGAATGGATTGGAAGGAGATGGGAGTGGACGCACAGAACTACTCCAGGATTCTCGCCTCCGGACAGGGAGGCCGGAGTGTGGCGGGCAGATGGCGGAGAGAGTGAACGGAAAGGCCCGGATGTGGGGGTGTGGGAAGGGAGGAGCCCGGGCACCCTGGGGTTCAGGCAGAGGTCCAGGGACCTGCCAGGGTCCTCAGAGAGCTGGTGGCTGAACCAAAGCTGAGAGCGGACCAGGGTCTTTCCACCGCACGGCTGGAGACATGCCCACCTCCAAGAAGAAATCCTGGCGGATGAGAACCAGGCATTCTGGAACAGGGAGGCCCAGATCCGGCATCCTGAGACTGAATGTGATGGTTAAACACCTACAAGGCCAGGTTCTCCGAGGCCAAGATAAGAACCTGGGCTCAGCACCAGAACTAGCACATGGAAATGGGGTCGGCAAAGAGTAGAGCCGACAGACGGCTGTCAGGAGAGCCACTGACCGGCCGCCCGCTTCACCGCTGCCTTATCCGAGGCCTTTTCCCAACCTCCCTGAGTCTTAGCTTCTGCAGTGGACAGATTCTCGGACAGCCACCCCTCCTCATGCTCACACCCTGGTGGGATCCTCTTCCCTCGACTGTGGACACAACCCACGACCTGCTTCTAACTCTGTAGAATATAGCAAAGAGGAGGAGATGTCACTCACATGATTAATCTCATTGTAGAAAACGGCCTCCGGCTCGTCAACCCACTCCAGAGATGCTCTTGGCTGGCTTGGTGAGCAAACAGTCACGTTAGGTGGGACGGTGAGTGTCGTGTATTAGCTTGGTGAGGCTATCTGGCACACAGTCGTTCCATCACAGGCGTAGCTAGGTGGAGGTAAATTGTAGGTGTGGTTACCATCTACAAGCTGTTGACTTTAAGTCAACACCTGGGCACCTGGGTGGCTCCGTGGGTTAAGGCCTCTGCCTTCGTCTCAGGTCATGATCCCAGGGTCCTGGGATTGAGCCCCGCATCAGGCTCTCTGCTCAGTGGGGAGCCTGCTTCCTCCTCTCTCTCTGCCTGCCTCTCTGCCTACTTGTGATCTCTGTCTTTCAAATGAATAAATAAAATCTTAAATAAAAATAAATAAAAAACAAGTAACGATTCTTCTTGGTAATGCGGGTGGGGTCACCCAATCGATTGAAAAATCCTTAAAAATGAAACCAAAGTTTCCCTGAGGAATAAAGAAGAAATTCTGTCTCAAGACAACAGCATCAGTTCCTGTCTGAGAGTTTCCAGTGTGCCAGTCGGCCCGATGGATTTCAGACTTGCCAGCCCCCACAATTATGGAAGCCAATTTCTTGGAATAAATATCTTTAGACACACACACATCCTACTGGTGAAATTTCTCTGGAAGACACTGACTGATACATGGGGAAAGCCCAGGTGGAAAGGAAATGTCTTCAGCCAACAGCCAGCAAGAAGCTGGACCCCGCAGTCTTGTGCCCTGGAGGAAATGGGTTTTGCCAACAATCTGGTCGAATTTGGAAATAGTCTCTTCTCCAGTCAGACCTCCAGATAAAAAAAACAATTCAGAAGACAACTCGACTGCTGCCTTGTGAGACCTTGACCCAATAAGCCGCGTCTGGACCTCTAGCCCATAGAAACTATGAAATAATAAATGCATGTTGTGGGGCGCCTGGGTGGCTCAGTGGGGTAAACCTCTGCCTTCGGCTCAGGTCATGATCTTGGGGTCCTGGGATGGAGCCCCGTGTTGGGCTCTTTGCTCAGTGGGGAGTCTGCTTCCTCCTCTCTCTGCTCCTCCCCCTGCTTATGTTCACTCTTTCTCTGTCAAATAAATAAAATATTTTTAAAGATTTTATTTATTTATTTGGCAGAGAGAGAGAGATCACAAGTAGGCAGAGAAGCAGACAGAGAAGAGGGAGGGGAAGCAGGCTCTCCACTGAGGAGAGAGCCCTAAACAGGACTAGATCCCAGGACCCTGAGAACATGACCTTAAGCTGAAGGCAGAGGCTTAACCCCCTGAGCCACCCAGGCACCCCTAAAATTTTTTTTTAAATGTGTGTTGGGGCACCTGGGTGGCTCCAGTGCGTTAAAGCCTCTGCCCTTGGCTCTCTGCTCAGCAGGGAGCCTGCTTCCTCCTCCCCTCTCCCTGCCTGCCTGTCTACTTGTGATCTCTGTCTGTCAAATAAATAAATACAATATTAAAAATAAATAAATAATTTAAAAATGTCTGTTGTTTCAAGTCATGAAGTTCACAGCAATTTGTTATACAGCAATAGAAAAATGATACTCTTCCCCTTCTGTAAAAGGGGAAAATAATAGTGGTCATCTTACGGGGCCATTCTGGGGCTTCAGAGAGCTAATCCAACAGTATGCTTTCTTCTTTTTTAAGATTTTATTTATTTACTTGACAGAGAGAGATACAGAGAGAGGAAACACAAGCAGAGGGAGTGGGAGAGGGAGAAGCAGTCTTCCTGCTGAGATGCGGGGCTTGATCCCAGGACCCTGACCAGAGCTTAAAGCCGATGATTACGACTGAGCCCCCCCCCCAGCTGCCCCTAATCCAACAGTATGCTTAGCAGAGTGCCTACATTCAGTGTACAACAAATCAATAAATGTTAGCCCTAATTTTTCCAAAATTATTCAGCAGCAGTCAAAGAAGCAGAAACAGAAATAAGAAATGTCCAGATTCCTGAAGCACCCGGACTCACTATATCTCACATGAATGGAAAAAGAGTGTTGATTATTTCAGAGAAGCAGGAGGTAACGTGACAGTTCTGTGCACACACCCTCGTGTCACCCGGGCGCACTCCAGTCCAGCTCTGACATCTGTCAGCTGTGTCCAAGGATAGCCCCTGACACACAGTAGGGCTAGATGAGCCTTAGCTGCAATGTTAATAATGATATCTTTAGGATTTTGGCATGATGATGGTTTTATTATTATTACTATCACCATTACTATATCTGTCTCTAACTCCTAGCCCTAGAAATTAATATAGTACATGTTTATACCAACCGAACAAATAAAGAACGGATGCGAACCCACGCTTCAGAGATTCAGAATTTGCTCATTTTGAATAAACTTCCTACATCCTTGTCAAGAGATTCCGATTGATCTCCTCGGGGGTGTCTGGGAATCGGGAAGGACCGCATCTGGCACAGAACCTGCCCGTACGCAGTTCTGTCACCCCCCTCCCCCAACTTCTGCACCCTTCACTCCTGCCGCCGCCCCAGGCGCCCACATCCAGCAGAGGGCGCTGTGGCCTCAAAATGCAGCCCGCAGCCGGTTCCCGCCTGCCTTTCCTAGAGGCCAGAAGCTCGGGAGGGAGGGTACCCGCAAGGGGGTGGGCCCGACACCCATCAGACCATTTGTCCTAACTAGTCCCTTTCTCCAAGCACTCAGCAAACTCCCTATCACCCACTGCTGGCTGTTTTTCCTAACCTCGCCCTGCTCTTTGAAGGCTCCAGAGCTCTAGACCTCCCTTCTTGGAGCCTCAGAAACTGCATTTCAGCAATGAATCATACGGGCCTTATGCTGTTCTGTCACTGTTTCCAAATTCCATGGCAGCACAGCTATAAACCTCCGTCTGGCCCTCTGAAGAGCCTTCTGCCAGCCACCCACAGCCTTCTCTTCTCCAGTCCCGTTCCAACTTCTCCAGACAAAACTCACTCACCCCACCCAGCTTACTTCTGCTCCCATCTGCTGCAGGGGAAGGACTATTTCTTTCATTCAGTCTTTCAGCTAACAATTGTTTGGGGCCAAGGTTAGCATCACGCAGAGACAAAGACAGCCAACCTTTACTGAACACTACTGCTATGTGCCAAATGTTGTCCTAAGCACTTCACACACTCTTCACGATACCCCCATGAGGCTCCTTAGACCCATTTTACAGATGAGACAACTAAGGCACAGAGTGGTTAAGGGACATGTCCTAAGGTCATACAGTTAGTGACTGAGCTAGTATTCAAAGCCAGGGTGTCTGGTTCCAACAACTGGGCTTCTTAAACAACATGGCATCTGGACTCTCCATACAGACACAGGGCTCTATCCTTGATCCTTAGAACCTCACTGTCCAATATGGCCACCACTAACTACATGACTGCTGAGCACATGACTAATCTAAACTGAGAGGCGCTGTAAGTGTAAAATACCCACTGAATTCCAAAGACTTCGTCTGAAAAAAATCTATATAAAATATAGCATTAAAGGGGCACCCTTCTAGCTTAGTTGGAAGAACGTGGAACTCTTCATCTTGGGGGTGTGAGTTCGGGTCTCACGTTGGGTGTAGAGATTACTCAAAAAAACCTTTAAATACATATATATTTATGTGTATATATATAACACATATATATACATTTATTTACATATACTATACATATATATAGCAATGTACACATATATCATTAATAATTCTTACATTGATTACATGTAGAAGTGATATTTTTTATATATTCAGTTTAAAAATATATCATCAGGGCACCTGGATGGCTCAGTTGGTTAAGCAACTGCCTTTGGCTCAGGTCACGGTCCTGGAGTCCCGGATTCGAGTCCTGCATCAAGCTCCCAGCTCCATGGGGAGTCTGCTTCTCCCTCTGACCTTCTCACCTCTCATGCTCTCTCTCACTGTCTCTTTCTCAAATAAATAAATAAAATCTTTAAAAATATATATATATATACATATATCATTAAAATTAATATCACCTTTTTCTTCTTTTTTTTTAAAAAGAGTTTATTTATTTATTTGTCAGAGAGAGAGAGCAAGAGCACACAAGCAAGCAGATTGGCAGGCAGAGGCAGAGAGAGAAGCAGGCTCCCTGCCAAGCAAGGAGCTGGATGCGGGACTTGATCCCAGAACACCAGGATCATAACCTGAGCTGAAGGCAGCGGCTTAATTGACTGAGCCACCCAGGCATCCCTTCTTTTTTTTTTTTAAAAAAAGATTTTATTTACTTATTTGAGAGAGAGAATGGGAGAGACAGAGCTTGATCCGAGAGCAGGGGGTAGAGGGAGAGGGAGAAGCAGACACTCTTCGCTAAGCAGGGAGCCCAATGTGGGGGTCAATCCCAGGACCCCAGGATCATGACCTGAGCCAAAGGCAGACACTCAACCAAGTGAGCCACCCAGGTGCCCCTCTTTTTACTTTTGAGCACATGTTTACTACTAGAACATTCAACTGGTGTAGATGCCTCGCCTTCTATTTCTGGAGGATAGTTCTAGGAGCTCTCAGCCCAGTGAGAGACAGACAGGATCTCCAGTAATTCTAAACCAAGCAAAAATGTGGTGTGTGTCCTGAGAAGTGAGACCAAGGTGGTACAGGAGCCCAGGGAAGCTTTCCACATGGACTCAGAACTCCAGAGGTCTGCAGGAGTCCACCCTGGAAAGAGAAGCAGTGCAGACAGCCAATGCTAAAGCTGCAAAGCAGAGGGAACCCCAAGTCGACTGGGGAGATGGGACAAGGAGTGCTTCTAGGATGGGCAGAGGGAGCCAAGGCTGGTGGGCCCTCAGACTGTGGGGTGGGAGGTGGGGGGCTCTGACTGTGGGACGGAAAGCTCTTGGCAGGATGGAGTTCCAGGAACCCAAGGCTGGGGAGGGCCCTAGGGACTGGGGAAGTTGCCAGCTCAGACTCCAGCAGGGGTGGGGAGGGAGAGGGGGAAAGGGGGCAGGGCAGTGAGTGGCAGATCAGCCCTCCCTCTCCTCCTCTTCCTCCTTGCCACTCCCTGAGGCCCCTGAGGACCAAACTCCTCAGAGGAGGTTGCTGTGAGAGGATAACTTGTGAGGAGCATTTCCTGCCTCTGGTTCACAACTGCTTCCTGCCCAGAGCTCCCAACACTTGACCCCCATTAAATTCTTTCCTCCCAGGGGAGGTGGGTGGCCAGGAGGGCCTCACCACCTCTGCAGGTCCAGGGATCGAAGCCCCTCAGCAGCCAAAGGAGGGAGGATCCCAGGTGTCCAGAGGCTCAGCCTTCCCCAGCCCTTCTGAGGATCTGGACTCCAGGCCTCATGGTGAAACTTCTGGACAGATTTTGGGGGAGTCACCCCTGCCTCCCTCCCCTGGCGGAAAGGACTCTCTTTTTCTGTCTTCTGGCCTCTCTACTCCTTTGAGCCCCTCAGCTCTGGGTGGGAACTCCCAACTCTTCTTCATTTATGGGGCACACATTTTTTTTCCCAAGCAGAAGTTAGGGGTTTCTAAAGGGAAGGGGGGGTGGCGGTTACGTGCAAATTCCACAGGAAATAATCCTAAGTGATTCCTTCTCTAGAACCGCCTGGGGTCTCCATCTGCAGTTTCCTCCCTGGTTGTGCGGTGAGACCAGTTTCCCAGGAAGTGAATTTTGAGAGTCCACTGACGGTTGCTGAAAGAGAGGTCAGAACTTTCTTTCTTACTTCCCAAGCCTAAACCATGCCCTCCCCACACTTGTGTGGGTAGTGTAATATCAATACTTAAAATGGGCAAAGGAGGGGCACCTGGATGGCTCAGTGGGTTAGGCTGCTGCCTTTGGCTCGGGTCATGATCTCAGGGTCCTGGGAGTGAGTCCCGCATGGGGTTCTCTTCTCAGCAGGGAGCCTGCTTCCCTCTCTCTCTCTCTCTCTCCCTGACTCTTGTGATTTCTCTCTGTCAAATAAATAAATAAATAAAATCTTTAAAATGCAAACTATTTTTTTAAAAAATGGGCAAAGGATCCCCCCCCAAAAAACCAACTCAGCTCAGTAAAAACCTCGGGTTCTGCCTCTAAGTCACAACTGTCTTCTTGCTTTCATACATCCTGGAGCCCCCTAGAAGCCCACAGTACCAGCCAGGAATCTTGGATTCCTCCAAAAATGCTGCACTGAGAGCGGAGATGAGCCTTGGGGAGACTTAGTCCCTTGACCTGACCTTGTCTCTGGATCACCAGCTGAGCTACAGTGTGGGACATCTCGCCCCATCGTCCACACACCCTTTAGAGCCGGGGCAGAATTCCCTTAGAGGATGGGATCTCCCCTTCCAGGTATGCTCAGCCCGGGTCCAAGGAGAAAGGAAGGCCCTGCGAGAGCGACAGACCTAGAGGGCAGACCCATTCGGATAGCCAGGCAATCCAGAGGCCCCTCTGTGCCTAGGGCTCCCCCTGGTGGCGATGGTAAGAAACTACCAGAGACTTGGACAGAAGAAGCGGACCCTAGAGGAAACTGCTAATGGGGATAAAGACTTTCTTCCCCTTCCCTCACTCGTACGTACCCCTACCCCACCCTCCACAGGGACCAGATGCCAAGGAGTGGATTTGTGTGAGCCTAAAAAGGGCCCTGGAGTTCTTACTCCACTTTCATTTTTCAGGCTGTACCACATTGGCCCTGCCTGGCTGGAGTGGAATCCAGGCTCTAGGGCCCCAGACCTACCCTGAGACACCCTCAGTGAAGGGGGAGCCCACACTGCGGCAGCAAAGGTCAGATCAGCCAGAGGAGACTCCTCCCCGCCCTCAGCACCCGGCGCCCTACACCACCAGCTCACCCTCTCCCCGTCCTAAAACCTTCTATTCCTTCCATCCCGCCCCTCCGACGGATCCAAAAGCTAAGCCACATTTGGAGAGGAGGTTGCAAGTGCGAAGAGAGGAGGGAAGGGGCAGAGAAGGGGGTCCTCCGGCCTGTGCAAGCTCCGTCCCTCCCCAAGCCGCCCCAGGTTTGGCCCTTCTGGGTGCTCTAAGGAAGCGGGCGGACTAACCCAGAGCTGGGGGTGGGGCAGCGCGGAGGAGCGGGGGAAGGGAGGAGGAAGAGGGAGGAGGGGAAGGGAGCCCAGGCGCGGAGGCCTGGTTTGGGAGGTGAGGGGCTCGTCCCCCTCAGCCCCGTGGGTTGCAAAGAATTGCTAATTGCAACTAAACGAGGCCTCGGTATGGGGGAAGGGGCAGTCGCTCGGCTGTCAGGGGCTGCCGCCTCTTTGAGTGCCCGGGGAAGGCCAGGCCAGCCTGCTCTTCTCATGTAAAGCAGCTTTTTGTCTGGGGGAGCCAGGGCTGGGGCCAGGGGCTGGGGAAGGGGCCCAAGCCATTAGCAAGCTTCTTGTTCCCCAGAAAGCCGGTGGCTTCTCGGAGTGAGGACACCCCCTCCGTCGCCGCCGCAGAGTTTTTTATGGTGGGGCTTGATGGGGTGCTGCCCAGCAGGAGGGGGGGTGGGCCCGGGATCCCAGCACCCCCCTTGCGGGGCTGTGGGAAAAAACTGAGCACAAAGAAGGGGGCTGGCCCAGCCGAGTTGGGAGACAGGGCAGCTCTGATCCTGCGCTGCCCTGAGCTTGAAGTACCCGTTGCTGGAACCCCTTCCCAGAAAATGGACCCGGTAGCCACGCGGACCTTATCTGGTCAGCCGAGCCCCCTTTCAGACTTCCTCATCCACTTTGCCAGCCTTCTGAATGTTTTGTACTATGGGGAGTGGGAAAGGTCTGGAAGATCTAAGCCTGAGCCCAACCAGGGAGAAGAAAGAATTGAACCCCTGGAGAAATCCTATAAAAACACAGGAACTCTGGGGCCACCTAACCTTTTAAAGATTGGAGAGTGTTGCCTTCTAATTTGGATGCGCAGTTTTGTGAGCATCTATAGACTTGGACAAGAGATTACGTAACTTTGAGCCTCGGTTTTCTCATCTATAAAATGGGGGCAAGAGCAACCATGCACTTAAAGTTCTCATGAAGATACTGACAGGCAAAGTATCCGGCGGGACAGGCGCTAGTTCTCAGTGTGTTCCTTGCCCTTCTGGAAACATCCATCCTTCTACAAGCACGCATGTTCCAGGGATAATGAGGTCTGGGTACTTCACACTTGTCTAGCACTTTACAATTTCTAGAATGCACGTGTCAGCTCTCAGACAATAACCATAAGTGGAACAGGTCTTTGCTCCCTACATGGGGGGGGGTGGTGTTCCCAGAGGAGAATTCAGATTCCCCTGACTCTCCCCACCTCCTCAACCCCCACTTCCACCCTGGCTCCTCCCACTCACTCCTGTGAGCCCAGCTCCCAGATGAGGCAATGGAGCCCAGGCAGATGGAGCAATGGAGCCCAGCGCTGGCTGGGGGAGGCCAGCTTGCCTTCGTGGCCACCTTGGCTCTGCCCCTAAATCCACGCTCAGAAACTTTGGCCTGTGTGGGTGCCCTTCATTCTGTTCCACACAGGGGCCGCGGAGAAGCGGAGAGCGGCTCCCCTCGAAGCCTGGGAACCTCAGACTGGGGGGTAGCAGATCGCAGCGGAGTCCGTCCTTTCCTTCCTTCCTTTTCTGACTCGAAGTGTGCTGCTTCACCCAGCAGTGCTGCCTCCCCTGCCTTCCTCTCTTTATTTTGGGGGCCCCGCGGTATCTTCGCATCCCAGTGTGTTGCCCTCGCTGGAGCCCTGCCGTCTCCCCACCCAGAGGATCCTGATCCCAGAGGGCCTTTGGCCAAAGGGCTCTGGCTTTGGGCCAGGGCCTTTCTCATTGCCTGGCTCCCTCCCCACAGGCCCCTAATCCCTCTCACCCAGCAGGAAGCCCTTAAGCTGCCTTTTCAGCGGCCTTCCCCAGCCCGCTGCGGGCTCTGGGCCTTTCTATACCACCCTGGGCAGGAGCTATGTTGTACAAGCTGGAGGGAGCGCCCCCGCAAAGAGGTCACGGTGCCCACGGGAGTTTCCAGCTCTACCAGCCTCTCCTCCTGGTCACCTCTTCGGGCTTACCCCCCTCTAGTACACTCCCTGGGCTTCCGCGGCACAGACAGCCCGGGCTAACTTGCATCAAAGCCACAGGCTGGGTCCAGGTGGGGGTAGGGACCCTAGGGGGACAGTGGGCAGGAGGCCAGGACCTGGGGAAGTGTGGCAGGCAGGAGAGGCCCCTTTGGCTCTGTGCCTTTGGTCCTTTTGGCAGGTCCCTCCATCTTTCCTCTGATTCCAGCCTCTGCCCTCAAGCCCTCAAAGTTCATTCACGCAGCCCAGACTGAGGACTGGAGAGCCTAGCCCCTGGAAGGCCCATGAGACCCTCTCTGGCCCACCCTGGCTGAGAGGGAGGCCAAGTGAAGGGAAGAGAGCGCTGGGGGGAGGGCAGGGACTGGGCTCTTTTGCTCCTCTAGCCTTATATCGGGGTGACTAGGAAGGGGATTTCAGAGCTTGGATTATGCTGGGACAGGCTTAGCTTCAAACCCTCAGTCCCCCTGGCCTTTGCAAACCTCCTCCTACTGATTCTGATTTTTGGTTTGGAAAATATAGTCCTTGTATGGCCTAGTCCCTACCCTGCCCTCACCGTTTCCTCCCCTCCTTCTCCAGGAAAAAAGTACACCCCCCCCCCCACCTTGGCCCCCTTCTCTGTAGCTCAGACCCCAGCCCAGCCTCTCAGTCAGCCTCCCACTCCAGGAAGCCGGGCTTTGGCTGGCTTGGAGTGGTTAGAGGAGAGTTGGGGTGCCTCTGGGAGGTCTGTTTGTAGTTCAGATTCTTCTCATTCCAGGCTCAGCAGGCTCTCTCTAAGGGAAGGGCCCGGGGTGGAGGGGCGGGGGGGGATCCTTGGGGCACCAGCTGCGGGGAAGGGAAGCTTCCTGGAGAGCCGAGGGAAGTGCTTGCTTCTCCTCCCAATGACCCCCATCCACAAGGTAGGAGCTACCTCTCTCAATTCCATCTTTGGGGTCCCCCCACTCCAAGCTGCCTCAACATGAAAGCCCCTCCCCAAAAAAGGAGACATTTAGAGGGCTCAACTGAGGTCTGATCTCTTTCTTTGTTTCCTAAGGAGTTTCTTGCCTTCTGGGATGCTTACTTTCTGGAGGAGCTGGGGAGGGTATCAAAAGAGGGCTGCCTGGACAGAGACTGGGTCAGTACCAGCTTCAACGAGGACTTGACACTCTGTCCCCCAAACTGAAGTCTCCTGTAGATTTTTCTTTGAATCCAGCATAGGCAGATCTGTCCCTCTATACTGCTAGATCCCAGACCACAGAATTCCTCCCGGTTTGATCAGAGAGACCCAGCCCTTGGGGGCGAAAGCATCCTGAACCCCTCAGGCCTTAGAAGTCTGACATCTGCCACAATTTCCCGTGAAACCTCATCCTTGGCTGCTTCTACCTGGTCTAAGGAGAGGAGGAAAATGAGTATTAAAGACTTGAGTGTCCATTGACTGCTCACTGACAACTTTATCTGGTCCTCCCCACCCAGCAAGAGAGCAGATTCACATCCCTACCTTACAGATGAATAGTCTGAACTCCAGAGGGCTCAGAGTGACCCGTCCTGGGAAGGTAGTAGTGAAGTAGGGAGCACTGTCGTGTGCTTGTGTTCGGGGGCCTCTCGGGTGACCTGTGGTTGACAATCTGCTTCCAGGTTACAAAACAGCATGCACCACCCTAAACCTCTTTTCCCAAAGCAATTCTTCAAATCCATTTTCTTGGTCCGTCCTCACTTCAAGGGGAAAAGGAGAGATTTATTGTACCATTCTGCAGATGGAGAAACTGATACCCAGAAAAGCAAAATGATTCACTGAAGGTCAGAGAACTAGTAAGTACTAAGGCCGGGACCTGAGCACTTCAGTTTCCTGGAGCCACTTCATGAGTGCCACGATTGAATCAAATTTGTTTTTCCCTTTACACTACAGATTGGGGACCAAAACATTTGCAATTAAGTACGGCTTCAAGGGACACCTGGGTGGCTCAGTGGGTTAAAGCCTCTGCCTTCAGCTTAGGTTGTGATCCCAGGGTCCTGGGATCAAGCTCCGCATTGGGCTCTCTGCTTGGCGGGAAGTCTGCTTCCTCCCCTCTCTCTGCCTGCCTCCCTGCCTACTTGTGATCTCTGTCTGTCAAATAAATAAATAAAAATCTTTAAATAAATAAATATGGCTTCAAGAAATTGGTTAATTTGGGGGCACCTGGGTGGCTCAGTGGGTTAAGCCTCTGCTTTCAGCTAAGGTCATGATCTCAGGGTCCTGGGATTGAGTCCCCCATCAGGATCTCTGCTCAGCAGGGAGCCTGCTTCCCCCTCTCCCTCTGCCTGCCTCTCTTCCTACTTGTGATCTCTCTCTGAACTAATAAATAAATAAAATCTTTTAAAAAAACTAAGAAATTGGATAATTTTGTCAAAACTGGAGGATGGAAACCTGGACCCTAGAAACCTAGCTTGCTTACTTCTCAAAGCTTGGTTTCTTGCCTCCCTAAGTTGGGTTCCAGAGGTGGGCAAAGCTGTCAGAGTAAGGGTGTTGGATGGGGTGTCCAGGCAGGACGCTTGGATCTCTGGATTGCCCACACTAGAGAGTTCTTCAGGCCCTGTCGTATTTTTAGAGGGCATTAATTCACTTAACAAATGTTTACTGAGCACCTACTATATACCACCTATTAATAAGCCCAAGAGTATGCACAGAAACTAAGACACAGCCTCGGTTCTCAAGAAACTATCTTGTTAAGAACTGGGGGGGTTAGACATACCAAGTACTAAATGTCTCCAGATAAGCACAGTCCCAGAGAAAGGAGTGTGGGGGTAGTGTCAAGAAAACACCACAAGGGGACACCTGGGTGGCTCAGTTGGTTAAGCAGCTGCCTTCGGCTCAGGTCATGATCCCAGCGTCCTGGGATCGAGTCCCACATCGGGCTCCTTGTTCCGCAGGGAGCCTGCTTCTCCCTCTGACTCTGCCTTCCACTCTGTCTGCCTGTGCTCGCTCTCGCTCGCTCTCTCTCTGACAAATAAATAAATCTTTGAAAAAAAAAAGAAAACACCACAGGGACCAGTCTTGAAGGATTGACAATGGTGGAAGGGCTTTTATGGAAGGACCCAGTGAGGCAAGGACATAAAGTATGAAAATACCAAGGGTGGGGTGCCTGGGTGGCTCACTGGGTTAAGCCACTGCCTTCAGCTCAGGTCATGATCTCAGGGTCCTGGGATCGGGAGCCTGCTTCCCCCTTTTCTCTCTGCCTGCCTCTCTGTCTACTTGTGTTCTCTGTCAAATAAATAAATAAATAAATAAATTAATTAATTAATTAAATATTTTTTTAAAAAAGGAAAGAAAATACCAAGGGTTCTGCTCTGTGTAGGTCATAAGTGAAGTCAGGATAAGGTGTAGAAACTAAGATCACTCTGGGTGCTTTACATAAATGGATACTTAAGGTGCTAGAACTGAATTGTGCTCCCACATTCCTATGTGGAAACCTGAACCCTCAAAGTGAATGTATTTAGAGGGGCTCCTGGGTGGCTCAGTTAAGCATCTGCCTGTCTTTGGCTCAGGTCATGATCTTAAGGTCTTGGAATCCATCCCCTCATAGGGCTCCCTGCTCAGCGGGGAGTCTGCCTTTCCTCCTACCCTTCCCTGCTGGCTCATGCTCTCAGAAGGAAGTAGGCAAATAAATAAATTCATTAAAAAAAATTGTTAGGGGGACCGGAAGAACAGACTTTATAATGAAGACACAGAAATGAGCCTCCAGGAGGAGTTGCCGCCTTTGCCACATCAGGTAGGGGGAATCATGAGCCCAACTTCTACTCCTGCCACAGATGCTGAACAAGGGGCACACCTCATTCCAGGACCTCACCTGCCAGCAGAAATAGAGCAGCAAGATCATGGCCTCATCTCCCTTGAACTTCCAAGTCCCAAAGGAATGAAGGAATGCATTCTGTATCTGGACCTCTAGCTGCAAGGGAGGCTAAGCCATGAGGTTTTTGTTTGTTTGTTTGTTTTTGTTTTGGCTTTCTAACCTCTGTAGCACAGGAAGGTACCTAGAAGGAGGTGGGAATGGATGCTAAAGGCCAGTCCATCTTGTCTACCGCACTAGAAATTAACGCGGGGAAAGTGACACTGGGGTTTGAGTTTGAACAGTTGTTGAATGAGTTTGGAGTGGGGTATAGAGCAAGACTGGGTAGCTGCCAAGATTACCCAGGGCTCAGAAAGCTAATTGAGTGCTCTGGAAAGCAGAGAGCTCTGGAGTGTGCATAAGAATCACTGGAGGATTATGAATTCTGATTATCGGGAGGACCCAGGAATCTGTTTTTTTTTTTTCTTTAAGATTTTATTTATTTAGGGCGCCTGGGTGGCTCAGTGGGTTGAAGCCTCTGCCTTCGGCTCAGGTCATGGTCTCAGGGTCCTGGAATCGAGTCCCGTATCAGGCTTTCTGCACAGTGGGGAGCCTGCTTCCACCTCTCTCTCTGCCTCCTTGTGATCTCCATTTGTCAAATAAATAAATAAAAATCATTTTAAAAAAGATTTATTTATTTGACAGAGATCACAAGTAGGCAGGGAGGCAGGCAGAGAGAGAGGGAGAAGCAAGCTCCCCGCTGAGCAGAGAGCCTGAGATGTGGGGCTCCATCCCAGGACGCTGGGATCATGACCTGAGCTGAAGGCAGAAGTTTTAACCCACTGAGCCACCCAGACACCCCAGGAATCTGTATTTCTAATAGGCAGCTCCTGCCTCAGGGCCCCTTCTTCTGTGATTCTGAGGCCTGTGGACTTCAGGCTTTCAAGAATATGGTCCTGGGGCAGAAGCTCCAATGGCGCAATTCCACATAGTACTGTGAGCTCTGCAAAAGTTTGGTTTTTCAGGGGTACAATGAGCCAAGTTAGCCCCTTGCTCTCCCTTCCTGAGAGCTGGTTCTGAAGATTGGATGCTTAAACCCTGAAAAAGGCCAGTGAGGTGGGGGTGCAGGGGCAGGGGGCCTGCTGGAACCCAGGAGTCTAGGGATTTAAGCCCCCCACCAGTAGGACCAGCACCTAGGAGAACTAGGTGATCCCTCAGTGACAGGCACAAAAACCGCCTTGGAGCTGTGACTCACTGCGTCCTTTCTTCCAACCCTGGCCCTGATGTTCAAGACCCTTGGGACCCTACTTTGATTACAGTGGTGACAGAGCACCTTAAACCTTGGGGAGTTTAAGGATTTGAGAGACGAGGAGCAAGGTCAAACAGAAACAGGGGGCAGGAGAGGAAGGGAAGAGAAGACTGGCACTGCCATCCAGAGTGGCCTGGAGTCCCCGTGGGAAGCCAGCGATGTCCTGAGCCCACACTGAATGGCAACACAAAATAATATCCAAACAGATTTTTTTTTTCCTTTTCTTCCTCAGTAATTTTGTTTTCCTGGTTCTTATTCCCCAGCCCCAGCCCTCAAGCTCCCAGTTCTGAGGGCAAGCCCTGGCCTTCTCCTGACAGCACACCCCAACCCAGCCCCACATCTCAGGGGAGGTCATCACTTCAAGTCAGAGCAGGGCCAAGTCTGCAGGGCTAGGCAGCCAGGGAGGAGGACCCATCCTTCTTCCCAGGGGTCCCCTTCCACACCCAGTTCCAGACTCCCAGGGTCCCCTCCAGAAACTTCTGCAGTCTTGCTTAGCCAGGATCCCCCGTGCCTGCCTCCTGGGGCTGGTTCTCCCAGGAGAAGAACAAGCTTTTGGGCTAGCGGAGGGAGTCAGTAACCCATTCCCCAGCCCCCAGTTATCACCACAAAGCAAAGTCCAGGGAAAGGGGTGGGGTGGGTGTTAGAGAGCCAGGTCCCCACTAGTAAATCAAAGTTGGTTTCCCAGATGGAGCTGCAGCGGCTTTGATTTCTCAAGCCGCCCCCTCCCCCTCTGCCTCCCCTCACCCCCAGCTCCATGGTTTCAATTCCTCCCTGAAAAGCAGTGGGGCCTCCTTTCAAAGCAGCCCAGCGCCTCCAACTCCCAACTACAGCTTAAGTTACAGGAAGGAGAAAGGGGAGGGGGTGAGGTGGCCCAGCCTGGAGGAAAAATGAGAGAAATTCTGGGAGAAGTGAAGGGGACAAGGGAGAGTGAAAAGAAAGGAAAAAGGAGGGAAAAAAGAGAGCAAGTTGGGAGATGGGGTACAGATAGTAGCAGAAAGAGGTCCTCTGCTGGAACAGGAGGGAACCCACTGGGGAAGCAAACCTATCTCTCATCCTTCCCCAAGTGAGCATTCCCCCACCCCCTTCACCCCTGAGGACTCCTCCACATCTACAAGTCTATGATTCCGGCTCTCCTCGTTCCTCTCCTCTTGGCATTAGTTTCTAGAACTTTCCAGGAGACAAAATATCTGATTCATTCACTCCCAGAGATACTTATTCCTGGGACTGAGATGGCAGGAGTCACCCCCATGAACCTCATTCATCAAACTCAACACCGATTTTTCAGCTTTGTTTTCCCCAGTCTGCTCTTGAGCAGCCCACACCTTGCTCTTGCTTGGCCTAGGCCTGGGTTAATTAAAGTCCTTAATTAATAGATCATCTGTTATATCTGTTTAATCCTTTTATGGCCCATTTTGCCATCCAGAGACCTTGGGGAAGGGTGGTGGAAGGGCCTAACAGCTGTACTCTCTGCCAAGTACCTCCCTCCCTCCCACTGGGTCCCCACTGCCAGGGGGACAGACTTGGAACTTGGCAGGGGGTGGGACGAGGTACACTGAGAGAGACCTACTAGTGGACAGGCAGTGGGGGCTCTGGGAGTCCTAGACCTGATGATTCTGCGGCCCATTTCTAAGGGCTGGTTCCCTGAAAGCTGAGTGGAGGACCACGTTCCGGGAGAGGAAATTCAGCATCTCACCTGAAATTAATTCCAGGACTTAGTGGCCAGGCTGGGGAGAGAAGAGGAAAAGGAAGATTCTTGACCAGGCAGAAAGAGATACCTTGTGCGCTAGGGGAGGGGTAGCGGGTAGCCCCGTAGATTCTCTGAAGGCTCAAACCTTGTTTTCCCCATTGAGAGTATTTTCTTTCGCTTAGAGAATAAAAACTGAAGATTCAAAGCATCTGACATTAAGTTTTCTTCCTTAGCCCTCCCCTCCTAAACAGATACACCCCCCTTTTCCTTTAGGGTAGAGGGTGCTTCAGGAGAGAAAGAATGCTGACCCAGGATTGAGGAAACGAAGAAAGGGGTTTCCTTTCTTCGCAGGAGCCCAAGACCAACCAGTAATGTTCAGGAACATTCCTTTCCTTGCCGGGGGCTGGGTGGGGGGGTGATTTCTCCAGAAGGCAGAGGTTCTAATGGGAAAGAAACAAGGAGACAAGGAGGCACGCAATTACCCAGAGTCTTTTCCTTGGCAAAATGAAAGGCCAGAGACAAGAGGATTTTTGTGTGAGAGTGGGGAGCCCTGGGAAGAGCCCCTCAGGTTTCCTTAGCCAGAGGAATTTCCCTGTGCTGTCTCTGAGCAGGCTCATGGCGTTCAGGATATTGCTGCCAAGCTGTCTTTTCGCTTACCTGTAAAACACAAGCCTTTCGAGCAAGGAGTTTCCACGATCCAAACATACGATTTTCACAACTCCCTTTATCTGGCCCAAAGGTAAAAATCAATAAATGTTTTCATGATCCCCCCTCTACAGAAGAGGGAGCTGAAGCTAGGGAAAGCAAATTGACTTGCCCAAGCTCACTCGGCAGGTGTGGGAGGGAGCCAAGCCAGCAGCCAGAACATTCTGAGCCTCAGACCAGGTTTCTTTCCTCTCTACCAGCTCTTTGCTCTGTTCTGCAGGGTTGAGTTTTCTGTTCTAACAGAACATCCCCTGAAACGGAGTGCAAACTGTCATTACAATGTGCCCCCAACAATTATTCCAGATATCGGGTTTGTAACTTGAGAGATAACTGACAGCCGTGCCTCGAGATTTAGAGAAGTGGCACTCTCACTGTGTACTGGGGACATCTGGGCCCCCATCCTACCGCAGAAGCCTAAGACCAACCAGAAACGTTCAGTCAATGCCTCAAGATTTAGGGAAGTGGCACTGTCACTGCGCACTGGGGACATCTGGGCTCCCACCCTACTGCAGAAGCCCAAGACCAACCAGAAATGTTCCTCAGGGCTGAACAGCAGCTGTGCTCTGAAGCAGATGGCAGACTATCACCTCCCTAGACCCGAAGTTTCCTGAAGCTGGAGCCCAGGTCTCTATAGACTTTGTCTGCTTTGCATATCATAGGTACTCAAAACCTTGTTGAATTGAAAACAATAGCTATTATTTTTCAAGCTTTTATTTATTTTTTTAAAGATTTTTTTTAAATTTATATATTTATTTGACAGACAGAGATCACAAGTAGGCAGAGAGGCAGGCAGAGAGGGAGGAGGAAGCAGGCTCTCCGCTGAGCAGAGAGCCCGATGTAGGGCTCCATCCCAGGACCCCGGGATCATAGACCTGAGCTGAAGGCAGAAGCTTTAACCCACTGAGCCACCCTTTTAGCCTGCATCAGGTCAAGTGAGTGCCGTGCTCTACCTCATTGAATTGTCACAACAGCTATTCAGCTATTCAAGTTCAACCAACTTGAGACTCTCAGTGTCCTGAGAAGTGAGCCTGTGTAGTTCACACGTGGGCTAGACTCTTTTCTGGCCCCACCACTCCTTCTCAGTCTCCCTCCTCCTCGACCCATTGTCCTAAATGTTGGTATCTCCAAAGCTCTAGTTTTCCCACCCAATCCACCTTCCCTGGGTGATCTTAGGCACTAGCAACAACCATAGCCTAAAGTTACCAGATCTGAATCTAGCCTAGAGCCCCCACCTGGCCCCTGGCTTAGAATAGCCACCTGTTTTCTGGGCACCCTCCATTGGATGTACCATCAGCTTGGACCAGCTCGCCTGAGTTCATTACACATCCTGGTCTGCATTTCCTAGCTTCGTTAATGACATCAGGGCATCTTGGTCAGAAACCTTGGTTGGCCTCCTCCGTCCTCTCTCTTCTCCAACTACACAGCCTCTGCTCATTGGACGCCCTCACCATCTCTTGCCCAGACTCTTGTAATCTCTCCCTAACTGGTATCTCTGACTCACCCAAGTCATGTTGCCCATGTCTCCCCAAATGCACCAGCTAAATCTTGGGCATGACTCTTTCCCTTGCCCACACTCCAGCATATCTCCAACGGCAGGAATCCAGATTGGGTGCACGATATCTAGGGTCCCTGCTTATTTAAAATCTCCTCTGCCATCATTCTCCTACACAGGGCTCTAGCAGGCCCAAATTTGTGTATTCTTGGGCTTCCTGCCCATTCCAACCATTTGACCCCACCATACCCTTGCATGTGCTGGTCCCTCGGGCTGGAATGCCCATCCCCACCTTGAGATGGGGGCTTCATATTTCTATACCTAGTGCCTCACACATGGTCTGCAAAGCCCTTTGGATCTGGGTTCTCTTTACCTCATTCTATTTTATTCCTCACTACAACTACACAATCTTCCACTGCCCTCCCCAACCTAGTCTGATTCCTGTATTACACTGCCTCAGCATAGGCTTCCCCTCCATACCGCTGAATCCTATGGCAATTTTGCATCCATTTAAGTGACTATGTGATTAGTCACTAGAATGCAAGCTGCCCAGGGTCACTTCTGGTGATCACTACCTAATTAAGTGCATAAAAGCACACAATTCTTATAAAACATTAGGGGCTGTGTGGTGTAGGAGACAGAACACACACACAGCTTTAAGAGCCAAGCAGGGCTGGGTTTAAATCTCAGCTCGGACACTTTGTGATGTTGAGAAAGTTGTCAAATCTCACCTAAGGTCAGATTCTTCATCTTGAACAAATAAATTAATGAATAAATGAATGAATTAATTGTTTTTTTCTTCTTTAAATAATTTAATTTATTTATTTGGCAGAGAGAGAGACATGAGAGAGGGAATACAAGCAGGGAAAGAGGGAGAGGGAGAAGCAGGCTTCCCTCGGAGCAGGGAGCCAGATGTGGGGCTCGATCCCAGGACGCTGGAATCATGACCTGAGCAGAAGGCAGATGCTTAATGACTGAGCCACCCAGGCGCCCCTGAATGAATGAATTTTTATTTTATTTTTAATTGTAGATTCTTCATCCATGAACCCAATGCAATACTTCTTGTGTATGTGCAGTGTTCAGTAGGAGCTCAAGAAATGGTAGTAGTGGGACACCTGTGTGGCTCAGTGGGTTAAGCCTCTGCCTTCGGCTCAGGTCATGATCCCAGGGTCCTGGGATGGAGGCCCACATGGAGACCTGCATTGGGCTCTCTGCTCAGCGGGGAGCCTGCTTCCCACCTGCTCTGTGCCTGCCTCTCTGCCTACTTGTGATCCCTCTCTCTCTGTGTTAAATAAATAAATAAAATCTTAAAAAAAAAAAAAAAAAAGAAATGGTAGTAGTTACCCTTTGTATCCAAGGATGTTTGCCGAATAAATATTTAATTCATGTCACTTCATGTTTTGAAAGGTTCTTCATGTTTGTAAAATGTATTCCTGTCATTCTGAAATTACTCTGGATGTGTAAATCTCATATTTTAAAAATCTGCTGGCTCATTCCCACTTTGCAGATGGTGAACCTAAGGTACAAAGAACTGAAATGACTATCCGAGTCAGGGATCAGGTCCAGGTCAGTGCTCAAGCTAATAAAAAAAAAAAAAAAAAATCAGAATTAACTGTTGTACCTATCAATATGACATAATCTAGTGTTTAAACCGAGAGAATCTGCTCATTTCCTTTAGTTACTGATCTCCTGCCATTGAAAGGTGGGTTTGTGGCGTGGAAAGTGTGTGGATAGACCTGAAAACCTGAAGATGTAGGTTCTGGTCCTGTTCACATTCCAGATCCTCACACGAAAAGACAAGAGTAAGGGAGAAATATCGTGATTTCACCCAGGCGTGATTTCTTATTTCATGTAGAAATGCTAGATAAGGGACACCTGGGTGGTTTAGTCCTTGGTCGCCTGCCTTCAGCTCAGGCTCAGGTCATGATCCCAGGGTCCTGGGATGGAGCCCTGCATTGGGCTCCCTGCTCAGCAGGAAGCCTGTTTCTCCCTCTCCCAGTCTCCCTTCTTGTATACCCTTTCTCACTGCCTCTGTCAAATAAATAAATAAAATCTTAAAAAAAAAAAAAAGGGAAGAAAGAAAGAAATGCTAGATAAGTGCAGGATCTCAGTAGAATGACTATTCTTCCGGGATACCACAAACTCTTGACGGTCCAGGATGCTGCCATTTTCCTCTGCACCCCTCCCTCCTCCACCCCCACCCCCCAGCACCTACCGCAGTGGTGTGAAACGAGAAGACTCAAGAAAAGTCTGTTGAAGGAATGAACACTTTTCTGCGTGAATGAAAGAAGGCCTGTGACTTCTTTTTTCCACCTCCAGCTCCCCCTTTGTGGGGGTGGTTGTGGAAGGGATAACCGTCACTCAAAACTGGCCCCAGGGCAGGAAAACAGGTTTGTCACGGAAGGAAATTGAAGATGCTGCATTTCTATTGGAGATTGATTCTCAATTTCCGATCAGACGGTGAGCTTCCTGAGTGGAGAGTAGGAGCCTGTCTTACTCATTTTTGTTTTCCCTGCTCAGCTCAGGGGCTTGGTCCCAGCTCTAGAGAAGCACAGGGATACACTGGGAGGGGGAGACTGAAGGAGGAGCCCTCAGGTGTGGTTCAGGCCCCTCCAGAATACAACTCTAGACTGTTCCTTAACCATGTGGATTTGGGGGTGAGCTGTAAATGGAATGGAGAGCAAAAAGCACGTTAGGAATACTTTAGAATGTTTTAGGAAGTATTCTTCCTAAAGTAGTGAAAATAAAAATTCTCCAGGATACAATAAGGACCATTTTCACATTGTAAAGAACTTGAAAATCTGCTTATCATTCAACTGGGGGGGGGGCGGGTCAAATCCTGTCCAACCTGGATCTGTTATACGTATCCACTTAGAGTTTTTTTTCTTCTGCTGCCCATTCCATTCTTTTTCTCTCAAATCTCTTTTGTTGTTTCTGTTTGGTTTGCAAAGCAATCCTTTTCTAGATCAGAGCAGGAAACACCTCGCCAGGCTGGGAGGACTTATTGTACTGAGAAATAAAGGGTTTTCAAAACTCAACTTTCTTTCTTCTTTTTAAGTTATCCTCCCCCCCCCCCGCCCCCCCTCCCCTTTCCCTTGGAAGACACCGTAGAGGTAATTGATCCATCATCCAGTATCAGGCCCTGGAGATTTACACGCAAATCCCTCCTAACCTCCCCGCCCCCAAACCCTTTCCCAAATTTAAAATCCTAGGAGGGGAAAGATAGAAGACCGTTCTAAACTAGTAGGAACCCTTCTGGCGGCCACCACCCATCCCCAACCAGGTGAGAGACGGGGGAGACGGGGTAGGTAATCCGCCACAACCCCCCAGCCTCTCCCTCGCCACACAGGCCACCTCTTTCTGGTGTGGAATCACTTAAGGTTTGGGTAAAACTCCCCTCTCTTCCAGGAGACAGTATCTGGAAGCTTTTAGGGGACGGAGGCAGAGGTGGGGAGAGAGGAGGAAAATGCCCCCAACGGCCTAAGAAAGTCATCTCTTCACTCAAAACTGCCCGTCACCCCCCACCCCCCACCATTAACTTTCGATTAAGACCTCCCCGTTATGGCAACTAAACTTTACTTTGCATAATTAAGATTTGCCTCGGAAGAAGGGGGAGGGAGAAGCCGCAGCTCTCGGCCATTCTCCTTCACCTCTCCCCCTACCACCCCCGCCCCATCCCTCCAGCTCTGGGCCTCTAAGTTCCTGAGTTTTCTCACTTTGAGGTGCCACCGAACACAAAGAACCATAATGGGCTCCTTTGTGCTCGCTACGGGGCAATTACGCCCTGGAGTCCAGGCCCCTTTAAGAGCCTCTTAAAGAGACAGGCTCTCATTTTTCAGAGGGTTATTTAAGGGTGTGTTTAAGGGGGAGGGGCGAGGCAAACTCCTAGGGGTCTGCGTATTGGGTGAGGTGAAACTTTTTGTCTGCACTCCTTGAGGAGGAGCTGAGAGAAATGTCTTGTGAGCCGCTCATTTTTTTTAAAAAGTGTTTCTCTCTCTGAAACATTTTTTAAAGTTGAGGTTTTTCACTTGATTTGAAAAACTGGACTGGAATAGGTGGGGTGCTAGGAGCAGGGGCGGAGGCAAGGATTTAAAGAAGCCGTACCAGCGAGAGCGCCTTAGGCCCCCAGGAGAAGAGTGATCCAGGGCCGAATGGCTTGGGTCTGCCGCAATTCTGGGGCTTGTGTGTCTCCGGATCTCGCCGCCGCGACTCCGGAGAAATCCTGTGCTGGGCAAACAGCCCTTAATATAATAATAGCTTGTCTCTTTAAAAAGCAAAAGAGGGGGGGAAAGTTTTGTTGGCATCTGGTTTCTGATCTCATTATGTTGTGGTCGACCAATCCAGCCCTCGGGGCTGGTCCTGGGGTTTAAATCTGATTGGCCGAGAGTACATTTTGGGATGGTGCTTAGATCTCGACGGGGCGGTTTCAAGGATCCCTTTTTGGGGGGCTGAGAGGAGGGCGGGGCCGCCGGCGGGGGCCCCCTTGAAACCGACTAATTGGGATCGGAGAGGCCGAGGTGAGGGCTGGAGGAACGCACAAAGGAGTCGCTGGGCGGAGAAGGGAGGGGAGAGGCGAGAGGAGGAGAAAGAAGAGGAGAGAGGGCAAGCAGCGCGCGGTGTCTCGGGCGGCTCAGTCGGACCGCGGCGAGCTAGCCGGCAGGCGCGCCGCCCCCCTCCCCCGCCCGGCCTCCCCAACTCTGCGGCCGCCAGCAAACTTTGCAAAGAGGCGCGGGAGGCGGCGGCGAGGCGGCGGCGGGGAAGGCGCGCGGTCTCCGGCCTGGGGCGGGGGCGGGGGGGCGCCCGGGAGCCGAGTGGGGGGCGGCGGCCAGCATGCGGCCCCGCAGCGCCCTGCCCCGCCTGCTGCTGCCGCTGCTGCTGCTGCCGGCCGCTGGGCCGGCCCAGTTCCACGGGGAGAAGGGCATCTCCATCCCAGACCACGGCTTCTGCCAACCCATCTCCATCCCGCTGTGCACGGACATCGCCTACAACCAGACCATCATGCCCAACCTTCTGGGCCACACGAACCAGGAGGACGCGGGCCTGGAGGTGCACCAATTCTACCCGTTGGTGAAGGTGCAGTGCTCCCCCGAACTGCGCTTCTTCTTGTGCTCCATGTACGCGCCCGTGTGCACCGTGCTGGAGCAGGCCATCCCGCCGTGCCGCTCCATCTGCGAGCGCGCGCGCCAGGGCTGCGAGGCGCTCATGAACAAGTTCGGCTTCCAGTGGCCCGAGCGCCTGCGCTGCGAGCACTTTCCGCGCCACGGCGCAGAGCAGATCTGCGTGGGCCAGAACCACTCCGAGGACGGCACGCCGGCGCTGCTCACCACCGCACCTCCGCCGGGCCTGCAGCCGGGGGCCGGGGGCACCCCGGGCGGCCCGGGCGGCGGCGGCGGCTCTCCCCCGCGCTACGCCACGCTGGAGCACCCGTTCCACTGCCCGCGCGTTCTCAAGGTGCCGTCCTATCTAAGCTACAAGTTCCTGGGCGAGCGCGACTGCGCGGCGCCCTGCGAGCCCGCGCGGCCCGACGGCTCCATGTTCTTCTCGCAGGAGGAGACGCGCTTTGCGCGCCTCTGGATCCTCACCTGGTCCGTGCTGTGCTGCGCCTCAACCTTCTTCACCGTCACCACCTACCTGGTGGACATGCAGCGTTTCCGCTACCCGGAGCGGCCCATCATCTTTCTGTCGGGCTGCTACACTATGGTTTCGGTGGCCTACATCGCGGGCTTCGTGCTCCAGGAGCGCGTCGTGTGCAACGAGCGCTTTTCCGAGGACGGCTACCGCACGGTCGTGCAGGGCACCAAGAAGGAGGGCTGCACCATTCTCTTCATGATGCTCTACTTCTTCAGCATGGCCAGTTCCATCTGGTGGGTCATCCTGTCGCTCACTTGGTTCCTGGCGGCGGGCATGAAGTGGGGCCACGAGGCCATCGAGGCCAACTCGCAGTACTTCCACCTGGCCGCGTGGGCCGTGCCGGCGGTCAAGACCATCACGATCCTGGCCATGGGCCAGATTGACGGCGACCTGCTGAGCGGCGTGTGCTTCGTGGGCCTCAATAGCCTGGACCCGCTGCGGGGCTTCGTGCTGGCGCCGCTCTTCGTGTACCTGTTCATCGGCACGTCCTTCCTCCTGGCCGGCTTCGTGTCCCTCTTTCGCATCCGCACCATCATGAAGCACGACGGCACCAAGACGGAGAAGCTGGAGCGGCTGATGGTGCGCATCGGCGTCTTCTCGGTGCTCTACACCGTGCCGGCCACCATCGTCATCGCCTGCTACTTCTACGAGCAGGCCTTTCGAGAGCACTGGGAGCGCTCGTGGGTGAGCCAGCACTGCAAGAGCCTGGCCATCCCGTGCCCTGCGCACTACACGCCGCGCATGTCGCCCGACTTCACCGTCTACATGATCAAATACCTCATGACGCTCATCGTGGGCATCACGTCGGGCTTTTGGATCTGGTCCGGCAAGACGTTGCACTCGTGGAGAAAGTTCTACACCCGGCTCACCAACAGCCGGCACGGCGAGACCACCGTGTGAGGGGCTGCCCCAGCGGCGGTGTCCCCAGGCGGGCCTCTCCCCCCCACCCCGCCCGCGCGCCCGCACGGGGCGTTGGGGGGGCGCCTTGCCTCTGCGGGGGTGGGGGTGGGGGGCGTCCTACAGACTCCTTATTTTATTTTTTTAAATAAAGAACAATCGAAACCATTTCTCTTTTAGGTTGCTTTTTAAAGAGAACTCTGTTCGATGCCCCCAGCAGGTTTGTAATTAAAACTGTAAATAGTCTTGTAAATTTAATTATATATTTTCTATTTAAAAGAAAAACGGAAAAAAAGGGGGGAGCGCCAAGGGGCCCCGAGGCTGAGGAATGAAGGGAGGGGGCTTTGGGGGGGTCCTCTCCTTTCTTCAGTGCCCTTTTCAAACACCATCCCCTACTTTGGTTCGAATATTTTGGTGTTTTGGCAGGGCTGGGCCTGCTGGAAGAGGTGTTTCTGGGACGAGGTGGAGGAGGGGGTTAGATTCAACTCCCAGAGCCAAATCTGTGAGTCTTCTCACTGGGCCTGTGGAAGTCGTTGGATGTTTCCCCAACTTGGGTTCCTCTTGTTTTATTCCCTGTCTCTCCCCACATGTCCTGTCTCCTTCACTCGATCTTTGGAGCATTCCCCAAAGAGATCGGGCTAACCCCGCGAGTGGGATGGGGGGACAGGGCGAGATGGGGTGCGGAATGGCCGCCTCCCCCCGCAGGCTGGAAGATCATTCTTCTCTTTGACTTTTCTTTTCAGCTTGCTGCCCCAAGCGCTTGGAGTGGGCAGAAAGTGCTTTGTAGTGCTTTGTGAAATGTGTTCCGAAACAAAACCGCCCCCCACCCCACCTCCGCCACTACCTTGAGTACCAATCCTGACTGTCTCCATTTTTAGGGAGAGCCTTAGCTCACAAATGTTGGGGTTCTGAGATGCCCTTGTGTCTTTCCCCTTCCCTTGTAGTTGGCTCCCTGCCACTTCCCAACCGAACATATTCTCTGGCATTCAGATAAGTTTGCAGGTTGGTTTGTGCTTTATGTGTGGATTTTTGTTGTTGGGTCTCCCCTGCCCCCCGCAAAAAAAAAAAAAAGCAATAAAAATGGGTTGAGTTGAAGGGAGGGGACGGATAGGCTGGTGGGATTTTTAGTTTAACTTTGACAAAAGACTTCTTTTCAAACTTGTCCAGAAAGGGAAACGAAAAAGAAGTGGGTATCTTTGCTTTGGAAGAAGGCTCTAGGCAGTCTCTTTGTGACTGTGGGGGTGGGGTTGGGTGTTTACAGGACATTCTATATCTCAAGATTGATAGAATGTTTATAACAGATGTTTCTTATCTTCTCCCTAAAACCCCAAAATAAAAGGCAAGACTTTTCTTAAAGTGTCTTTCCCGCTGGTATGAGAATTGATTGCAATTTCCAATACACATCATTTCCCTCAACTATTTGGAAAATTTTAGAATTTTAACTCCAAATGATTGATTTGAAGACCAAGGGGTGGGGTGGAACCAGTATGGCACAGAACCCAATTTTTCACCATCTCCTGTTTCTTGATAATAGTGCAAATTAAAAGCTAATAATCATAATAAAGCACATTTAATTATCTTCTAGAGATCTAGCCCTTTAATTGTATTTAACAGGGTTGTAACATTTTATTAGTTTAACCAAACCACACCCCCCCCCCTTTCTCTCTCCCCTGACCTACTTGGTTGGGGGTTGGGGTAGAGAAGAGGTTCCCTGCCCCAGACCTTGCTTTTTTTTAGCTAAAATATGGGGGAAAGGGTGCCTTACCACCCTTTGTTGGCATTCTTTGGGATAAGGGAGAAAGTAAGTTAGAACCCCTACTTTGATTTGTTTGTGTGTGTTAGTTTATGTTGGGGGAGGGGACCTGGAAATGTTTGGTGGTAATTGAAGTCGTATGTGGGGCTTTGTTTGGAATTGTATGAAGCCTGGGGATTTCAGCAGAGCCCCCTTCTCAAAATATGTAACCTTCCACCAAATGATTTGTGTGGGGGAGGAGGGGTCAACGTTATAAGTTAAAACTAGCTTTTTCTCAACTGAGGGCGTGTACCAAGTCCTAATATGAGATGATAACAACTATCAAAGCAGCAGGCAGGGGAGCCACTCCCCTGTAGCTCCATTTGTTGCAAAATTCTAAAGGAACCCCACAAGGCCTGGAGGAAAGAGTTAAATTACAAATTGTGAGTGCCTCTCGGGGGAAAGAATGGTGAAAGCCTGGGGGTGGGGGGAGGGGTTCCAGTGGTGGAGATGGAGTCTGGTGGGGAGAGCTGGTCTCTTGAAGATTTCGCGGAAGAGCCTGCCCTGCACCCCTCCTCCTGCCTCGAAGCCCCCAGGAGCCCAGCTCTGCCTGCTTTGGGTACATCTGTCAGTGGGCTCTCACGCTGATAGCAGGAGCACATGGTGGACTGCCCACAATAATCTTTCCTTCCCTGAGCTGGGGTGAGAGGGAGGGAATTTGGGCAAAGATGGTTATTCCTTCTTAACCTCCCTCCCTGAAAGTCACCCGCCAGTGGAGGGGAAGAGGGTTCAAGAAAATGGAAAAAATGAGTTTTCTGGTGGTGTGTGTTGGGGGGAGAAGATACGTGATAATTGCCTCTTTGGGAAAGGACAGTTCTAGATGCCCTCCCCTTCCCCAATGTGGGTGGGGGGCAAAGGGCTAATTACCTGATAGAAAGTAGTGGGGGAACTCCTGTCTGGCTGTTGTCACTGCTTTAAGGAACCAGCTCTCAGAGGAGGGAAGTGTTAGCCCAAAGTGCAGGAAATTTCGGAGAGTCTGAGCCTGGAACAGAGACCCAGAGGCAAACTGTCTGAGCTCTGCCCCACCTGGAGAGGGGTCTCTATGCCCTTATGATAAACACCTAGGCTTGGGAGTCTACTTTTGCAGATTTCTTGGTCACCCTATGGGTAGTCCCAAAGGGACTAAGGGAAGCTTTGGTGGAAGGTCTACAGCCCAAAGGAAAGCCTTGCACCTGAGACTAGCCTTTGGTCTCACAAGGCTTCCTACCTGTTCTCCCGTCCAACCCCCAGACCACAAAGGAAAAGCTGGTTGTCTAGGTTCTAGGCTTAGGGCATTTTTTCCTCCAGACTCCTCCCTCCTCCCTTGATCAGACTTTGGCTTTTCCACCCCCCACCCCTAACTCTCCTCCTGAAAATGGTTCCATTCGTTGCAAACTCTGTGTTCTTTAAGAACCAGCCCCAGAAGAGGACCCTCAAGTTTTCCACGACAAAATTCTTCTAAACATCCGCAAACAGCGAGGATCACTAGGCTCTGGAGCTGGTGACTTCTGGATTCTATGGTGTTGGAGCCCTAGATCTGGGCTGGATTCCAAAAGCGGAGAGATGCTGTCCCAGGGTGCTGTGGGGCCCATGTCTGGGGAAACCAAGCCCAGATTCTGCCAACTCTAGGGCATCGTGCTTCTGTTCATCTCCGTCACGGAAGCACAGTCCCTTCCTTCCCTACACTCCCCTTCCTTTCCTCAAGTTGGATTTTAAACTGGACTACTGACCCATCTGAGAACCTGAAAAATCTTTAGAGCTTCTCCTGGGAGAAATTGGCCAGACTCCTGTGAACACACAATTTTGCATGAATTTTTGGGGGTCAACGAATTCTCTATCTGTGCCCCTTGCCCCATCCCCAAGCTAGCTTTCCAGCTCCTGGTTTAGACATTTCCTCCTCCTGAGGAGTGGGTCTCTCCACCTCTTCGATGGGCATCCTTTATAACTTTCCTGGGGTGGGGAGTGGGGGGGCGGTGTTGGGGGGAATCTGCGCCACAAGTGTCCAATTACTTCTACTATGGAAAGGGGGATCAGGAGGAGAGGAAACCATCAGGTCTATAAAACCAGGAACATCCCCCAACCCAGATTATTCCTCAACCCTGCCTCTCTGGAAGGTAACAGATTATCGAGGGAATGAGTAATATTTTTGGAGTCGAGGGGAAAAAACAGGCAAAAGACAGACACACACAGGCCGATCATGGTCGTGAGTGCAGACTTGGGCACGAGACGGTATCCGCTCTGAGCCTGACCTCGGAGTCCCTGTCCCCATCGGTAAAAAGGCCACGGTACCGGTCTGGGGAGCTTGCGTGAGGATTAGATAGGCGCGGGTACAGACTCAGCACATTAAAGTTCTGTAAATTGTAGCCCTCTTCCCATTACTTAGGTTAATTCCTAAAAGAATCTGCATCAAAGGATGTACATTTCTTCAGGGCTTTTTACCCTATTGTTGCTGATAGTTTTAACAAAATAGAGTGATTTCCTGTGCTCCCGGGTTTTGCACCTGACTCTGGATGCCAGCTCACAGTCCAGAGGCTCTCGGTGGTGGTTGGGCCATGTTTTTCTCTCCCTCTCTCCTCTGATAAGGACAGAAATGTCTTACCCGCCTGAGTGAGCAGGGCACACACACGGGCGGTCTCTCTCTCCAGCCAGCTTTGAAGCTGGCTAATTAGGGCTAGGGCTGTCACAGCTGGCTTCCCCTGCACCTCCCCTCCACCCCTCTGCCTCCCCTCTACCCCTGCGCCTCCCCCCACCCCTCCACCCTCCTCCTCGGTCCCCAGTCCCAGCCTCACAGCCTGAGAGCCCCTCCTTCGGGGCCTTGCCTTGCCTGGCTTTGCCCTCCACAGCTGGCCGGCTTGTGGCCCTTCCAGATTGCCTGATCAGGGCTGGGATCTGATGCCTGGAGAAAGGACAAGACGGGACTTGGGACGTGGAATAAACCCAGGAATAACTGATTGGGTTCAGAGAGGACTGCCTATGGCCCAGGACCCTCCTGATTCCTAATGAAGCCTGGAGAGGAGCCGGCCTGGGCTGCGGGCTGAGCCCTGGGCCCTTTGTTTGAGAGCCAAGCTTTCTGAAGGCTCCAGCCTCCCAACCTGGCCCTTATAATTAGCCCCAATCAGAGTGTTTATGTAGGGGCCTCCTGCGGAACTCAGAGCCCCGAGATTTCATTCCAAACCTGGAGGAGGAGGGGCAGGAAAGGGATTTGTGTTGGGACCGGAGAAAAAGGAGGATGGGGTTAGCCAGTGTGGAGGAGGCGGCCTGGGGGGAGGGGAGGGGAGGAGGTCTTGGAACTGGGAGGACCACCACCCTCCCCATTGGGTCCCGGCTGGGGTCAGGACCCCTCCCAGGGTAGCAGGCGCCCTGGCATCCTGACCCCGGCTGGGCCTGCACGCCTTCTGGGCAGGCTCTGTGGGTGGGTGGGCTTGTGCCAATCGGAAATGGTTTGGATATAATTAACCCAGCTAATCACCAGCCTCAGCCCGCTGGGAGGGGAGGGCACAGCCCAGCGTCCCAGCTCCCCCAGGAAGCTCCGGTCTCCTGTTCTTCCTCTGATGGGGGCCATGGGTGTGCCAAGCCCTGCAGCTGCTGAGGGTGGTAGAGTCAGAAGGCGGGCAGGGAAGAGATGGAGGAAGGGAGGGCGCCTGATTCTCATCTCTGGCCTCACCCTCAAGGGGGAATGCGACAGCAGGGAGTGGGCCTAGAGTGGCCATGCTGTGCTGGTGGGGGCTGGGGCACAGCAGCAGGAATTGGGGGGGGGGGTCCCAGCCACTGCTTCCAGGTGGCACTGGGTGTGTCCCTGCCTTTCCCTCTGGGTCTAGGCCTCCCAGGGAACTCTGTGGGGTGGGATGTGGCTTGAAGGGATTTCTGCCTACTGGGTTGAATGTCTTTTGGTCACAGTCTTGCAAGGCCTCCAGAGAGTGTCCCAACCCCCTCCCTCCCTCAGCACATAAGGCTTACCAAGGTCTGGATCTGGCTCCTCGCTTTCTAGTCTCACTTCCCACTGTCCATTCCTACACTCCTTTGTGCCTTCTCCAGAACTCTGATGTTCTCAGACCCACCATGCTCCATGACTTTGCAAGTACTGTTCCTGTGGCTCAAATGTCCTTCCCTTTCCTTAGCCTAGATAGTAACTCTTATTGCCTCAGAATGTGCCTGAGGTCGAGTGGCCCCTCTGCAGACAACCGTACCCCTAGCCAATCCTGTCCCCACACTGTTCTCTATGGTCCCGGCACATCACCATTATTGTTCGTCTCCTTTCATGACGATGACCTCCTTGAGGGGTAGCCCATGTTTGGTCTTTCATCTCTGTATCCCTGAGCCTAGCAATACGCCTGGCACATAGTGGGTGCCCAAGATCACAGGCTCTGGAGACAGACAACTTGGGCATGAATCTGCCTTAGCCACTTGCTAGGTGTTGACCTTGGGCAAGTTAACTTCTCTGTACATTATCTGTAAATAGGAATAGTAATAATACTTACCTTTCAAGACTGGTTTGAGGATTAAACAATCTGATTCAAGTAAAATCTTTTTTTTTTTTTTTTAAAGATTTTATTTCTTTCTTTGGCAGAGATAGATCACAAGTAGGCAGAGAGGCAGGCAGAGAGAAAGGAGGAAGCAGGCTCCCCGCCGAGCAGAGAGCCCGATGCGGGGCTGGATCCTGATCCCGGGACCCTGAGATCATGACCTGAGCCGAAGGCAGAGGCTTTAACTCACTGAGCCACCCAGGCGCCCCTCAAGTAAGCAGTGGCTGGCACATAGTAAATGCTTATTTACTGTGTTGGCTCAGTACTGAGTGTATAGTTAGTATAAGCCTACCATGGCTCAGGAGCTTGCCAAACTATAGAGAAGCACAAATTCAGTCCCCGCCCACATGGAGACCATCTAGTTTAAGCCAATGAATGGATTAATGGGATTTCTGAGTTTTTATGTTTTCTTAAATAAGCTTACTATATAAGTGTTTGAGAATATATCTATGTTCAAATATGGAATCATGATGTATCTATTTGGATAGTATAAAGCATGCAATAAAATTGCGCGTAATCCCTTATAAACCTGACATATGTAATCTGTTTTTTTGAGCATGCGAGACCTGCTTCTAGGACAGAAGTTCTAGGACAGAAGTTTCTGGAAACCTCCTGCTCAGTCTGTGCTGCTAAGGAGAATGTTAAAAAATTTTTTTTTCTACCAGAGAGAATAATTACTCTTATACAAATACACACAATAAACACATCAACATTTTCATTTAACTCCTCAGTTAATGAAGGAATCTGTAAGATGTCAAGGAGACTCTGAAGAATGGAAAGATATCTAGGTATTCGATATACGAACGTTACGTAGATTTGCTTCATGGACAACTAGGCAATACTCACTGGGTGATATCAACTGTGTCTTCACCAGACACAATTCACATCTTATGGCCAAAAATAATTTCCATTATTATCAGTCACCTGAGTTGGAAAATAACTCAACGATAATAAAACTCAGACATAACCTGCCAGGAGACACAGTAATCCCCCCTCCAGAGTCATTATTTTAACCATTTCCAAGTCATTCACAATTTTCCTTGACAAGACTTTCTGAGCTTAGAACTCCCAAGATGATAAGTACCAGGCACCCCTTCCCCTCAAACAGCTTTCGTGGTGGTAGGGGGCTCAGTTCCATCCAGAGTGAGCTAAAATCTTCCAGCCACCCCCTGAGGTTGGCACGGTCTTTGTCAACCTCTTCTTCCCCACTCTGAGCTCTGGCTTTTCTCCCTCACCTTCCTCTTTCCCACCCCTCCCCTCTCATCCCCTCCAACTATGCAGTCCACCCATTCATCCTTTGTGGTAGCCATAATTTATTGAGTACTTTCTATGGGCGAGACGCCGTGCTAAGCACTATACTTTCATAATAGCATTTAATGTTCACAAGAGCCATGAAATGAGTGCCGTCTTTACCTCAAATTACAGCATATTAAAGTCACCGGATTTCATGGAAACAGCTGTTTAGAGGGCATCTAGCCAGTCCGAGAAGAGGGAAAGCAGTCAGACTCTTAACCACAATACCGGAAGTAGCAAATGGGGCCATTCCTCATGCCAGCTGTCATGAATTGGTAGTGGCTCCCCAGAGTACTGTGTTAAGATGGATTCTGAGGCATCCTCTCGGTTGGATGGAAGCTAGTGCTGGAATCCACTAGTGATGTCTGTCATGGTCAGAGAATCAGAGAATGTAAAGGTTCCCAAGTACATCAGATGAGTGTCAGGCTGGCTTTATACTGCATTATCTCATGATCTCCGCAACATTTTTGTAACATGGCTGATGGCTGCCTCTCCATCTAAGGCCTGAGCCTCAGGGTCTGGATCTTAACGCCAGTTTTCTAGGTCTTTCTAATTCAAAGTGTGAGTCCATCTGCATTCTGCCCAGTCTTCCCCTCCACCCCTCCCCTGCCACCCCCCCCCCCAGTACCATCACCTGGGAGCTTGCTAAAAAAGCAGAATCTTGGATCTGACCTCATACCTACCAAATCAGAAGCCGCATTTTAACAAGATGCCCTGGGGGGTTTGTTTGCACATTCGATTGGTCCTGGGGACCTCTTTTCTCAGCTGCACCTGCCCCCACCCCTGCGGCCAGAATCCTCTTCTTCCCGGAAGGTGCTGGCTCAGGTCCAGGTCTGAGTATTCCCGACAGACCCTAATACTTAACCCAACAGAACCAGGTGTGTTTATGGACAATTTCAACTGAGGCTTGAAAACTTTAAGACAACCTCCCCCACCCTGGAAAAATCTTGCAGGATCCTCTGGCTTTTCCCATTAGGAGTGTGAGTGCCTCTGGGTCTGCGGGCCGCACCCCTACAGCTCAGCACTCTGTCCTGTCCTGTTTTCTGAGACTCTGCAGAGTCTCCCTAGAGACTCGAGAATCCAGCCCAAACTTTCCACGCTGGCTTTTGAGACCTTTGCCCCTTCTCATAGGGGCCCAGGGACGTGGGATGGAGCCGGGCAGCACAGAGATGTGGAGGAGAAATAGTTGCTAAATCTTATTGGTTCAGCCATTGGTTCAACCAGTGTTGACCACTGTTCTCTCCCAGGCACGGGGAGACAGTGATGACTAGAGCATGGTCTCTGTTCTTGATGAAAGTGGACGTATGAGCAGATGATGGCTGTATCATGTGATACAAAAGGCAAACACTGGGGTTCTTAAGAAAAAAACAAGGGCCTTCTAGGCAAAGGGAACCCCACGGGCAAAGCCATGGGAGAACATGGCATAATCAGGGAACGGCAAGGAGAACGTGCCTGGAGCATAGGATGAGTGTGGAGGAGAGTGCCAGAGCTGATCTAAGTAAGGATTTGGGCTGAGCCCCAGCAAAATTTCAATCTCACGCTGGCTTGGCCTTGCAGCACACATCTGAGCCACCCCTGCCTGCTCGCAACGGCAGATCTCATTTCTTTACTGACTTGAACCAATCAGAACCAGGGGGTGCGGGCACACACACACACACACACCAGAGGACATGTGAAAGCCAAATGTTAGTGGGTTTTGGATCTATGCCCTCTCTCTAATCAATGACTGGATTCCATCCCTACCAACACCCTCTTTTTGTGCCAACAGGAGCAGGGATGGCCAGTGAATTTGAACTTCCTGGTAAAGAACTCTGGGGCAGGACTTTGGGTCTCCCTGAGACATGGCTACAGATGGAAGAAGCGTTGGCTCTACGTATGTACCAGATCTGATTGTGCAACTATGTCTGGGTGTGTGTAGACGGATATATGTGTGCGAACTGGTTGCCTTGATGTCTCAGGAGACATAATCCCAATTCCTTGTTAGAGAAAGAAGGATAGATTGGTCTACTGACATCCCAGTAAGATTCATATGGGAAACTTCCTTGGGGGGCAGAAAGTGAGATGGCTATAATACCTTGTTTCAAATTATCTGACTCTCCTGTAGAAAGGCGGAGCATATGTCTCCTCCCCTTGACTCCTCACCTTTGACCAGTTGGCTATGGTGGAAGTGATGTCATGGGACGGATAAGTCTGGGTCATGAAAACCCATGCAGTTTCGACCTTGTTCATGGGAACCCTCACCCTCGGGCTGACAGAGCTGGCATATAAGAAGTTAGACTATCCAGAGACCACCATGCGAGAGAGGCCCCGTGTACGTGCTCTGGTTAATAGTTCTAGCTGAGCCCCGCCTTTCAGCCATCACCACTAACACACTAGACAGATAGGTAAAGTCATCTTAATTTTACCTATCTTATTTTACCCAGACCAGCCCATCCATCAGCTGAATATCATTAGGTATCCTCAGCGATGCCTGTGGAACAGAAGAACCACCCAACCAAGCCTTACCCAAATTCCTGACCCATAAATTGTGGGATATAATAAAATGGCTATTGTTTCAAGCTACTTGGTTTTAGTGTACTTTGTTGTGCAGCAGTAGATTACTGAGACGTAACTAAGTTCTTTAAGTACTTACTATGTATCTGGAATTGTTCTAAGTATTTGACATGCATTAATTTTTTTAAAGATTTTATTTATTTATTTATTTATTTGAGAGAGAGAGCACAAGCAGGGGGTCACCAGGCAGAGTGAGAAGCAGGCTCTCCACTGAGCAAGGAGCCCTATATGGGACTCGATCATCATGACCTGAGCCGAAGGCAGAGGCTTAACCTGCTGAGCCACCCAGGTGCCCCGACATGCATTAATTCATTTATTCCTGAGACTGGGTTCCAGAGAGGTGCCTGGGTAGCTTAGTGGGTTAAGCCTCTGCCTTTGGCTCAGTCATGGTCTCAGGGTTCCAGGATCAAGCCCTGCATTGGGCTCTTGGCTCAGTGGGGAGTCTGCTTCCCACCGGCTCTCTGCCTGCCTCTCTGCCTACTTGTAATCTCTCTGTGTCAAATAAACAAATAAAATCTTTTTTTTTTTAAAGATTTTATTTATTTATGTGACAGAGATCACAAGCAGGCAGGGAGGCAGGCAGAGAGAGAGAGAAAGGAAGCTCCCCGCTGAGCAGAGAGCCCGATGTGGGGCTCGATCCCAGGACCCTGGGATCATGACCTGAGCCAGAGGCAGAGGCTTTAACCCACTGAGCCACCCAGGCGCCCCTAAATAAATAAAATCTTAAAAAAAAAAAAATGGGTTGCAGAAACCAAAGCAATCACGTAACCTCTTCAAGTTAACAGCCTGTAACTGCGATCACCTAGAACCTGAACCCAGGTTGTCTGACACTGGAGCCCATGCTATTAACCCCCTCCCTTAGAGAGCAGAATAATAGAGATTAAAAGGCTCTTAAAGATTACATGACGGGGAAAAAAAATCTTAAAAAAAAAAATAAAATCTTAAAAAAAAAAAATAAAATCTTAAAAAAAAAAAAAAAAAAGATTACATGACGGGGGTGCCTGGCTGGCTCAGTCTGTGGAGCATGTAACTCTTGGTCTCACTATTGTAAGTTTGAGCCCCACACTGGGTGTAGAGATTACTGAAAAGTAAAATCTTTTTTTTTTTTTTTTTTTTTTTTTTTTTTTAAGAGGAGGGTAAGGACAGAGGGAGAGGGAGAGAGAGAGAATCCCAAACAGGCTCCACAGGAGCATGAAGCCCAATACGGGGCTCAATGGCACAACCCTGAGATCATGACCTGAGCCAAAATCAAGAGTTTGATGTTTAACCAGCTGAGCCAGCCAGGTGCCCCGAAAGTAAAATCTTAAAATCAATTAATAACATCTTTAGAGGGGCACGTGGTGGCTCAGTGGGTTAAGCCTCTGCCTTCGGCTCAGGTCATGGTCTCGGGGTCCTGGGATCGAGCCCCGCATCGGGCTCTCTGCTCAGCAGGGAGCCTACCTTCCCTGCCACCTCTGCCTGCCTCTCTGCCTACTTGTGATCTGTCTGTCAAAAAAAAAAAAAAAAAAAAAAAATCTTTAGAAGAAATGGAGAACCAGGAGGATTAAATGGATAACCCTAGGACCCCACAGTCTCTTTGTACCAAGTCAAGTCCAGATCCCAAGTTTGCTGACTCTAGACCTAGAGGGAAAAACAGAATGGAACGTTCTTCTATCTCAACATACCCTTCCTTGTGGACCACCATACATGCCTTCTGTCTCACGGTCACCATACAAAATCCTTGGTTTGAATCTCTGCTTTTTACTATAGATGTGCAGAAATGACTGGCTCCTTCTCAGGACTTCTGGGTGCACAAATGCTTGCGTGTGTGCACACCCGCCACCACCCCCCCACAAACACACACACACACACACACACTCATTCATTTTCACCAGAGCTAGGTGAGCTTTTTGTTGCTACCATCTCAGGGATCAAGATTTTTGCTTTCAAAGGTATTAACCTGGGGTGCCTGGGTGGCTCAGTGGGTTAAAGCCTCTGCCTTCAGCTCAGGTCATGATCTCAGGGTCCTGGAACCGAGCCCTGCACCCTGCTCTTTACTGAGCAGGGAGCCTGCTTCCTCCTCTCTCTCTGCCTACTTGTGATTTCTTTCTGTCAAATAAATAAATAAAATCCTTAAAAAAATAAAGTGGAAAATGACATGACTACATGTGGTAGGCAACTTCTCAGTTGGTCCCCAGTGATCCCTGCTTCCTGGTGTTCTTGGTGTAATCTCCTCCCTGCGTGGTGAGGGATCTAGGCCTGCCAAAACCTGTGTAAGTGAGCTTAGAGGCAGATTCCCTTCCCCCCCACCCTGTTCTAGTCAAGTCTTTGGCCGAGACCCCAACCCCAGCTGGCAGCTTAACTGCAGCCTCGTGAGATTTGGGGAGTCAAAAACGCCCGCCTAAGCTCTGCCTGACGTTATGACCCACAGAAACGGCTAGATGATAAATATTTGTTGTTTAAAAATATTTAATTTGGAAGTAATTTTTTTAAACAGCAACAGCTAACCAAAACACTGCGTACTGAGGAAATTCTGGGCTCCAAATGGTATATTCAGTGAGTTAGAAACAGATCGAAGAAAATTCTTTCCTTGTTTCATCCATTCATTTACTCATGTTTCCAATACATGTCTGCCTGCTTTGCCCCTTGGAATACAAAGATGAGTGATACTATTTCTACGGCTAAAGAGCTCCCAGCCTAGTAGGAAGCTCAAACTTGTAAAGGGATCCTTAAATTCTTATTTATTTATTTTTTTACTTACTCATTTTCGTTTTTTTTTAACAGTTTATTTATTTATTTGACAGAAAGAGAGAACAAGAGCTCAAGCAGGGGGAACAGCAGAGGGAGAGGGAGAAACAGGCTGTCCACTGAGCAAGGAACCCGATGGCGGGACTCGATCCCAGGACCCTGAGATCATGACCTGAGCCAAAGCAGATGCTTAACTGACTGAGTCACCCAAGTGCCCCTGGATTCTTAAAATTTTTGTGAAAAATGCTAGCAGAAGGAAGGTTCAGGGTTCCTGAGCAACACAGAAGAGAGAGAAAATAATTCTGCCTGGCTATATGACTAAAGCTCCATAGAGAAGTCATTCAGCTTGGATTTTGGAAAAAGGAACAGGAATTTGCCAGGAAGACAAGGGAAGGAGGAGATTTCCAGGTAGTAGGAGCTATATTTGCAGGTACTGAGAGGCCATGAAAGCCCGGTATGTTTGAGGGCTTACTGGGCATCCTATGTGTCTGGATGTTAGAGGACCAGGTGGCAGGGAAGGCACTGGCCAGGTGGCTTAATCAGGCAGTCAAGGTACTTGGTGCCAGCCTCAGGTTTTTAGCTTTTATCCTATAGAAAATAAAGAACGAGTAGAGGTTTTTAAGCCAGTGAGTATTGTGATCAGATCTGTGTTTTAGAAAAAGAACTCTGGAGGCAACGTGGAGAATGGCTGAAGAGAGGAGTTTAAAGGTAGAGAACTCAGGTGGGATGCTGATTCTGAGCCCCAGCCGGGGTTGGAGGAGGCCTCGCCCAAGCTCTCTTGGTCAGATCAAAAAGAAAGTGATGGGGGCGCCTGGGTGGCTCAGTGGATTAAAGCCTCTGCCCTCAGCCCAGGTCATGATCTCAGGGTCCTGGGATGGAGCCCCACATCGGGCTCTCTGCTCAGCAGGGAGCCTGCTTTCCTTCCTCTCTCTCTGCCTGCCTCTCTGCCTACTTGTGATCTCTGTCAAATAAATAAATAAAATCTTTAAAAAGAAGAAGAAGAAGAAAGTGATGGAGGAAGCAGCTTTAGGTTTCTAGCTGGGATTATTGGGTGGATGGTAAGCCATTCACAAATGGAAGGAATAAAGATGATATGCAGATTTGAGGGTGGAGAATCTATTAAGATCATGTAGGTTATGCTACAGTAATTAATAACTTCAAAATCTCATTGGTTTAACAAAACAAAGACTTCTTTTGTCTTCTCACTCACACTACAGGTCCCGTGTGGTCAGCGGGAGTCTCTAGTCCATACAGCGACTCAGGGATCCAAGCTGACAGAGGCTCTACCAGCTACAACGCATGGCTTCTTCACTCCTGTCCTCAGCCCTCAGCTACACAGCAGGAGAAGAGAGAGCTACTAGAGGACTGTGGGAGTGTGTGTGGGGGGGTGCGTTTTACTACCCTAGCCTGGATACTGTGTGCATCATTTCCATCCACATTTCACTGGCCAGAACCAGTCTTGTGGCCTCTCCTGACTACAGAGCGTTGGAAAGTATAGGGGAGCACAGGGAATACATGGTAAGCCTGATTGTCTCCGCCACAAGGAGGTAATAAATTCAGTTGTTGTTTTTTTTTTTTTTAGATTTTATTTACTTATTTGACAGAGAGAGAGAGATCACAAGTAGGCAGAGAGGCAGGCAGAGAGAGAGGAGGAAGCATGCTCCCTGCGGAGCAGAGAGCCCGACGCAGGGCTGGATCCCAGGACCTTGAGATCATGACCTGAGCGGAAGGCAGAGGCTTAACCCACTGAGCCACCAAGGCGCCCATAAATTCAGTTTTGAGCACATTTACTTTAAGGAGAAGATATCCAGTATGCAGTTGATGTGGTTCTGATGTTCAGACCCGAGTTGAGAGCTTGAGCTAGAGGTTTGATCGCTGATCTTGTCTCTGACTTCTAGAGGGTTTATTGGTCAATCAATCTAAGGGACTGAGGTCTGTCTACACCCACGTGAGACATTCTAGACAGGAAGAGAAACATATATAAATAGCTCTGATCTGCAGGAGGTCAGGTTACATGCTACTTGGCTGCAAGCAAAAGTGCTGAGAAGGGCAAGATGGGGGAGCAATGAATCCCATGAAGGTGGGCGGGAGTCTCATAAGGAAAAAGCATGGATCGCCAACCTCTTGATGGATTGGCGAACCTGTACTGGTAAGGGGTGCATGGAAGCAGCACAGGAGGGTGGATCCGGGGAGAGAGGGCATGAGGCAAAAGAGAGAAGTCTAGAAGGGGAGGTGACCAAGGGGCAGATGGTGGAATGTTTTAATGCCAAGGAGACCAGACTTAATGCCGTAGTTACAAGAAACCACTGGAGGCTTGGGGGAGGAAGGGAACAGATAGATGTACAAAGAGTGGATAGACAAATTTTTGGTCTTTTTTCTTTTTTTTAAGATCATATTTATTTGACAGAGAGAGACACAGAGAGAGAGGGAACACAAGCAAGGAGAGCCAGAGAGGGAGAAGCAGGCTCCTACTGAGCAGAGAGCTCAGTGTGGGGCTCGATGTGGGGCTCCATCCCGGGACCCTGAGATCATGATCTGAACTGAAGGCAGAGGTCTAACCCACTAAGCCACCCAGGCGCCCCTAGATGAATTAATCTTTACATGTGTCAATACTCATAAAATTCATAAAACTTATTTATTTGAGAAAGCAAGAGGGAGGGGCGCAGAGGGCCAGACGCAGGGCTTGATCCCAGGACCCTGAGATCATGACCTGAACTGAAGGCAGATGCCTAAGAGCTTAACCGACTGAGCCACCCAGGTGCACCATAAATAAACAAAATCTTTCCAAAAAAAAGCTATAGGACGGTTTCTCTCCGCTATCTTCTAGGGAATTCTGATTTCTATCACAATCAATTATATCTGTTCTAGAACTTCTAGAAGTGGAATAATATAATATGTCCTCTTTTTTTTCTTTAAAGATTTTATTATTTATTTATTTATTTATTTATTTATTTGCCTGCAGAGAGGCAGGAAGAGAGAGAGGAGGAAGCAAGCTCCCCGCAGAGCATGGAGCCCAATGTGGGGTTCGATCCCAGGACCCTGGGATCATGACCTGAGCCGAAGGCAGAGGCTTAACCCGCTGAGCCACCCAGGCGGCCCTGTCTTTTATACCTAATGTCTATGAGGTCCATACACATGGTTGAATCCTGGCCTTATCCTGAGATGTTCCATCTTTTAAATCAACTTATTTTCCTTCTCTCCCCCCTCCTCTTCTTTCTTTCTTTTTTCTTTTCTTTCTTTCTTTTTTTTTTTTTTTAAGATTTTATTTATTTATTTGACAGAGAGAAATCACACGTAGGCAGAGAGGCAGGCAGAGAGAGATAGAGAGGAGGAAGCAGGCTCCCTGCTGAGCAGAAAGCCCGATGCAGGACTCGATCCCAGGACCCCGAGATCATGACCTGAGCCGAAGGCAGCGGCTTAACCACTGAGCCACCCAGGCGCCCCTCTTTTCTTTCTTTTATTTTTTAAAAGATTTTATTTATTTGTCAGAGATAGAGAGCATGAGAGAGAGAGAGAGAGCGCACAAGCAGGGGGAGCAGCAGGCAGAGGCAGAAGCAGACTCCCCACTGAGCAAGGAGCCCGATGCTGGACTCGATCTCAGGACCCTGGCATCATAACCTGAGCCAAAGGCAGGTGCTTCACCAACTGAGTCACCCAGACATCCCTCTTCCTCCTTTCTTCTCTTCCTTTCCTCCACCAGTGTGTAGAAAGCTCCTTCAAAGGTGCTAGGGAAGCAGCAGTGAGCAATGCAGACCTGGTTCCCCTCCTGTTCGCAGGGTGGGCTCTAGTGGGAGGGACAGGGGAAGCGGCGGAAATGACACTGCAGCCTGATGAACATGGAGCTAGTCAAGTCCAGGGTGCTATGAGAGTTCATAGAAGAGGCGTCAAACCCCAGCTTTTCGGATCACGGAAGACTTCCTGGAGGAAACAACATCTGAGCTGAGACCTGAATGATGAATAGAGTGTTGCGAGCAGTCACCTGTGCAAAAGCTTCGAGGCAAAAGAGAAAGTGGTGCTTTCCAGGAACTGCAGGAAGGTCAGAGAAGTTCTTCTCAGCGGGAGCGGTAGAGTGCAGTGTAGGAAGGGGTAAGGCTGTGGGGGCTGGGTGGGGCAGCCCATGAAGGGCTTTGTGAGCCCAGTTAGAGAGTCTAAGCTTGTGGCCATCACTGAGGGGTTTTCAGGAGACTGACACAAGGAGGATTTGTGGTGTTTTTTTTTTTAACCTATTAATAAATTTGAGGGGTGCCTGCGTGGCTCAGTCCATTAAATGTCTGCCTTCGGCTCGTCATGATCCCCGGGTCCTGCGATCAAGACCCGCATAGGGTTCTCTGCTCAATTGGGAGCCTGTTTCTTCCTTCCGGGACCCTGCTTCTACTTCTGCCTCTGCCTACTGCTCTGGCTACTTGTGATCTCTGTCTGTCAAATAAATAAATAAAATCTTTAAAAAAAAAATTGTTTTGACTTTGAAACGATTTTTATAAAAGGCTTCCAGTTCTTTTTAAAAAATTGATTAAGTAAATTAAATTAACTAATTGTTAAATTTTATTTATTTATTTGACAGAAAGAGATCACAAGCAGGCAGAGAGGCAGGCAGAGAGAGAGAGGGAAGCAGGCTCCCCGAGGAGCAAAGAGCCTGTTGTGGGGCTCGATCACAGGACCCTGAGACCCAGGACGCTGAAAGGAAGGCGGAGGCTTAACCCACTGAGCCACCCAGGTGCCCCATTTCTTTAAAGTTTTATTGAAGTTAACCTCTGTACCCCGGGTGGGGCTCAAACCTATGACCCCCAGATCAAGAGTCACATGCTCTATCAACTGAGCCAGCCAGGCTCAGGAGTTAAAAAAACAAAAACAGGGATGAAGCCAGCACCGCATAGGGCTGTCTGCTCAGCAGGGAGACTGCTTCCCCCTCTCTCTGCTTCCCCCTACCTCTCTGCCTACTTGTGATCTCTCCTCTCTCTGTCAATAAATAAAACTTTTAAATTTTTTTAAAAATTAAAAAAATAAAAAATAAAAAACCAAAAACCCTTAAGCTGATCTTTTTTTTTTTTTTTTAAAGATTTTATTTATTTATTTGAGAGAGAGACAGTGAGAGAGAGCATGAGAGGCGAGAAGGTCAGAGGGAGAAGCAGACTCCCCATGGAGCTGGGAGCCTGATGCGGGACTCGATCCTGGGACTCCAGGACCGTGACCTGAGCTGAAAGCAGTTGCTTAACCAACTGAGCCACCCAGGCACCCTAAGCTGATCTTTTTTAAGTGGGCTCCATACTGGCCATGGAGCCCAGTGAAGGGCTGAACTCATGCATGACCTTGAATCCGGACCTGAGCTGAGATCAAGAGTTAGAATGCTTCACCAACAGAGCTACTCAGGCGCCCCTGGGTGATTTTTTAAAAGGCATTTTAGTTTTTTGGATGGTATACGTGTGGTATAAAAGGGCACATCACGGGGCGCCTGGGTGGCTCAGTGGGTTAAGTCACTGCCTTTGGCTCAGGTCATGATCTCAGTGTCCTGGGATGGAGCCCTGGCATTGGGCTCTTTGCTCAGCGGGGAGCCTGTTTCTCTCTCTCTCTCTCTCTCTCTCTCTCTGCCTGACTCTGCCTACTTGTGATCTTCCTCTGTGTCAAATAAATAAATGGAACCTTAAAAAAAAAAAAAAAAAAGGGCACATCATGAACCGCGGGTCTCCCAGGCTCTTCCGTCCCACCGTCTCACCAGCGCCCCCCGCAGGGGATCTGTGTGTCTTCCGTGTGGAAAGCGACAAGGTAATGAGTGGAAAAAGGAGACCTTTCAGGAAGCTATGGAACGTTCCAGGTAGGAGAGGACGGACCGTGTCAATGATTTGAGAGGCACCGATGAAGCAGAAACAACAGACCTTGAGCACTGGTTAGAAGAAGGGGTTAAGGACCACACCTGAGGGAGGAGGTCTGCCCTTGAGTGAGCCAAGGGGAACAAAGGGGAGCACGAGGAGGGGCACACAGCAGACGGTCTGCAAAGATGACCACCGCAATGCCTTCGCCATTCGGAGCCTTTCAGCTATTTTCCACTCTCCTTGAATTCGCGTGGCCTTTGACTAGCTTTGATGGACAGGATGCAGCCAAACCCATGTCCTGATGGTTCAAGTGTAGGGCTTGGGAGGCCTGGCACAGCGCCCACTTCTGCCCCTTGGAAGCCAGCCACCACGCTGCGGGAGAGGGAGAGGCTACCTAGAAAGAGAGGGAGAGAGAATGAGACACTAAGAAGGAGATGGGGAGGCCCCCATCTCGTCCAGCCACATTGACGGAGGCACCAGACACAGGAGGAAAGCCATCCATCCTTGCGCTCCAGACCCAGCTGAGCCCTCCCAGCCCAGACCTCACGGCGCAGAGACAAGCTGTCCACACCAAGCCCTGCCCAAATTGCAGAATCATGAACGAACGAGATTGCTGTTGTTTTAAGCTACTCTGTTTTGGGTGGATTGTTACCCAATAGATAGCTGAAAGAAGTAGGGAGGGACAGGAGAGAGAGGGTAGAAGTTCAGTGTCTTTCCCATCTATGCCTTAGAATTCCACATTCCCTGGTCTGCTGCTTTCCTTCTTTTCGCTTTTAAAAGCCCCAGTATCCCTGATAAATACCTGCGGCCTTTCTTTTTTTTTTTTTTTTTTTAAGATTTTATTTATTTAATTGACGGAGAGAGAGAGATAGCGAGACAGGGAACACAAGCAGGGGGAGTAGGAGAGGGAGAAGCAGGCTTCAATGATTGAGCCACCCAGGCACCACCCAGTCACCCCTACCTTTGGCTTTATAATGAAGCCAGGGCTTCCAGCCCTGGGCTTCAGGCATCTTGGTCTCCTGTTGCTCCTGGGTCCACATCAACAGCTCTGAAACCCAACTGCCTGTTGATTACTGTTTCCTTGGGTCAGCCTAGGGTTGGTTCCCATTCTACCTTTGGTTCTGGGGGAAGGAATTTGTTTTTCCTAACATCACACCCCTGGGGGAAATGTTATTTCTCTGTGTTCCTTGTTTTCTAAGGCAGGACGGGCTAACTCTCAAGTAGCTAGGCACTAAATGCCAGACGAATGACTAATGAGGCTCCCTTGGAGAGAATCCTAAATGGGGTTCAGTTCCTCACTTCCTGCCCCAACCAGAGGCCTTCAGTCTCTCCCTTTACCCAAGAAGGTCTCACCTCGCTCCCTGTGACTCAGGAGTGGCTCCCTTAGCTGGGGAAGGAGAGGAGTTAAAGGGCTCAAACACTATTAGAGAGCCATCCCTTCTGTGCCTCCATGGAGAAATGGCGGGCCCAGGAAGAAGCAGGTGATGGAGGACAGGCATGGAGACAAAGACCTGGAGAGGTCTGTCAACATCCCTCAACAGGGGCCTGAGGAGGGAGAACATGTACGCGAGCACAGGAGGGTGACTGACCCCATGCTCCCCGTCTCAACGGCCCACTTCCCCCATCACACAGGTCTGCCACTGAGAGCAGCTGGTGGGGAGAATCCGCCATTACTTGCCTCTGGAGTTTGGGGTTCCCCAGGGTAAGGACCACCCCCCTCCTCTGGATTGTCTCTCGAGGGAGTCTTGAGTAACTTTCATGCAGTCCCTGTTGACGACTCTTGGTGGCCCGCCCAAAGCCTGTATCTGCACAGGTCTGAGGAGATGGAACATCTTCCCTGTGCCCCCAAATTTAGTTCTAGTGACAGTGGAATCTAAGAAGGAAATCAGGAAAGATTCTAATCTAACCTGCCTCCATATTCAAGATAAGGAAACCAAGGCCCAGGTCAAGCCAAGTGACTTGTCCAAAGTTCCTCCTGGTTCATGGCAGAGCTGAGGCCACATTCCTCAGCTCCCCAGTCAGTGGCCTCTGCTGCCCACACAGCCTCCTGCAGGGCTCTCCCCACTCTGGCCTTCCTTTTCTTTTACCATTCTTTCTCTTCTTAGCCTCTCTCCACCACATACCCCATGAAGGGGCACTTCCAACCGGGGAGGCAGTGACAACAGCCTTTCCCAATGAATGTGGGACTTACTGCATTTCTGAATACCAAGAGGCTGAGGAGCGTGTGTGTGTGCACACTCATTCACTTCCGTGACACTGAATCTATGCTTGGGCCCTCAGACACACACACACTCCCAGTCCCAAGCCCCCCTTAGGGAGACCTGTGCTCTCCACTGATCCCCTGTTCAGATGGCCCTTAGTACAAACTCAAGTCACAGGACTCCTCGCCTAGCCTCAGCCCTTGGTGTCCCACAGACTAGCTTAACTGGGTAAGGACAGTTGAATGACCTGTTCTGGCCCCGATCCAGAGATGGGAAAGAGAACACAGACGGCTTCAGAGCTGTCATCAACCATGGCCCCTCTTTGTCTACTTAGAACTCTTGTCTCTGGGTCCCTAAGTGTCCCTCCCAGTGAGGATCATGGGAGGGTGAGGACCCCACTTTCCTTCTTCCTGCTCCCTTTGCTACTCCCCCACCCGTCTTTGATAAGAATCTGTTGGAATGAAGCTCCTGCCAGGCGTTAGATTCCGTCGGAGACACAGCTGGATGTCTTAAAACCCAAGGGGAGATGTTTATCTTTCCTCCCAGCTCTGTCCTTTCCCCTCATCCTGGGCATTGCCAGTCAAAGGTACTGCCCAAGGAGACAATCAGGTAACACGGAGCTGGGCCCCTGATACCTACAACTCAGAGGGTAAGCCTTGCTGGGGAAGGGTGGGCGGAGCGGGAAGGGGAGGGGCAGGGAGGGCGGGAACTGAGATGTCCCCTCGGAGTTGGTTCACCTCTTCCCTCCTCCCCTGCTCCCCACTCCACCCCACCCCCAGCCCCCGTCATTCCAATACCCCCCACCTCTGCAAAAGTCAGATTGGGATTCGATCCCCAGCCAGTTGCCGGAGTTCCGGAGCAGCTGTCCCGGGCTCCGTGGGGGAGGGGGCCAGGAATGCTGGAGCTGAGGCCTGGGCCGCCCCAGACAGAGGCGGCTCTGAATTCTGGGAATGTTTGTGCAGCTGGAGCCCATTAGGGGAGGGAGCCGCGCCGCTTATTAATCCCAGCCTTGTTCCCCGGGAGGGGCCAGGGCCCTGCACACGAGTGGAGGGGGACGGGGCTCTTCTGCTACGCGGGGTGGTGGTGGGGAGAGGCTTTCAGCCCCCTGCTTGGTTGAGTCTCCCATCAGGAGCTTGGAGATCTGGGGCCCTGCGCCTGGCTCGCAGCGCATGGTGCACTTGTGTGTGGTGGGGGGGCAGTGTGTGGGGAGGTGAGTGTGGATGGGTGGGTGTGGGCACCGGTAAGGGGCCTGTCCAGACGTGGGGAGGTTTGACAGAAGCGCTCCTTCTTGGGGAGGCAGGAGGCACACAGTGGTGCTGGGGGGTTGCTGCTGTGGGCTCCTTAGGGATCCTTACCAGCAAATCCCCCACCCTCCCACCCAAGCTCCTCTCTGGCTGGCCACCGTGACCAACGGGAGAAGGTAATGAATTCCTGTTGCCTCAAGTGTTTGAATGTGGCACAAAGAGGGCTGAACAGTGAGTGGGAAGGCAGCTGCTTGGGTCACATCCTCCAGCAACTCCAGGAGACCCTGGGTCCCCTCCCGGAGAGGTGCAGTGTGGGACCTGGGCAACCACACACAGTGCTCCCAGGATGGGGAGTCTGGGGGCCTGGGTTCAGTTCGGAGCTAGCGCTGCAATAGGGGCCTGGCCCAGTGTTCCAGTTCTACAGACTAGCTGCGGGACCCCGGGTACACTTCTTTGCCTCTCTGAGCCTTGCTTTCTTGACTGGGATAGAGTCTGTCCTATGAATTGTAGAGGGTTGTTGTGCAGATCATGTACCTTTGTGTATCCAGCCAGCCAGCCCCCAAACCTCTATACCACTTATCTTGCTGGTTACCGGGCCGCAAAAGTGCATGAGGACACTGACCATTAGAAGCTCATCCTTCACAGTACAGGCTTCAGAGCTGGGGTGGGGTTAGTCACATCGGCAAATGGCAAATAGAGCGTAATGTGGAAAGTGCTCTAACCCTCCAGTCTGCAGCTGGGGACAGGGGCTGTTGGATGTTCAGGGGGATGATGCCAGGAAGGTTCTAGAATGAACTCTATCTACTAGGACTTTGGTTGGTTGGGAGTTGTGACAGAAATCCCAGCATCCTCTCTGAGGAGCAGAGAGGAAGGCTTTATGATCGAGTCCATAGAGGGGGGGTTAGCTTTCTTTTTTTCTTTGTCCTTTTTCCTTTTCTTTCTTTTTTTTTTTTTTTTTTTTGAGAGAGGGTTAGCTTGGTGCCCATGCTGAAGCTGAAGTTCATCCTGGAGATGGTGAGGGGTGGCTGGGACAAATGAGAGAGAGAGAGAGTCAATGAGGCGCTGGGGCCTCAAGAGCTTTGGAGAAGGATCATTTGTCTCAAACATCCCCAGAGGCCTCAGCCAACAGAAAGAAGGAAGGCCCTTCTCCTCTTACCCCCACCCCACAACAGTCCTTGAGTTCAGAGGGTCTCCAGCTCAGGTAAGTGAGCTCCCTTCAAAACCTCAGAGAATTTCCAGGAGGGCTGCTGGGACAGGACACAAAGGCTGACAATCCCTCTGACAAAAATTTGGAATTTGGGATGGGCAAGGAATGGGAGTAGTTGTCTGAGAATTCCCAGGTCGTGCCTCAAAGCATTGGCCCCAGCAGCTCCAAAGGGCACCACGCATTTCTGGCATAGTATTGAAGTGAATATTCCTGTCCAAGGCGCTCATTGCTTTTAGGTTCCAGGCCTCATGTTTGAGGGACTAAACCAGAGCTGGCTCTGTGGAACAGAATCGCAGAGGTGAGTGGGAGGCTCACAAAATTCCAGAGGCTCAGTTCCTGCCTTTAGGGAATGCTAGTCTAATAGGGGAGACCAGCCCCCTACTCTCAGGGAGCTCGTATCCTGGTGGAAGGGAGACATCATTTGTCCTCTGGGAACACCTAGTCCGACAGTAGAGACATAGACTTTGTCCTTCGGAAATGTCCAGTCCAATGGTGGAGGCATACACACTTCTAGGATATAAAAAATTATATGGGGTGCATATGAGGCAAATTAATGGACCAAGTACCAGTTATGGGCAGTCAGGAGTAGTAGAATGAATGATAGGAGAGAAGAAATACGGAGTTAACTAGAGGAAGCTCCTGGAAGATAGTGAACAGTAAGGTCGACCACAGTCAGATGGAGTAGAGCCCTTCTCTGTGTCCAGATGCTGCAACCATCTCTCCCGCCTGGGGGAGTGTTGTGAAATGTCCAGACTGCGCTAGCTGATCCCTAATATCCCTTCCAGCTTTAACATCCTAGACTTGCTGGCCCCAGCCCTCTCACCCCTGCTTCCTCTCCCTCAGAGCCTCCCCCACCCCTGCCCTTCCTCTCCGCCTTCCATTTGGTCTCTCCTGAGGCAGGTGGTGCGGCCAGCTGCTTGGCCTGTGCTGAGATGAGATGAGATCCCACCCACAGAGTGGGATGGCGTTCCGTTCCGTGGGGGTGGGCTGTGTGTGACCCGAGGAGCCGACAGCTGGATTTGGGGCTCGGGCAGGGGGCACTGGGGTGAGGACATGGCTTGTGGCAGCTCTTCCCAATACCTTCAAGTAGGGGAGATTTGTGGGGGAGGGAGAGAAAATCTTTGGGGGTGTCACAGGTTTGGGCTGTGATGGGTCTGGGTCCCTTTGTGGAGGTCCGGGAGGAGCCATCAAGGAAGAACAGGTCGAACTCCACTTCTCTTGAGCTGGGGGACCCTGGGGCTAGAGTTGGGCCAGGCTGGGTGGTTCCTGCAGCTGCTGGGTGTGCTCCTTGGAAGGGAGCTGGGAGGTGGGGGGCAGCGTGGATGCGAAAGGACAGCTGGGTCTGCCAGGAGGCCTGGTCTGACACCCCTCCTGAGACACGTCCCTGCCCTCACCCCACGCATGTGGACTAGGTTGGTGGGGGGGGACTCTCCACCCCAGCACAAGAGGTCAGACAATGACCCGGACCCCAGAGAGTTTAGAGCGAGGGCGGGGCCTAAGGGAGCCATGTTACTTCCATCTTGGCACCCTTCCATCAGAAAGACTTACAAGGGGGCGCCTGGGTGGCTCAGTGGGTTAAGCCGCTGCCTTCGGTTCAGGTCATGATCTCAGGGTCCTGGGATCAAGCCCCACATCGGGCTTTCTGCTCAGCAGGTAGCCTGCTTCCCTTCCTCTCTCTCTGCCCGCCTCTCTGCCTACTTGTGATCTCTCACTGTCAAATAAATAAATAAAATATTAAAAAAAAAAAAGAAAAGAAAAGAAAAAACAGACTTACAGGAAGAGTGCTGGGGTCCCGTGGAGCACCCAGGGATAGATGGCGGCCGGATGGCATGGCTGAATGTTCCACTCCACTCCTGTTTCCACTGATTCAGCGAGAGTGCTCCCCACCAACCTTTCCCCTCTGTACCACTGGTTCCTAAACTTTAGCAGTGCCTGAGAGTCACTTGTTAAAACATAAATAAGGCCATGAAGTCCGCCTCACTCCAGAGATTTTGATCGAGAAGGTCTAGGGTGGGGGCTGAGAATCTGAAGTTCCTGCAAGTTCCCTGGTGATGCCCAAGCTCCCGGTCCACAGGCCATGCTTCGTAGTCTACTCCTTCTTTCTCTCCTTCTTGCTCAGCTCTCCCATCCTTCTCCCAGCCCCTGTTGTCTGCCTGTCCCCTCCCCACCCCCCAAGCCCAAGCCACCATGGCCGGGGTGGCAGAGCCCAGGGTTAGACCTACTGGGACCAGAGGGTGTGGAGCTGGGCTCAGCCTGGCTTCTTCTGTGGGACCTAGGCCTGGCAACACACTGGGGTAATTCTCTATCCCCTCCTCTCCCCCCTTCCCCAGCTCAGTGATCTTCAACGTCAGGGTCCTTAAGGATTCATGTGTGGACCAGGCATCACCTGTAGATTAGAAAATTTCCCACCTGTCTCCCAGGTCTGTGCACTAATGGTCTTCCAATATGTATGTCTGCTGTTGCCGTAAGAAAAAAATTTTTTTTAATTAAAAAAAATTAATCATTTAAAAGTCTTAATGCATTTATACTTTCTTAACTTAAAAAATTATAAAATATAGGAGCACCTGGGTAGCTCAGTCGGTTAACCGTCTGCCTTCGGCTCAGGTGAGGATCCAGGGATCCTGGGATCAAGCCCCTGGCACCCTGCACCGTGGCTCCTTGCCCAGCAGGGAGCCTGCTTCTCCCTCTCCTTCTGCCCTTTCCCCCTGCTTGTGCACCCTTGTTCTCAATCTGTCAAATAAATAAATCTTTAAAAAATTACAAACTTGGGGCACATAGGTGGCTTAGTGTGTTAAGTCTCTGCCCTCTGCCCAGGTCATGATCTCAGGGTCCTGGGATCGAACCCTGCATCAGGCTCTCTGCTTGGCAGGGAACTTGCTTCCTCCTCTCTCTCTGCCTGCTTCTTTGCCTACTTATGAGATCTCTCTCTGTGTCAAATAAACAAATAAAATATTTAAAAAAATAATTACAAACTAGGTCACACTAATAAAGCATATTGGCATTCTGTCAAGATGAATTTTGTCAAGATGAACAACTGTACAGGCTGTCACCCCAGGTTCATCCAAGCTCCCTCTCCTCACCACACGGACCTTAGTTCAGTTACGCAAACGGACCTAACTCCCTCTGGCTTCAGGGCCTTTGCACATGCAGTTCCCTGTGCTTGCAACAATCCAATAATCTGTGTCACTTCACAACCTCTTCCACTCCTTGGCCTGATTAACTCTTACTTTGTCCCCAAATCTGGGCTAATCACTTCCTTAGCAAATGTCTCCCATCTCCCTGATCAGGTCAGTTCCCTCATTAGAGGCTGTCACCACACATACATGTAGATGTATTCCTCTGTCTAGTGCCCTCACGTTGTTTTAATTTTATATTATGTGTGTGGCTTTGATTAATTTCTGACTCCCCCATCGGTCTGAAAATTCTGCGAGGCAGAGTCCATTTCTTTCTCTTGCTTCCTGCCCTCTTTTGTAGCTTTGGGGCCAACCACAACCACGGGGCCTGGCACTAAGGGGGTACTTAATAAACATGTGGTTAAGGGAGCAGTCAGTTAGTCAATCAACAAATAAAAGATTCCCTCCAGAGCTGAAGGCACTAGCCAGGGGGCTTTGTAGCCAATCTGGCACCGAAAGACAAAAGGTAAAAACAACCCATAAATAAAACAAAACAAAACAAGAACAACAACGACAACAAAACCCAAAGGACCTGTACACCTGTAGTTCTCCTTATGGGGACTTTCTGACCCTTGTTCTCAGAGGTAGCAGATGGTCGGGGCTCCTGCCTGATAGGTGAGGGAGAAGCAGGGGTGATGGGCAGGCAGCTAGAGTAGTAGGAGTTGGGAGGAGGAGAGAAACCTGGAGAAGAGCACATGAAAGAGAAGGGAGAGAAGAAAGCAGGGGGAGAGCAGAGCCCAGAGGAGAAAAAGGGATGTGAAGGGGAGAAAGAGGACAAAGCCCTCCTAGGACAAAGCAAAAGGCAGGCGACTTCCAGAGATCAGAATGGGGTCATAGGGTGGAGCCAAAGGGGTGTCATTTGACCTCCTTGCTTGGGGACCTCCTCCCCCGAGCTCAGCCACCTTCTCTCCTTCCCCAGCCCCGGCTCCCTCCCCGTCTGCCCCGGGAGCTGGGCTCGGTTTGTTTTCCTTGGGAAGGCTTCCGGAAAGGGGAGCCCGATTTTCCTGACACTTGAAAAGTGGCTCAGACTGCCGGCTGACCCTTCCCGCAGCGCCCCAGCCCCAGGGGGTCGGTCGGACTTGCAGTCACGCACGTGGACACGAGCCCAGAGCCTGGCACACGGCACACACCCGTGCGCCCCCGGGGCCCCGGGCGCGGCTCCGGTCGGGCTTGCAGGAGCTCGAGTGTGCGCGCACACACGCGCGCGCAACACACACCCAGTCCCAAAGCTTATCCTCCGCGTGGGTGCGCACTACCCACGCGCAGCCCACAGCCTCCCTCAGCCCCATGTAAAACTTTATTCCAAACCCCCACTTGTGCCCATCTCCGTTTTCGCCGTACCGCGCGTGTGGGCGTCGGGGAGACTTAGAGGGATGGTGGCGTGTGGTGTGACTGGCCGCGTGCGTGAGTGGCTGGTGTGGCCCAGGGCCAGCTGCAGCTTCTCTCTGAGTCAGGGGGAGCTCCAGAGAGACCACCCACTGCGTCGCGCTGGGTTTCCCCTCCCCACAGTGCCTGTGGTTGGGGGTGGGACGGCTGTGTCCTCAAGCCTCCCAGATTTCAGGCTCTTCTGGAGTCAACGTGCATCTGCCCTTCTCCAGGGTGCTCCCGGGAATTGGAAAGCAGTCCTCTCCTGCCCACACACACGCATCCCCTTCCCAGCCTCAATGGACGGGGTCCTTCCAAGCACAAGCCACTGGGCCGGGGGCTCCTGCCCCCTGAGAGAAGTGGAGAGCTCAGGGGCTGCTCTGCCCCCTACCAGTTATGGGACCTGAGACTGTGCGATAATTGTCATCTCTGCAACTACTACACAACACTTGCCAGGTAGTTCCCACACAATATTTTATTTAAGACTTTTTTTTTTTTAAGTAAACTACACCCCCAATGTGGGGCTCGAACTTGAAACCCTGAAATCAAAAGTGGCCCGAGCCAGCCAAGCTCCCCTATTTTTTTAATGTTTCTAACAGGCCTAGGAGGGGCCTTATACCCTTCTTTTAGGGATGGGAAAACTGAAACTTTGGGGGTAGAGAAACATGCCCCATTCATGAGGCTATGAGTTGAGATTTGGTCCCAGGTCTGTCTGCTGCCCCAGTCTAGGGTCTGGAACACGGTGCCAAATTGCCTCCAAAGTCCCTTGACTCACCATGTCTTCAGCTGTAAAAATACCTGCCTGAGAAGCTGCCCGGGAAGGAATGGCCATGGTTTTTGTAGAATGGCCTCGCACCATGGCTGGCACATAGAGTGTGTTTAAAGATTATATTCCAATACTATTTCTCCTTTGGCTTCCAGTATGGAGGAAAGGGTGGTGTGTGGGTAACGTCCCCCTGATCCATGGGAGCATCGTTTGGCAGCAAGTGAGTGACGCCTTGCCCCCAACCCCTTGCCCCCATCACCCTTTGGACGTCTGGAGCCTGAAGCCCTAGAAACCCGGGATCATCATCCCGTGCCCCCAGTGCTCCCCCACACCCGCCTGCTGTAGAGGGGCGCGGCTGGAGAGGACAAGAATCCTCCACACCCACGGCTTGTCCTCCTTCTCTCTGCCGTACAACCCCCCCCCCCCCCAGGAAAACGAGGCATTCCCAGACTCCCAGACAGAAGGGAGGGGAGGAGCTGGGAGTGGAAAGGGAGGAGGGGCCTCGGCACACTGAAGCCTTTGTGGGATTCCCAAGAGTCGAGGTGGAAACACTTCATATATCAAGTGTGTTTGTCCCTCTCTGGGGAATGGGGGCGGGGGGGGGGGGCGGGGGAGAGGGAGGGCGGATGCGGCGGAGGCTGAGCAGCCGGCGAGGGCTTAGGGTCTGAAATAGGAAACACTGCTGTGTAACCCGAGCGTGCTGAGGGGGGTGGCTGCCCAGAACCTTTCTTGGGGAACTGACCTGTTCTTGGCTTCTGGGATCCCCACTCGGAGGCTTCTACTCCCTTCCTCCCCTTCTGCAGGCGCCTGGTCACTATGACCAGCAAGCACTTGCCACTCAGTCCAGACTCTGCCCTCTTCTTGCCAGACTCCATAGCTCCCTTCTCTGTGTCCTGCTCCTGCTCATTCCCCGCAGCCTGCTCCTCAGCCCTCCTCTGGGTTCTTACGCCCTGGTTCTTCCCTCCTGGTTCCTTACGCCCATAACCCCACCGGAAGTCTCGAATCCAAACCCCCCTGGCCATCCTTGGAACTCTGCTCCCTTTGAGCCTCTGAGACCCCTGGCCACCATCTCTCCTGGCTCTCCTCCTGGGGCACACTCTCTTCAACCACAGCCTTGCCTGCTGCCCCAAACTGTTCAGGATCCTGGATCAGTCTTCTCTAAGTCTTGAGGTCCCCTGCCTCTGTTCCCAGACTCATGGCCCTGACCCAGCCAATATGCCTATAACAGGGATCCCACATTGAGTCACTGTAGCCCAGCTCACTTGGTAACCTTGTAATGAATAGGACTGTGATGATTCTGGAAAAGTTAGTGCTATTCATGTGCTTATTCAAGAAGTATTTATTGAGGGCCTACTAAAGGTCAGAGGGTCTGCTGGATGCCGGATGGCTTTGGGAATGCACAGGATGTACCACCCTTAGGCTTTAGGCAAGAGGGTTCCCTGCCCTGGGGGCCTCCAGTCACTCCCCACCCCACAGAGCAGAATCCATGGGATATGCCTACCCAGAACCTACATGGTCCCCTCGAGTGAGGGCTCCTGGCCTAGTGCTATGTGGAAGTCTGAGGCAAAAAAAAAAAAAAAAAAAAAAAAAAGGACAAAAACCTGAACAACCAAAACAGTAATACTGATCCAGTCTTTATTTAAAACTTTGGTATTTTATTATGGATATTTTGCTTTAATTTTGATTTCAAAATATTGCATTAAAATATGACTACTGAGGGCGCCTGGGTGGCTCAGTGGGTTAAGCCGCTGCCTTCGGCTCAGGTCATGATCTCAGGGTCCTGGGATGAGTCCCGCATCGGGCTCTCTGCTCAGCAGGGAGCCTGCTTCCTCCTCTCTCTCTCTCTCTCTGCCTGCTTCTCTGCCTACTTGTGATCTCTCTCTGTCAAATAAATAATAAATAAAATCTTAAAAAAAAAAATGACTACTGAGCTTTTCAGTGTCCCTTAAATTTTGCATCTGAGCTGAGGGCCTCACTATTCCCCAAAATTCCCCAGCAAAGTGACCCTAGACTCTTTCCAAGGTCTCTAGAGCTCTTCCCCCATCCATCCTGCTGAGGGCAGCCCAGCACAAATGTGCACACCCACTGGTCAAGGGATGGCTGTCTGTGGGGCTGGGCAGGTGTCCTCACCAGAGCAGAGCAGAAGCCAGTTGGTGGTGGGAAGAGAAGGTGGGCAGGTAATAGGATGGCGTTCCAGTGCAGAGCTCCAAAGTCATTAGGAAAGCAGAATTGTGAAGGTGAGAGGATAATAAGCTCTATCTTATTTACCACTGATTTATAACTTGATTTTTAACTTTTAAATATTTAGAAAATTTCTTGGTGGCCTTTTATTTGTACTCTTGCCAGAAGCCCCATTAAGGGCAGGCCTGTATGGGGGATGGTGAGTGGAGGGACAGAAGTAACTGGGCTGGAGTAGACCAGCCTGATCTATTCACTGCCCCTGAACTTTCACCCTGTGGACCTTGCTCCTGCCTCCCTACTACCAACACCTACCCCACCCAGCAAATCTCTCTCCTCGCCCCATAAAGTCTTCAGGGATCCCTGATGCCCTTGGTGGCCCCTCCCGCCTCCAAACTGTGACTTTTACTGCCAGTACCACTCCCTGGGCCCTTGGCCACACTGCCTGGCATCAGCTTGCCAAAGGCTATTTTGTGCCATCATCTAACTTTTAGTGTGTGTGTGTGTGTGTGTGTGTGTGCACATGTGCCATGTCCGGGCAGCTCGATTATCAGTGTTTGTTTTAAAGATTTTATTTATTTACTGAAGAGAGAGAAAGAGCATGAGCAGGGACCAGTAGAAGCGGTGGGAGAGAGGGAAGGAGAAAGACAAGCAGACTCCATACTGAGCGAGGAGCCAGCCCTGGGGCTGGATCCCAGAACCCTGAGATCATGACCTGAGCTGAAACCAAGAGTTCAACACTTAACCGACTGAGCCACCCAGGCGCCCCTGGACTATCAGTGTTTTAATAACACCATCGGTGTATTATGTTATTCTTCGAGTTCTACAGTGTTAGGCTTGGGAAAGAATGGGTCTGAAGTTAGCCAGAGACCTAGGGGTGGTGCTAGGCTAGCCCTGTCCCTTATTAGCTTTATGACCTTGAGCAAGCTAACCACTTTGAGTCTCAGACTTCTCATATATCAAACAGGATAATAAGGCCTGCTTGGCAGGGTGTTCCGAACATAAGAGGTAATATATATAAAGGGCCTGACAAAGGAGGCAGTCAATAAAATGTTAATCATAATCATTATATTATTGCACATAATATATTAATATATAGTTTACATGTATTATATGCCTATTTTATTGTTCCTTTAACAATTATAATTATGTATTATTAAAAGCATTACATAAATTCAGCAATTGAATGGGATAATCAGGAGGCCCCAGAAACCCGAGGGTGTGGACATGGAACCCTTCTGACTTAAGCCCTTTCTGGCTGGAACAGACTGAAGAAGCAGCTGGGCTGCTTTGGTGAGGGGATCTTCGGGACCCCTGGTTCCTCCCTGGGCATTTGGCTCAGGAGTGCACAATAGAGGGCTCAGAATTAATCCTTCCACGTGGCTAAGGGCTCTTGACCCTGGGCTCTTCGTTTAGCCATGTGGGCCACACCCTTGGCACAGTCCCGTCCCTGCCCTATTAGCGGAGGCAGCTGTGCCCCAGGCCCCACATCCCCGTCTGCTGCAGAGTTGGCCAGTCTTCCCAAGTGGTTCCCCTGCTCCAACACATCCCAGAGTGCCTGCCTAAGAGAAACCATGGGAACCGAGGACTGGGGGAATAGGAGGAACAGGATCCCAGCTCCCAGGACCACCCACCCTGACCTCCCCTATGATTATTAAAAACATATTTCCGAGGGATTAACAACTATGCCAGGGATGTTGATCGCTAAGTCTCAGTCAAACCAATGGTTTTAATCACTAGCTGCAGCCACGTTAACATTATTAACTAATGAGCAGTCTGTTGAAGTGGGGGTGGGTACAGAGTGGGGGGATGGGGTGGAGAGGGAGGCACCTGCTGTAGGACTGAGCCAAGGGGCCACTCTGGGAGAGAGTGGTTCAAAACTGCACCCCACCCCCACCACAGCTAGGAGACAAGCTCCTTAGAAGACAAGCATTGAAGACACTGGTTTGAGGATGGGGAGCCTGTTCCCCGGCATTCTGAACTACCACATCTTGGGGGAATCCCCGATTAGGTTCCCTGTGGGAAACTCCTTGGAGCAAGAGAGCTCACCTATGCACCGGCAAGTTTCTAGGCCGGGACTCGCTGTAAAGACCTTGCTGTTGGCTAGCCAAGTGTGGGCCAAAGTGCAGGAGATTCAGACTCAGCCCCTCCCATCGTCCAGTGGCAGAGCTGATTGCTAAGTTCACTCCCAGTCTTACCTCCATCTCTCCCAGCAGGGCTCCTGTTTTTTAGCAAGCAACTGTAAAAATTATTAGCCAATGGGAGAGGCTGAAAGTGGCCACTGGTGCCCTCAGGTCCCTCTGCCTGGGAGCAGTGAGACAGCAGATGGGAAGTTAAGAAGGCGGGACGGGCACAGCCCAAGAAAATGATTGGAGGGGAAAACAGGCAGCTGAGGTGGTGGAGGGAGAGTAGAAACTGGGGAGAGTCTGGAGACCCCTCTGGCTCCTAGGGATGCCCTGGGAAAGAAGGGCAGCCAACCCAGAGAGGGCTCTGTCCTTACAGATCATGGCTGGAACCATTTGTGCTTAACAAACTGGCGACTGAAGACTCGGCCCCCTTACCTATCCTCACTCCTGTCTCCTGCTCTCGCTCTCTCTCCCCTCTTTCTGGTGTTTCTTTCCTTCTTCGTCTGTTCCTGCTCCAGAGAATGGCTAAGGCCTGGATTTGGCTTCCGCTTCACCCAGCGCTCATTTTTTTCCCCCAGGGAGACTCCTAGTAGCTCTGCCAGGCCACCAGCTCTGCTAAAAGCCCCTAAGGAAGAAGCGCCTCCTCCACCTACCTGGTGAGAACTTCCCCTTTTTTGCTGGGTGCACACCTAGTCTAGGCACTGAGGAACAAATCACAGGAAAGAGAGGACCTACCAGAAGTGAGAAAGGTACACATTCCAGAGCCAAACCTAGCCAGGGTAAGTTCAGTAGCAGAGCGCACATGCAGGCCAATCAGAGTAAAGAGAAAGGGGGCGGGGCTCTCGGGAAGGAGGGAGGCGGAGGAGCTGGGGTCCACGCCCAGGCCCAGGCCCAGAGTGGTGAGGATGGGGAGGTGGTCAGTGGAGAGTTGTCTGCTTGGAGTGAGCCATGGTTTCTTTCCTTCTTTCTTTCTTTCTTTCTTTCTTTCTTTCTTTCTTTCTTTCTTTCTTTCTTTCTTTCTTTCTTTCTTAACATTTTATTTATTTATTTGACAGACAGAGATCACAAGTAGGCAGAGAGGCAGGCAGAGAGAGAGAGGGAAGCAGGCTCCCTGCTGAGCAGAGAGCCCGATGCGGGACTCGATCCCAGGACCCTGAGATCATGACCTGAACCAAAGGCAGCGGCTTAACCCACTGAGCCACCCAGGCGCCTGAGCCATGGTTTCTAAGATGTGGACAGGTATGGGCGGAGGGGGAATGGGTCCTCAACTTGGCACCCGGAAGCCCCAATGAAAACATCCTGCCTAAATGTGAGGGGAATGGGCGGCTCCTCTATGGGGCCCTGGGCAGGGGAGAAGCAGCCTCTCTCTGGGTACCCCGGTGCACCAGGTAGAGACAGGCATAGGGGAGAGAGTGTCCCTGGGGCAGCCGTCATGAAAACCATCCTGTCACCCTCCCCCAGGCAACCTGATGTCTCTGAAACCCAAAGGCCCCAGCAGCCCCTCTGGCCCTACCCTGCTCAGGCACAGTCTGGGACAGAGAAGCCTCTCTGAAATAAACACCATATAAGAACAACAACCCCCAGAAACTCCAGAGGGCTTTGATGTTGGGGCCAAGGGTTTTGACTAAACAAACTGGAAGCGATTTAGGCTGGAGCGCTGGTGGCCTGCTGAGGCGGCTGCGCTGGGGAGTTGATCAGGCCACCAGGAGCTAGCAGGGGACTCTACCCTCCCTGTCCCCCAAATCAGCCCCCTGGGAATCTCAGAGACCAGCCCAGAGAGGCACAGGTGTGAGTATGGTCCCCCCTCCCGTCCTTCTTCCTGCCAGAAGGCCTGGGCCACCTAAGGATGCTATGTCCACCCAGCGAATGCTGGGCTATCAAGAGCACACGAGGGCAGGCAGGCGAGATGTCCTCCTCCCCGTCCCAGCCCACTCAATCCCCCAGAGCATACATCCACTGTTCTCCATTTCTGCCATGTCTCCTCCTCTGCAGCTAGGCCTTATTTCCAGTGTCTTTACAAGGAACAACTCATCCTGGGACTAAATCTTGGCCCAGTCTGAAACGTCCTCAGCCCTGTCCCCACCACCTTGCTCTGATACCGACAGGGATAAATTTAATCCATGGAACATCATTGATTTCCTCCCTAGAGGGCAGCCTTGGTGAGGGCAGGAACTGTGTCTTGCTTATCTCTTTCCCCACCCCTACCCCCAAAGTCAACCATGTGTCTAATGAAGGTATTGAGGAAGCACATGTTTGTTGAATGGACAAATGAGTTACCATTTGGGGGAATCATGGTGGGTTAAAGTCCTTGCTCTGTTGGAAGCGTCATTTCCTCTCCAAAACGGCAATTTCAAGCTCAGAAGTGGTGTTTTTTGTTTTAAGATTTACTTATTTATTTGGGAAAGAAAGAGAGCGAGCAAGCAGAGGGAGAGAAAAACAGACTCCCTGCTGAGCACAGAGCCCTAAACAGGACTTGATCCCACATCTCTAAGACCAGGACCTAAGCATCAAGACTCAGACGCTTAGCTGACAAGCTACCCAGGTGCCCCTCATAAGTGGTTGTTGTTTTTTTTTTAAGATTTTATTTATTTATTTATTTGACAGAGATAGATCACAAGTAGGCAGAGAGGCAGGCAGAGAGAGAGAGAGGGAAGCAGGCTCCCTGCTGAGCAGAGAGCCTGATGCGGGGCTCAATCCCAGGACCCTGAGATCATGACCTGAGCCAAAGGCAGCGGCTTAACCCACTGAGCCACCCAGGTGCCCCTCATAGGTGGTTTTATACCCATCCATCCATCTATACTGTTGATAGAAAATGTATGTGAAGGGCCTAGCTCAGGGCGGCATGTGCGGCAGGGATACCACGACTGGCTATAAGTGTTAGGATTCAGACTGTGTCCCAGCTGGTCTGTATCTCATTTGTAGAACATACATTCGTGAATATGCACAGAGGGGCTTAGAAGAAAGAGGCTCGGGGTGCCCGGGTGACTCAGTGGGTTAAAGCCTCTGCCTTCAGCTCAGGTCGTGATCCCGGGGTCCTGGGATTGAGCCCCGCATCGGGCTCTCTGCTCAATGGGAAGCCTGCTTCTTCCTCTCTCTTTGCCTGCTTCTCTGCCTACTTGTGATCTCTGTCAAATAAATAAAATCTTAAGAAGAAGAAGAAGAAGGGGAAGAAGAAGTTTTTTTTTTTTTTCATCTTAATTACTGTTTTACATTTAATCACTAAGTCTTGGGTAATAAGATCCAAAAAGAACCAATGAGGTCTCTCTGGGCTGGACTGACTCTGACAAAGGAAAACAAAACAAAACAAAAAACAAGGGAGCACTCACAGAGACCCAGGCACATGCTTACACACTTCCTTACACAGACTTACATGCGGGGTCCTGGACGCTAACAAAGAAGTACAAGGAACACAGGCGTGCCACACACACACACACACACACACACACACACACACAGATATACACACATGCTGTCTCAAACACAAATGTCTACACACACACATTAAGTACCAACAAAAAAACCAACGAACTGGTGTGCACACATGGACCCACGGGAGGGCCCGATGACTGGACTTTAAGCTTCACCTCCCAACCCAAGCCCAAAAATCTGTCTCCAATTATCTGGCCCGTGTTGGGAGCAACAGGAAATCCAGAGCTGCCTCTGTCTTCTGGGGGAGATGCCGGGATTTCAGCCATTTCTCCATCGCTGGAAAACAAAAGCCTCTGGCCTTGTGTTCTTCTCCCTGCTTCCAAGTCAGCTGGGGCTAGGAGGGTGTGGGTGGGAGCTGGACCGGGTGTAAAACGGAGCCTAAGAACATCTTGACTAAGAACGGCTTGATGAGCCTGGGAAAAGGGCCAGGGGCCTCAGCCCTGAGCAGGAGCCTTTCCAGCTTCGCCCAAAATACTGAATAGGGCAGTGACTTGGGTCAGAAATAAAGGCTTGCAGTGGAGACCTTGGAATCGGTAATGACCCTAGACACCGGCCTCATAAGGTGAGAAACACAACGTAGTGGAACCACCATCAGACTTGCAATCAGAGCTGGGCTCGGGCCCCAAATCTGCAGTGAACCAGCTGTCAGGGATCTCACTTCTCGGAGCCTCACTTAGAAAATGGAGGGAGCACCAGCGACACACCCGTAGAGAACGTGCGTTGGGCCAAGTGCGTGTGTAGCTGGGGAAAGTGACCATGCAGGTGTCCTCACTGGCTATGGGAGGGTCTCCCAACCAGCCAATCTCCCCCCAAAATTGGGAGTTCTCCTTGTCTCCTTCAGATGTACTTGCTGTTTCCACGGAAGAGAAAATACTGGGGATGCCTGGGTGGCTCAGCCGGTTAAGCATCTGACCCTTGGTTTTGGCTCAGGTCACGATCTCAGGGTTGTGAGAGATTCTCTCTCCCCATCTCCCTCTGGATGCCCCCCCTCAAAAAAAAAAAAAAAGAAAAAGAAAATACTATTTTGAGAAAGTGGGCCCACGCCTTCATTCCCCGTCCCTTAATAGATGGAGCAGCCCGCGCCCTCTTGCAGCTTTCCGGCTTGGCCGCACAGCCCACGCCCCGACATGCCCATCCCCGTGTGCCTTACGTCAGTGGAAAGACCATTGAATTTGAGGGTCTTTACGGTTTTTAAAGGCAGCTACCCCTAATTCAGCCCAGCTTTAACTTTCACGGGCAATGGACACTCTCCACCCAACTTTGCAGGAGTGTTAGAAATTGTGGGGCAGGGGCGCCTGGGTGGCTCAGTGGGTTAAAGCCTCTGCCTTCAGCTCAGATCATGACCCCAGGGTCCTACTCAGCGGGGAGCCTTCTTCCTCCTCTCTCTCTGCCTGCCTCTCTGCCCACTTGGGATCTCTGTCTGTCAAATAAATAAATAAAATCTTAAAAAAAATAAAAAAGGAAGAAATTGTGGGGCACCTGGGTGGCTTAGTCAGTTAGGTGTCTGCTTTTGGCTCACATCGGGATCCCAGGGTTCTGGGATTGAACCCTTGCTCAGTGAGAGCCTGCTTCTCCCTCTCTCGCTGCCGCTACCCCTAGCTTATGCTCTCTCTCTCTCTCTCTCTCTCTGTCTCTTTTGCTCAAAAAAAAAATCTTTAAAGAAATTGTGACCACAGGGGCACCTGGCTGGCTGGGTCAGAAGAGCATGCAACTTTTTTTTTTTTTTTAAGATTTTATTTATTTATTTGACAGAGAGAAATCACAAGTAGATGGAGAGGCAGGCAGAGAGAGAGAGAGGGAAGCAGGCAGAGAGCCCGATGCGGGACTCGATCCCAAGACCCTGAGATCATGACCTGAGCTGAAGGCAGCAGCTTAACCCACTGAGCCACCCAGGCGCCCGAGCATGCAACTTTTGATCTCAGGGTGATGGGTTTCTACCCCATGCTGGGTGTGGAGATTAGTTAAACAATAAAATCTTAAGGGGCTACTGGGTGGCTCAGTTGGTTAAGCATCTGACTTCAGCTCAGGCCATGATCTCTGGGTCCTGGGATCAAGCCCCATATGGAGCCTTGTGCTGGGGTTCTGTCCTCAGTGGGGAGTGTCTCTCCCACTGACCCCAATCTCATGCTTGTGTGCTCTCTCTCTCTCAAATAGTCTTAAAAGGTAAAATAAAATCCTAAAAAAAAAAAAAAAAAGAAAAGAAAAGAAACTGTGACCACCCACATGGGATGGTTCCCACAAGGGCTTTAAGGAAGGAGATTTGGAAAGACTCTTTTTTTTTTTTTAAGATTTTATTTATTTATTTGACAGACAGAGATCACAAGTAGGCAGAGAGGCAGGCAGAGAACAGAGAGAGGGAGAAGCAGGCTCCCTACTGAGCAGAGAGCCTGATGTGGGGCTCTATCCCAGAACCCTGAGATCATGACCTGAGCTGAAAGCAGAGGCTTAACCCACTGAGACACCCAGGTGCCCCTTGGAAAGACTCTTGACACAGCCCCAGTCCCTCTCTGTGGCTTTAGCCTTTTGTAGGATTTGCAGTTGGGAACATACTGCTCTATGAAATAGTGTTTAACTGTTTAGGTCTAAGTTCCTCCACTAGACGGGAGTTCCCAGAGACCACACTCTGTCCTCCTGCCTCAGACAGGGGTTCCGGATATAGCGCTCTCAACATTCCAGTCAGGTTCTGGACCCAGCAAGCGCATGCGAGTTGAGCAGGATCCCGTGCTGTGCGGGAAAGGCCCGGGATTGGGTAGACCCTCCCTGGAGTGTAGAAAGGGACCCGTTTAATCCAGACTTCCGTGGGCGCTTGAAACACACGGACGCTAAGCCAGTAGAGTAAGCTGGAAAAGAAGGTTCCCCGCTCTCTTCCCTATATGTGAAAGATCTGGATGGGCCAATAGTGTGGATGGGGAAACAACAGAAAGATGGGGCGAAGGAGAAGGGAACGAGAAGAAAGACATGTGAGTGTCATGGGATCCAGGAACAGCCTGGCACTGTGGGGAATTTGGGGAGGAAAGGGTCCCTGAGAGGGCCAACTGCCCAGCTGGGGTTTGGGTCTCCACTACCAGTCAGCAGAGCCCAAATCCCTACCAGGCTCAGGAGCTCCGATGACCCCCCTCTTCTCTCTGCGAAAGTACAGAGAGGACCCCTTTCCTTCCCCCTTTCAGGCTCCCAACACATGACTTTTTAACAGGATTTTTCACGTGGGATTCTCGATGTGGGGTCAAGGGACATGAAACAGGCCAGCTCTGGAATTAACAGGTCCCCGCTCTGCCCGTGCAACCTGGCCCTGGGAGCACTGCTCTGAGGGTCCACCCACAGTCCGGGCAGCCCTCCTTTGAAGGCCAGGGGGAGAGCCTCCACTTTCCAGACTGCGGGCGGGAGTGAGTCACGGTCTAACAATGTGATCTGACAAGGGCTGCCGCTCCCTGGCCGGTCTTGCCCACAGCCTCTTGCCACCCGCCCACCAGCCCGCCCGGGTTCTCCCTGGGCGTTCCTCAAGCTCACAGAAAGTGCAGATCACGCTGGTGGCTTTTCTGTGCACTCCCCGCCAACCCCAGAGCCAGTTTACTTTTAGTAAGGCAGACCTCATTGGGGGCACCCAGCCAAAGGGATGGGTCCGAGGTGGAAAATGCCAGAATGATGGGGCACCTTTTCCAGAATTGAGTCCAGGCCCAGAGAGTGAAGAATTAGGGGCAGAGGGAGAGCACAGGAAAAGAAACTGAGGTCTGTGTGGCAAGGAAAATCCAGTGGGCATGGTCTTCAGCATGGGAGATAACAGTGTTTCTATACTCAGAACCATTGGGGTGCGTGGGGGGCTCAGTCCTAAAGTGTCTGCCTTTGGCTCCCAGGGTCCTGGGATTGAACCTCCCATCGAGCCCCGCATTGGACTCTCTGCTCATTGAGGAGTATGCTTCTCCCTCTCTCACTTCCCCTGCTTGTGTTCTTTCTCTGTCAAATAAATAAATAAAATCTTAAAAATAAAAAAAAAAAGCCATTGCACAGTGCACTTGAAGAGGGTGAACTTTCGGGAACCTGGGTGTCTCAGTTGGTTAGGCATTCTCGAACCTAGAGTCCTGGGATGGAGTCCAGAGTTGGGCTCCCTGGGGAGTCTGCTTCTCCCTCTGCCCTTTAGCCCACTTGTGCTCTCGCTGTCTCTCCCAAATAAATAAATCTTTTTTAAAAAGGGTGAACTTTCTGATATGCATATTATAAATATTAATGAAGCTGGTTTGTAGGTTTTGTAAAGATTGTGAAGATGAGAGTCTGAGTGGACTGGAGGTGAGTTGTCCCCACAGAGAGGTCATGCTGGTTATGCAGGGTGGGTGGGGCAAGGATAAGCTGTTTAGAAGGGGGACACCTGGGTGGTTCGGTGGGTTGGGTATCTGCCTTCCGCTGGGGTCATTATTCCAACCTTGTTCAGCGGGGGACCCGCTTCTCCCTCTTCCTGTGCCTGCTACTCCCCCTGCTTGTGCTCTCTCTCTTTGGCAAACAAATAAATAAAATATTAAAAAAAAAAAAAAAAGATGTTTAGAAGGACCTGGCTGCCTCCAGGTTCTAGTGGATCTGGGTTGGACGGAAGCAATGGCACTCTACAGGGAGGGTGAGGTTGGGACGGGTCCATGGAGATCCAAGGCCTATCCAGAATTTGCCAGCCCTGTTATGAGCCTTCATTGTCCACACTGGACATCCTGAAACACCGCCACCCAAGTGACCCCTTCCACTGATTCAGATAACAGCATGCATTTCCCAGCAACCTTGAGACCCACCCATGGCAAACAAGGTACACGTTTAGTTGCATCTAGAGCTCATTAAGTCCTCATTCTTTTTGTCCGCTGCTTTTAACTCTCACCTTTGATTTATGTTCTCCTATATCTTAGGTATCTTGTAAGCCTCTGTAAACCCACTGCACTACAAGGCAAGCTATAAATAACATTTTAAAAATAAAATCTGCAAATGTACATGTGTCATGTACATTTTCTCTTTTGGTGCTCAGAACGGCCCATGTGGAAGGTAAAGGTAAAGCTATTCCTATTTTGAGGCTGAACCAGATTAAGGAAGCTGGTCGAGGTACCTGGCTATTGAATGGTGGAGTAAGAACCAAAAATTGTATCCAAACTCTGAAATACCACTTCTTCCTCTGCAGAAGGTACCAGAACCAAGCCCTGGAGGAGGACCAGGTTGTCTTCCTGCCACCTGGCCAGTGTACACATCACCACCCAACAATGCAGACAGGACTTTCAATGGTGAAGTGTCTGTGCCCATCTGCTCAGTGGGGGAGACCAGGGCCGCAGGGGAAGGAGAGAGATGGCTTTTCCACTTCTCTTTCCAAGAATTCAAAGTGAACAAATGTTGCTCCTTCCAGTCAGTCAGACATGTTAACGGGTACCTTCCCTCAGAAAAAGGGCAAATAGGACACACTTCTCCCAAGCCTGAGGAACAGGTCCCTGCTGTTCTCTGGAGGGCTGCTGGCATCTCCTGATTTGACTGGGACAGCTCTGCCTTAAAACCCCTCTCGGTGGGGCGCCTGAGTGGCTCAGTCGTTAAGCATCTGCCTTTGGCTCAGGTCATGATCCCAGGGTCCTGGAATCGAGTCCTGCATTGGGCTCCCTGCTCAGTGGGGAGTCTGCTTCCCCCTCTCCCTCTGCCTGCTGCTCCCCCTGCTTGTGCTCTCTCTTTCTCTCCGTCAAATAAATTAATAGAGTCTTTAAAAAACAAAAGAGGGGCACCTGGATGGCTCAGTGGGTTAAAACCTCTGCCTTCGGCTCAGGTCATGATTCCAGGGTCCTGGGATGGAGTTCCGCATCGGGCTCTCTGCTCAGCAGGGAGCCTGCTTCCTCCTCTCTCTCTCTCTCTCTCTTCCTGCCTGCCTCTCTGCCTACTTGTGATCTCTGTCAAACAAAAATAAATTAATTAATTAATTAAAAAAAACAAAACAAAACAAAAAAAACCATCTCAGAGGAGCCTCTGCAGGGATGGCTGCCATACTTATGGCCATGGTCCCAGATTCTTCCCATTTCTCGAACTCAGAGTGGGAAATAAAATGGGCCACACAGCAAGGAGAGTGTCTTCACTAACACACATTGATCACAGTGGTGACACAGAGATGGGTCACATACCCTCTGCTTTCCAGTCTTCCGTCTGAGGTGTCGCAGGAATGAGGATGCAAGATAGAGCGGACGTGATTCACAAGAGAAGCTGACACCACAGAGCCTGACTGGGAAACTAAGCGGGAAATCTGGGGGATCTGAATAGGAGTCTCTAGGGCCAATTACATTTGGGAAGGACCCCAGAAGGATATGTAAAGTCTATCTTTGGGACGCCTGAGTGGCTCAGTCAGTTAAGCATCTGCCTCCGGCTCAGGTCATGATTCCAGGGTCCTGGGATCAAGACACGCATTGGGCACCTTGCTCAGCGGGGAGCCTGCTTCTCCCTTTGCCTCCACTCACCATGCTTGTGCTCTTCTCTCTCTCTCTCTGATAAATAGATAAAATCTTTAAAAAATAAAGTCTGTCTTCTTTATAAAACCTTATGACCCTTGCTTTTTAAACAAAGGATGGGGTGGGAAGAGAGAGAGTGAGAGAGACCAAAAGCAGGCATCAGTGATGTTAGGAGAGCAGAGGAAGGTGTTCTAGGCACAGGAGGCCCAGCAGGGGGCAAAGGCACAGGGGTGGAATGCGGGCACACTTGAGAAGCACTGAGTAATTCCGTTTGATTGGAGCATGAGGTAGTGGAAAGAAGGACTAGAAAGGTAGACCAGAGCCATATCACCACGGGGGCCCCTAAATTCCAAGCTTAGGAATTTGCACTTCATTTAGTAGGCCACAGGGAACCTCCACAAGTGACTGGATTATGAGTGTGCTTTAGGAGGAGGAAAGCTCCAGCAGCCATGCTTGGGATGAACTAGAGGTAAAGGTCTCATTAGTTAAGTGACTAGAGAATGACTTGAGGCGTACAGACACCGTTCCTGGGAACTGGAAGGCAGGAAGATATTCATTCAAAGCTCCCATGTCTTGATCCTGTCTTTAGTCTGAGGACAGATACAGAGATGAACAAAGATGTCAGCCCTAGCTGATTCTGACATAGCCTTGCGCAGAGCCAAGTGAAGGAGAAGTTACCCTGCAACAGGGTCAAGTACGCAACGGAGTCAAGTGCTCCAGGACTGCCGTAAAGCTGGGGTGGGGGGGGGGCAAGGGGGGCGGGGAGTAGGAAATGCTCCAGAGGTTTTCCATGTAGAAAAGAACATTGATCCTCATGTCTTTCCTTCCCCGCTTTAATCTAAACAGTGCTCCTCATAGATGCATTTCTGTTTAGCTGGCATCGAATATGAGGCAGTTTTGACCAGCCAGTCTGAGAGCAAACACCACCACTGACCATGGACAGGTGTCCAGATACCTGCTCTCTGTTCATTTTTCTGACACCTAGACTAGGGGAAGGGACGGGAAAACTGAGGCAGCGACTGACCTACTGGACCGGGTGGTTTGAGAAGCCCAAAGACCTAGTGCTAATTCTGACCTTAAGACACATGTCCCCACCTCTCAGCTTTGCTTAATTGGGTTACAGGAATTAGTCTTGAGAACAGAGAAAAGGCAAGAAACCACATTCTCCTCACTCTTAAGCCTCTAAAGAAGAGGTCAAGTGAGGTCGCCCCTGCTTGACCTGGTGAGGACGGCCCAGCAAGGAAAATGGCTTCTTGGGAGACATCACAAGGCAGGGCAGCACGGGGCAGGCCGGAAAAGACAATGACAGTCAGACCAGGGGACAGCTGGGGCAGGTCCCGGGGCAGGTCTGGCCCCGAGGAGATACCTGCTAATTACTTACAGATTGCGTGAAGGAATCCCAGAGGTCAGTGGGCACTCGTTTTAGGAAAAACAATTAAAACTGCAGTGAGACACCATCTTTCACGGATGGGATAGGCAAAGATTAGAAGTTTTGTAAGATTCTGTATCAGTGAGGGTATAAGAAACATACCCCCCAGAGCCCTTCTGATGTAGCCATAAATGGGCAGCTTCTGTGCAAGGGCAATTCAGCTGTATCAATCAACATTACAGATGTGTGTAATTTGCAGGCAAGCAATCTCACTTCCGGGAATTTATCCTGCAGACAGGCACACATGCAGAACAGTGTATTTATTTGCAGCTCTGCTTGTAATGGTAGAAGATAGAAAAATAATCGGGGGCTGGCAAAATTGATTATGGCTTATCACTCAATTAAATATAGTTATTATGAATTGAGACGCGGATGGATCTACACGATCAGTTATCCAAAAAAACTGCGGGAAGAAGAGTGTGTATAGGATGGCCACCATTTGAGCAATAAAAACCAACACGTACATGTTTGTATGCCGTCCTGAGCCCGTGGGAAGAAAAATACATATTGGCTTAAAGAAGCACAGACTCTCTCTAGAAAGAAACACTAGAACACTTCTTGGGCTTACCCTCCAGGAGGACGAACTGGGTAACTGGGGCACAGGTACATTGTATATTCATTTGTACCTTTCAAATGTTGTGTTATGTACAAGGAGTACTTACCAAAAACATTTTTTAGTGGAAACAAATTAAAAAGAAGGGAATAAGGCAGGGAGGCTTACAGCTGTGTCCTCCAGCGGAGGCTCCCAGGGCAGGCTGGTCCCTGTGTGCTGGTCTATAGCGCCCCCTGCTGCTTCTTGTGAGCATGCGCGGCATAAAGACGGGGTGGGGGTGACAGGGCAGGGGATCCTTTGAGGGAACCCTGGGGTCTCTTTAAAGGGAGAGAGAGAGAGAGAGAAAGAGAGAGAGGAAAGGGTGGTGTATAGTATTAGAGCTGGAGGAGACTCAGAAAGCACACGATGTGCCCCGTGGTTTCAGAGGTACAACAGGAGGGGTGCTGGGAATGAGTGGTCCTGGGTTCGAGTCCCGCACTCGCCCTCGCTGGCTGAGTGCCCTTGGACACATTACCCTCTTAAAAGTCCCAGTAATTTTTTTTTCTCAGTACTTTTTAAAAATAATTTATTTACTTTTTTTTTTTTTTTTTAAGATAGTGCAAGAGCAAGTGAGACAGACAGAGAGCAGGAGTGAAAGAGCACAAGCAGGGGGAGCAGCAGAAGAAGAGGGAGAAGAATCAGGCTCTTCACTGAGCCTCAGGAGGAGCTCAGACCCTGGACGCTGGGATCATGACCCAGCTGAAGGCAAATGCTTCACCGACTGAGCCACCCAGGCGCCCCAAGTCTCAGTTCTTACCCTGTAAATTGCTCGAATAATATCTACCTCTAGGGTTGTTTTGAAGATTCGATAGGGTACGGAGTGTGAACAGTGCTTTAGAATCGGAAGAGCTATAAAAATCTAGGGGATTATTTTTAACTAGCCCCTCGCATTTTATGAGAAAATCCAAGGTAGTATAGGGTAGTGGTTAAGACAGGGGACTCTGCAGCCAGAACTGCCAGACTTGGAAGCCCAGTTTTAACCACCCATGTGCTGGGGTGATCTAGGGTCAACTACTTAATTTGGAGACTGATTTTTTTGTCTGTGAAATAGGGCTAATAATAACATTTCCATATGCTGTTGTGAAGATTAAGTGAATAAATACCTGTAAATAAAGCATTTGGAATAGCGTCTGGCACTCCTGAAATGCTGAAAAGCATCTGCTATTATTGATTTCTTGTAATATATACAATGCTTTTGTACCTTATGTAGGCCTTGATAAATGTGAGCGAGTCTTACCATTTTGTATGCAAAGAAATTGAATCATGGATAAAATTAACAAATCAGGAAATGACAGATGGTGGCAAGGAAGTGTAGAAAGGGGAGCCCCCTCCCTACCCTTGGTGGGAATGCAAGCTGTTGCAGTCACTCTGGAAAAGAGCATAGAGATTCCTCAAAAAGTTGAAAATAGAGCTACCCTATGACCCAGCAATTGCACTACTGGGTATTTATCCAAAGATACAAATGTAGTGATTTGAAGGGGTACATGCACCCCAGTGTTTACCGCAGAAATGTCCACAACAGCCATACTATGGAAAGAGCCCAGCGCCCCCCGCCCCAGGAATATTACCCAGCCATCAAAAATAAAATCTTGCCATTTGCGATGATGTGGATGGAACTAAAGGGTACTATGCTAAGTGAAACTAGAGAGTCAATCAGAGAGAGACAATTATCATATGATCTCACTGATAATGTGGAATTTAAGAAAAAGGCAGAGGATCATGGGGGAAGAGAGGAAAAAAATGAAACAAGATGAAACCAGTGAGGGAGACAAACAAGAAGAGACTTTTTTTTTTTTTAAGATTTTATTTATTGGGCGCCTGGGTGGCTCAGTGGGTTAAGCCGCTGCCTTCGGCTCAGGTCATGATCTCAGGGTCCTGGGATCGAGTCCCGCATCGGGCTCTCTGCTCAGCAGGGAGCCTGCTTCCTTCTCTCACTCTCTCTCTGCCTGCCTCTCTGCCTACTTGTGATCTCTGTCTGTCAAATAAATAAAATCTTTAAAAAATAAATTAAAAAAATATTTTATTTATTTACTTGAGAGAGAGCGCACGCACGTGAGAGAGAGCGCTTGCACAAGCAGCAGGGTAGGGGCAGAAGGAGAAGCAGACTCCCCACCAAGCAGGGAGACCTATCTGGGACTCAATCTCAGGATCCTGGGACCATGACCTGAGCCAAAGGCAGACACCTAACCCACTGAGGCACCCAGGTGCCCCAAAAGAGACTCTTTTTTTAAAAAAAATATTTTAAAAGATTTTATTTATTTATTTGACAGAGATCACAAGTAGGCAGAGAGGCAGGCAGAGAGAGGGAGAAGCAGGGTCCCTGCTGAGCAGAAAGCCTGATGTGGGGCTCAATCCCAGGACCCTGGGATCATGACCTGAGCTGAAGGCAGAGGCTTTAACCCACTGAGCCACCCAGGTGCCCCCCAAAAGAGACTCTTTTTTTTTTTTTAAGATTTTATTTATTTATTTGACAGAGAGAGATCACAAGTAGGCAGAGAGGCAGGCAGAGAGAAAGAGAGAGGAGGAAGCAGACTCCCTGCTGAGCAGAGAGACCGATGCAGGACTCGATCCCAGGACCCTGAGATCATGACCTGAGCCGAAGGCAGCAGCTTAACCCACTGAGCCACCCAGGCACCCCAAAAGAGACGCTTAATCTTAGCAAACAAACTGAAGGTTGCTGGAGGGGAGGGAGGTGGGGGAATGGGGTTACTGGGTGATGGACATTGGGGAGGGTATGGGTTGTAATGAGCACTGGGTATTATATAAGACTGATGAATCACAGACCTGTACCCCTGAAACAAATAATACATTATATGTTAATTAATTGAATTTAAAAAATTTTTAAAGATTTTATCTATTTATTTGACAGAGAGAGGGATCACAAGTCGGCAAAGAGGCAGTCAGAGAGAGAGAGGGAAGAAGGCTCCCTGCTGAGGAGAGAGCCCCATGTGGGGCTCCATCCCAGGACCCTGAGATCATGACCTGAGCTGAAGGCAGAGGCTTAACCCACTGGAATTTAAATTTAAATAATGGTTGAGAAAAAAAAAAACCCTGAAGCCTGGAGATGGGGTGTGACTTGCTCAGGCCACCCAGCTAATAAGTAGTAATAATATTCCCTCCAAAGAACCTTAGGCATCTCCTAGACATAAGCACTCCATTTCAGAGAGCATTCCCACACGGGAGTGTATTTCTTCATCCCTGCAACCCGAAGTAAAACTGGACTGGAAGGGGGGATGGAAGAAGGGGGGGCCGTGAGGAAGAGAAGCCCTCGGGGGAAAGAGACGGAGAAGGGCTTGTGGGGAGACCAGATGCGTGTGGTGTCAGGGTCTATGAGAATTTAGCAAAGAGATGTGACATGACTAGGAAATTGAGTGGGAATTGGGGATACCGGTCACTGGAAGAACTTTAGGGGAGTGGCTCAAGGACAGGGAATTTTCAGCCAAGTTCTTGGTAGGAAGGAACTGAGACCATGATGATAATGACCATCCCCACTGTGAATAAATATTTCCTGAAACCAGGCAGTATGTACGAGGCTATCACCCAAATGCAAGGCCAAAAACAACCAACCAAAAACACCAGAAGGCACATAACCATACATAAGGCACTAGATATACCAAAGGCACTGATGCTCAGGATAGACTCAATGTACAAGGGCACTCCTTATTCACGAGGTTTTCATATGACATTTCGGTGACATCTATTCTGGTATGTTCGCTGTGTACTCTGCCCAAGATATACAAATATACTCATGGCAGCTCAGGAGCTTAGCAAGTTACAGCAATGGTCCTGCATTCATATGTCTGCCACGGGCCCAGGGAACCTTCCATCTGTGGGTCCCCTTCCTTGAATATCAACTCTGGTTCTTGTAATTTCAGCAGATATGTCAGACGCAGCAGACAGAAATCCAGAATACATAAACCTTGCATACCCCAAATGTAGGTACTGTGTTCCTTCCACCCTACTTGTACCCTACCCTAAGTTGATAAAGTAGCCTCGTCACTTTTCCCTTGTATCTTTCTTTCTTTCTTTTTTAAGATTTTAGTTATTTATTTGAGAGAGAGAGAGAGATCACAGGTAGGCAGAGAGACAGGAGTGGGGGCGGGAAGCAGGCTCCCTACTGAGCAGAGAGCCCGATGTGGGGCTTGATCCCAGGACCCTGAGATCATGACCTGAGCTGAAGATAGAGGCTTAACCCACTGAGCCACCCAGGCACCCCTCCCCTTGTTTCTTGCTATGTGTTTTATTTTTTATTTTTTAAGATTTTATTTATTTATTTGACAGAGAGAGAGAGACAGCAAGAGAGGGAACAAAAGCAGGCGGAGTGGGAGAGGGAGAAGCAGGCTTCCCGCGGAGCAGGGAGCCCGTTGCAGGATTCCAGGACCCTGGGATCATGACCTGAGCGGAAGGCAGACGCTTAACAACTGAGCCACCCAGGAGCCCTCTTGCTGTGTGTTTTAATTTGACTTAATAAACCATGTGATTTGAGCATTAACATGACTTTTTTTGTTTGTTTTAAAGATTTTATTTATTTGACAGAGAGAAAAGAGAGCCAAGCAAGGGGAGCGGGAGCTGAAGCAGGAGGCTCCCCGCCGAGCAGGGAGCCTGATGAGGGATTGATTCCAGGACCCTGGGATCATCACCATAGATGCCCAAACAACTGAGCCACCCAGGCATCCCTATGCTGCAACCTTAGGGATAGCTCACCCGATCATGAACCCAACTGAAGGCTACCATCAGAGTATGATGATTTCCCACACAACAGAAGTCATGGGGATATTTTTTTGCAGTGAGGCAGCATGTTTAAAGTGGTGTTTTGGAAAGATGATACAGCAGCTGAGTGTGGCATGAGTTGACCCAGGGAGACTGACAGTAGAACTGAGCTAAGTCCTGGCTAGATGCTCTGGGACCATAACTCAGTGTGGGAGCATAGGAATAAAAGGAGGGGGGTGGATTTGAAGAAACATTCTAAAGGAAACATCAGCAGGACTTGCAATATACTGGATTTAAGGAAGACCTTGTGGATAGAGTCAAAGACCTTTCAGAACTTCAAAGGTGGAGAGTGAAGAGAGTGTTAGATCTACTGAATGAAATGGGGAGAAACAGAGGAAGAACTGGCTTGGAGATGAAAACTGTTAGATTTTAGACCAGTTAGTTGGTCAGTTCTAACAATGGCCTTGGCATTGATTGATCCTTTTCTCTACTCCCTACATCCCCGTAGTCTCCAAGTCCTGTTGCTCTTTCTCATGAAAAAACTGTCTCTTGCTTTCTCTTCATACTGCCATGTCTCCAGTTCAGGTTCTTGTCCTTCTAGCTCAGGTTCTTACAATAACCCTCTAGCTGGTGCCCTCTCAGAAACATCTTGACATTGAAACTTTCTGCTTCGGCAAAGCAAAGAGAGTCGTGGTGGGGGAAAGTTTAACTATTGTTCTAAATACCGCATGGCTTGTGAGAGATGGGCAAGGTCCTGCAGCCACACCCCAGTAAGGACATCACTGTAAGGACACCCAGTAAGGACATGACCCTGGGGGATGATAATGAAGGCAGGCTACCGGGCAAATAGTTGTCTCATGTTCTTGTCCATTTGGGGCTTAGGCATGGAGAATGTTAGATTCAGTGTGGTAGGGAAGAGTCACCCCAGAAATAGAGTAGTAATGAGGCTCCGTTGTAGAAGGGGTGAGGGTTAAGGGCAGGCAGGGAAGGTAACTGAGTCAGTTATGGGAATAAAAACTCATATTCTGAGTAGAGAGTAAAGGGTGGAAGGAGCAGGCATGAATGAACCATGGGTTAGGCGAGCAAGAGGTCAAATCCAGGGGTCCCAGGGCAGAAAGAAAAGAGCAGAGGTAGACAGACCAAGAATAGTCCGAGAAATCACGTGTCAGGGAGCAGGAACCCAGGCTGGGAAATTGGACAGCAACAGGTGAGGCACGAGGCAGAGAGCTGCACCTCAAGGGTCAAGAAGTCCCCCAAACAGAAAAGAACAGCAAAATGCAGCCAAAACTACTTTAAGCCAAGGGGGAGGGGGTTTCAATTTTCCAATTAGGACCAGACCCATTTCAAAGTGCGAGTTTCTTATAACTTGACAATGGTTTTTCCATTATCATCCTATCTCTTGCCTGGCCAGGGATGTTTTTAAGGCTTACAGAAATAACCATAAACAGATTCCTACTATTTATGCCTAGGCTGGTCTGAGTCCAAGGATCACTTACTTAGTCATTCCTTTAGGAATGAAATCAGCCTGCGCATCTCCCAGGATGAAGAGACCTTTGGAACTTCCCCAGGCACAGGGTTCACTGCAGATGACCAGTTCCAACACCTTGTTATCAAGAGCCTGAGATCTGAGAAATGCTTCCATGCAAGCGAGACCACTGGTAGACTTACAGAGGGCTGATGAGCATCTTGTGGGAGCCAAGTCTTCCCTAACTTGCCAATCAGGCATCAGCTATCTCTGTATTTCTTGAGAACAGAAGAAAAATGGCTGCAAAGTGACCCGTCTTTGATAGTGTTTTCAAAGCATTCTTCAATTAGTTTATTTTCACGTATTCTTTCATCACATCACTAGAGTTTAAGAACCAAAAGCTGAGGATGAGCCCCAGCTCAGCCATTAGCTGAGTGGCCTCAGGCTAACTGCCTTGTCTCTTTGGGCCTCATTCTGTTTATCTGGAAAACGAGGAAATTGGAATGAATGATTCTTAATCTTCCTTCCAGCATGAAGGGTTTTTAGCTCATCACTATCCCTGGTGCTCTACACAAACCCCCATGGCCCAGAACACACATACTCAGCATGGAGAACTGGGTTCTGTTATTACCAAATGAATGACTAGGTCACCTAGGAATCCAGGCTGAGAAAGGGTCATCTAATATAAATAGTTATTGATGTGAGTTCTTATCTAACATCCCCTTAAAGGTCTTATAGCAATTTTAGGAACTGTCAGTCCACTAGACCTAAGTTGTTAATTATCTCTCTAAAGTCTCTTATACATCTAAATGATGATAATGGCTTAATAGTTTACAGCAAATTGGAACCGTGATGTCACAAAGCCATACAAGGGGTAGCAAAGATGCTGTCATTAAATAAGCCCTTGCTTTTTTTAAACAGATGACAAAACTCTACAAGGACCAAGTGTTTTGTCCAGTCACAAAGTCCCAAATGTTAAATGGTATTGCTGCATCAAAAATCTACTCCTTCCATTTCCAAATGCAGAGCCTCTGTCCTCTGCGAACACAGATCCAGACCCCCACCATCCCTGAGGTGGCTGTCTTTCTGCAGCTGTGAGGGGCAGGTTGGGGTGCGGTGCCCAACAGATTAGAATTTGCTGAAATAGCCCAACCCTACCATGTCATCCTTAAAAGCCCACCTGGTCCTTTGTCCCATATATTTTCCTTTCTGCTTTAAAATGTGAGTCTCGGGGTGCCTGGGTGGCTCAGTGGGTTAAAGCGGCTGCCTTCGGCTCAGGTCATGATCTCAGGGTCCTGGGATCGAGTCCCGCATCGGGCTCTCTGCTCAGCAGGGAGCCTGCTTCCTCCTCTCCTCTCTCTGCCTGCCTCTCTGCCTACCTGTGATCTCTCTCTGTCAAATAAATAAATTTAAAAAAAATCTTTAAAAAAAATAAAATAAAATGTGAGTCTCCTCTGCAGTAATACCAATCCGTGTTTCTGATTTCATTTACACCACATTTCTCCAAAGGGCTCTCTGACATCCCAAGCTTTACACATTTTCTATAAGTAAAGAAGATGTCACCTGCGGGAAGACTGGGACTTTGAGACTGAGCTTCCAGGCACCCACTGGGATTGTCCCCTTTAGGAAAATGATATCTCCCATCCTTATGGTGGTTGCTGTGTCTGGCTTCAACTCCACATACCACCTCCAGCTCTAGCTGAGGTGACAGTTATAACACCGGGGCTAGCCAGCATGGGACCCCATCCAGAACACAGAACATAATCAAGCAAGGAATGAACTTGATCCTTGACAGCTGGGTCAGGGCGTGAAGTAAGCTTGTGAGAGATGGAATGATTCTTGGGTGCTTCCTGAGTATTTCATCTTATGCTTCAGCAGGAGAGCTTAGATATTCCCTCAGGGCAAACCGGACTCTAACAACGAGAGTAAAAGCATGAACCAGACAAGGTGATGGGTAGTCCTTGGCGGAGAGAAGACATGGAGACAATGAAGCATGGTAGAAGGTGCTGTGTAGCAGGCTACCCGGGTTCAAAGCCTGGATCTGACATTAAGCCCAGAGACTTTAAGCAAATTACTTAACCTCAGTGAGTATCACCAGAAAACCTCCACCTCAAAAGATTGTTGTACAAATTTTCAATGAGGCAATGTTTATGACAGGATAATTAATAGGCACTTAATAAATGGCAACAAGTAGTATATTATCTGAAAGCAAAATGCTGTGTGCTGAATTCCCTCTTAATTCCCATTTACATCACCCTCCAGGCAGTCTCCTGACACCCCACGGAGTCCAATATGGAAGTTTTGATAACAATCAGTCAACAATAATTTAATGTGCCTGTGACTGTGTAAAGCCAGAGCTAGATGTTATGAGGGGGGACCGGAGGGAAAAAAAAGGAGCAGTTTTACAAGGTTGTAGAGGAGACATAGCACAAGCTGCAGATGCTTGAGAAAAATCACAAAGCAATTTAGCAGTAGATTAAAAGAACCCAAGTTAAGTCTTGGGCTACTGGGGACGCAGAAGTAAGCGTGAGGGATACAGAGGCATGCTGGAGAATGGTCTTAATCAGGAATGCTTCTCTAGAATTCTGAACTTGGACTTGAATTTTAATCTTCCTTAATACATGGCAGATCTGAAGCCTGTAATTTTATAATAAAAGTACAATTTTTTGTTTTAGAAATTTGTGTGCAGGGGAGCCTGGGTGGCTCAGTTGGTTAAGCATCAACTCTTGACTTTGGCTGAGATCATGATCTCGGCATCGTGGGACTGGGCCTCACATGGGACTCCTCGTTCAGCGGGAAGTCTGCTGGAGATTCTCTTGCCCTCTCCCCTTTCCCCCTTTCTCTAAAATAAATAAATAAGTCTTTAAAAAAATTTTTTTGTGTTGGGGCACCTGGGTGGCTCATTGGGTTAAAGCCTCTGCCTTTGGCTCAGGTCATGATCTCAGGGTCCTGGGATCGAGCTCCTCATCAAGCTCTGTGCTCAGCAGGGAGCCTGCTTCCTCCTCTCCCTGTCTGCCTCTCGCCTACTTGAGAATCTCTGTCTGTCAAATAAATAAATAAAATCTTAAAATGAAACAAAACAAAATTTGTGTGTTGGGGAGGGAATGGGGAAAAACTGCTTAGTGGATATGATGTTTCCTTTTAGGGTAATGTTTTGGAACCAGATAGAAGTAATGGTTGTACAACAGAGTGAATGTACTAAATGCCACTGAATTGTTCATTTTAAAATGGTTAACTGGGGCTCCTGGGTAGCTCAGTGGGTTAAAGCCTCTGCCTTCAGCTCAGGTCATGATCCCAGGGTCCTGGGATCGAGCCCGCATCAGGCTCTCTGCTCAGTGGGGAGCCTGCTTCCTCCTCTCTCTCTCTGCCTGCCTCTCTGCCTACTTGTGATCTCTGTCTGTCAAATAAATAAATAAAATATTTTTTAAAAATTAAAAGAAAACAAAATGGTTAACTTTAGGAGCACCTGGGTAGCTCAGTCAGTTAAGCATCTGACTCTAGATTTTGGCTCAGGTCATGATTTCAGGGTTATGACATTGAGCTCTGCTTTGGTCTCATGCTCATGGTGGAGTCTGCTTCAGATTCTCTCTCCCTTTCCTTCTGCCCTCCTACTCAATCTCTCTCTCCCTCTCAAACAAATAAATAAATCTTAAAAATTCTTTCTCTCTGGGGTGCCTGGGTGGCTCAGCAAGTTAAAGCCTCTGCTTTCAGCTAGGGTCATGATCCCAGGGTCCTGGGATTGAGCCCCAAGTCGGGTTCTCTGCTCAGCGGGGAGCCTGCATCCCTCTCTCTCTCTTCCTGCCTCTCTGCCTACTTGTGATCTCTGTCAAATAAATAAATAAAATCTTAAAAAAAAATTCTTTCTCTCCCTCTTCCTCTGCTCTTCACTGCTCTCTCATTCTCATTCTTTCTCAAATAAGTAAATAAATCTCAAAAAAAAACTTGTGGAAATAAAAATATTTTAAAGGAGTAATCCTATCAGATATTAGAATATATTTTTAAGCTACAGAAACTAAAACAGTGTGTTATCAGCACAGGAATAGATGACAGATCCAGGGAAAACAATGTGGTTAAAATCAGTGGGAGCAAGATGGATTGTTCAATAAAGGATGTTAGAATAAGTGGTTAACTATTTGGGAAAAAAATAAAGATAGACCCACACCTCACAGTTTATACCAAAATGAATTCCAAATGGATTAAAAAATTAAATGTAGAAACATGGAAGCATGAGAGCTTAGAAAGAAAATATGGTAGTACTTTGTATAATCCTGGGATGATGAGGGATTTTTATAGGTTTGACATGAAGCTCTGGAAGCCAAAAGGAAAAGTTTGACAAATTTGACTACACACATAAAACACACAAACAGAAGCAACTTTTGTATATTTGATATGGCAAAAAATTACTACAAACAAGGTTGAAAGACAAATAAATTGGGAAAATACTGGCAATTCATATGATAGATAACTGATTTCTCCAATATACAAAGAACTTTTACAAGTTTTTAAGATAAGTCTATTACTTCTATTGAAAATAAGCATAAGAGGGGCACCTGGGTGACTCAGTGGGTTAAAGCCTCTGCCTTCGGCTCAGGGTCATGATTCCAGGGTCCTGCTCAGCGGGGAGCCTGCTTCCTCCTCTCTGCCTCTCTGCCTACTTGTGATCTCTCTCTGTCAAATTAATAAATAAAATCTTTTTTTTAAACATTTTATTTATTTATTTGACAGAGAGAGATCACAAGTAGACAGAGAGGCAGGCAGAGAGAGAGGAGGAACCAGGCCCTCCAAGGAGCAGAGAGCCCGATGCGGGGCTTGATCCCAGGATCCTGGGATCATGACCTGAGCTGAAGGCAGAGGCTTTAACCCGCTGAGCCACCCAGGTGCCTTGAATAAATAAAATCTTAAAAAGAAAAGAAAAGAAGCATAAGAATGGACAGTTTAGGGGCGCCTGGGTGGCTCAGCAGGTTAAAGCCTCTGCCTTCAACTTGGGTCATGATCCCAGAGTCCTGGGATAGAGCCCCACATCCGGCTCTCTGCTCCGCAGGGAGCCTGCTTCCTCCTCTCTCTCTGCCTGCCTCTCTGCCTACTTGTGATCTCTCTCTGTCAAATAAATAAAATGTTAAAAACAAAACAAAACAACAACAACAACAACAACAAACGGTTTAAAAAAAAAGAATGGACAGTTTATAAAAGAAAAGCTGAATAGTCAATAGACATACGAGAATATATTTAATTTCATTAACAATTAAAGAAATATAAATAAAACCAACAAGGTGATTATATTTTTTTAAAAAGATTTTATTTATTTATTTGACAGACAGAGATCACAAGTAGGCAGAGAGGCAGGCAGAGAGAGAGGAGGAAGCAGGCTCCCCACTGAGCAGAGAGCCGGATTCGGGGCTGGATCCCAGGGCCCTGGGATCATGCCCTGAGCTGAAGTCAAAAGCTTTAACCCACTGAGCCACCCACGCACCCTGGGATTGTATTTATTGTTCATCAAATTGATGAAGAAAAAAATATATATCATGCCCAGATAATAGGTCCTCTCAGGAATTTAGGTAAAAGTATAAAATAGTATTACTGTCCTAGAGGGCATTTTGTCTCAAGTAGGCAGAGAGGCAGGCAGAGAGAGAGGAGGAAGCAGGCCCCCCTGCTGAGCATAGTAAATCAATTTACTCTTCATAAAACAAGTAAACAAAAATAATAGGTAAAAATGGGGGGAAAAACCTTAAATGTTAATCAATAAAAGATAGGTCCAGGACTGGGTGACTCAGTCAGTTTGGCATCTGCCTTCAGAAAGGGTTGTTGTCCCAGGGTCCTAGGATTGAGCCCCACATTGGGCTCCCTGCTCAGTGGGAAGCCCACTTCTTCCTCTCCCTCTGCTCCTCTCTACCGTGTTCATGCTTTCTTTCTCTCTCTCTCTCTCTCTCAAATAAATAAATATAATCTTAAAAAAAAAAAAAAAAAGAGGGGCGCCTGGGTGGCTCAGTGGGTTAAGCCTCTGTCTTCAGGTCAGGTCATGATTCCAGGGTACCGGGATCAATCCCCACATCCGGCTCTCTGCTCAGCAGGGGGGCCTGCTTCCTCCTCTCTCTCTGCCTGCCTCTCTGCCTACCTGTGATCTCTCTCTGTCAAATAAATAAATAAAATCTTAAAAAAAAAAAAAACCGATAGGTCCATACTACTGGAATACTATGCAGTCATTTAAAAAAATACATACTTTGGGTGCACCTGGGTGGCACAGTCAGCTAGGTGTCCTACTCTTGGTTGCAGCTCAGATCACGAACTCAGAGTCGTGAGATGGAGCCTCGTGTCCCATTCCATGCTGGGTGTAGAGCCTGCTTCAGATTCTCTTTGTCCCAAACCCCGTTTCTAAAAATATACATACTTTGTTGAGACGCCTGGGTGGCTCAGTTGGTTGGGCAGCTGCCTTTGGCTCCGGTCATGATCCCAGTGGCCTGGGATTGAGTCCCACATCAGGCTCCTTGCTGGGCAGGGAGCCTGCTTCTCCCTCTGCCTCTGCCTGCCACTCTGTCTGACTGTGCTCACTCACTCTCTCTCCCTCTCTCTCTGACAAATAAATAAATAAAATCTTTAAAAAATAAAATAAAAATATACATACTTTGTTTTTTTTTTAAGATTTTATTTATTTATTTGACAGACAGAGATCACAAGTAGGCAGAGAGGCAGGCAGAGAGAGAGGAGGAAGCAGGCCCCCCTGCTGAGCAGAGAGCCGGATTCGGGGATTGATCCCAGGACCCTGGGATCAGGACCTGAGCTGAAGGCAGAGGCTTTAACCCACTGAACCACCCAGGCACCCCTAAAAATACACATACTTTGATAATGTATCATGGTATATTGTTGGTTGAAAAGAGTGTTGCAGAACCATATATATGGTAGTATGGCCTAATTTTTATAAAAAAAAATTAAAAACTATATTCCTGGGGCACCTGGGTGGCTCAATCTTTCAAGGTCTGCCTTCAGCTCAGGTCGTGAGCTCAGAGTCCTGGAATCAAGCCCCATATAGGGCTCCCTGCGCAGCAGGAAGTCTACTTCTCCCTTTGGCCTTCACCCCACTCATGCTTTCTCTCTTGCTCTCTCTCAAATAAATAAATAAATAAATCGAAAAAATAAAAATAAAATTAAAAACATATTGCTTACTTCTGTTTGTACCAAGAGTAAAAAAAGTCTGGAAGGATATATATCAAATATTAATAGCAGAAATGCTTAGAAAAGAGTAGAGAAAATAGGGGATAGAAACTTACATTTTGCTGTGTATATTTCTGCAGTGGTTCATTTCATTTTATTTTTTAATTTAAATTCAATTAGCCAGCATAGAGTACACCATTAGTTTCAGATGTAGAGTTCAATAATTCATCAGTCACTCTTTTTTTCCCTAAGATTTTATTTATTTATTTATTTGTCAGAGAGAGAGACACACACACACAAAGAGAGAGAGACACAAGCAGGGGGAATGGCAGACAGAGGAAGACCAGGCTCCCCGCTGAGCAAGGAGGCCAACATGGGACCTGATCCCAGGATCCTGGGATCATGACTTGAGCCAAAAGCAGACACTTAACCAACTGACCCACCCAAGTGCCCTTCATCAGTTGCTCTGTAGTGGTTTAAAATGTTTTAAAGCAAACAAATATTACTTTTACAATCAAATACAACAAATTGGAAGATTATAAATTATAAAACATCTGTATCAGGGAATAAGTCAAAGGAATATACATTATATCATATGTATTATTATATACTGTATTATATTAATATATACATAATCTCCTAAGTCTACAGACAGATCACCCTAAAATATGGTCTGTTGAAAATGGCAGGTACACATCATAATGTATCCCCCATCGCTTTTATAATATTTTCCTTTTTTAAAAAATTGTTTTGGGGCGCCTGGGTGGCTCAGTGGGTTAAGCCGCTGCCTTCGGCTCAGGTCATGATCTCAGAGTCCTGAGATCGAGTCCCACATCGGGCTCCCTGCTCAGCGGGGAGCCTGCTTCCCTCTCTCTCTCTCTCTGCCTGCCTCTCCATCTACTTGTGATTTCTCTCTGTCAAATAAATAAATAAAATCTTTCAAAAAAAATTGTTTTGAAGATTTTATTTATTTATTTGACAGAAAGAGAGACAGTGAGAGAGGGAACGTAAGTAGGGAGAGTGGGAGAGGGAGAAGCAGGATCCTTGCCCAGCCGGGAACCCGATGCAGGGCTCCATCCCAGGACCCCGGGATCATGACCTGAGCTGAAGGCAGATGCTTAACCACTGAACCACCCGGTGCCCCTTATAATATTTCCCCCCCCAAAAATGTAATAACCAGAAGCCCCCAAAGGGGGGAAATTTTTATAACCACCCTAAATGTAATAGAGACAGGCATACAAAGATGTACATGGATATGATAGTGCATGAACTCATCTCTAGAACTATAATTTCCAACTGTCAGGACAGAAATTAAAACTAAAAATCTTTGAGCACCATTTAATATTTACCACTATCATGTTAAATTATACCCCAGAGTTTCTATTTTGATGTGGGAAGAAAATCAATTATGGCATGTGCTTCCCATTATGCTCCTGCATGTGTATACACATATACATGGAAGAGAGAGACTGGGGTCTTTGACAACATGGTGGGATTTCTAGGGACTCTTTCTTCTCTCTTTAACCTGTTCTATATTGTTTAACCTCTCCACAAGCAGTATTATCTTTGCAAACTGAAAAGAAAAATTTAAGAAGTGAAAATTCACATAAAATGTATATATTTTTTTAAGTTGGGTTTTTTGGTTTTTTTTTAGTAACTGCTCCCAGCATGAGGAATTCCTAAAAATGTTTTCTAATAGAGCACTGGTCAAAGAATATGTCAAAGTCGTGACCCAAGAAACACTCCTTCCCTTAACATCTGACATTTTCCTAAGCCAAAAAGAAAGCTCAAAACAACAAAAAATAAATAATCAAGATGGGGGGTGTATGAGGCTGGGAGTACTGGATAAACAGAAACAGTCGAACTCTCCAGGCATGTCTGGACTTTAATATCCAGTTAGGTGACCCGTAGAGCACATCACCATGATCCCTGAAGTCCTTCTGAAGATCATGGAGCATCTCTGACAAGTACAGAACACAGCTTCCCACAGGGGCTAATCAGATGAAATCCTCCCTTCTCCTCAGTTAGGGAAATGCAAAGGGACCAGACAAAACCAGACAATGTAAGTTCTCTCCAACTACTGTTTATTTGGGGATTTTATCTGTACAACACCCGAACAGCTCCATAATTGGTAGAATTTACTCAACTGACAAAAATAAAGTCAGTATTAGGGATGTCAATAAAATATCAACCCATTAAAAAGTGGAAAAGTGGGCGCCTGGGTGGCTCAGTGGGTTAAGCCGCTGCCTTCAGCTCAGGTCATGATCTCAGGGTCCTGGGATCGAGTCCCGCATCGGGCTCTCTGCTCAGCAGGGAGCCTGCTTCCTCCTCTCTCTCTCTGCCTGCCTCTCTGCCTACTTGTGATCTCTCTCTCTGTCAAATAAATAAATAAATAAAATCTTAAAAAAAAAAAAAAAGTGGAAAAGTAAGGGGCGCCTGGGTGGCTCAGTGGGTTAAGCCGCTGCCTTCGGCTCAGGTCATGATCTCAGGGTCCTGGGATCGAGTCCCACATCGGGCTCTCTGCTCAGCAGGGAGCCTGCTTCCTTCTCTCTCTCTCTCTCTGCCTGCCTCTCAGTGTACTTGTAATTTCTCTCTGTCAAATGGATAAATAAAATCTTTAAAAAAAAATAAAATAAAAAAATAAAAAATAAAAAGTGGAAAAGTAAAAAAAAAAAAAAGTGGAAAATTTCTAGGGACAATGAAAGAGAGAAGAAGAATGGAGAGAAGAAGAAGGTTCTCCTTTAAAAAAAAAAAAAAAGGAAAATTTTGGTACCAGTATCTTGGTCTATGTTATTATTATAATACCAAATAACTGACTTTGATTTTCAGTTCAAGAGGTTGTTATTTTTCTTCTAGTAAATCTAACTAGGTTTTTTAAGTCAAACAGTTGTTTTTTTGTATTAGATGCACATGTATTTGGTGGGGACAAAAAACCCAACAGTTTATAGGAAAGTATGCTGTTTCAGAGCCAGACTCATGACTGTATTCTCAGATGGCTTTTGTGAGCATTAATGCAAGGTTCTCACCACTGGTCGGTACTGCATTAGGAAGTATGATCCCCCTACTCTGGTTTCTCTCCAGATTGCATAAATATTTCACCTTTTACTAAAGATTTCCACAGAGAGAAACAATTCTGAGTCTTCAACCCATTTTTTTGAGAACTTGCTTAGGGAAAAAAATAAAAAGGATAATTTCCAGCAAATCTAAAAACAAAGACAAAAAAAAAAAAAACAGTAGAAGTCTCCACTCTTAACCATATTGTCCCTACCTATGAAGACTTTAGGTCTATTCTCCATCCCTATTTGACCCAATTCCACTCAGCCTCAAAGCTACGCCACCTCCTCTCAGGTTCTCCGGCATCACCAGCCCTGTGGTTTGCACTCCTCTGAGTCTCATTTGGACATTTGAGGGTTGGGCCAAATGATTCCCAATGGCACCTCTGGATCAAAAATCCTTTAATTCCATGGTTGTACTAGCTTGAACTTTTCTATATTCTAAACCAGAACAATTTAGAGTTGGAAAGAACTTTGCAGGTTGACTTATCAAACCTGTTATTTTACAGAGAAAAGTGAAGCTTCACCAAGGTAAAGGCCAGAAGTCTGGAGATCATCTGGAGAAGATCAGGAGAAAACACTAGGCCACCTGATCCCCAGCTTATTTTCTAAGAGACACCCCTGAGAGACTTCCCTCTTGGTGTCCAATATTTAAGATGAGCTCAAATGGAAAAGCCAGGTTTCCCTATGCAAAAGCGTTTCTGCCTCTTCCCACTCCCAGCATAGGGTCTAAATTCAACTCAACAAGAGAATTTGAAGAAAACTGTCCAGGGGTGCCTGGGTGACTCAGGGGGTTGAGCCTCTGCCTTTAGCTTAGGTCATGATCTCAAGGTCCTGGGGATCAAGCTCAGCAGGGAGCCTGCTTCCCCCTCCCTCTCTGCCTGCCACTCTGCCTCCTTGTGATCTCTCTTTCTGTCAAATAAATAAATAAAATCTTAAAAAAAAAATAAAGACAACTGTCCAGAGCAGAGAGTTCTTAGACGAGTAGAGATGCAAGACCTCTCCTTAACTTTGACAGTGAACTGTGGTTGAAATAGGGAGCAACACTTCTCAATGAGGCCCCTTTTAATCATGAATATTCACATTATTACAGTGTTCAGGGAATTTGCAACAAACTAGCTTATATTAGAAAGTTAAACAGTCCTTTTTATTTTCAGCAGAACAAGGAAAAAAGGAATGAAGGGCCTGTGGGTGTTCGGGGAATAGGGGAGAAAAAGAAAGAGAGAGAAGGAGGGAGAGAAAGAAAGAGAGGGAGAGAGAAAAGGAGAGAGAGAAACTTGAGACTGGTGCCAGTCTAAGAAATGATGTTATTATTATGGGTGGAAGGGCGCAGGTTAAAGAAGGAAAGCCAGGAAGGGCACTGTTGCCAAGAACTGTTATCAATTAACATTCTGGAAACCACAGCCATACTTCTCTTCTTTGGGAATCCTATAAAATGAGACCATAAAGATTCATTGAGCCAAGACTTCGGTTGCATACTGGTGCGGGTGGTAGAGAATAAGGATACAGGCTCAACGGGCTCCAGACGTCTGCTTCACTGGAGTGGAAAAAACCACCATAATGATTTCCCCAATATATCTGGCAGAACGAGGTGCTGCAGAAGCCAACTAATCTGGCTGAGAGTAGGCACCAGCTCGCAGAGAGAGTGAGAGTTTTAATTCAAGAGGTGTTGCTGAGTTATGAAAGAAAGGGACCAGTCCTCAATTTGCTTACCTCGGTTTAGCTTACCTCTCGATTTGATGGGACAATTAATCCTGGGTTCTCTTATCTTTAAGGCAGGCCCCACGGGTGCCTGGGTGGCTCAGTTGGTCAAGAGTCCAACTCTTTTCTGCTCTCAGTGCAGAGTCTGTTTGAGATTCTCTCTCTCTCCCTCTTCCTCTGCCCCATTCCTGCAGCCAGATAAATAAATAAAATCTTAAAAAAAAAAAAAAAAAGAGAGAGAGAGAGAGAGAATGGGGCACCTGGTGCTCGGTCAGTTAAGTGTCTGCCCTCAGCTCAGGTCATAATCTCAAGGTCCTGGGATGGAGCCCCATATCAGGCTCCCTGCTCAGCTGGGAGCCTGCTTCTCTCTCTCCCTCTGCTCCTTCCCCCACCTCTGCTTGTTCTCTCTCTCAAAGTAGATTAAATAATAAAGAAACAAACAAATAAATAAAAGAAGGAAGTTCCTGTGTATGAAGAAAGAAGCTATTGAGCATTTATCTGTTCCTTTTTGCTGGGTTCATAGTTTCTTGTGCAGTTTTGGAAGGCAAGGACATTTTTGGCCTATCTCTTTATACCCTAAATAATGCATAGATCAAATCCTGTAACTCCAGGGGGCACAGTCAGTTAAGCATCTGACTCTTGGTATCAGCTCAGGTCTTGATCTCAGGGTCATGAATTTAAGCCCTGTGTTGGCCTAAAAAAACAAAACAAAACAAAAAACCCCACCAAGTTTCTGTGTGAAATCTTGCAACTCCAAAATACCACTGAGATTTGGGTTATAGGGGTCAAGGACTGAGCCTAAAAGTTAAGCAAAGTTTGGGAACAGAGTAGGGACAAGTTAAAAGTAGGGTCCTCTCCTAGATAGTATGTAGAAGATGACAGTCTAGAACAGGGTTTAGCCAGTATTTTCTGTAAAGGGCCAGATAGTAAATATTTTACACTTTTAGGCCATAGGGTTCTTGCCACAGCTAGTTTTCTGCTGCTATACAGGAATAGCAACCATAGACAATACAAAAATAAATGAGCGTGTCTGTATTTCAATAAAACTTTATTTATGGACAGTGAAACTTATATATCGTATAATTTTCACATGTCCTAGAATATTCTTTTGTAAAATTTATTTTCAACCATTTAAAAATTTAAAACCATTCTTAACGCATGGGCCATCTAAAAACAGGCAGTAGGCCAGATGTAGCCCACAGGCTATAGTTTGCAGACTCACAGTCTAGAATGATGGTGTCTAACAGAAATATGAGAGCTACGAATGTTAACTCAAAATTTTCTAGTAACCCTATGTCAAAACTGAAAAAAAAAACCCAGGTGAAATTAATCTGAATAATGTATTTTCTTTGACTCAATATATCCAAAATATTTTAATTTCAATGTTGTCAATATAAACATTATGAATGAGATATTTTACTTTTTCTTTTTTTCACACTAAAGTTTTCAAAATCTGGGGTATATTTTACAATTCTAGGATATTGTAATTCATTCTAACCATATTCCAAGAGTTCAATAACTATGTATGTCTGGAGGCTATCATTTTGAAGAGTGAAAGTCTAGAATAGTGTTTTCAAATTTTAGCTTACATTAGAATCACTTGGAAGGCTATTAAAATACAGATCTTTCATTCAGTAGGTTTGGGCATGACCCCCAAATTCCATTTCTTTTTTTTTTTAATTTTTTAAAAAAGATTTTATTTATTTGAATGAGACAGAGAGGAGGAGTAGGGTGGAGGGGCAGAGGGAGAAGCAGCAGTGGGCTCCCCACTGAGCAGGGAGCCTCCATCCCAGGACCCTGGGATCATGACCTGAGCCGAAAGCAGATGCTTAACCCACTGAGCCATCCAGATGCCCCCCAAACTCCATTTCTAACAAGTTCCTAGGTGGTACCGATGTTGTTGATCTGGGACATGTTTTGAGAGCAACTTATCTAGAAACTGAGCAGTAAGAAAAAGTAGAGAAGCAGGGTGCCTGAGTGGCTCAGTTACTTGGCTGGCCTTGGGCTCAGGTCATGATCCCAGGGTCCTGAGATCGACTAGAGGCCTGTGTCAGGCTCCCTGCTCAGTGGGGAGCCTGCTTCTCCTTCTGGTTGTGCTGCCCCCTTTGCTTGTGTATCTTGCACTCTCTCTCTAAAATAAATAATAAAAGCAAAAATCTTAAAAGAAAAAATAGAGAAGCAATTAGGAACCAAGAATATGTACAAGCAAGAGATTAAAAAAAAAGTAAAACAATGAGGTACCATTACACACGTACTAAAATGGCCAAAATTAAAACCACTGACAACACCAAATGGTGTCGAGGATATTCAGCAACAGGAACTCCTATTCATTGCTGGTGGGAATGCAAAATGGCACAGCCATCTTAGAAGACAGTTTGGCCATTTTTTACAATACTAAACATACTTTTACTGTATAATCCAGCAATCGAGCTCCTTGATTTTTTTTTTAAGATTTTATTTATTTATTTGACAGACAGAGATCACAAGTAGGCAGAGAGACAGGCAGAAAGAGAGAGGAGGGGAAGCAGGCTCCCTGCTGAGCAGAGAGCCCGATGAGGGGCTCGATCCCAGAACCCTGAGATCATGACCTGAGCCGAAGGCAGAGGCTTTAACGCACTGAGCTACCCAAGTGCCCCAATCATGCTCCTTTATATTTATTCAAATGAGTTGAAGACTTGTATACACGAAAAGCTGCACGTGAGTGCTTACAGCAGCTTTATCCATAACTTAGAAGCAACCAAGATATCTTCAGTAGATGAAATGTATATACTGTGGCACATCCAGACATGGAATATTACTCGTGCTAAAAAGAAATGAGCTCTCAAGCCATGAAAAAATAGGGAGGAAACTAAATGCATATTATTAAGTGAAAGAAGCCTGTCTGAAAAGGCTACTATTAAATGATTCCAAATATATGACATTGTGGAAAAAGCAAAATATGGAGACAGTAAAAACACCAGTGGTCACGAGGGGTTAGGAGAGAGGGAGGAATGAATAAGTCGAACACAGAGTATTTTTAGGGCAGTGAAACTTTTCTGTATGACACTATGATGGTAAATACACAACATTATACATTTGTCAAAACCCACAGAGTACACAACAGTAAGAGTGAATCCTCCTGTAAACTATGGGTTTTGATTGATAATGTTGTGTCAATGTAGGTTCATCAATTGTAACAAATGAACACTATGGTGCAGGATACTGATCATGGAGAAGGCTGTATATGTGTGGGGGCAGGGAGTATATGGGGACTCTATCCTTTGCACTCAATTTTCTTGTGAATCTAAATGTGACCTAAAAAATAAAGTCTATTTTTAAAAAGGGGGCGATGCCTGGGTGGTTCAGTGTGTTAAAGTCTTTGGCTTTGGCTCAGGTCATGATCCCAGAGTCCTGGGGTGGAGCCCCTCATCGGGCTCTCTGCTCAGTAAGGAGCCTGCTCCCTCCTCTCTCTCTGCCTGTCTCTCTGCCTACTTGTGATCTCTGTCTGTCAAATAAATAAATAAAATCTTTAAAGAAAAAAAAAAAAAAAAAGGAGAGCAAGCACCAGATCATCCAGCTAGATAAGTAGTAGGACTCCAGATCAGAGGTAAGGACCCTGAAAGAGGGATAGAACCTTATAACTGGCTAAATCTCCCATACTCTGCTCTCCCAGAGCCAGTGAAGTAGCTTCTCCAGGTTTCAACTTTGTAGGTGTCCTGGGGATGGATACCCCATAGAACCCTGCCTGATTAGGAGCCAGCTTAGAACCTAGGCAGATTTTAAAAGTTTTTGCAATGAAAAGAGCTATCTCCAGGCTCTGACAATGTGATAAAGATGAAGAATCCCATTATTTAGTACAAGGATTTATAAAACAACCAAACTCTCAGACTCAACTTATAGGTAGATCCTCTTATAGTATCTTAAGACTGCTCAAATAGAAAATAAGGCAGATAAAAGAATACAGAATTTGGGGCTGGTTAAAGATTGTAACAGTTAGATGAGCTGTGAGTTTTCAGGAAGATTCTATAAATACAGAATTTATTTCCCACCTTAAGGGCATATAATCATCCACTTTGGAAACCATACCTTTCATGAATGTTCTTTTAACTTAATTACCCTTGGGAAGGAAGTTTATGTTTAGTGGTATGTCACAAAACACAAAGCTTGGATAGAACTAAAAAAATGGACCCGTCCATAACTTCTTGAACTCTGTGGCCTAAATTAAAACTCTGGATCTTAATTTCTTTTAAGAAGCTGTTTTCTGGTCCATTGTGTCAGGAGACCCTTCATTATACAGTCTGGGGATCCCTCAAATTCAGGAGAAATTTAAAGGCCCAAAGGAAATTTCAAAAGACATCTTTAAAAGATGTCTTTTCCTGGTGGCGATCTTCTATGAACCTTTTCTAACATCTGGTTCCAATCAAACATTGAGAAATAGAAACTCAGTTTTGGAGGACAGTGAAACAGAGATTCAGAATTTTCATTCTATAGTGAAAGCCCTAGTTCAATGTCAGTTTGTCAGTGTAAATATCAAATATACACTCTATCCTATTCAGGAAATAAAGTTTTACATAGATAAAATCAAAATACAAAAAAGATGACAAGGAACGTTATCTTTGAAAGAATGGAAGAGTTTGCCATAGAAAATGCTCATTAATATTACATTTGATAAATATTAATCAACTCAAGAATCTCCCCACCCCCCTCAAGTAGAAACATTTATTCAGCAAAGGTAAATGCATGAATTTTTCAGGGCCTCATCTCAAGCTAAGTGGGAACCTACAAGTTTCCTGGAACACAAGTCCAACCAGAAAGGTTAAAGCAGAAACAGGTTTACTTCCTACCTATCTTAAATAAATAAGTAAGCAATCAAGCTGTAAATACAATACTAGAGAACCAGAAAAACACTAATTTGAGTACTGAAAAAAGGGAGTAATTTCAAAGAGCTCTAATAAAGAGCATTATGTAAGGCTTCTGTCAACCTTTTTAAAAGAAAAAGGTAAGCAATTCAGCCAGGAAAATAGAGTTTTCGGGTGGGGGTGGGAGAGCAGAAAAACTGCAATTCAGGACAAGCAAACTATGGCCAACCACAGGCAAGTCCTGGCAACAAAATGGGAGAGGTCCTTCTACAGAGGTAAAGAGGAAGTTTGAAGGGGTTTGTTTTTTGTTTTAAAGATTTATTCATTTGTGGGGCGCCTGGGTGGCTCAGCGGGTTAAAGCCTCTGCCTTCGGCTCGGGTCATGGTCCCAGGGTCCTGGGATCGAGCCCTGCATCGGGCTCTCTGCTTAGCAGGGAGCCTGCTTCCCCCTCTCTCTGCCTGCCTCTCTGCCTACTGTGATCTCTGTCTGCAAATAAAATAAATAAAATATTAAAAAAAAAATAAAGATTTATTCATTTGAGAGAGAGAGAGCGCGCGCGTGTGCGCGCACATAAGGCAGGGGGAGGGGCAGTTGGATGCGGAGAAGTAGGCTTCCCGCTAGGCAGGGAGCCCCACATGGGGCTCAACCCCAGGACCCCAGATCATTACTTGAGCCAAAGTCAGTCAACTGACTGAGCCACACCGGCACCCAGCTGGGAGGTATATATATATATATATATATATATATATATATATATATATATATTTAAGATTATTTATTTATTTATTTGACAGAGAGGGATGACAAGCAGGCAGAGAGGCAGGCAGAGAGAGAGGAGGAAGCAGGCTCCCTGCTGAGCAGAGAGCCCGATGCGGGACTCGATCCGAGGACCCCGAGATCATGACCTGAGCCAAAGCAGTGGCTTAACCCACTGAGCCACCCAGGTGCCCCAGGGAGGTATATTTTGAACAAAAGTTCATTGGAGGAAAAAGTGAGTTTGAAGTGGTGGCGGCCTTTCATTGGCTGCAGGTGAGGGCAGCTTGCTGTTACTGGTCTGAGAGGAAATCTTCCTTCTTGCTGGAGGAGGCAAGCCAGGAGGAGTGGGAGTACAGGTGTGAAAGCCTTCCCTTCCTATTTTCCCAGCTCCAATTTTGAGTTAAATTTCCTTAATACATTTTCACTCTTCCAACAACCTATGAGAGGTAGAGAACCCATATATGGAAGCCCAGTAAATTTCAGAAGGTATAATTAAGATAATTGGATCCCTCAAGTCAGAGAAGCCTATAAAGAATTTAATGGCTTGAACTGAGTAGGTTTGCAGCCCATTTAAATTGTTGGACCCCTAGTCCATTAGGAAACTGGAAAAACAATTCATTTAACATAAATGTGAGCATATACAATAATCCCGCAGTGATTTAATTATATACTGACATGGAATGATATGATTGCTTTCAATGAAGAATTAATTCAGAGTTCTCTCTGGCATTGAGACTTTGCCCCGAAACACTTTGAACTTTTGGAAATACGTATTTTATTTGCACTTGAAGTTTTAGTTGAAATCCTATTTCTTTTATCACACAAAACACTTCTTGGGGGCAGGCTGATTTTTTTCAATGGAACTGATTATTTTTGTTACAAAACAATATGTTTAAGCATGTGTAAAAGTATAAAAATGGTTTCACTAATGTAACTGAAGAGTACCACATTGTACATTGTCTTCCAGAGTTGCAAACCAAAAACAAAAAAACCTAACCTTATATATTTTGGAGAAAAGTGCATTCTGCACTAATTCTTAAGAATGGAATAGGTTTTAAATTGTTCCTAGTTATATAAAAGAATGCTCTTTTTTAAAAGAGTTTAGTTAATTTGAGAGAGCATACGCTGGGGGAGAAAAGGAGGGAGAAGCAGATTCCCTGCTGAGCATGTCCTGAGCTGAAAGCAGAGGCTTAACCAACTCAGCCATCCGGATGCCGCTCAAAGAATATTCCTAACTATTTTTAAAAATCCAATCATAGGGGTGCCTGGGTGGCTCGGTTGTTGGGCGTCCGTCTTTAGCTCTGGTCATGGTCCCAGGGTCTTGAACTCAAGCCCCATATCAGGCTCTCTGATCAGCGGGAGGCCTGCTTCATCCTCTCCCACTGCCCCTACTTGTGTTCCCTCTCTTGCTATGTCTCTCTCTGTTACATAAATAAAATATCTTAGAAATATATACTGGGGCGCCTGGGTGGCTCAGTGGGTTAAGTCTCTGCCTTTGGATCAGGTCATGATCTCAGGGTCCTGGAATGGAGCGCCAATCAGGCTCTCTGCTTAGCAGGGAGCCTGCTTCCCTCCCTCTCTCTGCCTGCCTCTCTACTGGTGATCTGTCAAATAAATAAATAAAATCTTAAAAAATATATATATATATATATGCACAAATGGCCAATAAATGTATGAAGAGATGCTTCAAATAATTAGTTATAGGGAAATACAAATCAAAAGCACAGTGAGACACTGCATCATACTTTCTATAATGGCTACTATTCAAAAAGAAAAGGAAAACAAAAAGTGGAGAAATTGGAACCAGGATGCATTGCTGATGGGACTATAAATGGTGCAGCTGCTGTGGAAAGTTTGGTGTTCCTCAAAATGTTAAAAAGAATTACCATTTGACCCATTCCCCTCTAAGGCATATACCCAAAAGAATTTTAAAAAAAAAAAAGACATCAGATACATGTACACTGATATTCAGAGCAGCATTATTCACAATAGTGAAAAAGTTAAAACATACCAAGTGTCCACCAACTGATAAATGGATAACAAAATGTGGTATACATGTACAGTGAAATATGATTCAGCCAAGAAAAGGAATGACTTTTTGACACATGCAACAATACTGATGAACCTTAACAATGTTAATGAATAAGACAGCCACAATGGGACAAATATTTTATGATTCCACTTACGTGAGGTACCTAGAATAGGCAAAATTCTAGTAACAGAAATTAGAATTGAGGTTATCAGTGGATGGGGGAGAGGCAATAGGGAGTTATTGTTTATTGAGTACTGAGCTTCTGTTTGAGATAATGAAAATCAACAGCGGTGATGGCTGCATAACCCCACTGAACTGCAAACTCGAAAATGACTAAAATGGTAAATTATATGTGTATTTTACTATAACAAAAAAGATACATAAGAGGATTCATACTTTTTCAAAATTCTTTTGGGCACAATGGGGGAGGGAAGGGAGTTAGAGCTCCGTCAAGCAAGGGGAGAATGAGCTCCACATCAGCAACTTTAAGGGTAAGGTAGGGAAAGAAATTTAATTGATACAGCCACCTCACCTGGTCAGCTTTCTTTCTTTTCTTTCTTTTTTTTTTTTTAAGATTTTATTTATTTATTTGACAGAGAGAGATCACAAGTAGACAGAGAGGCAGGGAGAGAGAGAGGAGGAAGCAGGCTCCCTGCTGAGCAGAGAGCCTGATGCGGGACTCAATTCCAGGACCCTGGGATCATGACCTGAGCCGAAGGCAGCGGCTTAACCCACTGAGCCACCCAAGCGCCCCCTGGTCAGCTTTCTTAAATCATATCTAGGCAGGCATCCAAAATAACTCCCGCAACAGAATGGACCAATAAAACTTGTCCCCCTATATTATCTCCATTTGCTTTTTTTTTTTTTTTTTAAGATTTTATTTATTTATTTGACAGACAGAGATCACAAGTAGGCAGAGAGGCAGGCAGAGAGAGAGAGAGGAGAAAGCAGGCTCCCTACAGAGCAGAGAGCCCGATGCGGGGCTCGATCCCAGGAACTGGCATCATGACCTGAGCCGAAGGCAGAGGCTTTAACCCACTGAGCCGCCCAGGCGCCCCTCCATTTGCTTTTGAATTAAAACATCTTCCAGGATGCCTGGGTGGCTCAGGTCATGATTTCAGGGGCTTGGGATCAAGTTCCACATCCGGCTCCTCGCTCAGCAGGGAGCCTGCTTCTCTCTCCGCCTCTGCCTGCTTGTGCGCTTGCTCTCTCTCTAATAAATAAATAAAATAAAAAATCTTCCACTTCATTGAGCGCTTCTCAAGTTTTGATTTTAAACAAACACCTTATAGGCTTTTGCAGGGTTTATGATTCTCATCTTCAATATTTCAACGCCCACAACACTTAGCGTTTCTCTATCATATCTCCAAATGGGACTGCCCATGTAAATGGCGTCTGTGGTGCAAGTTGGCGTGAACTCTGTTCAAGAGTTACATTAACACCAAAACGCCTTCACCCTCGTTGTGGCCTCGGGCCTAGAACAGAGCGCTGCTCTCTCTCGGAAAGGGGGAAGTCCCAACAACACCCAACTCCTTAATGAGGTTCCTCACCTTCAGAAAATGAGCACGCCTATTATTCTCTTGGCCGCTCCAAAGGATTCTGGGAGTTAGGGGAGGGACTAAAGGACAAAAATGAAATACGTAAAGTGCACAGCGATAGGTGAAGGATTATCAACCAGTTGCTGAGCGAATTCTCATATCTTCCTACCACCTACATCACTTCTCCTATCCCGTAGGCCCGCGCTCCTTCCTCACCTTCTACGCCCGCCCCTTTCCTGCCCCACTAGCCAATCATCGGACTGCTGTTTGCCAGTCAGGGCCAATCTTGAACAGGTTTACTTTGAGCGGGAAAGACTCTGAAGCTGCGGAAGAACGAAGTCAGCTAACAGCCCCCTCTTGGCTTTCTCTCTGGGTGGGTGGGTGGGTGGGGGGTAACAGGCCCTGGAGGCGGTTGCCCATTGGGTGGGCAGCGGGCCAATGAGGAGGTGCGATGCGGGGGGCGGGCCTCACAGGAGGGAGTAGGGTGGGGCGGGGCAGGCCGGTGCGGGGTCGCGTGCCGGGTCGCAAGCCGGGGGGGTAGGCAATGTAACGGCCTCTCCCCCCACCCCTCCCTCCCCGCTCCGGCCCCCCCCCACCCACAGACCGGCTCCAGGCAGCGCCCGGGGCGGCGGCGGCGGCAGCAGCGGCGGGGTGCGGGCTGAGGGAGCCGGGCCTCGACGCCCCCCCTCACCCCCGTACCCCAGGAGCTGTACCTAGTCCAGGAGGAGCTGGGGGGCCCCATGGAGGTGAGAGGTGGAGACACCTGCCCGCCCCCTCAACCCCCCAGGCCCGAGGGAGGGACTTGAGGTAACCGGTGGGGGTGGTCAGCGTCCGGGAGGCGGCCAGGCTTGGAGGATGGCGACGGTGAGGAGCCACAGAAGAGCGGGCGCGTCCCCTGACGCGGTTCTCTGAGGAGGCCGCGGCCGGGCTGGAGAGGGCCGGTCGCCGGGGAGAGCCCCCGACGGGGCACCCGGGCCGCGGGGCGGGGACGGGCGGGGGGGGGGTGCGCGGCGACCGGCGGCCCCGGCCTGGGGGGCGCAGCGCGGGCTGACTGGACGGACGGGACGGACTGCAGTGGCCGCAACGCCAGAGCAGCCGCTGCCGCATCCACGTCGGGTGGCCGCGGCGCTGAGGCCGGTCAGAGTGGCCGCCGGCGCGGGTCTGTCAGGGCCGTCGAGGGCCGCCTCCTGGAGTCGGCCCGCTGCTGGCCGGGAGGCAGACAGGGAATCCTGGGGGACCGAAGCGCGGGCCCCGGGATCGGTGGCGTCGGAGTGGATTCCGAGTTGAGCGGGGCAAACAGTGGCGGTGTAACAGCCGTCCGTCCGTTCCAGCCCCGGCTTTGCGCTGCGTGACGCCTCTCCCGCTTCCTACCCCTGTCTTGTGCAGCCCAAGGTAGCGTTCCGTGGAGGTGCGAATCGCTGCTGGAACCTCGGTGCCGACCCCAGCAGTAGACTAACGGACGTGTTCAACAGCGTGATGCTGACTGGCTCCACTTCCTTCTATGATTGCTACAAATCGCAGGTCCATCCTTTGTTAAGAGGATTTTTTTTTTCGAAATCAAAGTCGTTTACCCGAGCCCATTCACTTAGGTTTTACATTGCTCCAAGTGTAGGGACCAGAAAGCCAGTAACATTTTCTTTCTTTCTTCCCTTTCTTTTTTTCGGCCAGTAACATAGAGTCTGCACAATACATATTTTGCTTTGAAAACAAGTTAAGGAAGATTTTTCATTGATTCTTGTTATCATTTTGTCCTCAGTGTAACGTGAGGCCAGAAATATAAGAAAATCCCTATTAGTAAGACCGTAAAATAGTTTTTCCTTCAAGCATTTATTACAAGTCAGTACAAACATAATTTTGATCATCTGAAGGCGAAATTTTCCTGCACTCATTCATTTTCTGGCTTTAGCAGTGTCTTAGATTACATGGTGCCTTTCACCTCACCTAAAACACTCAGTTTTATTAATCATACTAAATTAGGCTTAGGGCAGTGTAAATCATTTGAAATTATTTAACCAGGACATCGGTACTGATATTGTTATACTTTGAATTATAACAATATCCCAAAATAAATAATTTTCTTTAATCCACATTACAACTTTGTATAGTATTACATCCACTGTACAGACTGGGAAACTGAGGCTGAGAGAGCTCCTTTCGTGTTCCCAAGTGGAACACAGGTCTTTTCACTGCTAAGACCAGCATTCCACTATTCTCTATAACGTTTATACAGCTCCTAAAATTTACTTAGACTTAATTTCAATCAGTTAAGTATAGCAGGATATAAGTGATACATTTTGCAGTTATTTAGTCTGATTAATATGGCAACCCCAAGCATTTGCATATTTAATTCCCATAAATGTTTTAACTAAAAAGGATCTAGATATTTAAAGTATAATTATGGTCAAATCCACCATGTTACTTTAGCTGTTTCTTTTATCCTAGAATACCTAACTGAAATCAATCTTATAAAGGAGTTAATTTTTTTTTTTTTAAGATTTTATTTATTTATTTGACAGAGAGAGAAATCACAAGTAGGCAGAGAGTCAGGCAGAGAGAGAGAGAGAAGCAGGCTCCCGCTGAGCAAAGAGCCCGATGCGGGGCTCGATCCCAGGACACCGAGATCATGACCTGAGCCGAAGGCAGCGGCTTAATCCACTGAGCCACCCAGGCGCCCCAGGAGTTAATTTTTCTAATCCTCAAATCTTATTTAATATGTAAAACAAACTTGAAAGAATGGTTTCAAATACTGTATATCTTGTTTGAATTTGCATAATCTGAAAAATACTACTTTTAAATCCCTGTCTCAGAAAGATGAACAATTATTTCTATCACTTTGGATATTTCATACCCAAAAGAGAGTTTAGGTGGGCCTATGATAAAGACTTGAGAACTGGGATACCTTGGGTGGCTCAGTCTGTTAAGCGGGTGCCTTCTGCTCAGGTCATGATCCCAGCATGCTGGGATGGAGTCCTGCATCACACTCCTTGCTCAGTGAGGAGTCTGCTTCTCTCTCTGCCTCCTCTGCCTGCCACTTCCCTGCTTGTGCTCTCTCTGACAGAAAAATATAATCTTTAAAAAAGATTCAGAACTAAAGGAATAAAATTCTGAAAGTTTCTAAAGATAAAAGCCTTTGTAAAAGTTATTGCTAACTAAGAAATTCTGTAAAAGTAATTTTTTAGTGACACACTTAGTAAAATTACTTTGGTACCTCGGTTTCCACAACTTCAGAAGAGGCAGCATGATATATATAAACATTATAATGTGTAGTTTTCAAATAGCAGTCATAACCAGAATTTAAACAAATGGTTGTCAAATATTTGAGATTCTTAAAAGTTGAGTGATTGGAAGAGATTTTCATATTTTTTTGCTATAGTATAAACTCTTATATATTTAAAGAGTTGAATTTCAATAATGTCTATAATGAACAAAAATTTAAGAATACTTTGATTTAAGTATGTCTTCTCTCTTTATATAAATTTTGATTAAGAGTATAAAAACAGTTAGAAAATATTTTCAGTCAGGATTATATTTTATCAATTTATAAGAAAATACCATTTCTACTGTGTCTGGATATTTATAGTTATTACATCTCAGGTTTCATTTGGAGAGTTAAAATTTGTGAAACTAAGGGAGACAAACCATAAGAGACTCTTAATCTCAGGAAACAAACTGAGGGTTGCTAGAGGGGAGGGGAATGGGAAGGATGGGGTGACTGGGTGATGGACATTGGGACGATATATGCTATAGTGAGTGCTCTCCATTATGTAAGACTAAGGAATCACAGACCTATACCCTTGAAACAAATAATACATTATATGTTAATTTTATTTTTAAATATTTTATGTATTTTAATATATGTTAATTTTAAAAATTTTGTGAATTTATACTTTCAGTCTTCCTTAAAGAAACATTTTCTAGAATAAAATACATTATTTGTTAAATTCATTCTACTATATTAAGTATCTAAAATTATTTTCCTGGAACATCAATCCCTTTTGGAAAGAGGCAGCATTTTATTTTTTTAAAGATTCCATTTATTTATTTGACAGAGAGAGAGAGAGCACAAGCAGGCAGAGCACCAGACAAAAGGAGGGGGAGAAGAATGCTGCCTGTTGAGCAAGGAGCCTGATGTGGGGCTCAATCCCAGGACCCTGGGATCATAACCTGAGCTGAAGGCAGATGGCTAAACCAACTGAGCCACCCAGTTGCCCCTTGAGGCAGTACTTTAAATCAATAAAATCTTAAAATTCAAATTTTTTTTACCTTATTTACTCAAAGTTCATTCTAGAAGTATCCACAAAAAGAGAAAAATGAGTTTTTTCTTCTAATTGTAGTAATAGCTATTAAATTTCTAAAGAGATCATAAAATTTTATGTGTCATGTCATTTTTATAATATCTCTTGGAAATAGAAAGTAGGCTGAAAATTGAAGATACTATTTAAAAGGTCCTACAGTAGGAGTAAGGCCTTGAGTTTGGGTGTAGTTTTACCATCTATCAGCTCAGTAATCTGTAGCCTCAGTTTCCCTCTTTTTAAAGTAGAGTACTTAAGTCACAAGGTTGAATGAATATAATGTTATATGAAATTTCTTCAAAAAGTCTATGAAATATTCTATATAAATATGAAAAAACATTCACTTTTTTCACAGATTGGGGGCATTAAGATCAAATTTTGTAAATGATTACTTGAAAATAACACTGCTGGTGTCCACACAATTCTCATCTGTTCAGAAAAGTTAAGGGTGGTAATTGTAGGTGTTTCATACCAGGAATAAGCAACAAGTACAGATCAGATCTGCCCAGTGCCTCATTGTATAAACAAAATCTTATTGGAACATAGCTATGCCCTTTACATATTTTCTTTTGTTTGCTCTGGTGCTAGAAAAGCAGAGCTAAGGAGTTTCAACAGAGACCTTAACAGCTAGAAAAACCTAAAATATTTATTATTTGTCCCTTACAGAAAAAAGTCGCCAACCCCTAATAGAAAACAAACTTAAGGGGCGCCTGGGTGGCTCAGTGGGTTAAGCCGCTGCCTTCAGCTCAGGTCATGATCTCAGGGTCCTGGGATCGAGTCCCGCATCGGGCTCTCTGCTCAGCAGGGAGCCTGCTTCCTCCTCTCTCTCTCTGCCTGCCTCTCTGCCTACTTGTAACCTCACTCTGTCAAATAAATAAAAAAAAATCTTTAAAAAAAAAAAAGAAAACAAACTTAACTGGTAAATCTAGATTTTAAGTCTTCCAGCACTTACACATGGGCTGTTACCTCTAATTTCTTATTATTTCACTAATATTTTATAATAAATGTAATTTTGATGTGTCTGATATGCAAATATGTCTTTAAAATTTCAGAGTGAAGACAGTGTTGACCTAAGGCAGACCTATACTCCACTTTCTTCATCAACAGAATATTCAAATTCTGTAGATTCTTCACTTTTCTATGCACCATGGTCTACTTATGGAGATGATATTAAACAGCCTTCTAATTCTCAGATCAATGTAAAGAACAGGTAAATTAATAAATCAGATTTTTCAGGCTAAATGAAGTTCTTTTTAAGTTTGATTACATGGGAACCCAGTTGTATTAGCTCTTTTTTCCCTATATCAGGATTTTAATGTCACGGCATTATAATTCTGTGTTTATTAAACTTTTAGAAATCCTGGGGTGCCTGGGTGGCTCAGTGGGTTAAAGCCTCTGCCTTCGGCTCAGGTCATGATCCCAGGGTCCTGGGATCGAGCCCCGCATCGGGCTCTCTGCTTAGCAGGGAGCCTGCTTCCTCTTCCCTCTCTCTCTGCCTGCCTCTCTGCCTACTTGTGATCTCTATCTGTCAAATAAAATAAATAAAATCTTTAAAAAAAAAACTTCTAGTGGGGCGCCTGGGTGGCTCAGTGGGTTAAGCCGCTGCCTTCGGCTCAGGTCATGATCTCAGGGTCCTGGGATCGAGTCCCGCATCGGGCTCTCTGCTCAGCAGGGAGTCTGCTTCCCTCTCTCTCTCTGCCTGCCTCTCCATCTACTTGTGATTTCTCTCTGTCAAATAAATAAACAAAATCTTTAAAAAAAAAAAAAAAACTTCTAGAAATCCTGAACTGAGCAGATTTTATGTATAATTTTTAGCTCATTACTTTTTTTATTCATTAGAGGCAATCCTTAGTGCGTACATATTAAATTCCTCTTTCTAAGGATAACTTATATAAATGAGTTATAATTTTTTATCTACTTTTTTCATCCAGTTCTAAATTTTTAGTAATTATTTCCTTCACAAATATACAACAAACAGGATTTTATCAAATATAAGATACTTTTAGTTATTTTTCAATTCCATTAATAATAAAGGCCTACTCTATGCCAGATCTCTCGTACTGGGAATACTAGAATTAACATGGCAAATATTATTCCTACCTTTAGAGATCTTACAATGAGGATAATGATGACTATGATGACAGTGACTTCCTGGGCACAAGTATAGTGAAGTTTAAAAAAGTGTAGGATATTTTGGGAGCCTGTTGCAAAAGAGGGAGTGCCATCTACTGTTACTTTAATTATGTATAAGACAGCAGTTGATAGAAATTTATACATCTTTTTTTTTTTAAAGATTTTATTTATTCATTTGTCATAGAGAGAAAAGCAAGAGCGAGCACAGGCAGACAGAGTGGCAGGAAGAGGCAGAGGGAGAAGCAGACTCCCTGCCAAGCAAGGAGCCCAGTGTGGGACTGCATCCCAGGACGCTGGGATCATGACCTGAGCCAAAGGCAGCTGCTTAACCAGCTGAGCCACCCAGACATCCCAAAGTTCATACATCTTTAGTTTAATTGGAAAATAATTATTTTAAAAATCTTACATGTTTATTCTTTTTTTTTTTTTTTATAGTAAATTTTATGCCCGCCATAGGGCTTGAACTCAGGACCCTGAGATCAAGAGCCACATGCTTCACTGACTGAGCCAGCCAGGCTCCCCAATTTTTAATATTCTTTAATTAATAAAATTTTAAGTGGCTCAATCAGTAGAGCATGTGACTCTTGATCTCAGGGTTGTGAATTCAGGCCTCATGTTGGATGTAGAAATTACTTTTTTTTAAAGATTTATTTATTTATTTTAGAGAGAGAGCATAAGTGGGAGGGGCAGAGGGAGAGGGAGAGAATCTTTTTTTTTTTTTTTAAAGATTTTATTTATTTATTTGACAGACAGAGATCACAAGTAGGCAGAGAGGCAGGCAGAGAGAGAGAGAGAGGGAAGCAGGCTTCCTGCGGAGCAGGGAGCCCGATGCGGGGCTCGATCCCAGGACCCTGAGATCATGACCCGAGCCGAAGGCAGCAGCCCAAACCACTGAGCCACCCAGGCGCCCCGAGGGAGAGAATCTTAAACAGGCTCTGTGCTCTAAGCCCCATCATGGGGCTTGATCTCACCACCTGAGGTAAAACCAAGAGTTGGTCTCCTAACCCACTGCATCACCCAGGTACCCCTAGAGATTACTTTAAAATTCTTTTTTAAATGTTAAAAATTTTAAAGTTTTAGAAAGTTCTATAAAATAGTGATTTTATTAGAAAGACATATATAATTCTATAAAAATATTTTTAAGTTGCTCTATGTTCATTGAAAAAATTCAGACTTTACAGAAATACACGAAAGAAGGCAGTTGTTCACCTTAATCTTTAACACTTCCCAATAATAACTATTAATAGTTTAGTATATATTACATTGAATTTTTTAGATAGATACTAATATATTAATATACAAAAAACTTCACATTGAATCTTTTTGAAATAATACAACATAGTGGAGAAAGCATTAGACTTGTAGGCATACCACTTGTTCAGCAAGTATACAGTTTGGCAAATCAAATACACTTGCAAAATACAAGGTTTTTTTTTAAGATTTTATTTATTTGACAGCGAGAGAGATCACAAGTAGGCAGAGAGGCAGACAGAGAAAGGGGGGGAAGCAGGCTCCCTGCTGAGCAGAGAGAGCCTGATGCGGGACTCGATCCCAGGAACCTGGGATCATGACCTGAGCTGAAGGCAGCGGCTTAACCAACTGAGCCACCCAGGTGCCACAAAATACAAGTTTCTTAAAATCTCAAATCCTCATTCTTCAGTAGCTTAATGATTACTAATTCTTGCCCATCCTGTGTTATGAAGATCAGTGAAATGTTTGAGTGTTATCCAAATATTTTTATTTGGTATTTTTATTTCTTAAATACCTAACATTATGAAGTGTTAGAAATAAAATGTGAGAAAACAAGAAGTTACAACCTAAAGCAACATACTACTTCTAGGAACAAATTTAAATACATAGGAGGTAAAAAGGACTAATTTTGATCTCCTTGTGGTTTTTACATTTTGTATTATTTAGTGTTAGTCACAAGGTACAATTTCAGGTACATAGAGTTCCAGTTACTTTAGTAAGGATTTGGGATAGCCCACAAATCTGTTACATTTAAGAGACAACTGCAATAGGTGTGGTATCTAGGATGACCATATCACATTTCACTTTTTTTTTTTTAAGATTTTATTTACTTATTTGACAGAGAGAGAGATCACAAGTAGGCAGAGAGGCAGACAGAGAGAGAGGAGGAAGCAGGCTCCCCGCTGAGCAGAGAGCCCGACGCGGGACTCGATCCCAGGACCCTGAGATCATGACCTGAGCCGAAGGCAGCGGCTTAACCCACTGAGCCATCCAGGCGCCCCCACATTTCACTTTTTAAATCCAACATTTGGTCTAAAGAGTCACAAAAATAGAGCAGCAGATTTGTTTGGTTTTCAAATCACAAATGAAGAAACTGAGCAAGTGTTGATGGAATAATGTATAATGGGACCAGATATGCTTTTAGAAGGAGCCATGGAGCCAAGCCTGTCTAAAACATCATAGGTCAGAGATTTAGTTCTTGGAACCTAAAATGAATAGCATGTGTTTTGGAGAAATAGGAGTTAAGCATACATCGTGAATTAGACGTAGGATTTGAAATGAAGGAGAAACACTTATGTAGCATAGGCACTATGCTGAAGTGGAAAATATTCTTGAGTTCCCATTCTCTCTTTATTTGAAATGATGGTATAAATCCAATCCAAATATTTTATAGGAAAATAATGATATAATAAGTCTGGAAATAGAAATCAATATATTGTATTTCAGTATGAGGAAAAGAATTTACATGTGATATTCATTTATTTTTAGGATTCAAACAGAAAGAAATGACTATGGCAGTGAAACAGACTTATATGGACTTGTGTCTAATATTTTGGAAGAACAAGATAAGTCACAGCCATATTTTGCTGAGGGGTTAGTATATTCTATAAGCCCTATGGTATATAGTAAGCTTTTAAATTCACATATACTAGATTACTGTATTTATTATTAGCTTTTATTCTTATTTAATAAAGGATCATCTGATGATAGACATCTTAATTCACAGATTTGTATCTAGCAGCCTTGATTTTTCTGAGGTATTTGCCATACAATTGGAAGTTTCATACTAAAGTTTAATTTGATCTTAAGAACTTTCATTTGGAAAATTATTCTTGCATAATTCAGAGCTTTTTCCCTCAAGTTTATGAGCTAAATTTTGGCTTAAAGAATATAAATTCCAAAGAGCTTTTATAGATATATCCTAAAGAATGAAACTATCATTAGTGCTGTGTAGAAATATGTATGGACTTTATTCATATGGTAAAAAATTTTTAAATACATTGTTTTTTGGGGTGTGGAAGCCATATTACCCAAATACCCTATTTCATAGGTAGGGAAATGTGCAGCACACATGTAACCAATTAAAATATTTTATTTATTTTTTTTTTAAGATTTTATTTATTTATTTGACAGACAGAGATCACAAGTAGGCAGAGAGGCAGGCAGAGAGAGAGGAGGAACCAGGCTCCCTGCTGAGCAGAGAGCCCGATGCGGGGCTCGATCCCAGGACCCTGGGATCATGACCTGAGCCGAAGGCAGAGGCTTTAACCCACTGAGCCACCCAGGCGCCCCTAAAATATTTTAATTTCAGTAATACTTTCAGCAAAGTACATCTTTTTCATTTAAAAAGTTGCCGTCAACTTTTTTGTATTGTATAATAACTTAAAGGAGAAACTTACTTTGTTTTCTGCTTACTATAGATAAATAATTCATGTAAGATCATGCAGTCACCAGCCTCAGGCCTTAGTTAATGCCTCTTGGGAAAGTATAATGTAGACATATTAAGATTAAAATGCATATTTATGTAGCATGTGACATTTCAAGTGATAGAAAATTATTTGGATGTTACAGTAGTTTATAAGGCAAAATTAGAAAGCATTAGATAGATAGTGGGGCAGTGAGGTAATATGTTTTGAAAACCTGTCCTACCTTTTCCACTAAGGCAATAAAGTCATTTAAAACCTAAGTTGTAATTAAATATATTTACTTGTTCTAGGACCTGCTCCTCCAATTTAAAGTCAGTTTGGCCAATGAACACAAGCAGATTTGCAGATCACCATGACCTCTTAACAGAAACCAAAAGGCCAATAGATACAGCCATCTCTCAGCAAGCTTTTTATAGTGGTGAATCTGTGTCAGCAGTGGAAAAGCAATACCTGCATAATAGTAATCTAACACCACAACAAAAAATAGATGAACTTTATCATGGATTTACTGGTTTAGACCTTGAAGAACAATGGATGTACCCCTCACGAAGTGATCATTCTAACTGTTACAATATCCAGACAAATGATACAGCTAAGACAACATTCCAAGATTATCCATTTGTCAAAAACTGTTTTACATCACAAACTGGTCTGTCTGACATCATGAAAGAAACAGGAGTTGATACTTACCCTTATGGAAGAGAGAAAATATGTGCTAAAGGTCTTGAAGCACCATTACAGCAGAAAAGGGCAGAGATGTTTCTTTCTCAATTTAACAGATACAATGAAAACACAGATTATTGCAGATACCCAGAATATGTTCATCCTAATAAGGCTAAGATTAATAAGTGTTCGAATTTTAGTGTCCAAGATAGTAAAAAATTAGCCAATGGCACACCTGAAACACCAACTGTAGAAGCAGACACCTACACAAAGTTATTTCAGGTTAAACCAGCAAATCAGAAAAAAATGGAGGAGACAATACCTGACCAGCAGAATTTCACATTTCCAAAAACCACACCACATCTGACAGAAAAGCAGTTTGCAAAGGAAGCAGCATTCACTGCTGATTTTGGCTTAAAATCAGAATTTGGACTAAAACCTCACACAGCTTGTCCAGCTAATAATGATTTTGCTAATGTCACAGAAAAACAACAGTTTACAAAACCTGACCCCCCAAATTCTGAGTATTTTAAATCTGTGAATTTATTACCAAACTCAGCAACATCTTCAGGAGGTATCAACTTAAACAGACCAACTTGGATGAATGTCCAACCAAAAAATAACACTCCTATTCCTTATCGGAATCAAGGTAACTTGATGAAATTAAATAGCCACTTAAGTGTAGCTTCAAAAGGTTCTAACCATTCTTCAGATTTCCCCCAACTGTCATCCACAAATTTAACCCCAAATAGCAGTTTATTTCAGAAGTATTGCCAAGAAAACCCTTCAGCATTTTCTAGTTTTGATTTCAGTTACAATGGTGCAGAAAGAATTCAATCTGTCAATCACATGGAAGGACTAACAAAGACTGGAGAAGAAAATCTCTTTGAATCAGTTACTGATAAAAAAATAAAGCAACCAAATGGATTTTGTGATAACTATTCAGCTCAGCAGTATGGGATCATTGAAAATGTAAACAAACATAATTTTCAAGCTAAGCCTCAGAGTGGACATTATGATCCTGAGGAAGGTCCAAAACATTTAGATGGCTTATCTCAAAATACATATCAAGATCTGTTGGAGTCACAGGGTCATTTTAATAGCCACAGACAGGGAAGTGGAGACAACAATATTAATAGCCGTGTGAATCGCACACAGGCATCATGCTTTTCTAATAATTATATGATGGGAGATTTAAGGCATAATCAGAGTTTTCAACCACTTAGTTCAAATGGGTTTCCCCTAAGATCCTCTCACCCATTTGGCCATTCAGTTGTTCCACTGTTGGATTCTTATGATTTGTTTTCTTATGATGACTTAAGCCATTTATACCCTTATTTTAATGATATGATGTATGGTGATAATTCCTTTTCTGGTTTCGTGCCAACTTTTGGATTTCAAAGACCAATTAAAACCCGTAGTGGACCAGCCAGTGAACTTCATATTCGACTAGAAGAGTGCTATGAACAATGGAGAGCATTAGAAAAGGAGAGAAAAAAGGTAACACAAAGCTATCCTTATAGGAGTAATTTAGGATGTTCCCTCTGCCTGTCTTCATTTTATTTGAGTAGTTTAAGAGTACTCACCTCATTTCTAAGCTGAATTCTTCTGTAATGTACCGTATTTATTAAGTCCATGACACTAAGGAATTAATTAGATGACTTAAACTTGAAACTTAAAAAAGTAGTTCTTATGTAAAGTTTATTTTGCCTTTGAAGTAGACTTTTTCCTTAATGGGTTAAAGATATATTTTGGGGGGTGCCTGCCTGGCTTAGGATTGTGTTTGAGTAGTAGAAACTACTTTTTTGTTTTTAAAGATTGTATTTATTTATTTGACACAGAGAGAGATCACAAGTAGGAAGACAGGCAGGCAGAGAGAGAGGGGGAAGCCGATTCCCTGCTGAGCAAAGACCCCCCCCTCCCTTGCAGTGTGGGCTTGATCCCAGGACCTCTGGATCGTGACCTGAGCCAAAGGCAGTCCTTTGACCAACTGAGCCACCCAGGCACCCTTAAGAAGTTCTTTTAATTAAGTATTAAACTGTCAGAGCCTTTGGGTATTTTATATGCATTAAATATGGCAGAAAAATATGGTGGTATTGTGGTTTGGATTTTTTGCCTTTTAAAACCAAAATGGGAGGCTGGGTGGCTCAGTTGGTTGTGTCTGCCATCGGTTCAGGCCATGATCTCAGATTCCTGGGATCATTGAACCCCCCCACCCCCAAAAATCAGGCTCCCTGCTCAGTGGGGAGTCTGCTTTTCCCTCTCCCTTCCTCCACCGGTGCTTGCTCGCTCTGTCTCAAATCTTTTTTTAAAAAAGAGAGAAAGAAATGGAAACAATTTTAAAGTTGTGATTTTCAATTTATTTCTTAGGCCTAGGAGAAATGTTACTCAGTTTTGAGTCATATGTAGAAAGTTCAGCATGTAAAAGTTATATAATTTTTTACAGACTGAATTGGCCCTGGCCAAGAATTACCCAGGAAAAAAAGTATCCAGTACTAACAACACTCCAATTCCAAGGCTAACCTCCAACCCATCTCGAGTTGATCGCTTAATTGTGGATGAACTTCGGGAACAAGCCAGAGTAAGCTGTAAAAACACCCAATAATGGATTTTTTTAATTGTTCGATAAAATTTTAAAACCAGGAGTTTTGAAGGAGTTTTAAATTCACATTTATGCATAACTCTTTAAATATATACGTTTGCAAGTTTGATCCTAGAACTATGATTAATATTTAGGGAAAGGGAAATTGCACCCCCTTAATTATTTTTAAAGTAGGTTTAGTAACTTAAATGGTTCCTCTTTAAGAAACCCAATTAACATAGAGTTAATGCTCAAGAAAAGAATTCTAAAGTAAAAATAATTTTGAATATTATCTATATGGAAAGTCCCATTTCTTAGACACAAACATTTTTTCTAGCTTGATGAGTAAGCTGGTAAATAACAGGTAATTACTGTCTTTCATTTTCTTAACCCTGTACTCTTGAGTTATTTGACAAACACTAAGTATATCCAACAATGGATTAAATATTGAAAAACTGAAAAATACTGAAGGATATGGGTATGCATAATTTTATATAATAATCTTGTTTTGGAAAATTTATGTATCGTTTCAAATATAAAGAATCCTGATGTTAGATCATTTTATGATTTAACAAATGATTATTCCTGTTATTTCCTTTGTAATTTCAGAATTTTCTAGAATTTAATAAAGCAGGCTGTTCTCTTATTTGCAAAAAACAATGTTAGATCTTAAATTTGCACTTACTGTCAGTAATGTGGAAATGTTTGAATGTTCAGTTTTTTTAACTGTTGCTTATTCCCAGATTACTCAAATAAGTAGGTACAAAAGATTGACTTTACAGCTTTGTTTTCCCCAGCAGGGAAAATAGGACACCATAGGCAGTTATTTATTAGATGAATATTATTGTCCTCATCTCTATTCTGCTTCACTGAAGATTTGTTCTTACTTAAAAAACAGGGAAGTATGATTATATGCCTTATCAAAATTTAAAATGTTTCCCTCAGGTTGTGACTCTACTAGGCAAAATGGAACGTCTTCGAAGCTCTCCCCTTCATGCCAATATATCTACTGCTCTTGATCGACACTTGGAGTCCATTCACATTGTACAGTCACGGAGAAAGGATGAAATTGTTAATGCTTCAAATCGGCAAAGGCAAGGAGTTCCTAGATGCCAAGATGACAGAGGTATAAGTGTTAATACATATTCTTTTGATAAGGCAGTGAGATCATTTGAATGTTGTTAAAATCAGATTCTGAGGTTAAAAGGTTGGATTTCTAAAATTTACACTTAGGTGAAGAATAAATCAGTAAATGATGCCCATATAATTTACTCTGAAAGTACTTTGATCAGTTTTGTTAATTTTACCCATTTAATTAACTCTTGTCAAAGTCTCTTCTACCCAAAGCATAGTCATTGTCCTACAAGTAAGAAATAGAGTACCAATAATTTTAAATACTAAGCCAAATACTTCAGTCCAGTCAATAGCCATCCTTCTTTTGTAAAAATAATGTTTGAACATTTAATAGCACAACATTGGGCTTCTTAAGAGTTAAGGAATATATAAAATGTATCTAATATGAACTGACCCTTAATTTTTTTTACAGATGTTTTTGCCCTTGCTTCAGCGATTAAAGAGATGTGTGTGGCTACTCGGAAAGCACGCACTACCCTGTGGTGTGCACTGCAGATGACCTTGCCAAAAACAGCCAGTACAGCTGGCCAAACAGATGTGGAAAAGGCTTTACAAGATATAGTGAACTGTGAAGACAAAGTCCATGAAAACATCAATAGTAGCAATCCAATGAACCAGAGAGGTGAAGCAAACAAACATTAAGGAAATGCCAGCAGAAAGAAGAATAAAAAGCTGATAAGTAAATGTATCAAGACATGCTAAAAAATTTTAATGAACTTGTCAAACTTGAAAAATTCAATACATTAATTTTCTTTCAGATTTAAAGTTAATACCTTAATGAAGTCTAACTTCTATTTAAAAATCTTCTATTTGGAATGAATCAGATATAGTTTAAAGTGAACTCAAAGGGAAAGTTGACTACTCTAGGAGTTCCGAGTAGCCAAAACTAACAAGTTTAAGTAAATTAAATATTTCTTAACAGCTGAAATATTGCTTAAACCCATTCTGCAGTGCAGGTAAATGCAAATGTGAAATTGTTCTAGAAGATAAGTTTCATTTAGGTCTGCCTTAGTAAGTATAATTCCAAATAATGAATCTAAGTGACTGTAACCCAATTATGGCTACAGTCTAGTAACCAAGACAAGTTTTGATTGTGATATAAAAGTGTTTTCCTTACAAAACTGGATAATACCTAGGAAACAAAGGAAAACAAGGATGAACCCAATATTCATGTAAAAATTTAATATTCAAAATACTACCATATTTATAAATTTGAAATCTTAGTGCCTAAGTATATGGAGGGAAATGCATCTGATTCTCCTAAATTAGTGATAAAAGTGCCAGTGTAAAAACCATGCAAGTTACTGAATATAAAACCTGTTCAAATCATTTGTGTATATTCTTTAAAATTTAATTATACTATCAATTATTACATATTTCCAATTTTAAAGTATTTAAACTGAATCAAAAACAAAACATTTCCTTTATCTGGATCTTTTAGACTTGATGCACAGTGACTAAAATAATGACTATTGTTTTAATACCCTTAGTTTGCTGCATTTTATGAGGGTATCACGAAGTTCTAAAGTGTATTTTTTTAAGGTTAATCTTTAGTTTAGTTTGCAATTGGTTAGTGTATATTTTGTGTAGTTGTGTTCATTAGTTTGTTCTGTATTTTTTTTTAAGAGCTCTTGAAAGCTTGGCTTTTTCTGTTTCTCATCACTTAATATCTTTGTATGAAACCCGAGTAATTTATTCATTAATATGAAATGTTGGTATTATGTGACTCAGAAGATCTTGGGTTTTAACATTTCTAGCATGAGTTAAACTATAATATAATGTACTGATGAAATTTAATTGAACTATCCTTGACTAGAAACACTGATGTTTTAAATGTTGGTGTTTTTCCTAGTTTTAGAAATCTTGGTATTAAAGAGTGTAATCACACCACATAAATTTTCTTTAGATGATGTGCGGAAGAAACTGATTGAGAATGCAGGAGTAACTGTAGGGAGAAACATTTCGATCACTGATATGCTTTAGAACTACCCAAATGAATTACATTGAGGGTAGTCAAATAAAATAGATCACCCCACCACACTCACTGCATAGAAAGTGGTTAAGTTTGACATAAGACATGTTGGATGTTATGAAAACAAATATTGTACTGAATTTAGTCTCTCAGGAAGAAATTAATAAATTTGTTGAAAATATATGGTTTGGGTTTTTTTTACATTTTTGTATTAGTTTCTAACCTTAATTGTCACACAGGTCAGAAAACCAAATTTCATTTCACTGATAAGAACTGGCACTGAGTTTTAAATTTCATTAACATAGAAGTAAGAATGTTGGTAGGCTAACCAATGCCATTCAGATATCCTTGCATCGAACCTGACCTCCTTCAAAGTTGAAGGTTTGGTTTTTGTTTTTGTTTTAAGATTTTATTTATTTGAGGGGGAGAGCGAGAGAGAGCATAAGCAGAGAGGCAGAGGGAGAAAGCAGACTCCCCAAAGAGCAGGGAGCCAGGGACCTAGAGATCATGAACTAAGCCAAAAGCCAAAGGCAGATGGTTACCCGACTGAGCCACCCAGGCACCCCAAAGGTGAAATTTTTGCTCTGCCTTTATACTAATCCAGGCAAACGAAAGTTTTAACATGACAGTGGTTAGAAATAAAACACTAGTCCATTAACAAAAACCAAACACAAAAATTCTTTGAAATTCTGTTAATCACATCACCCTGTAAATAATTCATACATTAGTTGATTATTCCTTCTATGGCATACTCTCTTAACAGATGGTTTATATGTATTGGACTTCTGAATTACAACCTATGAGAACAAAAATAACACACATAATTTGAGGTGAAACTAATAAAACTGATGCTCTCATTTTTAATCCAAAAGAATTTGGTATACTTAATTTTTTTAATAGACAGTGATTTATATAAAGGTGGTTAAAAATTATATATCCTGAATTATACAGGCATCCTTACCACTTGAGTAATCTGCTACTATAACGTTTTGGAGGGTTGGAAATTAATGACTGAAATCCCTATTTTTTAAAAAAAGATTTTATTTATTTATTTGACAGAGATCACAAGTAGGCAGAGAGAGAGAGGGAAGCAGACTCCCTGCTGAGCAGAGAGCCCGATGTGGGGCTCAGGGCTCCATCCCAGAACCCTGAAGGCAGAGGCTTTACCCACTGAGCCACCCAGGTGCCCCTGAAATCCCTATTTTGGCCTAAAATGTCAATCATACTACAGAAGATAGAGTTTAAAATTTGCCCTTTGCAGTATTGAACATTTTAAACATAAAGGATTAGCAGCATCTGAATTAAGTGAATAACCTTACTCAAAGCCTCATAAACTGATCTTTTTTTCCCATTTAAACATTAGTTCCCGGGGCGCCTGGGTGGCTCAGTGGGTTGAGCTGCTGCCTTCAGCTCGGGTCATGATCCCAGGGTCCTGGGGTCGAGTCCCGCATCGGGCTCTCTGTTCGGCGGGGAGCCTGCTTCCCTCTCTATCTCTCTGCCTGCCTCTCTGTCTGCTTGTGATCTCTGTCTGTCAAATAAACAAATAAAATCTTAAAAAAAAAAAAAAAAAAAAAAACATTAGTTCCGGGGTGCATGGGTGGCTCAGTGGGTTAAGCCTCTGCCTTTGGCTTAGGGCACGATCTCAGGTTAAGACCCCTATCGGGCTTTCTGCTCAGCAGGGACTTCTTCCCCCTCTCTGCCTGCTTGTGATCTCTGTCTCTGTCAAAAAAAATAAAATAAATAAACATTAGTTCAAGTATACACCTAACTGTATAGAGTCCCAGAAGAACTGGCTACTGTTGGACTAAAACAAGTACCCTTCAGGGGTCCATAGGTATAACCTGGCTCTGCTTCAGAGACCAAAATCAAGGTGAAAATAAACCAAAAATCCAAAATAAGGGTTAATAAAATAGGCTCTCTCATATGCTATCTGTAGCCACAGCCTATTATTGCTACTGCCATAGAGGACTAAGACTCCAGAAGTACTTGCAAGGACTTCAAAGCCAATTTACCGACTTCCAATACTTGTCCCAATTACAAAGTAATCTTTTTGATCTCCCAATACCCAGCCTCACAGAACTGAGGCAGAGAATTTGATTCTAGGAAGACGTTTTACTTAATAGGTCATATTGGGCTAATAAAAATCTAAAGCAAAATTCAACACATTCTGAAGTGTTCGCACAATTCATTTCCATGGATAGCTGGAAGGAATCAAAATAAATCAGAAAACAGTGATTTAAATAGTTTATTTTTTTTAAAAGATGGTTACTTTTTTTAAAATGCAATGCCACGATTAGAGGAGTGTATAGAGGTGACACATCTTTTCCTTAACCAAGCTTTTTACCCTCTACACAAAGGTAAAAATTTGTTAACCTCTTAGTTAATGGTATAAAACAGGTTGGCAAACATTTTCCCTTAAGGGCCAGACAGTAAATACTTTAAGTTTTACAGGCCACAAGAGGGGTCTGTCACATATTCCTTCTTTTACAACCCTTTAAAAATACAAAACCTATTGCTGACTTGCACCATACAAAAACAAACGGAGCCAAATTTCCTTGGCTGCAGTAGTTTGCCAACCTCAGGTATAAAATACCTATTTTTTGTCTTGTCAGGGAGATTGCTCCCTTCAGGCTTCTTGACAGTCCGCTGCCAGAAGTAGAGAAAGGATTTATTTACAACTGAATGTGGCTTGTGACAAAAGTACAAATGGAGAGTTCCTGCTCACTTGTGACTCTCCCAGGTTTTTCCACTCACTCATTAAATAAATTTGTTGAGCACCCACAATGTACACTCTCAAACATCTTTGTATTAGCAGAGATTTCCAGTGTTTCTTCCTTAGACGCATGGTTCCTGCAGTTTCTTTCAGCCTGTAATTACACATCCTTATACTCATGTTTTACGGCAGATCAGGATTAAAATCTCTACTAACACCCAAGAGGGCTCATGATTATAAAAAATGAATCTAGCTAACAATGATATCCTTTCATCCAATACACATCCTTCAAAATCACAGCCTGGATGAGGAAAAATAGGTAACTATCTCTACATAAAAAGATACTTCTTTCCTCCTATCGGCTGAAACTTAAAATCTCAAATCTAAACATCTACCACATCATCTCTTCTGTTTTCAAAGTTTGTTGCCATGTTAACATAATATCTGGATCCAGGTAGGGCTCTTCATAAGCTTTCTATTTCATCCATAAAACAATACATTAAGAGGTAAGTACTATTCTCAAAGTACTTTACGCTCCCACATTTCATATCAGAAAAGGAGTGGTCATGATTCTGCTCCTTCAGGATGAAAACCGTAACAGTCAGCTTTCTGAATATTTCTGCTATTTATCCTAGGTGAGGGAAGACTTTTAAAGTGGCCAAAAGGAGCCAGGATTTCAGTCTTAAAATATAAAAGTTGCCCCCATTCCAGATCTTTGGTACAGACATCAACTACAATAATCTGATTACCCACACCACAGAGACATGGCACATTTTGTAATTAGAAGTGTTTGTGATTTTCCTTTTGACTGTGTAAACAAAAGGGAAATGCCTTGGGAAACCACTCTGCAATGTTCTCTCATTTCTCTTAATACACATGTGCACAATCGCTTCTCCCTTTGATCAAGTTCATGAGGAGAAAGAATAGAGTGGACCAAGGTTATCGCTTCCGCTCTCCTCTTTGTGTCCTTTTCTTTTCCTTCTCCTTGCGCTCCTGCTTGGCTAGTTTGTCCCTCTCCCTCTGCAGCTTGTCCTGTTCCTTCTTCCTTTGGGACTCATCCCGAAGTGAGTCTCGCTCCAGTTTTCGGGCATTGAGGACATCTTCCACATTGGTGTTTCGGAACAGAGCTACAGGTGAGTTAAGGGATTAGGGTACACGTCATAGTCTACTGTCTTTATTCTCTCTCCACATATGCCTAGTCTTTAAAAAAAAGTCCTTATGACAATTTATCTTTGGTCTCATGGGATACACTGAAACTATCATTACAAAGGTTTAAAACTAACCCTCAGAATAAAAATCTCAGACTTCTCTAAATTTGAATATTAAAATATTTTAAGAAAATGAAGTTTCATTCCAGAATAAGTACTTAGATCATGGCAGAATATTATTGGGAGTATCTAGGCTAGTTTTAGTGAATAGAGTATTAATGTAACTGGCAAAAATTTTATGTTCTTGGCACTATTAAAATGCTTGGAAAGAGTTAAATAAGTGTGTAACCTTACTAAACTTTATCAATTTGCTTTTTTTTCCTAGACCACTGAAGCTTAAGTAAAAAACATGTTCTAATAACCACAAACTCTGAATTTATAGAAGATATGAAATAAGTTTAACCAGTTAGAAAATAACTAGCCAAAAACTTTACCCTCCATTTCTTAGGACTTTAAAAACACAGCCTGGGAGGGCCTGGCTGGCTCAGTCAAAAGAGCATATGACTTGATCTTGGGGTCACGGGTTCTAGCCCCACAACAGGTGTAGAGATTACTAACAAAAACAACCTCCCACTCTTAAAACAACTCTTTTTGCTTTGGTGCTTTAAAATAAGTCCCCCTGGGCGCCTGGGTGGCTCAGTGGGTTAAGCCGCTGCCTTCGGCTCAGGTCATGATCTCAGGGTCCTGGGATCGAGTCCCGCATCGGGCTCTCTGCTCGGCAGGGAGCCTGCTTCTCTCTCTCTCTCTCTCTCTCTCTCTCTCTGCCTGCCTCTCTGCCTACCTGTGATCTCTATCTGTCAAATAAATAAAATATTTAAAAAAAAAGAAATCCTTCCTCCCTTCACAGTAGATGTTAACACTATTTCTTTGGGAAAAGTTCTCGTTAAATTGAATGTTAATGGTTATCCTTAAAATGCTGGCCCAAAACGAGATCCTGTTGGTAAAAGGATCCCCCCTCAAAGACAGCAAGATGAAAACTGTTCCTCAAGAGTGCTCAGTGGAGAAACACTTGGGGACGGACAAAGAGAAGGATACATTTATCAGAACCAATGTTCACTGTGGAGGCACATGAGTCATCCTTCTCATCTGCTTCGGTGAGCGTCGTTAAGGAAAGTCGGATGGAAAGCAAAGGCTAGCACATCCCAACCCAGCATCAGAAGACAGTCGGTGAAGTGATGAGCAGGGAAAGCATGCTGAAGAAAAACACCATCAGAGCGGCAGGGGTAAGCCCAGCCCGGTCATCTTCAGGAATCTCAAGACTGTTCAGAGCTACTGGGAGATCCTTATCTCCCGGAGGCTGAAAAGAAACTGCCTGGTCTGTGTGGGCTTCCACATTACCTGGCAATGCCAGGGGATGGCAAGAGGACTTCTAAAACAGTGTTTCTCAAAGTATGGGTCCTGGAACTCCCTGGGAACTTGTTAGAAAAGCACCTTCTTGGGCCCCACCCTCGACGTACTAAATCAGAAACTGGGGAGCGGGGCCCAGCCATCTGAGGTTTAACAAGTTCTCCAGAACCACCACTGCTTAAAATGTTCTTTTCTAGCCCAAGAAAGAACTACTGGAATCATAGCTCTGCTGACCCTGGCAAGAAAAAAAGTTAGGAGAAACCAGAAGACAAGCTGGCCCCAAAGAGCCTAGGAGCTAATTCCTACACTTGTGATAAGACAGCTAACATTTCTGGTATGAGGTCCCCTATATCAGGCTCCACACGCCCCATTCAATCAGGCCATAAGCTCAGCATCTCCTAAACAAGTTCAAACTCACAGGCAACCAAGCCTGTCCCGGTCAGTAGCAAGTGCCTTTTGCACAGGCCTCCAAATTCCAGACTTCTTCTGTGTTGGCTGGGGATTCAGTCTCACTTTCAATTATGTGGTCACTGGAATATTAAAAATTAAAAAATAAAAAATTCAAACAAAACTGCTCCAAATTTGGGAATCCTTCATCCAAAAATATCCATATTCTAGTCCCTGTTTTGCCACTAAAGCTATGTATGTCTCTGATCACACAGGCATCTCTAACCGTCATGATTTCCTTCTCAACTGGGAAAAGCATAGAAAGATGGATTATATGAAGGATACTGTACTGGACAGAAAGATATTAGACGAATATAAAGAATGACAGCTCTATCTTAAGCTTCTGAAAATACAAGTGGTCCATTATTAAGGCTTTTTTTTTTTTTTACACCACAGTTTTCAGGAACATACGGATTATGTGGTGAAAAATGTTAAGTCTATTATCAACTCTCCCAACGTCACTCCTCACACCCATGAAGGGCCACAGATCAGAGCCATTTTAGAGGGAAAAATTACACTACAGGGGGAGATTAGTAACTTCTCAAAGCTCACTGTAAACCAACAAACACGTCGCTCTCAAGCCTCAGGGAGTGGTCCCAAGATTCCGAAAAGGATATTCTTCCTCATCTGTCACATCAGCATACTGGGCCAGAAGGGCGGCTTTTCTCTGCTTCTCCTCTTCGGACACCATCCTGGGCTTCACCACAATCTGTGCCTGCTTCTCAATTAGGGTGGCAATGGCCTGTACTTCATCTGGGAGGGGGGAGGGAAGGGAGGGACAACAGGGTTGTATGTGAGAGAGAACAAGCTCACCGAACCACTAGTCCACCCAAATAGTGTGCAGGAAAGACAGCGGCATCTGCTGACTCTTCAGGGCCCTAGGCTTCAAAGGAGGTGCCTTGGGGGCCAATGAGAAAGGCAAGGAAAGGCCACGCAGGCTAGGCTTTAGGTCTTGTATCCATCTCCGATCAGAGCAGCCCTGCTTTTACCTGTTTTATAAATTGAAGTTCTGATGCTTTAAGGGACAAAAAAAAAAAAAAAATTTGACAAGCTCTACATTAGAATCATAGGAAATTCAGCTTCAAGCATGCAACTTTCTCCCCTCTTAACCCAGAAACCTAAGAACGAATCTAAAATCAACTTATGCTGGTCCTTTTCATAGTGATGATTATGCCAGGTGAAATTCATAAATTATTATTATTTTTTAGGATTTTATTTATTTGAGAGAGAGAGATAGCGAGAGAGGGAACATAAGCACGGGGAGTGGGAGAGGGATAAGGAGGTTCTCCACTGAGCAGGGAGCCCAATGCGGGGCTCCATCCCAAGACCCTGGGATCATGACTTGAGCCGAAGGCAGATGCTTAACCGACTCTGTCGATCTCTGTCAAATAAATAAAATCTTTAAAAAAATAAATAAAAATAAAAATCAACTACTAAGTTAACCATTCTCAAAGAAAGGAGGCAACAGTGCCCAGTAGTGGTTTTTATGCCTGGAGTGACATTAGAATCATCCGTGTGAGCTTTAAAACAAACAAACAAACGAATGCCTCGATGGCTCAGTCGGTTAAGCCTCTGCCTTTGGCTTGGATCATGATCCCAGGGTCCTGAAATCAGGCCCCACTCAGGCTCCCTGTTCAGCTGGGAGCCTGCTTCTCCCTCTGCCCCATCCTCTGCTCATGCTTTCTCCATCTCTCTCTAATATAAATAAATATCTTTAAAAAAACAAACAAACAATATGTGGGCCCCACCCCTCAAAGATGTTTCTATAACTGGTCCATGGTATGGCTCCAGCACTGATGTGTGTGGGTTTTTTTGTTATGTTTTGTTTTATGATTCTTTTTTTTTTTTATATTTTATTTATTTGACAGATAGAAATCACAAGTAGGCAGAGAGGCAGGCAGAGAGAGAGAAGGAAGCAGGCTCCCCGCGGAGCAGAGAGCCCGATGTGGGGCTCGATCCCAGGACCCTGGGATCATGACCTGAGCCGAAGGCAGAGGCTTTAACCCACTGAGCCACTCAGGCACCCCTGATGTGTTTTAAACTATATAAAGTGGTACTAATGGACAGCCAAGACTGAGAACCAATGTGTAGATAGTTTAGAATTGCTTTAAGTCTGGCTTTTACAATTTGAGTTTTCTGCAGTTAATCTGTCATTCTAATGGCTGTATTAACCCACTTCTCTTTCATTTTAAGGGGTGACACATTTAGCTGAATTAAGCAAAACATCAATCACAACTGTTATGAAAGTACAGAAAAGACAGGAGGAGGGAATATTTAGTTGGCCGCAAGCCCTGCCATGAAAATCTACAAGGAGTAGTGGAAAGAGGATGAAAAGAAGGAAAAGTGAAAGCCAGAATGAAGGGGACTGTGGTCCAATGAGGTGGGTAACTGGAGAAGGGAAAAAGGAAACCAACGTTCAGTTAAAAAGCTCATGGAAGCTGCCAGGTGTTTACCAGTTCAAATTATCTTGGTCAAAATGAGTAGGAAATGGAGAAAACTCAAAATCTTCTTGCTAACAGCTGTATAGGAAAGGTTGCTGGAAAAGGTACTGGTGGTTAGACGGGCAAAAACTCCCAACTCTACCTTCTTTTTTCACTTTGGTGACGACATTCTGACTTTCCGACCATCGTTCCACAATCTCCTTGCAGATGTTAAGAAGCGAATCTTCTTCCTAGTTGAAAAGGTAGACCAATTAATTTCCTGAGAGCCCTCAGCCTGAACAAAGCCCATGCACAGGGCACGGCTCTCCCTCTGGTGATGAGGAGTTCATGGGGAAGGTTTGAGAGCCTTTTTTGAGGCTCAGAAGTAATCCGGCGAGTCTCAGAATCTACACCTGCTAGGTCAAAAGCACCCGCTCCGTCCTGCCAAGCACCAAAGGAAAGGATTCACAGTAACTTAGAACAGTTTTCCTCATGCTTTTGGAGCAAAAACCTGTTGCTGGAGTTAAAACTCTCCTCTGTGAAATCTTCCTTGGCTGATAGATTCAACTCAGTACATTTTCCAGGGTTTATCAACTTTGATGCTGGAACATATCCACGACCTTGGGGACCCCACCACTTTAGCTGTCTCCTATCCAACCATCCCTCTGTCCATTTCACACAAGCAGACATATTCTGCATGTTTACCAATCCTCCTCCTTAGCACAGTAGAACAAAAGGATGTTGGCTTCAGTGTCCGATGAAGTCAAGCCCCGATCTATGAACGAGTTTCTTAACTTTCTGAACTTCACATCTTGTCAGGATTTTAGTGAGGATGAATGAGAATGTGTGAAAAACCCCTACCCTGCTTGGCGAAGAAAAGGCAGGTCAATCAATCCGAGCATTTCCCTCCATCTTCATTACAGCTACCTTATCATCTTCATACTCTATCCTCAAAATGAGTTGTTGGCTCAGGTGCCAGGCACTGTTCTCAATACTTTACCTAAGAACTTTTCATTCTTAAAACAATCCCAAGATGTAAGGGCTATTGCTACTCTCAATTTATAGATGATAAAACCAAGGTACAGAGGTTAAGTAACTTGCCCAAGGTCATACAAGTAAAACACACACACACAAATGGATTAAACAGGATTTGAACCCAAGCAGTCTACCTCCAAGCCCATGTTCTCAACCATTATAGGATACCATCTCTCAAAGACAGTAGGAAGGTGTAGAACACGTACTTTTTTTTTTTTTAAGTTATCTCTATACCCAATGTGGGACTCGAACACACAACTAACCCTGAGATCAAGCATTGCATGCTCTACAGAATGACCAGCCAGGTGAAGCCGTATTTTGGATTTCCTTATTTTGTACCCAACAAAGGATTTCATTCGCTCCCCTGCATCCTTTAAGCACAAATGACAAACATGCAGAACTTCTCTAGCCCAGTTTCTTTAGTTCATAGACCCCCTAGCAAGAAAAGCAAAAGAAGAAGAAATGGAAGGAAAAGGGAGAAAGGAGCAAAAGAGAAAGGGTGCTCTTGGAGGACAAGGTGGTTTATTCTCCCAGGCTTCACCTAGACCAAAAGCCTTCATCCATCCATTTGTTCATTTATTCACCCACATGGTGCCTGCCATGTTGAAGGCACTAAGATGAGTGATAAGAGATGAATCAGAAACAGCCCTGGCTCTCACGACACTGACAATTTAGAAAGCTGGTATAGAAATAGCAGCCATAAAATGTGATATCCCAATTAATGTAATAATCCTACTTAATATTGAAAACTCACTCCCCCATTCCACTCCTGATCTTCTTAAAGTATGTTCCTTTTTTCCTAGCACTTATCATTTTTCTAAAGTACTATATAATTTACTGATTAAGTTTTTCTCTGCTAGAATGTCCCCCCATCAGGGCAGGGATTTCTGTTTTGTTCCCCGAGGTATCCCAAGCACTTAGAGCAGTGCTTGGCAGAGAGTAACCTATCAATAAAAACTCAAATCAATCAATCAGTCAACAAAAATGCTACTGGAAGGAGTAAAAAAAGGATAATAAAAAGCTTTGATTAGCTGTTATTTGCTCCTGACAAGATACACTGTTCTTGAATCTTCACTCAAATTGTTGTTGACAATTTCTTAATTCCTAATATTGAATCCTAGCCCCATCTGGTGATCGATCTGGCTATGCCTTTTGTTTTTTTTCTGGAAAGGGATTTGGTAAAACAGCAGCTTTCATACTGACCGAAAGAAAGTAAGTAGCATTATGAATAACGTGTTTGATATATACCACATTCATTGGCCTTGCTGATCTGTAAAGTTGTTTCTCAGTTGTGTCATGAACCCTGCCTCATCATATAATTCCTGGCCAATTCTTCCCAAAGCCATTTCCTATACAGAAGGGGTGGGAAAACCAAGAGAAAAATTAAGCATAGTGTGTGAATGGGCAGAGCGGGAGGGAAATAAGTCTGTCTATTATAGTTCATGTAAACAAGAAGCAGATATAAAGAGCCAAATCTGGTTCTAGATAACTTTTCTCTTTTCTACCAAGAAACTTAATAGTCTAAGCAAATTCATGCCTGCCTTTATCAGCAGTCATGCAGTCCTAAATAATGACACAGGAAAAGAACAAGTCAAGGAGCTAGTACCAGTGGGTACCCAACTTATTTCAACTTCTTTTTCATGGAGTCTTTAGAAATTTCCAAGCTGGAAATAAAAACTAACTTAAATTGCTTGTCTCACCCTCCCTCTTTCCCCCTGCCCCACCAATCTGCAATGTCAGCATCCAGCAAAAGAGTTTACTCCATAGCGTTCTATCTCCCTGAACACATGAGCTGCATCACAAGCTTTGTTAAAGCTTTCCCGTTTATAGGTCAATCTCACCAGAGCAGGCTTTGGGACTAAAAGGGGGACATGGCCAGAAGGACCTGGGACAGCTGCACCAGTATTATATTTCAACCATCTGCCCAATCATTGAACGGTGTTTCCACCAAGTAAGTGTAACCACAGATGAAGGCAGCAGAATGATCAGGTTGGAAAAGTGGACAGCCTGGTAATTTACCACCTAAACATAGATTAAAAGACACATTTCTGAATTCTTGAATCTCCTTCTAAGCAGCTGGGTACCAAGTTTATCTCTCTTCTTTAAAACTCTGACTTTATATGCCACTTCCCCCAGCAAAAACCGGCGATTACTGCATTTCTAAATACTATAAAAGATCAAGCACAGTATTTGCTTCAGTTCCCACCTAGGCCTAGACCTATACCTAGAGTTTTACTGCCAACTTACCTTTTTTGGACTCTTACCTCCAAAATTGGAACCGAGAGGGTACTTCCTGCAGGCTTTTTTTGTCATGGGACAGCCCTGGGCACTGCCTCCTAAAGAGCACAGACATCCCAGAGCACTTTATTCCCCTCTCTGAACACTGTCAATGGATGGGAATGAAATTGGTCGTTAGGCGTTTATGATAAAACTCTCATTTAGACATTTCAGCGCCTTCGGAAGAACACTCAGCCAGCTCACACACAAGCATCCGAGACAGCCATGTCCCTGAGGAATAAGAGAAAACCATTCTTCTCTATGCACCTGCAACCTCCTGACATCCCCAAACCCTGGTTGGTGAGTAATCCCCTTCCCCCGCGGCCAAGAGCTCAAAATATTCCTCTCCCAGGTGATACCACTAATTGTCTGGGACACCAGGTACGGGAAAGGGGGTACGAAGTACTGACAGGGGCCGCCAGAAAGCTAAAGGAACGTGGCCGGGCTTCTCACCAAGAAAGCAGAAAGGATACCCTGCAGAGCGTCCAGCCTCTCTTCTTCCTCCTCTTCCTGCAGGACACCCAGGATGTAGGCGCCGTAAACGGCTCGGTCCACTCCCAGCGCCTCCAACCGTCCATCCAGCCAGGACCCAAAGGCGGTACTCACGCCATCGCCTTCTCCGGAGGCAGCCGCAGCCACTTCGCTGGGCGCCGCCATCTTGGGGTCAGGGTCCTGCCAGCCTCCAGGGCGCCTACCGCAGTGCCTGACGGGTCGCGCCGCGGGCCCACTGCGCATGCTCCGAAGGAGAACCCAAGACCTGGCGCGTGGGGCGGCGAGCCAATCCACCTGCTGTGGTCGGTCTGGGCATTTTGCACCTTCTAAATAGAGAGCCTGCTGGCGTGAGCGCGGTTACGTCATCTCTCAGGAACGCTGGCAGGTGAGTATTCTTAACAGACTCTTTTTCACAGTTGGTTCAGAGAGGTTCGGTAACTTGGCTGAAGTCACTAAACAGGATTGGAATTCAGCTTAGATTCCGGCACTTCGTCCCACCTCGCGGAATTGCCCTTCCCCGCGCCCTGGTGGGACAGGTACTAAGTCCCCCTCTCCCACACGGCTTTCCAGAGGGAACCGGCTGACTGTCCCGGATGCCCACCGTCTCTATCAACGAGCACCACATTCGCCTTTCCAAGCTCCGTCCGTTTCAAAACTCAAGCTCCAGAGAACCTTCCCCGGTTCCCTGCAGCCTGTGTTAAGACATCTGCAATGTGCTGCGGTTGCTTCTGTGCATTTAGCAAGTAGTATCGGACATAGTAGGTGCTCAATAAATGATCAGGTAACCTCAAGTCATTTTTCACTCATTCATTCAACACTTAAAACGCTTGTCTGTTTCTGAGGAGCCTTCTCTACTCTTTGCCGGGCTCTGTGCTAAGTTAAGAGCTTTTGATGCCTTACTGCTTGTAATCCCCGCAACAACTCTGTGAGGAGATTCTTGTATTAAAGGGAAGGAAACCGAGGCACAAGTCCTTCAGCTACAGGAAGCCTAACCAGAGGCCTCTGCACAAGCCTCAGCTGACTCGAAAGCACCTGGCTCCTGGCCAAAATGAATTACCCAAGAACTTAGGTTGGCTTTTCCTGAACTACAGAGAGGCTGGTAGGTCACTGACCTGACTCTTTCATTCACTAAATATTTGAGTACCTACAGCATGGTGTATGTAGCTCCTAGGCTCTGAAAATACAAAGATAGAAATATCACAGAATCTCTGCCCTCAAAGGGACTTTGAGTCTGGTGGGAACAGGCAGTGTTTAATGACAAGATAGTGAGGTAAATGTTTTAATGGAGCTTTGTCCAATGGTGGTTGTCCAATGGGGATTGTCAGTTGACAAAAGTTGGGAGCCATTATGACTCAACGGTCATAGTTTGAGGTCAGTACAGAGCCCCCCCAACCAGAAAAGTACCATGAAATTTTGTTAGCTTTTAATTTTTATTTTGAAATAATTATGGGCTCATGGGAAATTGCGAAAATAGTCCATAGAAACCTGTGCATCTTCACCCAGTTTCCTCCAGTGGTACTATCTATATAACTATAGTACAGTATCAAAATTAGGAAATCGGGGCGCCTGGGTGGCTCAGTGGGTTAAGCCACTGCCTTCGGCTCAGGTCATGATCTCAGGGTCCTGGGATCGAGTCCCACATCGGGCTCTCTGCTCAGCAGGGAGCTGGCTTCCTTCCTCTCTCTCTGCCTGCCTCTCTGCCTACTTGTGATCTCTCTCTGTCAAATAAATAAAAATAAAAATCTTAAAAAAAATTTTAAAAAAAAAATTAGGAAATCGGTATTGGTACTATGCACAAAGGTTTTTTTTTTTTTTTAAGATTTTATTTGTTTGATGGAGAGAAACAGCGAGAAAGGGAACACAAGCAGGGGGAGTGGGAGAGAGAGAACAGACTTTCTGCAGAGCAGGGTTCAATCCCAAGACCCTGGGATCATGACTTGAGCAGAAGGCAGATGCTTAATGACTGGGCCACCCAGGTGCCCCATGCACAAAGATTTTTGAAGGCCTTAGGAACATCTCACAAAACTGTGTGAAAGCTCTTCAGACTCTGTGTTAAAAAAGATACTTGAGGGGTGCCTGGGTGGCTCAGTGGGTTAAAGCCTCTGCCTTCAGCTCAGGTCATAATCCAGGTTCCTGGGATCGAGCCCCACATCAGGCTCTCTGCTTAGCAGGGAGCCTGCTTCCCCTTCTCTCTCTGCCTACTTGTGATCTCTGTCTGTCAAATAAATAAAATCTTTAATTTAAAAAAAAAAAAAAAAAAGATACTTGAGGGTGCCCGGGTGACGCAGTGGGTTAGACTCCTGGTTTCGGCGTCCATTGTCACCTCAGGGTCCTGACATCCAGCTCCACACTGGGCTGTGCGCTGGGCACCCAGCCTGCTTCAGTTTCTCTCTCCCTCTCCTTCTGGCCCTCCTGCACATTTTCTCTCTCTCTCTCTCTCAAATAAATAAATCTGTAAGGATTTTTTTTTTTTATTTGATAGAGACAGCAAGAGCAGGAGAGGGAGAATCAGGCCTCCTGTGGAGCGGGGAGCCCAATGCGAGACTCGATCCCAGAATCCTGGGATCATAACCTAAGCCAAAGGCAGACACTTAACAACTGAGCCACCCAGGCATCCCGAGGATTTTTTTTTTTTTTTTTTTTTTTTTGATAGAGAGAGATCACAAGTAGACGGAGAGGCAGGCAGAGAGAGAGAGAGAGAAGCAGGCTCCCTGACGAGCAGAGAGCCCGACGTGGGACTCGATCCCAGGACCCTGAGATCATGACCTGAGCCGAAGGCAGTGGCCTAACCCACTGAGCCACCCAGGTGCCCCCGAGGATTTTTTTTAAAGAGTTATTTATTGGGGCACCTGAGTGGCTCTGCCCTCGGCTCACATCATGATCCTCGGGTCCTAAGATTGAGCCCCAAGTTGGGTTCCCTGCTGGGCAGGAAGCCTGGTTCTCCCTCTCCCACTCCCCTTGCTTGTGTTCCTTCTCTCTCTCTCTGTCAAATCAAAAAATAAAATCTTAAAAAAAGTTAAGAAAGAAATCCTCATTGGCTATTTTATTACAAAAGTAATTGCTTGTGGTTAAGAAAAAAATCATAAAACTGGAAAGGTGACAGAAAGCTTACAGAAAAAAATCAAAATTATTTTTAATCTATAAAAAGATGCTGACCTATAGTTTTTTTAATATGCAAATTAAACTTGGAATGAGCTACAGTGTTTACTTCTCAGATCAAAAAGGCCGATAATAGGGTACCTGGGTAACTTAGTCTGTCATGCATCTGCCTTTGACTGAGATCATGATCCTGGAGTCCAAGCATTAAGTCCCACATCAGGCTCCCTGCTCAGTGGGGAGTCTTCTCCCTCTGCCCTTCACCCAGTTTGTGCTCTCTCTTGCTTGCTCCCTCTCTCGCTCTCAAATTAAAAAATAGGTTTGTTTTTTTTTTAAAGAAAAAAAAAAGCAATTTTTTTTTTAAAGGCACCTGGGAGGTTCATTTCTACTCAAGTCATGATCCCAACATCCTGGGATCGAGCCCCACTTTGGGCTCCCTGCTGAGCAGGGAGCCTGCTTCTCCCTCTCCAGGTCCCCCCACTTGTGTCCCATCTCTCACTGTCTCTCTCTGTCAAATAACTAAATAAATAAAATCTGTTAAAAAAAAAAAAAGGCTGATAATATGCTGTCTTGATCTGTGATTGAGTTGCAGGCACTGGAAAATGTGAGAGCAGGAAGTAGATCAGTACAATCTAATTGGAGGGCAATTTGAAAAGACCCAGCATTTCTACTTCTGGGAATTTATTATAATACATACATGTGTGCAGAATGACCTATTTATAAGGACATTCATTACAGTGATGCTTATTGTAGTGAAAGGACAGAAATAGTCTCCATTCTGTCCCTGGGAGATGGGCTCAAAAAAGTCACAAAAAGGGATGCCTGGGTGGCTCAGTTGGTTAAGCCGCTGCCTTTGGCTCAGGTCATGATCCCAGAGTCCTGGGATCGAGTCTCGCATTGGGCTCCTTGCTCAGTGGGGAGCCTGCTCTCTCTCTGCCTCTACCTGCCACACTGCCTGCTTGTGTTCTCTCTCTCTCTCTCTATCTCTATCTCTGACAAATAAATAAAATCTTTAAAAAGAAAAAAGTCACAAAAAGGAGTACTGGACAGCTGTAAAAATGGAAGAAGCTCTTAATGTACTGACAGGTAGCAAAACTCAAGCTACATTGTTAAAGAAAAAAGTGAGGCTCAGAACAGTATGTAATGTTTGCTACCAATTGTGTTCGAAAAGAACATGGGGTGGGGGAATATATATATACATTCGTGTCCTTGTATGTGCATAAAATACCTCTGCAATCACAGACAAGGAGTAAGAGGATGGTTGACACTGAGGAGGAGAACCCAGGGAGACTAGTGTCAGTACATCTTGATTTAAAATTATGAGAGGGGCGTCTGGCTGCCTCAGTCAGTTAGGCATCTGACTCTTGATTTGGCTCAGGTCATGACCTCAGGGTGCTGGGATTAAACCCTGCATCAGGCTCTGCATTCAGTAGGGGGTCTTTCTCCTTCTGCCCCACCCCTGCTCATGCTCCCTTGCTTTCTCTCTCTCTCTCTCAAATAAAATCTTAAAAAAAAAAAAATAAAGGGGCGCCTGGGTGGCTCACTGGGTTAAGCTGCTGCCTTCAGCTCAGGTCATGATCTTAGGGTCCTGGGATCAAGTCCCACATCGGGCTCTCTGCTCAGCAGGGAGCCTGCTTCCTCCTCTCTCTCTCTCTGCCTGCCTCTCTGCCTACTTGTGATCTCTCTTTGTCAAATAAATAAATAAAATCTTTAAAAATAATAATAAAATAAAATAATAAAATTATGAGCTATTTATTTACCTTACATCTTTTTCTTTTTCCTTTTCAGAAATAAAACCTACTTGCATACTTTCTCCAATCTCATTTTCTTCCCTTCCTCCCCAGAGGTAAACACTATTTCTGAATTTGGTGTTTATCCTCCTCCGGAATGTTTGAAACATAATATATAATACAGCATGTTTGTGTATTTACCCAAACATATATATGTATCTGTAGACAACATGTCACATTATTTTTGCATGTGGGACTTTTCATCCTGCAGTGTGCTTTTTTCACATAAAATTGTTTAAAATACTTACCCATGTTAATACATGTAGCTTTTATTCATTCATTTATTTTTTTAAAGATTTTATTTATTCATTTGACAGAGATCACAAGTAGGCAGAGAGGCAAACAGAGAGAGGGGAAGCAGGCTCCCCACTGAGCAGAGAGCCTAGTGCGGGGCTCGATCCCAGGACCCTGAGATCATGACCCGAGCCGAAGGGAGAAGCTTTAACCCACTGAGCCACCCAGGCACCCCTTATTCATTCATTTAAACCACTCTTTGCATATCCTAGTTGATCCATTCCTTTGTTGGTAGTCATTTACTTTCCAGTTTCCCAAATACTGCTTCAATTCACATTCTTTTTTTTTTTTTTTAAGGTTTTATTTATTTGACAGAGAGAGGGCGAGAGAGGGAACACAAGCACCAGAAGTGGGAGAGGAAGAAGCAGGCCCCCACTGAGCAGAGACCCTGATGTGGGGCTGGATCCCAGGACCCTGGGGTCATGACCTGAGCCAAAGGCAGACGCTTAACTGACTGAGCCACCCAGGAGACCTCAATTCACATTCTTATATATGTCTCTTTATATGCTTGTGGGAAAGTTTCTCTAGGCCAGTAAGCATCAAACATATATATATATTTTTTTAAGATTTATTTATTTATTTTAGGGGCGCCTGGGTGGCTCAGTGGTTTAAGCCTCTGCCTTCAGCTCAGGTCATGATCTCGGGGTCCTGGGATCGAGCCCTGCATCAGGCTCTCTGCTCAGCAGGGAGCTTGCTTCCCCCCCTCTCTCTCTCTGCCTGCCTCTCTGTCCACTTGTGGTCTCTCTCTGTCAAATCAATAAATAAAAATCTTTAAAAAAAATTAAAAATTAGGGGCGCCTGGGTGGCTCAGTGGGTTAAAGCCTCTGCCTTCTGCTCAGGTCATGATCCCAGGGTCCTGGGATCGAGCCCTGCATCGGGCTCTCTGCTCTGCAGGGAACCTGCTTCCTCCTCTCTCTCTCTCTCTGCCTGCCTCTCTGCCTACTTGTGATCTCTGTCTGTCAAATAAATAAATAAAATCTTTAAATTAAAAATTTTTTTTAAATTATTTATTTATTTATTTTAGAGAGAGAGTATGAGCGGTGGGGAGGGGTAGAGGGAGAGAGAGAATCTCCAGCCCACTCCCCAGAGTGCAGAGCCTGATGCAGGGCTCAATCTCACGACCCTGAGATCATGACCTGATCTGAAACCATCCTGATAAACAATCCACCACTTAACTGACTGTGCCACCTAGGAACCCAGCATCAAACATATTTTTGCCACATACTCTTAGCAGGAAAAATATTTCACTAGGCATGTCTTGATGTATGTATGTATTTGTTTATGAATCACTATAACAAATTAGTATGTCCATCATAAGACATATAAAAAGATAATTATAAAAGGGGAGATTAAAAAGTGAATAATGATGGTTAGCATTTTTTAGCAATAAAGCAATTTACAAAAAAAAAAAGGTTGAAGAGGGGTGCCTGGGTGGCTCAGTCGGTTAAGCATCCAACTCTGGGTTTTGGTTCAGATCATGATCTCAGGGTTGTAAAATCAAGCTCCACGCTGGGCCCTGTGCTCAGTTAGGAGTCTACTTGTCCTCTGTTTTTCCCCCACTCATGTTCGCATGCTATAAAATTCAGCTAAAGTGGGGTGCCTGGGTGTCTCGGTGGGTTAAAGCCTCTGCCTTCAGCTCGGTCATGATGATCCCAGGGTCCTGGGATCAAGCCCCACATCTCAGCTCAGCGGGGCTCTCTGCTCAGCATGGAGCTTGCTTCCCTTCCTCTCTCTCTGCCTGTCTCTCTGCCTACTTGTGATCTCTGTCACATAAATAAATACAATCTTGAAAAAAAATAAAAATTAAAAAAAATAAAATTCAGGGACGCCTGGGTGGCTTAGTTGGTTGGGCAGCTGCCTTCGGCTCAGGTCATGATCCCGGCTTCCTGGGATCAAGTCCCACATCGGGCTCCTTGCTCGGCAGGGAGCCTGCCTCTCCCTCTGCTTCTGCCTGCCATTCTGTCTGCCTGTGCTTGCTCTCTCTCCCTCTCTCTCTCTGATAAATAAATAAAATCTTAAAAAAAAATAAAATTCAGCTAAAGTAAATAGAGGGAAATATATGACCTTAAATGAATACGCATGCTCTACAAACATAGCCAGCCAGGTGCCTCTTCCCTTGTATTTCTGCCTTAAATATTTTTTTTCGCCTTAAATATTTGAAGGTTATGTTGTTAGGTTCATACAATACTAGGTTACTTAGTTCCTGGTGAATTATCATCAAGCAGTGACACCTATATCCCTAACAATTCTTTACCTCTTAAAATCAATTTTTTTCAAGGGTGCCTGGGTGACTCAGTCATTAGGTGTCTGCCTTCGGCTCAGGTCATGATTCCAGAGTCCTGGGATCAAACCCCGCATCAGGCACTCTGCTTGATGGGAAGCCTGCTTCTCCCTCTCCCACTCCACCTGCTTGTACCTCTCTCTCACTGTGTCTCTCTCTGTCAAATAAATAAAATCTTCCAAAAAAATCAATTTTGTCAGATTTTAATATTGCTGTATTGGTTTTCTTTGACTGTGTTACCCACAGAGCAGCGTTAAGAGCATGGTGTCTGAATTCAGACTGCCTGGGTTCCCATACCAGCACTAACACTTTCTGGCTGTGTGACTGCAAGTAAGTTATAACCTCAGTGTCCCCATGTGCACAATGGGCGTAACTAACTACCCACCTCACAGGGGTTTTATGAGGATGAAATTAATTACAATTTTTAGAGCACTTTGAGGGGCACCTGGGTGGCTCAGTTGGTTAAGCATCTGCCTTCAGCTCCCATTATGATCCTGGAGTCCCAGGATTGAGCCCCAGGGCAGACTCCCTGCTCAGCAGGGAGTCTGCTTCTTCCTCTCCCTCTGCTCCTCCCTGATTGTGTTCTCTCTCTCTCGCTCACTCTATCTCTCACAAATAAATAAAATCTTTCCTCCAAAAAACATTCTGAATATCATAAAGAAGCACTACATTGGTATTTATTAAATAAATTAAATATATATATATATATATCTGCATCCCTTTTCTGTATTTTTAAAGATTTTATTTATTTGAGAGAGAGACAGTGAGAGAGAGCACGAGGGGGGAGAAGGTCAGAGGGAGAAGCAGACTCCTCATGGAGCAGGGAGCCCAATGCCGGACTCGATTCTGGGACTCTGGGATCATGACCTGAGCCGAAGGCCGTCACCCAACCAACTGAGCCACCCAGATGCCCCTGTGTCATTATTTTTTAAGTATTTCTCTAGTAAACACCATACAGCTGGTAGATACTGCAGTGCTGCAGTAGATGTTGCATAAATCCTAGCACATATGTGTGAGCGTATCTGTAGAGTCATTTCTGTAGAGTCACTCCTAGAAATGAGATTGCTGGGTGGAAAGATACATACATTTGTAATTTTGCTAGATAGTGCCAAATTGCCTTACATAGGAGGCTGTTACAACCCCGATGTAAGGTGATTTGGCACTGTCTAGCGAAATTGATCTTTGCCAGTCTGTTAAATGAAAAGCGGCATTTCCGAGTAGGTTTAATTTGCATTTCTCTTATTTTAAGTGAGGTTGAGTCTATTTGAATGCTCTTTGTATTTCTTTTTCCATGAATATTCTCTTACCCATTTTCAACTGGGTTATTCTTTTCTGTATCTATTTGTACAGGGTTTTTTGTTTTGTTTTTAGATATTGGGAAATCAGTCCTTGTTCTATGATAGGAGCTGATTTTTTTTTTCTTTTAAGTTTAAGCACTTCCCCTCAGGAATGGAGAAAAATGGTAAGAAAGAAAATTTTGAATTACTATCTCAAAACATTTTCTGCCCAGTAGTAAAAGGTACATTTTTCTAGTCACTAACTGTGCTTAACACATGTTGAATATTTAAAACCTCACTTTCTGGTAGATAATATTATCTTCATTTTACAAATGAAAAAAATGAAGATCTGAGAGATTCAGGGATCTGGTCATTTAATAAATATTTAGTAAGCACTCGCTGGGTTCTTTACTTTGGGGATATAGCAGTAAGTGAAAAGAAAAGGTCCTTCTTATGGGCTTGCATTCTAGCTGAGGAAACATAGACAAATATAGACCAGTACACAAATAAGAAAGTTTCTGATGGTGGTTAAGTGCTGTGAAGAAAATAAGAAATGGGCGAGCTGGTGTTAGGATGGGTGGTCTCCAAAGTCCTATCTGAAAATAGATGAGATTTGATCTGATGCCTAAAAGAAGAGAGAAGAGTTGGGAAATGGAGCTGTTGGTATAAACGCCCATGTTGGGCTCATTCAAGTTACAGGGAAGTATGGTCAGAGGAGCTAACAAGGAAAGCCACTGGATGGTTTTGAAAGGGAGGGGAATTTGATCCATAATGGAGGAGCCCAAACAGCTTTTTTTAAATAATTGATGTGTCTGTCAGTTATCTGTTGCTGTCTTGCCCCAAAATGTAATGATTTAACCACCAACCACCGATTTTCACTGGATTTCTATGGGCCTGGAATTTGGGAGCGGCTTGCTTGGGCTTTCCTGTCTTGGGATCACTTGTGAGGTTGCAGTCTTCAGAAAGCTCAGCTAGGTCTGAACTATCTCCTTGCAAGATGGCTCAGTCACGTTAGCAGTTACGTTGTTGCTGACTCTTAGCAGGAAGACTTCATTTCTCTCGGTCTCCATAGGCATACTCGAACCTTCTCATGTCATGATTGCTCCCTTCCCCCACAGCAGGTGGTCCAAGAAACAGCAATGCATATGCTGAAATGTTTTATGACCCAGACTCAGAACTGGCATGGCGCATTGCTCTTTCCTGAATATTCTGTTGGTTCCTAGTCCTATTTGATGTGGTCACGATTGCCAGGAGACATACGTCCCTGCAGGCCATCTTGGGAGACTGGCTACCACAACGTTTTAGCGGCTGCTTTTAGGCAACAGGTTTGAACAGTGGAAACCTGAGTAAGGTAGAAAGGCCCACAGAGACCCCAGCCCTCCGGCTAGATACAGACACGCCCATCAGGTGACCCATCTCAAACTATCCATAGGCCCTAACCAACCAACGGGCTACTTAGAACCAGGCACAGGTACCAAAAAAAGGGACTATTCCATATGTTCCCATACCTCCTCACTGTCCTTCTTGAAAAACAGCCCCCACCCATTGCCTTGGGGCCGGCCATCTCTCCTTTGTGGCCCTGCCTGCTGCTCCCTTGCGGTGTATTTTGGTAAATTTCTATCTCCTTTGTTCTGCCTCCAGTGAATTCTTTCACTGCCTGCGCCACTGGCTTCCATCAGATTGAATGGCACCACATTTGGGGCCCCCCATCCAATTGAGACAGACACCACAAATGCGGGTATTTTTTAATTTAAATTTATAAAAGTAAATGTATTTTTTTATGTTTGTATATATATTTAGAAAAGAAAATATGTGATATTTACCATATTAGAAATTAAAGCTTAAAAATATTGTTCATAGGGGCACCTGGGTGGCTCTGTCAGTTGGGCATCCAAGTGCTGGTTTCAGTTCAGGCCATGATCTCAGGGTCCTGAGATCAAGCCCCAAATATGGCTCCATTCTCCCAGGGAGTCTGCTTGAAGATTTATCCCTCTTCCTGCCCCTAACCACTTGCACGGATGCACGAGCGCAACCGCTTGTACTCTTGTTGGGGCACCTGGGTGACTCAGTTGTTAAGCCTCTGCCTTCTGCTCAGGTCATGATCTCGGAGTCCTGTGATCAAGCCCCGCATCAGGCTCCCTGCTCAGCGGGAAGCCTGTTTCTCCCTCCCCCTGCCCTACTGTATTCCTTCTCTCTGTCAAATAAATAAATAAATAAATAGAATCTTTAAAAAACTGTATCTTGTTTGTTTAAAAATAAGCCCACTATCTATTAATGTAAATAATGAATTTTTATAACTATATTATTTTTTATTTTTTATAAACATATAATATATTTTTATCCCCAGGGGTACAGGTCTGTGAATCGCCAGGTTTACACACTTCACAGCACTCACCATAGCACATACCCTCCCCACTGTCCATAGCCCCACCCCCCTTACTCAAGCCCCTCCCCCCAGCAACCCTCAGTTTGTTTTGTGAGATTAAGAGTCACTTATGGTTTGTCTTCCTCCCAATCCCATCTTGTTTCATTTATTCTCCTACCCCCTTAACCCCCCATGTTGCATCTCCACTTCCTCATATCAGGGAGATCATATGATAGTTGTCTTTCTCCAATTGACTTATAAATAATGAATTTTTAATGAAAATACATTTTCTGGGGTGCCTGGGTGGCTCAGTCAGTTAAGCATCTGACTCTTGGTTTCAGTTCAGGTCATGGTCTCAGGGTAGTGGGATGGAGCCCTGAGTCTGGCTCCCGGCTCAGCAGGGAGTCTGCTCCTCTCACTCTCCCTCAGCTCCCCCCCACACACATGCTCTCTCTCTCAAATGAATAAATAAAACTTTAAAAAATGTATGTATTTTCCAAGACAAAAACAATCAAAAGAATGACATTGTTTTACATTTCTCCAAATCTTTTTTTTTTTCCCCTCAAGATTTTATTTATTTGACAGAGAGAAACATAGTGAGAAAGGGAACACCAACAGGGGGAGTGGGAGAAGGAGAAGCAGGCCCCTGGCTGAGCAGGGAGCCCCCTGTGGGTCTCCATCCCAGGCCCCTGGGATCATGACCTGAGCAGAAGGCAGACACTTAACGCCTGAGCACCCAGACACCCCTCCAAATCTTTTTAATAACTGGTTTGACAAAAGAGTGTTGGATTCTTATTTTTGCTTCTGCATACTCCACTAAACTATTCATGAGAGAATGAGAACAAATAATGGAAAATAATGTCTTTTGTGTTATTACAAAAATAGTTTTGACTTCCTAGAGCCTTTTGAAAGGGATGAGCTATACTTTGGGAACCTTAAACTAGATTATGATGTAAAAAATGATACCCAAATCTCAGTAGCTTAAAATAACAGAAATTTATTTCTTACTTATGCTACAAATCCATTTGGGGTTCCCCATGGTTCTGTTCTATGTCATCTTTTTTTTTTTTTTTTTAAGATTTTATTTATTTATTTGACAGACAGAGATCATAAGTAGGCAGAAAGACAGGCAGAGGCGGGTGGGGGAAGCAGGCTCCCTGTTGAGCAGAGAGCCCGATTCTGGGCTAGACAGTTCTTTCCCCCCATTCTGGGCTAGATCCCAGGAGCTGGAATCAGAACCTGGGATCATGACCTGAGCTGAAGACAGAGGCTTTGACCCACTGAGCTACCCAGGCGCCCCAGTTCTATGTCATCTTGACTGAGGAACCCAAGCTGTCAGGTCTTCCTCTAGCTAGGACATTGCTAGTCATTGTAATGGGGGGAAAGAACTTGGTAAATGATCCTGTTTCTTAAAACTTGTGCTTGGAAGTGATGTGAATTTTTTTTCTTTTTACATCAGCTAAAGCAAGTCACATGGTCAAGCTTTAGTTCATCAGGGCTGGTATGTATATGCTAGTATAGGGAGGGATCCTGCTGGAGGGGATATAAAGTATATGTGATCATTTGTATATGTGCCGTGGTAATTAATGAATATCATTCCAGTTGTGCATGGAGAATGGATTACTTTGAGGAGATGTAGGAAGGTACTCAAGAGTAAAAGTAGTGTTGGGCCACCTGGCTGTCTTAGTCAGTAGTAGCGCATGCAGCTCTTGATCTCAGGGTCATGAGTTCAAGACCCACATTAGGGATAGAGTTTACTTAATTAAAAAAAAAAAAAAAAGAGGGGTGCCTGGGAGGCTCAGTCGTTAAGTGTCTGCCTTCAGGTCCTGGGATAAAGCCCCACATCATGGTCTCTGCTCTGCGGGAGGCGTGCTTCTCCCTCTTCCACCCCCCCCACTTGTGCTCGCTCTCTCTCTCTCTCTCTGTCAAATAAATAAATAAAATATTAAAATAAAAAAAATAAGTGTTAGAAATTGTGTTAGAAATTAACACAGTGCTTTGGGCAAGAAGGTCTGGTGGCTTGAACTAAGATGATAGCAGTGGTCTGATTCAAGATGTACTTTGGAGTTGGCGGAATTTGTTTTTGGAGTAGGGGTGGGGATAAGGGCAAATACTGAAATAATGTCTAGGTTTTTGTCTTGAGCAACTGAGTGGATTGTATGACATGTACTGAGATGGAGAATAGGTGGGTTTTTTGAGGGGAGTGTGGGTGAAGCAAATGTTCTGTTTCGAACATATTAAGCCTGAGGTTGTCCATTGGACATCCAAGTAGAAATGTTCAGTAGCCACTTGGATATATATAAGTCTGGAGATCAAGGGAGAGGTCAGAGGTAGAGATAGAAATACTGCAGGCATTAGCATAGAGCCAATTGTAAAGCCATGGAGTTGAATGAAATCTTCTAGGGAGAAAGTGTTAATATGGAAGAGAAGAGGGCTAAGGTCTAAAGCCTTACTTAGTATGCTGAAACATTTATAGGTGGGACAATGCCTTTGGATTCAGCAAAGGAAATTGAAGAATCATTGAGGGAAGATGAAAACTGGTAGAAATAGAAGCAAAATGAAGAAATTGGCTCAAGAAGGAGAGAATAGTCTGTTTCAGGGTTCTAAAAGTCAGATAGGATGAGTATAGCAAAGTGACCATAGGATTTGGGAAAATGGAAGTGATAGCTGACCTGGACAAGTATAGTTTTAGTGGATAGGTGAGGATCAAAGTCTAATTACGTGAGTTGGGAATAAGAAGTGAAGAATGGAGACACCTCTTTTGAGAATTTTTTTTGGAGGTAGGTAAGTGGAGAAAAGGGAGTGAAACAAAGATGTGAAGATGAAATGAAGTGTTCATGGGTTGTTGTTCTTTTGTAAATTGTCAATGTTCTGTGAGTGCTAGGCTTGTCTTGTTATTTATTTATTTATTTATTTTTAAAGATTTATTTATTTGACAGAGAGAAATCACAAGTAGTCGGAGAGGCAGGCAGAGAGAGAGAGGGAAGCAGGCTCCCTGCTGAGCAGAGAGCCCGATGTGGGACTCGATCCCAGGACCCTGAGATCATGACCTGAGCCGAAGGCAGCGGCTTAACCCACTGAGCCACCCAGGCGCCCCTTGTCTTGTTATTTATTATCTAACTCCCAAGAATTTCCAACCAGCTTAGTGTGAAGAATCACGAAGACTGGCTACCACTAGCCGCCAGCTTCCCGTCTTTTAAGGCGCAGGGTATCTCCTCCACCCAATGGCAAATCAAGAAATGAAGAGACGGTGGAGAAAGCGGAACTGAAAAGGAAGGGGGAAAGGGAGCATTTGCCGAGTTAATATTGACCTCGCAGGGCCACCGTAGGGCAGCCCCTCACAGCTATTACGCTATTTTAGGGGGCGGGGCCGACAGGAAATTTAAACCGAAGCCGCGACCGAGGGCGCCTAGAGACTGATAATGTACTCGAGGAGTTGCCGTGGGCCCTCGGACGTCTGAAATCGCTCATGGAGCCCGCGAATGTAACGCGGAGGCCTTGAGGAAGGAGTACGGAGGCCGAGAAGGAGCCAAGAATTTGAGGGAGCCAGGAAAGGGTACGGATGCCGGGAAGGGGAAGATGGGGTAAGAAGGTTGGCGGAAGGGGTCGTGAGATTGTAGAGAGGATAAGGAATGGGGAAGGTGCACAGGCATTGGGGAGCGGATAGGTGCAGAAGCTGAGGAGGGTGGAGGGACGGAAAGAGCTCCCAGGAGTTGAGGAGGCAGAGGACTCGAGGGGGCGGAGGGACTGAGGGGACAAGAACCCGGAGGGAGGAATTGAAACGTACCAAGGGTGGCCAAGAGGCCGTGGGAGTTGAGAGCGCAGTCCTAGAGGGGCCGGTGGGACTGAGGGACCAGAGCCTTGAAGGGGGTGCGGGAGGTGAGATGAGATGTGGATTGGGATGGATTTGAGGCTTGCTGTACCCGGGAGCCGCTCCGGAGATTGTGCGGTAATTGGAAGGCGGGGGGGAAGGGGGGGATGATAGAAGGTCGAAGGCTAATGAAGGTGGTTCTGCTGCTGTTTTGTCCTTTCTTAGGCGACGGCAAATTCTCTGAGCTGCGGATTTCTATGGCTGAGAGTAGGCTCCGGGCTCCGGACCTAGGTAGGTAACAGGTCACAACTAGGGATGCGAGGTCGAAGTTGCTCCTCCTGCACCAGAGTCTCTTGGGATGGAAAGGTCGAGAAATGTTAGCGCTGTTAGGGTTTTCTAATTACTTAGTGGTTTTGAGTGTGTGTGTATGGTGGGATGTCATTGAATCATTTAGGAATTCATGTTAAAGGTCAAATAAGAGCTTTCAGTCTGATAATACAAACAAGATTAGCAGATGGGGAGTCAGGATAGAGTCTTTTATTAAGCCCACATTCATGGTTATTTTTACCATAAACTTAAACACCGAAATAGATAGCGTATTTCAGCACATGCTCACTTCCCTCAATCTTCCCCCTCCCACTTCTTTCAATATCTTCTAGTTTTAGTTCTGGATAATTACAGATACAGGCCTTGGTTGTTGCCTTTGAACGTTAATGTATTTTACTAAGTTATCCACTCTTCCTTTGCTGAAGAACTTTTCTCCAAGAGTTTTCAAAAGGGGGCTTTACGGGATGAATTTTCTGAGGCTTTTATGCCTGAGAATATCTTGACTTCACCGTTGTGTTAAAATTCTTAAGTCAAAGTTCTTTTCCTTCAACACAGTGAAAAATTACAGTATTTTCTTCCTGCAGAAAGTAGAGCCTTTGATAATTGATGTTGGTCTGATTCTTGTTCCTTTGTAAGTGACCTGCTATTTTCATGAGAACATTTCAGATGATTCTCTTTATATTTGTTCTTAAAATTCACTGTAATATGACTGTGTGTGAATTTTAGAGGGTTTTAAAAACTTTTTAATTTTTTTTAAAGATTTTATTTATTTGACAGAGAGAGAAATCACAAGTAGGCAGAGAGGCAGGCAGAGAGAGAGAGGGGAGGAAGCAGGCTCCATGCGGGGCTCGGTCCCAGGACCCTGGGATCATGACCTGAGCTGAAGGCAGAGGCTTTAACCCACTGAGCCACCAGCGCCCCTAAAAATTTTTTTAATCACAATTTTATGGTTACATCATTTTATTTTATTTTTTTTTTTTAAGATTTTATTTATTTATTTGTCAGAGAGAGAGCGAGCACAGGCAGAGTGGAAGGCAGAGTCAGAGGGAGAAGCAGGCTCCCCGCGAAGCAAGGAGCCCGATGTGGGACTCGATCCCAGGACGCTGGGATCATGACCTGAGCCGAAGGCAACCGCTTAACCAACTGAGCCACCCAGGCATCCCTGGTTACATCATTTTAAAAGGCCAGGTCTCCATCCCTCCCTTTCTCTCTCTCCTACACACACACACACACACACACACACACCCACACACACCCAGCAGTGGGAGTTGTTCCTCTTGATTGCCACTCCCTAGGGTGCCATTGTTTACAGCTGTTTTAGCTATTTCTTCTAGTGTTTACCTACTTATTTCTAAATAGCATACTCCTACTGTTTTTGTTGTTTTCAACTTAAATTATATCTATTGATTTCCTAGCATGGAAAATATTTTTTGTTCTCTCCCCACTTACCTGAGCGTGCGCGCAAAAACACACACACACACACATTTCCCTCCTCATCTCTCCTCTTCTTAGTGCATATAAAGTCTGTTTTTGTCATTTGTTTGTTTGGGCCCAACACGGGGCCTGAGCTGAGCTAACCCACTGAGCCACCCCAGCACCCCTATATGTAGTCATTTTTGATTGGTCACTCATTTATTTGCATTATTATTATTATGGTTATTCACAGATGACCCATGTAGTAAAGTAGGAAATATGCCTCATTTTCTGTGAATGATGACTAATTCATGTCCAGATTTTACCAGAATTACAAACCTTCCCTCAGTGCCTTCAAGCTCATCATCAAAGAATCCATCAGTTTCTTCTTTGTCTGGAAGACATACCTTCTGAAATCATTTGTCTTAGTCTTCCAGTCCCGCCCAGCTATGCCTAGGCTTGTTGCACTGATTTCATCCTAGAATCTCCCTTCATCATTTTATGGATTTCCCTTTGCTTCTTTCCTGTTTAGGATCCCCTACATTCCAAATTCCTTTTTTCTTCTCCCTCATTTATTTCCTCATTTTGGTGGAGTACATCTTCTAATATAGCTTCCTGAGAAAGGTATATGACAGATAAATTTTTCAAGACCTGCAGGTCTGATAATTCTTCACTCTTTTTTAAAAGATTTTATTTATTTATTTGAGAAAGGGAGAGAGAACACGGGGTAGGGGGTTTGCGCAGGAGGGTCAGAGGGAGGAGGAAAAGCTGGCTCCCCACTCCGCAGGAAGCCCCATGTGGGGCTCAATCCCAGGACTCTGGGATCATGATGTGAACTGAAGGCAAACTCTTAATCCATTAAGCTATCCAGGCTCCCTGACAAATTTTTATTCTACCTTACATTTGAATGATAAAGAGTTAAAGAATTCTGGGTTGGAAATCATTTTTCCCCAGAATTTTGAAGACCTGTTCCACTTTTTAAGTGTACAAATCTTTTTGTTTTGTTTTAATTTTTTTTTTTAAGATTTTATTTATTTATTTGCCAGAGACAGAGGGAGAGAGAGCGAGCACAGGCAGGCAGAGGCAGAGGGAGAAGCAGGCTCCCTGCCGAGCAAGGAGCCCGATGTGGGACTCGATCCCAGGACCCTGGGATCATGACATGAGCCGAAGGCAGCTGCTTAACCAACTGAGCCACCCAGGCATCCCTGTTTTGTTTTAATTTTTAATTCCAATATAATTAACATCTTGTCTTATATTAGTTTCAAATGTACAATATAGTGATTCAACCACGTTCCACTTCTTGTAGCTTCCAGTGTACTATAGCAAAGTCCGATTCTGTAAATATTTCTGCCTTCCTCCTGAACACGATAATGGCCTCGACTGGTCTATCTCTGAACCACCCCTGCCCCCATCTAACACTGATTGTCTTTTTTACTTCCAAATTTGTCATTGTTATTGTTTTATACAGTCAGTGATTGTTTAGATTTATACATATTTTTGCCAAATTTTTGGCATTTCAGTCCTTCTGGGTCTAACTTCCTTCATTCCAAAGTACACCTCTGTGAAGTCCTTTAGTAAGAAGTGTTTGTGGATAAATGGGTTTTCTTTGTTTGAAAAAATGCCTTTGGTTTTCTTTGTTGAAAAAATGGGTGGCTCAGTCAGTAAAGCATCTGATTCTTGACTACTGATTTTAGCTGAGGTCGTAATCTCAGGGTTGTGGGGTCAAGCCCAGTGTCAGGCTCCATGACGGGTATGGACCCAGCTTAGGATTCTCTCCATCTCCCTCTACCCTTCTCGCCCTCAAGATTAAAAAAAAAAAAAGGAATAAAAAATAAAGAAAGTTGCCTTTATTTTGCCCTCACTCTTGGATAATTGTTCAATCAGATACAAAATTCTAAGTTGACATTTATTTTCTCTCAGTATTTTAAATACTGATTTTAGTGAAATAAAGCATTTAATAATTGAAGTAATTATTTTATAGTCTATATGATTATTCTGTTTGAAGCTCCTGGGGATCCAATTTTGGTGTCTCTTATTTCTGTTGATTCTTACCCACTAGTTTATTTCCTTCATGGTGTTTTATAATGTTGGAAGGTGAGTTAATGTTTGAGGATGCTTTATCTTTGGAAATTCTTGGAACCTTGAACTAGGCTGTGTACCTCTAGAACTGCTTTGCATTTGATTGTTTAAGGTATGCCAAAGACATGAGCTGGGATTATTATTTTTTTTTTTTTTAAGATTTTATTTGTTTATTTGACAGAGATCACAAGTAGGCAGAGAGGCAGGCAGAGAGAGAGGAGGAAGCAGGCTCCCTGCCGAGCAGAGAGCCAGATGCAGGCCTGGATCCCAGGACCCTGAGATCATGACCTGAGCTGAAGGCAGAGGCTTTAACCCACTAAGCCACCTCGGTGCCCCGAGCTGGGATTATTTTTTGCTTTAATTTCTCTGCTTGGTGGTGGTCATCGTGGGTTTTTAGACCACATAAGTAATGTGAATTTGAATTCCAAATTCTTGGGAGGCCTGTGCTTATGAGTTCTCAGAGAAGATTTTTGTCATGCAGAGCCCAAGCTAATATAGACAGTATTCCCCCTTTGTCTCTTTTGGTGGATAGATTATTTTCTAATTTACCTTTTCTCCTAGATTCATGCAGGATTTCTCAATTCTATCTCCCTCCTTTAGGCAGGCACAAAACCTTATCTCCTGGGCCCATCTGGCTCATCAGTCCCAAACCCTTTTCTTTTAAGCCCACAAACTCCCCCAGGGCAGCCAGCATTAGCTTTTACCACAGTGGTTTTCAGTTTTCTCATCATTCAGGGCATTTGTGGGGTCCTTTTATTTATTTATTTTGTGAATTTAGCTGTTAGATGGGATTTGTATTTATATTTTAGCCAGTATTTTTTTTAGATATTTTGTATTATGAAGGCTTTTAAATTACCTGGTCTCCAAAATGGCCTGAAATGAAGCCAAAATCTTCTTTCTCCTTAATGTCCTGAAACTTGACAGTGTGCCCTGATGTGGGACTTTTTTCATTCATGGCAAGGGCACTTGGTGGAGACTCTCAGTCTAGAAACTCATTTTCTTTCGTTCTGGAAGTTGCTAGCACTATTTCTGTAAGATTCATCCCCTCCATTTTCTTTCTTTTTTATTTCTGGAACTTTGTATTATTCAGATATTGGATCTCATGGACCAATTCTTCGTTTTTCCTTTCTCTCCCACTTTCCATCTGTTTGTTTTTTGTTCTCTTCTATGTAGAATTTCTTCAACTTAAGCTCCAATCATTATATTAAATTTATTTCTGTAATAGGTTTCTCAATTCCTAAAAGGCTTTTTTCTCTGTAGTTTCCTTTTTTTATAGTTGCCTCTGTGCTTATGGAAGGCATTGCTTTCTTTTATCTCTCTGAGATATTCATGGGTTTTTTTGTTTTTTTTTTTTTTTTTTCTGTTTTCCTCTGCTTTCCTGTGTTGTCTCTCCTCTAAGGTCTTTTTTCTGTTCATTTGGTAGTCAGATTTCTTGTTAAAAACTTTCCTTTTTCTTCTTTTTTAGAAGCTTTCTTTAAATATTTGATGGTCTTTCGTAACCCTTTTTATTTCAAAGTGAGGTGATAAAATGCCAATTGGAAAGGACTGTCAGCAGTAGACTTGATTCTAAGTAATCAGGCTGGAACCTGGCAATTTTGGTGGGTGTCTTATAGCTCAGGCTGCTATAACAAAACAGCATAGACTGAGTAGCTTAAACAACAGACAGTTATTTCTCCTGTTACTGGAGACTGGTAGACCAAGGTCAAGGCGCCAGTAGATTCAGTTTCTGGTGAGGACTCTTCCTGCCTTGTACATGCCTATCATCTAGCTATGTGTTCATATGACCTCTTCTTTATGCCCTCCTGGATGGAGAGAGTGAAAGCTCTGGTCTCTCTCCTTCTTACAAGGACACCAGCCTCATGTTGGGGGCCAGGTTCTACATTATGATCTCCCCTAAAGGGCCATACCTCCTACCACTATCACACTGGGGGTTATAAGTGTGGTGGTCAGCATTCTGGGAGCTCCATAGGGGAAGAGGTTTACAGGTCTCACTGTTCAATAGGTAGATATCCTTCTGTGTTTTCAGTGGGGCTTATCCCTGCTCTCACCTGTGCTCCATGTCCTCTAGCCCAGGGAGCTTTCACACTTAGCGCTGTTGACATGTAGGGCCAGGTCATTTTCCTGCAAGGACCTTGTCCTGGAAGATGTGAAGCTGCTTTCCTGGCTTCTGCTGGCTAGAAGCACAACCCCTCTCCATTGTGACCACCAACAATGTTTCCATCAAAATCTCCCCCCAGGGAAGAACCATTGCTGGAGTCTTCTCCTGGGGTGAGAGAGGGTTCCTGGTGACCGGCTAACCATTCCTTTTAAAGACTTTCTGATAGCCTCTTTCTCAGCCCCCGTCTTGCGCTCTAGCCTTCTCTCTCTGGCTCTGCAGGTGTGGGCCTTCCAGCTCCAGCTTCTCGAGGGCTTCAGAGGCCGCTTTCTCTGGGGCCTCTGCCTGCTTTCCACTCACCATCTGCTTTCCAGCTTCCACAGTTCAGGGGCATCTCTCTTGCCTATTGTCATCTTCTTGCCAGTTTCTTTGTCCATTTTTATTCTTTTATCTGTCATTTTAGTGGCCCTTGGGGGCGAGAACAGAAGTTCTTGCATTTACCCTCCACATATATTCAGAAGCCTGGACCATTATTTCTCCAAATATTTTCCTGTCTCCATTCTTTTTTTCTTTCCCTTTACAGTCCCTCTGTGGTGTTGCTCACACTTCTCTTTCTGTCCTTTCTTAATATCTGGTTGGTCCATTTCTTTATCTCTTCTTGATACCTTCTGGAAGAGTTCCTCCACTTCAGCCACCAACTCACACTATGTTACAAGATGTAACTCACCTACTGAGGGTTTGGGTTTTTTCTTTTTCATTCTTTAAAATAATTTCAGGGGCACCTGGGTGGCTCAGTGGGTTAAAGCCTCTGCCTTCGGCTCAGGTCATGATCCCAGGGTCCTGGGATAGAGCCCCGATTGGGTTCTCTGCTTAGCAGGGAGCCTGCTTCCCCCTCTCTCTCTGCCTGCCTCTCTGCCTACTTGTGATCTCTGCCTGTCAAATAAATTAATAAAAACAGAGATCACAAGTAGGCAGAGAGGCAGGCAGAGAGAAAGGGGGAAGCAGGCTCCCCGCCGAGCAGAGAGCCTAACACGGGGCTCGATCCCAGGACCCTGAGACCGTGACCCAAGTGGAAGGCAGAAGCCCAACCCGCTGAGCCACCCAGGTGCCCCAAGGAGAGAATCTTAAACAGGCTCCATTCCCAGCTAGGTGGGGCTTCGTCTCACAACCCCAAGATCATGACCTGAGTCGAAATCAAGAGTAGGACCCTTAAAGTAACTGCACCTCCCAGGTGCCCCACCCCACCCCCTTTTTTTAATGTATTTTTTATTTTAAGGAGGTGCATGCCCAACATGGGGCTTAAACTCATGACCTTGAGATCAAGAGCTGCGCTCTCACCAGCTGAGCCAGCCAGGTGCCCCTCATTGCTCATTTATAGTTGAATTATTTCTTTTTATTATATGAGCTTTTTTTTTTTTTTTAAAGATTTTATTTATTTATTTGACAGAGAGAGAAATCACAAGTAGGTGGAGAGTCAGGCAGAGAGAGAGAGAGAAGCAGGCTCCCGCTGAGCAAAGAGCCCGATGCGGGGCTCGATCCCAGGACACTGAGATCATGACCTGAGCCGAAGGCAGCGGCTTAATCCACTGAGCCACCCAGGCGCCCCAATATGAGCTTTTTTTAACTATTGTATTTTTCATGTCTTTTATCTCCAATTTTTTACCTGCTGTTCCTGTTTTATTATTTCCAATATTCTCCCTTTTTTGAGATGATTTGTAATACTTTAAAATTCTTTTCTCTGTCCAATCCATTACTTAGGACAGATAGATATGCTGTACCAGAGAAAACGTCTTTTTTTTTTTTTTTTTAAAGATTTTATTTATTTATTTATTTGACAGAGAGAGATCACAAGTAGGCAGAGAGTCAGGCAGAGAGAGAGGAGGAAGCAGGCTCCCCGCCTAGCAGAGAGCCCGATGTGGGGCTCGATCCCAGGACCCCAGGATCATGACCTGAGCCGAAGGCAGCCACCTAATGACTGAGCCACCCAGGTGCCCCGAAAACGTTTTTTATATACTTTCTTTCTTCAGTTGCCTCATATTTTCTTATAAGCCCATGTCCCTGGGAGACAGTTAGCCACTCTGATTGATAACGTGCTTCTGGGACATAGATGCAAAAGCCCAGACCCTGTCCTCTGCCACTCCATTGCGTGCAGGGACTGGGGGTGGGACAGTAGAGGACAGCCCCTGGTCCCAGCATGGGCTCAGTCACTCCCTGTTTGCAGCCACAGCCTGTGCCCTCCCAGATATACACAGTGCCTTGTGCTGTTCGTCCTCAAGAGCTGTCTCCTTGGAGCGCCTGGGTGGCTCAGTGGGTTAAAGCTTCTGCCTTCGGCTCAGGTCATGATCTCAGGGTCCTGGGATCAAGCCCCGCATCAGGCTCTCTGCTCATCAGGGAGCCTGCTTCCCTCTCTGTCTGCCTGCCTCTCTGCCTACTTGTGATCTGTCTGTCAAATAAATAAATAAAATATTTTTAAAAATAAATAAATAAATAAAATCTTTAAAAAAAAAAAAAAAAGAGCTGTCTCCTTGAGTTGTAATTACCTAACTCACCAAATGGATAGACGGTAGGGAGGAAGGTTCATTCAGACACCAGCCAGCTCGCGGTCCCCTTGACCTCTTGTTATCTCTTTCTCATACACATGTGCGTATTTACCCTGTGCTAGGCTCCCACACTGCCTTGATGGTACCCTGCTGCCTCTGGGGGGTACGGGGCTGCTTACTGGCCCTGCCCACTGCCAAGCAGTGACAGCACAAGTTGAAAGCAATCCCCAGTCTGTCCCCCACCTTCACACCCTGGCACCCTTCTGCTCTGAGCTTACTGTCCGCCCAGCCCCCAAGGCCCGGATCTGACATCCATCTCATTCCTCCTCACTTCCGTGGCTTCTCTAGGTTTTATTTCTGTCGAGAAAGTCAGTGGGCCTTATGTGTTTATCATCTTGTTTGGAACTCGAAAGGAGTGATTCTGAGAGAGCTTTCTATGCAAGTACAGAATTAAAGTGTACACCTGAAACTAATAACAATGTTGTATGTTATTTATACTTCAATTAAAAAAGAAAAAAAGAAAAGCAAGCTTTCTGGAGAAGTTAGCATTGGGAGGGATCTAGAATGGCCACAGTTAGAATAATGCCCAGGGCTAACTTTCGGCAGGTATTCCTCATTTGGCTAAATCCGATACTTCCGGCCAGTCTCCATTCAGAGTGGTTGGTGCAGGTTAAGTATTTGAATACCCACCCCCCCAATACCATTACCTGACACAATTTGCAGTATTTGATTTACTCCATATGGACTGTCCAAGGAGGATGGGTAGTAATTGTTATCACTATTTCAGAAGATTGGGAGACACTAAGAGAGATTGTGACCTGCCCAGGGTTACACAGCTAGGAAGAAGCAGAGGCAGGGACTCACAACAGGAGTCTTCTCTGTGAAATGCCAACCTGACTCTCCAGTATTTTCCGCCTCTGTACCTGACACTTTCAGGAAGAGGAAGGTTTAGGGGACCAGAAGTTAAGTGCCCGGAGGTCAGGCGCCCGCTGAGGATGGGAGAGCAGGCTCTGGTTTTATGGGAACAATACTGATATGTAAGTCGAAATCTCTTCCCTAAATAGTTCCCAGTCTAATGGGAGCCCAGAGGTTCACCCTGAAGAAGTAAACAAGAATATGAAGCTGAAAATACCACGAGGACAGACAGTAAGTGATATGGAACTCAGAAAAAGAAAAATACCATCTCACCAGGGCAGGCAGGGTTTAACTGAGCAGGTCCAGCTGGGAGTCTGATAGGGCAGTAGGTAGCAGTGATGCAAGAATTCATGGAATCAGGGGCTCCTGGGTGGCTCAGTGGGTTAAAGCCTCTGCCTTCGGCTCAGGTCATGATCCCAGGGTCCTGGGATAGAGCCCTGCATTGGACTCTGCTCAGCAGGGAGCCTGCTTCCTCCAATCTCTCTCTCCGCCTGCCTCTCTGCCTACTTATGATCTCTATCAAATAAATAAATTTAAAAAAAGAATTAGTGGAATCAAAGAGTTTTAGAAAACTTACAAAATTATCTGATCCGGGGGTGGTTGGGTGGCTCAGTCGGTTAAGCGTCTGCCTTCGGCTTGGTCACGATCCCAGAGTCCTAGAATCGAGTCGCACATCAGGCTCCCTGGTCAGCAGGAATCTGCTTTTCCTTCTCCCTCTGTCTCTCCCCCTACTCATGCTCACTCTTTCTCTCTGTCCAATAAACAATAAATAAAATCTTAAAAAAAAAAAAAATCCAGCAATGTCACTAACTATATCTTGGTATTGGCTCTTCCGGGTCCATTTTTTCAAGTATGTGACAAACTGAATTTGTTAGTTTCAAATACACTTTTTTATTTCAGGGAAAGTTTCTTCAATTGTAAGTTTTAGTATTCTGGGGATTTTTTGTTTTCTTTCATTGTGTTTAGGAACTCTTCTTATCTGTATGTTAGAACTTCTTTGCCTGTCTTCAGTGTTTATCACATTTTCTCAAATCCATTTTTATCTGTTTTATCTCTTAACATTTATTGTGAAAGTTTTCAGCCCTGCAACAAAGTCAAAAGAATTCCACACGAGCATCTGGACACACCGTTTAGTTTTACCGTTGATGTTTTACTATACTTATTTTATCATCATTGATTTTTATCTATTGTATTTTTTTTTAAGATTTTATTTATTTATTTGACAGACAGAGATCACAGGTAGGCAGAGAGGCAGGGAGGGGGGAGTGGGGGGAAGCAGGCTCCCTGCTTAGCAGAGAGCCATCCCAGGAACACATGACAAAGGCAGAGGCTTAACCCACTGAGCCACCCAGGTTTCCCATCTATTGTATTTTTGATACATTTCAAGTAATTTGTAGACAGTAGTACCTTTCCCTCTAAATAGTTCAGCATGCGTTTCATTGACTAGAATTCCATATTTGTTTATAGTTTTTTCCATTTAATGTAAAATTTATATATAGTGAAATGTACAATTCTCAAGATTATATTCATTGAGGGTTTTGGGGGTTCCTTTTTTTTAGCTTCATTGAGATATAATTTACATACTATAAAATTCATTTGTTGTAATGTATGCTTTCGGTGATTTTTAGTTAATTTACCAAGTTATGCAACTAACACACCAGTCTAATTTTATAATATTTTCATCAACCCGAAAAGAACCTCATGCCCATTTTTAGTCACTCCTTATTCCGCCCACCATCAGCCTTTAAGTGACCGCTGATCTAATTTTTCTCTCTATTTTCCTTTTCTGGGCATTTCCTATAAATGCAGTCATATAATATGTGGTCCTTTGTGTCTGGCTTTTCTAATTCAGCATGTGTTTGAGGTTCAACCCAGTTGTAGCATGTATCAGTAGTTCAATCTTTTTTTATTGCCCAATAAAATTACATTGAGTGGATACACCACATTCCACTTACCGTTTTATTTACATGAGAATTATTCCCTATTGGCTCAATGAACCAGGCTGCAATGAACCTTCTTGTATAGGGTTTTTTGTTTGTTTGTTTGTTTTTAGATTTTATTTACTATTAGAGAGTGAGAGAGGGGAGAAGGTCAGAGGGAGAAGCAGACTCCCCATGGAGCTGAGAGCCTGATGTAGGACTCAATCCCAGAACTCCGGGATCATGACCTGAGCTGAAGCCAGTCGCTTAACCAACTGAGCCATCCAGGCGCCCTGTATAGGTTTTTATCTGGGCGTATGCGTTCATTTCTCCCTGATACAGGCCTAGGAGTGTAATTGCTGGGTCACGTGTTAATGGTTAGCATTTTGAGACACTACCTCACTTTTCTCAAGTGGCTGCACTGTGTTATGTTCCTACCATCCATGTGTGAGGGTCCTGGTGTCTCTGCATCCGAGCTTCACCAGGGCAGGAGCACTAGTCTCAGGTTCATCTTTCCATGCCCGGGGCCTACCTGGGGCACGCCACGCAGAGGCCGTTGGTGAGCATTGCTTTGCTCGCGGGACTCCCTTAGCCCATGCTTCTCACTTTGTTCCTTTTGTCGTTCTTTTCTAGGGACTCAGCTGGGAGTTTCCAGTTGTCTGGAAAAATGCCGGAAGAACTCACCAAATGCTGGGAGGCAGCCCTTCTCTGGAAAGTCCTTTTATCTGGATCTGCCTGCTGGCAAAAGTCTCCAGTTTTTGACGGGGGCCATCCAGCAGCTGGGTGGGGTATGTGAATTGCTCCCAACCTGTGATGTCATGTGCCTTTGTGGGTGGTAGGGCAGGAGCTGGAGAGGAGTTCTGTCTGTGACTTCCAGGTATTTTCATTGGTATGACTACAGTTTCCAAAGCCACCCTTTTTAAAAATGAAGTTAGAGGGGCGCCTGGGTGGGTTAAGCCTCTCCCTTCCACTCAGGTCATGATCTCAGGGTCCTGGGATCGAGCCCTGCATCGGGCTCTCTGCACAGTGGGAAGCCTGTTTCCTCCCTCTGCCTACTTGTGATCTCTGTCTGTTGAGTAAAGAAAAATCTTAAAAAAAAAAATGCTTGGGGCACCTGGGTGGCTCAGTGGGTTAAAGCCTCTGCCTTTGGCTTAGGTCATGATCCCAGGGTCCTGGGATCGAGCCCCACATCGGGCTCGCTGCTCAGCGGGGAGCCTGCTTCCTCCTCTCTCTCTCTCTGCCTCTCTGCCTACTTGTGATCTCTGTCTGTCAAATAAATAAATAAAAATCTTTTAAAAAAAATGCTTAAAAAAAACAATGAAGTTAGAGGTACCTGGTGGCTCAGTTGGTTAAGCGACTGCCTTCAGTTCAGGTCATGATCTCAGGGTCCTGGGATTGAGTCCCGCATCAGGCTCCCACTCAAATAAATAAAGTGATTTTGTTGTTTTTTAAATGGCTTTTAGCGTATTCACAGAGATATGCAAGCTATGTGAATACACAGTCAGACTTAGAACATTTTTCATCACCGCCAAAAGAAAAAAGCCCATAACCATTGTCAGTCACTGCCCATTTCTCCTCAGTACCCCTAATCTGGATAAGCATTCATCTACTTCTTTTTTTTTTTTTTTAAAGATTTTATTTATTTATTTGACAGAGATCAGAAGTCGGCAGAGAGGCAGGCAGAGAGAGAGAGGGGAAGCAGGTTCCCCGCTGAGCAGAAATCCCGACATGGGGCTCAATCCCAGGACCCTGAGACCATGACCGTAGCCGAAGGTAGAGGCTCAACCCACTGAGCCACCCAGGCGCCCATGCATTCATCTACTTCTGTCTCTATTCTTTTTCCCTTTTTTAAATTTTATTTTTATTATAATTTTTTTAGAGTGGGAAGGGAGAGAGGGCAAGGGAGAAAGAGAATCATAAGCAGACTCCGTGCGCAGTGTAGAGCCCCACATGAGTCTCTATCTCCCAACTCTGAGATCGTGACCTGAGCTGAAATCAAGAGTCAGATACTGAACCAACAGAACCACCCAGGTGCCCCATTATTTTATTTTATTTTTTTAAGATTTTATTTATTTATTTGACAGACAGAGATCACAAGTAGGCAGAGAAGCAGGCAGATAGAGAGGAAGGGAAGCAGGCCCCCCGCTGAGCAGAGAGCCCGATGTGGGACTCGATCCCAGGACCCTGAGATCATGACCAGAGCCGAAGGCAGCGGCTTAACCCACTGAGCCACCCAGGCGCCCTATTTTTTTTTTTTTTTTAATGCTCATTTTCTGTGTAGTTATGATCATGAATACGTTTTTTTTTTGGGGGGGTTTTTTTTTTAGATTTTATTTATTAATTTGTCAGAGAGAGAGAGAGCAAGAGCAAGCACAGGCAGACAGAGTGGCAGGCAGAGTCAGAGGGAGAAGCAGACTCCCTGCGGAGCAAGGAGCCCGATGTGGGACTCGATCCCAGGACACTGGGATCATGACCCAAGCCGAAGGCAGCTGCCTAACCAACTGAGCCACCCAGGCGTCCCAATGAATACGTTTTTGATTAGCAATATTTTGCCTACAACCTTAATGCATTAGCACTTTCCTATCATTATTGTCCCTCATATGCATTATTTGTAATGAGCATATAATATTTTTTGAGCGGGTTATTAGTTTACTTAATTGTTCCACTGTGGACATTGAGATTATTTCTAAATTTTAGCTCTTTTAAATAACACTGGTTAAAAAAAACTTTGGGTAAAAAGCATTTGCCATGTTTGTGTCCTTTAAAATATATATATTTTTTAAGGTTTTATTTATTTATTTGACAGACAGAGATCACAAGTAGGCAGAGAGGCAGAGAGAGAGGGGGGGAAGCAGGCTCCCCGCCGAGCAGAGAGCCCGATGTGGGACTCGATCCCGGGACCCCGAGATCATGACCCGAGCTGAAGGCAGCAGCCCAACCCACTGAGCCACCCAGGCGCCCCTGTCCTTTAAAATATTTTTAAGGTGCATGTGTGTCTTAGTAAGCAGCTGGCATGGGTAACTCTTGTGTTTAGAAAATAGGATGATGGCCCTTGGCCCCAAAGAGGCAGGCAGCTGGGGAAATGACTTGAATAAACTTGGAATGCAGAGAATTGTCAAAGGAACAGAAACTCAGGGATATGGAAACTCAGCAGTGGGGAATGTACCAAATGATGATTATACACCCGCACCTGGCCCCAAATTTCCTTTGAACTTGTCGCCTGTTCTATCATTTAGCTTTAGCCTTTGGTGTGTAAAAAACCACCCCAGAACTGGGGCATAAAACAAGTTACTGAGGCACCTAGGTGACTCAGTTGGTTGAGTGTCCAACTCATTTTTTTTTTTTTTTTTTTTTTTTTTTTAAGATTCATTTATTTTAGAGAAAGAGCACATGCGTGCACGTGAGCCAGGGCAGGGGCTGAAGGCAAGGGAGAGAAGCAGACTCCCAGCTGAGCAGGGAACCCAACATGGGGCTTAATCTCATGATCTCGAGATTGATCTCGAGATTGACCTGAGCTGAAATCAAGAGTTGGACACTGAAATGACTGAACCACCCAGGCGCCCTGAGCATCCAGCTCTCAATTTCAGCTTAGGTCACGATCTCGAGGTTGTGAGATTGAGCCTTGTGTTGTGCTCTGTGCTGGGCATGCGTGGCGCCTGCTTGAGATTCTCTCTCCTCCTCCCTCTCCCTCTGCCCCCGCCCTCTCACCACCTGCTTGTCTGCAAGTGCTCTCTCGCTCACTCACTCTCTCCAAGACCGTTTCTGGTTTCATATTTTTGCTCCGTTTGGTGGTGTGGCCAAGATCACAGGTGCAGTGTTAGAATGCCACAGTGCGCCTTCACAGGAAAGCTGTGACCTAAGCTATTCTTTTTCATTTTTTTTAAACTTTTTTTTTTTTTTAAGATTTTATTTATTTATTTATTTATTTATTTATTTTTAAAGATTTTATTTATTTTATTTGACAGAGAGAGAGATCACAAGTAGGCAGAGAGGCAGGCAGAGAGAGAAAGGAGGAAGCAGGCTCCCTGCTGAGCAGAGAGCCCGATACGGGGCTCGATCCCAGGACACTGGGATCGTGACCTGAGCCGAAGGCAGCGGCTTAATCCACTGAGCCACCCAGGCACCCCTAAGATTTTATTTATTTATTTGACAGACCGAGATCACAAGTAGGCAGAGAAGCAGGCAGAGAGAGGAGGAAGCAGGCTCCCTGCTGAGCAGAGAGCCCGATACGGGGTTCGATCCTAGAACCCTGATCCCTGGGATCATGACCTGAGCTGAAGGGAGAGGCTTTAACCCACTGAGCCACCCAGGCGCCTCTCAGCCCCTCATTTTTTTTGTTTTTAATTTTTTTTCTTTAAAGATTTTTATTTAGTGCTCCATTCGGCAGCACATATACTAAAGATTTTTATTTATTTACTTGACAGACCAAGATCACAAGTAGGCAGAGGCAGGCAGAGATAGAGGAGGAAGCAGGCTCCCCGCATAGCAGAGAGCCCAATATGGGGCTCGATCCCAGGACCCTGGGATCATGACCTGAGCTGAAAGCAGAGGCTTTAACCCACTGAGCCACCCAGGCACCTCATCATTTTTTTTTTTAATAAAAATTTTATTTATTTATTTGACAGATCACAAGTAGGCAGAGAGGCAGGCGGTTGTTGGGGGGGTAAGCAGGCTCCCCGCCGAGCAGAGAGCCCAAAACGGATCTCAATCCCAGGACCCTGAGATCATGACCTGAGCCGAAGGCAGAGGCTTAACCCACTGAGCCACCCAGGCGCCCCTTAATTTTTTTTTTTTTTTTTTAAGATTTTATTTCTGAGAGAGAGATCAGGAGCTAGGAGGAGGGATAGAGGGAGAAGTAGGCTCCCCACTGAGCAGACTGCCCAATGTGGGACTTGATCCCAGGACCCTGGGATCATGACCTGATTCAAAGGCAGATACTTAGCCGACTGAGCCACCCAGGGGCCTTTTTTTTTTTTTTTTTTTTTTTAAGATTTTATTTATTTGTTTGACAGAAATCACAAGCAGGCAGAGAGGCAGGCAGAGAGAGAGAGAGAGAGAGAAGGAAGCAGGCTCCCTGCTGAGCAGAGAGCCCGATGCGGGACTCGATCCCAGGACCCTGAGATTATGACCTGAGCCGAAGGCAGCGGCTTAACCCACTGAGCCACCCAGGGCCCCCCCCTTTTTTTTTTCCAGATTTTATTTATTTATTTGAGAGGGAGAAGGCACAAGCCAGGGGAGCAGCAGAGGAAGAGGGAGAAGCAGGCTCCCTGCTGAGCAGGAAGCCCAATGCAGGACTCGATCCCAGGACCCTGGGATCATGACTTGAGCTTACCTGACTGAGCCACCTAGGCGCCCCCAACTAAGCTACTCTTAATCTTGTCGAGCCCCGTCAGTGTGCTCTCGCTCTGTGCAGACTCAAACTGGTCAAATAACAAAGCCTGTGGCCTTTTGCTGCTGGGTCAGAAGCAGCCGTTCTGGAGACAAAAACCTGTATTTTCTATATACATATATATATAGACCCTATTATGTTTCAGGATGACGTCTTCTTGGGGGCTCGGTACAGAACTGCATTTGGTCTATTTAAAGACATTGATTCTGAAACTTCTGGCAGCCAAGATTTCCTTCCCCAGCCTCTCAAAATCGATGATTCTACATCTGCCTTTTGGTTTGCAGCCACCTCTGTGATCTGGTTTCAGGTAATTGAGGGTTTTCTGAGCAAAGAAGTAAGTTACATCGTGTCCAGCCGCAGGGAGGCGAAGACAGAGAGCAGTAGGACAAGCCCCAGAGGCTGCCCCAGCCCCAGCGAGGTCAGAGGACAGACACCATCCATGGCCCATCCAAAGGGTGGCCACACCAGGCCTTCACAGAAGCCTGCAGACTCGGTAAGAATCTCATTGGGTACGAAAGGTGTGTTCTCTGAACAAAGGAAGTACACCTCGGTGAGCCCCTGTGGGCGGTCTCCAGCTTTAGTTTCGTCTGGTTTAATTTAATCCCTCATTTGAATTCAGGGACTGAATCTAGCTCTACATCCAAAAAGCTCACCAAGTTGTTATCCCCACGCGGTCCCTTCTGTGATACATTTCACTTTTCATGGGACTTCCGTGTCAGAGGTTCAGAAACAATAGGAAGGTCCTTTGTAAACCAGGGAGGACTTGTTGAAATTGAGCCAGGTTGCTCTGCTGGGCGTGTGGAAACTCTCCAAGAGTGGTCTTAGAACATGGGGGACACTTTGACCTTGGGTCCATTCAGGACATCCATCTCCACCGGGGTCCAAGCTGTGGCTACCTGTGGGTGACCTGGAATTGTAGGTGGCTTTTCCTTTACTCCAGAAACTTCTTTGGGCTCTCGTTCTGCTGCTCCTCAGCTGTCACTGCTCCCAGCTTTCCGAGAGCCGGGTCCCTAGGACCCCTCCCCCCGCCCCGCCTCTGGCACCTGTGGGGCACATCTGTGCACAGGTGGGCTGCAGAGTCTGGATCACGGCTCTTCTCTTCCTGTCAGGTGCCTCTGAGCAGAGGGAAGGAGCTGCTGCAGAAGGCCATCAGAAACCAGGTGAGCCGAGGGAGGCGGGCTGAAGGTGCCCGGGGGAGGACATAGCCTTTCTCTTGAGGGCTTTCCAGAATACGGCCACGAAATGCACAGCTGTGGGATGGAGCGTCTTTATTTCCTTCTTACAGATGAGCAGGTAGAGTTCAGAGAAGTAAAGCAGTTTGTCCAGAGTCACCCAGGGTGGTGGTAAAGCCTGGGTCTTGACTCCCCCATCCTTCCGTCTCCAGAGCTAGCGAGAGCACCCCGGAGGGACACGGGGATGTGTCTGCGCTGCACATAAGCCAGGCTGCGCATCTCGTATAAGTAGCTGTTTATCCCTTTTGCGAGATCCAGAGCCACTGAAGTGAAGTCATGGGAGGAGGAGTCAGGGTGCTCTTGTGAGGAAAGTGGGAGAAGTGGTGTCAAGAAGGGTGCGTGGCTGTGGCCAAGGGAGGAGGTGGGCTGTGCTTGGGTGGTGGGGTGGGGACAGCCTGAGGCAGACGCAGCTTCCTGCTTGATGGTGGCGGCTGGCGCTGCTGTTTGTCGGGTCCCTGCTGGGTGCCAAGAGCTTGGCTCACAGAGGCCCTCCTGGCAAACGGACAGACAGCTCTCTGAGAACCCTCCATTCCTTCCTGATCACCAGGGGCGGGGACTGGCCCGTGTAGGAAACAGGGTCCTTGGGGGGCCTGGGGGAGACTCTCCCACACCCTCTCTTCATGGGGGCCACCCGGAGCCCGTTAGGCCTTGGGGAGTCCGTTGCTCCTGCCTGACCGGGTTGTCTTTCCAGGAGAGTGGCAGCGGAGGAGGCGGCGGGAGCAGCAGCAGTCTCCTGACCAATGCCCGCTCCTGGGGAGTGAGGATCCTGCACGTGGACGGTACCGTTTCTGCACAGGGCTTCCGCAGAGGGGACTTGGTGACTGGCTGACGGCATCTGCTCTTAGAGGGCTGTCCGCCAGTGGAAGCTAGCGGAAAGCCAGATGGACTCACTCACTGTGTTGACGCACAGAGGTGGGGGATGTGGACCAGCCAGAGTGAGAGCAGGGCACGGGTGCTGGAAGGCACCGCTTTGTTTAGCTGTGCTGCACCCCCCTCCAGCTGGTGTCATGATCCTTCTCCACAGATCCAGAAATCCGGGGCGCCCGGGGGGCTACGTAAGCTAAGTGTCTGCCTTCAGCTCTGGTCATGATCCCAGAGTCCTGAGATCGAGCCCCACATCGGACCTGCTTCCCCCTCTCCATCTGCCTGCTCCCCCTCCTGGTGCTCTCGCGCACTCTGTCACATAAATAAATGACATCCTTAAAAACAACAACAACAAAAAATACAGAAATCCTCCTATTCTCCATAACCACTGACTACATATTACTCTGCTAGGTATCAGCTCAGTTAATCCCCATTGCAGTCTTTTGCCCATTGTACAGATAAAGAAACTGAGCCTTAGTAAATATTAGGTAAATTATCCCTAATGTCATCACAAGTGAGGAGTGTGGCCCACATTCCAACCTAGTTTGACCCAACTAAATTTCATGTTCCTTCAGGGCACCTGGCTGGCTTGGTCGGTGGAGCCTGCAACTCTTGATCTCAGAATTATGAGTTCGAGCCCCACACTGGGTGCAGAGATTGCTTAAAAATAAAATCTTCTTTTTCCCCTAGATTTTATGTATTTATTTGCCAGAGAAAGACAGAGAACACAAGCAGGGAGAGCAGCAGGCAGAGGGAGAAATCGGCTCCTGGCAGAGCAAGGAGCCTAATATGGGACTCGATCCAAGGACCCCAGGATTATGACCTGAGCCGAAGGCAGACATTAACTGACTAAGCCACCCAGGTGTCCCTAAAAATAAATCTATTTTATTTTATAAAAGATTTTATTTATTTGAGAGAGAAAGAACACAAGTGTGGAGAGAGGCAGAGGAAGGGGGACAAACAGACTCCCCACTGCGTGGAGCCTGATGCAGAACTCGATCCCAGGACCCAGAAATCATGACCAGAGCCGAAGGCAGGTGCCTAACTGACTGAGCCACCCAGGTGCCCCAAATCTTTTTTATTTTTATTTCTATTTTTATTTTTTAAGATTTTATTTTAGGGAAAAAAAGGTTTTATTCTAGGAGCGTCTGGGTGGCTCTGTCGTTTAAGTGTCTTCTTTCGGCTCAGGTCACCATCCTGGGGACTGCTCAGTGGGGAGCCTACGTCTCCTTCTCCCTCTGCCTCTCTCTGCTTTTGCTCTTTCTTGCTCTCAAATAAGTAAATAAAACCTTTAGAAAAATAAAATAAAAAATAATAAAAGATTTTATTTAAAGTAATCTCTGCACCCAACGTGGGCCTTGAACTCACAACCCCAAGATCAGGAGTCACATGCTCCACTGACCAACCCAGCCAGGTGCCCCAAAAATAAAATCTTTAAAAAAACATTTTTTTTTATGTTCTTTCTTTTATGTAGGGTTGCCTCACACTGTAATCGCCGATTTGCAGGTTGTCATAAATTTACATTAGAACAGCCATCCTGAATCAGCCAGCAGTGACTAGCCCACGTACCCAGCTCTGCTCTGAGTCTAGGGTTTTCTATAGGGTTGCCTTATAATTCTAATAACACTGATCCAGATCTAGCCAGAGGCCTGCCAGGGCGTTCAAGAATTGTGCTCAGGAAGGTACAGTCTGGGATGTTGGGGGGCTCTTTTGTCAGTGGAAAATCAGAGATTTCTAACATGATCTAATTTCCTGCCTTCCTGTGTGTTAGGGAAGCTCCTGCTGAGTCTTCCATCTAAGGCTGCATCTGAGTAACGCACGTGGCTGGTGTCGCCCCATCTCGGGCACAGCTCTTCAGTGGTACCGTAAAGCCCTTGTGAGCCGTAAGGCCGCTCCTCCTCAAGAGCGGTACCCAGTGCGGCAAAATAGCCCGAACCCAGCTTGGGTACTTTCCCAAGGAGAGAGGACCCAGCCCTTTCTTTTATTATCAGCAGGTGCAGAGATGACACATAGCCAGAAGGTGGCAGGCAAGGCTGGTGTGATCCAGGGGGCCAGGCCGGTGAGAAGCTGAGCCCCAGCCCCAAGAAGGGGCTGTGCTGGGGAGAGAGGAGTGGGAGCCTTTGGCCACAGCCCTCTGTTTCCTCCACAGAAATGCTGATGCACGTGCAGCAGCTGTCTCTTGATGCTCTGTGTGTGAAGAAACAAGGGCCGAAGAAGAAGCCAGAGGTAGGTTGTCCTGCCGAACTGAAGGGAAATGGATGGTCTGCAGTGGTGAAGTCGGTGACAGCTTTGGTAAACCCCTGACCCACATGAGCCATGTGTTCTTGGCCATTTCAGAAAAAGGAGGAAGAGTGCAGCCTCCGTCGTCAGCGTGGCCCTGGTGTCCACAGCCTCTCGTTGCCCTGCCCTCTCCTCCCCGTGCTACCTGCAGATCTCCCATGGTCCACTGAGGCATGCACCGTGGCCTGGGCTGTGGACTGCCCATGGCTAGTCGTGGCCTAGATAAAACAGAAGTGCTCAGGGCCTGCTGGCTAGGCTGCCGTTCTGGGGCCAGCTCTTGGCCCAGGAATGAGCCTGCAGCTTGCATGGGTGGGGGTGGGGGATGTTGCAGTTTAAAAGAGCTGTCACCTTCCAAATTCCTATTTGGCTTTTCCTTCCTCTGCTAGAGTTAGAACTGTGTGTACCCTACATCAAGAGAGCCCAGGCTGATTTTTAAAGCCACGGTGTCTTCATCCAGCCTGAATCTGAGGAAGGATTAAGCCTTTCAGGTACCCCCCAGGGCCTGGTACCCAGGAGCAGGACCAGCAGTGGTAGCGAACCCCTCCATAGCAGAGGGAGCCCTCCGCCCCAGCGCCCCTTGCTCCACACCCTCTGGTCTAGGAGTCTTCGGGGTTCTCCTGCTTCTGTGAAATAGATCTGCATTGTTCACCATTCAGAGGGTTGTACGAGGAAAGTCTTTCTCCGCTGCGACTTCTACACCCATTGCCAGGCTCCCTCCCCAAGATAAGCAGTGTGAATAGTTTCCCAGGTATCCTCCCAGGGTCCGTGCTTATGGGAGCAGATAAATCAAAAGTTCCTCTCTTTTTTGCAAACGCATGGTATTTTTACTTTGCCTTATTCACTTAATAATCTTTTGTTTTTAAGATTTTATTTATTTATTTGACAGACAGATCACAAGTAGGCAGAGAGGCAGGCAGAGACAGAAGAAGGGAAGCAGGCTCCCTGCCGAGCAGAGAGTCCCGACATGGGCTCGATCCCAGGACCCTGGGATCATGACCCGAGCGGAAGGCAGAGGCTTTAACCCACTGAGCCACCAGGCGCCCCAATAATCTATTTTGTAGATACTTAGGGGTCTTTCAGAGTAAGTTCTGTGTGCAGTTGGCTGATATGCAAGGAGATAGGGAAAGCTTCTTTGGGTCATGGGTGCCCTGGAGTTGTTGCCTAGAGAAGAATCCAGAACCTACATGGACCTGGACCCACTAGATCTCTGCCAACCCCCTCCCTGATTTCTTATTTTTTTCCATTTAATTTTTAATAATATAGTAGCTTTGTTTGACCTTGACCTAAACACAGATTTGTTTTGTTTTTCTTTTAAAGATCTTATTTATTTATTTGAGAGAGAGCGCGCACAAGCAGGGGGAGCAGCAGAGGGAGAAGGAGAAGCAGGCTCCCTGCTGAGCAGGGGGCCTGATGAGGGGCTTGATCCCAGGACCCCAGGATCTTGACCTCATGACCTGAGCTGGAGGCAGACGCTTAACCAACTGAGCCACTCAGGCGTCCCAGACCCAAACATTGGTTTTGACCCACAGGGTCCAAATACACAGCACAGGGCACAGGAAAGCAAGAGGTGTGTAAGCTGACCTGGAACAGCAGCAGGGCCTGGGAGATGCGAGCTGCCGCGTCTGGGCACCTGCCCTGCATCAGGTCTATTGCCGCCTCCCTTTGCATTTGTCTGTACCTCGTGGCCAAGTCGGCGAGGTAGGGGGCTGTCGCTTGCACCCCGGGTGGCACAGCACGGGCCTGCGCCCGGGCCCGGGGGTTCTGCATCTCTTGCACTTCCTGGTGTGCTGCGTTCCCTCCACAAAATCAGCTGCCACTGAGATGCACTCACAGGGCCCGCCCCCCCCCCTCATGTCCCTGGGGAGCCAGAGGGAGCCATTGTGTCGGCTCTGCCCTCTCTTAGAGCCCAGCTGACAGCAGGAAGCAAAGTGGGGCAGACAGACTCACAGAGACTTGCCTCACCAGACCTTGCTTCCTCGACCCTCCAGCTCCCTCGCATCCTTAACCTATTTTCCTTTCCATTTAGGGAGCGTGTCCAGCAGAGTCAAGAACGCGGAAAGGTCAGTGTGGTAGCTTTCCTCATCTAACTGCAGTCCCTCCCTCCTAAACGCTTCCCCACGGCTCCCTCTGTGGCAGCATCTGCTCGCTTTTCTGCGGCAGGAAGCGAGCGAGTCCAGGTTGTCCTGTCGTGTTTGCAGGGCCTGTGCTTTGGAGGCGAGAGGGCGGGAGAAGGGTATCCGGGAGCAAGCCCAGAGCCGCGTGGCCCGAGCTTCTCCTTAGCGCCAGGACCGCGTGCGGCCACGGCCCGATCCCGGCCCTGCCTGAAGTTTGCCTTCCTCTTCCCTCTGATTCAGGAGCAGTTTGGGGTGGGCAGTGTGACAGCTGCCTACCACTCTCCCAAATGCCAGACTCCCCGAAACTGACAAACAGGCAGATTGACAGCCCGGCTCCCGGCCCCTCTTGGACCGCAGGAGAGTTTCTCCCCCTGGATGTTTCTCCCGGAGCTGCTCTTTAAGTGGCATTTATTCGTGCACAAGTAGGAGCTAAGAAAAGTCACTTGGCACCTCTCATGTTCAAAATTCAAGGAAATCTGTGGGGGAATTGATTTTAATCACTGTCTCAGTTAATTAGAAAGACAAGAAATCGCCCCCAAAAAGTAATTAATGAGAGCTGCTGCCTTGCGAGGAGCAAGGCTGCTTTTGGCTTGGGCGCTGGCGGAGCCTGGGGCGGGTCTGAGGGGGGAGGCGCTGGCCTCTCAAGGAGGGGGAAGGTCTGGGGGCCTCTGGGGCTGCCCGTGCTCCCAGCCTGCCCAGCTGCCCTTCTCACAGGGCCTCTGGGGGAAGAAGATGGGGTTCTTAATACCTAAGAGATTTTGTAAACTCTGCGAATACCTAGCTCACAGAGGAGAGGAATCTCTTGATTAACTGAGCAAATTCGTCTTCCCAGCGCCCCTGGCCCTGTTGATCCAGGATCCGGATTTCACCTTTGATTTTTTTTTTTTTTTTTTTTTACTGCCCTCCTGCTTTGATCCCTAAACACTCTTTGGCTCTCTTCCTCCCTGCTTTTCCCGCAAAAAAACCCTGGAGTCTCCCACCTGGGAGTGTTCTCAGGCCCCTCGGGATTCTGAGGCAGCAGGAGGGCAGGTCGGGAAGGACCCGAGGCTTTTAGCGGAAACGAGCCGAGACTGCCAGGTTTCTCACCCTGACGGCCTCCAGCGTCCCCACACAGCAGGGTCCCCCATCCTGCTTTGGGGTGGGAAGCCCCCTGCAGCCTCTCCCCACTGGGGGACCTCTTCTCTTTCACCTCAGGTAGAGACCAGAAGAGACGGGGGTGTTGGCTGACCCCAGCCGAACGGAAGGGCACACCTCCGGGTGGTGTGGGTCTCGGTTCTGTGTGACTCTTAGACTTTGGCACAGGCTTGCCTATCAGCGCATTTCCCCTGCGGGCCCTGCCCCGGAGCCGACAGATGGCTCATGTGTGTGTGTTTCCTTTCCAGTGGCCAAGCTGAAGGCACCGTTCCTCAAAATCGAAGACGAGAGCAGGTGAGTTGTGGGGGGCCCTCCTCCCTTCAGCCTCACCAGGCCCGCACGGAGGACAGGTGCTCAGGGGCCCCAAGCCGATGTGACGGTCCTAGAGCCCCTCAGCCCTCCACCTTCGTCTTCCCCAGAAGCCGCTCTCTCCCCCTGTCATGGAGAAGTCTCCCACAGACCAGGAGGAGCCTCTGAAGGTGGCCCTTGCACAGTTGGCCCTCCTCTTGGTCATGAGTCAGAGGTTAGTGACCTGTGTGTGCATTACCTCTTTTGAATGCTCTGCTTTTAGGAGCGCTCATGTCCCGCCCAGGCTCATGGCTCCTCGCCTTCCCCCTCCCCCCCACCAGGGGTGCACACTGACGCTCACTGCTGAACCCCTGCTGGCCCCCGGCAGTACTGGTACCGTCGCCTTGGCTGAAGCCAGGGTGCTTGGGCTGGTGTGGCGGTTCCCTTGTGAGACCATCTTGTACTGGAAGCCCTTCTGTTTGGCGATACAGAACCCTCTTCTGACACACAGTATCTCGTGAGGGCCTGGGAAGGATGGGCATGAGGAGAACCCATCCTTTTCCTAGTGGGGAAACTGAGGTCAGAGAAATTAAGGGACTTAATACAGCCATGTTGCCAATGAAGCTCAGCCCAAGGCCAGAATCTGGGTGTCCTGCCCATCCTGCCTGGTGTCCTCCGCACTCTGCCCTGTCTGTCCCCCAGTAGGGCCTCTTCTTTCTAGACAGCCAGGGCATATGGGGGTCATCTGTGGGCTGTTAGTCGCCTTGGTTATCACTGACTCTTCAGTAAGTACTGGCTGAGAAACCTGCAAATTTATGATGACCTCAAAATAAAAAGTTGGCTTTGGGTTTTTTTGTTTGTATTTAAAGAAAAAGCCCGTGTGAAGCCAGCAGAGACTCCTGGGACCAGAGCTTTCTGGGTCTTTTAGCCTCAGGCAGGGCAGCTAAAAGGCCCAATGCCGGGAGCCTGATGTGCCTGCCTATCCTCCAAGCAGACCTGGGTTTCCCTCTTGGCTTCTGGGCACAGGAGAGAATTGGCTTTGGTGGCCCAACCATGAGTGGAGGGAACGCAGGAGGGTGATGAGATGCTCTCTTCTCCAGTTCCAGTGGGATGGGGGCTGCACGGCCTCTACCCTAGCTCCTTCACTACCAGTTAAACACAAGTGGTCATGGCTTGTACACACCGCCAGTGCCCCAGTGTCGCACTGCACGTGGCCGGCGCATGTCACTTACGGGGAGTACCATACACAGTTGGGGTGCCCCCAGCAGCGTAGGCAAGAGTGGAGACAAGGTGTCCTGTGCTTCTGTTGGCTTGCTCTCCCGAAGCCCAGTGACCTCACCACACTCAACTTTGTAGCCTTCTGGGCAGAAACAAAACCTTGAAGAGGAAGAAAGTGGGGAACTGGGGCTGTGAAGGGTACCTCCTTCTCTCTAAGGGCCCAAGAAGACTCCTGATTAATTCACCCCGAGACCATAGGACTCTCACTGTACCTCTCCCTCACCCCCCAGAAACCCATGGCCCACACTGTCCCCTGGAGCACAGACTATTGCAGCCACACACAGCGCGCCTGTCCACTACAGCGGCAGGCTTTGCTCGGACCCACAGATCACTGTGCCTGGCTCTGGAAGTCTCTTGAATGTGAGCAGCTTGAGGCAGAAGCATTCAGTGTAGGTCTGACTCCCCAGAACTGTGCTGCTCTTTTCCATTCAGAATACCTCCCCTCGGGTGGTATTGAGGAGCAGCCTAGAGCAAAGACATTCCTCTTCCTGGAATAGGAAAGTCACCGATCTGGTTTAAACATTCCTCCATTTAGGTCTGCCAGGCCAGAGTCCTCAAAGGTGGAAAGTGGGAATTTGGATCAGGAGTCGGGAGACTTGGCTCATTGCCTGGTCTGGGCCACTTAGTGGTCGTGAGCCCTTGGGCAGGTCACAAAACATTTTAGGCTTCATTTCCTCTTCTATAAAATGGGCAAACACCACTTGTTCCCCTCTGCTCAGACGATGCAGGGAGGGTAAATGGGCTCGTTGAGTAGCCAGAGTGGGGGAAAATCCATTGTCAGGACTGGGATTCTTCGGGGCAGGGGTGGGGGGTGGGGAGGGGTGTTGGGCCAGGCCCTCCCCTCTCCTCTCCCTGTCCCTGACGGTATTCAAAATGGAAGTTCTCTGTGTTTCAGGAAGTTTCGTCCCTTCCACCATCAATTTAAGTCCTTTCCTGAAGTTTCTTTTCTGGGACCCAAAGATGCAAGTCCCTTTGAGGCCGCGACGACCCCGGGCAGCTCGCATCGCACCAGGTGGGTGTTGCTGGTCTGAGTGCCAAGGGCGAGCTGCGGGCCAGGCCCTTCCCCCGGGGAGCCTGCTGGTCCCGTTTGGGGAATGGCCATGTGTTCACTCCTGAGGCAAAGTCTGTTCTGGGAACTTCGCCCAGAGAAGAGAGATACTAAGCATCTTCATCCGTTTTACTTGGTGTTCTCCATCCCTACGAAGGAATTTGACTTCGGTCCAAAGGGCAGTAAGCTGGTTTCTAAAACTCACATCTACACTCCACCTTCATCAGAGTGCCCTTAGCTCCCATTAAAAATGCAGGTTCTCAGGCTCCATGTGCAGAACCATAGTCTCATGGTGGAGCCTTCAGAACTGTGCTCTTGTGGGCAGCTGGGCAGCTCCCCGGGTGATCTCTGTGCACATCCAAGTTGGAGGCCTCTCGGGCCTGACGTCAGGAATAACTTGGGGGCAGGGAATCTGGGGACCTGCCGCATTGTGTGGCCCAGAGTGGCTTGTAGGCCCGTGGGTGTTCCTCCTCCGCAGTCGGGTGAGAATTGGAAGCCTCCCTGAGCAGAGTGCAGAAGGGATGTGACCTGGGAGACGGACCATATGCCTCCGTGGACCCCCTTCTAACGGCTGTGTCACAGGGTTAGCTCACAGACCAGGGAACTAGGGCAGGCAGGCTCCCAGCATGCAAGTTCCCAGGGCAAGGGCGGCCTGTGGGTGCCCCCCCAGCAGACAGAGACCGTGAGCAAGCCGAGGTGACAGCCTGGTGCCCTGTGTACCTTTCCCAGAAGGCGAAAGGGATACCCGTAGGCAGTGCTGGGCCTCGGATGGCTGCAGATTGCAGAGGAGCGGAGGTTGTAAAGGAAGGACAGTGAAGCATTGGTGTCTGCGTGGGAGAAGTATAGCGAGAGAGTGGCCCGGGGTGGGGAAGCGGGGAGGAAATCTGTGAGAGGAAAGGTTTAATTTTTTTCATTTAAAAATTATTATATTTTGGTTCCAAATTCAAGAGTTACAGGGGGTGGTTTTGTTTTGTTTTTTAGATTTTATTTGTTTGTCAGAGAGCACAAGCAGGGGGAGCCCCAGGCAGAGGGAGAAGCAGGCTTCCCGCTGAGCAGGAAGCCCAATGCGGGTGACCCGAGCCGAAGGCAGAGACGCTCAACTGACCGAGCCACCCAGGTGTCCCAAGAATCACAGAAGGTTTAAAGTGAAAGGTCTGGGGTGCCTGGGGGCTCAGTGGTTAAGCATCTGCCTTTGGCTCAGGGTATGTTCCCAGGGTCCTGGGATTGAGTCCCGCATTGGGCTCCCTGCTCAGCGGGAAGCCTGACTTCTCCCTCTCCCACTCCCCCTGCTGTGTTCCCTCTTTCGCTCTCTCTCTCTGTCAAATAAATAAGTAAATCTTTAGAAATATAAATAAATAAAGTGAAAGGTCTGGGGGCACCTGGGTGGCTCAGATGGTTAAGCGTCTGCCTGTGGTTGAGGTCATGATCCCCCGGGCCTGGGATCAAGCCCTGTGTTGGGCTCCCTGCTCAGCGGGGAACCTGCCTCTCCCTCTCCCTCTGCCTCTTCTGCTCATGTTCTCTCTCTGTGTCTTGAATAAATAAAATCTTTTTAAAAAACTAAAGTGAAAGGTCTCTATTCCACACCTACTCTCCCGTTTCTAGGTTGTGGTTCTGTGTCCAGAGATAATTTGTGTGGGGTGCCTGGGTGGCTCCTTTGGTTAAGCAGTTGCCTTTGGCTCAGGTCGTGATCCTGGAGTCCCAGGATCGAGTCCCACATCAGGCTCTTCTCCTGCCGACCTCTCTCCTCTCATCTCTCTCTCTCTCTCTCTCTCAAATAAATAAAATCTTTTTAAAAACAAACAAAAAAAACATAATTTGTGTGGACAGAAGTACATTGTGTGTCCTTCACTCCTCTTCTGTAAAGAGTAGCATAACATTGGCTGGGCTAGATCTAGCCTTTTCCACTTAATGTATCCTAGATTAATTTCCCATTAGTCCTTAGAAAGCTTCCTCATTCCCTCTTAGGGCTTCAGGGTTTTCCATCAGATGGTCTTACTGTACTTTCTGTAACCGGTCTCTCCTTGATGGATGCTTAGATTATTTCCAGGCTTTTGCTGTTATAAATAATGCTGCAATGAATATTCTCACTCAGAATATATTTGTGAACCAAATTCCTAAAAGCAGAGGTGCTGGATCAAAGGGTTATAACATTTATAATGTTGATAAACGTGGCCAAATCACTTCTCATGGGGGTGAAGCCCATGTGCCCACATGCACCCTGGCCTGCACCCGGCTGCCCCCCCCAACCCCAGGCCTGCCCCCGTGCCGACCTCCGCCAGCCTGCTGGGTTAAAAACCATGTCTTGGTGTGATCTGCATTGTCCTTTTTTTCTCATTATGGAAGAGGTTAAGTACATTCTTAGGATTTGAACATTTGAATCTCTTTCTGTGTGAACCTTCTTTTTGTCTGTCGTCGGCTTTTCTTTCTTTTCTAACTGATTTGTCAGGAGCCTTCCACGTATTAGGGAAATGAGCCCCCTGTCCGTGTTATTAGTTATAAATACCCCCCTCCCCTGTCTGTGATTTGTCTTTTGTTTGCATTTCCTGCCATGCATACATTTTTTTTAGATTGCATGTAGTTGAATTATCAGCTTTTTTCTGCTTTCTGAATTCTCCATCCTGCTCAGAAAGTCCTTGACGGGGACTATTTTGGACTTCGTTGAGTTTGCTCAGACAGCCAAGCAGCCGCTAAAAATACGGGCCTGAAATTAAGAAGAGGAGTCCGGTTGGAGAAGGAGACGGGCAGGTCCTGAGTGAATGTATCAGCTCCGCAGGGGACAAGCCGGCAGGGCAGGGGGCAGTCAGGGGAGTGGAGGGCAGGAACAGCACAGGCCCCTTGCTGCCACTGAGGCCTTGACCCTGTCATCACTCAGCGCGGAGGGATGAGGCTTTGGGGGTGAGCTCGAGCCACGTCTGTCCTGGGAGGCATTCCTGCTGCCACCTGTCCTCACCTGTGCTTTGCCATGTTGGGGCAGGGACAGGATGGGGTGCCCGCCGGGAGCGCTCCCCCCTTCCTTGTTGCTTCTCCTGCCACCCCTGGACAAGAGTCCCAAGTGGGGGCAGGCCTGCCCATGCCTGCCGAACTGTTTTGGTCCACCCCGCTGAGGGCCCCAGCCGTGATCGCTTCCCCCCACCCCGCGCTTTCCCCAGAGAAGCCAAAGACCGAGAGCAGAGCCTGCAGTCAGCTGCCCGCACCCTGCCCAGGAGGAGGAAGGGCTTCTGTGAGTGCTGCCAGGAGGCCTTCGAGGAGCTCCACGCGGTGAGCCCTCCCTGCCCAGCAGCTTCCCTGGGTCTGCTCTGCCAGCAGCCTTCCCCCCCCGGCCCCCGCCTCCACCCTGCTTGTCCAGCCCTGCTCGTCCTACCCTACTCCTGTCTAATTCCCTGTGCCCCTCTCACCCCGGGCAGCATCTCCAGAGCCCCCAGCACCAGGGCTTCGCCCTAGAAGCCCACCCGTACGCAGAAGTCGATCGGGTCATCGCCCAGCTGTGCCGCAGCTCTGCCGATGCCCCACCGTGGCCCAGCCTCCCCAGGTGAGCGCCCTGCGCCGGCCCTGCCCCTGTCCTCGCTCCACTGCTGCTGCCCACGATGGGGGGGGTGGAGCCCTCAGCCTAGTGACATCGGGGACCGGGGACCAGGCTGCGGCGGTTTTCTCTTTTCCACCAGCTTCTGTCCTGGTTCTCTTGGGGATTGGTGGGGGTTGGGAACCCTCCATTTGTGGCTCTGGCTGATGAGGACTGGGCCCCCACCAGCACCAGCATGGCTGTGCCTGTGGGGGTGGGGAGCGCAGCTGATCCTTTGCTGCTCCTGGCATGTCCCTGGTGATGTGCCTGTGTAGAAGTATCGAGGGGGGCTCCTGGGTCCCTCCCAGATGGGTAAAGAGCCAGATCTCTTCTGCCTTTCTAGAAGTTACCCCCGACCCAAAAGGATTGCAGGGTGTTCTCTAGAATCCCAGCATCCTTGGAGCCCAGCTTCCCCTGCTGCCCACCAAGGAGCTGGGGCTTCCCCTCGCAGGCCAAGTCTTCAGCTCCCTGGGCTCCACTTGGAGAGCCAGGCCTTGTGCTGCATCTTCTAGCCGCCAAAGGGCACAGCCTCCACTGCAAAGTTATTAAATGGAACAGCCTCTAACCTGTTCCTCTGGGCAGCACTGACCACAGGCCACAGAGCCAGGAGAGGCGCAGACAGCACTGGCCGCTGCTGCAAGGGGAGCCCGAGAACGGACCTTTCGTGGAGCCCCGAAGTGGCCCGCGCTCTTCAGTGGGCTGGAGCAGCAGGAGCCCTGGCCTGGCTTCCTGTCCCTCTGCAGGCACTTGCCTCGTGCAGCAAGTTTTGGTGTTCCCCACCCCCACCCCAGCTTCCCTTCCCAGGAGCATGTGGCTCTCCTGCTTTCCGAAATGCCTGTTTGTCCCCTCCCTTCAGCACACCAAACCTGTGAGGGTAGCCCTGTGCAAGCCGCACCCCGGCCCGACCCCGACCCCCACCCAGGAGGGTCCCAGCCTACCGCCTGCTCTGGAGTGGAGCCCCGAGGCCCACTGGACATGTCTGTGCCCACAGGCAGCTGGACTCCCCAACTTCAGATGGTGATCCTCTGCGGCTCGAGACTCTGCCTCCCAGCCAGCCCTCCTGTCCCCAGGCAACGTCTCCCAGGAGGAGAGAGGAAGACGAGCACCCGGGTGCCCTAGAGCCAGATGGAACAGCAGGCAGCATGAAGCCCCCTACTGAACCCCCTGCTGAAGCTGCGGGGTCTGGCAAGATGCCAGGACCAGTAGCCAGCTGCCAGGAGCTGGGGGGACCGATGGATGTCATTGCAGACCCCCAAGGGACACCAGAGTCCACGAGCCCTAGACACCAGTGCCACCTGACAAGCTCTGGTTCTGCGGAATTCTCTAGCCCGGACGTGGCCCCTGGTGGCCACAAGCGGAAGGTTCAGTTCCCCAGTGGCAATCCCGAAAAGAGGTCAGGGGTGTCCCAGCCACAGGCCTCCTTCTTCGTCCTGAGAGCCAGCAGCCCTGGTGGCACCAGGACAAGCAGCAGCAGGCCTCTCTCCTCCCCCTTCCAGGCCACGAGCACAGGCCTTTGGCCTCCCTCCTCCCCTTATGCCACCCACAGACCTGCCTCTCCCTCCCAGAGCCCTTCCCCTGGCAGCCCACAGAGAGGCCAGCAGAGTGCTGGGCCGCACAGCCCCCTTGGCCTGGGGGAGAATGGCCCCCGGGGATCTGAGGAGTCAGAGAGTGCACCCCCGGCCCTGTCTGTGGCTGGCTAGCCTGCACCCTGCTGCCCTGTGGCTCCAGGCCAGCTGTCCGCCCACCTGCACACTGCGGCTGACATGCAGGCCCCAGGAGGACCTGTAAGAGCCAGTCCGCCTCTGTACCCCCCCCCCACCAGGCCTCGGAGGAGCCGGCTGTGCCCGGTGGCTCTGCCCCCCTACCTCCCTGTCTCCCAGCACCGGCAGAGGACCGCTCCCCGAGTTCTCTGGGGCAGCAGCAGCCCCTGAACCCAGGGTCAGAGCCACACAGAGCGCCTCAGGGCCTCACCACAAGAGCCAGAAGAGCCCCATGGCCTGGCCTTTGATGTCCAAGTGAGCAGCTGCAGTCATGGCCAAGCTCTGTGGGTCACGGCCAAGCTCTGTGGGGTCAACAGAGCCAGTCCACCACTCGCCAGGTCTGTGGGTGGGGAGGACCAAGGGAGTCTGGGCAGGGGGCCACGCTCTGCCCCTCCCTCCAGCCGTGTCCCAACCGGACGGCAGTCATCCGAGCCTGCCGCCCACTCCAGGAGGCAGAGGCAGGGGTGGCGTAAGGAGGGACCACAAAGAGGCTGGAGCAGCAGGAGCCCTGGCCTGGCTTCCTGTCCCTCTGCAGGCACTTGCCTCGTGCAGCAAGTTTTGGTGTTCCCCACCCCCACCCAGCTTCCCTTCCCAGGAGCATGTGGCTCTCCTGCTTTCCGAAATGCCTGTTTGTCCCCTCCCCCAGCCCCCCACGCGCGTGCACACAGATCCTCAGGAACATACGAAGCAGAGGAGGGGCGGCTGCAGCACCTCCAGAGCTCCCTCGCCCCTGGGTTTGGGGGGAGCCCAGCACTGAATGGACCTTCACCCTGAGCCCCGGGGACGGCCAGACCCCACACACACATCCAGGGACCCTTCTGCTTTTCCATGGCTGCCCCCCCATCCCATTTCTGCTATGCCAGGGTCAGCAGTTCACCTGCCAACTTCTGCATCACCCTTTCCCTCCCTCCCCAAGGACCTCCCCCCATTTCTTCCAGCCAAGCCATTAATCTGGAGACAGAGATGGGTTTGCTATCGATTCTCTGGCCACTTTTTTTTTTATTATTCCATTCCGTGCTGTGGTTCTTCTCACCCTTCTCTGCCTCTGTGCGTTTGTTTCTTTAAATGTTGGAGCTACCAGAAGCCTGGTGCTATGCTGTGTCTCATTTTGGAGAAGGAAGGGGGGCCTAGCTGCGGGTGAGGACCTGAGTTGTTACTTTGGAAATAGAGCAACTGTATGTACAACCACCCTCCTAGAGGTCATGTTTGGCCTTTTTATGCCATTCCTGTTAAATTCCATAATTAATCTTGGTTCAGGAACTGTAAATAAATTTGTTAATAGCAAATAGCAAAGGGACAGGGCTGGAGTGCAGTGTGTTGGGCCCCAAAGTGCCCTGCAGTGACCCTGAGCAGGGCCGCGGGCCCAGTAGACATGGACGGAGTAAGTGACCGGCAGGATGGGAGCCCCCCACGAGTGGGACAGTGTGTCAGCCGCCACCCTCCCCCGCCCGGTGCCAGAGGGCTGTGGGGTGGAGGGGCTACATCTGTCCCGTCTCTGGTCACTGACTTGGTTCGACCTGCCAAGCGGTCACCTCCAGAGGGCATGGCCACAGCCCACTGCCAAGGAAACTCCTTTGCTCTAATGAGCTTTCCTGCTGGGGCCCTCTCTCTTGTCCCCCGTTGCTTCTTCCACAACACTGCCACTCTGGATGAGAAGTTCCCCCCCACCCCTTTCTCAGACCTCTGGGATGTCCTCCTGTGCTGCTCAAAGACCAGCACACCCAGGGCCATCACCCTCCTCACCATCTACCTAGGACCTCACAGCCGGCTGACCTTACCCTCCCAACTCAACGGTTGTGACCTTGGATATCACCTCTCAGCCAGGCCAAGGCCCAGAGCTGTCTCTCCTTGTCCATGTCTCTGTTCCAGCCTCCAGGATATAAATTTAGAGGGGACCCTAGGAGACCTGAGCTCAGACAGCGAGGTGCTGGCCCATATGTTAGACCATAAGTGGCTCCTTGACATGGGGACTATTCGAACCCCCTCCCTTCCACTCTTCTGCAGATGACCTTGACTCAGACCACATAGGCACTGCCTCCCCCTGCTCTCCAGCCCCTTCCCCCATCTGACTCTCAGAGAAGGAGCCATGTGTGCTCCCTGTCACCGTCCCTGCTTTCCAGTCCACCCTGGTGAGCCTTGTCAAATTCCTTCTCGGATTTGTCAAATTCTCTTCCCTGTGCCCTAATACTCCAACCTGGAAAATACTCGCATTGATTCAGCAGGCTGCCCCCTGTTCCCCAGCTACTTCCTGCGGTCTGCAGCCACTGCCTCCATGTCTGTGCCTGCTCGCCCTTCCAAAGCCACGGAGGCTCTGCCTGAAGCGCTCCACTGGGCTTGCCCCTCCCAAGGTCATGGATAACCCGAGAATTATCAAAGTTGGCCGCCTCCTCTCCTTTTCCACCTTGAAACCTGGCTCCCTGCTCCGTGTCCCCCACCACCACCAGCCCGGTCCTTCCCTCCCCCAGCCTCGGGCCTCTGTACCAGCCTCATTGAGCACAGGCCTAGATGTCTACCCTGAGTCAGCTCCTGGAGCCCTAACCCGCCCTTCCGCACCCCTGCTTCCCCAACCTGGGACCTTTGTCCTCAGCCCCATGCATGCGCTGCTCTTTCCTTTTGCAGATGGGACCAGAATTGGTACCTCTACCCTTGGCTTCCTTCTGAATTCTACTCTTCCCCTGCACTGTGGGAAAAGGCAGGGGATCTCACCACACCTCGGCTCACACTGACTTCCGGCAAGTCCCTCGACTACACTGGGCCTCAGTTTCTTCATGTTTCAGTGAGGGGCTTGGATGAGATGACGTCAAGGGTCCTTCTTCCCAATAATAAAATACCCGATGGCCAACGGGTTCCTCATATCCCTCTACTGCCACTACTACAGACCTACTTACCTAGAAACCCGTTCTTCCAGCCAGGACCGCCTCCCCTTCCCACTGCGTCCCCCTGTGTCTCCCTGTGTCCCACGCCTCTCCTGGCATTTTCTCCCTCTGTCCCTCAGCCTCTCGCATCAGACTCAGGTCCTTCTGGCCCCTCCCCCTGCTGCCCGGCCTCTCCTTACAGCCTCCCAGCCTCCTCCCTGCTCTCTGCCACCCCCTGGTTCCTTGTCTGGCCACCACGGGCACTCCAGTGCTAAGGCCGCTCTCGGTCACCAACCTGGAACGCCCCTCGATGACAGCAGGAACGCCTTGCTCTTCGAGATGCAGGTTTCAGATTCCCCGAGAACCCCATAGTATGTGCCTGTAGGTTCCACGGGCCCACGCTCCCATATGGGGCCTGCCCATAACTGACCTTTGGCAAGGATCTTGGGACACTTTTCTTAGTCTGAAAAATGGAGGTAATGGTAGTTTCTGCCTCACTGGGAAGTTGCAAGATTTAGATCTGTTTGTGAGGTTATAAACACGGTAACACACATTATAAACACTCAGCAAACTGTTCGTCTGTTCCCCCCCCACCCTGGAATCCGTACCTGTGAGGCCTCTCCGAGCTCTCCAATAGGGCTTATTTTCACTAATGTCCCACCTCGTGACCCACAGCCCCATCCCCGGCGTGTGTTTTTTGGCTGAAGCTGCTAAGGGGGTCTGTGAGACACCCTGACTCCGAGCCCCCCACTTTCCAACAGCTGGTTCCGCAGAATCTGAGGAGGATCCCAGGTGAGGGGGAAAGGGGCGGGGGGGGGTGCCACATCTTATGCCAGTATGTTGGACCGTTGGGGACATGACTACAAACCTCCCAAAGGATGGCTCTTCCTGGGACACCCCCACCCCCACGCCTCTAATTCCTCCCTGAGCGTCAAGAGTTGGAAGGAAGGGTTCACAAGAACGACCGACAGGGGGGGGTCACTAGGCTTCCCTGGGGAGAGTTAGCAGGTCAGAGGGGTGGCTCTCTCCCAGTGAAAAGGGACAAGGTGCCAGGCTGGGATCTGGGAGAGAATAGAAGGCACTTCTGGTTCCGATGTCCTGGGCATTTCTCTGCTCCCCAGCCCTCAGCATCATGTCAGCCGGGGGTCTCTCCCTGGGCTGAATGGAGGGCCCCAAGGGCTCCCCAGCCACAAAACTGTCCCTTGGGTCTAGGACAAGGGCCACAAAGCTGGTTTTCTCCTTGGCATGTCTGGGGCCACAGGGACAGTGCGAGCCCAGGTCCAGTGACCCTCCCGTGCTGCAAGCGCTGCTCTGAGCACTTGAGGCCGGCCCCTCATTCATCCCCCAGCAGCGCTGCCAGGAAAGGCCTTTCCAACTCCCATTTCACAGAGAAGGAAACAGGCTCAGAGCATCTGGGAGACTGGTTCCAGGTCACACAGCCTTTCACCAGGACTGGGACACCAGCTGGTTGGCTGGAGCCCTCATTTCTGCTGTTCATGGGGCTTCCCCCAGCCCCTCGCCTGGCATGGTCTCCGCTCCAAGCCTCACGGCCTGGGCAGCCTCCACTGGCAGGGATCATGCCTACCATGTTTTCCAGGTTGGAGTTTTGGGGCAGAGGTAAGGAGAGGAGCCAAGGGCAGCAGACCCCCCCCCCTCCTTACCTGTGGCTGCTAGGACTACAGCTTGGCCCCTGTGTGGGAAAATTTGAGGGAAGAACTGGCTGAAGACCAGGACTTCAGGGAAGGAGGCCTCAGGCCTCTTGGTGGTAGAGGCTCTTGAGGGATGGCTGTGGGTGGGGACCAAAGCCTCACAGCTCCCTCAGCAGGGATGACCCAGAGGGTGGCATCAAGACAGAATAGTGGCCCCCAGCCTCTGATTTCCAGAGTCCTGCCCTTCTGGGACAGAGAAGCTATGGGCAGAAGGGACCAAAAGAGCCCACCATAGCTGTGGCCCTGGGGTAAGGCTTTTCCCAGGGAGCCCCTGCCTTGAAGAGAGGCTGCCCCAACAGCTCCTGACCTTAGGAGAGGAGGTTGAGGAGAGAAACAAGCGAGCTTCTGCTGGGGAGAGACGTGCAGCTTGTAGCAGAACTGACCTGGAGGACAAGAGAGAGGAGGTGGGACCTCGGGCTCGGGAGTGGGGCGTGGTCCAAGGAGGGTCAAGATCCCAGCTGGGCTGTGGGCGTCACAGGGCCATACAGAGGAGCCACCCCTGGAGCTGGCTCAGGATGTCACCGGAAAGGAGTTAGACAAGGAAGGACTCCTAGCGGAAACCCAAGGAACCAGAGCCACAGAAATCATAGCCATGCCCCTTCACCGAAGACGCCCAGGCCACAGACTGGGTATGCCATGTGGTCTTGGTCATGTCGTGAGAGGGGTCCAGACTCCCCCAGGTCCAGTGTCCCCCATTGTGAGATGCCTATCCTCTTGGGAGGCACATGGGATCGTGCCCTACTGCTGTGGCCCCGGAACTGGCAGGCCAAGATGAACTCACTCTGGGGGGACCTGGGAAGCAGGTAAGATAGATGGTCTCTCACTGCCAGCTCTTGGACTTCGGGAAGCTACCATGGGCATCTCTTTCTTGGAGCCTCCGTGTCCCCATCTGAAGTGAGGAGCGCAATCTCTCCCTCCTGGCTGAGTTTCTAGGGAATATCCCACTGTAGTTCCTCATTCCCGGGAGCCCCCTCATGCCTACACCCTGGAAGAGGTTTCCAAGATGTCTCCAGAGTGAAGGACCAGTTGGCTCAGCCCTGCTGAACATCTGGAGCTGGAGAGGCAGGTGGTTGCTGGGGGTAGTCACCCCGGTCCCAGCACTGATGTCAGCACCTCCCAGGAAATTGCCTTCTCACCTCTCCTGGGCCCAAAATAGAGCTGGGGTGGGGGGAGCTGTCACGAGCCAGAGATAGCTCCCCCGTCCCTGGCAGAGTCCCTGAGTCCCTAAGGAGGCAGAGGACCCAGGATGGGGTTCCCTGCCTCCACTCCCACCCCTCAGCCCAGTGTGGGTTCCAGGATGCTCTGGCCTTGGGCACAAGGTCATGGTGAGACCTCACCAGCCGTGTACATCCCCTACCACTCCCCATCCATCTCAGGTCTCTGGTTCTTGGAATTCCTAGCAGAGATCAGAGACCCCATCCTCCAGTATGGGGACCCAACTTACTCCGGAGCCCTTGAGCTGAGCTGGAGGGCACAGGGAGAGAGGAAGTTTGGAAGGTCAGTTGGTTTGCACACAGGGTAACCTAGTCTGGCCAGAGCTGGGAAGCTGGGGGTCTCCAGAGGTGTCTTCTGCTCCTCAAAGATTTGGGAAGGCAAGGGAGGGGCAGGAATGGGGAGTGCTAACAGCATGTAAATGACCTGGCTAATTGATATATTTAGGGGACAGAACTGGGGTGCCTGCCCTGTGTGAGGAATTCAGGAGCCCAGAGGCAATAGGCCAGCCCTTGCTGGTGGCTCTGGTGACAGCAATCTCCGCAGCCGTCCTGGAAGCAGGGACATCTTTGGCCTGGAATACAAGCCTGCAGGATGGAAAGGGGTCTGGAGGCAGGGTGTGGGAGGACTCTGCAGTGACCTGCTCTGCTGTGGGTGGGTGAGAGAGCCCTTTAGTCCCATCCCTGGTCCTCCGATCTTCCCAGCTCCACCACCCTGCGGTCTACCCGGGCCCTCGCGGCTGGGTCCAGAGAAAGCCGTTCGTGGGTACCGCGCTGGAGGGGCGAACCAGAGCGGGTCAGCCACGCCCCCGCACCTCGACTGCTCCGGGGCCCCCAGACGGACCTCACCGGGTCAGAGGCCGGGGTCCCCGTGTTCCCTGCCTCCCTTCTCCTGCCGACCCACAGGTCCTCCAGGGTCCCCCAGTGAGGGGTGGCCTGGGGGGCGAGGGGCGGGGGCCGCGGGATGGGGACGGGCGCGCCCCGCCCTGCACCTGCCGAGGGGGCCCCCGAGGAGCCACGGGCAGGCCCGTCTCCGGGCGGCGCCTCTTTTGTCCTCCCGTCGCGGCGGCCCCGGCCCTGCCGGGCTGGGGGGGCCCGCGGGGGGCGGGGGCGGGCCCTGGGCTCACGTGCTCGCCGCTCGGCTCTTAACCCGGCCCGCCGCCCCGCCGGGATGGCCGCGGCCGGAGCGCGCTGAGCCGGGCGCCCGCCCCGCCGCCGCCGCCGCCGCTGCCAGCCTCGCCCCCCGCCCGGCCGGCGCCCCCGCCCGCGGCTCCCGCAGCCGCGCCTCCCGCCCGCGCCTCCTCCCGCCCGCGCCGCGCCGCTCGCAGCCGCAGCCCCCGGAGCCGGAGGATTATGAGCGAGCCATGAGGCGGCTGCGGCGCTGGGCGTTCGCGGCGCTGCTGCTGCTGCTGCTGCCGCGGCTCCCACCGCCCGGTGAGTGCCCCCCGCCCGGCCGCCCCGGCCCCGGCCCCGGCGCCCTCCCTACCACCGCCCCGGGTTTTGCGGCGCTTTCTGCTGCAGCCACATTTTCCTGCAGTGCTCGGGGTGACAGCAGGTCCGAGCGCGGGGGGGGGGGGCAGGGAGGAGGGAGGGCGCGTGCACCCACCTGTCCCCATCTGGCCCGCCCCACCGCGGCCAGCCCCCTGCCGCCGGCCGGCGGACTCTGCAGGTCTCTGCGGGTTGGGGTGGGGGGGCAGTCGTGACGGGCCGGCAGGAGGGAAGCTCCTGTCCCCTCCCCATCGGGCTCTTCCCTCTGCAGGGGAGCAGGTCCTCCCACCCAGATCACCCCCCTCCCCCCCGCCCAGGGCTCCAAGGGCCACACCAGCGTGGGGGGGATGAGGTGGACTCACCCCAGTCCCAAGGCTCCTGCCCCTCGGTGGGCATCCGCCTGCAGCTCTGGCCTTGTCTCCCCAGGTCTTGGGACCCGGGGTCCCTTCGGAGCTCTGCGCTGGAGAGTCTCACCCCAGTTGGGGCAACCGGGAGCCCCTGAGGTCACAGAGCCCAGCCGTCTGGTGGGGGAGAGCTCCGGGGGAGAGGTCCGAAAGCAGCAGTTGGACACCAGGGTCCGCCAGGAGCCACCAGGGGGCCCGGTGAGTGGGGCTGGGTGTTGAGGCCAGGGGGCTGAAGCAGGCCTGGAACCCAAGGAAGGGCACCCACAGCCAGGGTTTGCCCTCACCCTCCAAGCTGGCTCCTGCAGCTTCTCCTTCTGTACAATGGGCTACCTACCAGATGGGTGCTGGAGCCTACTAGTGGGGAGCATCCTCCTCACTCCAGGCCCCCCTCCAATCATCATGGGGATCCCCTGCCCTTGGTGGACCCTGGAATGCAGGACTCAGTCCAGCCTTGGGTCAGCCTTCTACCCGCCCCCACTCCCCTCCTGCCAGAGCAAGTGGTTCTACAGCAAATGGGGCTTGGGCAGGGCAGTAGGAGGCAGGGAGAGGCCGCTAAGAGCCCAGGCAAGGATTAAGTAGGGCTCCTGTTTCTCCTCACGGCGCCCTCCGAGGGCTTTCTTGGCAAAGCTCAAAGGTCGCTCCTGCCTCAGTTTCCCTCCATGCACGGACAGACTTGTCAATTCTTGCTGTCCTCGCTGAGCATGGAGCCTTGGAAAAAGGCTGGAGGCCCCAAGATCACCCACATATGCCAACTCCACCGGCCCCGTTCCCCAACCCCCCTCGGCCCCCTCCCCCGTCCATTTCAGCTGCCAGGCCCCTCCTGCCTCCCAGAGGAAGGTTAGGAACGAAGGAGATTAATTGCAATTAATAATTAATTAATATCATGTGAATAATAATTACCCAGATGGAATATTCATTCAGCATGCCTCGGCTCTCCAGGAGCTGGAAGCTGTAAGTTAGCCAGGCCAACCGGGGGCAGCGGAGGGCGACATGGCAAAGGCCTGGCAGGAATAGGAGGTGTACCCGAGGAGGGGTACAGCCTGGGAAGTTTTGGCAGCTGGGAGTGGTGGGAGGTAAATTGGGCTGGGCAAAGGGAGGAAGGAGGGAAAGGGAGGCTAGCATTACAGACATCTGTCAGACTGGCATCTGGCCCTGCCTAATGTACTTGGTTAAAAGCCCTTAGGGGGGGTGGAGGGGTTTGTGGGAGGGGTGCAGGGGGGATAGGCGGGAAATGGAATGGAGCAGGAAGGCAGCATGCATAATAGATGGACCATCACTCAAGGCAGGGAGGGGGATGGGGTACTTAATGGTCCTGGGCAGGAAGGCCTGGGCAGGGGTGGGGGTGGGTTGCCGCGGGCAAGGGTGAGAGGGAAGGGGCTGGAAGCTGCCTTCAGGGTCTGCTCAGGCTCCTTGGAGGGGGTGAGAGATGGGCCGCAGGGATGGTCCCAAGACCAGAGATAGGGTGTCCTGGCTGGGTTTGGTCCTTGGTCCAGCTTTCTTTCTTGGGGTCACCCCTCCTCCCCAGAACTGTGCACCTGCGTTGGCTAGGAGTTGACCACCCAGCCTGACTGCTGGGGCCCCTGGCGGGTGATTCAGGGAAGGTCCAGATGGAAGATGGAGCGATGTTGTGGTGGGGTCAGAGGGAGGTGAGTGGCGAAGGCAGGGGGCAGGTAGAGATGAAGAATGGAGGCCTCCCTCAGCCTAGTCCTTCGTGGATGGAGAGTTGGGGGTGGTTCCGGGCTACGATGGCGCCTGGGACTGTGTGGGGGGACCAGGATGGGTGGAGCTGGGCTTGATAAGTTGAGTTTGGAGACGATAGGGGAGTCTCTTTGGGTGTCGTTCTGCTGGGTGAGTGGATGGCATATGCGTGTCTGAGTGACCAAGTCTGGATGCGGCCAACGAGGTGTCTGAGGGGGTGAGGGTAGGAGTGGAGGGTTCCTGGATCTCTGGGGCAGCGCTTACCTCCAGTGGGGGTCTCTCTAGCCTTGAGCCTTTCCAGGGACCTTCCTGCAGCCTCTCTAGGGGAATCGTAGTCCTGCCTCACCTGAACCTCAGTCTCCCCTGAGGTGAATTTCTCACAACTCCGCAAGGCAGGTAAACTTTTGCCTGCCCATTTTACAGATGAGCAAACTGAGGCTCAGAGAGGTTGAGTAACTTGCTCAGAGTCCATCAGATCTCAAGCAGTAGAATATTTCTCTCCAAGACCAGGTGCTTCCCACCGCCCCATTCTGCCTCCAGGGATCTGTATTGGCACCGGGGCAACACCACCCAGAAAGATGGAAGAAGGCCAAAGGAGGCAAAAAGTCATGTCCAGAATCTTTCCCCCTTACTGGAAGGTGACACTACAGCCCTCTGCTCCCTCCCGGCATTTCTCCCTGAAGCCCTTCTGGCCTTGCACCGTCCGGGGCTGAGGGTGGAGCGTGAGCGGCCCTGAGTCCCTGTCCCGGGGCACCGGAAGTTTCGCCCCCTAGCGCCGTTGGGCTCTGTCCAGAATTATTGCATCGGTTTGGGACCTTGGGCCCAGTGAGGTGCTGGGGCAGCGGCAAGATCTCTCTTTGCTGTGGATCAGGTGGCAAGTCTGGGGGAGCACTCTGGCCAGCAGGACTTGGGTGGGGGGACCTCAGGCACTCACCTGCTCTGGCCGGGTCCCATCACCTGTCTGAGGCCTCGCTTCCTGATCCCTAAAATTGGGATGATGGTAACATTAATCTCGGCCTCATCCACCTCCTAGAGGTGGTGATAGGAAAGGGTTTTGTGTACTGAGGGCTTCTGGGTTTGGGGTGGAACGGGGGTGTGGAGGGGAGGAAGGTAGCCGGGAAAGAATTAGAAGCGAGAGAAATGATAATTTACTGGGCCCTTACTGGGGCAGACAGTGTTATGCCTTTCCACATATTGAGGTATTTAATGATCATCACAGCTGTAGGAGAAGGGGCTGTCATTATTCCCATTTTACAGGTGGGGAGGTGGGCACAGAGAGGTCAAGTAACAAGGAAGGTCACACAGCACTTAAGTAGCTGAGTCAAGGCTGATGCCCCAGGTTGATACTCTGAGCCCGCCTGCCTCCCGCTCAGGGGTAGAGTGAGTGAGAGGTCACAGGGGACCCTCTGCCCTCTTCACCACTGTTCTCAACACCTTGCTTTTGTCCAGTTTGGAAGCAGGCTGGGCCTAAGGCCCAGAGAAGTGGAGGAATTTCTGGAAGTACAGAAATTTGCAGTCACAGGGAGCCTAAAGCTGAAGGTTGAGACAGAAGAACAAGCAGGGTCACCATGTGCAGTTGGGCTGGTTGTTCACTGCACAAGGGAGCCCAGGCAAGTGGACTGAAAGAAATCTGTGGGCTCAGGCAGCTACATGTTTCTGAGGGGACTCTTTTTCTAGTCAACCCAGAGCTGCTGTGTGGGTCATGTCTGCCCCCTAGGGAAACCCAAGAACCAAGAAAAGGGCAGGATGTAGGGAAGCAAACAGGATAGGGGGTGGAGAGGTTCCAGGCTCCAGGCCTAGGAGACAGACTTATCAGAGCCAGACAGAGGAGGGGAGACCCCAGTCACTGGGGTGAGCTCCTATGAAAGCTGTCCAGACCCGCATTTACTGAAAATGCTACCCCCGGAGCCCCTGGTGGAGGGTGTGTGTTTCAGTGTTTGTGTTTTCTTGCTGTAGGTGGTTGGGGCCAATCTGGCAATGCTCAGTCCCCAGCCCTTACTAAATGGCAGTCCTCAGCAGGGAGCCACAGGGCCTTGTGCCTGGAGCCCTCATACCCCACTAGGGCCACGGCCATGCTTGGTCTGTGCAGCCAAGGTCACAGCTCTGTCCTGGGATTGAAGGCAGGAGGTGGTTCCCGGGGGTGGGGTGGGGGAGCTGATGGCTAGAAGCCACCCCTGAGACTTGTGCTGGGCCCCCCACTTGCTCTGCAGAGGCAAGGGGCATGAACTGAGCCCAGCGGTGAGCCCAGCCATGAAGTTGAGTGAAGAGATTATTCACGCAGGAGACTAAGTTAGCTTGGGTCTAAAAGGCTTTGGTGGGGCAGGGGGAGCAGCCTTGGTGGCTCCTGGTTCTGCTACCTTCTGAATCCCACATTCCTAATCCATAAAATGGGGCTAAGAGTCGACTCCATTTTGCCAAGCTGCCTGGAAGATCAGAGGCGATGATGTTTGTTAGGTGTCCTGCCTAGGATCTGGCAAGAACAGATGTTCAACATCTGTGAGGCCTCCCTTCTTCCCGAGTATCCGTGGCTGGGTGCAGGCAGCTGGCAGCTGCATGAGGGCGGGTGTCTGAAACAGAAGCCTGGGCATTTGGGGGTTACCTGTCGGGCTCCAGGTGGTGCTGGTAAGGGTAGGGACAATGAGACAAGAGTCTTGAGTTCTCCCCAACCAGACTCTGGCCTGCGGGCTTGGCCTCGCCTGATCACCCCCGTCCTGGCTGTCTAGAGGGACTCTGTTGCCCAGAGAATGTCCCCAGAGGAACTTATGACCCTCTAAGGAAGTGACTCTGTCTTCAAAAATGTAGGTCAAATCCCATTATCAGAAATTTGTTCAGCTGCTCTGTCTGGGAGTCCCACTGTCCCGCTGATCAGTGGAGCTCCAGCACATCGTGGAGGACAGCTGCTGTGGGGAGGGGACATCTTCCAGGTGGGGTCCCTGGGTCTCTGGCTCCCCTGCCATCTGCCACGACCCAGCCTATGTGGTTCATCTAGTTCCTCAAAGCCCTGTCCAGCTGGAACATTTACACTTCGTTCTTCAACTGTTCTGATTATGATTACTAGTCCTGGTGACAATAATGCGTTAAGAATGGCTTCCGTCTAACCCTCAAGACAACCCCCTTTTACCAGTAGGGAAACTGAGGCTCAGGCCTTCTGATGCTTTTCCATTCAACATGTGTGTTGAGCTCCTGGGCCGGGAAGAAAATGGGAGTGTTCTGTGAAAAGTTGAATTGGTGATCAGAGATGTCCAGAACCCTGTGTGTGCTTAAAGGCCTAGGAGTAGAGGGGCCACAGCCCTCTGTGTGTTGTGGGGTGGGGGGTTTGTGGATGAGAGGAGGAAGGAAAGCCATGGGAAGAGATGGAGGTTCCAGAGGAGGGACTTGGGGTGACAATTTAGAGGACAGTGCTTGGACATTCGAATTTACTGGAGCATCTGAGAATCCCGAGGTCCTCAATCTCCCCCTTCCCAAGACTGTGATTCTGGGGGTATAAGGTAGAGGCCTGGCGTCTGTATTTATGATTCTGGGACTTCAGTGGGATTTTGGCCTCCTTCCTTCTGCATCCCGAATCTGGTTGAGCCCAATATGGGGCATAAGCCAATGCCTAGGGGGTGGACGGGCTGTTGACAAGATAGCCTCGGGCAGGGCAAAGTCGCTGAAGCCAGGTGGCCGAGCTGCCGGGGCAGATGTGAACTCCAGCCCGGGGCTGAGATCTGACCCCACACCTCCCCAGCATGGCCCTGGGCCAGTCACCTCCAAGTGTCTCTCCCTGAGCCTTGGCCTCCCATTTGTAAAATGAGCACCAGGCGACCTGGGCGGGTTGAGATCCAATGAGCCAGGGCACGTGAGAGCCGGATGGCCGGGGAGCAAGAGGTAAGAGCAGGGCACGGGGTCGAGGCCCGGCTGGCCGGTCACCAGCAGCGCTGAGCTGGGCACGGAGGAGGGCGGGCGGGAGGCAGGGGACAGGAGGGGCTCCCAGGGGAGGAACTGAGGGATAATGGGAGAGGTCAGGGGCAGGTCAGGGGCAGGAGGCGGACCAAGCAAGGAGTGGTTTGGCTCTGCTAGATCTCAGGCCCTCAGGTGAGGGGTGTGGGTGGGGGTCTTAGGAGTCTGATGCCAGGAAGAGCCTCCGCCCCAGCCTTCTGAATTCCCTCCCCTTCCTCCAGCACCTTTGGTGGCTCCCCAGCCCTCCCTGGGCCTGCCTCCTGTCGCGCCCAGCCCCCAGCCCCAGCAGCAGCTGGTGCCCTTATCTGGCCTGGGCCCTGGGTCCTGCTGGGGAAGGGGCAGCCCCACCCAGGGTCGGCTTTCGCAGGTGAGGAAGAATGAGGCTGTGGGAGGTGGTGGGGACAGGAAGGACCTTGTGTCTGCTCTTCCAACAGTCTGGGCTTTCCCCAGAGATCGGGGAGGCTGTAGGGGTGAGCTTACTGACTTCCTGAGTGGTGGACATTCTGCTAGCACGAGGGCCGATGCTGCCAGATTTCTCCTGGCCCGGGATGACCCTCACCACCCAAGCCTGCTTCACAGCCTTGCGTCTCTCTGGGCTCATCGTACCATTTTCAGTGGGAAAACCTGAGGCCCAGGGAGGCTGCTGGATCATCTCTGAAGCAGTACGGTCTGAGAGAGGGGCTCAGGACGGGCTGCTCCTCTGGGGGATCAGTACGGGCAGAGATGGGCACTTATGAGCTGGGGTGGGGAGCAGAAAGAACAAATGGGTACAGACCTGAGGGCAGGGGAGGGCAGAGGTAGACCCGGCGGGGATGGGTGGGGAAGGCAGAGATAGACCAGGCCCAGGAGAGGACAGGAGAGGGAGGGCAGGGACAGTGCAAGCCAAGGGCATGGGGTGGGAAGGGGAAGGGTAGTCCAGGCCCAGGGGCAGGGAGAAAGCAGAGATGGTTCAGACCAGGGCAGGAAGAGGAAAGCAGTGACTCCTTGTCCTTGACGTTCTATTTCAAGTCTGATCGACGCTCTGGGGGCTTGGGATAGAGCTTTGAGCTCAGTCGGCCTGGGATGGGGTGAGTCAGTGTCCTTGGAGCTCAGAGGGCTGCCTACCCGAGCTCTGACCCTTCACCCCACCTCAGCCCCCCTCTCTTAGGGCCTCTCATGGACACTGGGCCATTTTCATCTTGCTTCACCTTTCGGGTGAGAAGGCCTTGGAAGCTGATTCTGCAGGCTTGAGTCCCAGCTCTACCACTTCTTAGCTGTGTGAGTTTGGGCAAGTTAGTTAGGCTCTCTGTCCTTCTGTCCTCTGTCCTCTGTCCTCCATCTGCCAGAGGAGGGTAGCAGGAACATCTGTCCCCCTGGCTTGTGGTGAGGATCAAATATGATAATACTTGTATTTTGAACAGTGCCTGGCACATGATAGCACTTAATAAAAACGAGAAATCTAGGTGGTTGATAAGAAAGCCAACTAGCACAGGCTATGAGATTTTGTGACCTTGGGGCTCCCTTCTGTCCTGCAGCCCAGGAGAAAGGCAGCAGACAAAAGCCTCACACCTGCACAGCCCAGTGGTGGGGGTCTGGGTTTCAGTCTTCTGAAATGAATAGGGGTGTGGAGAAGGCTCTAGTCCTTCTCAGGACCTTGATACGTTTCCCTGGGTCTTTTGTGATGAGACCTGGAGTGGGGAGCCCCCCCCTTATCCCCTGAGCTCAGACTCCTCTGCCCCTTCTTCTCTTAAGGTCACTGTTACTCCAGGCACATGAGCTTCAGGCCTGGAGTCCCCACTCCCCGTGGAAGCTGGGTGCCCAGACCGGGTAGGGCAGCCATCTTGCTCAGACCTGGTACGTCGCCATGACAACCTGGAGCCTCCCAGCCCCACTGCAAAGGCCCCTTTGAAAAATTTATCAGGAAAACTTCCGTGTTTAAAAATTAACCATGGGATTGAAATATTAAAGATGAGCTGCTTTGGGCAAGGCAGAGGGCAATGGACTTGGGGGTAGAGGAGCCAAGTTCTTTCCTCCTGACAGGATGGCATCCGCTCCAGCTTCCAATTCTAACCCACACCACCCTGTCTGCAAAGTCCGAGCTTTCTCCATAAATGGAGGCTGGGCCCCGGAGGCAGGAGAGAGGAGCCCGGTCTACAGGGTCCGGGGGTCACCCTGCACCCCATCTCCAGTTTGCCCCTTTTCCATGGTACTTCTGGGGGCTCCCTGAAGTGAGAGCAGAGCTGGCCCTGCCAACAGCGGGGAGGGCCTGACCTAAGCAGTGGGCGGGCTGAACTGCTTTCCATCCCTGCTGCGCAGATAGACCGGCCCTGGGGGGCTCCTACACCAGAGAGGATGGCCTGGCACCCACTTCCCATGCTGCTCACCGTGCCCTGGCTGAGGGTGGGCTGTGCCCTGGGATGCATACACCTGCCCCTGCCCCCAGGAAGGAAACAGGGGTCAGAGGAAGATAAGCTCTTTCTCGCCAAATCAATGGTTCCCTTAGCGGCTGGGCTGGGCCATCCCCTCCCCAGCGCAACAACTTGTTCTGAGGTTCCCTGGGTTGACTCCCCTCTACCGTCCCCCAACCCCCAGCCTGTCCACCTGGCCCAAGTGAGTTTCGTCATCCCAGCCTTCAACTCAAACTTCACCCTGGACCTGGAGCTGAACCAGTGAGTGTGGCCTTGAGCCTAGAAGGAAGGGCAGCAGGCGGGCGGGGGGGGGGGGCAAGACATGGCCTTGACCTGGGTGGGTGAGGAGATGGGGACAAGGCCGGGTCAAGGGACCTAGATCGGAGCTGGGGTGGGGCCCAAAACTGACCCGGCCCCCAGCATGGACCCCCTGCTTCCTCCTGCCCCCCTTCTGTCTGTTTCAGTCACCTCCTCTCCTCGCAATATGTGGAACGTCATTTTAGCCGGGAGGGAACAACCCAGCACAACACCGTGAGTGCCTTTGGAAGGGGCCAGGGGAGGTGGAATGAAGGGACAGGTGATCTGTGGCCCCCAGGGTTGGAGTCCAAGCAGCTTGTTGAACAGTGTGGAGCCTGAGCTCCCTTCACCCAGTTCCCACTGCAGCGCCGACTCCCAGCCGGCCTCTCTGCCTGACTCCGAGGCTTTCAAGGACCCTCCCTGCTCCCTGCCCAGACCTTTGTCAGAGGTGGCAGTTGGGGAAATGCACTTCTTACTAAGCACCAAGGCCTTGGGAAGTCCTGGCTGCCTGGGACACCAGGGTCCCAGCCCCAGAGGCCCAGGGGCTTGAGCAAAGATGAATGAGTGTCTATAAATAGCCACCTCCCCCCCCACACACACACACCAGCCAGCTCAGTAACTGGAGCACAAGTAATTCTTCAGGAGCAGGGAGGGGGTACTTGTCCCCTCTGACCCGAGCGCCCCGGCCCCGAGGACACATGGTGCTTATGGTTGCTCAGCCACAGACCGTGTCTGGGGGCAGTCCGCAGAGGCTGTGGTGTCTGTGAACCACGCCATGTGTGCCCTTGTGTGAGTGTTGGGGCTGAGCCCACAGCTCTCATAAATTCGGGGCGCTCGTTGGTGAGTGCTCAGGACAGTGCCTGGGCAGAGTGCTAGCTCTTCTTTTCAGAGGAATTGATGAACCCCACAAATGCTGAGAACCACTTGATGTAGCCCAACTTCCTCATCTTGTAGGGGAGGGAAGGGGGCCCAGAGACTAGGCACCGGCCCAGGTGAAAGAGCAAACTAGGAGTGCATCCAGAATAGGACCAGGCTCCCGATCCGAGGGGGCACCCCGAGACCACGGCCACCCGCACCCCGCCCACACCGAGCGGTTGCGGGGACCCTCAGCCCTCCTCCTGCCTTCATGTCTGTTCATGTTCTGCTGCTCCCCCAGGGGGCCGGGGACCACTGCTACTACCAGGGGAAGCTCCGAGGGAACCCCCACTCCTTTGCCGCCCTCTCCACCTGCCAGGGGCTGCAGTGAGTATGGGCAGGGAGAGGGCAGGAGCGGGGGAAGGGAAGAGCCTTCCTCCCTGGCCCTGGGGATGCACGGTGGGGACCTGCGCCTCTCTCTGCAGTGGGGTCTTCTCTGATGGGAACTTCACCTACATTGTGGAGCCCCGTGAGATGTCCAGGTCTCAGGAACCCCCCCAGGTGAGCCCCTCACGGTCCCCCCTGACACCCCAGCTACGCACTTGCGCATCCCCATGGCTTGTCCCAAAGGCTGTCGCGCCTCCTCCCTTGGTAACCTCAGCCTTACTGCCCTCCTCAGTCACCCCAGCTCTGGTTCCCTCCCTCTGTGCCCTCAGCTCCAATGTCCCCTCTGTCCCCCAAGTAACCTCCCATCAGGCTCCAGTGTCCTTTGCCCCTATCTCTCAGGGCGCCCCCAGGTCTTGACCCCGGAATCTGAGCATCTGGGAGATCAGATCCGACATGGGAGCTCTGGCCAGTTCTGGGTCACCCTGGGATGGGGCGGGGGGGAAGGGCTGGAGCTGTCCCCCATTTGGGTTCAGTAGCAGACCTGGTCGGCCCCCCCAAGAATTAATTCCCCCTCATTTCAGGGACCCCTTCCCCACCTCATTTACCGGACCCCTCTCCTCCCAGCCCCTCTCGGATGCAGGGAACCAGGTAAGGGAGGGAAAGTGGGGCTGGGGAGGGGGCCGGGTGTGCCCCCCTCACCGGTCCCCTCCCCCCAGGCTGCCTATTTGCTGCCCCTGCTCATTCTGCTCCTGTGAACCGGCCGAGGCTGAGAAGGAAAAGGCAGGTACGGGGGCCCGCACAGACCTCGGGCTGCAGAGACCCCAGGCTGTGGTCCAGAGCAGAAGGACACCCCATCCATGACGGGGGCAAAGGAGGGCTCAGACCAGCGTGGCCGGGGGCCAGGGTACCATGCCTGAGAGGAAGCCCCCCACCCCATTTCCTAATGGCTGTGTCTACACCCGCCTGAATTACAGACAAACTGAGGCTGCCTGCCCTCTTACCAAGGCTGGGGGTGGGGTGGGGACCCCCACCACTGAGGGGACTAGCATTATCCCTGACTGAAGTTCAGCACCCCTGAGTCTGCCCATGGCTTGGCCTCCATGCCAGGCATGGAGGGGACTGATCCCAAGTGCCCACCCACCGCCCAGGTCCGCCGGGGCCACCCTACTGTGCACAGTGAGACCAAGTATGTGGAGCTGATCGTGGTCAACGACCACCAGCTGGTAAGTTCTCAGCCTAGGGGCAACTCGGGGAGGGGGGCCAGAAGTACCCTGGCCCTGCGCCCACTCTCTTTCCTCCCAGTTTGAGCAGATGCGCCAGTCGGTGGTCCTCACCAGCAACTTTGCCAAGTCCGTTGTGAACCTGGCAGATGTGGTGAGCCACCCCCCCTTCCCTTCCCTCCCCTCCCTTGCCAGCGCCCCGCTGCACACATGCTTGGGGTGAGCTCTGGAGGGCCCTAGCAGCCCCTGATTCCCACTTCTTGGAGAGACAGACTGAGGCCCTCCTCCAGCCCTGTGCCCCGACCCTCCTCCTCTTCCCTCGGGGCCCAGATGTACAAGGAGCAGCTCAATACTCGCATCGTGCTGGTTGCCATGGAAACGTGGGCAGATGGGGACAAGATCCAGGTGCAGGATGACCTCCTGGAGACCCTAGCCCGGCTCATGGTCTATCGGCGGGAGGGCCTCCCTGAGCCCAGTGATGCCACCCATCTCTTCTCGTGAGTCCCCCCACGCCACCCGGGTCCCGCCAGCCTCTGCTGTTTGCTCGCTCTGTGCCGGGGCTCCTGCAGGGTCTGGGAACTGGGCTCACCTTGCACCAGCCCCCCAGCCACTTGCCACAGGCTGGACATCTCCCCCTGTATCTCAAGCTGATGCGTCTTTTTCCAGTCCCCACTGATCTTCCTCTGCCTATCATCTCCCCTTTGGTCCCCTCTTCTCCTTTCAAACTGCCCCAGCATCCCTTCCTCAGGGACTCAGTGCTCAGATAGAAGAAAAAAAAAATCTGATAGAAGGTCCTTGTCATTAGAGATGATCTCATAGGAGCCTCTCACGTGGCTCCTGGGCAAACAAACCCAAAGAGAGGAAGGGGTTTGCCTCATGAGGATGGGCTCCCCTCCCCGAGGGAGGGCTGTAGTGCCGGAGGCTCCGCAGTCTGCCCCTCTCAGCCCAGGGAAGACACTGTGGGCAGGGCATGGGGTTCTCCTGACAACCCTCTCCCTTCCAGGGGCAGGACTTTCCAGAGCGCCAGTAGCGGGGCTGCCTACGTGGGGGGCATCTGCTCCCTGTCCAGGGGTGGGGGTGTGAACGAGGTGAGAGCTGCAGGGCATGGCTGGGGTGGGGGTGGGAGCCAAAGGGAGAGGGGCTTTGAAGGGCACGAGGGATGCAGATATCTCTGTGCTCCATCTTCCTCACCCCAAGTATGACAACATGGGCGCCATGGCAGTGACCTTGGCCCAGACGCTGGGGCAGAACCTGGGCATGATGTGGAATAAACACCGGAGCTCAGCAGGTATCAAAGGAGACCCCGTGCGGCCCCACGACCAGCCCAGACCCACTCCCAGCAACCTTAGAAGTGAAGAGGGTGTCTGTGGGACAGGCGTAGCCCTCCACCCTCCCTAACACCCATCTGCTCCCTCTCAGGGGACTGCAAATGTCCGGACAACTGGCTGGGCTGCATCATGGAAGACACGGGGTGAGTTCTTGGGGACAGTCGAGGGCAGGGTCTTGGGCGAGGGAGAACCACAGGGAGCACTGGTCAGCAGTCTTGGACCCAGTGGCCTCAAGAGGCCTAGCTGTTGGGCCCAGTTTTCTGAGGACCCTGCCCAGGGAGACCCACAGTGTCCATCCCCACCCTCCCCGCCCCGCCCCGCCCCGCCCCGCCGCGCCCCCCACACAGAAACTGGCAGCCTGTAGTGTGCGCTGTGGCCACTGGGAGCCGCCAGAGCCTCACGTGGAGGCACCTTCTCCCCTCAGCTCTCCAACCTCCAATTCTGAGCTGTCCTGAGGCTTCGGGAAGGGGACAGGAGCACCGCCCCTGTCCACTTCCGCTTGATGGGCAGGCAGGAGGCTGATCGTACTGTTGCCGGGCACATAGATCCTCAGCCTCCTCGAGATGGTCACCGAGTACCCCCGTGCACCCCATCCCCAGTCTTAAGAAGGGGCGAGAGCGGCGGGGCTCAGCAGCTCGGTCCCCTGACTCTTGCCCAGGTTCTACCTGCCTCGCAAGTTTTCGCGCTGCAGCATCGACGAGTACAACCAGTTTCTGCAGGAGGGAGGCGGGAGCTGCCTCTTCAACAAGCCCCTCAAGGTACCAGCCCCAGGGCGGCGATGTGGGAGTGAGGCTTGGGCAAGGTCCCGGCCAGACTCCCGACACCGCTTCCCCGTCCAGCTCTTGGACCCGCCTGAGTGTGGGAACGGCTTCGTGGAGGCGGGAGAGGAGTGCGACTGTGGCTCGGTGCAGGTGAGAGACGGGTGCGGCGCCAGGTGCCGGACCGGGGCGCGCTCGAGAAGGTCTGGGTGAGGAAGGTCGAGGCTTAACCACCTCCCTCCCCTTGTCCCCGCATCCCTCAGGAGTGCAGCCGGGCGGGCGGGAACTGCTGCAAGAAATGCACCCTGACTCACGACGCCATGTGCAGCGACGGACTCTGCTGTCGCCGCTGCAAGGTGAGGGACACCCACCGCCGGGGTGGGATGGAGGCGGTACCTTGAGGCCTGGGGGCGGACATTCCGATAAGGAGCGGGACTTAGGGAGGAGGAGCCGCTGGAGGCGGGGCACATGTAGGGGCCGGACTTGAGGCGAAGGAAGCGCCAATGGAGAGGGAGGAGGGCGGGGCGTACGCCCCCAAGGGCCTGTTGAAGGCGGGGCTATGAGAAACGGGGCGGGGCACCCACACTGTGGCGGTGGGAAGGGCGGGACCGTGGGCCGGCCTGGGGGCGAGGAGAGGAGGAGCTGAGTGCCCAGGCCTTAGGAGGGGCGGGGCTTCAGGGGCGAGGCTTCAGGGGCGGGCCTCGGGGAAGGCAGGCGCGGAGTCCGCGGTTCTGGGCTTAGCTGCGAAGCATCCCCTTCCCAGTACGAGCCGCGGGGTGTGTCCTGTCGAGAGGCCGTGAACGAGTGCGACATCGCGGAGACCTGCACCGGGGACTCCAGCCAGGTCCGTCCAGCCCAGCCGCCCTGCGGGTCCCCGGGCGAGGCAACCCCGATCCTTATAGGTTTGGCTCCTCGGGGCTTTTGTTATCTGCGCCCCTCCGCTCTGCTGCTGGCGTCGCCGCCGCTGGTCAGCCTCATTTTCCTCGCCTGTGAAACGAGTTCTTCATGCCTCCTGATTTTGCTCCTAACGTCATTAAATCAGAATAGTCTGGCTGGGGTTCTAAGGGCCTGGAACGGGGTTGGTGTGCACTCAAGATCAGAGCGTAAGATATTATTAGTTAACATCCCTTAAGTCCTCAATATGTGGCATTAAGTTCTCCCAGCCCTGTGAAGTAGTTACGGGAAACAGGGAGATTGGAGAGGCTACGGGACTTGCCAACCTGTGTGGTCTGAGTTCTGAGCCAGACCTCTTGCCCTTAACTTGGAAGAGCCCTCTACTACTATGAGCCCCATGAGAGGGCATTTAACAACCCTTCATCTTCAACTCTCAGTTCTGGGGCTGCTCTGCTCAGACCAGCCCCTCTGTCCACAGTGTCCTCCTAACTTGCACAAGCTGGACGGTTACTACTGCGATCATGAACAGGTATAACGGGGCCCCTCCTCTTCTGGACCTCTGGCTCAATAACAGTCTTTTGACTTCTATCCATTCTGACCACTCAATGTCTCAGTCCCTTGTCTCTTGTTTGCACCTTAGGGCCGCTGCTATGGAGGTCGCTGCAAAACTCGGGATCGGCAGTGCCAAGCCCTTTGGGGCCATGGTGAGTCTTTGGCTAGGGGTATGGGAGAGGAGACACTGGAGGACCCAGAATCAAGAGGCTGGGGAGGGGTAAGTTCTGGTAAATAACCTCTACCAAGTGTGTGGCTCTCAGGATCTCAGTGACCCAGCTGGATTGGGGGTCAGGCCAGAGTGCTGGGGGTGCAGGCCTGAGGTCCTGGGGTGGGTTCTGGGGTGAGTGGGTGACACCTGGCATCATCTTCTTACAGCGGCTGCTGATCGCTTCTGCTATGAGAAGCTGAACGTGGAAGGGACAGAGCGTGGGAACTGTGGGCGCAAGGGGTCAGGCTGGGTCCAGTGCAATAAACAGTGAGTTGCCAAGGCTCCTGGTTGGCCTCCCCAGCTCTGGGACCCAAGAGGGTTTTGTTTTTTGGTTTTTGTTTTCAGAGTTGGGACAGCAGGTTCTAGGACAAGCCTAGGAGTCCCAGCGGAGAATATAGGAAAATTCAGATGGTGGGGAGAGGGCGGATTCAAGTTCAGTAGTAGTAGTAGCAGTTGGGTCAGAGGTCAGACTTGGGGCTCCACTGTCTTCACGCTGCCCCAACAGGGATGTGCTCTGTGGCTTCCTCCTCTGCGTCAACATCTCTGGAGCTCCTCGGCTGGGGGATCTAGGGGGAGACATCAACAGTGTTACCTTCTACCACCAGGGCAAGGAGCTGGACTGCAGGTATGGACTGAGACCATGCCTGGGGAGGGGCAGCTTGCAGCCATGATGGGGGTGGGCGCAAGAGCTGAAGCTGGCTATGCCGGTTCCCCAGGGGGGGCCATGTACAGCTGGCTGATGGCTCTGACCTGAGTTATGTGGAAGATGGCACAGCCTGCGGGCCCAACATGCTGTGCCTGGATCATCGGTGCCTACCAGCCTCGGCCTTCAACTTCAGCACCTGCCCTGGCAGCGGGGAGCGCAGGATCTGCTCCCACCATGGGGTGGGTGCCTGGAGGCCAGGGGTGGTGGGAGGTGCTCCCGAGAGGGGACAGCCCCCACTCTACCGCTCACCTCTACTGGCCCAACCCTAGGTCTGCAGCAACGAAGGCAAGTGCATCTGTCAGCCAGACTGGACAGGCAAAGACTGCAGCATTCACAACCCCCTGCCCACATCCCCCCCGACAGGGGAGACAGAGAGATACAAGGGTGAGGCTGGAGCCGGCCTGGGTGGGGCTCTGTCTCTCCCTTTCTGCATGCCTGTTCCTGCCAACCGAGCTCTACCTTCCTCCCCAGGTCCCAGCGGCACCAACATCATCATCGGCTCCATCGCAGGGGCTGTCCTGGTCGCAGCCATCGTCCTGGGAGGCACGGGCTGGGGATTTAAGTAAGAGACACACATGCACACACATGCACGTGCACCCCCCATCCTTTGGTGTTTTGGGGGGTATCAGAACCCCAGACTGTTGGAGCTGAGGGGCCTCCCTGAGAAGTTAGCTAAGCCAGAGCTCACATATCATGGTCCGAGCCAGGCACATAGTCTTGTTTTGCTCACAATTCCAAGACATTTAAAAAAAAAAAAAGCAAACAACCAAAAACACCAAAACATTTTACATTAACAATCTTCCCAGCTTCTCTTGCAAAAGGAGAAGACTGGGCCTCAGTGCATCCCAGCACAGTGGAGAGGAGCCTAGTAGGGGCTGGTGGGAACAGGGTGTGTCCTCCGTCCCTAGGCCCCACCTGGCCCACAGTGGTCTGTGGGCATCTGGGTCTGGGGCCCTGAAGCTGGTCTAATGCCTTCACTGTGCAGAGGAGGGACCTGCCAAGTCAGGACTCAAACCCAGGCATCTCTCCCTAGGCCTGCCATTAGTGAGCCGGTCCTGGGGACCCTGGCCCATATTTGGGGCCAGGGGTCTCATGGGAGCCAGGAAGGCCCTCCCTGAGAGAAGGGCACGGTCGTCACCCGTGGCTCCTTTTCCTTTTTCTCTCTGCCTGTCCTCTCCTTGGCTCCTTGAAGAAACATCCGCCGGGGAAGGTACGACCCGACCCAGCAGGGGGCAGTGTGACGCCGGCCACGTCATCCCTCCCGCTGTCCCTGTCTTCCTCCATCTCATTCGTCACCTCACATTCTGTTGATGGGGAGCTGGGGGCTGATTCCCCCACCCCTGCTGTCACTGCTGTCACTACAGGGGTGGGAGAGCCCCGCCCCGCTCCGGGAAGAAAGTCCTCAGCCTGCCCGTGCCCCTTCCTCCCGCCCACCTGCCCTCCCAGGCCTTGGTCCATTTCCTCCTGCCCTTCCTATTGCCAGACCACCACTGTCCCCGTGGGCCCTGGAGCTGTGTCCCCCGAAGCCCCGTTCTCCCGGGAGGGGAGCCTACCTCTGCGTCCCATCTGTTTTGTCTTCCATGTCACCGCTGTCTGAACTCCCACCAGATCCCCTCCCTGGCCAGCCTGGGACTTGCTGCCTCTAGGGCCCAGCACTGACCTCCCAGGGCCCCGGCTCAGGGGCTCTCCCTCTGGGCCCTGCCTCACCTCCTCCCCTGATGCCCCCTCTCCATTCCAGGTCCGGAGGGGCCTAAGTGCCACCCCCCTCCCTCCGAGCCTGGCGCCCACCGTCTCTCCGCCCTGAACCACGAGGCTGCCCCCTGCCCAGCCATGGAGGGAGGCACCATGCAAATGTCTTCCGGGCCCAAGCCCTTCAACTCCTGGCCCCACGGTGTGGGGCGGGGGGAGGGTGTTGTGGGGGGCTGTGGCCCTCCCTGCCCTTCACTCCACCAGGGTGGACCGGGGGGGCCTGGGGCATTTCCGTCACGGTCCACCACCCCACCTCATGCGGCTTTGGCCTCGCACACCAACTCTCCCTGTGTGAATGTAGCTTTCATCATCACTGATTGCCACAGCAAGAGGGATCCCCCCCACCCCACCCCGTGGGCAGGGCCTGGGACGGCCCCTCCTCAAAACCAGGCAGCTGGGACCAGGGTTTTTAGCTCTCTGGGACTTAGGGGGAAGGGGCTGACATCTACATTTTTTTTTTTTTTAAACTGAATCTTAACTGATGAATGTAACTTTGGGGGTGCTGGGGCAAGGGAGATTGTGGGGATATTTTGACATTTGTGTGGGAGGGACCGGAGGAACTGAGACATAGCCATCCCCCGGGGCCCTCCCCGGGGATGATCCCACCTGGAATCCTCTCATCGAACATAGCCGACCCCAAGCCAGGCAAGGGCAGGGCCCGTGCCCTGTGGCCCAGCCCTACCGAGCTTGGAGAAAAGAATGAGTGCTGATTCAAACCAAAGCTGCCTGTTCTGTGCCCAAGGCCTCGGTTATGGGCACAACGACCACACGTCCCAGATTGTCTTCAATTTCAAAATGACCATCCTGCTATCCCTGGCAGGATGCATGTATTTGGGGTCTAGAAAATCTAGACCCTGATATAAAATAGCACCTACCCCCCTTTCAAGAAGGTTGATTCTGGGGCAGACTCAGGGTTTAGGTGCCCCCCAGCATGGCCTAGGGGTCCCAGGCTGGGCCATCTTCCCAGAGAGGACTCTCCCAAGGAGGAAAGGCCAGGGGTGGCCCAGTGACTGGAGGGTTAGGGGTTTTGCCTGTGATGTACAAGAGGAGGTAAGAAAAAAGGCAGGTTTCCTATCTGATCTTCAGCTTCTAGAAAAGTCCTCAAGGCCCTGTCAAAACCATTCTGCTCCTTACCCCCATTCCAGGGCTGAGTAGTAAGTTTACAGTTGTTCTCCCCCTAACATCCTCTGATCCCCACTGCAGCTGAGCCTGACAGACAGGCTGAGGCCAGGGCGGGAGTCCTCAGACCCGCCCTTGGCCTTCCCCATGACCCATGGGACAGTGGCGCCTCGGCTCTACTGCTTACAAACCAGCTGGCAAGGGCAAGATGAGGGTCAAGCTACCTTATGGATGAAAGCCACAAATGAGCGGAGCCCCTCTCCCCAGGAATACCCCTTCCAGACTCAGCAGGGGTTTCTGGACCCCCCAGGGACTTTGAACTGCCTGTTTCATCCAGTCCCTCTGTTTCTGGGGCCTCTTTGAAGAGGAAATGGTTCCCTGTTTATCTGCACCACCCCTCAGGGCAAACGGGACTGAGACCCATTGACACCCTTCTGGGTGGCCGGATGCGGCTACAGTGGAGTCCTCGATACTGAGCTCCAGCTGGCACTGCCCAAGAGAAGGGGGTGGGTGGGGCGCCCCCTGGCCAGTCCGGCTCCTCCAGTCCCACACACTGGAGCAGGGGGGCAGGAGGGGAAGGGCTGGCTTGGGCGCTGCTGCCGCGGTTCTCTAAGGCGTTCTCCGCTGATGCACGGGCACACAGCCGGTGGTACCCCTGGCACAAGCATTTGGATCCACATCTCCGCACAAGTGTGAATACCTCTGCACGTGCAGACAGGCCTGTGCGCGCACACGCGTGGGGGCGGGCGTGAGGATGTGGAGGGCTCGGGACTTCCTGTGACCAGTCCCCCGGCTCCCAGCTGTCTGCATCCTCCCGCCCCACCCAGGCAGCGCTCCGGGAGGAGGGGAGGCTGCACTGGCCTGGGCCTGGAAATGGCTCCATACAGCATCCTGTAAATATGTCATCTGGGGCTCGGGGCGGGGAGGCAGGGACAGGGACATCAATTAAAGATCATGTCCTGGGGCTTCCATGGAGCTCACACCAACGTGCGGTCTCTCCTTTCTGTAAATGACGGCGCTGTGACTCGGGACCCTTCCCCATCCTCCCTGGCCCTGGAGGAAACACGATGTCTGCAGCGCTGGAGGGGGGAAGGGAGCACCCAGGACCAGGCGCTGGGAGTCTGGGAGGAAGTGATGTACTTTTCCATTCCTGGCCGGGGAAATAAGCGACGATGGGTGGAGAGCCAGCCCTTCCGCTTCCTCGGCTCTCCCAGCGAAGAGAGCTGCCTTCCCCTGGCTGGGGCAAAGCAGAAGGGGAGGTGATAGGAAGCATCTTTCTCAAAGCCAGGAGACCCAACTTCCATTTTTTTTTTTTTAAGATTTTATTTATTTATTTGTCAGAGACAGAGGGAGAGAGAGCGAGCGAGCACAGACAGACAAAGAGGCAGGCAGAGGCAGAGGGAGAAGCAGGATCCCCGCCGAGCAAGGAGCCCGATGTGGGACTCGATCCCAGGACCCTGGGATCATGACCTGAGCCGAAGGCAGCTGCTCAACCAACTGAGCCACCCAGGTGTCCCCCAACTTCCATTTTATGGTTAAAGCCAGAGAAGCCCCTCCTCACCACCCAAGAGGTTTCAGAAAGCCGGTTAAAACCGCTAGTCTGGTCCCCGGGCACCTGCTCTCTGGCCTGCGGAAAATTTGCTGTTTGTCCTCTCTGTGCCTGGGGCAGCAAGGGACTGAGCTCTGCCAAGGCTCCGAGCCCCGCCAAGGCTCCGAGCCCCTCCCATCTTCCCCTTCAGAGGCTTGGGGCCTGGAGGTCTCTGGCTTTCGAAGCCAGGCAGGTTCAGGGGAAATAGAAGGTAAGAGGTGGGGGCAGAGAATGAAAGCCAGGGAAGGGAGAGAGAATGGGAGCAAGAAAAAGCAGCGTTCAAGCACCTGGAGAGAAAGAGCAGCCGGTAGCTGGGTAACGTAGCCCCATTCCCAAATGGGGGGTCTCCCGGGACCACCCCAGTACACATGCAGAGAGAGCAGGACTCAGGGCGGCCTGGGTTCCTGGTCTGCTCAGCCGGAGCCCTTCTGCAACTCACAGTCGTTGGCTGCCTGTGGTCTAGGCTTGCCCCGTATGCGCTGGGTGCCCCCTCTCCACTCTCCTTCCTCATGCCCACTCCCTCCTCGCTCCTCCCTCTGTCCTGACCTTCAGACTCTGATGGGTCACACAGCTGAGGCTTCAGGGGATGAAAAATGTGGCTTCTGTCAGAGGGCATGGGTGAGGCTTATCACAGGTGACTCGTGAAGGTCAGGGCACAGTCACTCTTGACACCTGCTTCTCAGCCTCAGGTCACAGCCCGGAGCCCCAGGAGTTACCTGGGTGAGCACCCAGAGGAGCGGGAGGCTGTAGAGCAGAGTGGGCACTGGGGGGGCAGTGGGAATACCAGGGAGGTGGCCTCAGCCCTCTGCCACGGGGCTGCCCTCCGATGCCAGCACGCCTCTCCCATGGCCGCTCTGCCCAGGGCTAGAATGGAACACAGAATGGGGTGGAACTGGACTGGAACACCAGATCCGGTCCAAACAGATCATCTGAAAAAATACTTGCTTTGGCTTCAGAACATGTCACAGAACATGTCTGGCAGAAAATATTTCCCCAAGAGTGTGGAGTGGAACCAGAAATTCGAAGGTGCTGTGAAGGCCACTATTGTAAGAATTCCCAGGTATATGTTTTTGATATAGTCTGCTCCCAGATCCTTTAACAGGATCACCATCCCAGGCTGCCTCTGTCGCACCTCCCTAACCCAGCGCTCGCCTGTTCAGGATTTCTAGATGGATCGTGGGTCCAGATTTCAGTTCCCATGTCTACGTGTGGGTTTCCTCAGTGTCCTCCTGAGTTGAATGTGGCCACGATGGACAGCTGGGGTCACAAAGTTCATCCTGCGCTGTGCAGGTGCTCCGAATGTGTTTGCTGAGGTGAAGGAATGATTCTAAATCATTATGGCTCATCCTAGTGCCTAAACGGGTTTGTCCAAAAGAATTAAGTGCGCAGCCCACAGAGGCAAGCTACATGTGCATCTTTAAATTATCTAGTAACCGGGTGCCTGGGTGGCTCAGTGGGTTAAGCCGCTGCCTTCGGCTCAGGTCATGATCTCAGGGTCCTGGGATCGAGTCCCACATCGGGCTCTCTGCTCAGCAGGGGGCCTGCTTCCCTTCCTCTCTCTCTGCCTGCCTCTCTGCCTACTTGTGATCTCTGTCAAATAAATAAATAAAATCTTTAAAAAATAAAAAAATAAATTATCTAGTAACCCCATTAAAAAGAGAAACAGGTAAAGTTAGCATTAATACAATGTACCAAATTAAATATAACCAAAATATTCTCATTTCAATATGTAATCAACATAAAATGATCACTGAAATATTGCATGGGTTTTTTTGTTTGTTTGTTTGTTTGTTTGTCTTTGGTGCTAAGGTTTAGAAAGCAGGAGTGTATTCCAGACTTAGAACACCTGTCAGTCTAGACTAGCCACATTTCAAGAGCCACATGTGGCCAGTGGCCACCCTGTTGGACAGCGCAGGTCTAGACCAGAAGTATGAAGTTGCGCTGTCTCAACCCAGGAAACTCTGAAAGAAGGCAAGGCCGGGAGAGAGGAAATCAGTGAGGGCAGGAGACACCAGGTTGGGCTGAGGTGAGGGGGCCGCTAGGATGACCTGGGTGGGACTGGGCAATTTTAACTTAATCTTGAGGGAGAGACCTACATGCATCCCGCCCTGAAAGCAGCTCTGGCCCCCAGAACGGGCTGCAGATAAGGCGTGATTTTTTTTTTCTTTTAAATATATTTATTTATTTGACAGACAGAGATCACAAGTAGGCAGAGAAGCAGGCAGAGAAAGATAGAGGGAAAGCAGGCTCCCTGCTGAGCAGAGAGCCCGATGTGGGGCTCGATCCCAGGACCCTGGGATCATGACCTGAACTGAAGGCAGAGGTTTTAACCCACTGAGCCACCCAGGCGCCCCTAAGGCGTGATTTCTATCCCGCTTCTCAGAAGGGCAGAGGAAGCCCAGGGACAGCCCCGGCCTGAGGCTTGGTGCCCAGGAAGCCTCTTCTTGCCAAAACCCTTCGCAGGCGAGGGCTGTCAGCAACGGCTCGAGCTTCCGCTTCTGGCCTTCGAAGCTGGAGATTCATTCTAATTTGGTGAGAAGCCACAGACACAGGGAGGGAGATCTGCACCCCAGCCCTACCCCCCCCAGACCCTGACACCCTCTGCACCTCTCACCCAGGGCCCCAGCAGCTGTGGGGGTGCCCCAGGCCTCCTGGGGTTGAAAGCAAAAGCAGGGAACAGGCGATGTCCCTGCCCTGTGCCTCAGCGATGGCTAGGGTGGCCCCCAAGAAGTCTTTAGATCTTGCAGCCTGGAAGAGGGGGTGCCTTGGCAGCGGGGACCCTGGGGGGCCGGTCATCACCTGGGCCCTTGGGAGAGAAGTGTCTCCCTGCTCTGAGAGACTGACGAGGCTGGGAAGCAACAGATAACATCGCCCATGCCGCGCTCGGCAAGAACCTTCTGCTTGGTCACACGTCGCCCTGCAGGTCCACTGTGAGGGGACAAGGTGCACCCCCAGTGCTCCAGAATGCTGACAGGCGGCCCCTAATGCCTGACGGCACTTCGCTCTTGCATCTTCACGCGGTCCATCTGACCACCAACTGAGACCGAGTCTGTCCCCAAGTTCAGTATACGTGCGGGCTCCCAGCCGCCTTCTTGGGCAATGCTTCAGTTGGGCTCTGGAGTGTTCTGTTTTGGTTTTGTTGTTGTTGTTAAAAGATTTCATTTATTTCTCAGAGAGAGAGCGAGCACGAGCATAAGCAGGGGGAGCAGCAGGCAGAGGGAGAAGCAAGCCCCCCGCAGAGCAGGGAGCCTGATGTGGGGCTTGATCCCAGGACCCCAGGATCATGACCTGAGCCGAAAGCAGTTGCTTAACCGAATGAGCCACCCAGGAGCCCCTTGTTTTGTTTTTCTACGATTAACTTCTGTATTTGAGAGGGAGAGCATTGGGGAGGGGGCAGGGGAGAGGCAGGGGTAGGGAGAGAGAGAGAATCCCAGACCCCGCACTGAGCATGAAGCCCCATGCGGGGCTCAAGCCCACAAACCTGAGACCATGACCTAAGCGGAAATCAAGAGTCGGCTGCTCAAGCGACCGAGCCCCCCAGACGTCCCACTGGGCTGCGGAGTGTTAAGCGCTGCTCCCCTCACTCCCACCCTGACCCCTCGTGCCCGGTCCTGGCTGTCAGCCAGTCTGAACCCCTGCCCACTTAGCAGCCTACAGGCTTCCTGACAAGTGTCTGACCAGATGCCAATCTCTGTTCTCCCCAAGAGCCGTCTGCTTCTCCCAGGCGGATGTAGTGCCCACTTGGGTTTAAAAATAAGCTCACTGTCTGCTCTCTCCAGCCTGACCACGGGAACAGCTTCCAGGTTAAGCCTGATCCTGGCTGCCACTGCGCATAAGGTTCCACCATCATTCCACTGCGAAGAATGTGTCCCAGTTTCCACCAAGCACAGCTCATATGGAGATCGTTCTAGAAAACTCCATCCTTTTCCATCTTTAAAAATAAGACCACCAGGGTGCCTGGGTGGCTCAGTGGGTTGTCTCTGCCTTCTGCTCAGGTCATGATCCTAAGGTCCTGGGACAGAGCTGTGGATCAGGGTCTCTGCTCAGCGGGGAGCCTGCTTCCTCCTCTTTCTCTCTGCCTGCCTCTCTGCCTACTTGTTTTCTCTGTCTGTCAAATAAATGAAATCTTTTAAAAATATATATATTAAAAATAAATAAATAAATAAATAATTTTAAAATTAATTAAAATTTTAAAATTTTAATTAATTTTAAAAATGAAGTAAAATATTTAAATAAAAAATTTAAATTTAATTTAATTAAAATTAATTTAAAAATAAATAGGGGAGCCTGGGTGGTTCAGTGGGTTGAAGCCTCTGCCTTCGGCTCAGGTCATTGTTATGCCCCTGCAAAAATGGGTCCATGATTATAGGAGCAAGACTGATATAAAGTGAAGGTCAAGCAAAGCTTTATTTCGTGCCAAGCATCAAGAATCAACCTGACCAGCCAGGGCCTCTCCTCTTACAGAAAGGGCGAACTTTCTCTGTTTCCCAGACTATCTTGTAAGGGTAAAGGCCATGCAGTTGGGCCTGGCCACGCACAGGTGGCCAATGGGACTGTAACACACAGAGAAAGCTGCTGAATTACAATTTACCCTAGTAGACATTTGAACCAGCCTATCACCTTGGTCAGAATTGGCGCCCAAAAGGTGCTCAAAGGGCGGGGACCACACTCCTTGGTAACTAGGGAGACAGTATGCATCCCCCCACTGATCGGATGTCTCCACCTGGCCTGACCCACCCTTGTATTTGAGTTTTGTTACCTGGAGCTGGTTTCTGGGACTTGTTTTTAAGTAAGTCCCCTGGGGGAAGGGGGGAGCAGGGACAGTTTAAGGGTTAAACAACGTTATTGTTTTAACCTTGATGGAAGCCTCTAGCTAAATAGGTCCTTACATTCTCCCCTTTTCTTTGGAGATTAGTCAAATCTTTGACTTTTCAGCCAGTTTTATACCCCCCTTTTAATGGCTGCTATAAACTGTTTTAAGGACTCCTATGTGATTTACCCAGAAACAGGATTTCTCTCCTGGGGTTATGCAGAGTCCTCCCTCCTGTTTTATTAGAAACAGTATGTCAAGCCCCCCCCTTTTTATTTTGCAATTGCTTATACCTCTGCCTAGATCTTAACAACAGGAGCAACAATGAATTTAATGAACTTACTGTTCTTTGAGTTTTAGTTTTAGTCCACGATGGGCGGGGTCCATTGGCAGGAGCATCCACCTCTTGGGGGATGTTTTCACCGTTGGCTTGTTTGATGTGACCTGCGTGAATCCAGGCCCTAATGCCTTCCACTTTTATTGCCATGGGGGTGGTCAAGATGAGAGTAAATGGTCCCTTCCAGCGAGGCTCCAGGTTTCCCATTTGGTGGCGGTGTATCCAAACCAAGTCCCCGGGTTGGTAAGGATGTGGTTCCACCTCCGTCTCGGTCCCAGTGTGGGCAGTCCGGATCCCTGCCATGGGCTTTTTTAAGACAGACTGTAATGCCTGCAGTGACTGGAGTACAGATTGATCAGTCATTTCTGCTATAGCAACCTCTTGTAATCGAGGGCAGAGCGGGGGTGGGGGGCTTCAAAACATCATTTCAAATGGGGTCACCTTATTTAAGTAGGGTGTACCTCGCGCCCCGAGGAGGGCAAAGGGATGGAGATCCACCCACCCACCGCTGGTCTCCAGAATTAACTTTATCAAGTTCTCGTTAAGAGTATGGTTCATTCTTGGGGCGCCTGGGTGGCTCAGTGGGTTAATGCCTCTGCCTTCAGCTCAGGTTATGATCCCAAGGTCGTGGGATCGAGCCCCGCGTCAGGCTCCTGCTTCCCTCTCTCTCTGCCTGCCTCTCTGCCTACTTGTGATCTGTCAAATAAATAAATAAAATCTTAAAAAAAAAAAGATGGGGCGCCTGGGTGGCTCAGTGGTTTGGGCTGCTGCCTTCGGCTCGGGTCATGATCTCAGGGTCCTGGGATCGAGCCCCACATCGGGCTCCCTGCTCCGCAGGAAGCCTGCTTCCCTCTCTCTCTCTCTCTCTGCCTGCCTCTCTGCCTACTTGTGATCTCTGTCTGTCAAATAAATGAATAAAATCTTTAAAAAAAAAAAAAAAGAGTACGGTTCATTCTTTCTACTTGCCCGGAGCTGTGGGGCCGGTAGGCACAATGTAGTTTCCAATTAGTGCCTACAGCTTTGGCCAATACCTGTGAGACTGAACTCACAAATGCAGGGCTTTTGTCTGACCCGATTACAAGAGGTGACCCAAACCTCTAGTAGCTTTTTGGCTACCACTCCTGCCATCCCATGTTTGGCAGAAAATGCCTTTACCCAGCCAGAAAATGTACCAAAACTAACATATACTTGTGCCCGTATTTTCCCGGTTTCATCTCTGTAAAATCTATTTCCCAATAAATTCCTGGTTCCCTACCCCTTTCTCTTTTTCCTCTTCCCATTCTAGTTCTTTCCGCATTTACCGCCTGATATTGAGCACATCTACTACCCACATCCCGAGCCATACGCCCTAATTTAGAAACCTGGAACTGCTTCTGCTTGCCCAGAAGCTCTTTAAGCTTGCGTGTCCCCAAATGAGTGCTCTGATGTATTTGGTCTACTGATTTTCTTCCTAGTCTTCGAGGAAGAATTAACTTTCCTGTTCTAGTCTTAGCCCAATCCCCTTCATAGTCTAATTCAGTCCACTTCTGTAAATATACCGGCATGCTTGACCAGGAGGGCTGTGGCAGCAATTACGCGGAGGCAAGGGGGAACTCAGCTGCTACTGGACCTAGTTTCTTGCTAAGATAGGCTGTTGGCCTTTGCCAAGGCCCCAGAGTCTGAGTCAAAACTCCTTCAGTCACCCTGCCTTTTCATCCACATACAAGTGGAAGGGCTTGGTAACGTCTGGGATGGCCAGTGCTGGGGCCCGCAGTAAGGCTGTTTGTAATTCCCGAAATACTCCTTCTGTCTCAGCGTCCACTCTACCATAGTGAGTCCTCCCTTAGCCAGTTCGTAGAGAGGTCGCGCCATCTCCACGAACCGCAGTATCCTCAGCCTGCAGTGGCCCACCGTCCAAAGGAACTCCCTCGTGGAGACCAAAGCCTAAATAAGTGGTGTGGCTCTTACAAAGCTATAAGAGCTGACACCCGATACCCCTTTCCCCCCCCACGCAGAGTCTGTAAGAGAGCTCTTGTCCCCTGCAAGCATGACCCATAGTCCTCAGCGGCTATTTCTACTATTCCCATGAACTTAGCAGATTCTTCCTTTCAAATCCTTCCATTTTATGAAGTTTCCTCCTTATACCTGGGGCTGACTGACTGGCAAAAAACAAGACTGTCTACACGAGTTATCATGCAACTTCTCTGAAGTTTACCTTAAGCTGTCTAGCTTAGGTGAATAAACATTTAATAACAATCTAATCTAGAATTTAACACCCATAAAGGCATGTTATTAAAACATAATTTTTCTCTCTAAAATAACCCTCATTTCCAGAGATAGCCAAATCAAGACTAATTCATTTGAAGAACAAGTCCAGTTTTAACAAACTTGGTCTAATTATTTACATAAGCTCAGCAAGAACAGTAAGTAATCATATAGATCTTTTAGAATCTGCTTTGTTGGAACTTTTAAAAAAATATTTTATTTATTTATTTGACAGGCAGAGATCACAAGTAGACAGAGAGGCAGGCAGAGAGAGAGGAGGAAGCAGGCTCCCTGCTGAGCAGAGAGCCTGATGTGGGGCTCGATCCCAGGACCCTGGGATCATGACCTGAGCCGAAAGCAGAGGCTTTAACCCACTGAGCCATCCAGGTGCCCCTAATGTTGTGTTTCTTAATGTTTTGTCTTATTTTAAACATGACTACTTCTGTAATGTTTGCTCCTCCATACTAGGGAAACTTTTTCTTAAGTTATCTGTAACTTACAGAGATGTAAAAGTACTCATTTGTAAACGAACCAAGGCATTCAACTTTTCTCTCTATCTGAACCCTCTGAAACCAAAAGGTCTCAGTAAATATTCTTTCTTCCTTGGCAATCAGTCATTTGCATAAGCTCAATAAGAATCTGTTCTCCTTGTAACAGGACACCATTGGAAACTGGTTATTTTACCAAGGCTTTGACTGGAATGTCATATTTGAAAAGACTCAGATATGACCAGCAGCTTAAAGGAACTAAGGTTGGCTTTATAAAACCTGGAGCCATAAAGCCCTTTGGAACTGTTGGCCTGATACCTTGCTTACAGAATTCCCAGCAGCCTCACCAGGTGAGTAAAGAATGTCACTCCCTGGTAGGAGTAGGAGCCTCAGGATACTTTGGGGACCTCAGGGAGAGGCAGTTGCCCAAGTCAACAGGTATTGCAGGCACGTCTGATGGCAAGTACATGGCTTGGCTTCTGGCTCGGAGAGACTATTAAAAGTTCAACCTAGAGATTCCTTATAATAAGTTCCAGGGGTGCCTGGATGACTCAGTGGGTTAAAGCCTCTGCCTTCAGCTCAGGTCACGATCCCCGGGTCCTGGGATCGAGCCCCGCATCGGGCTCTCTGATTTTATTTTATTTTAAATTTATTTTTTTTTTATTTATTTGAAAGACAGAGATCACAAGTAGGCAGAGAGGCAGGCAGAGAGAGAGCAAGGGAAACAGGCTTGATCCCAGGACCCTGAGACCATGACCTGAGCTGAAAGCAGAGGCTTTAACCCACTGCCACCCAGGTGCCCCAGTTCCCAGGATTTTTAACATATCAAAGACCTGTATTTATCCTGAAAGTCTCCCATATGAATTTCCTTTAAGGCAGAATTCATCTTACAAGAGAATTAAAACAATTACAAATGACAAAAACTCAGAATAGATACGGTTAAATATCAAGTGATGACCCTTACCAAAACATTAAACTCTAGGAAATGTATAGAACCTCTAGAGTAGTTACAGCATTTACCCAAATGTAACCCAAGGTTTATCATTGGTTTAGCAGTACTCCCTGAGTAATTTAGCATATCAAGGAAAAACCTTGAGTCAAAGAGATCTCATTTACAACTCTGGGCAGGCACAAAGAGAAAACCATTTACATTTTTAAAAAAATATTTTATTTATTTATTTGACAGGTAGAGATCACAAGTAGGCAGAGAGGCAGGCAGAGAGTGAGAGGAGGAAGCAGGCTTGGCTCCCTGGTGAGCAGAGACCCTGATTCGGGGCTGGATCCCAGGACCCTGGGATCATGACCTGAGCCAAAGGCAGAGGCTTTAACCCACTGAGCCACCCAGGCACCCCTGAAATAACTTTCTATCCTATATTTTTTTAAACAGATCAATTAATCTAAGAAAACCTTGCCCTTTTAAACAGAGACAAAACCAGGTGTTTGTTTGTTTGTTTTATACCAGTGTTTCTCCTCTCTTTTTTCTAAAATAGTGAGTTTTCTGGGTTTCCCTCCCATCGTGAATGATGTCGCAGACAAAGGGAGGGCGATCTTTCAGATGCTGTCCTGTTCGCATCCCTTGCGGGAACTTAGGAGCATCTTAGCTAAGGTCTGTCCGTATAAGCCCCGGACCAGGCTACTCCGTGGAGTAGATGACCGTAAGGCCATATGACACCCCGCGAGACTCAGGATGCAGCCCACTCAGACTCTAGCCGAAGTGGTGGAGCCACACAGACACATTCACAGAGTCAGGCCCTCTTCATTCAAAGAGGTTGGACACCCCACTCTGGGTATCCGTGGCTAATGGGAGGCGATCAGTCTCCCCTTCCGTTCTTTATGAATGGATCTAGCTCAGACAGTGGCCCCGGGGCTGTTTTTCTTTTTTATTCAAACAGGATCAGGCTTCTGGTCTTTTCTCTCCTTTTTACACATCTCCTACTTTTCTACATACAGAGTTGTTTCCCGTATTTCCGTCAGTCTTAGTTACACTTAGCAGAATTTTGTCCTCTTAGAAATACCTTAACCTCGGGGCGCCTGGGTGGCTCAGTGGGTTAAGCCACTGCCTTCGGCTCAGGTCATGATCCCAGGGTCCTGGGATCGAGCCCCGCATCGGGCTCTCTGCTCAGCAGGGAGTCTGCTTCCTCCTCTCTCTCTGCCTGCCTCTCTGCCTGCTTGTGATCTCTCTCTGTCAAATAAATAAATAAAATCTTAAAAAAAAAAAAAAAAAGAAATACCTTAACCTCTACTGAAGACTAAATACAAATCAATTGTGAACTGTTAGAACAGAATTCTTTAGATGGCACGTTTATCAATCAGTTAAGCACAAAACATGTTTACCAACAGATTTCAAAAGCACAAACCTAGTTCCAGCGACCAGCGCTCTAGCATTTTATCCCATTTGGTTTAAAGTTTCAGGTTAGCAAAGACTTTGAAAGCTGCTTTAACAATTATCCACTAAAACTTTGAGACAATTGGGCGCCTGGGTGGCTCAGTGAGTTGGGCCTCTGCCTTCGGCTCAGGTCATGATCTCAGGGTCCTAGGATTGAGTACCACATCGGGCTCTCTGCCCGACGGGGAGCCTGCTTCCTCCTCTCTCTCTCTGCCTGCCTCTCTGCCTACTTGTGATCTCTGTCAAATAAATAATAAATATATTAAAAAAAAAAAAACTTTGAGACAATTAACCATCAGTTTAGTCATCTCTTTGCTAACAGATTTAACACAGATTTTAACACATAACACGAGCTTATCTGACCTGAAGTAAAAATTCTGAAGTTTCACATTTACTACTGTGAACTCAAAGGGCATGTTTATCCTAATTAACCCAACAAATTTAACTTAGTTCAAATACTGATTTCTGTTCCACCTGGGCCACTCTGTTTCGAATGTTTACCTGAGACCCAGGTAGGAAGATCCGGAGTGGGGGGTATTGGGTCCAGGGGGGGCTCTTCTTGTTTCCCAACAGTGAAGAACAGAAAAAAGTGCCACCAGAATGCAGAGAAAGGGTTCCCAGTTCTAGGACTCATCAGCTCCAAGAGAGGAACAGACGCCATGCTTTCCCACCAGCAAGGGGGAGGGGCTAGGCAGTCCCTGTCAGGCCAGAGAGGGCAAGGAATGTCCCCGAAACAAAGTTGTTTCAGCAGCTGCTTGGGAATATTCCTTAAAGTCTCTGTCTTGAGTTAGACTACCCCCAACTGGCTCCAGTAAAGCCATTAAAAGTCAGAGTCCCTTACTCTCTGCTTGCCTCATTCCTTCAAACACAGCAAACAGCACAGGAGACAACAAAAAGACAACTACAGGCCCAGAAGTTCTTAGCCAGAACCTGCCACCAGTGGGGACTTTTTGAACTTCTGGCCGTCCAGGGGGACTCGAACCCCCTGGCCGCCTAGGGGGACTCAAACCCCCTGACTGTCCAGGGGGACTCGAACCCCCTGGCAATCTGCCAGAGGAGGGAAGGGGCGTCCCCGCATTCTCTCCAGCCCTGGGGAGCATGGCCGCTTCTCCCCGGTGGGCTATACCTGGATCTCCACCCAGACAGACAGACCGATCTCACAGAGTACTTGGAGATCAGTGGATCCCACAGAGTAAAATCTGTGAGATCTTACCTCGAGGCTTTTCCCGGAAATTCTGATGCTGGCTCAGTTCTCGTTGTTTAATCCCGACAGAGCCCCCATATGTTATGCCCCCCCCCCCAAAATGGGTCCGTGATTAAAGCAGTGAGACTGATATAAAGCGAAGGTCAAGCAAAGCTTTATTTCGTGCCAAGCATCAAGAATCAAACTGACCAGCCAGGGCCTCGCCTCTTACAGAGAGGTCGAACTTTCTGTTTCCCAGACTAGCTTTTAAGGGCAAAGGCCATGCGGTTGGGCCTGGCCACACACAGGTGGCCAATGGGACTGTAACACACAGAGAAAGCTGCACAGTCATTCTAGGTGACCAATTGAATTACAATTTACCCTAGTAGACATTTGAACCAGCCTATCACCTTGATCAGAATTGGCGCCCAAAAGGTGCCCAAAGGGCGGGGACCACACTCCTTGGTAACTAGGGAGACAGTATGCATCCCCCCACTGATCGGATGTCTCCACCTGGCCTGACCCACCCTTGTATTTGAGCTTTGTTACCTGGAGCTGGTTTCTGGGACTTGTTTTTAAGTAAGTCCCCTGGGGGAAGGGGGGAGCAGGGACAGTTTAAGGGTTAAACAACGTTATTGTTTTAACCTTGATGGAAGCCTCTAGCTAAATAGGTCCTTACAGTCATGATCTCAGGGTCCTGGGATTGAGCCCCGGCATTGGCATCAGGCTCTCTGCTCAGCAGGGAGCCTGCTTCCTCCCTCCTCTCTCTCTGCCCTGCCTCTCTGCCTACTTGTGATCTGTGTCTGTCAAATAAATAAATAAATAAATAAATCTTAAAAAATAAAAAAAAATTTAAGAATAAATAAATAAAAACAAAAACCACCACGTCAAAAACAGCCCGTGGCTACCAGCCCCCTGTCTTCAGAGGCACATCTGTTGATAGAACAGCCCCATTTCCTCACCACCCATCCAGTCCTTGGAGCCAACAGTGGAGGTTGCCAACTGGGAATTCAAATCCTACTCCGCCCCATCATCCGGATCCGGATCCGGATCCTGGCAATGGCCACCTCTGGGCCTGCCCTCTCCAGTCCTGCCTCGGGCCCCGCCCCACCCCTCCCACCCCCCCCCAGCTCTGGCTCACCTGTTTGCCCCCTCCTCCCTCTCAGGGCCATGCTCACCTCTCAGCTCCAATGTCTTTCGGTTCCTTGACAATCCTTGCCCTTGGAATTTCTCCCTATTTACAATTTCATCTCTCACTTTACCTGGCTAATTCTTATTCTACCTTTTGCTCTCAACTTACTTTATTTTATTTCTTTTTTAAAGATTTTATTTTTGCAAGAGAGAGTAAGCACGAGCAGCTGGATGGGGGTGAGGGCAGAGGGAGAAGCAGAAGTCCCGCTGAGCTGGGATCTCGATGCGGGGATTCAATTGATCCCGGGACCCTGGGATCATGACCTGAGCCAAAGGCAGCTGCATAACTGACTGAGCTACCCAGGCGCCTCCTGGCTCTCAGTTTATGTCATTTGCTCCAGAAGGCCAACCTGGTTTGGGTGTCCCCTGCAGGCTCTCCAGCACTCCCAAGGTCGTGAAGGGTGGGCCAGCTCTGGTTTTTACCATATTTCCAGCACGTGCAATACTCCATAGCGCTCAATCAATGTTTGTCGAAGTGGGGCCATCCGAAGACTAGAGCACGCTGGTGGGTTGTGTGTTGAGTTAGAAGAAAAAGGAGAAACATAAAATTGCGCCCGAACATCGGGCTGGCTCAGGATTGTTCTTGTTTAGCTGGAGTTTAATCTGGAATTTGAGTGACTTTGGGGTGTGGAGGCAAAAAGAGTTTCATTTGGGCCTGTACCCCATGGCATGTGCTCACAGTGGAAATTTCTTTTTCTTTCTTTCTTTCTTTTTTTTTTATTTTTTATTTTTAAGATTTTATTCATTTGTCGGAGAGAGAGAGAGAGAGCACAAGCAGAGGGAGAAGCAGGCTTCCTGCTGAGCAAGGAGCCCGATGAGGGACTAGATCCCAGGACTCAGCCAAAGGCAGATGCCTAACTGACTGAGCCACCCAGGTATCCCATCACTGTGGAAACTTCTTTCCCAAAGCACAACAGAAAGAAAAATTGACTTGCTGCTGAAAAAAAAAAAAAAAAAAAGAATTAGGAATATATTTGCAAATCCACCTCCCTCCCCAACTAGCTTCCCTTGTTAGCCTTTCCAGATGGATCCGTGGAAACCTTATGCTTCCAATATCAGGCACCCCCTGTCTATGAGGCCCCAGTAGAGTGCTCCCCGGGGGGCCAGGCACTGGGGCAGCACCTCCCATAGTCCTCACTTGCCATCACCAGCCCCATCGCACAGAGAAGCGTACCTGGCCTTAGAGGATGCGCCCCCTTGAACTCACTGTTCTGTAGCACTGGTCTGACACTCTCGCTTTTATGTGAAGGTCCTATTTTCTGCAGCGTTGTGAAGTCCCCCATGAGTCTCATTTTCTCCCTGCATCTTCCCCAGGGCCTCTCTACCCAGGATCACCTCGCACAGCCTCATGGTTGAGGGCAGGGCACCCTGGGCCAGAACGCGAGGGACAACGGGTCTGCGGCTCCAACACCAGGGCCAACCGCACCCTTCAAAGGACTTTTATGGGTGCTTCCCCTTTCTGAGTCTCTCATAAATATCAAAGACTTCGTGTTTATTTGCTAAAATACTTGCCCAGCATCTCTAGCAGCTTAAGGAGAAAGAATCAAAGATGTGAAGAAAAAGAATTTGGTGACCGGTGCTGTTGCAAAGGGAATGGAGACTGAAATCCTGCTTATTCAGACAGAACTGCAGGATCCGGAGACGAAGGACCGGGACAGTCCTTGAAGTATGCGAAGACCGCGGGGGCAAGTCTTCTCTTCCTCAGGCTCATCATCCTTTGGATTCAAGTGCTCCACATTGTCTGATCTGTGCTGCCATTGTCTTCTGGGTACCCCCCAACCTGCCCAAAGACAGAGAGAAGCCCAGTGGGCCGAGCCCAGTAGAGCCAGAACCATGGGCCCGTTGCCTTCGTGGATGAGAAATCCTATCTCTACCCAATAGTAACGGTGCCCAGATCAGACCACAGCAGCAACGTGCATTCATTCGCCTTCGTCTTACCATGATTTGGCCTAAATCTGTAGAAAGGAAATCTGAGAAAGCTGTTATTTTTAAAGATTTTTAAAAATTTCTTTTATTTTCCTTTTCATTTTTTTAAGATGTTATTTATTTATTTGACAGACAGAAAAATCACAAGTAGGCAGAGAGGCAGAGAGAGAGAGAGGAAGGGAAGCAGGCTCCCCGCTGAGCAGAGAGCCTGATGCGGGGCTCGATCCCAGGACCCTGAGATCATGACCTGAGCCGAAGGCAGAGGCTTTAACCCACTGAGCCACCCAGGTGCCCCTAAAGATTTTTTTTAAAGATTTTTATTTATTTATTTGACAGAGAGAGAGAGAGATCACAAGTATGCAGAGAGGCAGGCAGAGAGAGGAGGAAGCAGGCTCCCTGCTGAGCAGAGAGCCTGATGCGGGACTCGATTCCAAGACCCTGGGATCATGACATGAGCCAAAGGCAGAGGCTTTAACCCACTGAGCCACCCAGGCGCCCCTTCATTTTAAATTTTTAAAAAGATTTTATTTGGGGGGCGCCTGGGTGGCTCAGTGGGTTAAGCCGCTGCCTTCGGCTCAGGTCATGATCTCGGGGTCCTGGGATCGAGTCCCGCATCGGGCTCTCTATGCTCAGCAGGGAGCCTGCTTCCTCCTCTCTCTCTGCCTCTCTGCCCACTTGTGATTTCTCTCTGTCAAATAAATAAATAAAATCTTAAAAAAAAAAAATAAAAAAAATAAAAAAAATAAAAAAGATTTTATTTGGGACGCCTGGGTGGCTCAGTGGGTTAAGCAGCTGCCTTCGGCTCAGGTCATGATCCCAGCGTCCTGGGATCGAGTCCCACATCGGGCTCCTTGCTTGGCAGGAGCCTCTGTCTCTGCCTGCCACTCTGTCTGCCTGTGCTCGCTCTTTCCCTCTCTCTCTCTCTGACAAATAAATAAAATCTTTTTTTTTTTTTAAAGATTTTATTTATTTGACAGAGAGAAATCACAAGTAGTCAGAGAGGCAGGCAGAGAGAGAGAGGGAAGCAGGCTCCCTGCTGAGCAGAGAGCCCGATGCGGGACTCGATCCCAGGACCCTGAGATCATGACCTGAGCCGAAGGCAGCGGCTTAACCCACTGAGCCACCCAGGCGCCCCATAAATAAAATCTTTAAAAAAATTTTTTTTATTTATTTGACAGAGATAGACACAGCGAGAGAGGGAACACAAACAGGGTGAGTGGGAGAGGGAGAAGCAGGCTTCTTGTGGAGCAGGGAGCCTGATGCGGGGCTCGATCCCAGGACCCTGTGATGGTGACCTGAGTGGAAGGCAGATTCTTAACAACTGAGCCACCTGGGTGCCCCAAGAGTTTATTTTTAAATAATCTCTACACCCAGTGTGGGGCTCAAACCCATCATCCCAAGCTCAAGACCCATCACCCCAAGCTCAAGAGTCACATGCTCCGTGCCAGGTGCCCCTGAGGAAGTTCTTTGAACGAAATTGATGTAGCTTTTCGTTTTTAGGAAAGTACCAGAGACTGTATATCAGTCCTTGTTCGAAGAACTGACTACACGTTAAAACTAGAAGCTGTGCTTGGAGGGACAGCGGAGGGACCCCCCCATTAAAGATCTGCAAGCTCTTTCCTTCTGGTACCTGCAAAGCCCCTTCCGGGAGGTGATCTCTCTTGTTCTCTTGAGAACATGGAGCCAGGCGAGGCCATGTTACTGGGGGCTGGAAATCTGAAGCTGAAGGTGGGCCCAGCTGTGTAACTGGCCACATGGTCATTGACACAGTGCGGCAGGTGCACAGGACAAGGTGACACCTTCCGTGCTAGCTGAGATCCACACAGGAAAAAACTGTGGGAGAATTCGAAGAAGTGGAGCAGTGGCTACACGAGGGAGAAACGCTGCTGGGAAACCGGATGTAGGGATTTTTATTTTCATTCATTTAATACATTTTGGTGGCTGGCTGGCTCCATTGTTTGAAGCTTCAGTTCAGGTCATGATTTAAGGGTCCTGGGATCAAGCCCCGCATCGGGCTCCCTGCTCAGCAGGAAGCCTGCTTCTTCTTCTCCCACTCCCCCCATTTATGCTCCCCTCTCTCTCTCTGTCAATATAAATTAAAAAATCTTAAAAAGATGGGGCACCTGGGTGACTCAGTGGGGTAAAGCCTCTGCCTTTAGCTCAGGTCATGATCCCAGGGTCCTGGGATCGAGCCCCCACATCGGGCTCTCTGCTCAGCAGGGAGCCTGCTTCCTCCCCTCTCTCTGCCTGCCTCTCTGCCTACTTGTGATCTCTGTCAGTTAAATAAATAAAATATTAAAAAAAAAATCTTAAAGAGAAAAAGCATTTAATACAATTCGATTAATTAATTAATATTTATTTATTTATTTCCTGGCTGCTTGGAGTTTATTTTCCACTTAGTGCAAGGCATATGGTTACAGGGTGTCACGAAGACTTACGTGGGGCCTGGATAGTAAAGGGGACAGGGATTCTCTCAACTTCCCCTTTGGTGTTTTGCTGTTTTGCTCTAAAAGAACCCATATTCTTCTGCGGGCTGCAGCCTGGAGTCCACGGGGAGGAGAGGGTCTCTGATGAGCTCAGCAACTCCTGACGCCTGGCAGTGGCCGTTCAGGACTGGGCCCCACTGTTGGCTTTGCCAGGCTCCCCAGCAGGCTGCTCCCTCAGGGTTTCCAGAGCCAAGTCACAGGTGACCCTGCCCCTGGAGGCCCAGGGAGAGTCCCCGCTGGGGGAGAACGTGGGGTCAGAGGCTGCTTCCACCTGCCCCCATCTCCCACACTGGCCCCCAGGTGGGTGGACTCCCTGTTCCGGGGACTCCAACATGGTGGCCATGGATGGATGGATGGGAGAGTGGACTTCCTGCAAAAGAAGCCTGTGCCCCTGTGCCCCGGGTGCAACTTGGAGACCCATGTAGCCGGGACTGGCTTCCCCAGGATTGTCTGCACTTGCTCAGGACCTGTAACTGGACATGACAGCCCAGTGGCTCTGGCAACAGTCATAGTTGACCACTAATGAGGCCACTGCCATGCTGTGGTTTGTGGGCTGCTGGAAACCTCTGCTTGGAGGGATGTTGGGCCACGGAGCCAAAGGCCACTCTACCCTCACTGTGCACTCAGGGTGGTAATTAAAAAAAAAAAAAAGATTTTATTTATTTAACAGACAGATCACAAGTAGGCAGAGAGGCAGGCAGAGTCTGGGGGAAGCCGAGCAGAGAACCTGATGCGGGGCTCGATCCTAGGACCCAAGCTGAAGGCAGAGGCTTTAACCCACTGAGCCACCCAGGCGCCCCTGCATGTGTGCTTTGAACAAGAGACGCTGCTAAGAATGACTTTTTTAGGGAGGGGCAAGTATTGACATCTTTTGTTTTGTCTTTATTCGTTCCTGAATTTTCCAAGTCTTTTATAAGGACCATGTGATAATATCCTCATAACCAGAAAAAATGTCAATAGTTGAATAACCAACAATGCAAAAAGCCCCAGCAGGCAATGGTATTTGCATTAAAACAACAATAAAAACAAAAACAAACCCTCACAAAAGTCATTGAACTGTACACTAGATAAGGTCACCTTTATTGTCTGCAAATTATGCCCCATAAAGTTTTTTTTTTTTTTTTTTTAAAGATTTTATTTGAGAGAGAGAGTGAGAGCAGGAGCAGGGGGAGCTGCAGGCAGAGGGAGAAGCAGGCTCCTTGCTCAGGGCTCAATCCCAGGACCCTGGGATCATGACCTGAGCTGAAGGCAGACTCTTAACCGGCTAAGCCACCCAGGCACCCCCACTAAAGTTCATTTTAAGAAATTAAAAAAGCTTTAGAACTCTTACATTTCATTTTAAGCCGTCCATGTTGTCGGGCAGAGCTCATCAACTTCCTGGTGAGTAAATTCATGAACACCAGCACTAGCCACTCCTGTGAAATTTCTTTTTTCTTTCTTTCTTTTTTTTTTTTTTTTTAAGATTTTATTTATTTATTTGACAGATCACAAGAAGGCAGAGAGGCAGGAAGAGCAGCAGGCAGAGAGAGGAGGAAGCAGGCTCCCCACTGAGCAGAGAGCCCGATGCAGGGCTCCATCCCAGGACCCTGAGACCATGACCTGAGCTGAAGTCAGAGGCTTAAACCCACTGAGCCACCCAGGCGTCCCTCCTGTGAAATTTCTACGTGCCCCCTTGCAAGACAATTCATTAAAGCTAACTTTGGTGTCACCAATTCTGGGTTTGGGGTCCTGCAGCCTATTACTAAAGATGACATTTGTAATTCTCTTGAATAAATAGTTTGCTTAATGGGGTGCCTGACTGGCTCGGTTGGAAGAGCATGCAACTCTTGATGTCTGGGTCATGAGTTTGAGCCCCACACTGGGTGTAGCGATTACTTAAATAAATAAATTTTTTTTTCTTTTTAAGATTTTATTTATTTGACAGAGAGAGAGAGATCACAAGTAGGCAGGGAGGCAGGCAGAGAGGGTGGGGGGAAGCAGGCTCCCCGCCAAGCAGAGAGCCCGATGTGGGGCCCGATCCCAGGACCCTGAGATCATGACCTGAGCTGAAGGCAGAGGCTTTAGTCCACTGAGCCACACAGGCGCCCCACAAATAAAAACTTTTAACAACAAAAAAAAAACACAAATAAATGGTGTTTAAGCAACAAATAATCTTGTGTATATTCTTGTATGTGCATAAATATTCCTGCAGTGTTTAGCTCTGAGGAATAGTAATAGGAAGAAATGAGAGAGACTTTTTCTGTTTTATATCTTTTAGTACTGATCAAGATGCTTTTATTATTTCGTTTTAGTAAGTTTGTCATTTTTATTTATTTATTTTTTCTTTTTTAAAAAATTATTTTTAATAACACATAATGCATTATTTGCCCCAGGGGAACAGGTCTGTGAATCATCAGGCTTACACATTTCACAGCACTCACCATAGCACATACCCTCCACCAAGGTCCATAACCCCACCACCCCTACCCCTACCTCCCCACCCCCAGCAACCTTCAGTAACCAGGACTTTCGTAACCAGTCTCCTACTAATACATACCATCCTATGGTTCTCAGATCAGGAACACTGGACTCACAGAGGTTAGGAAGATTGCCCAATACCCATCAGCCGTATCCTAGGTCTGAAGTCTCCATCATTTCATTGTCTCACTTCCCAAAACCTGCGTCTCCCTGTCATTTTTATTTTTAAAGAAAGAGTGTGAGCAGGGGAGGGGCAGAAGGAGAGAAGGAGAGGTTTTTTTTTTTTTTTTTTTTTTAATTTTTATTTATTCAATAGAGACACAGCAAGAGAGGGAACACAAGCAGAGGGAGAAGGAGAAGCAAGCTTCCCGCTGAGCAAGAAGCCTGATGTGGGGCTCGATCTCAAGACCCTGAGATCATGACCTGAGCCTAAGGCAGAGACTGAACAACTGAGCCACCCAGGTGCCCTAGAGGGAGAGGTTCTTAAGCAGGCTCCACACTCAGTACAGAGCCTGACGAGGGGCTTGATCTTGTAACTCTGAGATCACGACTGGAGCCAAAATCAGGAGTCGGATGCTTAACAGACTGAGCCACTCAGGTGCCCCCCCATTTTTTTTTTTTTTAAAGATTTTATTTATTTGTCAGAGAGAGCGAGCAAGAGCGAGCACAGGCAGACAGAGTGGAAGGCAGAGTCAGACGGAGAAGCAGGCTCCCTGTGGAGCAAGGAGCCCGATATGGGACTCGATCCCAGGACGCTGGGATCATGACCTGAGCTGAAGGCAGAGGCTTTAACCCACTGAGCCACCCAGGCATCCCTTTTTAAAGCTCTCTGTCCAACGTAGGGCTCAGATTCACAACCCTCAAATCAAAAGTCACATCTCTACTGACTGAAGCAGCCAAGTATCCCAATAAATGAGTTTTTTAAAAAGCAGGCTGGTTGGGCGCCTGGGTGGCTCAGTGGGTTGAGCCGCTGCCTTCGGCTCCGGTCATGATCTCAGGGTCCTGGGATCGAGTCCCGCATCGGGCTCTCTGCTCAGCGGGGAGCCTGCTTCCTCCTCTCTCTCTCTGCCTGCCTCTCTGCCTACTTGTGATCTCTCTCTGTCAAATAAATAAATAAAATCTTTAAAAAATAAAATAAAAAATAAAAAAAAATAAAAAGCAGGCTGGTTGCTGGCCCGAGTTTGGGATGATATGGCTAGTAAATTGCTGATAAAATCACAGAACCAAAAAATGGTTTGCATTAGAGAAGAATTGCTATAAACAGGGAAGTCCAAAACACACTGTGTACCGGGAGCATGATTTCTTACCTTTCCTCATCAAGGGCTTAGAGTTGGCACAGTGCTTATGCTTGCGGTTTTTCTAATAGTTGACTAAAGCCTTTTTTTTTTTTTTTTAAGGTTTTATTTATTTGTCAAGAGAGAGTGAGAGTGCACAAGCCAGGGAAATGACAGGCAGAGGGAGAACCAGGCTCCCTTCTCAGCAGGACTCAATCTCAGGACCCAGGGATCGTGATGAGCCAAAGGCAGATGCTTAACCAAATGAGCCACCCAGGTGTCCCAGACTAAAAGCCTTTTCCATCCTCTGTTACCAGCCTCAGAACCCGTGCCTGAGTCCAATCAAGACGGGGTTGCTAGTTTTAGCAAATAACATAGGACACTCAGTAACGTTTGAATTTTGGAAAAATGACAAATAATTTTGAACATATCAGTATTTCCTGTATATAAGATACGATATATAAAAACCGATTCGTTGTGGATTTGAACTTCAAATTTAACGAGGCGTCGTGTGTTTTATCTGGCAACCCTAAGCCAAAGGTAATGGGTTCCTGGCCAGGCCATGTATTTCAGGCCAACCTATGCTGATCTATTCAGTCTTCTCTGGCAGTCCCTGGTTGTGCTCGGGCACATCAGATCCCTCCTGACTGCACAAGGCCCTCCTGACCGCAACACCCCAGCCCCACGGTGCAAGCTCGGCCCTTCCCTCTCCTATTTCTTCCCAGGTTCATGGAGACTACTCCGAAGAGCCAGCTTGAGTGGCCACTCACTGCCTAAGGGCAATGAGTTAAATGAGAGGAAAAGCAGTCCCCACCCCACGCTGTCTCTTCTAGGCCAACGAGTCCCCAACAGCAGACCGACCGCTGGAATCAAGCAGCATCATTGCAAGCTGGTCTATGATCGAGACGGGGTCAAACGCTGCAGACTTTGTCCATGATCATTTTCCCAGCAGAACGTGAAGTAAACAATCTGCTGACAATTTGCACTTACCCTATTTCCAGGGCTTTTGCCTTTAAAGGCATCTCAAGGAGCCCCAATCCTCATGCAGACCATTCTGCAGAGGCTGGGGCCTGTCACTGCTGTCCACAGCACCTGGGTACAGAATCGAACATCCGTCTTTGCCTGCTGGGCACAAGCCACAGCTGCAACGTGCTTTCAGAAAAATGGGCCAGGCCAAAGGGGCTCCCTGTCAGTGCTTTTCAATGTTCCCAGTGCAAAGATAAAATTTCACTTTCACAGGACTACACAAACTAAAAATAAAATTGGAAAAAAAAGCGATCTAGTTCTGTATCATTTTTCCCCATGGTCAGGTCCCATTCAGGTCACTGGCTGTGCAGGGAAATCAGTTATGAACAGTTGCTTGGCTCTGCCTTGCCTGGGGTTTAAGGCTGTCAGCCAGCCATGCCCTCTGTGATGGCCCCAGAGAGCAGAGCAGACAAGGATACTTGTGGAAGGTTCGGCCGAGGGTAAAGAGGGAATCCGGTCAGCTTTTCCTCCAGGCACTAGCAGTGGGCTTCCTTGGGTTTTCTCTCACAATCCCTGAATCTAGTAGAAAATAGGCCTACCGTGTCAAGGACAGGGCAAGGAAATGCTGTGCCATTTCCTCAGGATTGAGAGGGCAGGAGAAAGCCAACCGACAGCGAATGCCTGTCACCATGTCATCTTCTCTTTTTCTTGTTTTCCACTCCTGAGTCACTTCCCATTTCTCATTTCCTCAAAGATGCCATTCAACGTAGGGTGGGGGAACTTCTAAGTAATGATACCAACTCATGACACAGAAGGGGAGAGGAGTCTCTTTACGTGCGGCTCGTCATAGCCATAAAGTGGAAGTCGGAGTCTGTACTGCACGAGATTTTAAAACACTTCTGCATCTAGTCCAGGACCACATGCTTCCCAGCACCCAGCCCCTGCAAGTCCCTTACGGCTTCTTCTGCCCATCACTCTACAGTGCTCCATTCCAGGCCATCAGGCATTGTGGGCTCCTGTGCAATGCCAGGTCTAAACCTGGAAAGGAGACCATTCAAAATAAACCCTCTCCCTTTCACCCTGGCACACACTTGAAGTTTTTGTTTCTTTTTCCTAAGATCAGTGGTTCTCAAAACTTAATGTGATTATTATATACAGAAAATTGTTGGGTGAGGCACCTATTCTGTACCTTCCAGGGGTGGTTACTCAACCGTATGCATTTGCAACTATATACTAAGTAGTGAATTTCACCACATGTGAAATTCTACCTTAAAATATTTTTTTAATGTTCTATTTATTTATTTGACAGACAGAGATCACAAGTAGGCAGAGAGGCAGGCAGAGAGAGAGGGGGAAGCAGGTGCCTGGTTGAGCAGAGAGCCTGATGTAGGGCTTGCTCCCAGAACCCTGGGATCATGCCCTGAGCTCAAGACAGAGGCTCTAACCCACTGAGCTACACAGGCGCCCCTACCTTAAAAGATTTTTAAACAACTGCCTAGAGAACTTAGATCTGATTACGAAGGCCTGAGATGTATCCAAGGAACCTACATTTTATTTTAAATATTTTATTTATTTATTTGACACACAGAGAGAGGAAATACAAGCAGTGGGAATGGGAGAGGGAGAAGCAGGCTTCCCACTGGGCAGGAAGCCCAATGCAGGACTCGATTCCTGGACCCTGGGATCAGGACCTGAGTCGAAGGCAGATGCTTACTGACTGAGCCACCCAGGTGCCTTGGAACCTACATTTTAATAGGCATTCCTGTTTCTTCCACAGGCGGCTCAACGGTCACATTTGGAAAACACGCTCTAGACAGCAAGGTTCCCGCAGCAAAGATCCACAGACCCAGACCCGCCTGCCCCCATGAGGAAGCCCCAGCAGCAGCTTCTGCCCCTCCAGGAAAAGCTCCAAGGGTGCTAGACAGAGCCACTGTGGAGACCGGGATTCTGTTCTCAGCTCTGCCTCAACCTCCAAATTTTTCACGCCCCTGGGTAACGTGCTTCCAAATTTGAGGTAACCAAAGGAGAGAAAACCCATAAACTATTGTATATTATAATTTATATAAGCCCTAGAAATAGTTTTAAACTCCACGTAGCAAAGATTTTTAACTCTGAGGACATCTTATCCAGGTGTTAGTTTCTGCTCTGATAGCAAATCTGCCAAAGAATCCACTTTCAGAAGGAAGAGAGGACCTTCCCTGCTTGGACAGCTTTCCCAACAGCTCACAAGTTCATTACCAAATATGGTTGGCTGACCAGTTTACAATCTGTGCTGCTGAGGGTGCGCTCTGTGCATGACCTACCAGCCAATCTCCTGTGTCTGCGGGAACAGAGGCCACGCTTGCAACAGATGCTACCCTCTCCTGCACTTCCCGCAGAGGGCAGATTAGCCATACCAAGATTGGGCTGGGTCTGTGGGAAACAGCCCTCCAGAAGGCGCTCCTCCTGGAGTAAAGGCCCTGAGAACGAAAGGGAGCCTGAGACAGGGTGTGATCCCAGTTTCTATGCTTAGACCTCATCCTTCCCGGATTAGGATGCCAGAAATAAGCCCGTCCATACAGCCACAGCACTGCCAGGGGTTGTAACTCAGCTGTGAAAAAGTGCAGGTTTTGAGCCCAAACATCTACTTGGATATCTTCCTGGTCGTGCATTCCCACTGAGATCAATTTACTGTGCAATGCCAGGTCCACAGGTTTTCGTATCAGGTTTTCTGCACAAACCATTAAGCTCTCAGGTACTATTTTACACAAAGAATGGGGTAAATACTCAATATGATACTTACTGGCAGCTGAGTTTTCAAGTTTGGGAAAAGATGCACTGACCACGAATTAATCTTAACTGTATGTGGCACAGACCCGTCTTCACGAGACGTGGCCACGAGCAGTCTGTCCCACCACTAAGTTTTACATCAACATACAGAACAAAATTAGCATTGGGTGATCTCTGGCACTAGAATGGTAATTCTTTAGCTGTTCATACAACATCTAAGCTGCACACCACATGACCTTCGATTGCTGGTTAAGAGATGAATTTCACATTTATTTATTTATTTTTTAAAAAGATTTTATTTATGTATTTGACAGAGAGAGATCACAAGTAGGCAGAGAGGCAGGCAGAGAGAGAGGAGGAAGCAGGCTCCCTGCTGAGCAGAGAGCCCGATGCGGGACTCGATCCCAGGACCCTGAGATCATGACCGGAGCCGAAGGCAGCGGCTTAACCCACTGAGCCACCCAGGCGCCCCTGAAGTTTACATTTAAATTACCTTAAATAACTGGAGGTCTTAGCTACCTTTTTCATATCCGTATGTTAACCACATCTAATACTTAGTGCCTGGGGAAGAGACTTCTCTAAGAGCTTTATTAAAGAAAACACAAGTGAGAATACAAAAGGAGAGTAAAATTGGGTGGCTCAGTTGTTAATTGTCTGCTTTCAGCTCAGGTCATGATTCCAGGGTCTTTTTTGGGGGGGGGGTAAAAGATAAAACTTATTTGAGTCACTGCTATGCAGATTTTCAAAGGAACCAAAGCCCTCATAGAACTGCCAAAGAAATCACCAAAGCCTGCGTTTATATACCAAAACTGTACAAATAAATCTTGACTCTCATAATAGAAAAAAATTTGTGCAAATTATAATTACTGATTAGGGAAAAGGCAAAGTATATATCGTGGGGGGGGGAACCCATCAAACCAAGTGGAAACGAAAGAGAAATATTCAACCATATGAGAGCAAGATGCTATGATTAAAATAAAATTAGACTTCTCAACGAAAGTATTTCATAAAAACATGAAATATTCTCTACTTGGCTTAAATAATTAAAACCACACTACAACCCAAAGTGTGTTATAACAGTAAGTATACTGATTGTGTAAGAGTGGCGACGGGAGGACAGCTCTTTCTAGCGCCTTCCTTAAAATGGTGTTACTTTTGGAGTTACGGGTTTATAGCTATAGCCTGATGTCAGGCATATTGTGGGGGAGGCTTCAGAAAGTCCTTGAAGAGCATGTGGCAGTGAACTGGGCTCCCATCTTTACTATCAAGTGAACTTTTTTCATTCTGCTTGAGAATAACTGCATATGGGAAATTATAGCTTATGATTGCTATATGCGGGATCGAGCCCCCTCATCGGGCTCCCTGTTTAGTGGGAGGGAAGCCTGCTTCTCCCTCTCCAGCTCCCCCCACCCCCAACTTGTGTTCCTTCTCTCATGGTCTCTGTCAAATAAATAAAATCTTAAAAAACAAAACAAAACCCAAAACAGTGTAATAAAAAACATTTCCAATCTTGGAAGCATATAGCCAAAGGTCTTGGCTGGCTCAACAAGCCAATCCTGAAATGCAAAATGCTTACTCCTTTTACTTCTGTAGAGGTTTTGCATGGGAGTAAGATTTTCTTTTGTTTGTTTGGACTCCTGTATTTTGCAATACTATGGATTGCTTCTTTAAGTTATGACTATTAAGGTGGAATATGCATGACCCAAACTCAACATCATTATTAAGAACAACACAATTGCATCAGGGACAACAAATAAAATCTTTTAATCTCTCCATGATCTGTGGCCAGAATGAGTGACAAGTATGCAATTCAACCTAATGGTTCTAACATTTGATGGTGACTACGAGTTATTACAGATTTAGAGTATAGAGATGAACTGAAGTTTTATTTCCAAATACTGTATAGGCGCCGGGGCTTTCTTATTTTCAGGTGGTAAGACCCTTCATCAGAGTACATGATTTTATGGAGATACAATTAATCTAATATTTGGAATCTTCCAATCAAAATGACTAGCAACTGTGTATCTTTGACTTCAGGTGCTTTTCTTCAGTCAGAAAAGACCCTTTTATAAAAAGGTTCTTGAAGTAGGTTCAAGTAGAACATACTTGCCTTTTACTGAAAGCTGGTTGGCCAAAAATTTATCATAAACTATAGATGTTATTTTTAGAGGTGTACTGTTTCTTATATGAGACAGAGGAATAAAACACGGACATTCATAAGCTGAAAGGGCAAAGCATTGGTATGACTAACGGGAGTTAACACTGAAGTCCATTCTTGGTATAGACTGCTTCAAGCGAGTGTTTCAAACCATCACTGACGCCCGAGATGGAGGGCACTGAAGGATGTCTTACTACTGTCAAGCTCTTCTGTCAACTCTCTTTTCCTTGAAGCTCCAGGTTCAGACAAATGACCCATAGATGATTTTTTTAGTATCTTTTACCAGAGGGTCTAACTACTTCATAACATTTTGGAGAAGCAAGCAGCTCCCGAAACTTGGAAAGGGCGAATAAACTGCTTAATTTCATACCATGGAGAAATGACAGAGTTAAGGTACCAAATGATGACATTTTTTCTCTTTAAAGACATAGGTGTCCTTCTGAAAGACAGATGGGTAAGAGTTGTTGGGACCGTGAAACATATTTTAGATGGCAAAGTTCATTATTATCAAAAAGTAATTCTAGAGATATTAGTCAAGGAAAATCCCCAGAAGAATGACTTCAAATGAGGTAACACACTTGTGGGTTTAAGTAAGCAAATATAGAGACAGGAAAAATGAAGTCATAAGCGAAGATGAAGCCACAAAGCGAACATTAACAATTCTTAGGCAAAAATGTATTCTAATTCTCCCTTTCAGTTTGACTAAGAAAGAAGTTTGTTTTATAATCTCTTCTGAATAACAGATTTTAACACAGATGATGAGCAAAAAGACACACCACATTTGAATAATTCTAATACCGTGTTAAGAAATATAAATGTGTTGACTGTTCCCTAGTTCTGGTGTGGGAAGACTAAGACCTTAACAATTTAGAAAAGTAGAGGTCACACGACAGACAGAGCAGGTCGATGCGGCAATCCAAAGGAACAGGATTTTGGTAAGAAAAAAAATACTGCTCACACGCTTTTTATACTAATAACTGCACGTTCCAGAATAACCAGAACAGCATTTTTAATAGAGTCAACGTCAACCCAATTAATGGGTTAAGGTAGACACTGGTAGGGCTGTCTTCCTAATGGAGGTCTGTGACATGCCATGAGGGGAAAATGGCTTTGGCCAACTCCCATGTTCAAAGGCTGAAAGAAATGTACCAGGAAAGCAGTGAGGGTTGGGAACTCCAGGTCATAATTAAAGCTCTGGCCAGAGAATAAAAAAAAATAGGTTTTTAAAGTGTGTGTACATGTGAAGTGACTTAGATGTTGAAGAAATTATCCAGATACAAAATAACATTCTCCTCAGAACAAGCCAAGAAGAAACGCCCAGGGCACTGTGTGCAGGAACTAAGTGGATGCTCCTGGCGCCGCACGTCTTTGCCTGGCATTTCTGCTCGGCTCCTTTCCCTCTCGGTCACTCCCGAGTCCCCAACCTTTCCGCTGGCGAAGCCACTCTGTTCTCCTTCAGGCTCTGTGTAGATGGATGCGAGTGTCTGTGTGTTTTCTGTCCTTTGATTAAGAAATCTCCTTGAAGCTCTAGAGACACAAGAATGAACTGATGGCTCTTCATCTTAGCTAAGCTTTGGTGTTTAAAATCTTGCTTGTTTTCTAAGAAGAATCACTTGAATTTCCTTATAAAACATGTAGTATGAAGGAAACTATGCGTGTTTACTAATCATCCGAGACATCAGGTCTCCTGTTCTTTGAAAATTCCCTTTTAGTCTCACCTGAGCTTCCTTCCTGCTTAAGACGTGTAGAGATTTCTAAGGAGCTTCTCTGGGCTAAAATTTATAGATTAAAAAAAAAAGAAAAGAAAAGAAAAGCAAAATAAGGGTTAACGCATGGCTAGAAGATCATTTTAAATTTTCTACTGAGTAGAACAAAGAAAGAAAGAAATGAAAAAGGAATGACCTAAGGGTGCTGCTCCAGGATTCTCCTAAATAATAAAGAACTGATGTTCTAAAACTAAGACATAAAAGTAGTACTTTGGGAATTCCAAAGTCAGAGGTGGCTTGCTTCGTCTTAGGAGAGTGACACACTCAAACGGAAATGCTCCCTAGGAAGCAAAAGCCCCTTCCTTTAAATCTTTACCAAATTCTTACTCAGATGCTTATACACTCAGAGACAAATAATGTGAACGTGATGCGAGAGCAAAGCTCTCCAACATAATCCAGGTCGGAAAACATCAATAAAATACTACAAATTAGGGGTGAACCCTCATGCTAGTCATTAACAAACAGATATGCCTATAAGGAATAAATACTGAAATTCTCTTTAGGTCTATTTACAGGCAGAATCCCTGTCCTCACTGGTTTTCACACAGAAATCCACACTGGCAGAAGTATAGAAATTTTAAGTTTTATAGTAAATTATAAAAACTTATTGAATTCAGATTTAGGCCTTTCTGCCATTCACAGTGCAAGAAGCTCTGAGTTTTCTTAGCCTATAGGGGAATTTTTGTATTTCTAATGTTAATATGTAAAGAAAATATCCATCACTGGTTTCTTGAGCAACCCAAGAGGCAGGTTAGAAACCTGCAAATCAGACAAATCAGGTCCACAACTGAACTGCAGTGTGGTGGGGCTCATTTCTGACGCTTCGCTGTGCAACAGGACTCTTCGTCACACCTCAGGACAGGGACTCTGCACTGCTACCAGGCTGGAGATACCTCTGTCTGCAAGCCTTTTGAAAGAACTTAAATTATATACACACCACCAAGGGAAATGCTGGTAATGCTTGGTAACTACAGGAATCTTGGAGGGAATCATTTATACCCTTTGAAAACACAAATCGGTTTTCAAAGATGAGATACAAGTCTCAGTACATGAATGAGACTCAAGAACCTCTTAAATAAAGGAGAAAAGACCCGAGCCTCCTGCTACTGTGGACTTTCTTTCCAAGACTAAAAACTGATGCTTCCTCCTCTGGTTCCTTACATATCTGAACTCTTCCTGGCAACACAAGAGGCACTTTTATTAGGTGTAGCATCTATGAAACCTTTAAACCCAGGGTTGCATTTGCTGAAACGTAATAACACTAGCCCAGTAGGCATTACCTTAAGGATTTTTTTTTCCTTTAATATAAAAGTATAACTACAGTGGTCCAATATACAAATACAAAAAAAATTCTCATACTAAAAAAAGTACCATAATACTGTACATACAAAAACTTTTCAACAAGAATGATTTAAATATATCTGTTCTTTTCCAGATCTGGAAGACATAAATGTAAAGTTCCATAACTGTATTATTGCTGGAATATGTGCCCAGGAACACTGTGTTTCCCCCTTTTCTTCCCCTTGTCCCAGCCCCGCTTTCAGAGTCCCCTGAGCTTGGATCATGAGCCAACAGCATCCCTGAAGATAACCAGAGCCAAATGTTTACTCAATGGAAGTCATTATTCAGTGAGCCGCTGCTTACCATGAACTATGAAAAGCACTGGTTTCAAGCCCTGCCAAGATTAAATCCAGACGGAGGTCTTCCCATCCCCTGATTTGCTACTAGCACTGCTCTTGTTGGACCCAGCTTTGGACCCTGCTTTGGCTTTTTTTTCTCGGGGTCCATGGGGGTTGTTTTGGTGACTGTAGGCCTGGATTGCGAGATCCAAGCGTTCCTGGGCCATTCTGATCTCCCGCTGCAGAGTCTCCAGGTCGGCTGGGAGGTTCTCCTCATGGCTGCCATACTGTTGTTCCTGGGCGATGTTGGCCTTGTTTTGCTTGTAGGCGATCTTAGCGTTGGACAGTTCGGTGTACTGTATCTGATCTGGTTTGACGGCAATGTTATAGCCAGGGGGAGCAGATGGAGTATTCCAAGTGAAAGGGTAATTATAAGCACCCGGATCTTCCAGTTCCCTCCTTTTACTGTTTAGCGAGTCTCGAATTGTCCCAAACCCTAAATGAAGCATTTCCCAAATGTTAAGCAATAGGCAAAGGCCTGTAACACCATACATTATTAGAAGGAAGATGGTCTTTTCAGTGGGCCTAGATATAAAGCAGTCGATTTTATGAGGGCAAGGAAGTCTGCTGCACACATAAAATGGGTGGACTTGGAAGCCATACAGGAAGTACTGCCCTATCAGAAAACCCACCTCAAACACGGTCCTTGCCAGCAACTGCAGCACGTAGATTTTCATAAGTCCATCTTCCCGAATCCGCCGTCGGCCATCATGCTTGGGTTTAGGTTGGTTCTGCTCCTTATTTTCTTTTTCACTCTCCAATTCCATTTCCGGATACATCATGGGATCCTCTTCATGGTCCTCTTCTGTTTCCTCCAGAGCCCGGTGCTGTTTCCAACGCATGGCATAGGGTTTGCTCCGAGCCGCCTTCTTGTCTGCTTCGCCGTGCTCCATCTTGGCGATCTTGTGGATGGCGTAGCCCAGGTACATCACAGACGGGGTTGCCACCAGGATGATCTGGAACACCCAGAAGCGCACATGGGAGAGGGGCGCGAAGGCATCATAGCAGACGTTCTCGCAGCCTGGCTGCTCTGTGTTACATACAAATTTGCTTTGCTCATCATAATAGATGGACTCCCCTCCTACAGCCGTAAGGACAATCCGGAAGACAATCAGTACAGTGAGCCAGATCTTCCCCACAAATGTCGAATGGTTGTGGATCTCCTCTAGCAGGCGTGTCAGGAAGCTCCAGCTCATGGTGACCGAACTGCTTTGCCCTGATAAAAATGGAAAAACCCCAAAGGAAAATCAACAAATTATTAAAATGATAGCATGAAGAGCACCTCACGCTCCACTATCTCACATAGAATAATACAGCTCAGTCTGTGAGCACTTGTTTGGGGCGCAGAACACTAGGAAGTCTGGCTGGCTTTCCGGTCTTCCCTTGTCCCAAAGGTCAAATTGTAGCTACCATCTGAGATATATTTCTCAGACTCAGCATACTGGATTCTTTATGTGTACTATCATGTCATAAGACTTATTTGTGAGATATAAATAAGAAAAAAGAACAAAGTGTAGCTTATTCTGTTCAGTCATGGTGAGATTATCAATAAAAACATAATGTGGAGGGCGCCTGGGTGGCTCAGTTGGTTAAGCAACTGCCTCCAGCTCAGGTCACAATCCTGGGGTCCTGGGTTCGAGTCCCAAATCGGGTTCCCCCAGCTCAGCAGGGAGCCTGCTTCTCCTTCTCCCTCTGCCTGCCACACCCCCCTGCTTGTGCACTTGCTCTCTCACTCTCTGTCAAATAAATAAATAAAATCTTAAAAACAAACAAACAAACAAACAGGCATAATGTGGACACTTGAGCTGGACTCCATTGTAAAGAGGCACTGTATGAGGAAATTTAAATTTTAGACCTGGTGACAAAGTATTAGAAAGAATTAAGGAGATGATACAGCTGCAAATAACTGGCAACGATCAAGAACTAAAACAAAAGACAGAAAGGAACTGGGAAGTCACTCCCTAGCTGGGCTGCACAGCATAACAGATTCTAGGATTCTCTATGTTGCTGTACTTTGTTTTTGGTAGATGTTAAAAATGTTTCCAAACTGAATTGAGGACATTAAATCCAATCAACAGGCAAATCCATTTGAAACAGCATTAAAAAAAAAAAATTTCTTTTTTTAATTATTTCTTTACTTGACACAGAGAGAGAGAGATATCACAAGAAGGCAGAGAGGAAGCCAAAGAGAAGGGGAAGCAGGCTCCCCGCTGAGCAGATTCTGATGCCAGGACCCTGAGATCATGATCTGAGCTGAAAGCAGAGGCTTAACCCACTGAGCCACCCAGGTGCCCCTGAAACTGCGTTTTCAAGGACAGCTTTATTCTGAGAGTCTTAGATCTCTGTCCAGAATCCTACTAAAAATCATCTAAATGAGGTGATGTATATAAAATTCCTAATACAGGCCACCTGGTTGGCTTAGTTGGTTGGGCCACTGCCTTTGGCTCAGGTCATGATCCTGGAGACCCAGGACTGGGTCCGCATTGGGTTCCCGACTCCACAGGGAGCCTGCTTCTCCCTATGACCTCCTCCCCTCTCGTGTTTTCTCACTCTCTCTCAAATAAAAATAAAATCTTGGGGCACCTGGGTGGCTCAGTGGATTGGGCCTCTGCCTTCAGCTCAGGTCATGATCTCAGGGCCCTGGGATTAAGCCCCACATCGGGCTCTCTGCTCAGTGGGGAACCAGCCTCCCCCCGCCGCCCTGCTTGCCTCTTTGCCTTCTTGTGACCTATCAGATAAATAAATAAAATCTTTAAAAATAAATAAATAAAATCTTTAAAAAAAAATTTAAAATCCCTAACGCAACACCTGACACAAAGCACACTTCTCTCTCCCAGTTTACTTTTGCAGATTATCGGTGATTATCAGCATGATTGAAGTTTATGCTTTACCTGTTATCCAGAACTTCTGTTACCCAGTACTTTCTTAGACAAATGATGTTTTGCTTACAACTTTTCCAGATTCCCTCTGGAAGGAAAAAAGACAAAAGAAGGTCACAAGCTTCCTCCCATAGAAAATAATGAATCATTAAAGTGCCATTTTCAGGAAGAAATGAAGTTTTCTATGGAGCGCAGGAATCAACCAGCATGAGCTAGAAACAGGCTTGAATTTCTTTCTTTCTTTTTTTTTTTTTTAAGAATTTATTTGTTTATTTGACAGAGATCACAAGTAGACAGAGAGGCAGGCAGAGAGAGAGAGAGGGAATCAGGCTCCCTGCTGAGCAGAGACCCCCGATGCGGGACTCGATCCCAGGACCCTGAGATCATGACCTGAGCAGAAGGAAGGCAGAGGCTTACTTAGCCCATTGAGCCACCCAGGCGCCCCAGGCTTGAATTTCAATACCACTGTTTATTCCTCCCAATGCATGCAGTAAAAAAAACTATGTTTAAAAGGAACCCAGAGATAATCTTAAGTCATTGTAGTCTAAGAAAATATGACAGGAAGATGAGTCATTTCTGGAAATCTGAAGCAGATCAACTCTGGCACCTATAGGAAAAAGCCAAGGCAGAAAAATCTCAACAAATTTAAAACAGGTCACAAAAAGCCTTGTGAAAATCTTCACCCTGGATGCTCTGAGCAGCTAATACCTCTCACCGGGATTTAAGCGGCCAACTGGGAGTAAGCTGTTTAGTTAAAACACCCAACAGCTGGCTCTCAGTCACTGGGACATCCGAATCCACATGGGGTGATTTATAAATTCACACAAAGAAACTGCTCACAGAAAGAAAACACCTGCATCTGTACTGTGATTAAAAAAATAAAATAAAATAAGTCCCAGGGGCGCCTGGCTGGCTCAGGTGGTGAACTATGCAACTCCTGATCTCAGGGTTATGGGTTCAACCCTGTGCTGGGTATAGAAATTACTTAAAAATAAAATCTTAAAGGGCGCCTGGGTGGCTCAGTTGGTTAAGGTACTGCCTTCAGCTCAGGTCATGATCCCAGAGTCCTGGGATTGAGTCCCACCTTCAGGCTCCCTGCTCCTTGGAGAGTCTGCTTCTCCCTCTGACTTTCTCCCCTCTCATGCTCTCTCTCACGGTCTCTCTCTCAAATAAATAAAATCTTAAAAAAAAAAAATCTTAAAAACAAACCAACCAACCAACCCAGGATAAAGTATTGTTTATTATCAAGTTCTACCAGCTCTGAGTAGCTGTGGCTAAGAGGCATCCATAAGGTGGCAAATTTGTTCACTGGCTATCATTTAATTTAATAAATTTAAAACAATCCATAAGTGTTACATGTTCATGGTAACTTAGAAAAATCTGGGGAGGGGGTTAAGATATAGGGAAAAAACCTAGAACGATTTTTTTTTCTTTTAAGATTTTATTCATCTGACAGAAAGACCACAAGTAGGCAGAGAGAGAGGGGGAAGCAGGCTCCTCGCTGAGCAGAGAGCCCGATGCAGGGCTTGATCCCAGGACCCTGAGATCATGACCTGAGCCACCCAGGCGCCCCTAGAGCGATTTTCAAAAGGTCAGTGAAAATAAGAAAAGATATTAATCCAGGCACCTACAAAATATGAGAGTATCTCCTTATATACAGAATCCGAGCACACAAGCATCTCACCATAGGACTTCAAGTACATTCCCAGCCCTAAAGTCTATGAGCTCAGCACTTCTTCTTTTTTTTTTTTTTTTTTTTAAAGATTTTATTCATTTATTTGACAGAGAGAGATCACAAGCAGGCAGAGGCAGGCAGAGAGAGAGGAGGAAGCAGGCTCCCTGCTGAGCAGAGAGCCTGATGTGGGGCTCGATCCCAGGACTCTGAGATCATGACCTGAGCCGAAGGTAGCGGCTTAACCCACTGAGCCACTCAGGCGCCCCGAGCTCAGCACTTCTCTCACTGAATACACAAGCTATAAAACCACAACATAGAAATATATATTCTTTAAATGGTGACATAACTCAAGTTTCCAACACGGAACTCCTGTCATGATTCACATCCAAGTTCAGACTGTTCCCAAATACCCCATCGAAAGCATTTCCCCGGAAGCCCGAAATTCTGTTTATTCCAGTGAGTCAAAATCATCAAAGTACTATTGTTAATTAGTTAGAAAATTCATCCTCTACACCTTCCTCCATACCAAAGACAAATGAATATCATTTTAAAAAAAGATTTTTAAAATTTATTTGAGACAGAGAGAGAATGAGCAGGAGGGGCAGAGGGAGAGAGCATCTGAAGCAGACTCCGTGCTGAGTGTAAAGCCTGACGTGGGGCTTGATCTCATGCGTCTGACATCATGACCTAAGCAGAAACTGAGTCAGCTGCTTAACTGACTGAGCCACCCCAACAAGTTATCTTTTTAGTAATTATTGCTATGAAAGAATCTCTCAACAGTTCACCATCTCATGTAATAATCTAAGTTCTTTGGGGGAGGAGGAATGGGGTATGTCCCTCAAACCTCATATAAGTTATAAAGCAGTGAAACACACCGGAAGCGAGCACTGCACATTGGCTAAGTTGTGGGGTAGGCCTAGAAAATGGTGAACCCTTAGAACCTGCTTTCCCAGGGGCATTTTTTTTTTTTTTTAAAGATTTTATTTTTTTATTTGACAGAGAGAGATCACAAGTAGGCAGAGAGGCAGGCAGAGAGAGAGAGGAGGAAGCAGGCTCCCTGTGGAGCAGAGAGCCCGATGCGGGACTCGATCCCAGGACCCTGAGATCATGACCTGAGCCGAAGGCAGTGGCTTAACCCACTGAGCCACCCAGGCGCCCCTCCCAGGGGCATTTTTAAGTGCCAAAGCACCCCACACCCACAGCTAGAGTGTAAGCAATGCTGTGTTTAGGAACTTAATTTCAGCATCTCATAAAAAGGGGCTTGGGAAATTTTCTTTCTAAAATAACCATGGGCTTCCTAAAATCAATGGCAGCCATCACTATTCTACTAAAGAGTCAACAGATTTGATACTCTTTCCAAATTCCTTTCCTTTCCTTGCAAACATTAAAGAGAACGGCTTAAATATCAGACTACACTGCTCCAAGGGTGTGTGGGGGGAGCAGCGGGGAGAGGGAGGGAGGTAATGAGAGAGCGAAAATGGAATGAGTAGAAGGGTGGGTTCTGGAATTGCCATTTCTAAGCAGAACATGTCATTACCAAGTGTGGTCTCATTGTGTTCTTGCTCTACTACAGTTCCCTCTCTTCTGCCGTTTTTTGCTCTGCTATCAGAAGCCTAAAATTCAGGACATAGTCTTTTCTGACTTCCCTGTTTCAGCAAACAGACATGGATAAGGAATGGGGAGTGAGAGTGTGTAATTTACCTGTGAATGGCTCTCATGAAAAAGGAAGAGTCATTTCCATACTCTCTATCTATGAAGGGAAGTGACAGAAGAGCATGTGACAAGTGGTGGTGAGAGGAGGGGGATGGCAAATACCTCAAAGTTTCTTGCTAAGAAAGCCCCAACTGACTTACACGTACTTTTGAACTTAATAGCTTTTTGAAAAAATAGATTCTTTATGCTTTTGTTGAATTTATCTATAGACAAATTCTAAGAAACGGTATTAGGTCACAGGAAATGTAAACCTGCATGGCTCTTGCTTTGTACTGTCATCCAACTTTCTTATTTATTTATTTATTTATCAATCAATCAATCAATCAATCAGTCAAATTAGGCTCCAGGCTGGGCGTGAAGCCCAAAGTGAATCTTGAACTCACAACCCTGAGATCAGCATGTGAGCTAAAATGAAGAGTTGGACGCTCATGGGCCCAGGGTCCTGGGATCTAGTCCCACATCGGGTTCCCTGCTCAGCAGGAAGCCTACTTCTCCCTCTTCCTGCTTGTGCTTTCTCTGTCAAATAAACAAACAAACAAATAAATATATTTAAAAAAAAAAAAGAGTTGGACCCTTAACCTTCAGAGCCACCATTGTCATCCAACTTTCTAAAAAGATCCCAGCAATTTACTAATGCCTGGCAAAGAACAATTACAATTTCACCTCAACCTCATCAGCACTGTTACGCTACTTCACACAGATGCCAATCGCATTTAAAAATTATGTCAATTTGTATGTTTTTTTTTTTTTAATTATAGACAGAGAGAGATCACAAGTAGGCAGAAGGCAGGCAGAGAGAGAGAGGGAAGCAGGCTCCCCGCTGAGCAGAGAGCCCGATGTGGGGCTTGATCCCAGAACCCTGAGATCATGACCCGAGCCGAAGGCAGAGGCTTAAACCACTGAGCCACCCAGGCTCCCCTGTATGTTGTTTTTTAAAAGATTTTATTTATTTGTCAGAGAAAGAGGGAGAGAGGCAGGGAGAGGGAGAAGCAGACTCCCCGCTGAGCAGGTGACTGATGGGGGCTCAATCCCAGGACCCTGGGATCATAACCCGAGTTGAAGGCAGACACTTAACTGATTGTCACCCAGGTGTCCTGAAAATTTTTTTTTAAGATTTTATTTTATTTTTTATTTTATTTTATTTTTTTAAAGATTTTATTTATTTATTTGACAGAGAGAGAGCACAAGTAGAGAGACAGGCAGAGAGAGAGAGAGAGAGGAAAGCAGGCTCTCCACTCAGCAGAGAGCCCGATGCGGGACTCGATCCCAGGACCCTGAGATCATGACCTGAGCCAAAGGCAGCGGCTTAACCCACTGAGCCACCCAGGCGCCCCTAAGATTTTATTTTAAAGTAATTGCTAAACCCAACATGTGGCTCAAACTCACAACCCCAAGATCAAGAGTTGCATGCTCTACTGAGTCAGCCAGGCGCCCCAGGCGCCCCTCAGTTTTTTTTAAAAAAATATTATTTATGGGGCGCCTGGGTGGCTCAGTGGTTTGGGCTGCTGCCTTTGGCTCGGGTCATGATCTCAGGGTCCTGGGATCGAGCCCCGCATCGGGCTCCCTGCTCCGCAGGAAGCCTGCTTCCCTCTCTCTCTCTCTCTGCCTGCCTCTCTGCCTACTTGTGATCTCCGTCTTTCAAATAAATAAAAATAAAATTAAAAAAATATATATTATTTATTTATTTATTTGATAGAAAGCACCAATAGGGGCGCCTGGGTGGCTCAGTGGTTTGGGCTGCTGCCTTCGGCTCGGGTCATGATCTCAGGGTCCTGGGATCAAGCCCCACATCGGGCTCTCTGCTCAGCGGGGAGCCTGCTTCCCTCTCTCTCTCTCCCTCTCTGCCTGCCTCTCTGCCTACTTGTGATCTCTGTCTGTCAAATAAATAATTAAAATCTAAAAAAAAAAAAAAAAAAAAAGCACAAATAGAGAGGCAGGCAGAGAGAGAGGAGGAAGCAGGCTCCCCAATGAGCAGAGAGCCGGATGTGGGATGTGGGACTCGATCCCAGAACCCTGGGATCATGACCTGAGCCGAAGGCAGAGGCCTCAACCCACTGAGCCACCCAGGCGCCCCCAGTTTTTGTTTTTAATGTATCAGGATACGGTTATCCCATATCCACCCCCCTTCACTGACTTATTTCTAGACTTTTGCCCATTTATTTGGAGAATGTATTCTCAACATAGTATAGACAGACATTAACCATCTGACCTCTAATGTAAACACTTCAGTTTATCGTCTTGCTTCAAATTTTCTTATTTTATATAGTCTCATCGATCAATTTCTTGATTAAATTCAAAGGTGGAAAAACTATTTTTTTCTAGGACGAATTTTTAAGTAAAGAATACTGCAATTTGGGCACCTGGGTGGCTCAGTGGGTTAGAGCCTCTGCCTTCAGCTCAGGTCATGATCCTAGGATCCTGGGATCGGGCCCCCAATCAGGCTCTCTGCTCAGCGGGGAGCCTGCCTCTCTGCCTACTTGTGATCTCTGTCAAATAAATAAATAAAATCTTAAAAAAAAAAAAAAAAGAATACTGCAATTCATGGTAGCCCATAATTCAAAAAGACTCACACACACACACAAACACACTAAAGAAAATTATGTTTGCTTATATAACATTTATTGGGCAGAAACCAAATGTGCTATTTTTAGTCCATTTTCCAAATAACTACAAGTTACAAATCTACCTTGTCTTGTACTAGAAAACAATTTTCTAAATTAGTTGGCATAAACATGGTAATAAATTACCTAATTCCCTTCTAAATTCTTTGTATTTGAAGTTTCTACAGTTATACCCTAATAGGATCAAGTCCAAGTTAACCACATTTTTCTGTAAAAAAAAAAAAAAAACTCACAGGATTTTTGAAGATTAAATACAAAGCATATTACTTGGATTATTCCAGGAGGCAGATTATATGACTAGATCCCTTCTAAAAATGAAGAAGTCTAGAAAGCATATAAAAGTTGCCCAAGATCATACAGTTATTAAACAGGTGAAGCTAGGCCTTAACCACTAATAAAGAATTACATTACAGATGAAACTATATATAGGTTCCATGTGAACACAGATGGGAGGAACTAAACCCAATCTTTGGCATCAGTATTAAACTAAATAATAAGGGGCACCTGGGTGGCTCAGTTGTTAAGTGTCTGCCTTCCATTCAGGTCATGATCCCAGGGTCCTGAGATCCAGCCCCACTTTAGGCTCTCTTGGCTTAGGAGGGAGCCTGGTTCCCCCTCTGCCTGCCTCTCTGCCTACTTGTGATCTCTCTCTGTCAAAATAAATAAATAAAATATTTTTTAAAAAAGAACTGAAAACTACTAAATGGTTAATAACTGATGATGAGTGGTGAATACAGTATACATACCAATAAACCTTCATACCACCAATCTACCAAAACTACTTACCAAAGATAAGTTCTACACTGCCAAATTCAATGGTCAATTCTCTTATTCAACCTTTTTAAAAAAAAGATTTTATTTATTTGACAGGCAGAGAGGCAGGGAGAGAGGGGAAGGGAAGCAGGCTCCCGATGCGGGGCTTGGACCCCAGACCTTGAGATCATGACCTGAGCGGAAGGCAGAGGCTTTAACCCACTGAGCCACCCAGGCGCCCCTCTCTTATTCAACCTTTTAAGCTATATTTGATACACCTGATCACTCCTTCCTCTCTGAAATACTCCCCGTGCCCCCACACCTGTGGTTTCCCTGGTGTCATGGTCCTCTGGCTATTATTTTTCCTTTTTTTTTTTTTTTTAAAGATTTTATTTATTTATTTGAGAGACAGTGAGAGAGAACATGAGCAAGGAGAAGGTCAGAGGGAGAAGCAGACTCCCCATGGAGCTGGGAGCCCGATGTGGGACTCGATCCTGGGACTCCAGGATCATGACCTGAGCCACCCAGGCGCCCCTGGCTATTATTTTTCAATTTCCACTTCAGTCTCACTTCTCCTTTGAAAACTTCTAAATACATATCCTGATCTTTATCCTATCTTATTAGCCTACCCTCCTCAGTCTTCTTTGTGGGTTCCTCCAACCAGAATTCAAGCTGGAAGGGATGTCACATTTGCTTTAACACCTTCCTTGAACTTTAGACTGGAAATTCAACTGCTACTTGACATCTTCTCTTGGATGTCTAATAGGCACCAAATTTAACATACCCCAAACCAATCCTCCTATCCTCTAAAGACCGACTCTGTCTTCAGTTATCCAAATCTAAGTAAATGCCTCCACCATTCATGTAGTTCCTCTAGCCAAAAACCTTCAAGTCAGCCTCACTCCTTTTATCACTTCAAGCCAAGCTACTAGTAAATCCTATTAATTTTATCTTCAAAATATATCCACAGTCCAACCACTTATTACCACCTCCATGACAACCACTCTGATCCAAGTCACCTTCATTTCTAACAAAGACTACGGTAAAAGCAAAAGTCTTCTTCATTTTTTTTTTTTAAAGATTTTTTATTTATTTACTTGACAGACAGAGACGTGGGGCTCGATCCCAGGACCCTGAGATCATGACCTGAGCCGAAGGCAGCGGCTTAACCCACTGAGCCACCCAGGCGCCCCAAAGCAAAAGTCTTCTAACTGGCCCCCTAGCTTATGATCTTATCCCTTTCAAATCTATTCTCCAAAAAGCAACCAGAGTAAAGCTTTAAAAAGTAAGTCAGGGGGCACCTAGGTGGTTCAGTGATTTGGGCCTTGGCCTTTGGCTCAGGTCATGATCTCAGGGTTCTGGGATTGAGTTCTGTGTTAGGCTCTCTGCTCAGCGGGGAGCATGCTTCCCCCTCTCTCTGCCTGCATCTCTGCCTACTTGTGATCTCTCTGTCATATAAATAGATAAAATCTAGGGGAAAAAAAATAAAAAAATAAAAAGTCAGTCAGATCATTTCCCTTTTCTGCTCAAAACTCTTGGAATAAAACCAAAAATCTTTATCACAGTCTGTAACACCCCCTGTCATACAGCCACAGCTCACTTTCTGGTTGCATACTCCTTCCATTCTCCCTTTTGCTCATTCTGACTCAGGAACACCTGCATCCTATCCTCCTCAGATCATACCTAATATGCCATGCTTTCGTCTCAAGACTTCTACACTTGTTATTTTCACTGCTTTGAACACTGTTTGCATAGCTTGTTGGCAGGACTGTCTCATTCAAGTCTGCTCAAATGTCACCTCCATAATGAAATGTCCCCCAGGGGCAGCTGGTTGGTTCAGTCAGTAGAACACGCTACTCTTGATTTTGGGGTTAAGTTCAATCCTCATGCTGGGCATACTTAAAAAATAAAACAAAACAAACAAAAAAAACTTTTAAAAAATAGTAGTAATAAAAAAAGAGACCTCCCCCAGACCAGCCCCTTTACTCAGCTTTAATTTTCTTTATAAGCACTTAACTCTCAAAAAATATATATATTTCTTATTTATAATTTCATTGTTTATAGAATAGAAGCTCTCTGAGGGCAGAATTTTGTTCCTTTATCCCTAGTATCAAAAACCCTATGAGAGGGCGCCTGGGTGGCTCAGTTGGTTGGACGACTGCCTTCGGCTCAGGTCATGATCCTGGAGTCCCGGGATCGAGTCCCGCATCGGGCTCCCGGCTCCATGGGGAGTCTGCTTCTCCCTCTGACCTTCTCCTCGCTCATGTTCTCTCTCACTGTCTCTCTCTCAAATAAATAAATAAAATCTTAAAAAAAAAAAAAAAACCTATGGCCTGACAAAGGGTGGTAGGTGCTCAATAAGTATCTGTTCAATAAATAAATTCAAACATTTGGAAAAATAAAAATGCTGGTGATAAAGTAACTGAAAAATATAGGATACAGGGGTGTCCGGGTGGCTCAGTGGGTTAAGCCTCTGCCTTTGGCTCAGGTCATGATCCCAGGGTCCTGGGATCTCGCCCTGCATTGGGCTCTCTGCTCAGCGGGGAGCCTGCTTCCTCCTCCTCTCTGCCTGCCTCTCTGTCTACTAGTGATCTCTCTCAAATAAATAAATAAAATCTTTAAAAAAAAATCTTTTTTTTAAAAAAAATATTTTATTTATTTATTTGACAGACAGAGATCAAAAGTAGGCAGAGAGGCAGGCAGAAGCAGGCTCCCTGCTGAGCCAAGAGCCCGATGCAGGGCTTGATCCCAGGACCCTGGGATCATGACCTGAGCTGAAAGCAGAGGCTTTAACCCACTGAGCCACCCAGGTGCCCCTAAAAAAAAAAATCTTAGAAGAGGGGCTCCTGGGTGGCTCAGTTGGCTGAATGACTGCAATGCAGGCACACCAAATAAAATATTTTTTAGATTTTATTTCTAAGCAATCTCTACACCAATGTGGGGCTCGAATTCACAACCCTGAGATCAAGAACTGCACACTCCACTAACCAGATGCTAACTAGCCAGATGCCCCTTTGTTAACTCTTTTATAGGTAAAGACCTAATTTTGCTATCATATAAAGAGTTACAAAAAAGAAAAACAAAACAAAACAAAAAACCCAACAACAACAACAAAAAAAAAAAACCCCAAACTTACAAACAAAAAACCCCACCCATCAATCCAACAGAAAATAGGCAAGGTACACAAACACACATTCCATGGCAAAACCCCCCTATAAGTTCACTTTAAAAAAGATGCACAACATGGATGAACCTTGAAAAAATAAAGCTAAGTGAAATAAGTCAAACACAAAAAGGTCAAATTTTATAGGATTCAATTTATATGAAATGCAAATCCAGAGACAGAAAGATTAGTAGTTGTCTGGGGCTTTGATTAATAGACTGTGACTATTAATGGACACAGGGTATCTCTTTGGGATGATGAAAATTTGACAGGGGTGACAGCTACACAACCTTCTGAATACACTAAAAAATCACTGAACTGTACACCTTAAAAGGATGAAATTTAAGGCATGTGAATTATATCTCTAAAATAAAACAAATTACTTTGAGATATAATTCTTTTATCATGTTGATAAAAATAAAACAGTTGGGGAGAAATAGATTTCTCATACATCATTGATGGGAGTGGTATAACTTCTTCTTTTTTTTTTTTTTTTAAAGATTTTATTTATTTATTTGTCAGAGAGAGAGCGAGCGAGAGCGAGCATAGGCAGACAGAGTGGAAGGCAGAGTCAGAGGGAGAAGCAGGCTCCCTGGGGAGCAAGGAGCCCGATGTGGGACTCTGATCCCAGGACGCTGGGATCATGACCTGAGCCGAAGGCAGCTGCCTAACCAACTGAGCCACCCAGGAGTCCCAGGAGTGGTATAACTTCTGATGGCAAATTGGCAAGATCCAACAAAAGTATAAACGCACCTATCCTTTGACCTATAATCTCACTTTTGGGAATAATCACATTATTTTTATAATGGACTCAAATGTCCACTATCTAGCAATGGTTAAATTCACTATGGTCTATCTACACAAATAAGGAAGAATGCTCTCCCTGTATAGAAAGACATTCAAGACATTTAATCAGTGGAAATAGCAAGGTATGTAAGTATATATTTAGGCATGCCTTTTATGTAGAGAGGAAAAAAAATTCCAATGTGTTTTTCCTTTTATTTCTATAAAGACACACAAGGGGGTAATGGGCTGGCTCAGTTGGAAGAGCATGGGACTCTTGATCCCGGAGTTGTAGTTTCGAGCCCCACACTGGGTGTAGAGATTACTTAAATGAATAAACAAACTTAAAAAAAAAAAAAAAAAAAAAGGCTTACAAGGACATGAAAAAAAACCAACAAAAGTACGAGAGTAAGGAGGACACGGTAGAATCAACACTTTTGATTATATATCTTTTTAATTTTTATTTTTTAAATCTTTTTAGAAAGATTTTATTTGAGAGACACACACAGAGACAGAGAGAGAGCAGTGGGAGGGGTAAACAGAGAAGCTGACTCCTCACTGAGCAGGGAGCCCAATGCTGTACTTGATCCCAGGACACTGGAATCAAGTGTGATCCCAGGACACTCAGCTGAAGGTAGACGCTTAACCAACTGAGCCACCCAAGTGTCCTATATATCTTTTTTTAAAAAAAAAGATTTACTTAAGAGAGAGAGTGTGTGCGCAAGCGAGCACAGGTAGGGGCAGAGAAAAAGGGAGAAAAATCTCAGATGCCCCGCTAAGGGTGGAAACCAAGATGGGGCATCAACTCAGACCCCGAGATCGACCTGAGCTGAAACCAAGAGTCAGTCTCCAACTGACAGAGCCACTCAGGTGCCCCTATGCATCCTTTAATATTGTCTTGGTTTTTTTTGAACTAAATGAATATATTAGCTTTTAAAAGAAAATACCTCGAAAGGCATTCCGTGCCCTATAGAATAAAGTCTGCTTGAGATTAAAAAAAAAATTCTTTTGTAACTTTTTAACAAATTCTTCTTCAAAAACCTCAATGTTTTGTGTTCATCTTAATGTGTTTTACTTCAAATTGAAGAAATTCATTATTTGTATTAATTCACACTATGCACTTTCATATATGAATTGTTATGATTTGTTGTTTCCTCTATTAAATCCACTTTCCCCAAGGCACCTGGGTGGCTCAGTCAGTTAAGTGTCCGCCTCCCCACACGGCCTCTCACACTCCCCCTGCTTGTGTTCTTTCTTTCGTTGTGTCTTTAATAAATAAAAATAAATAAATAAATTTAAATCTCTGCTCATTGACTTTTCCTCAACGTTAAGTATTCTCTTCTCCCACCCTGAGATCACGAGTTTCACGCTCTACCAAGTAAGCCAGGCAGGCAACCCTCCTCCGCTTTAAAATGTCTTTCCACAATTTCTTACCTGGAAAATTTCATCCTTTAAGATCTAATCAAAGGTCACTTCAAGTTTCCTTGACCTCCTCAATCAACCAACCCCCAAAGCCCATAATAATTCTTCATTCCCACAGTACCAGGACTTACTCTATTAAATCAACATTAGTGATAACTGGTTTCTTCTGCTGGAATAGGAGTTCCTTGATGTCTGGAAAGTCTGTTTCTTTAAATTTTCTGGACACTTAGCCCCTAGTATGCTGCCCAGGACACAAAAAGCACTCAATGAATGTGTGCTATATTAAACAGAAGATTTGAATGAATATGTATTAAGTAGAAAATGTAAATCATGTTCACTGATACAATCATATTTCAGGACAGAATACAATGAATAGTATAAAAGTACGAAACATGAAAATACTTAGAGAAGGAAGTGCCTGGGTGACTCAGTCGGCTAAGTGTCTACCTTTCACTCAGGTCATAATCCCAGGGTCCTGGGATGGAGCCCTGAATCAGGTTCTCTGCTCAGTGGGTAGCCTGTTTCTCCCTTTCCCTCTGCCTGCTGTGCCCCATCCTTGTGCTTGTTCAAGTCAAACAAACAAACAAGATCTTAAACAAAACCAAAAACCAAAACCAAAAAAACCTCAGAGAAGGGAAAGAGATAATTCTCTCTTCAAAAATTCTAAAGCTTTTGATCTGTATTACCAAATTACCCCTCCAAAAAGCTGGTACCTACTTATATCTCCACTACTAGAGTATGAGAATGCTGGTTTCCTCACTCCCTCACCAATAATTTCAATATATATATATATACATATATATATATATATATATTTTAAAGATTTTATTTATTTATTTGACAGAGATCACAAGTAGGCAGAGAGGCAGGCAGAGAGAGAAAGAGGAGAGGAGGAAGCAGGCTCCCCACTGAGCAGAGAGCCCAATGTGGGGCTTGATCCCAGGACGCTGGAATCATGACCTGAGCTGAAGGCAGAGGCTTAACCCACCGAGCCACCCAGGTGCCCCAATTTATATATATACATATATATATATATTTTTAAAAGATTTTATTTATTTATTTGACAGAGATCACAAGTAGGCTTTAACCCACTGAGCCACCCAGGCGCCCCTTAATATATTTTTTAAGAAACAAAGTTTGGGTTAATAGGAGTTTAAATTGGGGCACCTGGGTGGTCCTGGGATAGCGTCCACATCAGGTTGCCTGCTCAGCAAGGACCTGGCTTCCCCTCTGCCCTGCCATGAACCCTGCTTGTTCACTCGCACTCTCTCTCTGACAAACAAATAAATAAAATCTTAAACAAAAAAACCCGTAAGATACATCACATCACCCATCAGAATGTGTATCACAGAACAAGAAAAGAGCAAGTGCTGACAAAGCTGTGGAGAAAGTGAAACCTTTGCTGGGAATCTAAAATGGTGCAGCTGCTACAGAGAAAACAGTATGGTTATAATTTCCTCAAAATATTAAATATACAACTACCATATGATCTCCAGCAATTCTCCTTCTGGGTATATACCCAAAGAAACAAAAGCAGAGACTCAAACAGATTCTGTGTACTCATGTTCACGGAATTATTAACAAGGGCCAAAAAAGGTAAGAAGCAACCCAAGTGTCCACCGCCAGATGAATAAACAACACAGGACATTTTGTTAATATACAATGGAATGTTCTTCAGCCTTGAAAGGAAGGAAATTCTGACACATGGATGAAGCTTGACAAAATTATGCCAAGTGAAAGTCAGTCACAACAGGACAAATGTTATATGATTCCAGTTACATGAAATAGCTACACTAAGCAAATTCATAGAAACAAAACAAAATGGTGATTGCCAGGAGCTGAGAGTAACAGGGAACTATATTTAATAGGTATAGTTTCTGTTGGTAAGATTCAGAAGTTTGGGAGATGGTTGTATAATGATGTAAATTTACTTAATGCCACAGAACTTAAAAAATTGGGTAAAATGATAAATTTTATGTTAAGTATATTTTACCACAATAAAAAAGGATAAAAAAAGTTTTAGACGATGGGCCACCTGAATGGCTCAGTCAGTTAAGCATCTATCTTCAGCTCAGTTCATGACTCCAGGGTCCTGGGATCCAGCCTAAGTTGGGCTCCCTGCTCAGTGGGGAGCCTTCTTCTTCTTCCTCTCCCTCAAATAAATAAATAAAATCTTAAAAAAAAAAAAAAAAAAGTTTTAGACTAAAATTCATTCACTCAATTGGTATTCACCTACCATCAAGAAGCTTGCAATCCAGCAGTTTATAAGAAATTTACACTTAAAAAAAAAAAAACTACAGTTGTATTCAAGAGATAGTTAATATACAGTTATATAAATAAAAACAATTTTTAAAAATACAGTTACATATGCCAAGCAACAAAGGAGTAGCGGAAGCTAACTAGAATCATCTGTTAAAGTTTAAACATTTTAGAGTATAGTAACACTACAGGGAAACACTTTACTTTTCAGTTTATCTGATTCATTTTTTCCACTGCAAGCTCTTCACTATTATGTTGGCCACAAAAAACAACTGTTAATCTAAAAATATCACTTTAATATATATATATCTTTGGAAATGACTCTCTAGTACTCATGTTAAAAAAGCTCCCAAGGGTTCCAGATCAATAATTTAAAAACCCAGTAACTTATCCCTTGTCAATTTTTAGTCTTACTAAACTATTATAACCAGGAAATTTAAAATTTTAAAGTAGGTAGTGCTATTCTAAATGTTTTGCAAATCCAACAACGAAGTCCAAATGGATCAGAGCCAAGCTTTAATCTCCTTCTAATTTAAAAAAAAAAAAAAAAACCCCAAACCTATCATAAGCCAGATTTTAAAATCTTAGTTTCTTTTTAAAATAAAAACAAAGTCCAGGATGAAATAAAATTAATTTTCTAGAATAGTCATTCCTAATGTTGAATTTTATGAAACCAAGATGAAGTAAGCACTGAACTAGGAGCCAAGAGATTTTAACAGGCGCTTCAGGAGTATTTCTTTCCATTTTTTCATTTGTAAAATAAGTGGAGAATATCAGATGATTTCTAAGGTCCTGGCTATTAACACTTGATGAAAATCACCTCAGGCAGAATAAAACAAAAACAAAAACAAAAAAAACCCAAGCCAACCATCAAATTATGTGGAATTCAGATCTCTAGGGAGCAAGAAAGAGGTGAACTAACTGCAGTGAAATTAACAATGATAAGATGACAAAGTGTCAAGAAGGCACTTCCCCAACAAGTCATCCCAGAAAATCTGTGGTTAAATCATGCTAAAAGATTTCAATACCGACTCACCATGATTCTAAAATATTAACTATCTGGGTATCCCGGGTCACAAGCTGAGCAATCCACTAAGAATCGTGCTAGTGACTCACACTCCTGAATGAGACTGCTTTATGTACAGAGACAAGGAATCAATTAAAGGGTTTACAATGAAGTTTTGTTCAACTGGAAATGTTTTAAGTGGAAGTTAATTCTGCATGAGCGGTAATAGATGTTTAATAACTAGCTAGTGACAATTTCCAAGCAAAAGCATTATGGCAGTTCACTAGCAAACAGTAATCTATGTATTACAAACATAAAAACAACTTGTTTTCAAAAGAGCTCTTGGCTATGGACAGTATTTGAGAAACACAATATAATTTGTTGTGAGTCGAATTATAAAACCTAGTAGAGAGAATGTAGTTTGAAATCTTGGCTCTGTTAACCAACAAGGATACAAAATACATCACTGTGGGCTGAAGTGTCAATTTGTGCTGGCAAAAAGCCACTCTATTTGAATCTAAGAACCTTCAGGAACCAGCTGGAGAAGTATGAGTAACCTGGGAATAATGCGTTCATTCACATCCTAAGTGGTACTATCTTCATGTAAAAAAGGACAGTATTGGTACACTTGCCCAAAACAGCTTGAGTTTAGGTCAAATCAACTGTCTGAATAATAATCACTCTAGGAGAATGAACACCTCTAAGACAAAACAAAAAATGTGTAACATTTCCAGTATGACTAGGTTCACAGCATAAAATTTGCAAAAAAACAAAAACAAAAAAACCACAAAAAAAAAAAAACCACAAAAAACCCCTATCATCCACTAATGGTGAGGGCAGTCTGGTATAACTTCTCTGGAAGGTACTGTGGTTAATACTTACTGGGAACTTTAAAGTGTTTACATTCTGGGGTGCCTGGTTGGCTCAGTCAAAGAGCATGCGACTCTTATCTTGGGGTCGTGGGTTCAAGCCCCACGCTGGGTACAGAGACTACTTAAAACAACAACAACAAAAACTTAGAAAAAAAGAAGAAAATATTAAGGTGTTTATATTCTTTGATCAGTAACTTCACATCTAGTAATTTATCTAAAATAAATGACCAAAAATAAGACAAATTTTATGCAATTTAGGATATAACCTCATGACAAAATACTGCACAACTACTATAAATATTGTTTTAGAGTAGAAATCACAAAATTCAAATGTATACAATTTTCTAAAGACAAAAAATAGACTAGTGGTTGCCTAGATCTGAAAGGTATGGGACAGGGGGAAACAGGGAGTGATCCCTAGTAAGTAGGGGGTTTCTTTTTGGACAATGAAAATATTCTAAAATTAAATTGTGCCATGGCTCCCCAACCCTGTTAATACACTGAAAATTTTGAATTGTACACTTTATTTTTATTTTTTTTAAAGATTTTATTTATTTATTTGACAGAGAGAGATCACAAGTAGACGGAGAGAGAGGCAGGCAGAGAGAGAGAGAGAGAGAGGGAAGCAGGCTCCCTGCTGAGCAGAGAGCCCAATGCGGGACTCGATCCCAGGACCCTGAGATCATGACCTGAGCCGAAGGCAGGGGCTTAACCCACTGAGCCACCCAGGTGCCCGAATTGTACACTTTAAATAGGTTACTGTACAGGGTATGAGTTATATCTCACTCAAGCTATTTAAGGTATTTTTTAAACATCTAGATACCAGTGAGGAGATGAAAGTAACCAAAAGAGGAAAATAGGGCCTGGAAAAAATGCTTACTGCTTATAAGCTAAAGCTATGGAGCTACCAGATGGTTATATCCTTTTTTTTTTTTTTTTAATTTATTTATTTGGGGCGACTGGGTGGCTCAGTCGTTAGGCGCCTGCCTTTGGTTCAGGTCATGATCCCAGAGTCCTGGGACTGAGCCCAGCATCAGAATCCCAACTCAGTAGGAAGTCTGCTTCTCACCTTCCCACCCACCCTGCTTGTGTTCTCTCTCACCATCTCTCTCTGTCAAATTAATACATAAAATCTTAAAAAAAAAAAAAAAGATTTATTTTTTGGGGGGAGAGCATGCTCGTGTGCAAGTGCAGGAAAGGGCAGAGGGAGAGACTCTTCAAGTAGACTGCCTGCTCAGCAAGGAGGACGAGCTGGGGCTTGATCTAATAACCCATGAGATCCTGATCGGAGCCAAAACCAAGAGTCAGAGGCTCAACCAGCTGAGCTACCCAGGCACCTCAAGGCTTTCATATCTTTGACCTGGATGTTTATGTCAAGTCTGATTTTTTACAATTTTTTTTTAAGATTTTATTTATTCCTTTGACAGAGACAGATCAGAAGTAGGCAGAGAGGAAGGCAGAGAGAGGAGGAAGCAGGCTCCCTGCCAAGCAGAGAGCCCGATGCGGGACTTGATCCCAGGACCCTGAGATCATGACCTGAGCTGAAGGCAGAGGCTTTAACCCACTGAGCCACCCAGGCGCCCCTTTTACAATTTTTAAAAATTAAATTATTTTAAAGATTTTGTTTGAGAGAGAAAACACCAGCAGAAGCAGGCGGAGGCAGAGAGAGAAGCAGACTCCCCACCGAGCAGGGAGCCTAATATGGGACCCTGGGATCATAACGGGAGTCGAAAGCAGACCCTTAACTGAAAAAGCCATCCAGGTGCCCTGATATTTTTTTAAATTTTTGACTGAAGTGGAAAATAACTAGAGAAAGGTGTATAAATGTAAGCATGAAGTTCAGTGAATTGTCACAAACCGAACATACGCCTGTAACCAGCACTAAAATCAAGAACATTACCATCCACCTACAGCCACAATCATACCCAAGGGAAACCACCATCCTTCCTCCAACAGTGTATGTAAGTTTAGCCCAGGGATAGTTGTTTGTTTTAAGAGACTGTCCTATGAACTTTGGGTGTTCTGCAGCATTCCTGGTCTCTTCCAGTTGTGGCAACCAAAGATGTCTCTACACATCGCCAAATCCCCCTTGGGGTACAATATTATACCACATCCACATTAAGACCCACTTGTTTACCTGTTCTTGAACTTAATGTAAATGAAATCATACAAAATGGGCTTTCTTGTATCAGAATCAAAAAGAATATAATCTTTTGTGTCTGACTTCTTTTGTTCACCATCTATTGAGAGTCACCAATTTTACTAAACCTAAAGCTCTAGTCTGTTCACTCTCTTCTCTTTACTATATTACTATTGTGTGAATGTATCACAATGTATCCATTCTACTGCTGATGGGCATTTGAGCAGTTTCCAGTTTTGAATATTATGAATAATGCTACTATGAACATTCCATGTATGTCGTCTGGTGAATCCGTGTATGAATTCCTGTTGAATACCTAGAAGCAAACTGTCATGTCAGCTTCCATAGGTTAGTACTTTTCCAAAGAGGGTTATATCAATTCACATTATTTCTTGTCTCCTTTTTGTTCACGTCAGCAACTAACTATAATATATATAAATTACTATATATTATAAAATATATATTATATATTTTTTGCAGGGGAGGGGAGATACAGAGCAAGAGAGAGAATCTTAAGCAGGCTCCATGCCCAGTGCAGAGCCTGATCTCAAAACCCTGAGACCAGGGGTGCCTGGGTGGCTCAGTGGTTAAGCCTCTGCCTTCCGCTCAGGCCATGATGTCGGTGTCCTGGGATCAAGCCCCGCATCAGGCTCTCTGCTCGGTGGGGAGCCTGCTTCCCTCCTTCTCTCTGCCTGCCTCTCTGCCTACTTGTGATCTGTCTGTCAAATAAATAAATAAAAATCTAAAAACAAAAACAAAAAAAACCCCTGAGACCATAACCTGAGCCAAAATCCAGAATTGGACACTTAACTGACTGTACCACCCATGTAACCCAACATTTAAATACTATGGAGTCAGATAATCTTATTGGCCGAATAAAGCCTGTCAATTTGTGACCTGTTTAAAAAGAATATTTCATCATGTGGGAAAATGCTCCTATGTAGCAGAGACAAAAACCAACCAAACAAAAACCTTCCAGTAAGAATATGTCTGAATGGAAATACACCAACATTGACAATGGCCTTTGAATAATTTCTATTTGCTTTTCCGTATTTTCTATAACAAACATGTAATAAAGGAATTGGAAAAGCTTTTTTCTATACAACAAAAGCCCTGAAGGAAATTTAAAAAGTAGGTCAGGGCACAAATTTCATATTTGCACACATTCATAAAGACCTAATTAAGTAATGGGTATATCACAGAAAAGTGTTAACTATCTCATAAAACCTTTGATACAGTTACTACACCCCCCTGCAGAAAGGGGTCCAAGACAGAATTTGCGTAAAATTCCACTCCAGAGTAAAACAGAGTCTAGAAGGTAATTCGTAATTTGTAAGGATATATCAAAAGATAGCACTATTCTTTTTTTTTTTTTTAAGTTTTTAAAAAAGTTTGTTTATTTAAGCAATCTCTACATCCAACATGAGGCTCAAACTCATGACCCTGAGATCAAGCGTCAGGTGCTCTACCAACTGAGCCAGCCAGTCACCCCAGAAGACTAGTATTCTGACATGATGTCGTATATCCCAGCTTACTATATCATAATATTGCTCTTTACATTCCTTTAGAAACACTATAAAATCATTAAGGGGTGCCTGGGTTGCTCACTTGGTTGGGTGTCTGACTTCAGCTTGGGTCACAATTTTGGAGTCCTGGGATGGAGCCCCGTATCAGGTTCACTGTTCAGCAGGGAGTCTGCTCCTCCCTCTCCCTCCAAGCCTTCCCCCTGCTCATGCTCCCTCTCTCTCTCTCTCAAATAAATAAATAAATAAATACATTTTAATATGGTCCAGAAGCAACATGGAAAATTAACATATCCAACAGTCCCTTTAAATATACAGTTGTTGCCATTGCTATCTGCTTATTGAATGTCTGCTACTGAGTATTTGGAAAGAGCTACCTTATTTGGGGAAATTATTATTAAAATGCCACCCAAACTTAACCAGTCTCCATTATTTCTTTTTTAAGATTTTATTTATTTAAGAGAGCGGGATAGCAAGTGAGCATGCACAGGAGCAGGGAGAGGAACAAGCAGACTTCCTGCTGGCTTGGTCCTAGGACCCCGAGATGGTGACCTAAGCCGAAGTCAGCTGCTTAACCAACCAAGCCACCCAGGAGCCTCCCAGTCTCTATTATAAGTGAGTTCTAGTAAATCTTTATTTGACATGTGAAAATGTTATAAAACTCATACTTTCTGTCCTAATCATTCCACTTCATTTTTTTCTCCTTCATATCAAGGATTCTTCTGTTGGGCTAAGAATATGCCCATGAGATTCAGTATAAACCCAAGAGATTTCTCCTGAGAGAAAATACTAAATGCTAACATGCTGATTATTTAAAACAAAATCATCTATTACTTTAGGGCTTTGAAGATTAGCTAAACTGGAATCTAATAAGACCACTATTCTGAGCACAGATTTCATCTCCCATTTTCCTACCTCAAAAAACCATGCCAGGGGTGCCTGGGTGGCTCAGTGGGTTAAAGCCTCTGCCTTTACCTCGGGTCATGATCCCAGGGTCCTGGGATTGAGACCCACATCGGGCTCTCTGCTCAGCAGGGAGCCTGCTTCCTCCTCTCTCTCTGCCTGCCTCTCTGCCTACTTGTAGTCTCTGTCTGTCAAATAAATAAATAAAATCTTAAAAAAAAAAAAAAAAAAAAAACCATGCCAGTATGTATGTAATTTCAAACCACAAAGAAAAAACAAAACAGGGGCGCCTGGGTGGCTCAGTGGGTTAAGCTGCTGCCTTCAGCTCAGGTCATGATCTCAGGGTCCTGGGATCGAGCCCCGCATCGGGCTCTCTGCTCAGCAGGGAGCCTGCTTTCTCCTCTCTCTCTGCCTGCTTGTCATCTCTCTCTGTCAAATAAATAAATAAAATATTAAACAAAACAAGACAAAAAACCAAAAAAAAAACAGCAGTTTTCTGTGGCACATAAATAAAATACAGCAGGGAATTTTTTCTTTTCTTTTTAAAGTAAGCTCTAGGGGTACCTGGGTGGCTCAGTGGGTTAAGCCTCTGCCTTTGGCTCGGGTCATGATCTTAGGGTCCTGGGATCGAGCCCAGTATCGGGCTCTCTACTCAGTGGGGAGCCTGCTTCCCCCTCTCTCTGTCTGCCTCTCTGCCTACTTTGTGATCTCACTCTGTCAAATAAATAAATAAAATCTTAAAAAAAAAAAAAAAAAAGGTCAAGGGTTGCATGCCTCACTGACTGAGCCAGCCAGGTACCCATAGGAAATAAACTTCTATTAAGAGCATTCTGGGGGCGCCTGGGTGGCTCAGTGGATTAAAGCCTCTGCCTTAGGCTCAGGTCATGATCCCAGAGTTCTGGGATCGCGCCCCACATTGGACTTTCTGCTCAGAAGGGAGCCTGCTTCTCCCTGCCTCTCTGCCTACTTGTGATCTCTCTCTGTCAAATAAATAAATAAAATCTTTAAAAAAAAAAAAAAAAAGAGCATTCTAGTGGGGTTTTAGTCTGTTAAGCACCTGCCTTCTGGAAGGTTATGATCCCAGGGTCCTGGGATCAAGCCTCATGTGGGGCTCCCTCGGTGGGGAGTCTGCTTCTTCCCCTCCCTCTGCCCTTTCCACAAGCTAGTACTCTCTCTCTCTCAATTAAAAAAAAAAAAAAAAAAAAAAGGCATTCTACTATGGGTTCCAAATGCTAAGATGGGGGTGGTGCTGGCTGGTGGAGCCTGGGACTCTTGATCTTGGGATAGTAAGTATGGGCCCCACACTGGGTGTAGTAGAGCTTTTTAAAAAGAAATGTAAGGTTGATTTAAATTTCTCCCTGAACTAGTAACCATAATGAACTGGTAATCAAAATAAATCTAATCAGTAGAATGCTTTGCAAGGTATGTATATATAATTTCCTCCCCAGGACACATCTCAATCATAAACATATTTTGCCACTCTTTTCTGAGTTCAAGTAATAGGATACAACGGCTTCAGATACACAATTCAGTGAAAGAACCGAGATGCTCCCCCAATTCCTAACAATCTTTCCAAACTCAAAAAACAAAACAAAAACCAAACAAAAAAAAACAAACAAAAACCAAACAACAACAACAAAAAAACCCTATTCCTAAGTAATTCTGAGAAACGCACATCTGCTTGACCTGCTCAACCTACAATAAATACAAAGCTTTCACACTACTAAATTGGAACATTAAGGTCAAAGCAAGCTAGTTGAGTTAGACACACAAACAACAAATTCCCCTTCAGAAAGTATTATACGGTTTCTCTCATGAAACATTCTTTATACAAATCTAGATAGGCTAGTCAATCAGGTCTCTTAAAAAGAGATCCCAAGATGACCTGGCTGGCTGAGTCAGAAGAGCATGCGGACTCTTGATCTTGAGGTTGTGAGTTGGAGCCCCATGTTGGGTGTAGAGATTACTTAAAAAATCTAGGGCGCCTGGGTGGCTCAGAGGGTTAAAACTCTGCCTTTGGTTCAGGTCATGATCTCAGGGTCCTGAGACAGAGCCCCACACTGGGCTCTCTGCTCAGCGGGGAGCCTATTCCCCACCCTTCTGTCTGCCTCTCTGCCTACTTGTGATCTCTCTCTCTGTCAAATAAATAAAATTGAAAAAAAAAATTTTTGTAAATGCTTTGAAGACTGAAAACTGGGCACCTGGGTGGCTCAGTTGGTTAAGCAACTGCCTTCGGCTCGGGCCATGATCCCAAGATCCCGAGGTTGAGCCCTGTATCCAGCTCCCAGCACAGCAGGGAGCATGCTTCTTCTCCCTCTCCCTCTGCTGCTAACCCCCGCCTGTGTTCTCCTGCTCTTTCTGTCAAATAAATGAATAAAAAAAAGCTTAAAAAAAAAAAAAAGCTTAAAATATTACATATTCTTAGATACAAAAGCCATCATAAAATATTAGTTTTCCTTAAACTGATCTAAGATGTAATGTAATCTTGATTTCTAAAAATGCCAATCAGATTTCTTAGGAAGCAGACAACCTGATTCTAAATTTAACGTGAAGGGGTGCCTGGCTGACTCAGTCAGAAGAGCATGTGGCTCTGGGGGTCGTGCATTTGAGCCCACATAGAGTGTTGAGATTCCTTAAAAAAATAAACTTAAATAAATCAAATAATGAATAAACACATTTAATATGAAAAATAAAGTTAAGAATGGTTGGGAACTTTTTCTTTTTTTTTTTTGAGATTTAATTTACTTATTTGACACAGAGAGAGACAGCCAGAGAGGAAACACAAGCAAGGGGAGTGAGAGAGGGAGAAGCAGGCTTCCCGCTGAGCAGGGAGCCTAATGTGGGGCTTGATTGCAGGTCGCTGTGATAATGACCAGAGCCAAAGACAGTAGCTTAACAACTGAGCCACCCAGGCGCCCCCATTTGGGAACTTTTCTTAAAGAGTAAGAAGGGCACACAAGCTTCTCTAGATATAGATTATAAAACTAATCATTTTAAAAGGTGGAACTGGCAAAAAGATTAATAGATCAATGGAATGGAACATAACACAAAGTCCAGAAGATCAAAATACAACTGGAAATGTAATGTATGAAAGGTGGCATTTCAAAGCAAAGAACAAAACATGGAATATTTAATAAATTGTAATAAACTACCATAGGTAGCTCTCTGGAAAAAATTAAAGTTGGGTTTTTAAATTCCAGATGACGGGCACCTGGGTGGCTCAGTTGTTAATCGTCTGCCTTGGCTCAGGTCATTATCCCAGGGTCCTGGGATACAGCCCTGCATGGGCTCCCCGCTCAGTGGGAAGCCTGCTGTCCTTCTCCCACTCCCCGGGCTTGGGTTCCCTCTCTCGTCAAATAAATAAATTCCAGATGAATCAAGGATTTAAAATTAAAAACAGGGCCCCTGGGTGGCTCAGATGGTTAAGCATCTGCCTTCAGCTCAGGTCATGATCCTGGGGTCCTGGGATGGAGCCCCACAGTGGACTCCTGGCACCGAGGGGAGTCTGCTTCTCCCTCTCCCTCCCTATGCTCTCTCTTTGTATCTCTCTGTCTCAAATGGATAAATAAAATCTTAAAAAAAAAAAAAAATTAACATGTACGGAGGGCTTACTAATACGCCAAGCACACCTTTAAAGAAATAAAAATTAAATTAAAAACAATGGCAGTTAGAAAAAGCCATGGACATTTTTTTCCCTTGATAATCTGAGTAGAGAAGACTTCTAAAATGATACAAAAACCTAAAGGTCAAATGAAAGAAATGACAAATTCAATTATCCAGTGTAATTTTTGGAAAGCAAAAAAAAAAAAACCTGTAGAAAACTCAAAAGATATACTGAATGCTTAAAATGATTTGCAGCTCTCAGAATAAAAGGCTTTATTTCTCTAACACATAAAGAACTCTAACATCAATAATAAAAAAGGGTGCCTGGGTGGCTCAGTGGGTTAAGCCTTTGCCTTTGGCTCAGATCATGATCTCAGGGTCCTGGGATTGAGACCCCACCCGCCTCTCTGCCTACTTGTGATCTCTTTGTCAAATAAATAAATAAAATCTTTATAAAATAATAATAATAATAAAGACCGCTCAATAGAAAAATGTGCAATGGATAGACAGAGGTCTCAGAAAAAGAAATATACATTTTTTTTAAAAAGATTTTATTTATTTGAAAGAGAGACAGTGACAGAGACAGCGAGAGAGAGCACAAGGGGGGAGAAGAGAGAGAAGCAGGCTCTCACTAAGCAGGGAGCCCCACATGGAGGTTGATCCCAGGACCCTGGGATCATGACCTCAGCCAAAGCAGATGCTTAACAGCCTATGGTGCCCCAGAAATAGAAATGTTTTTTAAGGATATGAGAAGATATAATTATCACTTGTAATTAAAGACTTACAAATTAAAACTACACCAACATACTACTTTTTATTTATCCAATTGGAAAAAATTTAAGAAGTGACAGCCAATCACTGACAAGGAAGAATACAGAATAGGGTATATGGTGAGGTGAACTGGTTATATGAAGAACACACACTCTTTTTGACCCAGCAATTCCAATTCTGAATGTTCATCTAATAAATATGATTACATACATAGAATATTCACTGTAGCACTGTTGATAATGTGCTGGAAAAAATTTAAAAGTCTATCTGGAAGGGATTGGGTAAACAAATTACAGCACATCTGGTAGTCAAAAAGTAGGAGACACACTTATCTCTAATGATAGAAATAAACTAAGATATATCAGCCAACAATTTAGGCTGTAGAACAGTGCATATGTATGCTACCATTTATGTGTATGTGTGGAGAATTACTGAGTCCATGGATACCTCCATTCATAAAAAAGGGTAAATAATAATTGCTTCAGCAGAAAGAAAATGAGTGAGAAGAGAATAAAGGAAGACTTACTTTTCACTGCAAATCCTTTTATACCTTTGGGATGATATAATACCTAATACATTACCTACTCCAAAAAAGGAATTAAAAAAAAATTCTTTCATAAAGATTTTATTTATTTATCTGACAGAGACACAGTGAGGGAGGGAACACAAGCAGGGCAGCAGCAGAGGGAGAGAGGAAGCAGGCTTCCCGAGGAGCAGACAGCCCAATGTGGAGCTCAATCCCAGGACCCCGAGACCACGACCCAAGCCGAAGGCAGACGCCTAATGACCAAGACACTCAGGTGCCCCCGCAAAAAGCAATGTTTAAAAGTCTACAGGGGGACGCCTGGGTGGCTCAGTTGGTTAAGCAGCTGCCTTCGGCTCAGGTCATGATCCCAGCGTCCTGGGATCGAGTCCCATATCGGGCTCCTTGCTCCGCAGGGAGCCTGCTTCTCCGTCTGACTCTGCCTTCCACTCTGTCTGCCTGTGCTTGCTCTCGCTCGCTCTCTCTGACAAATAAATAAAAATCTTAAAAAAAAAAAAAAAAAAGTCTACAGGGACACCTGGGTGGCTCAGTGAAATGGGTTAAAGCCTCTGCCTTCGGCCCAGGTCATGATCCCAGGGTCCTGGGATCGCACCCCGCATCAGGCTCTCTGCTCAGGAAGTGGGGAGCCTGCTTCCTCCTCTCTCTCTCTCTCTCTCTGCCTGCATCTCTGCCAACTTGTGATCTTTGCCTGTCAAAAGAAAAAAAAAAGTCTACAAAGTAAAATACTCAAGTGCGAAACTATCAACATTGGCCGTAATGTATAAACTGTCCCAGTTTCTTGGGACATTAATTATACTGAAGCTTGGCCCAGCAAATAGGAAGAAGAAATGAAAATCAGAACTAGGTACAGAATGTCAAAGAAAAAACCTAATCTTCAATTTCTTTATTACATCTGACAGCCTGCCTAAGCCAGCTATGATTATTTTCCTGGAAGGCAAGTGTACCCATTGTGTATATTACACCAGTGGTGACCACTCTATTTCTGGTCTACTAAAACTACTGAAGATTGCTTAGGCCATGGCTATTAGCAAGTTTACATCAATAAATATTTACTAAGGAACTAACACTATATTGGCATATAAGACCAACAGAGCAAAAAACAACATAAAATAATGAGGCTTCTTTTCTTTTTTAATAAAGATTTTATTCACTTACTTGAGAGTGAGTGGGGGAGGGGCAAAGGGAGAAGGAGAGAAACTCAAGCAGTCTCTGCACTGAGCTCAGAGCCTGATGTAAAGCTCAATCTCACGACCTAATCATGACTATGCTCAACTGACTGCACCACCCAGGTGCCCCAATAACGAGGCTTCTAACTAGAATAACAAAAGCTTTGTCAGAAGTTACTTTGCTACTATCAGCAATTATAAATAATTAGTAAGCACTCAATTAATTGTTGAATACAGATACGAACTACAAGCTAGGTGCTGTGATACTGGGCTGCCCAAGACAGTTATTACTCCTGACTTTATGAAATATACAGAACAGACTAATGGTGAAATAGGCATTATACAAATAATTAATCAATATTGTGATAAACCCTATAAAAGAGAAGTGCAGGGACGCCTGGGTGGCTCAGTTGGTTGGACGACTGCTTTCGGCTCAGGTCATGATCCTGGAGTCCCAGGATCGAGTCCCGCATCGGACTCCCAGCTCCATGGGGAGTCTGCTTCTCTCTCTGACCTTCTCCTCGTTCATGCTCTCTCTCACTGTCTCTCTCTCAATAAGTAAAATCTTAAAAAAAAAAAAAAAAAGAGAAGTGCAGCATACTATTAACTGAATCTAGGAGGATCATAAGATTTCTCCACAAAACTGCTATTTAAGCATATTTTGAAGAACTGAGAAGCTGCCTTCCAGGCAGAAGAATTAGCTACTACATGTCCAAAGGCCTTGGGTGAGCTTTGAACCTTTAAGGAATGAGGGGAGGGGGGCAGGGAGATCAGCAAGATCAGCAAGCCAGACCACTCATAATAAGAAGGTTAAGTACAAAGACATGACGCTGGAGGAGTAAGCAAGGCCAGATCACACCTTCTTAAATGAAGAGGGAAAGTCTTCAATGGAAAACAGAAGTCTTCAGGTAAGTGACTTGGTTAAATTTGTTTTATAAAGACAATTCTAGCTGTTCTGAGAAGAAAAGATGAGGATATACTGCTTAGAGCATATATGTATGTAGTAAAAGTACAAAGAAATGCAAAGGAGTAATAAATTCAATTAGTGGGGTACCTGGGTGGCTCAGTTGGTTAAGAACCTGCCTTTGGCTCTGGTGGTGATCCCAGTGTTCTGGGATCAAGCCCTGCATCAGGCTCCCTGCTCAGCCAGAAGCCTGCTTCTCCCCTCCCACTCCCTCTACTTGTCTTCTCTCTCTCTCTGTCAATTAAATAAATAAATAAAATCTTTAAAAAAAAAATAAATTCAATTAGTAATTACCTCTGGCAAGGAGGTCTACAATGGAGGTTGGGGAAAGGAGGATGCAATCAGGTGGGGAAACACCTGAACTTCACTGGCAATATTTTATTTTCCTAAGCTGCACGGTGGTTATGTTAAGTATTTATTGTAGTATTATTTATTACTTTTTCTATCTTAAATATCTCATACTACCCCCCCTTTAAAAACAAGAGTCAATGTGGAAAGACCATTTATAATTGACTGTAATAATCCTAGGGAAAGGTGACCTAGACTAGAATGGAGAGACTAAAGGTAGAGAAAAATCACAAGTCTGGCCTCAGTAAGTTGTTGATAGAGCCACTTAATTAAATAGTACAGTGAAGAAGGTCTAGGTCTGGAGCCAAGATCAAGAGGTCAGTCTGCGCATCTCGAGCAAAGTGCCTCTTGAAACTAAGTACAGATGGTGAGTAGGCAGCTGGGATCAGAAAAGAAGTTTGGGAGGCAGACAAAAATTTGGGAATATTCAAAATACATATTGTAACTGAAGCCACAGAATGGATGAAATCAGAGTACTAAGACTTGAGAAAGTCCATCAATTAAATATCTGGTGGGGGGGGAGTGAAATATATCTATATCTATATCTATATCTATATATATATATATCTGGTAGAGGGGCACCTGAGTGGCTGAGTCAGTTAAGCGTCCGCCTTTGGCTCAGGTCTTGATCCCAGGCTTCTGGGATCAAGTCCCTCAATGGGCACCCCGCAGGCAGCCTGCTTCTCCCTGTCTCTCTCTCACATGAATGAATAAAATCTTAAAAAAAAAAAAAAAAAAAAAATCTGGTAGAAGAGGATGGCAGGCGGCGGCCAAGGGGACTTGAAGGAATAGCCAGAGAGCAAGGCGGTAAAATCAGAAGCCAGGAGATAAAGAGTACTTCAGGAAGAAATTTTTGAACAGAAATAAACACCTATTGGGATGCCGGGGTGGCTCGGTTGGTTAAGGTGTCTGCCTTCCACTCAGGTCATGATCTCAGAGTCCCGGGATTGAGCCCTATGTCTGGCTCCCTGGGAGTCTGCTTCTCCCTCTGCCCCTCCCCACCTTGTACACATCACATGCACGCTCGCTCTCTCAAATAAATAGATAAAATATTTTTTAAAAAAGATTTTTATTTGTCAGACAGCACAACCAAGGAGCAGCAGGTAGAGCACGCAGAGGGAGAAGCAGGCTCTCCACTGAGCAAGGAGCCCAATGCAGGACTTGATCCCAGGGTTCTGGGATCATGTGAGCTGAAGGAAGATGCTTAACTAACTGCACCACCCAGGCACCCAAGTAAATAAAATCTTAAAAAGTGGAAATAAAAATAAAATAAAATAAACACCTATTCTGAAATGGGCATTTAGGAACCTGAGGTTCAAGATTGAGTCAAATAGAATTCCCTAAAAACAGAAAGTTCAGATCTACCTTATTTTGAACACCCCCCCCCAAAATGTTATAACCCAGTTAAGTAACAATAAACTCAGTCAAAACTGATAAATCATACAAAGATGTAGATGAAAATAATCTCTAACTATATAAGACTTGAACATCCAGTTTAGAGATTAAAGGAAAATAGGGATATATGAAGTTTATTCCATTTCTATACAGAAAAAACAAAAATTTACTCCAAAATCCTGAACATTTCTTTTGTTTCAAATATTTCTGAGAATTTCCAAATTGCTAAACCTTTCATCATGGTAAACTGCAAGCATTTTGAGAGCAAAAACCATGTAGCATTCATCTTCAGCATCTTACAGCATTCTCAAAAATAACTGAATGGAAAAAAAAAAAAACCCCACAAAAAAAACTTCCTTAAATGAATGAACAGCCACTGAGTACTTTTGTCCAAGTTGTGCTGATGCTATAAGCAATACAGATCAAAAGTACAAACTTTAACTGAGGGCTCTACTCATTCCACAGAACACTTCTTTTCTCAGAAATAAAATGGTTTCTGCAAAGAGATCTTGTCCTTGTCCTAGGGGGGAAAAAACACTTTGGGCAACACATTCCACACACAGGTTTCAATGACAAACTTGAAGGTTGTCAACCCCTACAATGTTTCCAAAATTCAAGAATGTACTACTACAGTATGCCAGCCAGTACTGTCTGGTCATTCATTCTAAAGAGCAGTAGAAAATAGCAATGCTCACACTTAAAAGAGTAAGTCCTTATATTTCCACAAAAACTAAACTCATCAGTTGCAGTAGTTATGTCTGAAAATTGTTGGCACTTAGCCGATATCAAAAGTTCTGAACTGTGTTTTAGGTTAATGATATCAACTAAAATCTATTACCATATGTATTCTCAAAGAAATGGTCTAAAAAATAAAAAGTAATCCCGTTTTTCTTTGCCTAAATTTCTTTTCAGATATTTTGGATAGAAGCCACACATGTTTCTATGCAACAAGCTCCAATTAATAAAAATACATACATTTGCAAATTAAAAAATAAAAAAAGAAAGCACCGGTTTGGAAATAAAGTATACTCCCAGTTGCACTAACTATCCAGACTAATGAGAATGGCGGGGAGGGGGGGGGGCGGCACAGCTCATTTATTCTGAAATGTGAACGAACCTCAGATAAAAAGCCCAACTTTTTGGAACTGATCTCTTTGCACTGAATTAGGCATAGAACAAACTATTCATTTATTAAGACTATGATACTCTAGATTTTAATTACATATTTTGTATTCTAGGATCCCAATTACTGACTTTATAGGAGAGCCTGGAGTTAGGGTTGTGGTGCCGCTAATCAGAGACAGACCCTCTATTCCTTCCCTTTTGCTAATTTACACAAATATAAAATATGAATAAAAATATTAAGGGGAACAGTATTTAAGTAAAATTGTTATGTTGAAGATATGTTAACTTCTTAAATCCTGGGGCGCCTGGGTGGCTCAGTGGATTAAAGCCTCTGCCTTCGGCTCAGGTCATGGTCCAGGGTCCTGGGATCCAGCCCTGCATCAGGCTCTCTGCTCAGCAGGGAGCCTGCTTCCTCTCTCTCTGCCTACTTCTGATCTCTGTCAAATAAATAAATAAAATCTTAAAAAAACAAAACAAAACAAACTTCTAAAATCCTTTAGAGTGAAGGCTGAAAGTCCATTCTACCTTCATGAACTGAATTGAAAGTCTCTGGGTCCTTAGCTTTTTTTTTTTTTTTTTTTTTTTTTTTTTTTTTTGAGAGAGAACTGTGGTGGCTACCTGGCACAGACAGAAAACCAATTCTGAAGTCACACAACCCAAAAAAGAAGCTAAAAGCGTTGGCTTTTAGAAAGGATGTTTCAAAGGCTCTGGAAAACTGCACAACAGTTTAAAACAAGTGGTAGACAGTATCAAACAACTACAGATCAGGACAAATTAAAAAAAAGAAAGAGCTTTCATATGGCTCCTATGTATTCTCTTCAAAATGCCCTTTCCTTACAACACTCTGCTCACAAAGATCTGGCCAACACTAAGACCACAGCTTTTTACCTTCTACCCAGAAGGGTCGGTGCATTTCTTCAATTCTGCCATTATACAGCACTTAAGAAATCTAAAGCAACTACAATACACTATGCTAAATTCCAAAAAAATAAACCCAACAAAACTCCTGGAAACGTGGTAACTACAATTCACAATACATTTAATCAGAACCTTTGGAATTAAGTTTATTTTTCTGCATTCTTACTCTGAATAATACCTAAACCCTCTTCAGGGGGGTAAAGGATTTGATCCCTAAATTACATTATTAATCCCCTTTTCTACAGATACGTGAAGTAGTCGAGATATGCTGTTTCTCCGTTTATCAGAAACCAAAATCCCCTTCATGTACACAGTTTGATTTTTATAGCGTTTTCCCATATACTCACTTCCAAGTATACACAACACGAACATATAATTTTAGACTAATCAGGCGCAAGATAACGCTTATCCAGAACTTATTCTACCTTGATTTACTCGATTCCACCAAGTCCGGTCTTGAGGCTAACAAAATAAAGCGTGAGCACAATGAAATCTGGAGCATCGCAGGTTCTCAATGAACAAACATTCCTTCAAATCATAAATCCGAACCCGCCCGCTTCACAAAGAAAAAGTAATCCCAATCTTAGAAAACAATCCAAGGGAAGGAAAACAACCCAAATTCTAAAACACACATTCACGTAAAGCCTTTCAACTCAAAGCTCCAAACGCAGCCACCAACCACATAATTGGCTACAATCGCAGCTTTAGCGCCTTCTCTTCATTTTGAATCTGCAGATCGAAGGGAAAACAAAACAGTTGTCCAAAGTTTCACGCAGCGGAGGTGAAAAAAAAAACCATTTTAAGTAAAGGGAACATGTAAATCAGGAGGCGACCGCGCCATTCACCGCCCCCCCGCCCCGACTCCCTCCTTCCAGCCCTCGAACTAAATCTTGTCTCAATCACTAACGGGAGGCAGGAGTCCCGGTAGCGGTGTTCGAGGAAGGAGTCAAACGAACCGCACGCCGCCGGGAGAGATGTCAGGGGCCGAGCGTCGGGAGACAAAGACCAGCCCGCGAAGCGCCCCGGCGGCGAGGGGCGGCCCCGGCGCGGCCCTGCGCCCCTAACCGCCCCGACGAGTTGCGAGCACCGCCGAGCGCCGCCCAAGTGCGCGCCCGGGGTCCTCCGGGCTCTCCGCCCGCCCAGCGCGGCCCCCGCCGCCCGGGCCCACCCCCGGGCCGTTTCCCTCCCAATTTGGGAACCGCGCGCCCAGGGACAAAGAGGGAGGGCGCGCAGGGGGCAGCGGGCGGCCGCTGGTCAGACGCCCCTCCGGGATCGGCGGGAAGTCTCGGCAGCAGCGGGCCCCCCTCGCCGCACTCTTCCTGGGACCCCTGTCCCCTGCGTTCCCCCCCCCGCCCCTCCTCCATCCTCCCCAGAAGTTCTCCCGCCCCCCCCCCGGCCCCGCCCCTTGCCCGCTCCTCAGCCGGCCCTGCGGCCGCCCCTCACCGGGCGGCGTGTTCCCCCGGAGCCGCCTCCTCCGCCGGGCCTCGGCCCGTCCCGCGGGCCGCCGCCTCATGTGCCCCGCGTCGCCATCGCCTTCGCTGCCACCCGCGCCTCTCCTCCAACTCTCGCCGCCGTCACCGCCCTCGCCTCAGTCTCCAGCCGAGGCCAAAGCCGCTCCCGCCGCCGCCTCCCGCTCCCGCCGCCGGGACCCGCGGGGAGGCGCCTGCGCACTACGCGCCGCGGTGGGGGCGGGGGCGTCCCGCCGCGGCCTGGGAGCTGGGGGCGCCCGGCACGTGGCGCTCGGGTGGGAGGGGGCGCCCCGGAGCGCGCGGGCTGCGGCGCGGGCGTCCCAACTTTCTACGGTCGGGCCCTCGCGCGCTCTCGGGCGGTCCCGGGGGCGCCGAGCGTGTCGGTACCCCTCGCGTGGAGTCTGGACCTGGGTAGGCGCAGACCTCGCCCGCGGGACAATTCATTCCTCTAGCTTGGCTCTCGGGATAGCCGTCCCCCGAGGCCCGCGCCTCTCTTTGGGCGGGGTACTAACGGCGCCGTGAGGACACGCCTTACCTGAGCATCCTAAGTCGGTCCTACGAGCCCGGGAGTTGTCTTCTGTGCGCTCCGCCGAGGCCTGGGTCCGGTGTGACACATCAGGTTGCTCACTCTCGGTTCTAGGTTCTGCTCCTACTGGCCCTCGTCGGGTCAATCATCCTAGCTCCTTTGAGTCTTGGCTTTTAGTGGCGTTCTAGATACTTTCTCGAGGTCCTGGACTTCTCAGATTAGCAAGACCCTAATAGGCCATTTCCTCTTAACCCCTTGCATCCCAGCAGGATCCCATTCAAAGGACTTTCTGAAGAATTTGTACGCTTGGGAATCTCCCGCTTTAAACGACCTCGCCTCCAAGGAATCTGGAAACTCCTCAAATGCTTTAAGTCCAGCCAGTCCGTGCATAACAACGGAAGGCATCCCAAGGAGATGGGCGAGTACTTAACTTTGTATGGAGTTTGACAACTCCTGTACTCCTGAATTATCTCTGACCATCAAGAATAGGCTTCCATTTTACCCTTTGACCACAGAGGAAATTAAGCTCTAACAAATGAGATGACTTGCTACAGGTCAAACCCTCCCATCCCCAAAGCCGGGCCGGAACTAACAGCTAGTCCAGAGGGCTGGCCATCTGGCCCACTGACAAGTTTTGTTTGGCCAGTATGATGTTTTCAAAAGTATGAATTAATTGCCAGAAGTTTAAAATCCAGATTTTTGGCTTCTCTCTAAATAATGAAAAAAAAAAAAAGTTTGTTCCCTTTGAACCCTTTAGTTTCACTGAGTAGTATTTTTTACGCAGGACAGGCTCTGTTCCCACTTAGCTGCTTGAATCATTTTCATTACCTTTTTTGCCCTTTGAATTTAAGTTCTCCTCTCTCCCCATGGAACTCGCCATGCCCCAGTCATCCCCAGCCACCTTCCTTATCACATTGCCTCTCTACAAATGTATTTAAGATGACAAGTGCGAGGACCTTGTAATTATATGGAAGTATGGTAAAGAACATGTCAAACTAAACACAGGAGACATCACTATGCTGATTAAAATATTCAAACTAACGTCTTGCTAGTGCAACTCTGTATTCGTACAAATTGCTTTGGAAAATGGCAATATCTACTAAGACCAAAACTACGTCTACACTATGACTGGAATTCCATGGAAATTCCACAGAAATGTGTACAGATGTACAACTACATGTATCAGTGTGTTCATAGCAGCACTATTTGCAATAGCCAAAAAAACTGGAAACCCCCCAAATGTCCAACATTTGTAGAAAGGATAGATGAAATGTTGTAGTCACACAATGTTCCCTTATGCAGCAAGGAGAATGAACAATCTACAATTACACACAATGTAAATTAATCTCTTGGCGTGCCTGGGTGGCTCAGTGGGTTAAGCCTCCACCTTCACCTCAGGTCATGGTCTCAGGGTCTTGGGATCAAGCCCTGCATCGAGCTCTGTGCTCAGCAGGGAGCCTGCTTACCCTCTCTCTGCCTGCTGCTCTGCCTACTTGTGATCTCTCTCTGTCAAATAAGTAAATAAAATCTTAAAAAAAAAAAAATAGATAGGGGATGCTTGGGTGGCTCAGTCGGTTGGGCATCTGCCTTCAGCTCAGGTCGTGGTCCTGGGGTCCTGGGATCGAGCTCTGTGTTGGGCTCCCTGCTTGGAGGGAAGCCTGCTTCTCCTTCTCCCATTCCCCCTGCTTGTGTTCCCTCTCTTGTTTTCTCTCTCTGTGTCAAATAAATAAAATCTTAAAAAAAAAAAAGATAGATGAATCTCACAAAACTCCATTTATATGAAGTTCAAAAACAGACTACAGTGTCCTGTGCTGTTAGGTTAATGGATACCTAGGGGTAAGTTTAGTCACGGGGAGCATGAGGGAGCTTCTGGGGGACTGATCCTGTTCTTTTCTTGATCTGAAGGTTAAATACACGAATGTGTTCATACACATCTGAGCTATACACTTTTTTTTTTAAGATTTTATTTATTTATTTGACAGAGAGAAATCACAAGTAGATGGAGAGGCAGACAGAGAGAGAGGGAAGCAGGCTCTCCACTGAGCAGAGAGCCCGATGCGGGACTCGATCCCAGGACTCTGAGATCACGACCCGAGCCGAAGGCAGCGGCCCAACCCACTGAGCCACCCAGGCGCCCCTGAGCTATACACTTTTGATAGTGCACTTTTGTGTAGCATATTAAGACTTCAACAAAAATCTTTAAAGTGGTGGGGCTCCTCGGTGGCGCGGTTGGTTGGGTGTGCGACTCTTGGCTTATGCTCAAGTCGTGATCTCAGCGTTGTGGAATTGAGCCCTGTGTCAGGCTCTGCACCTGGCAGGGAGCCTGCTTGAGATTCTCTCCCTCTGCCTCTTGCCCCACACCCTCTCTCACTCAGATAAATAAATATTTTTTTTTGAAGATTTAATTAATTTATTTGACAAAGAGACACACAGAGAAAGAGAACACAAACAGGGAAAGTGGGAGAGGGAGAAGCAGGCTTCTAGCTGAGCAGGGAGCCCGATGTAGGGCTCCATCCCAGGACCTTGGGATCACAACCTGAGCTGAAAGCAGACACTTTAATGACTGAGCCAGGTGCCCCTAAAATAAATAGATCTTAAAAAAAAAAAACAAACCCAAACCTTTGAAGGGTGTCAAAATATTTGATTACATATGTATATATTATATATTAATAGTTTATATTAAATGTTCATTAGGTATTATTTTCCTGTTCATGGATGAAACTGCTGAGGAAGGCTCACGATCTTTTAGGATTGACCATTCCTCATGGAGCTTGGGAACAATACACTTTCTATCATTGTTACCTTACTACCCAGCCTGCAGCCAGCCCATCTCTCTTTTGGTAGATGGAAATAATGAGGGGCGCCTGGGTGGCTCAGTCAGTTATGCAGCTGCCTTTGGCTCAGGTCACAATCCCAGAGTGTTGGGATCGAGCCCCATATCAGGCTCCCTGCTTAGCTGGAGGGTCTGCTTCTCTCCTTCCCTCTGCCACTAACCCCTGCTCATGCCCTCTCTCTCTCTCAAATAAATAAGTGAAATATCTTAAAAAATGGAAATAATAAGATCCATGGAAGCTAAGTTGTTTTACCTGCGCATAGTTGAAAATAACCCCAGAAATGTAACTCTTCTCTCTTTTATCACCTTCCCAGATAATGACATCTTTTAATTTAGTTATAGGTGATAAACTGAAGCCAGAAACCCAAGTCAGAGGATCTCTGATCCAGGCGGTCCCAGTGATATAGGAAAGATGTTAGGGATCAAAGCTAACAGCCAAAAAAGAATTCTTGAGACGTCTTGGTGCAAAAAGGTGGTTTTATTGGGGCGCCTGGGTGGCTCAGTGGGTTAAGTCTCTGCCTTTGGCCAGGTCATGATCTCAGGGTCCTGGGATCGAGCCCCATATCGGATTCTCTGCTCAGCGGGGAGCCTGCTTTCCTCCCTCTCTCTATCTGCCTCTCTGCCTACTTGTGATCTCTGTCAAATAAATAAATAGAATCTTAAAAAAAAAAAAAGATGGTTTTATTAAAGCACCGGGGACTGGACTGTGGGCGGAAAGAGCGGTGCAGGAGTTGTGAGGAGCAATTGATGAAGTACTTGGAGTTGGGGGAGGTAAGGGAAAAGGGAGGTTTTCAGAAGAATTTTCATATGCTAAAGAGGACCTACCAGGTGCTGGAGGCTTTGCCCTTGTCGAGCTAAGGTTGTTTTCCCCTCTAGCAAGGCATTAACATTAAGACAGTTGGGAGCTTCCTGGAGGAAGTTATACTTTGCCTGCCTCAAGTATGGGTCAATGGGCTGCACGTATAAAAACATTTAATTTTATCTACAGTTCCTTCTGGAAGCTAGGTTATTGATAAGAATGCTTTTTCCCTGTAAATCACTAAGACTATTGTAAACGGAGGGAAACTCGGTCTTGAAGGAGTGTAACCTCTATAGAGGTTACCTAGGGGAAGGATTTGTCGTGGGGAGCCATTTGTTTTTCATTCTCTTAGCTGTAGGGCTGAGGAATGTCACATAGATCCCACCTGGGTGGGGGAGGAGGTCACCGCGTGTCAGCTTGTGCTGTGTCTTCAGCTTGCCTTCTGCTCCCTTGTCAACCAGGGTCTAGAGCAGAACGGCAACCGCTACAATGTGAGTTCCCTGAAGGGAGGGCCACTGGCTCTCAGCTTCTAGAGCAGAGCACACCACGTAGTAGGTGCTTAGCAAGTACAAGCAGAGTGAATGAGTGACTGAGCGCTTGCCCTGGCTAGCGCAAAAAGACCGGCTACCCGAGGGCAGAAAAAGAGCCCCAGCTTCAAACAGGGAAGGGGTCTGCTTTCCAAGCCTCTGGCAGAGAGTGGTGGAGGCGGGTGTTGTGAGAACCACATCACTTTTTATTCACATGGGGCCCAGGCAGGAAAGGATCAAAACCCAGTTTGAGAACTTGAGAGTCACCCTGGGGCTCTGTGGTTTGGGAACTGCAGGGTCAACTTGAAGACTGCAGTGTGTGTCACTATTTCCATTACACATTTTCCAGGGTCCCCACTTGGCTGATAAACTCAAGAGTAGATTGCTGTGTCCTGGGGGATGGGAGCAAAGGCTCAGAGAGGTAGGATTTTCCGAAAGCTGCCTGCTGGCAACGGGAAGCCCTGAGGGCCCCAGACAGGCTGGGTAGTGAGGAAGCTTCCTGTTAAACCAGGTCTTGATTGCATGTGCTGGGGGTGGGGGGTTGCGAGGATGAGTAGCACACCCTTCTCCCCAGAATCCCCGGCAGTTTCAGTTGACTTATGGGACACATTATATTATTTCTCCCTGCCTCCAGGGATGGTGGGTGAAGCACATTTTTTTGTTGTAAAAATTTTTTTTGAATGTGTTTGTACAGATAGAAAGATTAGAAAGAACAGTAGGATGACCCCCTTCCCCTCTCCCATTCCCCCCCTCTCCCCCGTGCTTCCTTGAGCCCAGTTAGCAGTTCCTGTGTACTAAGGCAGAATTTTAAATTACGGTCTATTTACTTGCAAATGAGGGATAGGTGAAGTGTGTGCGGGAGATGGGGGGGGAGAAGCATCTGGGAGAGGACCGGTTCTGGTACCACCCACCAGGCGAGGACTTCTGGATGCACCTAGATCGCAGTGTGCTGGCTCAGGAACCACCCTGCGTTGGTGAGAAGTGGTGCGGTAGGTGCAGTCTTTGAATTTCTAGATGTTCTCTCTGCCCAGCTGTTTGTACTTGTTTACTTATATTGCTACGATGGTGGATGGTGGAAGAAAGTGATGGTGAAATGTACATGAAGTCCCATTATTATTTGCTATGTTAATTTTCCACTGTCAGCTGGTCTATAGTGGTTAATATTATTGGTTGGATAGCTCGGCCATTTACCTGCTGTGCGATCTGGCCGTTACTTAACCTTTCTGAGCCGTGGTTTCTTCATCTGTAAAATGGAGACGAGATCCATCTGTTGGGGGCTGTTGTGAGGATGAAGTAAAATACGTGAAGTGCCTAAATCTTGTAGGCTCCAAAGGCATTAGGCCTCCCAGTGCTCTTCAGTGGAAGCCAGGTAATTTGGGTATTCAAAAGCACCCAACACAAGGATCTTAGCAAAACATTCAAATCTCTGGCACATCCATTCATCATCTGAGACAGGTGTGTTCAAAATTGGTCCTTCACAAGAAGTGATCCTACATCGTCAGCACTACTACAGCCGGAGGCAGCCTTCCAATCACTACCATCCACACCCTCTTAGCAGCTTTTTAAATGTGTGAGTAGTCTCCCCAGAAAGATTGGTGGTAACAAAGGCACTTTCCTGGCCCCAGGCCTGTGGCTCTTGGGGCTGTCCTTGGACAAATACTGCAAGGTCCTTTGAACTCCCTGCCTGCTTTTAGGGGAGGGGATGTCACCCCAGGCACTTTCTGGAGAGGCTGCCTCCGCCTAGCCCTATTATCTGGAAACTTCCAGCCTGCTCCTGTTCCCCCCCACTCCCAGCACCTCAAATCCCTGAGACACTACTATATATGGCCTCGTGTTTTCTCTCCTGTGATTTCCCCCAGCCCTTCAGCCTGGGTCCTCCGCATTCCAATCCCAATTCAAGCATCTTCTGTTCCTTGTCCAGTTCATTCTTCAGCATCCCCTCACTCACAGCACTCCTTAGTTGAAGGTGAAAGAGTTGCTGGCCCTCCTTTCCCTGTCTGGTCCCTCAGCTCCCTTGGGCTATATATAGCATAGCAAATGTCTTAATTCACGCAGCACTTAAAGTCTTAGCCACCCGCCTCTCAACACAATAGGGAGAACAACCCTGAAGCTTCCAGTTAAGGTAAAGAAGGCCAAGAAAGAAAAGAAGGTTGGGGAGGGACAAGGGTATGCTGAATTGGGACCACCTGGAACGCGGCAACCTTTCCATCTGTTGTTAGGGACTTTCCACTTCTCCCCCAGCCTGCTCCCTCTATCCTGATGCTTGCTCATTCTGGAGGAATAGGAGCAGGCCCTGTGCAGGGGGATTCTAACAATCATCTTATTTAACTCTTACAATAATCCTAGGGGTAGATGCTACCTCCATTCTCCATTTTACAGATGACGGCATAGACTCAAAAGACAGTGGCAAAAGACCAAATATTCAGAGAGTGGTCATTCAAGCAGCTGACTGACCCCATGTCTGCTTGTGGCCTACGCTCCAGATCCATTAAGTCTGTCTGCATCACTCAATTAGACCCTTTTAAATTAGAATTTCTATGAGTGTGACATGACCTGGAAGGACAAAAGGTTTACTAAGTAAATTAAATGTAGAAATGCTTAAAGAAATAATTACTGAAGACTTGGCATAGTAACAAAAATGTTATCATAATTTATCTTAGTGGTACTCTACAGAAGTCTGTTCTTTGAAGTTTTAGTGTGCTCTCAGAAGTAAAAAGCAATTTTATTTCCTCTGTTTCAAGAGCTTCCCTCCGGTTTACAATCCTTCTCTCATTAGTCCAGAGCAGTGAGATTTGATTTTAGGAACAGTTATTAGTCTGGCTGTTTTTTTTTTTTTTTTCTGTCACTTACTGTGACCTGGCACAAGACCTTTTACCCAAGCCTCAGTTTTTCATCCGTGAAATGGGAATAATAGTACCCACCTTAACAGAATTGTGAGGATTAAATAAAATAACCTACTTAAGGGGCGCCTGGGTGGCTCAGTGGTTTGGGCTGCTGCCTTCAGCTCGGGTCATGATCTCAGGGTCCGGGGATCGAGCCCCGCATCGGGCTCTCTGCTCCGCAGGAAGCCTGCTTCCCCCCCCCCCCTCTTTCTGCCTGCCTCTCTGCCTACTTGTGATCTCTGTCTGTCAAATAAATAAATAAAATCTTAAAAAAAAAAATAACCTACTTAAAGCAATGAGCACATTTCTGGCCTTGTAGGTGCTCAGAAAATCATAGCAAACGTGTATTCTTCTTCTTCTTTTTTTTTTTTTTTTAATTTTTATTTATTTATTTGACAGACAGAGATCACAAGTAGGCAGAGAAGCAGGCTCCCTGCTGAGCATAGAGCCCGATGCGGGGCTCCATCCCAGGACCCTGGGATCATGACCTGAGTGAGCCCAAGGGAGAGGCTTTAATCCACTGAGCCACCCAGGCGACCCATGTGTTTTATTCTTTTCTCAATCCTGGGCTGAGAGGCTCCAGGAGCATCAACAGAAGCCCAGCAAGAAGGGAGACCCTCTCAAGGAAGTTGAACTTTGCTCTCCACAGCTTGGCCCCTGTTCTCCAAAGAGCATGAAGTCGATCCTGATTCTTGCTCTGTCTCATCCAGGAAGTTCCATCCCTCTGCCTCTGGCCCAGACCATCCATCTCTTGAGAATTCAGGCCACCGCTGGGACCGGGAGAGACGGCCCGGGAGAGTGTGTGTGAATGACTGGAAGGAGAGTTCCCATGGACGCTGGGGATACGTGAAGGCCCTGGGGAGCTGCTGTGACCCTGGGTCTTTTCCTAGAGCAGTGAGTGCTTGGGGAGAGAAAAGAAAGACTTCAGCTGCTGGACAGATATCCAGGGCTGAAAAGCCCCTTTTGGACAGACACGTAGGGCTGAGGATCTAGGGCAGGAGCAAAGGCCTGGGATGGAGTGGGACTCTCCATAGTGTACTTCAATCTTTGTCCACTTGCTTATGAACAAGAAGGTTCTTTTCTCCTCTTCTCTGAATCCAGGGTGCCACAACTGATCAGCAGTCCTAAGCTTCAGCCTGGATGGAGGGTCTTTGCTTGGTCAGCCTGTGGGAAGCGGACTACAAGGACAAAGCCTGGAGACGGTCAGACCTAGATTCAGATCCTGACATGGCCAAGGGTGCTATGCACTCTTGGATAAGTCTCTGAGCCTCTCAGAAGCTCAGTTCCTGGTCTGTGAATAAACTACTACTTAGCGTACAGAACAGTTGGGAGGCCTGCAATGTAAGCACCTCAAACAAAGTAGATGATAACGCAGGTCGTTGTCATCTCTGTCCCGAGGGAGTATGAGTGAGCATCTCAGCCCCGTGGGCAGTCCAAGGAGCCCTGCAGACGTGAGGAAGTCCTAGTGGTCATACCCTGGATGAATCTGCTTGATCTAAAAAGCCTCCTTTGGAAGGATCAAGACCACGATTGGGATTTGGGGCGTTTTATTTACATCCCACATTGTTCGTGTTTGAAGCAGTGTAGCTTGCAGGAGAACCAAGGATCTCTATCGTTTCTCGCCTCTGTGTTTCCAGCTCTGTTCTCCGTAGCAAGTCCCTGTCTGATCCAGCCCCTTACTGCCATGGGAATTAACAGACTGAATCTAGTTAAGGGCTCCCACCATCTATCTTTCATTACTTTCCAGCGCTTGGAGCTGCGGCCTGGAACTCAGCAAATGGGGGGTTAAGACTGATGCCCTGGCCTATCTCCTCCCCTCTCCATTCCTGACTTCAAAGTCCCCATTAAAGCTTGCTTCCCTGACCCCACAGTGGCAGCTCCATCATCGGCTCCTGGCCGGTTCAAAACAACAGATGCTGAGCCCTGGCCGGGCTGCTCGCATTCTACTTTCTAGCCATCTCCTAGGGTAAGCACCAGCATGCTGAGAACTTGTGGGGCCGACAGTCCTTGCTCCTCCAGGAGAGAAGAGGCAACTAGGAATGGAGTCCACCTCCCGCAGGGAGGCGGTCTCATGGTCTGACCTAGAAGGCACCTCACAGGCAGAAGCCCTGATCTGTGGACCAGGACTCGGCGACTCAGTCTAGTTTATGATCAGAGCAGATGTTTACTGGGGTTAGCAAGTAGAGCAATAGGGGTCACCTGCCCAGGGAGGGAGGCAGGGGTTCGGCAATGGCAAAGAACTTGGCAAGAGATGGAAATGGGAGCAGTTCAGGGACCAGAATTAGTTCCATTAGTACTAATGTCCAAAATCTATGCTAAATTATTCACAAATCAATGTCCACTCATTTTAGTCTTTGGCTCTGGTGATTCAGTAACCAGGGCTCTAACACTGGGATGACTCTGGCTCCCTGGGGCCAGATCCCGTTCTGTAGCTCCCTCAGGAACAACCGTCACAGATTCAAGGCCAGTGGGGGTCCCAAGGCTCAAGGCCTGTTCCTCCCACCCTCATCTGCGGATTTTTCCAGCTGCTTTTCTTGACCCAAGGATCACATAGGGATACAAATGGAAGTCTGGGGACGGGAGGGGAGAGCAGGGGAAAGAGTGAAGTCAGAATGAGCAGAGGAAGAGGCCTATGTTAGAAAGAAGGGATGGGAGAAACGGTACTAGTGGTCCAGCCTTCTGACACAGGAGACTTGGGACATCTTTTCAAGTAGCGGCTGTGTTGGGGCATGGTAAGAGAGGGTTTTAGCGGGCAACTCCCTCCTTTCTACCGTAGACTGAGGAGAATCAGAGTTCTTATTATGGGGTTCCTCTTTCTAGGACTGGGCTGAAGCCTCAGAGACCCAGCTGAAAACCCTGGGGCCAGGATCATGTCTGCAAACAAAGGCTGGTGGGCACCACCTGAGGGCGAAGACAGTGTGTCTCAGAAGTTCCTGAGGAAGACCAGGGAGTCTCCGCTGGTGCCTGTCGGTGAGTAGGAAAGTAAGGGAAGAGGGCAAGGAGGGGCCTGCCCTCAGAGAATGGCCTCCTGGTCTTTTCAAATGAAGCAGAGAACTCAAGTGTTCTGCCCACGGAGCACTCAACAGCCAGGAGAGGAGTGAACCAGCAGCAAAGGTGCCAAGGAACAAAGGGACATGCCCGACAAGGAAATGAGGGAGCCTGGACAGGTGGAGACGGTGGCCAACTGAGGGCTTGGGGTGCAGGGAAACGTGGGGCATCGACACAGTGTCAGGAGAGGAAGGAGCCACTTGGGGTCTCCCAGGCCTTCCTTCCTCAGGGTCTTGAGAGCAGGAAAGCGGCTGTGGGAGCCAACAGTGGTTGGAGAAGGGCCCGGGAAGAGCCAGTGTGGGGAGGGGGTTCAGGGTGGGTGACACTGGAGGGAAGCAGCCACTCCGAAAACACCACGGAGTGGAAACAACTCAATATTCGGATGACTGTCCCCCTCTCCCTCCATGAAGTGGCAGGAAAGCTGGGGTTTATTCCAGATGCCCAGGTTGCCTAGGGAGGGGGTTGCTCATCAGGGGAGGCATGCCAGTGGTGACTGAGGCCCAATGGTCATGTTCTCTGCCTACAGGCTTAGGATGCTGCCTGGCAGTGGCAGCCTACCGGATTTATCGGCTGAAGGCACGTGGTTCCACCAAGATGTCCATACACCTGATTCACACCCGCGTGGCAGCGCAGGCCTGTGCCGTGGGTGCGGTCATGCTAGGTGAGTGGCTGCTGGGGTCTCAGAACAGAGCTGATTAGGCAAAATCTGGCTGTGAGTCCGGACAGTTAAGCGATTATGATTTTAGTCCCTGTTCCCTATACTGGGCTCCACAGCAAGTCTTGGATGAATTCCTCAACCCAAGCCATCTCAGGGTTCCCTGTTTTATCTCCCATCCCAGGGCCTGTGGGGGTGGTGCTCCATTGGTTTTGTGACAGTCGGTTCTAGAGATGAGAAATATCACAGAGCAGAACATATGCTGAACTTCTCTTCCTCTCTGGGTCAAGAGGCAGACACTCCGACTAGCTGTGTGACAGTGGACAAACGCCCTTCTCTGAGCCTCGGTTGCCCTGACAGGATGATGAGCACCCTGGCTGGCCCACCTCGCAGGCTGCTGTGAGGCGTCCCAGACAGGGGATCTGCGTGGAAGTGCTCTGTGAACTGCCAGCGGGGTGTTTCCCTAGGCCCTGTGGCCGGGTGCTGGCAGCAGCTGTTGAGACCTAGAGCAGGGAACTGCTCTACAAGACGAGCAGGGAAGCTGGACTCTCAGGGGAATGGCTGGAGTCAGACTCCTGGGCGAGCCAGAGGATGGGTACAGGGTTCGGTGTTATGGGACGTTTCCCCTTCTCCCTCCCGCAGGTGCTGTGTACACGATGTACAGAGACTACATCAAGAGATCAGCACAGGATCCTGGGGAGAAGTAGGACTCCTGTAGGGCCTGGGGCAGTCAGAGCCTCGTCCATCAATCCCTGGTACGTTCCTAATAAAGCAGTTTTGAAGAAAATCAAGTCTCTTCTTCACATGGGGGATAGTAGAGTAAGGGACCGATAGCAGTGTGTGTCTGTGTGTCTGTGTGTGTGTGGTTTAGAGAAAGGTTTAGAAGTCGGAGTCCTGGACTGAAGCCCCCAGCCCCAGGGCAAGGGAGATTCTCCAGGGGCAAGAGCCTCTGGTCCCAGAAGCCTGACACCTCCCAAGCCAGCCCAGGTCCTACCCAGAAGGAGGAAAGTAAAGAGGCGAGTGCGGGAAGGGGAAGGGCAGAGGTAAGGAAGTGGCCTCGACATCCACGGGAGCACTGCATCGAGAGACTGGCATCCTTCCCAGCACAGGCTGCTGCCCAGGGCATCCAGGCAGGAAGACTGCAGCTGGGAGAAGAGCCATAGGAGACGACATATATTCAGAACCCAAGTGGCAGGACCACACTGTGCTGGAGGGAAGGGGATGGGGGTGAAGATGAAAGGAACAGAGCAAGGCAGAGGTCAGAATGTTCTGTTCACTTAAAAACCATGTCTAAGGTCAAACTTTAAAAAAAAACAACAAAAAACATTCCATGTAAATCCTGAAGACAGGGCCCCCTGGGGTTAAACACTTCGTCCCCTTCTCCCTCCCGCAGTCCAAGCTCCGCTCTGGTCCCTGGGCATGGAGCCAGGCAGAGGCTGCAGAGAAACTGGGAGGCCAGATACTTCTTCCTTCCTGGGACTCTGGGTCGGAGGGTTTGGGGTGGTTAAAAACGGCCACAGAAGCTCTCTGACGCTGACAACGTGGAGTCCGGGTCCACCAGGTCCCAGCTTCAAGTGCAGGACACAGCCTGCTGCAGGGAGCAGGGGCCGCTGGGAGCCCCAGCACTCACATGGGGTAGTTGAGCACAACATCCTGCTTGGCGAGCTCCAGCAACATGGGGTCATCGAAGAACTTGCTGATGCTTACGTCCTCACTCAGGCCCTGCAGGAGTGGGGGCGACGCAGGGAAGAGCCCGTGTGGTGGCCGACAGAGCTGAAGGCCATCTGAGACCCATTCTGGGGGTGGGAGTGTGTGCTGGTGTGGGAAAACTGGGCCAGCTATTTCAGGAATTGCCAATGGGAAAAGGTGCTCCCCTGCCAGCCGGACTGGGCCTTGGGTCTGGGGACTGGAGGGCTCTCTCTGCACTGTGCAGTGAACTGCTCCCACTCTTTAGGAAAAAGGTCCCAAAGGAAGAAATGAAAAGAGATCCAACCCCTGCCAAGAGCCCCGGGGAATGAGGGCTGGCCATGGGCCGGAGGGACGCATACCTTCCTGCGACGGGTTTTGATCATGAATTCCCGGGCCAGGTGAGGAGCAGGTTGTGGCTCCAGCGGGCGGATGACAATGCTCTTGTCCAGAGGATCACCGGGCACAATCTGGAAGGTAAAGTGGTTTCAGGAGGTCTACGACTCTTGTCTAAGATGTTAGAAATCTCACTTGGGGCTTGGAAGGGGAACAGGCCAGAGGGGACTGGCCTTGAACAGGTGGGAGGCCACGCTGGCCAGCCTGCACCGTTTTCTCACCTGCCAATGGTGGAAGACAGACAAGGAAAAGGCTTGCCCTTGGGTGTGAGTCCGCAGATCAGTCTCAAAGCCAAAAGAATCAATGGCGGGGATGAAAGCTTTGATGGTGTAGAGAGGGGAGCCTGGGATGGGTGCATCCTGAGTCACATGCCCCCTGCGACAGAAAAAGAAAGGCTGAGTCCCTTGTCCTACGGAGACCAAAAGCAAAGAAAGAATCTGGCCCCAAATGTATCACAACACAGAGTTCCCATCAAAGAAAGAATAACCACAATCATGCTATAGTGGGCGGAAAAGGCTTGAGGCCCTCAGTGTCCTTTCCTGTGGCTGTCAAAGGGGGCAGTGACCGCTAGGCGAGAGTGGAAACACTGACGAGACAAGGTCCTACAGACTTTCCCCCCACTGACACATTTCAGTACTTTCCCCAAGGGCTCTCCAAGGAGAGAGGACCCAAGAAGGAATCTTAAAATTTTTATCTGTGGTGAAGCTGGGGATTGCCTTAAATCTTTCCCACTTCCTTCTGAAAAACCAGCTCAGTGGGTTTTTAGGAACAGAGACTGTGCAGGAGGCCCATTGCTTCCCCACAGGAGCCCGGTAACTTCTTGCTGTGCTCCTGCTCTCTGCACCCTCCCTAACACGCCATCCCGGTGACTCGCCTGCGCCTGGCCAGGACGGTGTACACAGCGGAGACACAATCCGCAGGGGCCTGGACCTCCACAAAGTAGTAAGGCTCCATCAGACGAGGAGTGGCCTGCAGTGGGACAAGAAAGGCTTCCTCAGCTTGGGGAAGGCTGGGGACCAAGGATCCGGGCAAAGAAAAGACTGGAAGGGCCGTAGTCTTGATGCCCCCAAAGCTTGGACTTCTACCTAATGCCCCGCACCAGGTCAGCGCCATCCACTCACCATGAGGAAGGCAGAATAGACGACTCTCCTTGCTGTGGGGATGATTTGGCCCCCGCCCCGGTGCAGGGGCTCTTGGGCAACCACTGCATCCAGGATCTTAAACTTGACATTTCGAATCACTGAAACGGAGATGGGGAAGCTGCTGAGCGAGGAGCAGTTGTGGTACTCGTCAAGGGCCCAAGAGCAGAGCAGCCAGGAGCCTCTAGCAGCGTGGCAGCTGGCTTGAGGCCACACAATCACCCTGCAGATGGGCGTTCTGATAGGGTACCAAGGCCTACAGCAGAGCACAGAGGTGAAGCACACATTCTTCGTGTTTGTTTCAGATCATGCTCAAGAATCGTAAAGCCTTCCTAAAAGTTTATGTGTTTTTCTTGCTGTTTAATTGTTTTGGATAAAGGATTTAATCATTTTGGATAATTGTTTTGGATAAATGTTTAATTGTTTTTGGATAAAGAGTAAGTTCGAGGAATTGCACATTGCTTCCCACTAAATCCAATCCTGGTCTATAAACCATTCTGATCCCACCTCCCACCTGATACCCCTCCTCGAACACATTCCTTCTCAGGACTGGAGAGCAAATGTCAGTCTAGGAGTAACTTCATTTCCACAATGTCCCAAGCAATAGCACTAGGACGGGGAAGGAGGAGGGGAGAGGATGCTGCCCCAGGACGGGGGCTGGCCCTGTGTGTCCTGAGCTGCTTCTCCTGCCAGGGCCCATAGATGAGCCCAACTCGCCTCAAATACCCAGGCACGAGGCCTCTGGAGAGCTGGGGCAGGGGAGGCCGAGGCTCGGGTGGAACTTACGCTCATCACAGAGGGGTCCCTCTCGGGTTCCCCACTGGAAACCTTGAACGATACTGTCCTTCACTGAGCCAAGAAGAGCCTTGTCCACCTGCACAGAACATGAGGGCATGTATGAGCAGTGACCCCGGCAACAACCAGAGTTTAGGGGGAGGAGAAGGTAGGTATACTGGTAAGAAGATTCACCAGAAGCCACAAAACACTTCGGGGAAAAAAATCACACTTTGTAATTTCTTCCACTCAACAGCAAAGAAACCACCCCAATGGCTCCCACCAGCTCTGCTGTACCTCAGAGGGCAGGGTATCATCCACCAGGATGTTGGGGCCGGTGGCATCAGGGCCAAAAGCCCAGATGGAACGTGCAGCCAACAGATCCCAATCGTACTTGGTCTGGAAGAATTCTCCGAGTTTCTTCCTGGGGAAAAGAAGGAGACAATGAAGGCATCCGGCAGCTCTGTTGATTCCTGCCTGCTGGGGTCACAGTTCGATTCCTGGGACAGGTGGCGTTAGAGACTGGGTGGGCAGGCTGTGGTGCCTCCTCTCCTTTCAGCCTGGGAACCACAGCCACGTTCTCACCTGTTCCACGTGATCTGGACCACCTCATTCTCTATGTCCTCGGCGAGGCCCTTCTCCAGGGGCTCAGCAATCATGGTGATCTTGTTCCTAGTAATAACGGACACAGGTAATGATAAAGATCAGCAGGACTTGCAGAAGGGGCATTCCTAAGAAAAGGCTGGCAAGGCAGTGACACCAGTAGAAGCCAGAGGGCTAGAGTAGAGCAAAAAGGGTTCATCTTCTGTTTTCTTTCATTCAAATCTATCATTCAGTGCAGCAGGTGGCTCTTAATCTCAGGCGTGTGACTTTGAGCCCCATGCTGGGTGTAGAGATCACTTAAAAATAGAATCTTAAAAAAACAAGAAACAGTGGAGCTGCTGCTAGGGCAAAATTTTAAGATGATCATATTATACAGAAAGACAAGGCCACTCATTCTTGGGGTACCTCCAGCAAAGAACACCACAGCATCATGTCTACAGGCCTCAGGGATGAGAGTGCTGGGGTAAAATTCAAGCATCCTAAGACCTCATCCCAAGGCTTGGGGGTCTCTTTCTCCACAGTGCTTGTGATTAAGGTGGAGAGGCGTGGGGAAAGGAAAGTGTCCCCTGTCCGTCCCAGGGGCACTCGGACCCACCAGCTCAGTTTTTTTTTTTTTTTTTTTAAAGATTTTATTTATTTATCAGAGAGAGAGAGGGAGAAAGCGAGCACAAGCAGACAGAATGGCAGGCAGAGGCAGAGGGAGAAGCAGGCTCCCTGCTGAGCAAGGAGCCCGATGTGGGACTCGATCCCAGGACGCTGGGATCATGACCTGAGCCGAAGGCAGCTGCCCAACCAACTGAGCCACCCAGGCGTCCCAGTTTTTTTTTTTTAATATTATTTTTTTATTTATTCGACAGATCACAAGTAGGCAGAGAGAGGAGGAAGGAGGCTCCCTGCTGAGCAGAGAGCCCAATGTGGGGCTCCATCCCAGGACCCCGAGACCATGACCTGAGCTGAAGGCAGAGGCTTTAACCCACTGAGCCACCCAGGACTGCCCCTCCCCAGCTCACTTCTTATTGGGTGTTTCAGCAAAGCACTTGAGTGAAGATGTTTCCACTACCGTCTCACAAAATGTGACAACAGGGTCAGCCACCTGGGGAACAGAATAAATTGTTAGGCAAGGTCCCAATTTGTTGGAAGGACAACCTTGTGCCAAAGGGAATTCTGAGGTCTGCTTGGCACCACCTCTGCAACAACACTCCGTTCTCAATCAGCGTCGGCAACAAGCCCCACAGCCGGCGCAAAGTGCAGACCGGCACTAAGCAGCCTGAGAAAACCTAGCAGACTGTGGAGTTTGTGTTACTCAGCCAAGGGTAAGTGTGAGTTGAACCTGGGCATAAATGATAGTCCCTCAAGGTGTCTTCCAACATCCGTTCAGCCAACCCCCCCCACTGCTCACTGAACATCGTGTGGCTCTGTCACTGTGGGCACTAGGGACAGCCTGGTAGGTCCCGTTCCACTCTCCCAGAAGCTCCCACAGGGCTGGCTACTGGGAACCCAGTGTCTTCCAGAGCACCCATCCTCGGCACATCAGGAGAAGCGCTTAAGACCGGTACATGAGGGCACCCGCCCCCACCACCACAGGGGCTGGGAGAAAACACGTTTACCAAAAAGGCGCACTTGAACTGAGGGGCTATATCATGACCTGAAAGCAAACTCAGGAGGGCCAGTTCTCACTCCCTGAAACCATCCACTGCCAAAGATGGGTTGTGTAACTGTTTTTTTAACAGAAGACCAAGAATCACTTTGGCTTGGGAGCTTTGACTTTAAACGTATGACACTGAGAATAACCCTGTAGAAAGGGCCAAACCAGATCTCAAATACCTTCCCATATAGGGAGCAACAGGTCATGCTCTTCCCAAACACATCTCCTCCCCTAGCAACCCCCTCTTTACGCAGGCCTTCCAGGCGAATCAAGGGTTTGGATACTTATAAAATCAGTCTGGAGCCATGAGTCAAGCTCCTGGCCAGGCAGGCGCTCAAGAAAGGAGATGCTAACTTACCTTGATGTCGATCTCTGAGTACATCTTCCGCAAGTCGTGCATCACACAGTCCAGGTAGAGCTCCCCGGTACCCAGAATCACATGCTCCCCAGACTCTTCCACCTGAAATGCAACAGCCCTGGGGGTCACAGCCACAACAGCTAGCAACAGAAGCAACGCGACGAGCCCAGGAGGCGGTGCTTGAACCCAGTCTCAGCGAGCCACTGCTCAGCCTCAGTTCTAGCCTCTTCAAGAAGGACCAGTGGGGAGCAGGGGCCTATGGGTTAATTCTCAAGACACTTGGACCATTCAGCATAGTGCTGCTAGGCATAAGGTCACTGACTTATTCCCGTCACAACTGTTTAGGGAACACTCTGCCCTATGTCTAAGGACATAAGCTGACCCCTCAGCCCTAGCCAGCTACTCAGAGAAGTATGCCAGAAGGCTCAGGAATGCAGAAGGATCAAAATGACTCACTTTTCCCTCTATATTTTCTGGACACATATCCAGGACACATCTCTTTCCCATACCGTGGGCTATGAACACACACACACGTGCATTCTCACCCTCTCCCCAACATGTCCTGCTTTGAGATGACAGCAGCAGATGGGAACATCTGCTCCTGATGCAGGCTACTGGAAGGGGATCAGACACCCCTGGTAGACATGAAGCTGTGGGCAGCACCGACCCGTCGGCTGGGCAGTGGGGCCTGGCAGCTCATGCACGCCCTGAGCGTACCTTGGTGGTGAGGGATGGATAGCTCTTGTTGACCTTGCGCAGACCGTCCAGCATCTTGGGCAGCTCTGAGGGGTTGACCGGTTCCACAGCAATCTTGATAACAGACGTGGTGTTGAACTTCAGGGGCCGGAAAATCTGAGCCTGAAATTCAAAATGCAGAAGAATGAGGGCACCTGGCCTGAGTGGGCACCAGAGGTGCAGAGGTCAGAGAGGAACAGACCACCCCACCAGGAACCATTGTGCTGCTTGGAGTTACTCCTGCGCATTCTGGCAGAACAACGAGGGAAAGATAAAGGAACTCCCCGTAGTTCCTAGCCTCTGAGCAGAGTACAGGGAGAATCAAGCAGGGTCAGATGTAGAACACTGAGCCTTGCCGAGGCCCAGGACCAGGAAGTAGCCATGACTGCGGGTTAGTACCCCGTGAGTTCTGCTGCTGGTTGTTCATGGGCGGTACGGCTCCATGTGACCCTCTAGCTTAAGTAAATCCAGCTGCCTTTTCAAAAACTCTACCTCCTCATTGCCTCGAGGTTCAGTTATGGTCGCTGTCTTCACAATTGGTTGATCAACACCTTCGATCAGAACCCAGTTGCCAGCAGGAACACGGTTCACCTCAATGTGGTACCTGGAGCAACAGAGAAGCGAAATAAGAAGGGGTACCAGGCACTGAGCCAGGCGCAGGCGTGAAGCAGACAGACACTTTCCAGCAGGGGAGGGACACAATAAACAACCAATCATAAAACCTCACATATGTATAGGTGACACCTTGTCAATGCAGAGGTTAGGGGTGCCACCGCCCTCCGAGTTGAAACTCCACGTGTATGTGCTGATTTTTCCCAAAACTTAACTACTAACAGCCTACTGTTGGCTATGATAACATAAATAATTGAGTAACACATATCTGTGTGTTATATGTATTCTACACTGTATTCTTATAATAAACTAAAGAAAAAAGAAAATACTAAGTTAAGTCCTAAACAAGAGAAAATATGTTTATAGGACTATAGCATACTTATTGAAAAAAACAAAAACAAAACAAAAACAAAAAAACAAAACCCCCCATTAAAGTGGACCCATGTAGTTCAAATCTGTGTTGTTCAAGGGTCAAGTGGAGTTACCAACAGATTAGCACATGAGAGAAAAGCCTGTGGTACTATAAGAGGACTATAGGAAAACCCAGTTCCAGTTAGTACTAGTGGTAAGCAAGGCACTGGCCAAGGGGTACAAGGTAAAGACATGCCAAAAGCATCACAGAAGATACTGTAACTATCTTGGCTCATCAGTCTTCTACCTTCTTGGGAGTGGGAATGGGTGGGCCTGGAGGGGACGGGGGCTGTCGGCAAGGTGCGGCAGCAGTGTCAGGAACAGGACTGCCTCCGCTCTGCTTGCTAGCTGAGAAGCCAAACTTAGGAACTCACAAGCAGCCCAGAGGCCCAAGCTAAGTCTGATTCTGCAGATGGGGGAGCTACAAGGGATCCAGCAAAATCTTCTTAGTCAAAGAATAGTCAGTGGAGGCTGGGAGACCATTTCTTTTGGGAAGAAACATAGAGGTTATGACTTAGGAACACAGAAAAGGAAGAGAGGATTAAGAGTAAAAATAGAAATCCTGCCACCAAAGTTTATACAAGCCATTCAAAATGCAAAGGCAAGGCTCTTGGCATTATCCCAAGAGTAGCTGCCTTTTGGCCCTAGCAACTCTGGGTAGTAAGAACTGGAAGTCAACAGATGTGAGGGAGGGTCAGCTGATCTATTATAGGGGGCCATGCAGCTACTGTGCTTCCAAGCAGGACCACTCCCTCCAGCTCCTTGCGGTGGCTCCAGTGACAAGGCCAAGGTGTGCCTCTATGGGCTCTGGTTGGCGGTACCTGGCTACAGAGATCCAGAGGCGGCCCACGGTGCATATCTGGGAGTCCTCCTCATCCTCCAGGGTATAGTTCTCCCCCAGCACCTTCACAGGCTGCCCGGCGTGGATGGTGCCACTCAGCACCCGGCCAAAGGCATGAAACTGAACTCCATCATCTGTGCTGTACATCTTGGTAGTGTGGCACATCAGGGGACCCTGGGGATGGGGACGGAGTGCGGGGTCAACCACACATATTCCCACGGTAAATACCACGGTCTCTATCTCCCTTGATAGCAATGACATGAGGTCCGAGAAAAGACCGCCCAGACCTAGAGGAAGATGCGTCAATCTCCTGGGAAAATTCCAAACCACGCCCTGACCCCTGCTTAGTTAACAGATGTCACAGGCAGAGCAACAGAACTCTTTTCCTTTTCTTTAGGGGGATGAGGGCAATGGCAAAGAAAAGCAGGTTTAAGATGGCAGACGGGCACTATTCACTTGCAAAATTACAAGTTGCTTGTCCCAAATTCTTTCCGAAGATGGAACTCAGTTCTCAACTGTTTGGGTGTTTATGCCAAAAAACTAGACTGACTTAGGAACGGCTGGGAAAGACTGTTCTATTTTTTTATTTTAAATTTTATTTATTTACTTATTTTTAAAGTAAGCTGTACACTCAGTGTGGATCTTGAACTCATGACCCTGAGATCATTGCTCACACGCTCTACTGACGGAGCCAGTCAGGCACCCCTGGGAAAGATCTTTTTAAAGCCCAAGGCTAACAAGGTTAGCTCCCATTGTTGAATCTTTACTCTCTGTCAGACACCGCGCAGAACACAGTATAATACTTTCTCTATCTTATTCAATTCCTGTAACAATCCCATACAAATTATTATCCTCATTTTACAGACCAAGACTCTTAGAAAGACTGAATAATGTTCCCAAGCTCACACCACCGTAACACTAGGCTCTGAATCCAGGTCTCTTTGACTTTGCTCACGGAGAGTGGGTGACAAGCAAGGATGGAAAGAAGGCATTCTTTCTATGACCCAGAAAACAACTTCCCCACACACGAGGGAACAAACATTAAGAGAAATGGGGGCTTTCCCTTACGTCGGGGTCACAGTCGCTCATGGCCTCGCCGAGATCAGAATCCACGCCACCGGTGTAGGTGTGCTCAATCTTGGGCTTGGCGCCCACCTTTGGAGAGGGGATATGCTGCACACACATGTCCACAAAGCCTGTGGAAGGAGAAGAGCAGGCCATTAGCATACACTCTCACGGGGGAAGTGGGTGGCGAGTTATGGGTCTACTTGTGATGGCCAGAGAGCTAAAAGCGAGGGGACTGATGTTCAGCTCTGAAACTTACGGCGCCACACTTACGCCAGGGAAGAGTAAGAAGCAGGGCTCAGTGGTTCCGTGGAACTCAGCAGACAAAAATTTTCAAGTATCTCTACCAATCCATACTCTTTGAATGAATAGAAACACTGACTGAGCGCTTACACTAAGTAAGTACCCCATCTCTTTAAGATCTACTTAGAATAATCCCTAAATCGATTCTTTCCTTTTGGGAAACGCTGCACGTTTCTGTTCTATACATGTTCCTGTTTTTCTAACAGCTAATGAGCCATGCCAGAGAGGACCTCCATTAGCACCCTGCTAAAGGCAGATCTGTTTTCAGTGGGTACCTCCTAGGCTGGGCTGATGGCCTGCCCAGAATGAACTACTAGAATTAGCCCTTGGAGGATTCAGACACCTAATTACCACCCAACTCAGAACCAAGAGACTGCTGAGGGGGCCCTTAGCCATTGCCTTTTCTGCCTCCCTTATTTTACAGATGAGAAGTCGAGTCACAGAAGAACTGGGGGTCTAGCCCAGGGTCTTACCACATGGAAGGGTCAGGGCCATAACAGCAGCAAGACTCAGGTCTATTCCCAATCAGGCTAGGGCTTTTTCCACTGAGGCACCTGCCTTCCGTGTCACTCAACTAGAGAAGATAGGAGTTCGGGGGAAAGAAATCCGAGCCGGGTGCTTTCCCACTACTTCATATCCCTCAGGAGTCTACCTTCCTGACGGGCTCCTGGCAAAAACACTAGAACCTCAGAATCTGCTTCCCCATCTCCTTTATTTGCATGCTCCTCCTGGTACGGAAATATAATTGCTTCTGTTTCCCAAGAGAGAGTCCTTGGTACCGTCCACTGAAGAAGAGAGCTGGGAGAAAATCTGGGTGCCAGGCATCCCAGCCTGCAGTTTATTTACAAGAGCCTCACACCTCTGAACACCCCTGTGGGAGGAGGAAGAGCTCCGCATGACACCTGTGGCAGAATGTGGCGATGGGGATGGGAAAGGGGCCGTGAGCTCTTCTGTTACCTGTGAACTCGCCAAAGAATTTTTTGCAGACCAGCCTGAGCAGGGGGCGGATGTTCAGCTTCAGTTCTTCCTTGGTCAGGTGAATGCCAAGCTCATCCAGAGTCCTGGGGAGGCTGGTGTCCACGTCACCCACCACCTGTGTGGATACGAGACATGTCAGCTGCAGTGACAGCCCTGGTGTGGTGCCTGCTACCAGGGAAGGCCAGAGGGCAATTTCAAGGGTCATTCCACTAAGTTCTCTTCTATAGGAAGAGCTCTTGGCAAGGACAACCATTAGGTTCCAGGGAAATCTTCGGTACCTACTCTTTAAACCAACTGGGGGGGGGGGGGAGGGGGAAGATTTGGTTAAATGCCCACACCAGCCAATAAACCTGGACCTCTGGAACGGACCTTCAGTGCTGCCCCCTGGTGTCTGCAAAGCAGCATCTCCTCAAACTCAGGAAATCCCTCACCCTTCCCTATTTTAGAGACTTCTCCAATTGAGAGCATCGTTGCACTGGAAGGAACCAAAAAAGGTCACCTAGCAGTCCATCCACTGGTCGGGCAAAGCCAAGCTAAATCATTCTCAACAGACTCAAGGTCTCTACTGAGACAGATTCTATAAATTTCTTTTATTAATCCATTCCAGTCTGACACAAGATACTAAGCATTTTTCAGCACCAATAAATTTTAATCATGCTATTTTGTCTTGTTGTTGCTATGTTCTACTTTTTTGTCAGTTGGAATGGCCACACACATTTTGTGTATGTGTATGTTCCCACTGTGCACTGGGCTTATTAAACACTGGAATATTTTATAACTGTCTTGGAAAAAAGGTCTATGAAAATTCCTGTACAATGTCACCCTTTTACTTCTTTCTTCTGACTTTTAGGTAGCACAAATTCATGCAAATGCAATGCTATGCTCTTTTCTATGAAGCATCCCATGGGGTTTTTTTTTTTTTTTAAAGATTTTATTTATTTATTTGACAGAGAAAAATCACAAGCAGGCAGAGAGACCGGCAGAGAGGGGGAGGCAGGCGCCCTGCTGAGCAGAAAGCCTGATTCGGGGCTCTATCCCAGGACCTGGGACCATGACCTGAGCTGAAGGCAGAGGCTTTAACCCACTGAGCCACCCAGGCGCCCTGCATCCCACACGTTTAACTACATCTTTACCACTGTCTGATGGATCCTTTCTTCCTTTTTTCTAGTAAGCTCTATGCCCAACACAGAGCTTGAACTCAAGACCCAGAGATCAAGAGTCGCATGCTCTACCCACTGAGCCAGCCAGGGGCCCCATGATGCATCCTTTTCAATTTGACAAACATCACATACACACCCACAAAAGTCATTAAAAGCTAGCTCATAAGCCATTCTGTTAATGGATGCAAAATACTTAAATCATTTGAGATGTACCATAATTCATTAAACCTGATTCTCATTGGTAAGCATTTAACTTATTTCCAGTTTTTAAATAATGCTTTAACTTATACATTATATACATATGTTAAACCTGGAGAACTTTCTCAACTTGATCTGTAAATCAAATCCCCACAACTGACATTATTAATTCTCAAGCATCATAATCCTTTGAATACAAAATCTTTACACCAAATTCTCCAGAGCCTTTTCCTTCTGTATCTTTCCTCTTCACTCTGAATTCAACAGCATCTAGAGGACTGTAGTGTTCTAGATCGAGAAGACTGGTGATCAACTATCCTCATACTTAGTGATACGAAACTGAGCTGGTTTATGGGCAAGGGGAGGTGTGAGTTCACTAGCTTTTCCACCTCATGCTTACGAGGGCAGACCTGAATCAGGTGGCCTGACACACTCACCTGAGCGAGGATCTTATAAAGGGGCTCCAAGATAAACTCCACAAAGCTCCTCTGGGAGCTGCTGGTTGGGGCCTTTTTGGTGAACTTTCGTCTAAAGAGGAAAAAACAAGAGTTATGGGTGAGCCAGCAGGAAGAAGGCATGTCACTGATCCTAAGGGTATATCTCCTAAAGTTCTCAATCTGAGCAGGGTCAAAGGGAAGGAGTGTGTATGTGATCATAACATTTCCAAAGAGAGATTCCTGAGAGGGCATATGGTTCTGACTCGCATGCACGGCTGAACTGAGCTGTGAACGTCCTCAAGAGGAACAGCTTCATTCTGCTAAGAGCTCAGGAAGCCACTCCACTTACAGGAGGCAGGATCGTGGCTTATAAAAATGTAGGTTTTAATCTTAGGAACTCTTTCTCTGTCCCCACTCTACTTACGTTTTGGGGTTGAAATAAATGTCACCCCAGAGTCTTTTAGCAAATTCCTGGTAGTTAATGTCACCTGTAAGAGAAGACATACGATTATAACCTGCCCGAGTACTGTTTGAAAGTCTTTTTCAGGTGTGTAAATGGTTTACAGCTGAGGAATTCTAGCATCTTCCTTTCCAAGGTCTCGACATTTCCTTCAGGCAGGCAGACAAGGATAGCATTGGCCCAAAGTCAACAAGACTATGCTGGAGCCAAAATGAGCACCTAAATGGCTCTCCATGTCTAGCAAGCAAAAAACTGAGCTATGGACAAGGGTACGGTTTATACTCTTTCCTGCGAGAAAACAGGCTCAGCTGTTCACATGTTATGCTCCTACAAACACTGTTCCTTCTAGAAGTGGAGCTTAATGGCTCCCTCATTCTTCCTGGATCTACAGAAACTCTCTGCGGCCAGTGTGGGCAGTCTCCCGGCTGCAGTGCCATGCTGAACTTCTGACTAGCCCTAAGCTTCTGGAAGGCAGACAGCCAGTCCTCTGGAGAGAAAAACACCAAAGCCAACCTTCATCTCATCTTTTACCAATTAATCTTTTTAGTTTGACTGTAACCCTTAATCCCAGTCAGTCTAAGCCAAGCAATGGGGCCTTTTAAAATTCAAGATCTTCTTGGGACGCCTGGGTGGCTCAGTTGGTTAAGCAGCTGCTTTCGGCTCAGGTCATGATCCCAGCGTCCTGGGATCGAGTCCCACATCGGGCTCCTTGCTCCGCAGGGAGCCTGCTTCTCCCTCTGACTCTGCCTGCCACTCTGCCTGTGCTCGCTCTTGCTCTCTCTCTCTCTCTCTGACAAATAAATAAATAAAATCTTAAAAAAAAAAAATTCAAGATCTTCTCAGTCAAGAGCTCCTGTAATACAGTCAGCTAGATCACTGACGTCACCAACTAGCTCCCGAGTATTTCTATCCAGATGTCAGACTGTTTCCTCTCACTCGAGATGGCATACAGGGAATTCATCATCTTTTCCCTAAAGCTACGTTCCCCTTCAGACTGTTCTCTCTCTCAGTAGGCTCCTTGGCACTTCAACCAAGTTCAAAATCTGTTTCTTCCGCACTTTGTTGATCACCAAGTTCTCCCCTTCTTTCTCCCATTAGTGAAGCTCTCTCCTCTGCACCACTGTATCTATTACACACACAGCACAGCACACTCACGCAGCGCACACTCACAAGAACCAGGCCTAGCGTGCTACAGAAGTGTGACAAACGCTCACTGAAAGAACGGGAGGACGGCTCTCCAACCCAACTCCTCCTTTTCCAACTCACAGATAACAGGAATCCAGCACTTGCAAGCCTGTATCTGAATATTGGTAGAAGTGTCTAAGTGGGTGTTCCTTCCAGCACCCTCTCTTCTTTCTGGCCCACCTTCCATCAGCTTTGCCCATGTCAGCCCACCCCAATCTTTATTTTCATTTATTAATTTTTTAAACATTACTTTGTGGCATTTTCCCCATTTATTTTATATGTATATCTTTCTTAAGCAGGTTGTGAGGGAGAAGTTGGATCTTGGGAAACACATACAGCCCTCAGGATACTACAGGGGCTGGGAAAGTGGCCTGGGGACACGAATTTCATGTCTTGTTTGCTTAAGACGGCCTGGGGAAAGAAACCGCCTCGGGACACAGGCTTCTGTCCTGCCCAGAAGCATCAATCTTACTGGAGGACTTCTGGGGTCCGTATGTGAACAGGTGAGGGAACAGGGTGGAGGGAATGTTGTCAAAGCACAGAGTCAGGTTTAGGTTGGCCACGGTGCAGGAAGTCTAGCTCCTGGGAAAGGAGAATTAGTTGAGGTATTGATTTACGCAAGAAATCTTCCCTGTCCCCCCTCAGAGCACTCTCTGAATGTTTGGCAAAGAAGGGTCAGGGCCGCAAGCTGGTGCGGGGGAGCCTGGTGAAGGTTTTGCCCCTCAAGGTTAAGTTCAGCCCACAGATGATGCATGTCCTTCTAGCAAAGGACAGGCTCTGTCTGCAGGTTTAAATGGTTGACTAAAGGGAAAGAAGAAGAGTAGTTTGTGACATGTGCGTTCATATTCCACACTCGTAAATGAAGTTTTATAGGAACACGGTGATACTCGTTCACTTACGTATCGTCTGCAGCTGCTTTTGTGCTCTGTCAGGGAAGTGAAATGGTGACAGAGACCATGTGGCTATAGCACCCCCAATCTTTAATAGCTCCCAACTGCCTAAAGGATAAAGTCAAAATTCTTTTGTTGGGCATTTCAAACCCTCCTCGATATGGTCCCACCCCTGCCTGCCCAGTTTTACTTCAACTCTTCTCCTTGGTGAGACGGTCCACCAATATTAAAGCAGGCCATGCGTCCAAACCACCTGCTTCTGGGACTCCCTGCCCAACACTGCGAGTCTGGGATTCCCAGCTCCCTACTCTACACCTGTCCACCAAACCCCATCTCCTCCTGCCCAAGCTGATGCCACGCACTGCTGTTCATACTCTGTGGGTTTCTGTCTACCCCCTCTTTTTTTTTTTTTTTTTTTTTTTTTTGTGGTTTAAAACAACTTAAATGTGCTACCTTACAATTTGCATGAGTCAGAGTCTGGGTACAGATTAATAGGGTTTTCTGCTCAGGGTCCCTCCAGGCGTTGGCTTGGGTTGGGGGCTATCTGAACCTTGGGTTCTTTTCTGAGCTCTCACAGTTGTTTGTAGAATTCATTTCTTTGAAGCTGTAGGACTCATGGAGGATTCTACATCTTCAAGGCCACTCAAGGCCTCTCTGACACTTCACCTTCTTCTAAAGGCAGTGCTGATTAGGCCAGGCTTATCCAGAATAAGCTCCCTTTTGATTAACTGAAAAGTCAGTGGGTACAAATATAATCATAAGGCAGATACTATATTCACCAATTTTGCTCATACCCAAGGGGAGGCATTATATAGCATGTGTACATCAGGGGCCTTCATGATCATCATGGAATCACTTGCCATATTTGGTATTGCCAGTTTGTTTAATTTTTTTTTTTTAATTTATTTTTTATTTTCAGCATAACAGTATTCATTATTTTTCACCACACCCAGTGCTCCATGCAATTCTTGCCCTTTATAATACCCACCACCTAGTACCCCAACCTCCCACCCCCCACCCCTTCAAAACCCTCAGATTGTTTTTCAGAGTCCATAGTCTCTTGTCTACCCCCTCTTAACTAGGACAGGGCATCAACTGTGGCAGTACAGTGTGACGGTAAAGACCCCCAAATTGATTCTAGTCCCCAACCCATCAGGTTCTGTACCCATCAGGTTCTGTACACTTGCCCATACATGAAATGAAAAAGAAGGATTCAGTGATCTCTGATAGTCCTTCCAGAGCTAACTTTATACAAGTCCACGTGTGGTTTTTCACGATGACATCAGAGCCCCCAGCTGGCTGCTCTGTAAATGAACAGTGGGTCTGAGGATGGGTAATACTCTCCGGAGGCTTAGGGCCATTTCCACTCAGGAGCTGAACCATTAATACACGGTAGTTACAGAGACGGTCTTTGCTTCACATGCTGATATAAAGAACATTCAGAAACCTATAAACTAGAACCCTCCTCAGAGGGGTTTCATTTACGGTCCATCTATTTCTCCCCGTTCCAAAGAGCTACAAACAACTACAGCTACAAACAACTAAAATATACGCCTGATGATAAAGCAGTTAAGTTACAACACAACTATCTCTGTACCCTGGAGCTACAGGCAATTAGAGAAAATAATTTTTTGAAATGAATTCTAATAAAACAGGGAAATGCTTATAAGCCACTGCTGAGTGAAACTCTATCGTGTGTTATTATATATTTTATATGTGTTATCTCTCTCTATAAAACGTGGTCTCGCTTATGTAGAACACTCCACAGAGAGAGAGCTGACAAATGTCTGCAGCACTTACAATAATGAAGTTAAGGGTAGCTTTGCTTTCTGGATTGGATTTTACTGTATTTCTCAGTTTTCTACAGTGGGATGCGGTAAATATGTACATATTTTAAAGAAAAAAGTTGTACTTGCCCATTTCTTTCATAAGAGCAAGTGAAGGACAACTCTGGAGAGAACAGAAACACTGGAGTGCCAGAGCCTGTCAGCTGCAATCTCGTTCCCAGAGCCTCTCCTCAGCTCTTAAAATGGGGTGATCATCATCCCCTAATGAGGCAGAGAATTCGGCCCTCAGGACACGGTTGTTATCATCGGAACTGGGAGGCCCAGAGGCAGAGAGCGCCAGTCTCTGGAGTTGGGAAGCGGGTCCCAGGGCTCTGGCGTCAAGGCTCCTGGGACCTGTGAAATCATTCGGCTGGGTATCCCTGCGGGCTGCGAATCCAACATGAGCTCTCGGGGAGGCCTACAAAATGTCGATGTGCCTACATATGGTCAGAAAGACAGCAGGAAGCACACTCACGAGAGACCCACCTCTGAGGAAGAGGTCTGAAAGGGCTTCGTGGGCACGGATCACTCCTTCCGGACAGTATCTGTCTCACATGGGGAGAGATTCCTATTCCTAAAACGAGCTCCCCCTCCCCCCACTTCTTTCCCAGGCACCTTTATCTTTCTATTCTTTAGGAACCACTTAACCAAAAGAAGGGATCTAGGGGCCAAAGAGAGTGACAATAATGGTTGTGACAATAACAGTTGATAAGCTGCTCCCCCAACAGGGGATGCCGGCATGAAGCCACTTCGGAACTCTTCCGCAGGAAAGGCGCACATGGCTCCGGGGAAGCTGGAAGGCAGACTGCCAGCCGGAGCTTACCGAAGGTGTCAGCATAGATCTTGGCAAAGGAGCCCAGCGTGAAGCAGATGCTGTACTGGGAGCTGGAGAAGCAGACGTTGCCCAGGAGTGGGGAAAGGATCAGGTTCTCATCGGTGGAATACATGCTGAAACAGAGAGAGAGTCATGAGTGTAGAGCCAGGCCAAGCAGCAACACTGACACCGCACAGGGGTCCCACCACTCAGGGTCCCAGCCTCTCTCCAGCCCTTGCCCTCGGCACGTGCCGGCATCACACACTCAGCTTTGCCAATGGCCTGGCCCAAGAAAGTGGACACGGTGGAGTCGCGCCCTAGCTCCCAGTAGTGAGCTGATTTCCCAGAGCCGGGAACTTCATGCACGATCCTAGAAAAGTTAACCACACCGGACAGACAAGGGAAAACTTGGAGGTCAGAGACAAAGCTCCTGGAAAGCAGGAAATCAATCTAATGTGCAAGGAGTGTATTTTGGAGAAATCTCAATTTCACAAATACAAACAGACATAAACGCTAGAAATGGGATAAATAACAGAAGATAAGGGTAACTTTGCTCCCTGCTCTAATTACCCTGTTCTTTATTGTTTTGTTTGGCTTTGTTATACAAATTCACATTAAAATTTTGTCTTAAAAGCCATGCAGAAGCCACAGCATCCCACGTTCACTGACGTTTAAAAGAAAACCAATTGAACACAGGAATCCAATCCATAATCCTAGCCTTACTGACAGATTGTTTTATGGAATTTCCCTTCTTTTCAGATTTTATTTATCTATTTGACAGAGACAGTGAGAGAAAGCGTGTGCGCATGGGAGCAAGGGCACACGCTGAGGGAGGGGCAGGCTGAGGGAGAGGGAGAAGCAGCCTCTTCAAGGATCAGGGAGCCTAATGTGGGGCTCAATCCCAGGCCATAACCAGAGCCAAAGGCAGACACGTAACCAACTGAGTCACCCAGGTGCCGTTTTACAGAACGTCTTAACTCATTTTATTATTATTTTAAAAAAGATTTTATTTATTTATCTGAGAGAGAAAGAGAGAATGAGACAGCATGAGAGGGGAGAGGTCATAGGGAGAAGCAGACTCCCCACTGAGCAGGGAGCCCAATGTAGGACTTGATCGCCAGACTCCAGGATAATGACCGAAGCTGAAGGCTGTTGCTTAACCAACTTTGCCACACAGGCACCCAAGAATTTAGAGGTGAAAGTACTGACTTATAAAGAGCAGTTCCCTACCTATTCAAGTTATACTCCCCAGAAGCAACTGCTTTCAACTTTTTTTTAAATGATTTTTTAAAAAATATTTATTTATTTATTTGACAGACAGAGATCACAAGCAGGTGGAGAGAGAGAGAGGAAGGGAAGCAGGCTCCCTGCTGAACAGAGAGCCCGATGCGGGGCTCGATCCCAGGACCCTGGGATTATGACCCGAGCCGAAGGCAGAAGCTTTAACCCACTGAGCCACCAGGCACGCCTGCTTTCAACTCTTTTAAAGCTCTCAGACCACTTGCCCCGTACTTCTAAAGAAAATGTTTATGTTGCCCTCAATTTGTTTAGAGGCTGAGATCGGACTTCCTAGTCTGGTGATCAGGATTTACCCCATCTCCCACTTTAACAGGGATGCATAGAGACGTCTAACATTTCACTTTGGGGCTCCTAATGTTATGTTAGTCTCCAGTCATTCTTAGCCCTTCTGGGGCCAGGGAGAGAGATCGCTGTTGGAATTAGGACTACATACTGAGGAGGCTCCTGAAGGTAAATCTGTCTCCGGTCATGGAGATACTATCCCCAGTCCTTAACTGGAGAGGTCTTCCCTCTAAAGAACAGCTTTGTTCTGGGCCCTTTGAGGGGCCTCAAGAAGTCATGCAGTCCATCTGTCAGCCTGCAGATAAGACTGTGGTTAAGATATATTTATAACCTATTCTTCCAAGTCACCTTGATACTGTGTTCTAAGGTCTCCCAGCTGTCACTCATACTTGTTAATAGAAGCCTGAGATGCATCTTGCTGAAAAGCAACCAGGGCCACAGAAACAACAGCCAAGAGTTCCTTCATTTACTGAGTCTGCGTTAGAAGGTAACAGCAGCTAACAATTCACCGGGCAGGTCCTGTATGCTAAGCAGTGTGCTCAGCGTGTTGCATCAAATATCTATCAAGCTTCTTAAAACATCCCATTAGGCTAACATTATTATTCCCCTTTCACAGAGGTGGAAGCTGATGCTCTAGGAGCATAAGTCACTTGCCCAGCTTCACACACTTGGTATGGGGTAAAAATGAGACCAGCTCTAGAGGCCCAGGTACTAAGCACGATGTAGAAGTGAACATGTGTCTTCAGCTGCACAGCTGGTGAAGGCCCAGGGTCAATGAGGCCAAGGGTGTTGAATCAAACCCTAGAGGAACCTGGAACATGCCCAGAGCCTGGTCCAAAAAGGCCATTAAGCACTCCCAAGAGATCAGCATTGCCTCTCACGGGTGTTCAAGGTTAAGACTGATAAAACACAGAGCTCCCAAGGACAGGAAAGCCATGCCCGGGGTCCTATACCTTATGAGTCCATTGACCTCATCCACGATGTGCCGCAGCTTGTAATAAGCATCGGTGGGAGGCAGCTTCAGCTCCAGAATCAGCCGGTCAATCTTGTTGATACACACGGTAACCGCCAGCCTCTCCTGCACCGCGTGCTTGATCAGCCGCTCTGTGTTCAGCATCACCTGAGACATACAAGGCCCAGAAGGTGGTGAGAAGAGCAAAACGAGCAGAAAAGTTCAGAGCAAAGCCAAAGAGGGTACTATCAGAAAATATGAAATATGAGGAAAAGAGGACCTGCGGAAATCGATTGCTGGGTGGAAGCAGAGGGTATGTTGGCCAGAGGCTGATTCAGGACCTTGAACAGGGCACCTGGCAGGACAGACAACCACATGAATGATGCTGGGAGCCAGGTCTCTCAGGCCTGGAAAAGGGGTGGAGCCAGGCCCAGGGAACACTTGGGGTGCTGGACGGAAGTGCAGGTATTATGATCGACACACACTTTCTTCTTTTTTTATTGTTAATCATGTTTCCTGTATATGTGCAGAAATTGTTATGGATATGTGAGGGGATGCCTGTGTTCAGTGAAAGGGTCTAGAAGGAATGGACCCCAAAGCAGTGAACACATCCTGACCTTTATTTCTAAATACTAGTCCCCACTGTAAGGAGCCAGAACCCCTTAAGAAACAGCTGATTCCAGGGCGCCTGGGTGGCTCAGTGGGTTAAGCCGCTGCCTTCGGCTCAGGTCATGATCCCAGTGTCCTGGGATCAAGTCCCACATCGGGCTCTCTGCTCACCAGTGAGCCTGCTTCCCTTCCTCTCTCTCTGCCTGCCTCTCTGCCTACTTGTGATCTCTCTCTGTCAAATAAATAAATAAAAATCTTAAAAAAAAAAAAAAAAAAAGAAACAGCTGATTCCAGAATTGGGGCAGAGAAAGCACAAAATGAGTCTAGAACATCTTTTTATGCCTAAGAGAAAGGAAGTACTTGAAAGAAGATGGGACATGTCAAAAAGACAAAGAAGCCAACCCAAAGGAGCTCTACCTACCTGAATCTGGGATAGGCAGAGTATCAAGATATGGATAAGGGTATCAAGTAAGGATAGCAGTGGAGCATAACCTACCGATGAAATAAAAATCCGTGTATCCATACTGACAATAAGTAAACAAATGAGGGAGAAGGGAAAGTTCTTCCTTAAAACAGAATTCCAACCAAAAAATATAGAAGGAATAATAAAAGTTAGAAAATCACCATGTGCAACTACTATGGAAATAAACTAGGAATGATCTATGGAAGATACAACTTTGGGCTGAAGGGTGTGACTACTAGTCTTGGGGTCATGAGTTTGAGCCCCGTGTTAGGTGCAAAGAGTAAAGAAATGTGGGGCACCTGGGTGGTTCTGTTGGTCAAGTTTCCAATTCTCAGTTTTGTCTTAGGTTGTGATCTGATGAGTCATGGAACTGAGCCTAGCATCTGCCTCTGCACTCAGTGGGGAATTGGCTTGAGATTCTCTCCCTCTGCCCCTCCCCAACCTGTATCCACTCTTTCTCTCTTAAATGAATAAATAAATCTTAAGGAAAAAAGTAACATGGACACCTGAGTGGCTTGGTTGGTTAAGTGGCTGCCTTCAGCTCAGGTTACGATCCCAGGGTCCTGGGATCAAGTCCCACGTCAGGCTCCCTGCTCAGTGCGGAGCCTGCTTTTCCCTCTCACTCTGCCTGCTGCTCCTCCTGCTTGTGCTCACTTGCACTCACTCTCTCTCTGGCAAATAAATAAAATCTTAAAAAAAAAAAAGAAAAAGAAGAAGAAAAAAGTAATGGATGATAAAACTAGCACGCAAAGTTTGGAAAGGAGAATGTATATACAAACTCAACATATATCCCCACAAATTATTTATTACTAAAGGGAAAATAGGAACTTTACACTGGGGAAACCTGGCAAACCCACCTGAACCAAGCGACCAAAGTTAGTATCACCAGTAATGGGATAAAGTGACACCCAGGGCCTCCTGATGTGATGGGACTAAGAAGGACACAACTATATTCATGTAGTGTTCCTGCCAAAAATAACCTGAACGTAAGCATGAGCGAACATTCAGCAAACCCAAACGGAGACATTCTATAAAACAAATATAGCTTACCCTCTTCAAAAATGCCATCACAAAGGACCAAGAAAGGTTACTCAACAGTTTCAATTAAGAGACTCAGGGACTGAATGCTAGCCAGCATCCTTGATCAGGAAAAAAATAAATTCCATGAAGGACACTACTGGGACAGTAAGATCCAGAGAAAAAGATCTATATAATATATTCTACCAGTGTTAAATTCCCTGATTTTGGTAATTGTATTTTGGTCACGTCAGTGAATGTCCTCGTGCGGGCACGTGTACAGAGAAAGAATTACAAAGCAGACGAGAGTGCACTCCCTGTACCGTTTTTTGCAACTTTTCAATAAATTTGAAATTATTCCAAAATGAAGTCAATTAGGAAAGAGGGTTAAAAAAGCAACTCTGGCTCCCTCTGCTGGCTATCTCATCAACGACAACATAAACAGGATTAGCCAAATTACCTTTCAATTTAGAAATATACAAGACACTTTGGGCCTTTTAACTCCAGTCTCTCTAGTTTCGAAAAGCGCATTAATATTTAAAATCAATTTACATGAATATACTTGCCTCCTTCTCTTTTAATTACATTTGTCATTTTATTTTGGGTCCTATCATTTTGAGCCTCACTGAGCAGGGAGTGAGGGACTCACACTGAGAACTAATTTTGAACTTCATATGCTGCCTTAATTTCAGAGCAAACGTGAGCCTTAATCCCACAGACTTGTAATCATCTCTGATTACACTCTGGGCATTGGGTGGGGCAACCCCAAAAGGCAGGAGGGGTCATAAGAGTAGAGGCAGACTCACGCCTTCAGCGGCATCAATGAACAGGACAACTCCATCTGAGATGCGCAAGCCAGCCGTGACCTCATCAGAAAAATTCACATGTCCTGTAAGACAAAAACCAAGTAAGTCACTACCCGCAGGGTACCAGGCTGAGGCACAATTAACGTGTAGGAGGTCTGAGGGAACACTGCAAAGCATGTGAACCCCCAAATATGCCCTTTCCCTTCTCCCCACGGCTCCCTGCCGTGTATAAAGTTCCACCAGTTAGAGTCACATGCTTGGATTAAACTTTCATACAGCAGGTCCCCAAACATCAAAAACACAAAGTGTGCTCTGTATGCCCTAGGAGGACCTAACAGATCGACATTCACACACCAGCTTGCTCTCAACTGCAATCAGCAGAGTTCTGCGGGGGCACAGGACAATTCAGAGGCAGGAGAAAGGGCAAGAAGGGCCTGGTGCACAGGAGACAATTGCTGGCAAGGTGCTGCTGCTGGCAGACAGAGGCTGAGAGGTATCAGGGCACGGGGCGCCTGAGGGTGAGAAGGTCAGTTTGTCAAAACTCCAATGTTTCTATTTAAAACTCTGCCCCGAGTTGATCCTTTCCCTAAGATGAAGACAGAGGCAGCCACAGGGCAAGGTATGCTGCTCTTGCAGTGACCTGTATGGGCACTACCAGTTGGTGTGCTGACCCCATGGCCTCCTTCAAAAGACTGGGAATGCCTGAGGCCAAGGCCATGTCTGACTCACCCTCGTTAGCAAGCGCCTAGCACGGGGCCTGACACGCTGAAACGAGTAAATGAATGAGGTTTAAATATTTTAGAGCAGAGCAGAGAGGAGCGAAATAGAAAGCCTGGTGCACAGTCCCTGCTAATTAGCTAGTCAGAAGCAAAGGAGACTGAGGAAAACAGAAATTATTTCAATGGAAGGAGAAGTGAAGGGAACATAAACGCAAAGATGAAATGCTCTGCTCTGTGCTGGAAAGAGCAAAAGCACAAAAAACAAAGAGGATAAGGTTATGATAGTAAATGGAATATCCTACCTGGAGTGTCCATGATATTGAAGAGGTAAGATTTTCCTTTGGTATCTGGCAAGACCACCGTCACGGGAGTGCTTTTGATGCCAACACCTCTCTGAAAGTCACAAAGGCAGAGAGGTCAAGACTGCGTCCTACAAGAGGGCTTCCTTCTGCTCTTAGGGCTTGCCAGCTGCGAGTAAGTTACACTGACCTCTCTCCTTGAGTGGCCTCTAACTAGAATGGCCCTTGAAGATGAAATATCTTGGTATTAAACATAATTTTTGCGGGGGTTTGGTTCAAATAAAAAAAAAAAAAGTAAAAATAAAAATGAACAAGCAAGTAAAGCAGGATTAAACCTAACAAGAGAACCCAGTGTCCTATAATCTTAACTTCATATATGGTTAACAAAAATAAATGAAGTATCAGGGCGCCTGGGTGGCTCAGTTGTTAAGTGTCTGCCTTCAGCTCAGGTTGTGATCCCAGGGTCCTGGGATCGAGCCCCGCATCGGACTCCCTGATAAGCGGGGAGCCTGTCTCCCACTCCCTCTGGTTATGTTCCTTCTTTCACTGTGTCTCTCTCTGTCAAATAAATAAATAAAGTAAAAAGACATCCTGGTCATTTAAGGATTTAAAAAAACATGGTACCAAAAAAAAAAAAAAACCAAAACAACAACAAAAAAAAACCACGGTACCCATCTGCCCCTGCTGCCACCATGGAGCTTGTGAAAAAGCTTGTGGCTGGGGGGGGTGTCCCCCCGAGTAAAAAAAAGCAAGTTCTGCAGTCTACCTTGACTGCACTCACCCTGCGGAAGATGGAATCATGAATGCCTCTAATTTCGAGCAGTTTCTTCAAAAGAGAATGAAAGTGAAAGGCAAAGCTGGGAATCTTGGTGGAGACTGGGTTGTAACTATTGAAAGGTGCATGAGCAAGTACTCTAACTTCTGATGTGCCTTTTTCCAAAAGGTATTTGATAGATCTCACTAAAAAATATGTGAAGAAGAATCTATAGGACTGCGTGCAGTTGCTAACTGCAAAGAGAGTCATGAACTGTGTTTACTTCCAGATTAACCAGGATGAAGAGCAAGATTCAAACGTATTTATCGGAAATATCTTACATGAATTCTTTTTTTTTTTTTTTTTTTAAAGATTTTATTTATTTATTTGACAGAGAGAAATCACAAGTAGATGGAGAGGCAGGCAGAGAGAGAGAGAGGGAAGCAGGCTCTCTGCTGAGCAGAGAGCCCGATGCGGGACTCGATCCCAGGACTCTGAGATCATGACCTGAGCTGAAGGCAGCGGTTTAACCCACTGAGCCACCCAGGCGCCCTCTTACATGAATTCTTGATTGAATCTTGGGAATCAAAAAAAACCAAAAACAAAACAAAAAACTGACTCCCTGCAACATACATACATATATAAAAGCTCTAATAAGGGGGGGCTCCTAGCCAGCTCAGTCAATAGAGCAAGAGACTCTTTATCTTGAGGTTGGGAATTCAAGCCCCACATTGAGTGTGGAGATTACTTTAAAAAAAAGGGGGGGGGGGTCTATTAAAAAAAAAAAAAAAAGATAAGGGCACCTGGGTGACTCAGTTGGTTAAATATCCAAGTCTTGATTCAGAGTTGTGAGCTCAAGCACAGAGTTGGGGCTCCATGCTGGGGGGTGGAGCCTACTTTAAAAAAAAAAAGTGTTGCTTTTTAAAAAAGATTTATTTACTTATTTATTTGACAGAGAGAGAGAGAGAGAAATAGATCACAAGTTTGCAGAGAGGCAGGCAGAGAGAGAGAGGCGGAAGCAGGCTTCCCGCTGAACAGAGAGCCTGATGCGGGGCTAGATCCCAGGACCCTGAGATCATGACCTGAGCCAAAGGCGGAAGCTTATTAACCCACTGAGCCCCCCAGGCGCTCCCCCCAAAAAAAGTTTTAACAAGAAGTAAGTGTTTAAAAATATCCAGCCAAATATATTAAAAAACAGTAATAGCTAACATATGTTGATTGCATGTCATAAGCCTGCACTGTTCAAAGTTCTTTTCGTAAACCACAGTTACGAACTTGAGCTCTCCATATGGTGATTTAAGAAAAAGAGACATCAGTAAATAAAGGAGAGAGGAAAGAGAAGGTTTGGAGAGTAGGGGAAAGATCCAGATGGAAGAAGGACCCACCAGCTGGAGTGGGAAAGACAGTGATGTATGCTCACTGCTTTACACAGCAGAGAAGCACAAAGACAGAGGAACACACTCTCAAAGAGAAGTTAGTCCTAGAAAGAGATCATCATATGGATGGAATCATCGTACAGGTTTTTAGAATGATGTTATTTGGGGCGCCTGGGTGGCTCAGTGGGTTAAGCCTCTGCCTTAGGCCAAGGTCATGATCTCAGGGTCCTGGGATAGAGCCCCACATCAGTCTCTCTGCTCAGTGGGGAGCCTGCTTCCTCCCTCTCTCTGCCCGCCTCTCTGCCTACTTGTGATCTCTGGCTGTCAAATAAATAAATTAAAAAAAAAATCTGTTGAGTTTCTGTAATAACTTACAGCATAAATGTAGATATCATCTCTTAGCATTGCCCTACTAAGCCAAATTAAATCCAGTCAAGGGTAGGAAGGTCCCTCCACCCACCCCACCACTTCCTGCCCTGTCCTCTTTTAAGTACTACATCATGGGATAACAGGCAGAAGCTGCAAGATAAAGAGGTACGAGATGGGAATGAGAGAGGGTACAGAGCAAACTGTTAGCATAAAGGCTCCCCCACATTCCCTGCACAACTCCTGCTGGGTCAAGTGTGGGGAACAGTCAGACTTCCCTAGGCACACTTACCTCCTGCTCTGTGAAGAGGATGTCAGTATAGCACAGCTTTAAAAAAAAAAAAAAAAAAAAGTGCTGTTACCACCTGACTCCAGACTCCTCTCCCACACAAACCATCAATCACTTTCCTCCACCAACTCCCAACTCAAGGCTTTCTGCCTCAGGAGGACAGATGGAAGACAGAAGGGTATCCTACAGAAATTCTAGCAATAAAACCAGTGCCTCTCAGGTGGAAAATGCTCCTGGATGGGTGGATTTTTTTGGATTTTTTTGGGGGGGTGGGTGTCAGGGCGGTCACTGAGGACCAGGTATGGCTGGAGACCTAAATTTTATCAAATGGTCTGAATTCTAAAGTGGTAAAGGGAGACACTTACGGCCTTTATGGAACCCCCGTGTGTCAGAACACTCAATCCAGCAGACACAGAGCATTTATTGCATTGAGACCTGTAGCCATATTCAGCCTCATTCACAGGCATTTAAATTTATCATGGAAACAACAAGGTCCAATTGTATTATATTTATAGAGTAGGCTATTAATACCAAGACAGGAAAGAATAGGCTATAAAAGTCAGGATATATCAGAACAGAGGAAAGTTCCCAAGTGCAGAACAGATCATCCAAAAATACTGCAGGTTAATATTCTCTATGCTCCTAAGAAAGTTAAATTACTTTCTTTAAGGCTATGAATAGAGATTACAATTATAAAGCAGCACTTTGGAAGCATCATTATTTATAATGAAAATGGGAAGGTGGAAGGAAGGGAAGGAGAGAGACACCCCTGTATACTCTCAATGGTTCATCCTAAACCCTCCACAGATTTTCTACTTACATCTTGGTCATAACGTTTCCTGATTTCCGGGTGAGTCTGCTCTATTAAGCAATCCACAAAACACGTCTGAAAGGGAGGAGAAGGTTAAGATCTGCCAAACACAAAGGAAAATCTACTCTACCCTTCTCTCAGTGCCCAATACACCACATAATTTAGGGATAAGGAGAGGAAGAAGTGAGCAAGGAGGATTATGGGACAGCAAGGGATTAACACTGAAGCCACAGGATTATTTTCAAATGAAAGATGAAATCTTTCTTGGACAAGCATTCCCCCAGGAAATGAAAACTTATAAAATCAGAGTACGGCTCAATTTCCCCTCTTCTGTCCAGATGTAGACACAAGGCTGGAAGTGGCTTAGAAACAGGCTCCATCTGCTGCTCAGGAAAAGCTAGAATTTCACAGCAGTTTTCACACCAGGCATGGAGGGCCCCCCGCCACACACATACACGGAGTCGGGAGGTCCAGCATTGTGGCCTCAAACCCCAACCTGTGACTCTGAGGGCTGAAAAAATGAGCAGGAACAAAGAGAAATTCTGTTCCAAGTAGCTGAAAGTTCTCTCACCTTGCCATGGTGGAGATGGCCACAGAGGGTCACATTTCTGATGAGTTCCGAGTTATCCATCAGATCTGCCAAGAAACTGAAAGGAGATAGGAAAAGAGAAAAGGGACTTTGGCAAAAGCTTCCAAATGCAAAGTGGTGCAAAGGTGTTTCATGTATCTTGTCAGGAACAACTTTCAGACCAACTGGAGAATGCTCAGAGGCAGACATGAATTTCTATATCTACACAGGTCTGGTTTTGGAAACGGAACAGACTTATGTAACACAACCCACGAAATGAGATTTCAAAAGCAAGAAGAAGAAAAGCAAAAAAAAAAAAAAAAAGACCAGCAGGCACGCATGCACATACACAAGCCTGGTTCCTTTCAAAATCCTCAGGTTAGACTTGTTCCATTTATGCATCTACTCTGTTAATGCAAAGGGGACTTAAAATTACTGTGAGTTTCTCTTTCTTTTTTAAAAGACGTAAAAAATTTTAGATAGAGATAGAGTGCGGGGAGGGGTGGTGAGGAGCAGAGAGAGAGGGACAAGCAGACTCCTTGCTGAACGCAGAGTCTGATGTGCGGCCTGATCCCGTGACTCTAAGATCACGACCTGAGCCGAAATCAAGAGTGGGACGCTAAGCTCCCCCGGGCACCTCAGCTTCTTTCAAAACTGCCCTCAGAGCCAGTTAACGAAACTTTTCAGAAAACTCCACCTCATTAATGATGCCGAGGAGTTCTAGCTTGATCAAAACCAGCACTGTCTTTCTTGCATACCACCCACATAACTCATGGCAAGTCACCTTCAGAGGACTTTGGCTCTTTGAAACATCAAGCTCACTTTCAAAGATTTGAGATTTTACAAAATCACCATTGAGAACACAAGGGAATCTGAAGCAAGTTCTAAAGACAACTGAAAAGTCGTTTTGAAAATGGCTGAATGTTGGTAGGCGAGCTGAGCATTCGGAAGGGACCCCACTCTTCTGGACAATTAGATGTCAGTATGTTTAAAAAAAAAGAGAGAGAAAGAAAGAAATTTCATTATCTAATAATGAGTCCCAATCACTTTAATATATGAGGACTTACAAGTGCATTTCACCAACGAAAATATTTTCAGAAAGCCTGCGGCATGAAGTCTAAAGCCCTCTCCACATGAATCCACCTACCTGCACCCTTGTCTCCAAAATAAAGAGTTGTTATATTCCCCAAACTAAGCTTAAATGATCCTACCACATCAAAATAGGTTCTGGTGGCCCCAACAATGACAATTACAATCCTCAGTTCTGCCTCAAAGGCCAGCCTCTTTTACCCAATTAAAGAGTTGGAAGAGAAAAGGCTGAGATCTGAATGAGAGCCAAGAGAAAAAGTTAAGATGGGCTTAACTTTTCCAGCAACCATGCATGCTCAAGGAAAATTCTGGCAAATTGTAGGAGAGGATCTTTGCTTTTTCAGTTCACTACCTACACTTCGATCACACACCACATCCCACCTCCACAGAAAAATGAACCCACACTATTTGTGCAGAGAGGCAGAGAGACCTGAAAACTTACTCCATTTCATACACCGTGACAGGTAATGTCTGCTCCATCAGAGTGAACTTCTTGGTTTTCACCGGCTTAATAATAGGTTCTGGGGGGAAAAGAGTAGTGATGTGTAGGTTGGCATAAAACAAAAATACACAGCTCCATTCCATTAAACTGAGCTTTCTTTTTTTTTTTTTTAATTTATTTACTTATTTGACAGAAAGAGAGAATATGCAGGGGAAAGGAAAAGGAAAAAGAGAATCTCAAGCAGACTTCCCGGCAAGCACCGAGCCTAATGCAGGGCTTGATCTCACAACCATGATCTGAGCCAAAAGCAAGAGTCAGATGCTCAACCGACTAGACCGCCCAGGCGCCCCTAGACTGAGCTTTCATAATGTATATGTGACATTAATTTATGTTATTCTTTTTATTTTTTTAATTTTAATTTTTTTTTTTTTTTGATTTATGTCATTCTAAGGACTACTCATAGGTTGAAACAAGTTCTGGAAATGCTGTCCGACACAAGACAGTGAAGGATCTGGAACTGTGGACTGAGAGATTTGGATTTCACTTTGTGAAGGAAGGGAGGGGGACTGGATATAGGCTGAGGTTACTGTAAGTTCAAAACCTCTCCTCCCATTTATAAAATCTAACCACTTCCCAGAAGGTCAATGAGAAGGATAAAAGAAGTGGAAAATCGGCACTATGAGGACTGGAAGGAGTTAAGAATTATTTCGATGGAAGAACAGATCACACCAGAGGGAGAACTTAAAAACAGTCTTGAAGTTGGGGCACTTGGGTGGCTCAGTCGGTTAAGTGTTGAACTCTTCATCTCAGCTCAGGTCTTAAAATCGGGGTCATAAGCTCAAGCCCCTTGTTGGGTTCCACCCTGGGCATGGAGCCTACATAAAAAAAACAGGGGATGCCTGGGTGGCTCAGTCAGTGAAGAGTCTGCCTTTGGCTCAGGTCATGATCCCAGAGTCCAGAGATCAAGTCCCACACTGGGCTACCTGCTCGGTGGGAAGCTTGCTTCTCCCTCTGCCTGCTACTCCCCCTGCTTGTGCTCTTTCTCTGACAAAGAAATAAATTAAATCTTTAAAAATAAATAAATAAATAAGTAAATACTAAAAACAAAACAAAAACCAAAGATCCCAAAACAAAACTAACAAAAATAGTTTTTAAGCACCTAAACAGATATTCAGTAAATAAAAAAGTAACTCCCATTTGCTTCGTAATAAGCTACGAGTTGTACTGAATATTAAAACAGGGTGAAAGGAAGCTCAATCCAGAAGCAGTACCAGAAAGTAGTAGAGAGAAATGAATCAGTCCATTCGCTGACCTCTCAACACTGCTGATGGCCATGACCTCAAGTTCTAGATTCCCTCTCACCTCTTCTAGCCCGCTGCCTCCTGACTCACCGGTGAGAGGCTGGGTGTCTTCCTCCTGAACGATGGTCTCCACTTCGGGGCCGTACACCTCCTCGGCCGTGGGGTAGTACTTCTTGTCCTCGTGCAGCACCACCTCCATCCCTGGGTGGTCCTCGTCATGGTCTCCTACGTCATCCTCGTCGTCATCGTCGTCCATCTAAGAGAACAGAGGGGACAAGGTCAGGAGAGGTGCGCGCCCTCCCTTCTCGGTGACTATGTTGTACGAGTTAAGAGCAATGGCTCCTCAGGTTGGATAGCTTCTTATTTTGAGTTTTGGGCCAAAGAATCAGCAGGGCAGGTCCTGCTCTTGTGTGGTCCTTCACGGTAAGCCATGGCTACTGCCAGCAGTCCTGCTCTAAGCCAGCCCTTTCTTTAAATGTGGGTCACCACTCACAAGTGGATTGTGATTGGAGAAAAAAAATGGCTCATCATAGCATATCATTTTTTTTTTAAGATTCTTTTTTTTTTTTTAAAGATTTTATTTATTTATTTGACAGAGAGAGATCACAAGTAGGCAGAGAGGCAGGCAGAGAGAGAGGAAGGGAAGCAGGCTCCCTGCTGAGCAGAGAGCCCGATGTGGGACTCGATCCCAGGACCCTGAGATCATGACCCGCGCCGAAGGCAGCAGCTTAACACACTGAGCCACCCAGGCGCCCTTTTTTTAAGATTCTATTTAGTCCTTTGACATATAGAGAGGGAGAGAGATAGTGAAAGACATAGCACGAGCAGAGGGAGCTGTAGGCAGAGGGAGAAGCTGGCTCACCACTGAGCAGGAAGTCCAAAGCAGGCCTTCATCATAGGACCCTGAGATCACGACCTAACCTAAACGCAGACGCTCAACCAACTGAGCCACCTAGGCATCCTGAATGAATTTTTTCTACATATTCCTGCCCCTCTTGAATACTTGCAGTAACATGGCACTCACTCACAAGATGGCGCATTTCCCCGCAGGAAAGCACAGCTGGAAAGCAGGTCTTCATAAAGGACTTTAAAGCACCTCCTTATAAGTGAACCGTGGTCATAAGCAACACCGAAGGAAGCTATGCCCTCTTCTGCCAAAGAGTCCTTTGAATAATTAAAAGTGGATATTACACCACCTTTCATGTTCTAAAACATCCTGTTTCTTTCATTTATTCAACACATTTTTTTTTTAAAGATTTTGTTTATTTATTTGACAGAGAGAAAGAGACAGTGAGAGGGGGAGAATGGGCAGGGGGAGAGGGAGAGGGAAAGCAGGCTTCTTGCTGAGTACAGAGCCCGATGTGGGGCTCGATTCCAGGACCCCAGGATCATGACCTGAGCCGAAGGCAGAGGCTTAATGAGTGAGCCACCAAGGCATCTCTCAACAAATACCTTAAAAAAAAAAAAAAAAAAAAGACTTATTTATTTTTAGAGAGCAATCAAGAGTGAGCAAGCAGGGGGAGGAGCAGAGAGAGAAGGTGAGGGAGAGTCTGAAGCAGATTTCATGTGGAGGCTGATACAGGGCTCGATCTCACAACTGTGAGATCATGACGTGAGCCAAAACCAAGAGTCAGAGCTTAACGGACTGCGACACCCAGAGGTCCCTCAACAAATACTTACTGGGCACATACTATGTCCCAGGTACTGCTCTGGTATTGATAATACAACAATGGGGGGAAAAAACGGTGATGACATTTGAGTAAAACTCTGAAGAAAGAGAGAAAGCTCTACAAGTGGCTGAGGAAGAACATTCTAGTTGACTGGAACAACAAATGCGAAGGACCTGGGCCAAGAGGATTAGCAAGGAAGCCAGGATGAGGAGAAGAGCAGAGAAACACGAGAGTCCTTAGCGAACAGAACACATCTGATGGATGAGTTCACCGGGAGCAAGTGTTCTGAGAGGAGAGGGATGGGGAACGGAGTCCTTGGGGTCTGCTGACACTCAGAGGTCAGGGAGATGAGGAGGCCGCAGAAGCAAAGACGATGAAGGAACGGGCCAGGGAGAAGGAAAACCAGGGGGTTCCATGGAAGCTGATGGAAGAGGGGATTTTAAGGAGGGAGTGATGAGCCAGGTCAGACACCGCGGACTGGTCAAGTATGATGAGGACAGGGCCTGGGGTCAAGGTTACTGGTGACACTAACAAGAGCAGGTGCTGTGGAACAGGAGAGGCAGAGGACAAAAATGGGTTTGAGAGGATGTGGAGACAGTAAGTATCAAAAACTGTTTTGAGAGTGCTGCAGTAGGAAGCAGGGCGAGGGGAAGGGGGATTTGGGATGAGTTCAGAGAAATACTGAGATGCCTGTATGCGGATGGGGATGGTCCAGAGGGAAAACTGACACAGGGGTGGGGGGAAATGCCGAGGTGAGTGTCTGGTGCAGGTGAGGAGGGATGGGACCTAATTTCTGGTAGATAAGAACATAAACAGACCATCCCTATGAACAGGAGGGAAGACAGATGGCACAGATGTAGGGAGGCGGGTGGAGGTACTGGTGGGAGCCCGTTTTCCTTCACACAAATCCCAGCATGTCAACTGCTTTCTTAAAAAGAACAGAAAACCCTCCAGTGGTGTGTTGACCACCACCACCTCCTCCCGTCCTTATGCTCTTCTTCAATTAACATGGCCTGACAGTACAGTAGTTCCTGGCTTAGCCATATACCACTGGTGGGGGCCCCGAAACAGCTATCAAGCCAGTTTCTTCCTGCCCCAAAATGCTGAATGCATTTTGCAATTAATTGTAGGATTTTATGCAATTAATTTCCAACTACCTGTAATTACTTCTAGCTGAGTGTCCTGTCAGTAAGTCACACATGACCAGTCTAAAATAAAACCACGTAAGCATCTTTCTCTCATTTGTCTGTTAATAACCAGTGTTCTGCTAATTATCCCGCCCACCCCAATTTCTCCCCTCCAACTCCAAACCTGTGCAGCCTTCCACGGTGATGAGCTCCTGGCCTCCTGACCCTTTCTTCAGTAAAGGAGGGGTCCCAGCATCTTGCTTTGATCATGTCACCCCTTCCTCCACATTCTCCAGCCAAGGCCTTCCAGGGTCTGGTCCCTCCTCTTGAGCTGTCTCCCAGAGACCAACTGCTTTGGCAATTGGGAGGAGAAATCTTTTCCTCTTAACACACTACCTCTGGGCCCCTGGTCACTGCATGCCTTTCGAGAATGTCCCTCCTTCTCTCCTGTCTCCATTATCAAAATCCTGTGCAACTATTTACTTGTATATACTTCAATAAAAAAATGTTTATAGGGGCACCTATGTGGCTTAGTCAGTTGGGCTCTGCCTTTGGCTCAGGTCATGATCTCAGGGTCCTGGAATCATGGCCCCACGTTGAGCTCTCTACTCAGCGGCGAGTCTGCTTCTCCCTCTCCCTCTGTGATCTCTCTTGCTTTTGCTCTCCCTCAAATAAACAAAATCTTAAAAAAAAAAAAAAAAAAAAAAAAAAGTTTTCTAAGAACATCCGTGCACCCTGTGTGGACTGGGAGGCTCTAGGAACTCCCATTCTGCCGGGAGGAGTACGGACTGGTGCTGGTAAGCTGAGGCGCCATCTGACCGCACTTAGTAAAAAACGCTTAATTAACTATAAACACATTAAACATGGACACCATCCTGTGATCAACAACTCTGCTTTTGGGAATATAACTCAAAGACATTTTCATGTGGTGCAGGAGGGACATATCTGCAAATACCCATCCACTGCAGTGTTATTTGTTTTGAGGGAAGGCGACAGTGGCGGCAGGTCACCCTGTGCCCATCGCTGAGAGAGTACTACACACCACGGATGACCGAGCAGCAGTCAGATGACAGACCAGATAGACATGCGGCACCAGAGATGGACCCTAAACCTCATCACTTGCCAAGGCTGGGTGGCAAACGTGAGAAGCAGAATGAGGAACATAAGACAACCCCTTACACTATTTATATAAACAATGCAATCGTTCACATTTGGTAGCTCATACACACAAAAAGACACACACCCACAAGCTACAACAGTAATTCGTGAGAAGGAAATACAAAGGCATTAATAAGTTAACTACATAAGAGCAGAGCCCTGCACAAGCGACATTACCGAAGGGCAGGAACCGGAGTGGGATGAACTCAGCACTTGGTACTGAGGTGAAAACGTTCACACAGGGCCCAAGCAGTCCTTTTCCTTTACAGGGTATCTTTTTTTTTACCAGCTTTCGTAAAATAGAATTCACATGCCACACAATTCACCCATTTTCAAGGCACAATTCAGTGGTTTTTAGTATATTCCTAACTGTGCAGCCATCACAATGTCAGACTGTCACCCTAAAAAGAAATCCTGTACCCTTTGGCCATCACTCCCCAATTCCATGCCCCAAAACGAAGGCAACCACTAATCACTCACTCTACTTCCTCTCCCTATAGATGTCTACTCAGTCTTCAGCTCCACTAGGAATGTTACTCCCTCAAGATACTTTCTCGGTCACATCAGCCAAGAATGATTCCCTCCAGTAAGGGAGCTATTACTACAGTACTAAGTCAAAATGATCTGAATGGGGCACCTGGCTGGCTCAGTTGGTGGAGTACACAACTCTTGCCTTAGGATTTTGAGTCCCACATTGGGTGTGGAAATTACTTAAAAATAAAATCTTGGGGTGCCTGGATGGCTCAGTGGGTTAAGTCTCTGCCTTCGGCTTGGTTCATGATCTCAGGGTCCTAGGATGGAGCCCCACATCAGGCTCTCTGCTCAGCAGGGAGCCTGCTTCCCCCTCTCTCTCTGCCTGCCTTTCTGCCTACTTGTGATCTCTCTGTGTCAAATAAATAAATAAATAAAATCTTTAAAAAAAATAAAATAAAATCTTAAAAAATAATAATAAAGTAAGATAAAGTAATCTAAATGGTACTTGTCCTTCCCTGCTTTATACTTAAATTTTTTTTGTACTTCATCTCCCCTGGTGAGCAGTACGTTCCTAGAAGGCAGAGATAGTGCCTTGGCTCTCAGTATCGTGATTCGTTGGATAGAGGGATTACAAATGTAAGTGACTGCAAATCTTTATTTATTTATTTATTTTTAAAGATTTTATTTATTTATTTGACAGAGAGAGAGAGATCACAAGCAGGCAGAGAGGCAGGCAAGCAGAGAGAGAGAAAGAGAGGAGGAAGGAGGCTCCCCGCTGAGCACAGCGTCCAATGTGGGGCCCCATTCCAGGACCCTGGGATCAAGACCTGAGCCGAAGACAGAGGCTTTAACCCACTGAGCCATCCAGCTGCCCTGATTACAAATATTTAATGAATGAATTTATTTATTTACTTAGCCTGGAATTCAAGTTGAGATCACTTTGAATTTAGAGTTTTTTATCCAGTGTGTTAGCTTATGTCATGTGTGAATTTTTTTTTTTTTAAGATTTTATTTACTTATTTGACAGAGATCACAAGTAGGCAGAGAGAGGGGGGGGGGGATGCAAGATCCCCGTAAGCAGAGAGCCCAATGTGGAGCTCAATCCCAGGACCCTGGGACCATGACCTGAGCCGAAGGCAGAGGCTTTAACCCACTGAGCCACCCAAGCACCCCGTCATGTGTGAATTTTATAAACTCCCCTATCTTCACCTAAGCCACTGATAAAAAGGTTGAAAAGAATGGAACCAAGCATGGATGACTGGGGCATGTCACCTCTGGTGGCGATCCATTAATCAACACTCTTTGGGTCTCACAGTTCTATCAGCTGTGACCTCTCCTAACTTTATTATGACCCAACCCATATACTTTTCACAGGGACATCGTGAGTTACAGTGATTACCTTAGGAAAAGTGAACTGGAATAAGGACCAAGAAGACTTTCTATTTATTAGAACTGCATGAAAAGTATTCACAAATTGCTTGTAAAATGAAAACTACCTCTTTAAAATATTTTTAAAAAGAAAAACCTGGTTTATAAAAAGAATTAAAAACTTTAAATGCCTTGCTCAAATCAATATATATAATATCCACAGCATACCCTTGACCTGTATCTCAATCTAGTAATCATATTGAGAAAATAATTTTTATTTATTTATTTAAAAAAATATTTTATTTGTTCATTTGACAGAGAGAGAGATCACAAGTAGGCAGAGAGGCAGGCAGGAAGCAGGCTCCCCGCTGGGCAGAGAGCCTCATGCGGGGCTCCATCCCAGGACCCTGAGATCATGACCTGAGCCGAAGGCAGAGGCTTAACCCACTGAGCCACCCAGGCACCCCGAGGAAAATCATTTTTATAAAACTCATATGAGCTTCCTAAGACTGCAACAATCATCTGTTTTAAAATTCCTTCCATCATTTTTACCGTGGATATACATTACACATACTACTTGTTAGTTTCTTTCTTTTCTTTCTTTCTTTTTTTTTTTTAAGATTTTATTTATTTGACAGAGACAGACACAGCAAGAGAGGGAACATGAGCAAGGGGAGTGGGAGAGGGAAAAGCAGGCCTCTGGCTAAGCAGGGAGCCCGATGTGGGGCTTGATCGCAGGACTCTGGGATCATGACTGAGCTTAAGGCAGATGCTTAACAACTGAGCCACCCAGGAGCCCCACTAGTCGGTAGTTTCTGGAAACGTAGTGCCATATCTCCATCTTTGAAAAGTAGAAAAGCTGCCTGATTCACTTGCTAGCACCACAGCCATTCCCCAGTTTACTAAAGATGACCACAATGGCTCTCTCAGCTTACCTCTGCCAGGTCTCCCCCACCATGCCGACCCAGGAAATAATTCATCTGGGCATGAAGACTTGAACACACCTAAAGCTTCAAGATGCTCTCTTTTTACCTCACCTTCAATGTTCTTCTTCCAATGTTTATTCTATTTTTTCTAATTTGAAGGACATTTTCCCTAAAGGAGCAGACAGCAGCCAGGACTTTGGCTCTGCCTTCCTGCCGTCCTATTAGTCTCACACCTCCATTGATCAGCAGTGGGCCCGTCTACTTTTTGTTCATCTTGTTCTGAACACTGCTAACCTCTGATGTCTTCTGCAAGCCTCAGATCACTCTGGACTCATCCTCCATAACTCTCCCGAAGGGAGTCGTGAGAATCTGTACCATCCTTCCCCTCTTTTTTTTTTTTTTAATTAGAGAGAGAGGGAGACAGTGTGAGCATGAGTGGGGAGGGGCAGAGGGAGAAACAGACTCCCAACTGAGCAGGGAGCTGGATGCAGGTCCATCCCAGGACCCTGGGATCATGACCTGAGCCGAAGGTAAACGGTTAAGCGACTGAGCCACCCAGGCACCCCTGTATCTTCCCTTTCTATTGCTTTTATTCACCTTTCAAAACCCAAGCTTATGAGTATGTTGTCAGTGCAGCTGCACTTGGAAAAACGGACTACCTTTTCTAAGTTGGTATTACTCATTAACTGTCCAAAAAAACTTCAGGTAAATGGAAGGAGAGCTATTACCGTGAACCAGAGCTTGTATTATAAAAACACCTGGGGGTGCCTGGGTGGGTTGCTAAGCATCTGCCTTCAGTTCAGGTCATGATCCCAGGGTCCTGGATGTGATTGAGCCCCACAATGGGCTTCCTGCTCTGCGGGAAGCCTGTTTTACCCTCTCCCATTCTCCATGCTTGTGCTCCCTCTCTTGTTGTGTCCACCTCTGTCAAATAAACAAAATCTTTAAAATACAAAAAACAAAAACAAAAACAAAAAAACCACCCCATGCATGAAACTACCTTATATCCCCTTTCGGACTTTCAGTAGCTAAGCTTTGTACGGGCAGAATAAGACCCCAACAAGTCATATATTTAAAAGGTACAGGGCGCCTGGGTGGCTCAGTGGGTTAAGCCGCTGCCTTCAGCTCAGGTCATGATCTCAAGGTCCTAGGATCGAGTCCTACATCGGGCTTTCTGCTCAGGAGGGAGCCTGCTTCCCTCTCTCTCTCTCTCTTCCTGCCTTTCTGCCTACTTGTGATCTCTCTCTTCAAATAAATAAATAAAATCTTAAAAAAAAATAAAAGGTACAATGTGAGAGATGTACACAGGATATTATGGGAGCACAGAGGATACAGTGTCTTTTTAATTTTTTTTTTTTAAAGAGAGAGATGAAAACAGCAATGTATTTGTTTTACCTCATCAAGATCTTTGGTCTCTCTGCCCAATTCATCATCATCTTCATCAGAATCAAGCTCTGGCCCAATATAATTCCCAAACTCATCATACAAGTCGGTATCCATGATGCTAAAATTCAAGGAAAAGAAGCGTTAGATTCCGGCGAGATAACCAAGGCCTCCACAACACGGCCCCACATTTCTAACCTTATGGTTGACCATATCCCTTCAACACATCTCCTTTCCAGTTAGACCAGCCTACTGGCGGCTCCTCCCAAAGCTCTGTACTTTACTGTCCTCATGGTTCTACCTGTTTACATTCTCTTCTCCCACTCTTATATAACACTAAAAAAATTTTTAACTTAATACTGGAAAGTTGCAAAGTAGCACAAATATTTTTCTTTTTCCTAAATGACTCAAGGATAGTTGCTGACACAGTGCTTCATCACCTTCTAATACTTGAATGCAGGAGTTGGCAAACTATGGCCTGGGGCCAACATGGCCTGCTGCCTGTTTTCACACAGCCCCCAAGCTAGAAATGCCTTTTACATTTTTAAATAATTGAAAAATATCAAAAGAATATTTCATGATATGTGCAAATTATATAAAATTCAAATTTCAGCATCTAAAAAAACAGCTTTATTGGAACACAGCCAGGCTCATTCATTTATAATGTCTGTGGCTGCTTTCACACTGTAACAGCAAAGTTGAGTAGTTGTAACTGAGACCATATGGCCCACAAAGCCTAAAATATTTACTATCTGGCCCTTGGTAGAAAGTTTGCCAACCCCTGCTTTAGTGTGATTCCTACAAACCAGGACATTTTCCCACATAACCACAACATGACAATCAAAATCAGAAAATTAATAGTGACATGTTACTACCACCTAATCCACAGATCTCCATTATTAGAAAAAAACTTCTTCCTTTTTCTTTTTTTTTTTTTAAAGTAAGCTCAGTGTGGAGTCCAACACGAGTCTTGAACTCATGACCCTGATATCAAGACCTGAGCTGAGGTCAAGAGTTGGACACTTAACCGACGGAGCCACCGAGGTGCCCTCAGAACAAGTGTTCTAGTAATGTCCTGCACAGCAAAGGTTCCAATCCAGGATCACATGTTTCCATTTAACGGTCGTGTGTTTAGTCTCCTGTACTCAGGAACAGCTCCTCAGTCTCTCCTTGACTTTTACGACCTGACGCTTTTGAAGATTACAGGAGACTGATTTTTGCAAAATATCCCTTAATTTGGGTATGTCTGTTTCCTCATGATTGGAGTCAGGTTTTGCATTTTTGGCAGGGATACCTCAGAAGTAATGCGGTGTTCTTTTCAGTACATCTCCTATCAGGTGGTACATGATTTTAATCTGTCCCATTAGTAGTGATGTTAATTAAATTACTTGATTATGGTAGTATCTGCCAACCTTTTCCAATATAAAGTTATTTGTTTTCTCTTTGTAATTCTTACGTATTCTGTGGGTTTTCTGCACTTCAATTACTGAAATTCTATCCAAAGTAAAAATTCAAATGCCACCTCCTTCAAAGAGGAGAATCATTCTAGATTCTCAATTTCTCATTCCCCTACACTGCTATAGCCTTTCGTACCTTAACCAGCATTTAATTCTGCCTTAAATGGCAGTTAACTACTAATTACCCTCTCCCAACAACCCTACAGTTTATAACTAATAAACAACAAGCCAGAGGTCGTGTAAGGGTTAGGGCTCTGGGGTTGAAAGGCCTAGACTTGAATCCTAACTTTGTCACTTATACGAAGTACTTTCAGGTTAATTACTTCACTTCTCCAAATCTATTTCCTTAACTGGAAAATGGAGCGAGTAATCCCCACTGCATAAAGTTTTCAGACTTACAGCAAAATAGTCTGTGTAAACAACTTATCACAGTTCTCAGCTCAATAAATGTCAACAAGCATTATTTTTTGGCCATTCTTGAATACAGGAACCCTGTGTTCCTTGTGCCTTCCTGCCAATGCCCAACATAGTGCCTTGCATAAGCAGGAACTGGATGTTAACTGAACAGAATATTTAATTTTGAGATAGCGGTATTTATCCAAGTAAAGGACTGGCTTCAGGGCCTTGTAATTACATGTAAATTATAATGGAAACTTTCATATTAGGGATTCTTTGTATTTCCCAAGAGCTATCACATCTGTGCTCATTTCATTCTTCCAAGATCCATGAAGTGCCTGCACACATTTTTATAAAAGGCTGCTCGTAGGACAAATCTAGCTCATTTCTGCTCCAGGGACGCTGTACTTGAAACTCTTTTCTGAAATGCTCTTCCCTTAGATATTTATACTTTTTTTTTTAAATTTTATTTATTTATTTGAAAGACGGAGATCACAAGTAGGCAGAGAGGCAGGCAGAGAGAGAGAGAGAGGGAAGCAGGCTTCCTGCGGAGCAGGGAGCCCGATGCGGGGCTCGATCCCAGGACCCTGAGATCATGACCCGAGCCAAAGGCAGCAGCCCAAACCACTGAGCCACCCAGGCGCCCCAGATATTTATACTTTGTTCTATTGTTTCACTCAGGTCACTTCTGAGAATGTCACCATAAAACAGTCCTCTCAACACACTCTCCACCCCCCCCCACTTTAACGGTTTTATTATTACTTTATTGGTAGTAGTACTCGTCCCTCGCTCACATTTACCTATTCACGTTACTTTCACTATCATCTCCCCAACTACAATTTAAGCAAAGGATTTTTTATTTTTCTCTTAGAACTGTGCTGGCACGAAACGAAACCTCGATAAGTTTTTGTTGAATGAATGAATGGCTCCTACAAGGCACAGAAAAGATAGCTGACTTGCCCACAGTTGCATAAAACTAGTCACCAAACCTCACTGCAGCTTCCCGCTAGAACACCGGCTCTCAAACGAATACACAGTAAGGACGGAGGGAGCTTGGTAGAGAAGGGGTGAAGAAGGCACAGATGGAAGAGGGAGTAAGACAACGACCCGTGTCCAGGGAAGGGACAATGAGGGAACCCTGGAATCAAGATATGTGCTGGGGGGGGGGGTGGCGGGTAGTGGGGAGAGTCTTTCATTCCCTTTCCCGCTCCACGTTTCAGTTTACCCATCCGTAACGTGAAAGGGGACAGAAAACCTACAACGTCTTTTGCAGATCTGACATTATTTAATTTCCCACCCCAACCGGAGCAACTTTCCCCCGTCGCTGACCAGCGCCAGCTCACCTGCCGGCCCGCGCAGCCTAAAGCTCCAAGTCCGCCGCCGGAGACCGCGCTTCCGCCACACGCCGCCGCTCCGCTGCGCCCGCCGTCAAGGAAGGACCCCGCAGACGCTGCCGTCGCGTTTCTGCCCCGAGGACAGCCCTATGCCTGAGGACCGGCTGGGAGGAATGCCAACCACGTATCCATACACCGGCGACGTGGGGTCGTGGGCCCTCAAACCAAGGCGTGGGCTGCTCCAAAAAGACCGAGGCCTTAGGAGGCAAGAATCTGGTCAGGCGCTTCTGAGCCACCCTGAAAGGGGGCCTTCGGGACGATCACGTGGTCAGGCTGTTTGAGCAGTTGCTGAGCAACCAGAGCTGCTGGGCGTGGTCTACGCTGAGCTGTGCGGTTCTCATCTAAGTATTCCTAAGGAAAGCAAGGAAACCTAGGCCTGAGGTTCTGGGGTGAAGTGCTGGGGGGCGGAAGGGTTAGTTGTTCTCTCTCTTCAGTCTGGGGAGGGCTCAGAACTGGACAGGAGTCGAGACATCTGAGTTCAGTTCCTAGCCTGCCCCGCCCCTTTCTCGGTGTTCGTTCACCCACGCCGGGGTGGAGGGAAAAGGTATGGGTTTGGTAGCAGACCTCCTGCTTCCCTGCCCTACGGCTGGCCACAAACTAGCTCAGTGCGCGTCTGAGGTTCAGGGAGGTCTCACAGGAAGAAAAGCCAGAGCCCTCACTAGCACTCATACAGATGATTTCCCTGTAGAACGGATCAATCAGCCTCACATACTCAGAGGGTGCAGAAGTACAGTGGCCGAACTAAAGAGGTTGCTCAAGAACCTACAGATCTGTGATCCAGACCTGGTCTGGACCGAGGAATTGGGAACGGAGATCCCTAAACCCCTTCCTCTGCCACTTTTGCCTGACTTCCTATTCAGTCATTGCATCTGGTTTGGATGAAAAGTATCTTTCCCCGTTGAAAACACTGAATGATGGGTGAAATTTTATCCCTGGGCTCAGGAGTATACTTCACAATAGTTCTGCTTTTGTGGGAGGTCCTCTGTCACTTGGTATGGAGTGAGCCCATATGGAAGAGTGAAGGGACTGAATACTGAATTCTGAGATCCAAATGTGTCCTCAGCAGAAGCACCAAAATTAAAATACTTCTGGAGGCAGAGAACAAAATTAAGATAGGGCTCCAAACTGAAAGTCAGAACTCTGTATTCTATTTTCAGTGGCAAGTCTTAAGCAAGTCCTCACTGTGTAACAAACTCAGCTCCCGTCTATAAAGTAGAGGACTAGATTGTTTTACCACCCTCCAAGATAAGTAGAAAGTTATCCAGAGCACTTTGGGGTCATACTGTAGGCGGGCAAAGAATACAGACACATCCTCTTCCCCCGATATTGATCTTCCACTGATGTCCATTCCCTTTGCCTTCCTAGAAACAGGCCATGGAAAGGAATGGCATCATTGATTTCAAGGCTTTGGAGAAAGAGCTACAGGCTGCACTCACTGCTGACGAGAAATACAAACGGGAGAACGCTGCCAAGTTACGGGCCGTGGAACAGAGGGTGGCTTCCTATGAGGAGTTCAGGTTGGTGTAATGCAATTTTTCTTTTCTTTTCTTTTTTTTTTTCAGCTTAATGCAGTTTTTCTCAGACCCTCCTGTTTTGGTGAACTGTAGTGGATAAGAGCATGTGATTTGAAGTCAGATAATTTTGGGCTCGGTCCTGGCCCTACCTGTGTGGTCTCATGCAAGTTGTTTAACCTCTCTGAGCCTCTATTCCTCATCTGTAAAAGAGAGCGACTATTGTTACCATTGAGTAAATTGTTACATGTAAGATGTTGAGTACAGTGTCTGGCACATGGGAGGCGCTCAAAATGGTCAGCCATTGTTGCCATTGCTGTTGCTGTCCTATTGGCTTGCTGAAGTTTCACCTCTAACATGCAAAGTGCAGCCACCTCACAGCCACGCCCACTTCATAGCATGAAGTCTATCCTCCGATCTCTTTCCTTTGCCCACAGGGGGATTGTCCTTGCATCACATCTGAAGCCACTGGAGCGGAAGGACAAGATAGGAGGGAAGAGGACTGTGGCCTGGAACTGTCATGCTACTCAGCGAGAGACCGAGTCTCAGGATGAGGCCACTGAAATCTCCCAGGTAGGGGAGGCCCAGCCTCCTCTGCCCAGTAGGATCCTCTGCCCTAAACCTCCAATCCTGGTTTCTTTCTTTTTTATTTTTAAAGATTTTATTTATTTATTTGACAGACAGAGATCACAAGTAGGCAGAGAGGTAGGCAGAGAGAGAGTGGGGGCGGGGGGGTTGCGGAGCAGGCACCCTGCTGAGCAGAGAGCCCAATGCAGGGCTCAATCCCAGAACCTTGGGATCAGGACCTGAGCCAACGGGCGGAGGCTTTAACCCACTGAGCCACCCAGGCGCCCCACCCCCATCCTATTTTCTTACAACACACACTTCTTCCTTCTTTCTCATGTTAAGCCAACAGAGGCAGGTTTCTGCCTCCCATCGGAGAGAGAAAAGCAACCAGCAGATAGTGAGTGTGAGTTAAACTGGGCAGAACAAGTCAGAAAAATGGACTAGACAGTCTTTTTCACTCAGACTTGGCTTGCACTCCCAGATCAGATTTAAGGTGCTCTGCCCCCACATTATATGGTATATGGTGTAATCCTCTGTGTCAGTGTTGGGAGAGAGGCCCAGCCCACCAGACTTTTTAAAAAAAAAAAGATTTATCTGTTTATTTGACAGAGATCACAAGTAGGCAGAGAGAGGGGTGGGGGAAGCAGGCTCCCTGCTGAGCAAAGAGTCTGGTTTGGGGCTCGATCCCAGGACCCTGAGATCATGACCTGAGCCGAAAGCAGAGGCTTAACCCACTGAGCCAGCCAGGCGCCCTCCCCGTCAGATTTTTAACACTCACCTTGAATTCCTTTTTCTCTTTCTGAGGCTTCCAGTCATCCTCTGTGCCCTGCTCAGAGTAAAGCCTGACTTACTCTCACAGAGCACGACTGTGTTCACGTTCATCAGTGGAAAATCCTGGTGCAACTGAGATTCTCAAACCGTGGCCTGGGTTCCTTGGGGCCCCCTCCCTCCCTGTCCCTTCCCAGTTCCCTGATCTGAAAACCAGGCCCACAGGGACCACATCCTACCCGGGGCTCAGAGAGTACCACTACAGCTAAGACAAAAACCCACAGGCTCCCCTCACTGTCACTCTCTCACTGCCGCAGAGCAGCTAGAAGAGCTTGGGACTTTCTTTCCTTCCTTGTGATCCAGGAGAAAACACTTTTCCAGCCTGAGACCTCCGCAGAGTTCTACCGTGATTGGCGGCGGCACTTGCAGAGTGGGCCAGAGCGCTATGAGGCCCTGCTGCAGCTCGGAGGTCCAAAGCTGGGTCACCTCTTCCAGACGGACGTGGGGTTTGGACTTCTAGGGGAGCTGCTGGTGGCACTGGCTGATCAGGTGAGGCCAGCCGACCGGTTGATGGTGCTAGGGATCCTGCACAGCCTGGCCGGCACTGGGCGCTTCGCCCTGAACCTGAGCCTGCTGAGCCCCGCGGAGAGAGAGAGCTGCAGAGGCCTGTTTCAGAAGCTGCAGGCTCCCAGGCCCACAAAGGAGGGGCTCAGCCAGAAGGAGTGGGGTCTAGAGGAGCAGCCTGGTGAGCTCCAGGAGGAGGAAAGGCTCCTGCAGGAGCTGCTAGTGCTGTACCAGGTGGCTTGACAGGACCAGTTACCTGCAGAGGCCCCCAGTAACTTGCTTGTCATCCTGGGGGCTGCACAGGACTGTAATGAGTGCCCACCCCTAATTCCCTTCTCAACTTGGAATTTACAGAGGATATGCAGGAATCGAATCTTCCCCACTCTCCAGCCACCTTGGTGGCTCAGTATTCTGATCTATGTAGAGCAGTACAATGGTCAAGGGCCCAAGAACTTGAAAGAGGTTCGTTTCCCACCCTTAGAGTCTGCCAAGCCTCTAGCCTGCAGCCCTGAGAGATGAGTGTGTGCCCAACCAAATGCTGGCTATACCAGTTAAATCCTCTACTTAAAAAGAAAAGAAAAGAAAATCATCAATCTTCCTTGGTAAACAAATACTGATCTCCATAGCTCTTAACAAGAACATCCCAAATCAATAAATGGACATTTAATCAGCAAATAATCAAATGCTACCTCTTCGAGGTCCAGTATTTTCCTCAGGGGCTGAATTCCTGTGTAGGTTGGGCCTGGGAAAGCCCCAAGCCATCAGCCTGGGTCAGGCCAGCCTCCCAGGCTTCAGATGGCCAGACGTGCAGGCAGGTGAGTCTTCTTCAACTCCTGAATTACCCAAAGGGAAGACCATTCCACCAAGCAGGCAGGCAGGGCCTAAAGCAGGAAGGCAAGAGATTTGCCTGTTCTAGCACCTGTGCCCTTGCTCTTCATTCCGGTTTCCCGGCCCATTCTTGGGTGAGTGCCAGTGTTCTAGAAAGGGGAGGGAGGGCCAGGTTCTAGAATGGTCTTTCCCTCAAGATCGCATCTAGAACACGAGAAGGGCATCTTGTACATCAGCTGGGAACAAACTTGCCTTGCCTTTGGCCACTTCCCCTGTAGATTCTTACTCCTCTCCTGGCTGCTCGGTCCTTTCTCCTAGAGACTACCCGCTCCTGGCAGGGATTTCTAGAAACCCCGTAGGCCTTGAGTGCCTTGGTTTTGCCCCGCCCCCTCTGACTTTTGCCTCTTGTGGGCATGAACCTCGCCCACACCGCTGTGCTCCTGTGGGTGTGGGGGAGCCTCCAGGCCTTCGAAATTGTGGAGCAGGAGAATATTTTCCAGCGGACCCCCTGCCCAGCCTTTCTGATGTTTGACAACGCAGCCTACCTGGCAGACATGAGCTTCGAGCTTCCCTGCCGCTGCAAGCCTGAGGAGGTGTCCACCGTGGTCTGGTACTATCAGAAGCACCTGGGCAGCGACCACACCAGAGTGCTCACGGACTTCGACGGGCGGGTGCTGACGGAGGAGTCCCAGGTGCGCGTGGGCAGCGACATGCTGGTTCGCTTCAGCATCCGCATGTTCAGCCTGCTGGTTTTCCGGGCGCAGCCCGAGGACTCGGGCTTGTATTTCTGCGGCACCCGCAAGGGGGACTACTTTTATGCCTATGACGTGGACATCCAAAGCGGGGAGGACATGGTGGCCACCTTCAAGGACCAGGGCCAGGAGCCGTTCGCAGACGAGCACCGCGGGACCCTGCACATCTTCACCACCTTCTGGGAGTGGACCCCGTGCGACCGCTGTGGGGTGCGAGGGGAGCAGTGGCGGATTGGCCTGTGCTACCTGCAGAGCCCGGGGCTGTCCCCGCGCTTCCGCAGGACCCTGCCTGACGTGGTGTCCTGTGGCTCGCAGGCCGTGCCCCAGAAGCTTCGGGCCCAGGCCAGGGAGCATACCCCCGAGCTCCTGGTGCAGAGCTGCGTGGTGCCCTGTGAGAAGAAGGAGGTTCGTGAGGGCCTGGTGGCCATCCTCAGCTACGTGTCCAAGGTGGGCAGCCGGCCCTGGCTGCCTCAGGTGCCCATCCAGTTCCACCAGCAGAGGCTGGGCCAAGGACTCATTATCTCCTGCCCCGGGGCCCGGCCAGAGCACGCCGTGGCCTGGGACAAGGACCGCCAGTACTTCTACCGCACGCAGTACCTGCGAGGTGTCAACCGGTCCATGCGGGTGTTCATCGACCACGGCAACCACCTCCACATCCGCTTCACCCAGCTCAGTGACCGGGGCATCTACTATTGCTGGCGGCAGGGCGTGAGGGTCGCCGGCTTGCGGCTGGGTGTCACAGCCCGAGGCCACTACCGGGCCTCATTCTCGGACCCTGAGACTCGCTCCGCCGTGCAGCTCACCCTGATAGGCTACCTGGTCATCACGGTGGTCTTTGTCACCATTCACCTCTGTCGCTGCTGCTGTTACTTATCTCGCTGTTGGCCCAGCTACTCCCCCTAGGTCCCCTCCTCTTCCCCGGCTTGGAAGACCAGTTGTGCTCAGATGTGTTTGTTAAGTGATCCCGGATGCCTCTGGCTGGGCTGTGCGGCAAGGGTGTGTGTGTGTGTGTGTGTGTGTGTGTGTGTAAATATGTTAGTTACAACCTGCTCCTGGCAGGTGGAGAAGCCCGGGGCAGACGAGAGATGGGGGACGTAGGCCAGTATAGAAGGAGCCAGAGCGTGCCTCTTCCAACTTCATGCTCAGAGAAGGAAGAAGTGAAGCTGATATTTATCAAATGGCCTTTTTGATGTTGGAACAGTGTTTGGGGTGCTTTTATTTTCTGCCTTGGAGGATTGCCAAGTGGTCGCTGGTTGAATTGGGGGCAGCAGGGAAAGGAAGAGGGAGTGGGGGAGCCTAGAATATGTCCTCGACTCTGGAATGGCAAGTTTGGGAATAAAGGTAAAAACCAGAACAGGGAAAATGGGTGAGAAAAGTGGAAGTCAAAGTCAGGGCTTTCCCCAGGGCTGGGAGGTGAGAAGAGGGGCCGAGTTGAGGGCGCATTGGGGTGCCATGCGGAGCAGGGTTGGAGTTGGGATCTGTCCGGTGGCTGCCGCTGGGGGGTTTGGGGGTCCCAAGATGATCAGCAGTAAGCAAGTTGAGTCTTGTCCAAGGCTACTTCCTGCCCTCTCCCCAGCCCCAGCCTGTCCTGAACAGATCAGCGTCCACTCTGGTGAAGGCCACGGCAATTGTCTTTATTTACCTTAGTGAGTAAAGGCTGCGGTGGTGCCCTGAAGGTTAGCAGCAGTGGGTGGCAGGAGGGAGAGAGGGGGAAAAGGCACCAGGACTCGGAAAGAGGGAGGGACTCTCATTTCTCTGGCTTTAAAGGGGCGAGGGGGACCCTGGAGTGGGCCCTTTCAGCCTACTTCTGGGCACAGATAGTCCTGTGACTGTCCCCCACGGTCTTTCCATGGAAAACCAGAGCACAAACCAGAGCCTTCACTCGGCCTCCACTTCCCAAATGGTAAAATAGCATGCTACCTACAATACGAGGGTACATTTTGTATTTGAGTAGGAGAGGAACCACAAGGACCCTTGGTTAGGGAAAAGCAGCAGGTCACCGTAGGGTGGAGAGTGTCACATGTATGGCGGTGGCTTCACCCAGCCATGTCTGCTGGGGTCTCGAGGCAGCAGCTACAGTGACTCTGAGGCCTGGATGGAGGGGTTATGCAGCAAGGAAGGGGCCTTTAGAAATGGGACAAAGCGAGTCCTGGGGACAGCAGCCCCTCTGTCCTGTTTTAGCAACTTCAAGAGGATGAGTCACTTCCTTGGCTCCCAAGACCCACAGGCCAGGGGCACCTGATTGCCCAGAACCCCCAGCTCTGATGTCTGGCGTCCTCCCAGCTGCTTCCTCCACCATCTCCACCTGCCTCCCCTCCAGCCTTATGGAGGGAGGACTCCTGGGCTTGACCGCTCTCTGTATCCAACCTAGGGGCCAGGCAGCCCCCGTCTACTCCTTCCCAGCACCCCTTCCCTCTCCACTTACACTATAGATCCCCCAAGTGCTGAGAATCACACTCCGACACGCCCGTGGCATGCCCACAGTGTGCCCCCATGTCAGCTCAGTGGGACCGAGACACTTAATCGTCACTCAGGAGGCTCCTTGGGGATCCGGGCAGACCAGGCATTCTGTCTAGAAACAACTCCCAAGTGGTGGGATGTCACCGCCCACTCTCAAGACTGTTCAGGGTCACTCTAGAAGAAGAAACCTCTGGCCAGGGCTATCTTGCCTATGGGGAGTTCCCCTTCCTGTCTCAGAGTCTCTGTTGTCCTCCAGCAGCCCTAGGAAACCCGAAGGCCCACTTCCCAGTTACCCCCAGGGACCTCCGGCTCTGGCAACAGTTGCCATGACAATGGAGATTAGGGATGTGGAGGGCGATTGATGGGGTCCCAGGCCCTCCCCAACTTCTCCCAGTTCTAACCCCAGCTGCTGGCCACGCCCCTCCAGGCCGCACCTTTGGGTTGGGTGCCTCATTAGCTGGAGTTACTGGGTGTAGGTAGGTGCTGTCTGCGGGTCTAGTACCCACAGAGTCTAGGGCAGCAAGCTGGTGTAGAGGTGGCAGGGTGAAGGGAGCAGTCGGGGTGGGTGGGAACTCGGGTCTGGGGAAGTCCGCTATCAGAGGAGGCGGCAGCAATCCCATCGGCTCAGGCCCACTGTGGGGCCACCAGCTGGGTCCTGCCTCACATCACGTCTTTGTGCTCCTGCTTGGACTCCTTAATGACCTGCAGGGGACAGAAAAACACATAGCACACTCGTCAGGGGCTCACACAGACACCAGACCCACCTCTGCTAGGCCTTGTGACCTTGGAGAAATCTCCAGACTTTCTGGGTCTTTTTTTTTTTTTTTCTATGAGAGTAACCAGGACTCCTGCCTCGCAGCCGCCAGGAAATGAGGTAACACTAGTGAGCCTTTAGCACCCTGCCCAGCACGTGGCGAGCTGATGTAAGTTTGGCTAGGACTGTCGTGGGCGTGACGGAGAGGGCTTATGTCAAATGCACCCCCCCTTCTTATTCCTCCTGCTGGTTCCTTTTATCAAGCCAGAAGTTGAAAGTTGGGAGTGAAAGCTACTATAATTTTCTTTCTCTCCCCAGGCCTGGTGCTGGGGGAGCCTGCGGGCTTTCAGTGAGAAAGTCCGAATCAGGACTCCAGCCGGTGGCCTCTACACCCAGGCTCCCTGGATCCACCAGTGGAGGGGACAGGGAACTGAATTACATCCAGGGTCCTTCCCCTCTTCCAGAGCCTCCCCAGAAACTCTTCTGAGTGACTGAGAATCTTCTGTGTGCCAGTTTAGGCTTTCTTCCAAAGCCTGCCCTCAAAAATTCCTGGAGGCAGCCCAAGCTTGCCGGGGCCAGAATTTCAGGTCTTCTCCCCTTACCTCTCCGTCTCGCATCTCCACGGTCTTTACCACGATGTTCCTCTTGAGGTGGCCTTCTGACACGGACTTGGTGTCCAGGCTGGTTTCTGCAGGCACGGAGACAGGAGAGGTCTCCTGTTGGCTCCTGAGCCACCAAAGATCCTCCCCCAACCCAGCTTCCCCATGAAACCCACAGTGATGGGGACTGAAAGTCTATCCAAGCAGGCAGAGAGGGCCTAGACCCCCAAATCCCCATGGTGCTAGACAAGACCTGACCACTCCATCCAGTGCTTTGCCCATTTTCCTGGTCTGGCTATATTTCCGTCCCTCTGCAAGCTCTCATCTGCCCCCTGGCCTTCTGACACCCCAGTGCTGGGCTAAGGAAGGAGCACACGGGCTTTGAAATCAGGCAGAGCTCAAGTCTCAGCTCAGCCGTAAGGCTGTAGGCAAGTTAATCTACCTGTCCCAGCCTCGGTTTCAGCCTCGGTTTCCTATCTGCAAAATGGGGATGATAGCATCTACCTCTCTACGTGGGAGCAAAGAGTCAGTTCACTGAGATCATACATGTTAAGTGCCTAGCACATATTAGTGTCCAATATATGCGGGTCCCTTTCCTGTTCCCCTGTCCCTCCTTCCCTCCTCTCTGCCACTTCTCTGGGCCCTACTGACCCTTTACTGTTTGGCACTTGGCAGTATTCCCTCCTCCTGCTCTGCCTGATTAAACTTCTGATCCTGAACTTGGCCCCTAGGCCATGTATAGCTCATGTTCTTCAATTTCTAGAGCAGAAGTAGGGTTTTCTTTTTCCCCCTTTAGATAAGAATCATTTGAGGGCCACATCCAAGTAAGAAGTAATTTAGCTCCCTGGTGCCCCCGAGAGAAAAATGTAACATGTCACACTCACTAATATTTAAAATTAAGAGCAGGGAGCATAAAACTTTATTCACTGCAAGAGCAGCGGTCCAGGGGGAAATAATCCTGTGGGCTGAATCAGCACTGAGCTGAGCCGCAGAGCCTCGGGGACAGAAGAATGGAGCAGAGAACCCAGCCACCAGGCACGGCAAGACCCCAGGGGCCCTCCCAGGGATGGGAAGAGGTGAGGCAGAGGCTGGCACTCGCCCAGAGGCCCCAGAGCATCTCCTCCGAGCACCAGAGGACGTACCACTTTGAACAGCCGCCAGCTCGGCTAGTTTAGCCTACATTTACCCTGTGCCACATTCTGGGCTGTGCACTGAGGTCGCTGGGGAAATGACACAAGCTTGGCCCTTTAGGGAAACTCGGGAGGAAGGAGCCCAGGAGGGCGCGGAAAATGAGAAAAGCACCGTGTCTGAGAGTCTGAGGGGCAGGCTGCTAACCGAGAGCCGGCGGGGCTCCATTTACAATCTGGTGAGCCTGTATTGGTATAACTTGTATTGTGAGGCTTTTGAGATGTCTTGTGACCTGGTGACTTTCCCCTTCTTTGGTACTTTTGCCCCCTGTAGTGACAAGCAGTTCAAAAACAAAAACAAAAACAAAAACATAAAACACTCGGATGGGAAGAGCCTGCTCAGGGATCTGCAGACAGGGCAGAGGCTGAGACCTTCACCCAGTTCTGCTGTAAGAGGGGGTAGAGGGGTAGGGAATGGGGCGCAGGACAGGAGCAGCCACAAGCCCCACCTGGAATGCCCTGGGCTGCTGTGTTCTGGCTGGAAGCTCTGCGGTGAATTATGAAGATCCCAAGGAGACCCCTGGACTGGACCCCTTTGCCCTGGTCCTTAGCTCCAGGCCAGAGTAGCAGCCCATCTGGGGGAAAGGGCAGGAATCCAACCCCTTGCCCACAAGGCCCTGCTCTACTGACCTCGGATCTGCAGGTTGGAGAAGGTCTGCACGGGGATGGTGATGCTGCAAGACAGCAAAGGCAGAAGAGTGACCGCGCTGCCCAGGGACATCCCTGGAGCCAGGCCCTGGTCCGGGCTTAGCATGACAGCCTCAAGGCCCATCTCCAGGCTTTCTCCAGCCGCCAACATGCTCCCTGGGGCTGCAGGAGTCTGCAAGGGGCTTGGGTGTTGTCCGCTAGGGGGAAAGTCTCTATTTGCAAGAGTGGAAGCCTGGAGGATGGCAGGGGGAGGATGAAGTGGAGGGAAAGTTCCAAGATCAAAAGAGATGGGTCAGGGGAAAAGAAGTCCAGTCTTCATTGGGAGGGTGGGGAGTGAGACTCTTAGTTTGGGGGCTGACCCAAGTCTTCACCCTGTGGCCTCGTCAACATTGCTTGACTCGAATCCATTCATTTCTTGACCATTTATTGGCTACCTACTGTGTGTTAGGCAAGCATCATGCTGAGCACTGAGATAGGAGGGGGCAGGACACAGGCGGATTATGACAGTCCCTGAAGGGAGAAAGGAGACTCCAGGGAGGGACAGCAGGGAAGACACTGCAGGGCCACTGGGTGGGGGGTGGGGGCTTTGCAGCTCACCGGTTCTCCTCGCTCTCCAGCAGCTTCCTGTACGTGGCGATCTCTATGTCCAGGGCCAGCTTGATGTTTAACAAGTCCTGGTACTCCTGCAGATGGCGGGCCATCTCGTCTTTGAGGCTCTGCCCCTCCTCCTCCAGCCGGGCCAGTGCCTCCTGGTAACTCGCCGCCTCCCGTGCGTGGCGCTCCTCCTGCTCCCGCATCTGCCTCTCCAGGGACTCGTTCTGTAGGGTGGAGTGGACAGGTGCCTCAGCGCGGGGTCACACTGCTCGTCCTGGCCTCTGTCCAGTCTCCCCGCTGTCCCCCAAGTAAATTTTCAGAGCCCCCGCCCTCAGTTCCGGTCCCATCCCTGGCTTGCGTGGTGCACCCGGGTCCCCTCCACCCCACTGGCGGCCCTGCTGGAGCTCACCGTGCCCCGCAAGGACTCCAGGTCACAGGTCAGGGCCTGCAGCTGGCGACGGTAGTCGTTGGCCTCGTGCTTGGCCTGGCGGAGCAGCTCAGCATTGCGGGCAGCGGCATCGTTCAGGTCGGCAAACTAGGGGGGGAGAGGGCCCTACGCTGAGGGGCGGCTGGGCCCCACGTCGCAGGAGCTTTGTGGGCCAGTGGGTCTCTGGGAATTCAGGGAGATGAGCAGGACCCCAGGCTTGGTGTCCAGGTCTCCCCAGGACTGGGGCCCCTGGGCAGAGGGCACAGGAGGCCCCTGCCATGTCTCTAGCACCTAGAACAGTGCCTGGGTAGGGAATGAAGGTCAAATGATGTTTGCCGTGGAACCCAGACCCAGAATCCCCTGCACTATCCAGGAGCCTGTACCCTGGCCTCTCTCACGGTGGCCGGGGCATTCTGGTGAGCAGTACCCTGGGTTTTGATCCTTCTCTCTCCCCAGCTTGCAGTGAAGCTCTTGCGGCTCCACCCAGCCTTGACCTGCTTGGAGCCATCGCCAGCTTCTGCCACTCACGTTGCCCTGGGCTGGCATCTCTAGGCCCTTGCCCTGTGCTTTCTTGCACTCCAAATGCCTCTTCCCTCTTCTCTTCTTGTTCTTTGGCTGCCAGGCCCGCCTAGCCCCAAGGCCCTCCCTTCTATGATACCCTCCCTGTCTCCCACATTGCATCTGTATAAACTCTGCCCAGCAGTGTTCTCTCTAGACACCGTATTTGGGTGCACATCACGTCCCCCGGGTGGGACAGGTCTCTGGACCCCGGGCAGTGCTGGCACACAGTGGTTGCTCAGTAACCCAGGACACAGACAGCAGAGGCATCAGGAATGCAGGCTCCCAAGAGCAATGGCTGGGCTTAGACATCCGGCTCTACCATTGACGAGCTGTGTGACTTTGGGCAAACTCGTTAACCTCTCTGGACTTCAGTTCTCTCATCTGTCGAAGAACAGTACCTTCTTCATAGTAAATAAGTAAGATAATGCATGTAAAGCTCAAGGCCTGACACACAACAATGTTGGCTAATAATAACAATAGGAATAAGAAGTACTTATTCGGGTAGGGGCACCTGGGTGGCTCAGTGGGTTAAAGCCTCTGTCCTCGGCTCAGGTCATGATCTCAGGGTCCTGGGATCGAGCCCCGCATCGGGCTCTCTGCTCAGCAGGGAGCCTGCTTCCCCCCTCTCTCTTTGCCTGCCTCTCTGCCTACTTGTGATCTCTCTCTGTCAAATAAATAAATAAAATATTAAAAAAAAAAGAAGAAGTACTTATTTGGGGGAGCATCTGCCTGGCTCAGTCGGTTAAGCATCCAGCTCTTGGTTTCGGCTCAGGTCACGAGTTCAGGGTGGTGAGATCGAGCCCTGCATGGGGCTCCATGCTCAGCAGGAGCCTGAGACTCTTTCTCCCTCTGTCTCCCTCCCCTTCGGCTCCTCCCCCTGCTCATGCTCTTTATATCTAAAGTAAATAAAATCCTTAAAAAACAGAAAAGAAAAGAAATACTTATTGGAAGTAATGGTGCCTGTTTGACCCTGGGCAAGCCACCTCATTTTTCTAGTGACGGTCAGTCACTCTAGTGACGATCAGTCCTCTCCCAGCTTCCTCTTCCCTTGCTCCCCAGTTCTCTGGTATGGAGCCAGCAGGGCTGCCTACTGGCCCACAGTCAGGGCTACCTTGGACCGGTACCACTCCTCAGCCTCGTGCATGTTGCTGGACGCCATGGCCTCATACTGCGTGCGGATCTCTCGCAGGGCCGCCGTGAGGTCTGGCTTGGCCACATCCAGCTCCACGTGGACCTGCTGCCGGGCCAGCTGCTCCTGGAGCTCCTGCACCTCCTGGCCAGAATGAGAGAAGGGATGGCCAGCCAGGGGCCCAAGCTGCCCCTGGGGTTTCCCCACGGTTTTACGCCCTCGTCTGGCTGCCCCTTGGACACTGACATTGGCTAAGGGAAACGGGGCAGTCCTGGTTAGAGGAAAGGGCATGGCCTAGGCTAGGGGAGCAGAGGGTAGTTTGGGGGGCCTCATAGTGTCCTCCTCCCAGGTTCGGCCAGGCAGGAGCCCTGAAAGCATGCCTGTGTTCTTGTGAGTGACCGAGTCCCTGTGGTGTGGGTGTGTCTGTGGGTTCCCAGATTCTACCATATCATGGACTTGGAATCCATAATCTGAAGTCAGAGAGCTCAGTGGTGTCTTTTTAAAATGAATGGCTTTCATTTAAATGGAGACAGGTGGCAGTAGGGGTGATATCGGAGAGATGTGTGACCTCAGCAAGTTCTTTATCCTGTCTGGGCTTCAGTGTCCTCCTCTGTTTCACAGAGGTCATTCTGGAAGGGTCCCTATCTCACAAGGCTGTAGTGAAATAACAAATGGGGCAACAAGGTCTGTTATAATTCTTAGTAAGTGGGGTGTGTCCGTGTGAATTTCACCAGGGGCTGAGGGTGCTCTCTTGTCTCTAGGTCTGTCTCCTTCAGTCTTTCTCATTTTCTTTCTCTCTCTCTCTGAGTATGTCTCAGGCCTGGCCTCTCTGTCTCTATCCATCCCAATCTCTGTGTTGGCCTTACCTCCTCATGGATCTTCCTCAAAAACCGGATTTCCTCCTCTAGAGACTCAATCTTCCTCTCCAGATCCAGGCGCGCTAGGGTGGCTTCATCTGCCTCCTGTAGCAGGGAGGGGCAAAGGCTGCTCTGACCCCAGATTCCTCCTCCCCACTCCTTATCCTTGTCTGATCCCTCCTGTGGCTGGGGAGAGCAGCACATTGCTCTGGAGGGCTGGACTTAGGGGCTGTTTGTGTGAACTGCCATCAACCATTTACCCCCCACCTCCCCTCCCCTCCCCTCCCCTCCCCTCCCCTCCTTTCGCGCCGCCCCCTCCCCCACACCTGTCGATAGGTGGCCAGGTTGTTCTCAGCATCCAGCCTCAGGTTGGTTTCATCCTGGAGCCTGGGGTAGTGGAACACATCCCTGGGTGAGGCTCTTCTGAGGATCTTGGACCCCTCCCCAATCTCCCTGGAGGGTGCTGCCAGAGAGATCCCTCCCCCGCCCCCTGCCCAAAGCCAGTGGAATGGCAGGAGCCCTAGCCCGGAGGGTGAGCGGACTAGGGCTTTAGCTCATTACTAATGTGTTTTATCAAGGCCAGTGCACCTGCTCCTGCTCACACCAGAGCTTTCACCAACACACACTCATTGTTGCATACACAAACACACTCATCCTCCCGCCCTTGAGGGCACACACACACACACACACACACACACACACACACACACCGTGCCCTGCCAGCTCAGCAAAACCCGCCGTCCCTGGGATCTCCTCTGACCTTTGGAAACAGTTTTATTAGAATCCCTGCCTCACAGCCCTGCAGGCCAAAGCGGCTTGACCAGGGTCACACTGGTGAACCAACCTGTGTTCCTAGGCCAGGCCCTTTCCCTCTCCTCCTCTCCCCCGGAGCCCCAGCCCCCTGGTGCACAGCAATCTTCCCTTCCCATTCCTCCTCTCTGCGGACCCACAAGGCCATCAGGCCCCCCAGTGAATGAAATGTGAAGACCCCGCCCGTTGGGCCCCTGCCTGTGGGGTCCCTGCTGTAGAGTCCCTGACTCTCCCTGCACAGCTCTCCCGGCTGCGGAGGTGCTGAGAATACTCTGGCTCCTTGGCAATCAGACCCCTAAGACTGTGGGCCTCCTCCCTGTCCCTCCCATTATCTCGGGGAGGAAGGACAGCCCTATCCTCCCAGAGACGGGGAAACAGCGGAGCCAAGTATCATGGAGGCAAAGTCCCCTGCCCGAGATCGTGCAGGTCTGCAGGGGCTCCCGCTGGGGCTGGGCTGGGGTGCGGGGGCATCTCCCCTGTTCATGAGGTCCCTCTCCCCGGGCCCCCTCCTCACTTCTGCCTCAGGGTGCCCAGGTCCTGTGCCAGATTGTCTCTCTCAACTTCGAGCCGGGCGCTGCTGGCTGTGAGCTGGTCGAGCCGTAGCCTTAGCTCTCGTAACTCAGCCTGGTAGACGTCGGCCAGCTTGGTGGGCTCCTTGGCCCGCAGCTGGTTCAGCTCTGCGGCCAGCGCCTTGTTCTGCTGTTCCAGGAAGCGCACCTTCTCGATGTAGCTGGCAAAGCGGTCGTTGAGCTCCATCATCTCTGCCCGCTCACTGGCCCGGGTCTCCTTGAAGCCGGTGTTGAGGGCCCCGGCCAGGGAGAAGTCCACCCGGGCCGGGAGTGGAAGTGGCATCCTGGCCAGGGAGAGGCGGGTGCCCGGCCCTAGCCGGCGGCTAGAGACCAGGCTTCCCCCTACCATGTCCAAGGAGGAGGCATAGGAGCGGCGAGCAGCCGAGGCGACCCGTCTCCTCTCCATGCTGGCTGGGCTCTGGCCGCTCCTGGGAAGTGAGGGCTTTATGGAGGCGTGGGCCGGCCTGGCGCTGCCCAGGCTGCCCCTGGCAACGCCCACTGGCATAGCCTGAGGGGGAGGGGCTGGGCCACATCTCGGCCATGGGGAGAGCTCGTCTCACTCCATTGAGGTCCCTGTGCCCAGAGGCAGGGCGACCCCAGCCTGGCCACCAACAGAGGTCCTCATGGGCTGTGCCTGGGGCTGGATGCTTGGTCAGCGGCCGCAACCACTGGGCCAGGAGGCCCTTTCCCTGGGAAGATGGGCCAAGAAAGGTCTGGATCAGATAAACTCTGACCTGCTTTCCACCTCTTAGACCCCATCACGGCGCTCCTCCTGCTAAGTGCTGGGAACTTGCAAAGAACAAATGTGTTCCCTCCTCTCAGAAAACAGCCCGTACTACAGTTTCCTGCTGAGCCCCATTTCCAGCAGACCTTTGGACTCCTCGGTCCGAACATGGGCATCCAGCATTCCTGCCTGCTCTCCCTTCCCCGGAGGTCTAGGGCTGTGGGCTGCAACAGGACACCAGCCCTTTGTCTAGAGGGTCACTTGAGGCCTCTGTCTAGCAGTTGGGGGATGGTAATGAAGGGAGGAGTAGGGAAGCTTTGAGGGGGCCAGAGCCACGGGTGCTGCACTCCCTGACCTTCTCCCTGGACCACACATAAGCCCCTGCCTCAGTCCCACGGGGCTCCCTCACCCCTTGCCTGGCCGCTCTGCACCCCCGTCTGGAGCCGGCCCTGACAGCTACACAAAAAACACTTAAGGATGAGCTGGCTGTCCCTGCTCCCATCTTTGTTCCCGCATCACCCTGTTTCCCCAGCTACCCCTCACCTCCCTTTCACACTGGAGATTTATCTCCTTTGAGTTCCCACGCATCAGGCTGAGAGGATGGAAAGGCCTCTGGGGACAGGTCAGTTTGGGAACCTGGGAGCCACTGGGTCAACACTAGGAGCCCAGGGCCGGCGTCCTGTAGCCTGACCCTTCAGATCTGTCCACCCTTGTGTTCTGATTCTACTGGGGGCCAGAGCCTCACGCAGGCCCCTCACCTCTCTGTGCCCTTGGACTTCTGGGAAGCCCTCCTCTCCACGCCCCCCCTCCCCCCGCCCATGCCTGGGCCTCTGATCCCTTCTCCTGGACACTTGCTGAATAGAGCCTTGTTTTCCACCACTGGTCAGGGCGCCACACGGAGAGGGCAGCCCCCGGGGGGCTGCGCTGTTTTTAATCCCAAGATGCCAGGCTATTAGGCAGAGTACAGCCCCCCAAGCCCCCAGCTCAAAGAGCTTCTCGGAAGCCTCCGAGGGGGCCGGGGTGCAGTGTGGAGCAGGCTCTGTGCCCACCCCCGGCCATTGTGTCTGTGCCAAGGTGAGTCATTCAGTGGGCACAAGAGGAAGGCCCCGTGGGGGCGGCCAGCTGGGCACTGCCAGGTCTCCAGCTCTGCAGACAAGGCCTGGCTGCTTGCCCCTCCCCAGCTTCCAGAGCCAGCTCACACCCCTGAGCTCCTACCCCACGTTGGGGAGACGCGCTCCATTTGGACATGTTATGGGCTGCCTGCCGAGGTTTTCCCTGGTGAATCCCAGCACAGAGAGGGAAGGTGAGGGTCTCTAAGTCTTCAGCCACAGCTGACCCTGGGACAGTAACATGGAAAAGGAACCCTTGGGGATGGGGTGCCCAGTGACTTTTGATCCTGCTATGAGTGGAGGAGCTGGGAAAGTCATGGGGCATTAAAAGAAGAAAAAGATGGGAGAAACCCTCATCCCAAGTGTCTCTGTGACTAGGGGTGGCTGTCCATCTAGCTCACATTGGGCAAGTCACAGTGTGCAGCCTTCTCTCTTTGTTCCAGTGAAATGTAGTTACAGTGAGTGCAAAGCCATCTTGGGGAAGGGGGGAGATGGAACGAGAACAGGAAAGGCTTGTCAGGGAGGCTCAGTGACAGGTCCCTGTGTGGTGTGTCAACCCAGGCTTATTTCAGCAGCAGCAGCAGCAGCAGCAGCAGCAGAGAGGCCCCTCCCTGGACCTGTGTCACCCAGGCTTCCTGGCTCCGCCCTCAACCTCCATCTGACCCTAGACCCATTCCCCACACTCAGCCCTTAACTATCCACGAATGTCCACGCAAGAACCAGAGAGGTAGACCGATAGGGCCGTGGTTGTTTGCCAAACTTTCATTATTTTGTATGACACATTCGTGGTAGAAAAATCAGAAAATACAAATAAGCAAAACAAAAAAATTTAATTAGCCATGATTTCACCACCTGGGGATAAACACTACCAGATTTCCCCCACATATATAAATTCGTTTTCTTTTTTACAAGTGGGCTCATGCTGTACAAATTATTTTGTAATTTGTTTTTTTTTCACTCAGCAATATGTTGTGAACATCTTTCCATATCAATAAATATTATCCGCATCATCATTTTAACAGCTGCATGGTTTTCCACTGTATGCATTAATTTACCCAAGCCCTACTGTTAGACACACAGTTGTCTTCCCCCCTCCCTCCACTCCCACTCCGACCCCCTGCTGCGCCTCCCTTCCCTCCCTACCTCCCTCCCTCTCTGGTTCTGTTCTAGATCCCATTATGCTGCACCATTGCCCCAGGCAGACGCATCTCCCAGTCTCTGACTACTCCCGCCCTCCTGGTCTGGCTCAGGCCCCTTCTGTGGCTTCTCCTCTCCTGGTTCCCTAATCCGAGGGCCTCAACGTCCCAAGCCCCAACCAATCCTAGACTGACTTCTGCACAGACCACAGAAAGCGGCAGGCCTTGGAGAGAGGATGCCCAGATATCTCTCGGCGGGTCCTTCAGCCAAGCCAAGACCCAGTTCAAGCTCAGAGGGAGACGAGATGGTCTCCTGCCTCCATGCCCCTCCCCTGCGTGGGGAGAATCCGCCAGGATGTCCTTCTGCCTCTTGGGACAGATCAGTACCACAAGGGGCCTCAAAGTACCCACGAGGGTGCCCTGTGTTTTCTAAATTGCCAGCCTTAGATTCAAGCCACTAGACGGCTGCTCACTGGCTCCCCTAGGGCCCCCACCCCGTTCCAGTGCCTGGCACAGCATGGTGGTCCTCATGCGAGGGCAGGAGGAAGAGAAGTTGGGAGTCTCGAAGGGGCTGACTCCTTGGTTACTACTGAGTCCATCCATCCCTCCCACACGAGCCCCCTCCCTGAGGAAAGGAACCAGGCCCTGCTGGCCACTAGATGGCAGTGTCCGAGCAGCAGCAGGGTCCTGCAGTGGGGAGGGAGCGGGTCTCAAAGCCGCGAGCCTGCTTTCCAAACCCCAGATTTCTATCACCCAGAAGGATCATCCCTTGTACGCTCTAGCGTTCCTTCTGACTGCTCTGACAGCGCCCTCTAGAGGCGAGCGAGGTCACGGCCATTCAGCTGCTCCATGATCTTGGACGACTTCAGGAACTTCTCAGAGTCTCCATTTTCACACCTGTAAAATGGGGACTCACAACACTTACTTCCAAGGTGGCGGGGAGGATGAATTCAGGGAAAGCTGGACACAGAAGTTGCTCGACAAATCACAGCTTGCATTTAACAACACCTACCCGAAGCTTTACTTATTTCTTTGTCAGCGACGGGGTGGGCCTGGAGGGACAGGGGCTGGGCCGGGGCACTGCCTGGGCACTGCCATGTCTTGTTGACCCCAATGGGGGTGGACAGGGACATCATATACATATCTCCCCAGCACCGTTACCTGGGAGTGTGGACAGGACACAGGGGGCAGCAACCAAGGGAGAGAGGGTGGGAGGTAGCCCCATTTGCGCCCAGATCACAAGTTGCTCGTGGCTTTGGGTCTGCCAGGGACCACACATAGGTCATCTCTACCTGCCCTGGAGGAGACTGAGAGTAGAGGCTGTTTCCCAGTCTGCTTTCTCACCTCCCTGACTCCCCCTCGGGCTCTGTCCCTCCATCCTTGCCCTTCCCCACCATAGACTTGAGGCTCACAGTTCCATCAGTTTGAGAAGTTCTTGGTGTGTTACCATGTCCTGTGCGAGGGGGTCTCTCCTGTCCCTCAGCCTGAGGCTTCCCCAGAAGAAGGGCCCCCATGGATAGGGGCTTCCGGATGTTAGGACCTATGACCTCCCATCAGAATGGAGTCTCCCTAAGGATAGGGTCCGTCAGGACACCCTCTCTGCTGTGGGGGCTCCCTGATGTGCGCACCCATGGTTCACTGTTGGATGGAAGTTCCTCGAGGGCAGGGGCTCTCCCCCTCTCAGGCTGGAGGAGGGCTGCCTCAGGCCAGGGTCTGCCCCTCTCCTATCCTCTGTCAGCCTGTACCAGCTCTGCTGGTGAGAAGTACCCAGCTCCTGTGGCTGTTGAAGTGTTCTTAGATGAACACCCCCCTCCCCCAAGACTCCTTCCCCTGCCTCCTTCCTGGCCTCGGTCAGCACATTGTTGGAGGCATCACCTTGCTCACCTCGCACACCAAGGCGGCAGGCTGCTGTGCTGGAGTTAATAAGTGCGGGTCCTTTCTCTCCAATCCCCCTCTTCCCACCCTCCTGGGTGCCCCAGCCTGTCCCCCACTTTCCAGCCTCTAACCCTGAGACCTGCTTTTTAATTGCTTTCCCTGATCTGTTCTGCTCTCTGCTCCCCTCTGTCTCCTTGCCTGACTGCGTCCCTCTGGGAGGGTGAGAAGCGGGGGCCCAGATGTGTCCCTGGTGGGAGGAGAGGGCTGGCGGGCAGCCTGTTATTTCCAATCCAGTGGTCCTCCAAATGGACAGGATGAGCCAGGGAACAGGATGGAAGGGCTGTAGGCGGGCTCAGGGGAACGCTTTGGGAGGGCTGGAAAACACAGCCATGGTCTCCAGGCCCCTCGGGGTGACTCTGGTCCCTTTCTCCCCTCAACAGCCTCCATCCCAAGCCCTCTGAGATCCCTCTGCATGAAAGAACCATGGGAGTCGGGGGAGACAATCACAAACTAGATTCTCTCTGGGAGCCAGGGTCCCCCAAACTTAACTAAAAGCCAGAGGGGCATTCCTGGGAAAACCCAGAGACAGTCAAACAGGGGTGTGAGAGGGAGGACTCCTGAGTTAGTAGTGCCAAAGGCTCCCCATGTGGTAACAGAGTCCCCTGTGGGGGTGGGTGGCACAGCTGATGACTAGGGGTGGGAGGACCCAGAAGGGAGAGCCCAGTCCCCCCACCTTGACAGGTCCCAACACCAAAGGAGGTTTGGGCTTACCCTCAGGTGACAGGGACAGGTGCTCCCCTGACTCCCCGCAGGGAGGGACAGTGTCTTGTTCTCTGCGTCTGCCGCTCCTGGCACTGAGTCTGGTTCTCTCAACTGGGCAGGACTTTGGACTCCAGGGTGGCTCTGTGCTGAGCCCCAAGGTAGGAGAAGGTCAGCGAAGCAGGACAAGGGGTCTGCCGTGTCTGGGGGAGCCATTGATGGCCGCGTCTCAGGGATGACTCTCTTTATGTAAGAACAATCCAATCTCAGCCTCGTCGCCGCCCATGGAGGTCAGCTGGGAGCTGGCTGTCAGCTCACTGCCCCCCTGCCCAGCCCCTACCAGCTCCCTGTGAGGCTGAGACCAGCCAGGCTGCCCCCTGGCCAGCAGGACGCCATGCGGCAAGCTCTCTCCACCCGACCTCCTGTGATTGAGGGCAGGAGCCTCACGTCCTTAACTCCACTGGCAGAGTCTTTGTACATTTAATGGGTCACCCGAGAGCACATTTTCCACCACGGAGCCACGAATGTTTGCCAAGCCAATGGCCGGGTGCAGAACATCCTTGTCAAGAGTGACCCCTTCCACTGGCAAGCTGCCCCCAGCCTCGGAGAAATCTGCCTCGTGCCGCGGACCCCGTCGTGTGAAGCTTGCCCTTCTGGCCCTCGTTACCAGCCGCCTTGTCCTGCGCCCGCTGCCTCGGCGCTTGCAGGGGTGACGGTGACCATCAGATGAGATAATATATGTGAGCGCCCCGGGAAACGGGCAAGTTATTCAATTTGAATCCAACCAGCGCTCCGCGAGGCCTCCCAAGGTCAAGGCACCACGCCAGGCCGCTGGGGGCTACAGATGGGAGGCTGTGGTGGCTTCTGTGGGAATCACGGAGCACCAAGGGGGAAAAAAAACTCATTAAGACTAATTGCAGAGGCGGGAACGCCAGGCGCACGGAAAGAGATGATGTCTGTTCGCTTCTAAAGGGAAGCAGTTCGATGTCATGTGAAGAACCAGACCCTGGTCTGAATCCTGGCATGGCTGCTTGCTGTCTAACCCTGGGCGTGTTCTGTGAACCTTCTGGAATCTGTCCTCATTATACCTCTTAGGTCGCAAAGTTTTGTGTGCTGCCTGCAGCCGGGAGGGACCCAGTGCTCCTCTTGTGGGTTCTTCTCTCTCTTCCTCCAAAAATGGAGGCCAAACTGAATAGGGCGGGGCTCACTAGGTAGAGGGGGCGGCTGCTTCCCCAGCACATCAAGGACTCATTTGAAATTAGCAGCGTTATTTACACACGGCTCGCAATGTGCTAAATACCTTGAACATGTTTGTTTTCCCGAGCAAGTTAAACACAGACTCCTATCATCCTGTTTACACTATTCATTCACTCAGCCCACCGCATCTTCCTAGAGAGACGGAGGTAAACTTGGGTGGAACCCTCACCATGGGAACAGGTGCAGAGGAAAGCCACGAACTGAAAGGGGGTGGGAATGGGGCTTCTGGGGCCGCGGAAGACTGAACGGGGTTCCTGTGGTCAGGGCTTAGCCTGGGGCCTCGCCTGAGGTCTGGGGCCCCTAAACACTGTCTCTGACAGCAAAACTCTCTGCAACTTATGCCTGACTGCAGTTGGATAGAGCAGGCCTGTAGATGTGACGGCTTCTGCACCTGCTCAGGAGAAGAGGCCCTTAGTGGAAGATGGGGTTGCAGAGTAGAGGGGGGGGCTCACCCCGAGGCCCCAAACTAAGGCCCTGGAGGAGGCAGTAGAGGATGTTTTCTATACTTAGTTTCCTGAAGTCTGGGAGAGTGGGGAGGTGTTATTATCCCATCCAGGTACACAGAGACACATACACTGATGATGGAGATGGTTTATTAATCATTGTAATAAAAAAATATATCTATATCTACAAGTACATATAGAAGTATATATGCAGAAATAAAGGATCAGAGGCTATAAATCGAGTATGAACAGCGCTTATGCCCAGGTGGTAGCATTAAAACTGAGTGTCCCTTTCTTCTTTATCCTTCTTTTTACACGGAGTGTGCATCCTGTTCCCAACAGGGCAAGAACAATAAAGCTGACTTCATTTGGAAATCGAGACACTAGTATCCTCTGCATCAGCACCAGGATGGTGGCCTGGGGCTGGGGCTCCTGCTCCAGGCCGCGGGGATGAGGCTGAGTGTGTCCCCCTCTCTCACCAACCAGGGAGAGTTGAACTGGGACCCCCTACCCTGTCCTCATCCCTTCTCCCTTGCACAGTGGCCAGGAGCACACAGAGCCCTCTGTCAGATGGGAGGTGGGGAGCAATCTCCCCCAAAGCCACCTGCTTGCACGGAGAGCATTGTGAACTAGCAGGGTATGATGGCTGCACCTTTTCTTTTTAAATTTATTTTTAAAAAGATTTTATTTATTTGACAGAAAGAGAGAGAGAGCACAAGTGGGGGGGGGGGGGGTGGCAGGCAGAGAGGGAGAGGGAAAAGCTGGCTCCCTGTCAAGTGGGGAGCCTGACATGGGACTTGATCCCAGGACCCTGGCCTCATGACCTGAGCCAAAGGCAGATGCTTAACCGACTGAGCTACCCAGGCATCTCAGTGGTTGCACCTTCAGAATAGAAACGTGTTAACATTTAAGATGATTATCTGCCTGCTGAGAAGCTGAGTGTAACAAGAGATTGATAAAAAGGGCAGGTAGAATGAATGGTGATGAGTGTTCATAAAGGAAGAGGGTGTTGGCATTCATTGCTCCAAGCCCAGGAAGGCAGATCAGGGCTCCAGGCACAGGCAGTTCTGGGGACCAGGAGGAGTTGGTGGGTCAGGACACCTTGGCGACACAGCTCCCAGACGACAGGGCTCTCCCAATCCCTGTCAGTTCCTGCTGGTTGCCAGGGCAGCGGGGACCGGAGGGGGCCTCCACGGGCCAGTTGGCTGGGGCAGGCAGGGAGGAAGATGGTGAGGCTCTGTCCCACTGCTCCCCTCCCCCATCTCCCCTCCACCTCTCATCAGGGTCCCTGCGATGCTGGGAAATACCCCAGGCCCTCCCTTCACCTGGGTGTTGGCCCATCCTGGCCCCTCCTACTTCCTGTCTTCATCAGCCCAGACCATCCCTGACCCCAGTGCCAGTCACCTGGGATTGCGAAGAGCCCAGCTGGCTTCTTCAAGGTGCTGCTGGGGAGGCGGGCGATGCGGCTGTGGCCTCGGGCCACTCCCAGGGAGCGGGAGACTGATGAACTGGAGAGGGAAGGAAGGAAGGTAGGAAGGTCACAGCCATGCCTTGGGCTACGGGGTAGGGTTAGGGGGTACCGCTGGACACTAAGTCTTGAGAGCAGGGGGGAGGCTGAGCACCAACAAGGCCAGATCTGAAGGCAGGAGAGGCAGTGGGGAGGGGGCTTAGTGGGGTGTGGGAGGGAAGTAGAGGTGGGAGGTGGGGGGGTCTGTCCCCCAGTTTAACCAGTGAACACCGAATGTCCCCTTCAAGGAGAGGGAGCCTCTAGTCTTTCACTGACGAAGGGAGCTACCTTTCCCTTCTAGTACTCGCAAGGGCCAAGGGAATCCCCTTCAGTCAGGGAACCTGACGCCGGCCCTGCTCATGAGACTCCTGCTACGGGCTCCGAGGGGTCCAGACACACAGCCAAGACCCCGTAGTTGACTCAGTGCTTACCGCCCTGGGGAAAGTTCTGTCTCTCCCCATCTGCCGCCCCAGCCTCACCTGACAGCTCGCCTCTTCTTGCGGGCTGAGGTCCCAGGGAAGGAAGATGTCGTTTGGGGGCCTTTCATGGTGAACAGGGGCACAGGTCCACTGTGGGAGGGAGGGAGGCAAAGGGAGGCAGATCAGGAAGGAACCAGAAAAGGGCACTTCCTCCCTCCAGCCCCCAGCTTGGAGGGTGGGGAGGTTGGACAGGATGACCTCTGAGGTTTCTTCCTACTTAGAGGTGGATTCCTCTCCCTGCCTCGCTCGGCCTGGGCTGACAGCTGAGTGACAGGCCTGCTCTGGGAGAACATCCAGATGTCAGCTTCTGGCACGTTCAGGGAACTGGAGTTCAAACAATTTGACCCTTCCACCTGCCCGGCTGTGAGCTTGTTACTGAGAGGTGGCTCCGGCGGTAGGAGGGGCAGGGGGTGCGGTGGGCAGCCTGCTGCCCTCAGCCTCACAAGTACAAGGTCAGTCCGCTGTTTGTTCTTGGCCTTGGACTTTCCTCAGCTGGTCACTGTTTCCCTAACCCTGGCAGGTGAGTGGAAGGCAAAGGTGAGAGCTTCATTTTTTCACCAAAAAATGCTGATTAGAGTTTTCTGAGGATCCCCTTCCAGATGCTGGGCAAGGGGGTAAAATCGGGGCGGAAATTGGCAGAAATATGCATTTCTCAGCCGGATGTGGAACTAAGACTGGGCCAGAGGGTGTGAGTGATACAGAGGAATAGAGAGGACAAGGTCACCTCCTTATTCCTGCTCCCACTGACCCTCCCCAAGTGTGGGCGGGGTGGTGCCCGTTAGCCACTCGTGGGCATGCCACAAACTGTCCCAGAGTTGGCAGCTTTGGAGTATGGACAGACAAGGCAGGGGCCCCAAGAGAAGCAGCCCTCCTGGGCCTGGGGACTGACACTGGTCAGACCAAAGGGAGGGAGACAGCAAACCAGGCTCCAAAAATCAGGCCTGCTTCCACTCCTCTCGGCAGCACCTCTGTCCCTTGCTGACCCCTGAGTCCCTGCCTGAAGGGCTGGGAGGGAGGCTGGGAGGGAGCTCGGGGGACCCACCTGGGTTTGAAGGGCTGATCCAGCCTGTTCAGCTCCTGGGGGACATCCTCCCAGCCAACACGTTCCTGGAAACCCAGCTTCGAGGGGGCTTCCTCCGAGAGATCAAAGGTGGCATTGAGGTCCCGAGCAGGCAGGGACAGAGGGGTGGAGCAGTTCTGCACAGCAGAGGGGCCCAGGGGCACCCGGCTTTTGATGACTGTGGCTGAACAGAGGCGAGGGGAGTGGCAGGACACGGAGGCCTTTCCCCCTTTGGGGGTGGTGGGCCCGAGTGAAGGCTGAGCCTCAGGCAGGGACCCCCTCCTCAGGCAGGGCAAGAAGGACTGGCGCTGGCGCTTGGTTCCCGGCTTTGGGGCTGGGGGGCTGTCTGGCTCCGAGGGGCTGGGTCTCCTCCTCCTCTTCTTCTTCTCTGTGGGCCGCCGGGATACCTGGGCTTGGGTGCAGTCGTGTCCTGGTAGGACCCCAAGGGTGGGCATGAGGCCACTCAGTTGCTTTGCCATGGTCCGGGTCACGGGGCCAGAATAGCCTGGAGAATCTGGGCACAGAGAAGGCGGGTACTGAGGAGAGATCAGGGACTGGCCAGAAGGAAGGCAAATGGGTAGAATTTGGGGAGAGAGACACTGGAGACACACAGGAGCCCCTAATTCCACAGGTGGACTGCGGGTCCTGTGTAGCACAACACGACCCCAGCATTGGAGGCCCCAGGCGCCCTGCTGGACACAGAGCACGAGCGAAACTCACCGGACTCAGAACACAGCTCCAGAGGCAGCCCCTGGGCCAGACTGGGTGTGCCTGAGGCCTTTGCCTCAGGCTCAGCATTTCCCTCTTGCACCAGCTGCTGCAGCGTCTCGAACTCCATGATCATGTCGGGGGTCAGCAGGTTGGCCGCTTGGAGCAGGGAGTACTGCCGCCGCGCCAGGCACAGCACCTTCAAGGCCAACCTGGAAGAGAGGGAAGGGGGTCCCAGCCCACCTCAGACCCGGCGCCATGGCTCCAGGCGTGGTGAGGAGCCCACGAGGAGTCGGTCCCCCGGCTCCCTCCTGCCTGGCCTCACCCTGCCCTCCCAGCAGTGGGTCCTGCTCTGCCGGGCCCTTGTTAAAGACCAAGGCTGGCAGAGATGGCCACAAGCAAGGTGGAGGTGGGGCTTCATCCCTAAATATGCCCCCCAACGAAGATAGGGACCTGGGAAGTAGGAAAGGGCACTAAATGGCCTCAGACCAGAAGGTCTGCGTCTCTTCTCAGCTCTGCCATTCACTCCTGCTATGATCTCGAATTAGTTCTTTGACCCAGGGCGCAACATGAGGCAGCATCAGGGAGGAGCTAGGCTCAAGTCAGCCTATCGGCTCAAGCCCAGGCTCCAACACTTCCCACTGTGTGACCTCGGAAGCACTCCTTGACCTCAGTCTCCACATCCTCAAAACGGGGATAACAGATGCACCCACGTCTTAGGGTTATGGGAAGAGGAGATGAATTATTAGATACGTGAAGTGTTTAAAGAGTACCTACCACATGTGAAGCACTGTAAGGTTAATGATTTTCTGTAAAATGAAAACGTCTACCTTGTGAGGACAAGAGGAGAGGGAATGAGATAGGCCGTGTTGGTCTTGGTTCTGAGAGGCCCCTCAAAAACACAAATAGTCTTCCCTCCCTACTCAGTGACTGGGATCCCAGAAGAGCCTGTACGAATCAGTGCCCACTTCACATGCGCTGAGGGGTTATTTAAAGGGAATTATGAGGGTAATGCGATTATTGATGGTATAAATTTAGATTCTAATAAAGCAAATTTCCTTCCTGTGAGGCACACCTGTGATAAAAGAATGAACACAATTATCTCGGTGGGGATTATTCATGGCCAATCATTTATCCTCAGGTAGCAGGACCTGCCTGGACATCTCTGGGCCCCCTGCTCTGCCTTCAGTGTGTGCTCAGGGAATCCAAACTCATTTTACAAAGCAGCCTCCAGGCCTTTCTGAAAGAAGGCAGGATATAAATTAAAAAGGACATAGCAGAAACTCATTCGACGTCTGCCCGAGCCACACATTATAAGAAGATTAGACCACTGAGAGAAGGGGGTGTCTAGGGAGAAATGCATTGGCCTGGCTGTCGGGGACTCAAGCCTCTCCCTGTCCCTCTGGCCATGTGGCCCTGGGTGAATACCTCAGGTCCCGATCTGGCCAGCGGGGAGCAGAGCTTTACCAGATATTTCCAAATTAGGTTTCTAGAAACCCATCAGAGGACCTTGAAAATGGGAGTCACTCTGCTTCATCTGTTCTACATATTAAACTTTAGCGTAAGATTCCATTTGAAAAAAGGACTTGGTAGCTAAAAAAATTCTGAAAAAACCATTGAACTGGAAAATCTAAGATCCACTCAGGGTCCTGGTGGTCTAAGATTCTAAAGTCTAAAGCCAAAGAGAAATGATTTTTCATTATCTGGTTGTTAGGGTGTCTCCAAGTATGGAGAAGATCTAGCATGTTCTGCAGCCCCTGATATGTGGGGTCTATCTGTCACATTTTATTAGTATCTATTATTAGCTCTAAGAAGTAGGGAGAATGAAGACCGATCCCCAAATCACAGCTAGGACTGAAGCACCTTTCAGGTACCGCAAAACTAGAGGCAAAGCGGAAATGAGAACCCTGGTGTCTTCCGTCCTCACAGTAAGGGGACACCAGGGCACAGAGACCCTGACTCATCGGTGGGAGCCCCGGGGCCAAGGGGACCTCCTGCCAGTGCATCCCTGCCACTCCAGGGCCCTGGGGAGTCAGCACCGCAGACAGATAATGAGCCGCTGATTATTCAGGCTGCGGCATTTTTGCTGAGTCGGGAACAGACACTCCCCAACAAGAAATAAAATTAAACAAGCCCTTCTGTCCGGAAGCTTTAAATATACTGCCTAGCGTGAAGCGTGCTGGGGAGGCAGGAGTGGGGTTGGCAGCAGCAAAGCTAAGTGGCCGGGGATTTATGTTCTAGGGGCCAAGAAAAAACATACTAGCAGGACCTCTCTATTAAAGACAGAAAGAAGGATCCAGAATCCATTTCTCTTTGGCTTTGGGTAGTGGTCTGTATTTACTTCTGAGAAGAAATGGCCACAATCTGTTGGTGAAGACACATGGTAAGCACCTGGCTCAAGAAGGTGGTCCCTTCCTGAGTTCGTCACCCAACTTCTCTCGGTTGCTTGGTTCCTCCCTGCAGGGGACAGGCAGCTCAGCCCCCAGACTGGGAAGCAGAGCGCTAGGCCCGGGAGCCCCATGCTAACTTGGGGCTAACTTGCCAGCCAAATCCGGGATAATTGGATGTTTTTTTCCACCAAATGGACAGAGTGGAAGAATAGAGAGGATGGGGGCACCTGGGTGGCTCAGTGGGTTAAAGCCTCTGCCTTCGGCTCAGGTCATGATCCCATGGTCCTGGGATCAATCCCCGCATCGGGCTCTCTGCTCAGCAGGGAGCCTGCTTCCCTTCCAGTCTCTCTGCCTACTTGTGATCTCTGTCTGTCAAATAAATAAATTAAAAAAAGAAGAAGAAGAAGAAAAAAAAAAAGAATAGAGAGGATGGTAAGTAGACAGAGTAGGTGAGAATTTCCAGTTTGTTGAAAGTGGTTAAGGGACAATGTTGAGGAAAAAAGATGCAACTCTCAACTAGGGCAAAACCAAAACTTTTGCAATGTACTTAATACCAGCTCCCACCCCAGGAAGTCTGGAACCCATCAACTGCCACTCTGAACCCCAGAGGAGTGCAAGAAGACACCTACTGCTTAGAATGGTCTCTGCCCAAGTTTTGTGGGGAGAGGCAGCCCACGTCTGGCTTGGTCTGCAGGGTCAGGCTAGGGGACCTTGGCAGCTGGCGTCCGAGGGTCTGCTTTTGTACCTGGATGGGAACCTAAGGAGGAAGGAAGTCATAGATAGAGGGCCCTGGATGGCCACCCTCCCCTACATAAGCAGATCTTAAAACCTTTCCACCCGCCAAGAGTGGGGATGAGGACTCTTGGATTGGCTGGGTCCTAGTTGAGACTTTCTCTTTCCCAGGCCGCTTCCCCCTCCCTGCTCACCTTCTGGGGGCTTGCCCCTCAATGCAGACACAGAGGAGCTACCCTTCCTGCATAGGATCTGAAAGCCTCCTATTAACTAAGATGCAATACATCCAGGTAAGGAACCCAGAAATGAAGGGAGTCTATGAGTTGGGGAGGGCCACTGCTTCCCAAATTCCATCCCCTCTGTCCTACCTCCTTCTCCACTGCGTCTTTGTCCTTGTCTTCCTGGGGCAGCTCCAGGTCTGGGGAGTTCCTTTCCACGACCCTCCCCACTAGGATCTCTGGCCCCAGGTTCTCCTCCTGAAGGACTGCAGACCCTGGGTGGAGCTCTGGAGTGCAGGGCTGGCTGGGAAGGCCCGAGGGTGAGGGCTGGCTGGGAAGGCTAGTGGGGAGAGGGAAGGGTTGAGAGGTGGGAAAGCAGGCAGGGCAGGGTCTCTGTGGCACAAGGTGGTCTAGGGCCCAGCTCGAGTAACAAGGAGGCAGTAGAAAGGGTAGGAAGCGTCCGTGATTTCCTGGTTTAGGAAACAATGCTGCCTCCTCCCTAACTTCACCTTCTTTTAAGGGAGTATGCTGCTTCTGTGGGCTGGGGGTGTCACTTAGTCATCTGGTGTGGAGCATTTCTTCTACTTTAATGTTACTTAGAGTTGCTCTTAGGACAATCTAGAAGGCACTGTGTCCTATGAGAGCAAGCACTAGAGGCAACAATCAGTGTCATCGAGAGTGATAATCCGTGTGCTGGGCACGGGCTGGGAACCCCGGACCCCAGGAGGCAGCACAGAAGCTGGAGAAGGGGGGCTTTCCCTGCTGAACCGAAGAGGGCAAGTGCGCCCACAGGACTCACAGTTGCTGGGAAGGGCCCGATTTGGGGGATTTCAGGAGGTCCTGCGGTCTGGCCCCCGCTCTTGCCTCATATACTTGGAGCTTCTCCCTCAGGGCGGCCACCTGCCATCAAAGCAACCAGTCCCTCAGAGCCCCAGGGCCCAGCTCTGACCCTGCCACCCTGCCCTGCCTCCCCATCGAGCTCCCCAGGCGGGCCGCTCACCTCAGCCTGCAGCTGCTGGCAGACGGTGGCATACTGGCTGATGTGACAGTCCAGGCTGATCACGTTGCTCTTAAGCTGAGATGGGGGCCCAGGGGAGAGGTTCACGTGTTCATTCAAAGCAGCTTTTGGCAACCGCTTGCAAGAGTCAGGTTCTGAGCGAGGCACTTCCCTCACACTCCCGAGACTCACCCTTCCCTCACCCTCCCCAAGGGGGAACCAGACTGCAGAAGGGCAGTGAGTGGCTTGCCTGAGGCCACAGCAAAAGGCAGAAGGATGCCTTTGAACCGGAGACTCCTGACTCCCTGACCAGTACGCCCTCACCAGGCCAGGGCAGCTCTCATGGACCAGCGTGTGGTCACCTTTCTGTCATCTCCCTCTTGAGATGATTCTGCCTGTTAGCCCACTGCTGTGATAGCTTCCTCTCTTTTTCAAGCCTGGAGACTGTCCTGCTTCTCCCCGAGCTGGAGTCTGCCCAAGGATGGGGACTAGTCACTTCTATCCCAAAGAAGATGGAGGCTAGGGAACTTTTCCCCTCTGCCTTGGGGAAATGCTTGCTCTGGGTACCAGAAAACGGTGGTGGGTCCTGTCCCTTCCTCCTCCTGCCCTCCACCCCACACTGGGTGGGCCATTTCTGGCCGGCACACACCGCGAGCTTGATCTCCTTGGCGCGGTCGGCATACTTGAGGGTGTTGTAGGTGTCCTCGTAGGTCAGACTGGAGGGGCTGACGGTAGCGATCATCACCGTGTGGCAGTTGCCCCCGATGGAGTCCTTGAGCAGACGGGTCAGCTTGCTGTCCCGGTAGGGCACATGAGACTTACGGCCCTGGGGTGACAGCAAGAGGGCATGAGCTGAGATGGCTGGACAGGACTGATCCCGGCTGAGACCCAGTGGCCGCTGGCCCAGGGCCGGAGGGAAGGACCCTGGGCTTTGGGCACTCAGTGGCTGTCCCAGGCAGGCCCCCGGGGCTGTGTGGCTTTACCTTGGCATCGGCCAGGGCATTGAGGACATTGATGAGGGCCAGCAGGGACCGGTTGATGTTGGCACCCTCCCGCAGCCGCTCCCCCTTCGCATGGGTGCTGGACGCCCGCTCCGAACCGGCCAGGTCAATCAGGCTCATCTTGGCCACTCGAAGGGCCTGAGTCAGACCTGGAACCCGGTCCTGCTGCTTCACAAAGATCTGAGGGGATGAGGGGGAGGGAATGGAAGGCAGACAGCAGGTGTGAGGGGTGCTGGGCATCAGGAGCCTCAGCTTCGGGCTCCAACCCTCGACCCGTCTCACCTGGAAGATGGCATGGGAGCGGGAGGATGTAGCGTTGGCGTCAGTTGGGTGCTGCGTGCGGTTGTGGTTCCCCCTGGTCAGCAGCTCCAGCAGCTGCTCCGCGGAGGTGGGCTACAGAGGAGATGCCCAGGAAGGGCGCTGTGGTCTCCCCAGCCAGGGCTTCTCCCCCAGCCGGAAGAGCTGCTCTCTAGAACCACCCCAGGATCCAGGGCATCCCCAGACCGCCTGGTGAGAGAGAACCCTGGAGAAGCAGCGGGGCTCCTCCCGCCACCCGAGCCCCGTCCCACACCTGGTGGAAGGAGAGTCCTGGCACCACCACGCCCTTGTCGGGGTCCTCCCGGATGGCGAGGGGCCCCTTGGGCTCCAGGAGGTCATGGATCTGCTCATTGTACACCTGAGGAGGAAGGAGGCAAGAGAGAGGCCTGAGAGAGAGGGCCCTTCAGGAACCCTCTTCCCAGAGGCCAGAGGCAAGCAGAGGTGCAGGCTGGGAAAGCCTGGCAGGACACCGAGCCAGGAGTGGCCCTCTGCAGGACATCGGTACACGGTGAGAGCAAGATAGGCAGGTTTTGCTCCAATGTGGTGTCTCTCAGAGCTTCATCTGTGCCCTCTGGGCTGCTGACTCCTTCCCACACTATCTGTCACTGGGGCCACTCGGGCCTGGGAGGGAACAGCCCTACCTCCTGGTAGCTGATGAGAACCTCAAATCGCTTCTCCTCCTGGTGGGCCTCAAGCCGCTTGTAGAGTTCCATGGTTGTCAGGTACATGATGCCAGGGTCCCCCTCTCTTCCTAGCATGGTGTGTGTCTTCCCAGCCCCGGTAGCCCCATAGGCAAACACTGTGGGGGAGAGAGTCGGGGGAGGGTGGTGGGGGGGCCTGATCCGCCTGCCCTAGGAATCCCTCTGTGCATTGCCACCCAGCCTGGTGCCCCCTTTCTCCCCAAGCCCCTTCCTGTGCCTTCCTGTGGTCGGTTCCAGGGCTCCTACACTCTCGCACCCCCGCCCCTCCGTGTTCACACTGCAGCATTGCAGCTCCCTGTGACTATGGCCTAGCTCCCCGAGGGCCTGTGGATGCCAGGGCAGAGGGTCTCCACTGCTGCGTGCGCATGGGAGCTTCTCCCATTCCCGGGGGGCCCTTCTCCAGGCTAGGCAGCTTCCTCCGCCGTAGGCCTGCGGTTCTCTGTTCCTCATATCACTTACCTCAGTTTATAATCACACATTTTGGGGGTGATTTGTGATTAGTATCTTCTCCCCCCTCTAGAATACAAGCCTCAAGAGGACAGGAACCACATCTGTGTGACCCACTACTAGAGCCTGGGAGGGTGTGTCGCACACAGAATGAAAGGGCCAGCATCCTCCTGGGCAAGTGCCCAGCTGAGGGTAAGGAGGGCACAGTCACAGGACGCAGGAAGCCCTCAGAAGGAAGCAGGGAGGGGTGCCTGGGTGTCTCAGTGGGCTAAGCCTCTGCCTTCGGCTTGGGTCATGATCTCAGGGTCCTGGGATCGAGCCCTGCATCGGGCTCTCTGCTCAGCGGGGAGCCTGCTTCCCCCTCTATCTCTAGCTGCCTCTCTGCCTACTTGTGATCTCTGTCTTTCAAATAAATAAATAAAATCTTAAAAAAAAAAAAAAAAAAAAAAAGGAAGCAGGGAGGCAAGGCCGCTGCCAGCTGGGGCTTTCCCTCCTCCCTGCCCCAGCTCTCACCTGAGCAGTTGTAGCCCTGGAGGAAGCTGTCCAGAACGCCGTGGGTGGTGTGCTGGAACACGTCCTGTTGGGTGGCCGCCTCACCAAAGACCCGGTCAAAGACAAACGTCAGGTCTTTGCCCTTCTTCTTGGTGCCATCGTGGGTGCTGCCCCACTTGAGGCCAAGGAAGCCCCCGTCGGGTTCCTCAGGGTCAAACACCAGCACCCGCTCATCCACCACCTGAACCACAGGCCGCCGCTGACTCTCCAGCTCTCTCGGAGTGGGGGGCCGGACCCTCACCACGACCCGCACCTTGCTGTCCTCCACTGGCATCACCATGGCAACACCTGGGCAGACACACAACACAGAGAAGGACCGATCTGACCCCAGCTCTGACGAGGTACGCCCTTAGCCTGACTAGTGTTTGAGGACCTTCTCCCACGCCCTCTCCAGCAGGTGATCTCCATGTGATACCTCAAGAGAATAAGAATAAGAATATCTCTTTGTCATAGCCAAATGACTTGAGGTTTCTTCAGAGGCGTATGACTGGGCTTTTATGTCCCACTAATCTGTCTACTCCTGCGCCAATACCCCCGTTTCTATTCCAGTCCCTTATAGCATGCTGCTTACCTAGTGAGGCAAGAACCATTCCCTCCCAATCACTACTGTTAGGCTTTCTTTCTCCTAATTTTCTGAACTATTTTCAGACATTTATTGTTCTACCCCCCCCTTTTACAAAAGATTTTATTTATTTATTTGACAGGGAGAGACACAGCGAAAGAGGGAACACAAGCAGGGGAAGTGGGAGAGGGAGAAGCAAACCCCTTGCTGAGCAGAGACCACCCCCCCCCCCAATGCGGGGCTCGATCCCAGGACTCTGGGATCATAACCTGAGCCGAAGGCAGAGGCCTTAATCCACTGAGCCACCCAGGCACCCCTGTAATTGTCTTTTTAAGATAATTCCCAAGTACTTTAATTGCTCTTATGAATGGAGTGCCCTCCCCCATTTCTGTACTGATCGTTAGTATTGGAGAAACACAATTGATAATTATACATTTGCCTTCTACCTGCCACCCTTAAACTCTCTGATTAGTTCCAATTGTTTTTTTATTAAAGCTTACTGGGTTTTCTGAGTATACGGTTATACGTCAGAAAACCCCTCCCCCCTTTTTTACCTTTTTTTCTCCATGGTTATACCAACTATTTTATTTCTTATGTATTGCATTTCCTAGAACTTCCAAAACAATATTAAATAATAGTGATGATAAGGGGCATCCTAGTCCTGCTCTTGATCTTCAAGGAACTGTTGCTAGTGCATCACTAATTAGAAATTAGTTTTGGATAAATAGTTAATTATCATAATAGGAATTTCCTCCACTCTTATTTGACTTAGACTTGCTATCGGAAATGTCTAGAACTTTATTTAATGATCTCTCAGCACCTCCTGATATGTTTATGTGGGTTTTTTCCTCCTTTATTTTGTTGATGTGGTAAATTTTTTAATATTACTTTTGGTATCAAACCAACTATGCATTCTTGGGAAAAATTCCTACCCTCAGGTTTTTCATTTTTAAATGGCTAAATGTGTCAATCTTCTCTTTACAGTTTTTATGTCATATTTAAGAAGACTCCTTCCCCAGGGTAATTTTCTTATATTTTTGTCTGATACTTTTTCTTTCTTACATTTAGGTCTTTACCCAGATGGAACTCTTTTTTTTTTTTTTTAATGAGGTTTCTAAATGTCTTTTCTTTCCAAATGGTAAGTGATTATATCGTTTACAAAAGTGCATTCTTTCTCTACCAGTTTGAAATGGCACATTTAACAGAACTAAATTCTCATATGAACATGAATTTATTTTGGGGCGCTCTGTGCTACTCTGATAAGCTCCTTTCATAGGAACTTGCTGTGATTCTATATTACACCTCACCTTGTTCTTTTTCTTCACTGTCCTTGGGCATCGTGTCTTGCATATGATTTTAGAATCAGCTTACAGAATTCTATGAAAAAAACTTGCTTAAGATTTTGGGAGTATTTTGCATCTATAAATTATTATGAGGACAACTGACATCTTTACCATATCAAGTCTTCCTATCTCGGAACTTCATATCTCTTTTCTTTTCTTTCTTTTTAAAAGATATTATTTATTTATTTATTTGACAGACAGAGATCATAAGTAGGCAGAGAAGCAGGCAGAGAGAGAGAGGAGGAAGCAGGCTCCCTGCTGAGCAAAGAGCCCGATGCGGGGCTCGATCCCAGGACCCTGGGACCATGATCTGAGCCGAAGGCAGAGGCTTTAACCCACTGAGCCACCCAGGTGCCCCATATCTCTTTTCTTTATTTGTTTTATATAAACCATCAGAAAAATTTCATAGCTTTTCTCACGTGAGTTTTGCCTATTTCTTGATAGGTTTGTTACTGGTTATTGTCTAGTCTTTATTATATCATAAATAGGCCCTTTTCAAAATTGCATTTTCAAGAACACAGGGCTGGCTCAGTGGGTGGAGTGTGCGACTCTTAATCAGGGTTGGGGTATGTCGGTTGAGCGTCTGCCTTTGGCTCAGGTCACGATTGCAGACTCGATTGAGCCCCATATCAGGCTCCCTGCTCAGTGGGAAGCCTGCTTCTCCCTCTCCCATTCCCCCTGCTTGTGTTCCCTCTCTCTCGCTGTCTCTCTCCCTGTCTGTCAAATAAACAAAGAAATCTTAAAACAAAACAAAACAAAACAAAACTCAAGGCTGTGGGTTTGAGCCCTGCATTGAGTGGAGAGATTACTTAAAAACTAAATCTTTAATGGTACGCCTGGGTTGCTCAGTCAGTCGAGCTTCTGACTCTTGATTTTAGCTCAGGCTGCGATCTCAGGGTCATGAGATTGAGCCCCGTGTCTGGCTCCCTACTCAGCAGGGAGTCTGCTTTGGATTCTCCTCTCCCTCTGCCCCTCTGCTCGCTCACACACACTCCCTCTCTCTCTCTCGAAATAAAATAAATAAATCTTTAAAAAATAAAGTCTTTAAAAAAGCAACAAAAATAATAAATAAATAAAATTGTGTTTTCTGATTCATTTTTTTTTTATTTGCCAGAATGGAGGAAAGCAACTGCTTTCTGGATGCAGATCTTGTATTTGGCCACATTACTGATCTCTCTAATAGACTGTCATGAGTTCTCTTAGGTTTTTCAATTAAATGATGATATAGTTTGCAAATAATGACAGATACTTTCTATCTTTAGCCCTTCTATATTTAGTTCCCTACCCTCTACTGCCCATTAGGAATGGGCATTAATTTTTTTAATAAAGATTTTATTTATTTATTTATTTATTTATTTGACAGAGATCACAAGTAGGCGGAGAGGCAGGCGGGGAGAGAGAGAGGAGGAGGAAGCAGGCTTCCTGCTGAGCAAAGAGCCCCATGCTGGGCTCCATCCCAGGACCCTGAGATCATGACCTGAGAATAGAGGCTTTAACCCACTGAGCCACCCAGGCGCCCCATGAAATGGGCATTAAATTTTATCAAATGTTTTTGACAAGGGCTGAGATGATAACAGTGCTTCTCCTTTAATCTTTTTTGGTTTTGTTTTTGTTTTGGGGGTTTTTTGGTAGGACTCCTGTGCCCAATGTGGGGCTCAAACTCTCAACCCTGAGATCAAGATTTCCAGGCTCCACTGACTGAGCTGGCCAGGTGTCCCATCCTTTAATCCGTTAATCCAGGAGGTGACGTGGGTCGATTTCCTGATGTTGACCTGGTAATAATAAGGATAATTATTATCTATAATAATTATTATTATAGATAATTATTATCTATTCCCTCTTGTATTTCCCTCATACCTCTCTCCCTGCTGTTCTCATTTCTCCATCAAGCCAGCCTACCAAGGGTACAGATGGGATTTCTGGAATGCAGGAGTCATGGTTATCCTAGAAAAGCTCATCCCAACTCTTGGGATATATTAAAAGGGTTAAGGAATAGGGGCTATTTCTGGGGGATATAAATAGATGAATGTTTTCCCAGGAAAGATTTTTTTAGGTCCCACTGTTAGAACCCAGGTCATTAAGCAAAGAAAAGTAAGATTTCTCTCTACTACTCTAGTAAATAACTCATGTTTTCCTTTGGGAATGAGGCAGAATTGAGCTGATTTGAAACTCTTGTCCCCTACCCCCAACATGTCTTCATTCCTTCTTCACGCAGAACAAGGGAAAGCTATCAACCAATAATCATCTTGTTACATTGTATAGTTCTTTCCCTGTCCCAGCCATCGGACTGCCACAATAAACAGAAAAGCTGAGTGCTCACTGTGGCAGGGGTTGTTTTAAACACTCTATGCATACCATCTCCTTTTCAGCTCCATCGCAATCCCACAAGATGGATACTATTATTAGATTCATTTTTCAACAAGAAAATTGAGACTGAGAAGGGTAAGCAACTTGTCCAAGATCCCAAGGCTAGTAAGTGATGGAGCTTGGTTCCAACCCAGGCAGTCTGACGGCAGAGTCTGCTCTACTGCCTTACAATGGTATTATATATTACGCTCTCATGATCACATTGTTGTAATAGTCCCATATGTTTATATAATAATTATAATCCTTTTTATGTAACTAGCATTATGTATTCAGCAAACACTTTCAGATATATGGACTGTACCTAATTTTCAACACCCAGAGAGAGTTCCTGACTCTCATCTTTGCATTCCTGCCCCCCCAGGGAGCCCCACTCTTGTACCCAGAGAAGTGAGGGCAGAGGGTGCCTGGCCCCACCGTCTAGGTCTATCCTGTCTGGCTTAATGGCAGTCCCAGCTCCCCGCGGGGAGGGTTTGAGCTGAGGAAGAGCCACAGAGCAGCCCAACATTCTAAGCAGGAAATTAAAAAGGGCACTGGCAACGGAATGCGCATAACCTTTACAGTCCTCTCCTCTCCGCCTCCTGAGGGCCAGTGAGGCAGACTGTTTGCCTAATGAGATGTTTTCCTTCTTCCTGAGACTGCGCTGGGGGCACAGGGTGGGGGGGTGCAGTTAGGGTGACACTTGGCAGGGCTGCAGCTGGGATGCCTGGGTCCTGGTGTCTGCCCTGCGTCTGACCGGTGGGGAGCTCTTTCCACCAGCAATGGCAATGTCGCATCAGCTTCCCCTCTTTGAGAGCCAGAGCGAGAACAGCTACGGATCTGCTCCCACCCCAGGGGGATGGGGAGATTAATGAGAGAACGTTTGTCAAGTTTGCTTTGATCCCCTGTTGGAAAGAGCATTTCAGCCCAAAGTACAAGGGAGATGATTCTTTAATAAGATCTTCAGGGTTCCGAGCCAGCCACAATCACGTCCTGTTTCTAACCCAGGGCAGCTCATTAAAACCCAGAGGCTAGTTCGCTGCCGAGCTGGGACTGGGAAGCCAAGATTCAGTTGTTTTCGGGGTAGGCTCCTCTGCCCACTTTCTTAGGGTTAGGGTTGAACAAGCCCCACCTCTCTAGAAGCCCCTGGAGAATTTCTGGGGACTTGAGGGCATCTGCCTGCAGACACTGGGAACTGGGAAGGCAGCTAGCCCCTGCATGTTCTGTTTTCACAAGGGTTGCTGTAGCCCCCTTCCTCACTCTCTTAAATCTCTCACACAAGTGTGTTTCTTGTCCTCAAGCTTCAAGAGAGCAGGACCCCCTTCTGATGTAGTCTGTGAACCCCAGAACAACCCCAGATGTTGTATGGTGTTTGTCCTAGGAATGAATGAGAGCCAGGGAAGAGCAGAGTCTGAATCCCAAAGTTTAAAAACAATTACTATTATAGCTGCCATTTGTTGAGCGCGTAATTATGCATCAAGCCCTATGCTAGAGGCTTTACAAATGGTGTCATTTAATTTCTGCAACAATCTCAGTCTGTAGTTACTGATACAATTGTTACAGTCTTACTCTACAAGGGAAACTGAGGCTCAGGAAGGCGCTTGTCACAGGGATGGTAAGTAGCAAGGCCAAAACCTGACCTTGTTCTGATGGTCACCAGAGACATTATTCTTCATCCTAGGCTATTCTGCTCTGTAGCCTGGTTTCTGCAGTTCCTACCTCCCTTGACTTTAGTACCCTCAGGGCAACATCCAGAGACCACTGGTTCTTTCTACCAGGGTCGTTCAGAGGAAGGAGCTGTCTTTTTTGGGCTTTTTATATAGACAATCATAAGGCCATAACTGATGATAATTTTGTTTATTTCTTTCTAATTTTATTTGTATTTCTTTCTCTTGTCTTATGGTTCTGGCTAGGACCTCTAGTACAATCTTGAATGGTGGCAACAATAGTGAATGATCGTATCTTTTTCCTAATTGTATAGGGGATGTCCTGTTATTTCACTTTCGGTTGGTTTAAGGAAATTTACCTCTATTTGTAGTTTACCAAAAAAATTCTTTTAGCTAAGCTTTTATTTTTATTTTTATTTTTTTAAGATTTTATTTATTTATCAGAGAGAGAGAGGAAGAGAGAGTGAGCACAGGCAGACAGAATGGCAGGCAGAGGCAGAGAGAGAAGCAGGCTCCCTGCCGAGCAAGGAGCCCGATGTGGGACTCGATCCCAGGACGCTGGGACCATGACCTGAGCTGAAGGCAGCTGCTTAACCAACTGAGCCACCCAGGCGTCCCCCCAAAATTTTTTTTTAAGATTTTATTTATTTTTGTTTATTTGAGAGAGAGAGTGAGTGAGCACAAGCAGGAGGAAAAGTAGAGGGAGAGGGAGAAGCAGGTTTCTTGTTGAGCAGGTAACCCAACAGGGAGCTCCATTCCAGGACCCTGGAACAATGACCTGAGCTGAAGACAGATGCTTAACCGACTGAGCCACCCAGGTGCCCCTTAAAGATTTCATTTATTTATTTTGAGAGAGAGAGAGAAAGAGCAAGCAGGAGAGAACAGGGGCAGAGAGAGACTCTCAAGCCGACTCCATGCAGAGCCTGAGGCAGGGCTCAATCTCATGACCCTGAGATCATGACCTGAACTAAAATCAAGAGCCAGATATTTAACCAACTGAGCCACCAGGCAACCCTAGTTTACCAAATTTTTAAAAATTCATGGATGGGTACTGAATTTTATTGAATTCTATTTCTGTGCCTAATGGGATAGGTTTTCTTCTTTAATCTGTAAATGTGTAAATTGTATTCGATTTTCTAATCTCAAACCATTTTCATATTCCTGGGATAAACCCCATTTGGTCATGATATATTTTTAAATAGAAATCGTTGGCTTCTGATTGCTAATATTTTGAGATTTTTACAACTACATTTATACAGTTTATGTATAAATGTATACAGTATATATGAATACATATATATATGTATACATATATACTGTACACATTTATTATACTGTATACATTTATACAGTAAATGTATAAATTTCTTTGTCTGATTGTTGATATCACAAAATAGACTGGAAACTTTTTTTTTTTTAGGGAGAGTTTGTATAAGATTAGAATAATTTCTTGTAATTGCTTATACATTTCTGGTGGAGTTTCATGGGGGGGGGTGTTGTTTTGTTTAGTTTGATGGGGAGATTTTAAATGAATTCAATTCCTCAGTGGTTCCAGGTGTGTTCAAAATTTCCATAACTTCTTGAGTTAATTTTGCTGTTTTTTTTTCTCTAGAAATTTGTCCAAAAGCATTGTCAAAAGGGTGTTCCACTGAAGTCTCTTTTTCTCTTTATTCTCCAAGTAACTGAAGTTATGCCCCAATTTTCATTCCTAAGATCATTCTATGTTTCTTTTCCTTATATCTTAATCAACATTGCCAGAGGTTTGGCTTTTTTAACTAGTCTTTTTCAAGATACAGGTTTTGGTTAAGTTAATCCTCTCTATCACATAATAAAATCCTATTTCATTAATGTCTTTGAACTCCTTTTAAAAAAATTCCTACACATGTATTCTGTTGTTCTGTTCTATCTTAAAGGGCCAGAAGTACCAAAATTAAGAAGGGAGGCATCCTAGGAGCCGTAGCAAAAGGCATAGCTTTTTGTCATACAGACAGTCTTTCCATTTTTATTCAATCAAATTATTTACTGAGCCCCCCCCCCCCCCCGTAACTAATTTTCGGCAGCTGGCACAGCTCTGCAATCAATTCTTCCGTAGGGATGCGCGGAGAGGGTCTTAGCTACTCCACACAGGTGTGCAGGAGTCCCAGGTCTCCAGTTCTAGTGAGCGGGAGGACCTTTCACAGATCAGATGCACAGAGGGCAGGACCCGGTGCAGTTGTGCGGACCCAGCCCAGATGCCGTACAAATGAACAGAGGGACGCTGATCTCCACGCAGATGTGGAAGGAAGAGCCTTGCTCCCCGCACCGCCCCCCCGTCCTGTTCAGAGGACACCACCCAGAACCTGCTCGGTCTCCACGCTGCACCTTTGGGTCTGGCACAAAAACTGCTTCCGCCCTGAGCGGCGGGGTCCACCTGAGCGGTGGAGCCCGCGGGGCAGACTCCGCCGTGGGTCAGAGCTTACCCTTCGTCGGTTCCCCGCCGCTGCTGTCGCCGCTCGCAGCCGGGTCCCTCCGCCGCAGTCCGGAGCCCCAGACCACCCGAAGGCGCTCCCCACACCCTCCTTCCCACCCGCGCCAACCTGAGCCCCGCGCCGCGCGTTCAAATTAGCCGGGTCGGCTCATCCGCGCTTCCCATTGGTTCCCGTCCGGACCGCTGATTGGCTGTTTCCTAAGTAACAAAGTACAAGCTCGGAGGTGGCGGGTGCAGTCAACTGTGCGCCTGCGCACTTGCCCTTCCTGCTTGCTGGTTTTGAGACCGTCTCTGGCTGGCCTAGCCAAACCCACGGACACCTGTATGGGGCTCGGGTACTGGGAAAGCGCGGCCCCTTTGTCGTACCTGGGACTGGGTTCATCACCAGCTGCAGCAAACAGATACCGAACACGTTTTCAAGTCTTTTTCTGTGGACTAAGACGGCGTCTACCGATTCAAGAGGGACTTTTTAGCCACCGTCCAGGGGCTCTTCTCTCTCCGCGACGCTCCCAAGAATGGACTTTGAGAACAACCTTCAGATGGGAAAGTCATCGGAGACAGAGAATGGCAATTCCACCCTTTCAACGGTGTCAGGAATACAATGAACTGATTGTTGAATACGAGACTTGGCTCCTTAGAGCACCACTGTCTACATCCTTCATAACCGCCTGTTTCTTGGATTCCGGTAGGCCAACCTCATGCTGATCCTCAACACTGGAGGTTGTGGAGGTCAAAGAGAGAGCCCTGCATTGAAATCAGGGAGCTTGGTTTCAGCCACAATTAGTGCCGAGACCTCGGAAGTGTCAGTTTACTCATCCATAAAATGGGGTGAATACCCTGCCCTTCCTTCTCACCTAACACAGCACGTATGTGAAAGTCCTCCAAACCCCCAGCATTTGGAAGGGGATAGCTTTGTATGAATCTGATCAGGATGAAACAGGTGGTGGCTGCCAGGAGCTTGCCAGTTTCATTCGCCTGATCTGTCCCCACCCTGGGACAATGAGCAGGTCTGAGGTATGTGAGAGGGTAGGAGGCAAAATTCCCTCGAGAGAGTGGAGTCACTGTTTAATACCCGGTTGATTTGACCCAGACTCTTCATTCACCTACCTGGACCTCCCTTGCCCTATACACAATGGATTAGCTTTGTTGTTTTGGGGGAGAATAAAAAGAAAACAACGGAAAGGTGCTGTCACTGTAAAGCTACAAGAATACCAGGGTATTCTTGCCATCTGCACTACCCAAGAGAAATACAACTGTTAAAGAACAGATTCCAGTTTAGGGGTCCCCTCCCCTCTCACAGGGGTAGGCGTTTTTAAAAAAGATTTTATTTATTTATTTGACAGAGAGAGATCACAAGTAGGCAGAGAGGCAGGTGGGGGGTGGGGGAAGCAGGCTCCCTGCTGAGCAGAGAGCCCAATGTGGGGCTGGATCCCAGGATCCTGAGATCATGACCTAAGCCCAAGGCAGAGGTTTAACCCACTGAGCCACCCAGGCACCCCAGGGGTATGCATGCATTTTAACAGAGGTTCAGGGTGTAGTTAAGGGCTTGGGGTCCCCAGGAGCCACCAAGGGAACAAGTTCCTCTTGTGTCCTTGTCAGGTCTTACCTTGGTCCATTTCTGGTTTGGATAATGAGCTGGAGAAGGTGAGGTGAGGCAGAGGGCAGAGGCTGTCCTGGCTGTGGGCAATGGGAAGGGGACACTTAGCTTGTTGCAAAGATTAAAAATAATGCAAGTATAGCACACTGCAGACATTTGGTAAAATGGTCATAGCTGTTCTTGTGTTCATTCTTCCAATAAGTATTTATTGGTGGGCCCAGAAGATAGAGTGGAGAGTGATAAACGCCACCTCCTACCTTCATGGAGCTTGCCAGTCTATGGGAGAAAATAGACAATTAAGCAAGTACTAAAAACGATGTGATATATGGACTATAACGAGAACAATAGAGGGGGTTGGGGGGAAGTGGCATGCAAGTTGGAGCAAAAGGAGCTGTTCTTTGGATCTCAGAAGTCAAGGGAAAGGGGTTTTGCAGGCAAGAGAGTCAACAGAGTCCGTGATGCTGAGAAGACTTGGTAGGGCATGCCCAGGCCCACCTTAGGGAATAAAAATGGAAAACCCCTGGGTCCTATGCTACAGATGTTGATAAAGGGAGATTAGCCTGGCTTGGGCCTAATCCAAATTTTGAGGCCTAGAACCAGATGTGAGGGTTAGGTGAAGAATTTTTGCCCTCTATGGTGGCAGGTGTTTCTGAACTGATATGGCCAATATGCTGTGAAAGGCGACAGGCTCTCTGCTCCTGTGAGGTGTGTGGATATCTTACGCTCTGCAACAGGCAAGACCCCCCACCCTAGGTGCTCAGAGGAGGCCGGGGGCGGGGGGCACTCCTTTCAACCGCACCCTTCTCACTGCCCGTCCTTTGCACGCAGACGTGGCAGTCGCTGCTTCAGATATAGAGCGATTTTAAAAGGTCCTTTAACCAAGTCCGAGACCTCGTTTAAGGTCTGGCCTAGCACGGAAGTCAAGCGCAATGAGGATTGAAAAGTGTCCCCTCGTTTTATCAACAAGAAGGTCCTCATAGGTGGCCTTGGCAGGAGCAGTTTCAGAGAAGGGCAGCAGCCAGAGAGGGAGGTGAGAAAGGAGTAACTACTCTTTTAAGGCATCTGGCTATCCAGGGGAGCAGAGGAAGGAGGCAGAGGCTGGAGGGAGATGTGCAGTCAAGGGAGGATTTTTAAGGAGCCGCGTAAATGATGACGGAAGGGCTAGATACTGAGGGAGCTGCTGAAGAGTAAGAAGAGCTGTGAGGATCAGTTAGAAGTCCCCAAAAGGTGGGAGATACAGTTATCAACCACTCCTATTAGCCTAGCTGGGACTGAGGGGTTTACCAGAATATGGGACTTCCGGTTTGAAAACCAGGACATTCTTGGGCATACAAGGACAGATTTGGTCATCCTGATGGGGGAGTGGGGGCTTGGATGCAGAACACAGGGGCAGGCTGGGCCTTGGAAGGGGGGAACCGCTCTCCCATGGAGGCAATGTGGGGAGAGGAGAGGCCCAGATGCAGAGAATTTTGTGGATTTTACAGTAGAAATTGGTGGGAGGTAGGAGATGTGATCACCCATTGGTAATTAGCTTCAGGCCTGACACATAATGGGTCCTCAGTGAAACTGGCAGGAGGGATTAGAAAATGGATGGATCGGGGGCAGGTGTCACAGGTTGGGTCCTCTGGGGAGCAGACTCTGAGGGCAGGGATCATGGGGTGGGAAGTTTACTGGGGTGTGCTGTTGGAACGAACAGGTGTGGAAGAGAAGGAAGGGAAGCGGGACTGGGCAGAGGGTTTCTTGGGTGTCTCTTGGAATCCACACAAACAAGGACCTGACCCACTGAAGATGTTCAGTAATGTTGGAACAAGCAGAGCAAGTAGAGACAGGCGGACCACGGCCTCGAGATATCCCTGTGTTCTCATCCCCAAACGGAGGCCATAGAACAGAAGGTGGGGGTTGGGGGAGGTGGGGGAAAGTCCATGTGGGACACAGGATAACTCAGCACGCCTTTTCTCAACACTTAGCTCCACATCTTGGGTACCCCCAGCAGACCCTTTCCCTAGGGCCCCACATTCGCTTTGGGGTTACCGGGGTGGGCGAACACCTTCATCTTCTATGATCATCATCACCATCCCAAGCATTGAAGTGCCACCAAAAGATGTTTAAATCACAGGGCTCAGGGGACTTGGGTGGTCATGCTAGTAATGCATTTGCATTTTGCTTTATAACTTAGGAAAACAGGTTCTTAAGGCACTATCTCACAACGATCCTTCAAGTAGATATTTTGACTGGCCCCGTTATATAGATGAGGAAACCGGGGCTCACAGAGGTCACATGTCTTTTCCAGAAACACCGAGCCTGGCCAGGACTTGAACCCACTTCTTCTGTCTCCACTTGCTCCATGTCTACTGTTTTCTGCTGTCTCTGAACCAACCTGAGCAATCCTTGCTCCCTCTCGGGGTCTCCATTTTCCCGGCTGTGGAATAAGGAGTCACCCATTCGGTGGTTTTAATTCTCAGTGGATGGGACAAATGGGGAGCACGTTGAAAGCAGGTAGTTCCCCCCTTTTCCCCTCCAGCCCCCAGCTGCCACCTCTCAGGAACCCTGCTCCCCCTCCCAGTTCCCCACATGTGCAGACTCTTCACTTCCACTTTATTATCACCTCATTTGTAGGATTTTAAGGTTTGTTACTTGGAAGGGAGCGGGGAGCTCACACCTCCAGTTCCGCTTTTCAAATATACCTTCATTGCTTGTGAAAATAATCTTATTAACAGCATCTAACCTGCTACAGCTTATGGGGGCACTCAGATAAATAAATGCTGAAGGAACCAGGGCAGGGGAAACAGCACGGCTAGCTGGGGTAGTGCGGCCTTTGGACCCCTGGGATTTTCTGCTGGCCCTTGGGGTCCTGTGAGGGTCGCGAGAACGCAGGTGAGGCCCCGGGAGCCTGGAGCAATCGGCTGTCTTCTGTGGGCCCTTGCCTCCTGCCTCCTCCTCTGGCGTTCAGAGATCCTCCGGGGAAACAGCTCCCATGCCTCCGTAGCTCCCCTGTCTCCTGGATGCTTGTCCGGGATTGATTCTCCGGGCAGCTCCCCCTCCGAGCAGTAAATGGAATATCGGTTACCAGGAGTGAGGCGGGAGGCAATTAACCCCCAGACCTCGCCATGGCAGATGTGTTTGTAGCAAGCTGATGCGGCGAGCTGAGCGCACCTGCCTTGCCGTCCTGCAAAGTCATCCAATTAGGACGGTCCCCAGCGGTGGGCTCCTGCTGTCCCCTCTGGTGCCCATGACCCCAGAAAGCAGGGCAGCCCCAGCCCCTAGGGCTAGCAGCTCGCTGGGCACAGGATGGCCTACCGTTCCTTGTGTGGGTGAGCTCCAGGCCCACCTCCATCCTCGCACCCCCTGGCAGGGACATTATTCATTAATTAATCACACATCTTTCTAAAGGGGAGGCAGTCTGGGGAGCTTTCTTCCTTCCTCCAGAGTGGGACCGCCATTCTGCCTGGGCAGCCTCCTTTCTACCACCTAGCCAGCCCTGCCCTCCTGGAATGATCTTGTGCCAGAAAGCCCTTGACTGAGAAGGGGGAGAGACACAGGCCCTGCTTTCAGGGAGCCCCCAGTCTGAGGGGAGACACAGCTCCTGCTCTCAGAGACCCCCCTAGCTAGATAAAGAGACAGAGTTTGTCCTTCAGGGAACCCCCAGTCCCAGGGGCTGATTTAGAATGCCCTCGTTTAATAGGAAAAGCAGTATCTACCCTCAGAGCCACTGAGAGGAAAGCCACAATCTCTGCATCTAGAAACCCCCCCCCCCCAATCCTGGTCTTAGTGAAGATACACACCTTACCCTCTACTTGTTCAAAAACACTGTCTTTAAGGACCCCCAGTCTGATGGAGGACACAGAGATCTTGCCTTCAGGAAGCTTCTCATTTCTGACGGTGAAGACACAGTCCTTGTCCTCGGGTATCTCAAGTCTGAGAGGAAACAAAACAAAACAGACTTTGCCCTTGGGGATGCCCTGTCTGATGGGGGAGACACTTTCCTAATGGTTCCCCTGTGGTTGAGATGTTGCCTGAGTGACTTTGGGTATTCCAGGTGCCCTGCAAAGGAAAAGAAGCACTTGGCTTCCGTCCAGTCCTTGTTATGCCACACACTTGCTGCATGACCATGGGCAAGTCACAGATTTTCATCGGACTGTGATTTTCTCATCTGCAAAATGGAGATATGAGGCCCATCTCTCAAAATGACATGAGGATCTTCTGGTCACCAGAAATCAAAGCAAACAAGCCAGCCAGGCACTCCCTACAGAAATGATTAACACGCTTTTTACTGTAGCAGAGGTCCCAGACCAGTCCTTGTTGTCTCTGGGGAGGGGTGGGGAGCCCTCCCAGGCATGTGGCTGTGTGATTCCAGGCCAATGTGGCCATTAAAGAATCACAGGGGGCTGTGGGTGGCACTGGGGGCAGGGGGAAGCGCCTTCTAATCTAATCACTTTTCCCGAGGAGACTCTCATTCCAGCCAGACCTGCCAGGGGTTTTATTGGGTTTGTGGGGACCCGCGGATTTCAATCTCCAGACCCCACAGGGAAGGAACAAGCATTAAGCTAATTTTATTAAATGGCCACAGCTGGCAGTAGGGGGAAGTAGGGGAGAGAAGGCAGAATAAAGAAAGTCATTCAAGACTGCCAGCCATGACAAGGGTCCATACATGGGGCCTCACTGGGAAAAAGGCCACCCCTCCTTCCTGTCTCTCCAGCTGAGCCGGCTGGGGGAGGGGAGGCCAGATGGGACTTTTCCTCAATATAGAGCCTTGGGACTCTCCAAGAGGCTCACCCCAGGATTGCTGCCCAGCACAGATGCCTGTAAGTACACCAAGCTTCTGTAGGGCGGGGGTGGGAGTGGAAGGGCTGGGCCCAGCAGGGACAGAGCTGCCTCAAAGCCATTCTTCTCCAATTCTGCTTTAAGTATCCCAAACCTTTATGAAGTATGGCATCCCGACGAAGAGCAAGGCCTTTGGTTCAAATACTGACATTGGCCTTTTCCTAGCTCTGTGACCCTGGCAAGTTATTAACCTCTGTCAGTTTCCCGATCTGAAATGGGTAAGATAACAGTGCCCATGTCATTGGACATGGGAGCATTTCCTGCCAGTCCACCCCCCCCACCTACATATCTATGAGATAGTATCCATAAGGTTCTCATGTGGTACCTGACATGGACTGGGTACTCTCTAAATCTTAGCTCTTCTTTTTTTTTTTTTAAACAGTTATTCATTTATTTGAGTGAGAGAGCACGCATGAGCCAGAGTGGGGGAGGGAGAAGCAAGGGGAGGGGGAGAAGAGAATCCCAAGTAGCCTCCGTGCCCAGGGCTCAATGTGGGGCTCGATCCCAGGACCCCGAGATCATGACCTGAGCTGAAACCAAGAGTCCGGTGCTTAACCGACTATGTCCCCCAGGTGTCCCTGAGTATCAGTTATTATTATTTAGCAATGTCCTAATGCCAACTGTTGTGGGTCCCAGTTATAGGAGGGGAAGTCGGCTGGGGCAAGACAAGGAGAACTCGGTGTGTTGTCTGGAGCCGGGCTTCTGGGATTCAAGTGTAGTCACAGAACTTAGTGACTATGTCACATGAAGCAAGATATTTGACCTCCCTGGAAGAAGAACAAAATCTACTCACCCAGCCTCTCAGGGCTCTCGGGATGGTTGAGTGAGACGCCATTACTGGAAGTGCTGTGCGAGCTTTCAGTGACGTAGAAATAATAAAAGCTGCATTTATTGGACACAGACATGATACCTCTTGAATCCTCCTCAGTCACACAAGGTGAGTCTTGTCATTTAAATTTTATGAGAAAACTGAGGCCCAGAGGTGAAGCGCCTGGGCCAAAGTCAACCAGTTTTTGGTGCAAAGTGTGTTCCTGTCATTGCTGTCACTAACCCAGAACTGAAAGAGGAGGGACTTGCCCAAGATCACAGACAGTGGTACCGGACTGAGAACCGGGGTGTCCCAGTTGAGACCTTGCTGATGGCGCTTTCAAGGACAAACAAATGGAACTTTTCTGCCATGGAAGGTGATGATGGAACTGGGCTGCTTCCCATTTCTGCTACCCAGGCTGGAGCAGCTCAGATTCTAGCACCTGGCTGCCCCCAGATCCATGGGAAACTTCCATCAGACCCCTTTCCTTTCTGCAAGAGGGCAGGGTTTGTGGTCCCCTCCTGCAACTCCTCTCCAGGGCACAGACGCAAAGCCAGCGGGGTGGAAGTGTTTTTATTAGAGCTTTGGTCAGACGGGGCGCAGCCGGGCTGGGGCTTTAGCAGGTGCTGGGACGCAATCCGGCCCCAACCCACCCCTCTCCCAGGAGGCACCACCCCGGAGGGCAGCTCATCCGAGCACGGGAAGGGTCCCCGCCGAGACCTGTCCCCACTCTGGGGCCGGCTGGCGAGCAGGGTGGGCCATAAAGAGTCCTATAGTACAAATGTACAGCGCGAGCCGGGGCGAGGGCTGTAGACACCGCCTCCGGCGGACCGGGACGGGGCGCGCTCTGGACCCGGCTCTGCGGCGAGCCCGCAGGAGAGCCTAGCCTTCGGCCGGGGCGGTGGTGAGGGCGGGCCGGGGGGCGTCATAGCCGGGATGGGCCGGCAGCCGGGGCTGGGCAGAGAGGGGTTGGGTGGTCCTCAGCCAGCCGGGAGGGGAGTCCCGGGCAGGGGTGTGGGCGGACGGACACGGGACCGAGAGGGGCGCGGGGAGCTCAGTCGGAGTAGATGATGAAGCCCGAGAATGTGCTGTATTTGTTGCTGTTGCCGCCGTGCGCTTTGCCTCCGTCCAGCTTGATGAAGACCTCGTCGCCCGCGTCCAGGTGCAGGATCACGCTGTTGCTGGCGTAGTCGTAGTTCTGGTCTGCGTCCTGGGCTATGGCGCTGGCCCGCACCTGCGGGGGGGCGGTTAGGGGTGGCGTGTGTGAGAGGGTAGGGGGGAGGAGGGAGAGAAGTAGGGTCGGGGAGGGAGGGGCACTGTCAGAGGTACGGCAGCCACGGGAGGGTGGGGGCAGCGGATCTTGGAGGCCCTCAAAGTCCCGCCTTCAGCTCTCAACCGGCTTCGCCCCCCTAATGCTAACTGCGTGTTTTGGTACCGGGTTCTATCGAGAGGAGCCCAGGATTTCTAGGGCTGGTGTCATCTGGATCTGAATTAGGAATCGAGGTGGAGTTGGCCTCCTTAATGCCTCTAGGTCTTTCCCTTTGGCCTGCTGAGGCCCTCAACAATGCCTCCAGGATGTCCCAGCCTGGACCACCCTCCTTGCAAAGAGGAATTCTCTGGAATACTAGCTGATGGAGGACCGTCACCCCTTCTCTCCTTATCATTCCTTCCTCTCTGCTTTAACTGTAGCAATAATGCCTTACTTTTCAGCCATACCCACCTGTGCTTGCATCAGTGGATGGACACAAGGGTGCTCCTTGGCCCCAAAGGCCAGGTGGCTAGACAAACGCTAGGCTGCTACTAAGCAACCACCCTAGCACCAGAACCCAATCTTTCAACTCTTGTCCGTAGTTCATTCTGGAGTCTTTCACAGTGGAGCAGTGAGAGGGAAGTCCTGGTAATTACTTCCCCTCCCAAGGCTCAGTTTGAGCCTGCATCCTGGTCTCCAAAGAGCTATTGCTACATAGCCCTAGACTATTACCACCACCACCACTCCACCGACAGAGGACTTCTGGCTCCTCTTATCTCTCACCCCAGGGTGGTAGAAAGGAAGTAGGTGGGAAGAAGAGACATCCAGGTTTTACATCTTTCTGTGACCCTCAGTCTGATCTGATATCCTTGATGTCCTTGTTTTGGTGGGGGAGGGAGGGACAGGCAGGACAGTGAACAAGAGAGCCCCAGCCTTTGGGTGTGAAGCCTGCTGTCACTCTTGGGGGCTCTAACTATAATCATAAGATATCGAGGGTGGGCGGTGGCGGTGAGCAAATTCCCTCAAGGCATGCCTCTTCCACAACTGAGGCAACCCAAGGCCTGAGCCATAGGATCTGGGGCCTCTCCAGGATATCCTGGGTGGAGAACGGGAAGAGAGGGGCCATCTCCAAGGTGCAGGCTTGTGTTGAGGGGTTCCCTCAGCCCGGCTCCTCAACAGCCCCTCTCCACCCTGCCCCTACCGTGAAGGCAGCTCTCCCCCAAGGGCTGAGAGTCTGGCCTGGCCACAGGCAAATAAGGGGAAGGGCCCCATCTCCTTCCTGGGCGGGCGGCAGAATTGCCAGGTCCGCTGGGCCACAGTTGCTGACTCAGCAATATGTCCGCAACAGGAGGACTCCATGCATTTGCATGCGGTCTGCCATTTAAAGTCCAGATCCTTCCAGCCCCTTCCCTCCTCTCAGGGAAGGCACTGTTTGGGGGGCACTCAGCTAGGAAAGCTCGCAATTCAGCCAAAGGGAGAGAAAATCAAACAAGGGGAAGGCGCTGTCTGTCTAGAAGTTCAGTTTTTCTGTTTAGAAAATGGATAAGAAGATCCCGCCTCACCACTGCAACCTTTATAAAAGCCTTTGGTGGTGAAGAAAAAAATTTTAATCTTGATGGGGCTTTTGTGCTACTAGGCAAGTGCTCAAAGCAAGCAGCCAACTTCTGTATTGTTCCCTGGGCCCTAATCCTCATAGTATTTATTATTACACATGCATTTCATTATCTTTGCTAATAAATTACTACTAATAACAATTATTTTTATTACCCAGATTAATTTAGCCTTAACTCATTAAAACAATGTGCTTCTTAATAGCCAAATCCATCAGAATAGAGTCATCTGTCATCGGGGTTCTCCTGGTGATGTGACAGGCATCAGAACAGTTACGCTTATGTTTATTATTTATTCATCACCATGATTGTTGCTGTGATTATCCTAATTATCCATGGAGGCAGGGAGAATTTATGCCCCTCCATCCTTAGACGGTGGGGGATCCAGGAACAGAACCCAGGGGTCCTGATTCTCTGCCTGCGACTGGAAACGGTGGAGGCATCCAACTCCTCCTGGGGGCCAAGGGGAAATTTGGGGACTGGAGGTTGCTATGGAAGCAGGAAAGCAAGTCTGGGACTTGTCACGAGGGGGTGCTGTAGAATCACCTCTGTGAGTGCTTCCCGAAGGGAAACTGAGGCAGTAGTCTGACCAGGGCCCTGGCAGGAGGAGGGGGAGAACCCAGAAAGCATGCCCCTGCCCCCGGGTCATGCTGCGGTGTCAGAGGTGCAGGAAGGGCTCCCACAGGCAGCCCACCGGGCTTGCTGGAGACATGTGCTGCCACGCACTGACAGGGTCCCTACTGTGCTAGGCACAGAGGTCTGCACCGTGAAAGGTATTCAAGGCTAGAAAAGGACAGCAGGAGCCCCTCTCCCACTGTTGGGCTCCAGTGAGGCCTTTCCACGGGAGTCTTCAACTGCTACACTACGCCCCCCAGGCTCTGTCTGAGCCCTTCCCCATTTGTAATACACACATCTTCCCAAAGCCCCTGCCCTGGACGGTTTGCACCCTGGCCATGGGCCCTGGCCCATTCCCACACAGTCCACTCTCCCAGCCCAGTTTATTAGTTTCCTATCTTCCCTGACCCATCTGAACCGGGGACCCTTGAGGCAGCTGCGGGGAGCTTACCTCACTCAGGTAACCCCCAACTTAGAGCCCCTTCCTGGGGCTCCTCAAATCCCATGTCCTAATGACCAGGGCTTGGTGCTATCAGGCTGTGCAGTGGTGACTCAGGCTTCCCTTAGGGAGAGGGACTGGTGGCAAGGATGAGGGAGGCAGGGGGCCTTGTACCAGGCAGGAAGGTAGTGTCCCCTCCCCCTGTCTTGCCAGGGAACAATTTCAGCTCAGCTTCCTTGAGGAAATTCTGGAAGCTTTTCTGCAGGCGGGGAGCCAGAAAGGAAAAGCACAGAGCCCAGCATTGCCTCTGGTCTTGAAGTCAATTGAGGCAGAAGCCCCTCTGTTCTGTTCCCATCCATTGCCTAGGGCCGTGCTTCTTTCTCTGCTCACTTGAATGTCCTCTTCTACCTCTAAGGCGGACTTTTCCTACACTTGATCTTCTTATTTTCTCTCTAGACATGTCTCCTTATCTTGGGGACTGCCCCAGGTTTGCCGTCTTCTCCCTTGACCAGGTTGGTCTGAGTTGGGGCAGGGCCCACTGAATTATTCCCTCCAGCTAACACGTTTGGGGACAGGAGTCGCCAGCTGGGCTCCTAGTCCTCCTTTAACACACTAATTGCTGGGGTGTGTTGTCGTGTGGTTGCCACTATGCTCCCTGCACAGACCGCGAGGTCCCAGAGGGCAGGTGGAGCTGCCCCCTGGCTACCTAGCTCTGAACCTGGCACCCAGTAGGGTTCAAAATGAATATGGGGGATGACTCGAGAGATTGAATGAGTCTCTTGAGCTATCTGGAAAGACAAGTCACAAAGGATGTAGGGGAAAGGGGGTGTAGACCCTCTTTCTTGTGTGTGGAGGGGATGGTTTGAGTAACTGTTAAAATGCTGGGTCTGTGAAACCGTTAAAAACTAGTAGGAAAAAGCCACCTGCTTTTTCCTACTAGCCTGGGGTCCCATCTCCCATGAGCACCTCCTTGTAAGGCTCTGCGAATGCCTTGCCCCTACTGACAGGGAAAGGAGAGCCTTTGAGACAGTTTCACCTCCCAGTGACTAAAGCAAGGGCCCCTGTCCAAGGACACATCACCTGCAGGGCAACCTCTTGCCTCATCTCTAGGGCCCTGCTGCAACCTTCCCAGGTCGCGCAAGGTCTAGGGCCCACTGGGGGTCTGGTGACCAGCTCCCTCTCCAGGCAAAATGGGCCCTCAGTCCCCTGAAACCTCAGCTCGGGGCCAGCCCAAACTTTCTTTGGGAAAGGAAGACATTCCATTGATGAAGGTGACATTGCTGCATCCCTTATAGGTGATTAATAAGGGGAATCATGGGGCTGTCTGCTGAGTGAGCCCTCACTGGACACTGAGGCCTCCCATTGGGTCAGGAACCAAGGACAAAGAGGAGAGATGCAGGAAGCCTGACAGACACAAGTGGGAGAGAGACACTCAAGGAATAAAGAGGGGTGTGAAGCCCAGGGAAAGAGCCAGAAACCCCAGAGAGGCAGATAGGACTGGCGGACACAGGAGAGAGCCAGGGACGAGAGAGTAGGCAAAGAGGCAGGCAGGAGAAAAAGAAGAGGGGGTAGACTTACAGGTGCCTTGTAATCGTTGTGCTGACTCCCATGCCTGTCCTTTCCCCAACCCCCAAGCCAGGCTCTGCCTCAGGGTAATACTGCAGTGGGAAGGGTTCCAATAGGGTCTTGGGTCCCAGGCGTGGGAGATTCCTTCCCAACTCCCACCTCCTAGCTTTACTCCAGACCTTTGCCAGTCTCCTTCTTCCACAGGAATGCTCTGCCTCACCCTCCCACCCCACCCCATCCCCAAGAGCGGGGAGTGCCCTAGGCCACCGTGGTCTAGGAGCTCTGGAAAGGGAGGGTGTATCAAAAGGGAAGGCAGCTGGGCAAAATTGTCACCCTGGGGCAGGGTTAGGTCGAGGTTGGTCCTGGAGGCGGGGGAGGCAGCAGTTTCTGAGAGCGCCATGCACTACCTCCCCAGTTCCCCGATCTGAGTGCAGGCTTGAGTCTCTGAGATGGGGATAGGGGACGAAGAGGATCCCCAGACACTCCTGGAGTCAGGAGCTGCAGCTGCATGATCCAGGGAGGGGGAGTTTCCACCTCTTTGCCCCGCCTCAGGAGGAAAAACTTTTCCCCCCAGGCTGCTTTCTTATGCCTGCCCCTCTAATGCAGCGGGCAGCCACTGGGATGTCCCCGGGTTTTGCAAGGGTGTCGATTGGCCCAGGGGTCCCTTCTCAGGGTCAGAGGCTGTATTGCAGCTAAGGCTTTGCGCCCCTGGCTCCCTTTGCCTCTGTGACCAAAACGTCTTGCTTTCTCGGCTTGCGCGCCTAGCGGTGCGCCTGGACGCCCGCGGGCGCCAGAGGCTGCCTTTCCTCAGAGCCCATCTTTGCCCTCCCCTAATCGCCCGCTGGTATCAACCACAGTCCCAGCTCCCAGATAGCGCATCCCAAGGGCCAAGCCCCCAAGCACCAGTCCGCGCCCCTGGGAGAGCTGCGCCCTCGTTATTTGGTTTTATCTCCCGCATTTCCATGCTGCGCGCGGGTGCCCAGCAGCGTCTGCCTTGCAGCCAGTGCCCAGGAGCCGAGGAGTTAGTGCCAACCGGTCCACCATTCCCGCATGTGATGCCTAAGCCGGGCCGCTGTAGGGTCTCCACCTGTGCCCGCTGGTACCCATACGTCCCGGGCTCCCTGGGTGCCCTGCCCCCAGGCCAGCCCCATGCCCCCGCCGGGCCCACCTGGCCGTTCTTGCAGAGGTCCGCCCACATACTGGTGCCGTCGCCGCCGCGCATGAGGACGTGGTAGGTGAAAAAGTAGGTGCCGGGAATGTTGCACGTAAACTTGCCGCTGGTCGCATCGTAGTTGTTGCCTAGGTTGGTGACCACGTCGTCGAACTTGAGCACCTCGTAACCCTCGTGAGGGTTCTTGAGGCCAGCGTAAAAGGCCACGCGTGGCACCGTGGTGTAGGTGGCCGTGCTGATGGCGCCACTGCCTCCTGCACCCGGCAACCCGGGAGGGCCGGTCTTGCCCGGCTCACCCTTCTCCCCTGGTGGCCCCACAGGACCCGGAGGACCTGGGTCCCCAGGGGGCCCGGGGGGGCCCGGCTTGCCTGTGCGGCCCGGCTTCCCCTGGGGGCCCTGCACCAGCGTGGAAGGCGGGGGCGCGCCGCTCTGCTCGCTCAGGGCGTCGCCGCCGTCGGGCCGCGCGCCGGCGCCGGGGCCCCGCGCGGGGTAGGGGTCGCATACCATGCGGCAGGTGCCCAGCATCTCATAGTGGCCGTCCGGGCCGCCCGAGCTCACCAGCACGGGGATGAGCACCACCAGCACCAGCAGCATCACCACGCCCGCAGCGGCCGCCAGCAGCGTTTTCCGGCCGGCGCGGAGCCTGGGGAGCGCCGGGCCGCCCGGCCGCGCCGTCGGGGCAATGGTGCCGGCGGGCGGGGGGCGCGGGCAGGGCGCCCGCGCTCAAGGGCGGTCCGGCGGGGCTGCGGGCATGGGGCCGGGCCCGGAGCGCCGCGCTGCGCTGGATGCGCCGCCGAGCCCAGCCGCCGGCTCCTGCCTCGCGCCTCCCTCCCGCTGCGCGGCCGGACTGAGAGCCGCTGCTGCCGCGTCCTGCCCGGCTCCTCCCGCCTCCTAGCTCCCGAGCCACCGCCCCCTCCGCCCCGCCCCGCCCCACCAGCTTCGCGCGGCTCGGCGCCCGCGAGGGGTGGGGCTGTGGGAGGGGCCGGCACCTAATTGGGCCGCTGGTGGTAGGGCTCTGCCCACCGAGGGGGGCGGGGCCGCGGGAAGAAGGCCGGAGCCGGGAGAGGAGCTGGGAGGCTCAGGGAGCTAGAGACTGAGATTCGGAAATGGGGAGGATGCTAGAGTCTGAGAAACTGTAGAGTTTCCTACAGGGAAGGGGAGAGTAGGGGCCAAAGACCGAATGGAAGAGAGGGCCACAGGGAGAGCTAGAGAGCGCCGAGGGAGACGGAGAGGAGAGGCCTCGAGTGTTGGTTTTAAAGAAAATCAAGAAAATCGAGAGGAAGGCTCTAGGGGCCACCGCACGCAGGGGGTGGAGGCCGGGGTGGACGGTTCCCCAGCCTGCTGGGGACAAAGAGCAATTGAGGGGCGTATAGAGTGGGGAGCAAAAAGGGACAAGGAAGACGCTGAGAGGGAAGAAGCGTAGAAGGCAAAAGGAAGATGGGGAGGGGGCCATTCTGCATTCAGCCCTCCCAGACCACCCATTCAGGAGACCTGGGGGTCATGTGCCTGTCGGGGTGCCCGGTGAGATCCCGAGTAACTAACAGCCGCTACCCCTCCCCTTTTCTGGATCCTGGCTGTTCCCTGACCCCGTCTTCCTCCAGGAGGGGCGGGATCTTCTAGGCATGCCATCTTGCCTCTGCCCCTTCCTCACCGAGCTCCAGGCCAGACAAGGCTGCTTTTTTCCTGGGGGGGGGGGGTGTCCTCCATTTTCCTCTGATCACTCCGGTTGTCCCTGCTTTTAGACAAGGGAGAAATGAGGGCCCTAAGAAAGTGGGCATCCATCCCACTTCATGTCTTCATTCTGACCAATACAAGCAGTCCCTGGGTGGTAGCTCCCTTTTCCAGCCTCCAAAAGGGGAGACTGGTTTCACCCAGCCCCTCAGCTCCTCCACCACCCTGGCCTCCTCAGCAGCCCCCTGCCTCTTCTCCCCATCAGGTTGCATGAGGCCACCCTCTTCCTCAAGTGCAGTTAAGTGTTTAGCTTGCATAAACGGAAATGTGTCTGCTTCCATCAAAATATTTGTCACATTATTTGAGGCCCCGTTCATGCTGCCCCACATTTTCTCCTTCACCCTCCTTTACCCAGCCCACCAAGGGGGGCTCTGCCTCTAGAGGCCTCTGGCTGCAGCTAAAGGATGACCCTCCAGCCTCTTCCTCTTCTTCTGAGAGGTCCCCCTCCCACCTCCCATTCTCCCAGTGCTGACTGGTCACAACTGTCCTTATGGGTCTCTAGCTTTCTCTACCCTCAGATGAGACTGCTTACCCCACGCAGCACCGGAAAGAGGAAAAGGACATGATATCAAATGAAGGGCTATGAGAGAGGACTCTGATGGCAGAGCCCAGTTGGAGGGACTCCCGAGCACCAAGGAGGGAGTTAAATCAATTCAATAAATAGCATTTATTCGGGGCTTAATGTGTGCCAGGCTCTGTATTGAATGCTTTACATACATGATCACACTGGAGCTTCACACCAAGCCCTAGAGGTAAAGCCCATCGTTTTTCTCATTTTACAGATGGAAAGCCGAGGCTCTGGCAAGTGAAGAGATTTTTCCCAAAGTCACACAACTAATAAGTGGTAGAGTCGGGATTCAAACCGGCAGCCGGACTCCCTTCCAACCCGGGTCTCCACGTACGCTCAACGCCCAAAGGGAGGAAAGTGTTAAGTCCGGGAGGAGGGGGGCGCTAGGCTGTCTGAGGAGCTGGACCTCCCAGACTCCGAAAGAAAGAGTCGTCTTCAGCTGTCAGCCGGCCTCCCGTCCCCCACCTTGGTTTCCCCCAATATGTCTCTTCGTAAAGTGACAAGGCTGGTGACCCGAGGGACAATTGCGTGGCCTTTAGCATGTGATTTGCACAGTCCCCCTCCCCCCAGGTTCTCACGCACATGGGGCTCTCCCCTTCTGTGCTGCTGGGACTCGGCTGTCACCCACAGCCCTCCCAGGACCGGCCGGGAAAGTGCGGCGGACGCCCCAGGCGGAGGACCAGGAGGGAGCACCCGCACTGCCCCCGCCCCCCAACCCGGGCTCTCGCGGAGTCCGTGGGGCGGGCTCCGCGCGGCGAGGCGGCCTGCCCCCCGCCCCCCGAAAGAGCGCCCGCTCCCTGGCGCGGTGTGGCGTCTCTGTCAGCCCAGCCGGATTCTCCCCGCTTCGCTGGAGTGGAAAATAACGGCTTCAAACTTTGCAGAGAGGAGCTGGTGCCAGCACTTTAATTAACAGCCATCTTGGCCTGTGAGCCTGGGCCACCAGCTCCGGTCTCCCCCAACCCCCCGCCCCACCTCGGCCCCGCCCAGGTCCCCACCCCCACCCCGGGTGAGGGGAGACGAACCCGCACCGCTGTATCCGGCGTCCCTTTTCCTTGGGGGAAGTGAGGACCTGGCCGATTGCGGGACCAGCGATGCCTTGGGGGATGTGTGCCCCCCGCTTTACTGACTGAGGACCCTCCCAGTCCTCCCACTCCACCCACCCCAAATTCGCTAGAGCTTGGTGGTTGAGGATTCTGGAATTAGATATCTGTGTGCCCGTCCCCTCTGGTGATTTTAGGATAGTCTAACCTGCAGCGCCTCAAGTGTCCTCCTCCGGAAAAAGGGTTGTGAGAATTCAATGAAGGATCATGTACTGGAAACACTGGGCTCAGTGTCTGACCCCGGTTAGGCCAGTAAATGGTGGCTAATATAATTATTTCACCCCCAGGCTAAGAAGTCCCTTCCACCACCCTAGGCCTTGGGTCTTCTTCTCCTGACATCTTCCTACAGGTTGCTGTGCTTGGCACTAGGATAGGAGGACAATGGCCTATGCTTCCAGATTCAGAGACAAGACTAGATGAGTGAAGAAGGACCCCAGGTGTTCTGGCTTTCTGGCCTTTTCCTCAACCACCTGCCAAGGCCAAGGACCTGGTTTATAGAAGGGGGAAGAGATGAGCCCTGATGGAAGGGATGGAGAACAGCATTATCCCTGGCTGCGATGTTGCCCGTGCTGAGGGCTGAAGACCCAGCTTTGCTTCCCCTCCCGTGAGGGGGAGCCCCCTCACTCCTACAGCCCCTGTTTTGGGGGAGGGTGCTGGGCATGGCCGTGGTGTGTGGAGGGTGCGGTAAATTGAGCAAGATTCTTCATTTCCACATGGCTGACTTTAGGAAACCAGGTGGCTGCTCTGTGGTATTTTGGGGTTCTTTGAATGAATGTGAGTGGGTGTGAATGTGTAAGAGATGGTTTGTGTTAGTGTGTGTCTGAGTTTGTGAGTGATGACGGGGGTGCTGTGCCCTGAATCATCAGACTGCGAAATTTGCATTCATTTGTCCCCTTCTTGCGAGGGAATGTGGTGTGGTTGGGCTGGTGTGCCCCCCAATGAGGAAGACCTAAACCATACCCCTGAGGAGCTCACTCTTTGACAAGTGACTTAGGCAGCAAGCAACGGTAAATGTTATGATAGTTATTAACGTTCTCCCAGCACTTATTAAGAGCAAGATCTTGTTCTAAGCACTTTAAGTGGATTATCTTATTCAAATTTAACAACCTATTATCCTGGACTTAAAACTATTACATGGCTTATATCAGTTAATATCAGTAACCCCATGAGGTAGGCAGTGTTATTTTCCCCTTTTTATAGCTGAGAAAAAAATAAGGCTTGAGAGGAGGTTTGCACTAGGCTTTATGAAGCACAGATGAAAAACTCCATGCCCAGACCACTCCAGGAAGACTTCACAGGGGAGGTGTCACTTTTTTCCATCTGTCTATATACCCAGGCATCCAACTTCCATTCATTCTATAAGCTCATATTAACTGACGGTCCACCACTTCTCTTGTTATCACAGGACAAAGTGATGAGCATACAAAGGCTTCTGACCCTTTGTAGTTTACACTGTATGGCAGGAACCTGGACAAGCAACTGCTTGTGTAGCTTGACAAGCTGCCTGGGAACATGTGGGGTGCTGTAGGAGCATGCAGCGAGGTCAGCTAAATTCAGCTGGAAGGAGGCAATCACGGGAAGCTTCCTGGAGGAGGCGACATCAAGTTAAGCCCTGATGAAAAAACGGCAAGTTGAGGAGGGAGGCCACCTGAGGTGGAGTTAAGAGGGAGGGCACGAAAATTATTCCAGGCCTAGGGAACAGCTTGCAGGACATTGTGGGCTGTGAAAAGGAGTGTATCATCCATCCTAAGGGCCATTAGAAACTACTGAACGGTGTTGAGTGAGTGATAATCAGATTTTTCAGACTCTAGATGACAGCTGATTGTGGCCTGATCTTGATATCTTGATGGGATAGGAGTGGGGTGGGGAGCAGGAATTTCCAGATTTCCAGAAGGATCTTGAAATTTTATGAAATGATTGAAGATGGACGAATGCTTTTGTCGTCACCTGGGAACAGATGTACATACTGTATTTCATTTAATCCTCCCTGGAAGGCTAGGGAATAAGCATCATCATCTTCACCTTGGACATGATGATGTGGCGGCTCAGAGAAGTAACTTGCTTGGGATCACACAACTGGTGAGAGAGAGGATTAGAATTCAAGTCTGTTTGACCCCAGGTAGGGGCTCTTTACCACCAGCTCAACAGGCATTTTCCCTTGGTAGGAAAATCAAGCAAAGGCACTTGAGTGAGAACAGCTTGGATCAAGGTCCAGCTGTATAAAAGGCATGTTTTTGGTTTTGGGTCAAAGTCACTGGCCTTGGGTCCTGGCTTGGGCAGGATGGAGAGCTAGAGCAGGAGACAGGCTGGCTCTCTCTAGGCTGGTAGGCGGTGAACTTGCCGCGTGTGTTTAGGGAAGTCTCATCACATCTTTAGGGCTTTCATGTCTTCCTCTGCACTGGAGAACTGTCCAGGGCAGCCCCAAGAGGCTGCAATTCTCCTATTAAAGAAAAACTCTCCACTGACATCCATTAAAATATTTAAAATCCCCTTATTACCTTTTAACTCAGACACTTTTCCAGATCCTCCATGGGAAAAGCCTCCATAATTTCAGCCCCCTTTGGAGAGGGAACGTTTGGCCAGAAAGTACGGGAGAATGCAAGTTGTGTTGTGATTTGGGGTGAAGGACCGGGACACACCTCAGTGGGCTGAACCAGCCTGGGATTAGGATTCCTTGGTCTGGCTGGGTCTCAGAGGCTGGTGAGGAACCCTCTTTAGGAGCCCCTCTCCCAGCCCCATATCTGGAGGAGAGGTGAATGGGATTAAGGGGGGCAGAGCCCAAGCACCCAAGTCACAGTCAGGTTTTCACATGTTCCTTCTCCAGAGAAGTCTGGGCTTTGTGCCTGGGGGATCCAGAGACCTGCTTCCCTCCCCACCTCAGACCAGCAGCCGCCTGCTGCCCGTCCCAACCCAACACCGGGGAGACAGCTCCGAAAAGCCCCGGCTGTGGGACAGGAGACCTAGTAGGAGGTTCATCTCCCCTCAGCGCAGCCTGCATCTCCCGGCTTCATGTATAAGTAATGAGGTTCTGTAGCCCCAACAGGAACCAATATAATGGCGGGTGCACAGGGTCAGCCGGAGAGACAGATAGCAGGACGCAGGAGTGACAGGCAGCGCAATTATGCTGAGCCTCTTGCAAAGGCAGCAGGGAGAAGGCCCTCGCCTGGCCAGCAGGGTCTGCTTGCTTCTCCCCTCCTCCCACAGGCATTGACTATTCCAGAACCCCCTGCTCCCAGGCCAGACGGTAGAAGGCATAGAAGAAGGGAAGGACTGGGGAGAGGACAGGGGAGCAGGAACTGGGAGTTGGGCAGCAACTGGTTTTCCTGGGTTCTGGGGAGAAAGCTTCCTCCTCCCCAGATTGACTGGGGAAGGTCTTTTCTTTGGAAGCCCTGTCTCTTCTAGGAAAAAGCTTTCCCGTATTCTTACTCCAGGGGACTTAGAACTTAAGGTCTGGAAAGGTCTTAGAGACCTCTCCTTTGACAGACGGGGAAACTGAGGCCCAGAGAGGAGAAGTGGCTTGCCCCAGGTCATCCCATCGAGGCAGAGCCAGATGGGAGCCCCTTGAGCTCTTTTTGGGGCCCCATCAGTGGGGGTCGGGAGGCAAGGGGAGGAGGGGCTGATTAATCACCCCTGTACTAGGTGGTCCCCACAGACCCTTTGGGGGCATTGCAGAGGTTGCCGCTCAGAGAGGTCTGAAGGCTGGATGTGCGGGTTGGCACTGTCTGCAGTACTATCCTTGGAGGGTCCAAATCAACCAGGGGGAGGGGTGGTCCAGTCCCTTGTCCGTATTTGGGAGCTCCCATTGGAGCGCCTCAGCTCCGTATCTTCAGTGACTGAGACAGGCTGTCTGAGGTGGCAGAGCCCGGAGAGCCACGGAGCAGGGGAGCGGGGCCTTAGTAAATGTTCATTAAACCAACCCCCCGAACAGGGCCAGCTCCAAAGACATGCGATCTCACTGTCTCAAAGTTCTTCACAATTTTTGAATGGAGTTCCACATTTTCCTCTTGAGCCTGGGTCCTGGAAAGTCCACCGCTAGTCCCGCCCCGAAACAGAGATGTGGTTTATTCTCGGAGGGGCTCCCCTGGCGTTTCCCTGCCTCAGCCTCAGCCCAGGGTGTCCCAAGCAAACGGGAGCACAGAGCTAGGAGAAGTGGGCATGTGAAGGCATCTGAGGGTCTCTAGCCTGTAACGGCTGACTGTGCATGGCAGGGCCGGGGCGGGTTGGGAGAACCTGGCTGCTCTGACCTGCCAGTGTCCCTCTCATCCATAGGCCTGCACTTTGCCCGTCTGTCTATCTGTATGTCCATCCCGGACCCAGGTGGGGGGCGGGGGGTGCAGGGTGTGTGGAGGTGGGTTCCAGGACACAACTGCTGGTCCCAGCTGGAGTTCCCTGTCCCTGGGGGAGACATGGGCCCCTCTGCTGGTGTGCACCCATCCCCTGCTAGGGCAGAAGGGGCTGGCGAGGGGTGGGGTGGGATGGGAGGCTTAATTAGCAGCTTGAGCCAGGCAGCAGGCGGTGGGCGCAGAGCAGGCTGACTTTTCCCGCTATAGATCTGCTCTCCAGGAGAGGCACTAGCTGGCTGGTTTAGGCTCTGGCTGGGCTATTTTAGGAATATTCTTAACTCTTCCCCTGCCACTGTCATCACCGGACCTCTCTGCCAGCTCCAGACTGTCCTCCTCCTGATCCCTCCTCCCCTGTCCCTGCTTTTCCTCTCTGGCAGCTGAGAAGGTCACAGTTTTCTCTGAGGTGAGGCCAGATGTTTTTTTTTTTTTTTTTTTTTTTTTTTTTGCCAAGGAAAGCTCCCATTTCTGGCCACCTGAGCTTCCCTTTTTGCCCTGACCTGTGTCTTCTCCCTCTTGCCTTCATTGTGGCTCTAGCCTAAGGGGACTGGCAGATTTTAGCATTTCCCTAGCTCCTTCTCACCCTGTGAAATTGCGCTGGCTCGGTTCTCTGGCCATAGGGAACAGCTGGCCTGGGCCCCTGGGAGAAGATGGGAAACCACAGTCGTGGCCTCTACCCCCTGAGAGGCTCCTCCCTGCTTGACTTTGACTTTAATGTCCCATTAGGGCCAAATTTCCAGTTGGGTGTCCCACACAAGCAGCCAGGACCCCACAATGTCATGGGATACCTGCTTCCTACTTTTTTCTCCCACTCCAATGCCTGGCTTCTTGGACAAATCTAGACCAGGACACAGGCGTTACCTGGGCAAGGCCAAGGGAAGTCCACTGGGGCCCAGGAGGGTCTACCATTAATAACTCTGAAATTCTAAAATAAACAAACAAACAAATAAATAAATAAGTGATAAATAAATCTGAAATTCTAGTTAAGACAGAGGAAGAGATCTCAGCTGACTTGGCGCTGGGATTCCTGTGTCTGTGCTGGGCCTGTTTGAGGTAGGAAACCCCAGTCACCTTGGACTTTGGTACCATCCCCCGGGGCACAATGCCTTCTGGGTCTAGGCATTGGAAGTCACTGCCAAGTACCATTGGGAAAACTCAATTTGGAGATCCCGGAATATGACTGATGATTCCACAGAAGTGCCCAACGGCCTGTGTTATGCCTGATACTACACAGGACACCGGGAATAGATCGATAATTGATAAGGAATCTGCCCGAGAAGAGATACTCTCTTGGGCTGGTTCCTCAGGGTGTCTGACCATCAGCCTGGGCCACGGTGTTGACAAACTGGGACAAGTGAGCCCTCCCCAGGGCTGTCACCTAACATAACCTCCTCCAGGTCCCTCAAGCAACCCAGCTCCCGAAACCACAGGGCTGACCGGGGTAGAGCGTGAGGTCAGATGGAAATGCTTTACTCCTGAGGGAGGCTACAGGAGGGACTCTTGTGATTGGAATCTCCCAAGCTGCAGGTCCTCAGCCTCCAGTGTAGAAATATCCAGATAGATTTATCAAGGCGTCCTGGGGAAGATTTTGAGTTCAGAGAGACTGTACTCTCTAGGGGCTCAGGGAGAATTCTGTATCTTTTAAAAAAAAAGCCCCCCTCCCTTTACCCCTAATTGAGAAACGTTAATACGAGGCAGGAGGCTTGGCCATTAAGGAGGCCCCCTCCCCCACCCCAAGATCGCCGACCCCTCTCCCCCCAGGAAGGGATGGTGCAGGGAGTTCTGAAGCAGAGGCCGCTGAGATTTCTGGCTCCACCATTCCTGAAGAGGTCACACTGGGGCACACAGGCTCCCCTTTGGCGAAACGAGGAGCTGAACCCAGGGGTCCCGGCCGCCGGCCCCTCCAGGGTAGCTCTGCCTTTCCGTCCCCCACGTTCCCTCCCTTTCAGCTTCCAGGCTGGGAGACCCAGCTGGTGGAGGATATCTTGCTCCTCAGCAGCTGGGATTTGTAAATATTTATAGGAACAGGGAGCAGATCAGTGGCTGACAGGCCCAAGGAGCGGGCAGGGGCCCTGCCTGGAGCTCAGAAGCTCCATTCCCCCTTCCCCACACGCTGACCTGATTTGAGGGAGCCCAGGATGACAGAGATGGGGGTGATCAAGCTGGGGATGGGGCCGGTGGCCTCCACATTTGGAAACAGAAGCTCAAAGGATGCATTTGTGTCTCCACCACTGGGCTCTGCTTCCATACCGAGAGTTACCTTCCTCTTTCCAGCCCCAGCCCAGCTCCCGCCCCCTCGTGCACCCATTGGCACACTATTGGCACACTGACTCACCCTCACACACATCCTTTCAACACTCATGTACATTCACGGTCTCATGGACTCATGTTCATACACGCTCACACGTGTACACACACACTTTCTAACATCCACACTGATCTCACTCTCACACACACAAGCTCACACCTTTGCACACACACACACCAACTCACACTCAGGATCCCCTGGGATTCCCAGGTCCCAGCCACTCCCCATAGGTCTTAATCACAGGTCCTGGGAGGGAACCTCTTGCTTCCTGTGTGAGGTGGGCTCTGTGTGTGTGTGTGTGTGTGTGTGTGTGTGTGTGTGTATGTGTGCGCGCGCATTGGCCCTGAGGTCTGGGGGTGAGGAAGAGGGAGGAGGAGTGGATAGAGGTGTGGTCCAAGAGCCATTCAGAGCTGCCACCAGCTTGGAACAGAAGCAAGACAGAGACAAAGGCAAGACACGGACATGGAGACTGAGCAGGCTCAGGACAGATGGGCCAGGAACTGGAGACAGAGGGCCCCCCTGGATGAGAAGCTGTCATATTCTTGCTCCACTGGCCTGTGAGACCAGCCCCACCCCCCAGCTGGAGCCTCTCCCCTCTGGACCTTGTCACTGTGACTTTGCTTTGCTGCTTGGGCAGCTGGGAGTGGTGACAAGCGGAGAAGACAGTGCCCAGGGCAGCTGGCTGTGCCACTCTGGCCGGCTTGCCAACGCACCCATCAGCACCCATCTCATCACCCACAGGGGCCCAGATAAGACCAGTGACCTGCCCAGCTGCCCTTACCTCACAAGGACCACCCCAGGGGGAGGGAGGCAACTGGACCCTGCTCTCTGAAAGACCTTGCCCAGGCCCCTGGCCACTGAATCTGAGCTTGGGAACCATGGGATCTCTCAGCTCCGGGGCACCCAGGACCCACCAGACATGGACAGGACCCTGTGTGTTAGGCAGGGCCTTGCGGAAGGGCTTGGGAAAGAAAGCCACTATGAGGAACCAAACATGTTTTTGGCATAAGCTTTTTATTTCATCTGCTTTTCCATGCACACGAATGATGTCCTCGTGCCCTGGGCCCCTGGGTGCCGTGTTAAATAATCATCACTCTTGCCTAGGGTCTGTCTCAGGGTGTTTGTTCTGGGGCATCAATCAGTCAGTGTGTGCTCTGAAGTCTGGGAATGACCATTTCTGTAAAATCAGAAAGGCAAACAAATAATAATAATAATAAAAAGCAGGGGAAATGGCGTTGGCTGCTGTTTTCCTGTTTTTCAATTGTCGGTGCAGCCTTCCACCCAGTTTTTGACGTTCTGATTGATTCATGCTTTCACGGGTTCATTCATGTATTTGCTCAACAGCCATGATTCATCCAGGTGCCAGGCTCTGTGCTGCGTCCCGGGAGCCAGTGTGAAAGCCAGACAGGGCTCTTGCCTGTGCGGTATTTAGAGTTGATCGAAGAAGACAACAAAGGCACAACAACGTATCATGCCCCCAGGAGGCCAGGGAGCAGTGTCCAGGCGCCCTGCCTGGGGACCCAGATGTCCTGCTCTTCCAGCTGAATGCTTGAAAGTGACGCAGAATCCTTCTCTCATCCCAGGGTCCACATTCCCTCCCCCCACGTCTGCAGGTCTTGCCTCCTGGGCAGACAGACCATCTGAGGATGTTGGACAGTGTGTGAAGGTGAGAATGACTCTCAGCTTGGACACTCACTGGCCAGGTGACCTCAGGCAAATCATTCTTCTCTCCCAGTTACAGTGTCCTTCTATGTTAAAAGAGTAACTAGTACCCATCACAGTGGTACCACCAGCGTCAAATAAGATTTAAGTATATAAATGGTGCTGACTCATTTGACCATTCCTTCCATCTCAAAAGATGGTGCTTAGCACACAGTAGGACCTCAGCTTATGCTAGCCATCCCCCCACCCCTTTTCCAGGGTTATACACCGCATCTTTCTTCACCGGCAGAGGGGAAGAAGCTCGGGTGGAGGGTGCAGGAGAACTTGGGGGTCCAGGCACTATGAATCTGTGCCTCATGCCGTCCTCCATGAGGAGCAGACATCCAGTTCTGCTCTGAAGAGAGCCTCCTCTTTGAGGAGAAGAGAGTGAAAAAGCCTGGCTTTGCCCCCTGGACTCTCTGAACATTCCAGAGGAACAGGCCTTTTCTTCATCCTGTTTCACCTCTCTCTGGCTCTCAAGTTTATAATTTTTTTTTTTTAGATTTTATTTCTTTATTTGACACAGAGAGAGATCCCAAGCAGGCAGAGAGGCAGGCAAAGAGAGAGGGGAGGAAGCAGGCCCCCTGCTGAGCAGAGAGCCTGATGCGGGGCTCAATCCCAGGACCCTGAGATCATGATCTGAGCCGAAGGCAGAGGCTCAACCCGCTTAGCCACCCAGATGCCCCTCTGGCTCTCAATAAAAAAGCATCATTGTGGGTATGAGGTGGTGGTGAAGGTGGTGATGGTGGAGGTGATGTGGAGATGGTGGTGGTATTGGTGGCAGTGGAGGTGGTGATCATGAAGGTGGTGTTGATGGTGATGGTGATGGAGAAGCATCTACCACCACCACAGTGAAGGTGGTGGTAGATGGTGGCAGATGGTGGCAGACAGTGATGATGGTTGGTACTGCTGGTGGTAGATGATGGTGTTGTAGGAGCTCAGTTCAGAATCTTATGCTCAGATTTTGAGAGCTAGGAGAGAGCTCAGTTCTAGCTAATCCACTGAGGGCCTACCATGCGCCAGCTGGGTCCCATGGTACTTGCATCGTTTCCATAGCAATGCAGAGAGATCACAATCTCCTTTTGCAGATAAGAACACCTCGACCCACCAGGGGTTAGTGAAAAAAGGAAAAAGAACAGAAGAATTGAGCCTCGGTTGCACATTATTCACAAACTTCCTCTTCCAGGAAGCCTTCTGGGATTCATCCCACACAGTTTCACTCCCTCTGACTTCTCTGACCATCGCTTCCATCTCAAAACTATCTCTCTGACTCTAATCTTGAGCCATGGTGATGATGATGGTGGTGGTGGTAGAGATGGCAGCGGTGGTGGTGGTGCTGTAGGGCCTGTGATAGTAGCTCTTGGATGATAAGAATAAGGTAAGGCCTCCTGGAGGGAGCGGGGAGCTTGGCTGATCGCTACCTTCCTCTACCTCTTTTCCTACCTCTTTAATAACAGCTACTATTTACTGCATGTCACCCATAAAACAAGTGTATGCTCAGTACTTTATGTGTAATCATTCATTTAATCTTCCCAATAGCCCAGGCACTAATATTTTAGAGATAAGAGAGCTGAGGCACAGAGTGGTTAAATAACTTGCCTAAGGTCATGCAGCTAGAAAGTAGCAGAACCAAGACTCAGACTCAGCCACAGTCTCACACCAGCATCTCCTACATACAAGAGAGCTGGTGGGTAGAGGGAGTGTGTGTGTGTGTATCTGTTGTGTGTATTTGGGACTTTAAGGCTCCACCATCTTGAGGTTTCTATGGCCAAGCAGTGCCATCTGACTATCTTCTGGCCTGCATCTCTCTTGGGAACTCTGGCAAGGGAGGTGGGGATCTTGCATCTGTGGAAGGAGTCTAGGTCCCACCAGTTGGTGGTCACAGAATGGGAGAGCAGAGGACACTCTGCCTGGCCTGCTGCTGGCAGCTCACCCCAGTTTCTGCCTAGGGCTCCCGCCCTCGGGAGCTCCATCCGGCTGGCCTCCTCCCTCCCAGGATCTCATTATATCCCTAAGAGAAACTGACAGCCTCAATATCTTACTTTGCAAATATAGTTTTATTCCTTCAATAAAGCCGCCTGCGCAGGGGAATGTTTAAGCCCCGCTCTCCCCCGAGAGCCTCATTTGAATTTCTAAAGTCTTTAGTCCTCCAATGGGGCAGCCGGGTAATGAAAACGCAGTCGCTTACAGGGGATTCATTTCCTGTCCAGTCTGATCGCAGCAGCCACCGCCGCCGCCATGGAGGAACTGGACTGACCCATGGAAAAGAGAACCACTGGCTAGCTGGATGCTGGGAGGCAGAGGGCAGAGAGGCCTTGGCAGGGACCCCTCCCCAGGATCTCTAGGCCCAGAGTCCCCTATACAGCATCTCTTAGAACCAAAGTGCTCCCTCAGGGACCCCATCCACCAGCCCCTGGGGGTGAGGTCTGCTCTGGGGCTGGACCCCCTCACTCCAGGACAGCACCTACCCCAGGCCCCCATGGGAGTCTCTAATTAAAGGACCGGCACGCCCCTCGGGGACTCATTAGGCCCGCTGTGCAGAGAACATTTAATCATTGCTCAGAGCATCGATTGGAAAATCAATTTCTTTGTCTCTCCGCACGCGGCGCTGGAGAAGTGGGGGGAGTGCTGACCTCCTTCTGCTGCCATGTAAAGTGCCGCACATTTAATCAGGGAACAGAAATCAATTAGCCACTTACGAGGTTGGCTTTAGTTACCGAGTCGGCAGGCCCGCGCCACGGCTCAGCCGCTGACAGCGGCGGATCTCTACACCCCACCAGGCTGGCCGCCCTGGGCATCCCACCAGCTCTCTGGGACCCCTCCCCATGCTGGACACCTGTCATCCAAAGAGACCCCCCGAGAACCCCGAAGCAGCCCTGCAAGCCTCTCTAAACTCCCAGTTCATGGTCACAGCCTCCCGGGCCGATCCTTTCCACTGCCCCAGATCTCAGGCTCTGCTCTGCAAACCCTGGAGGCCACAAGCACATGGAGACTCAGCAGACGCTGGTTCAAATCCCAGCTCAGCTCCCTGCTGGCTTCTGGGAGGCTGGGGTTGCTTTTGAACCCCTCTGAGCCTCAACTTCCTCATGAGCACTTTACTCATGAAACAGAAAGGATGACAGTCCCTGCCCTGGCAGAGGGCAGAAAGCCAAGGAGACCTCCCGTGGTGCCCACCACCCATTCTTCCCTCCTCTCTGTGCGTCCCCACCCTGCTGCGCATCCCCGCTGCCCCCTCACCTGGGATGCTGTCCCCTCCCTCACCCTCATGCCCTCCCCACACCTCTCAGGGGAGGGGGATGGGACATACAAGCTTCACGGCACTGTCTCGCACACCCAGTTAGACACACCCAATTACACAGTGTTGTACACAGTCTGCATGCCCCATTACACACAGTTCCGCAGAGTCTCCCCCACAATGACAGTCACTGGGCTCCCGTCCCCTCATCCAGGGCACACATCGCCTTCACACATGCCGCCCCGCTGCTGCTCACACACACAAGCACGCTGGCCTGGTGTCACCCACATGGGCCCACCAGTTTCACCTGAGGGCCCCCCACCCCACAGGGTTGCACACCAGTGGCGTACCCGCTCACGCGCGCACACGCACGCACATGCACACCCGTCCCGTAATAATATTAGACATGCCATTTCTTTTGCATGACAGTTCCAGTGGAGACGCTCAGAGCTGTCACTTGGATGAAAAATAATGCATAATCCTCGTCTTCCTTCCTTCCCTTCCCTTTCTTTCTTCCCTGTTTAATGAGCTCCTAAAAATATTCCTTGCTGTCTCGCCGAGGCTGTGGGCTAAGTGTGAGTCAAGCCTCCCACCCCCTCCCCTGCCCCTCCCGCGGCCCCCCTGAGTGGGCTGCAGGATGAAGGGGTCGAAGTCAGTCTCCGTGCTTGACCAAGCCCAGGTCAGGCAGAAGGAAGGCTCTTGCCCAGGCTCTATAGGTCTCTGACTCACCAACCCCCTTCAGCTAGCCCACCTGAGCCGGGACTGAGACACCGGTGGGAACAGGAAGAAAGGCAGAAGTCCCCTTCTGCTACCTGATCACCCTCAGCAATGCCCCCTACCCCGCAACTCCTGACCCATTGCCCACGGATGGCCCCGTCCACCATCCTGCCCACCTGGAAGGAGAGGCCAGCATGGAACCAAGGTCCAAGCTCCTTGAACACCTGCTTCATTGTCCTCCCAGAACTCAGAGGAGAAAGGAGGAAAGGCCTCCCCGAAACCCAAGCTTCTAGCAGCACGCGAGCCTGGCTCTGCTGGGAAAGTTGCAATTCTCACAGCTTCCTCCAGTTCATCCTTCAGGCCTCCCAGCAAAGTCACCTCCTCCTGAAAGTCTCCCTGATTCACCCAGCAGGAGATATTTATTCACAGTACAAACTGACACACTTTCATAATATTAAATTTACAGAGGAGAAGCAGTCATGCCTTATGGGAACTTTGTCTCTTGTGGGACTCTCTCCATCCTGTGTTTTGTTTCCTTGTGTTGTCACCCCCACCATATACTAATGCCTTCAGACTGGGAACCCAGCTGGCCTGCTTAGAGAGGTGGATGGATGGATGGATTGACGGATGGATGCAGAGACAGAAGGATGGGTGGGAAGTGAAAGAGAGGAAAGAGTTCAGCATCATGAGGTCAGGAGCCTAAATGTTCACCTGGCTACTGTGAGCATTTGCTGTGACTTTGGCAGAGTCGAAAGCCCTCTCTGGGTCTCCGTTTCCCTATCTGGAAAGTGGGAGAGTTGGGCCATGTGATGTCCAAGGCCTCTTTTAGCTCCGGCAATCCTCTTCTACAACTCTCCATAGCAACAGATGGAGAAAAGCTATCTGTGGCCTCCGATGTCCCATCCCACTGTGCGAAGGGGCGGTGTGCTCAGACCCCCATGGCGGGAGCTCGAAGCACAGCTCTGGGCTCTATTTCCCCAGGCTCTGTCTGCCTCCCCCTCTCCCATACCAGTCTCCTCCATTCCATTTCCATGTCTTCTTTTCGTTCTCTGTCCCTTCTCTTGCTCTTTCTGAGCCTGCGTCCTACCCATCAGTAGCTCAGAGCAAGTGTGCCCCCCGCCTCCCTTCCTCTGCCTTCCCTCTCTCTCCCAGCCCCACCTGCATGAGGCGCCCCCTCCCCACGGGCCTCCCCACATCGTCCCAGCAGCTCCAGTCCCGAAAGGTTAAGCTAATAGCAGCTCCTTTCCCATCAGCTGCTTTTGTTTGCTCTACATAATTGCAGGAGAGGGGGGCCTGGAGGCGGCCCTCCCCGCGGTAGGGGTGGTAGCGGGTGCACAGGGAGGGGGCTGCACAGCCTTGTCCCTGGGAAGGGGAGCCCGGTGAAGGTGGCACTTATGGAAATCAGACGGTAGGCTGTGCAGGCGCTGATCACGTGGAACAAGAATTGGGCAGAAGTCCCAGCCGTGGCCGAGCTGCCTGGAGAAGAGGAATGGGGTCCACAGAAGAGCCGCCGGAGAGACAGTTACTACCCCTGGCAGGAGAATCGCAACAACATAAGTAACGTTTACCAGGCAGGTAGCCACATGGCAGGCCCTGTATTGAGCACTTCCTGCCTTGATCACGTTGTTCTTCCCAATGATTCTGAGAGGCAACTGCTGCCCTTGGGCCCATCTCCCCATGCCTTGTGCCCATTTTACAGGAAACTGAGGCTCCAGGAGGTTGAGTCACTGCCTGAGGTCACAAGTCATGGTCTCAAGCAGAGACTGCTCCTAATCATTCCTGCTCAGAGAGGGTCAGCACTTGCAGGGACCTGGCAGGCCAACCCACTCATGGTCCAGAGGGACACAGGGTAAGTGACTTGTCCAAAGTCCCAAAGCTTAGTTGCCAGAATTCGGCTGTGGATTCAGGTCTGAGACAGAAGGGGTTGCTGCACCTTCTGAGCCGAAATCCCCTTGGGAGATGTCCTGTGGGCGGGGTGCCTGGGTGAGGGGCAAAGAGGTGGACAAGGCTGGCCTCCTGGGAGGTGGGATGTGCGCATGCATGGAGGGCCGCCTAGGCAGAGAATGTCCCCACTCTGCCAGGAGGGGGCAGGCCCGGCCTCCTGCTGGTTTGAGTATATTCAATAATTCATCAGGGACAGAGAGGAGCCGGGAACAGCAAGCAGAAGGTGGGGTGGAGAGTGTCACAGCAAGTGGTGGTGAATTGAGGCCAGCCCCAGGGAAGTTGGAGATGGGAAGTCCTTGGGCTTGATCCTTGGGCTTGGGTCCTCAGCCTGAACCTCTCCCTGCAGACTTGGCACCCCCCTGGCCTCCCCGTCTGCCTCCAATACCAGGTCTGGGGCACTGCCTTCTCCTTTAATCAGGACAACCTGCCTCTCTCTCTCTCTCTCTCTCTCTCTCTATTTTTCCCCTCAAAGATTTTATTGTTTTTTTCTCTTCTTTCTTTTTTTTTTTTTTAAGATTTTATTTATTTATTTGACAGACAGAGATCACAAGTAGGCAGAGAGGCAGACAGAGAGAGAGGAGGAAGCAGGCTTCCTGCTGAGCAGAGAGCCCGATGCGGGGCTCAATCCTAGGACCCTGGGATCATGACCAGAGCTGAAGGCAGAGGCTTTAACCCACTGAGCCACCCTAGGCTACCTTAGGTGCTCCTAAAGATTTTATTTTTAAGTAATCTACACCCAACGTGGGGCTTAAACTGACAACCTTGTGATCAAGTGTCGCCCACTCCACCGACTGAGCCAGCCAGGTACCCCGGGACAACCTGCCACTTGTTTTCCTCTCAAGGGATGAAGGCACTCGGAGCAGGCATGGTCTTTTTTTCCCTTTGGACTTGGGGGATTTTGAGTGGGGTCTTCCAAACTCTGCTGGACACTTTCAGTCCGGGGCACTCCATGCATCTGGAAGTCGGGAAGCTTTCTCTTACAGAGAATGACCTGCTTTTTGGAAAAACTTCTGACAGGTGGTCAAACTCCATCTCTCGTGACTGCCGCATGCAAACCTGGTGTTCCCTGCACATGTGCCCACAAGCCTGCAGCTTTGCCCAGAGCTGGGGTGCTGCCCAAGAGCTGGAGCCCACCGCCCACCATGGATCCCCCTACACCCCTATCCGCAACTCAGGGCACGCCCCCACCTCTCATCAGCACTGCTGGCAGTGGTGGGTAGGGGGGCAGCCGTGAAGGGCCAGGTGAGTAGATAGCCTTATTTGTATTCTGGGTGGCCAGGAGGTGCTGTGGTTTTCTCCGGGAGAACTCCATCCTCTCCCACAGCTCCATCTTTCGAAACTTCTCCAAGCAGCATCAATAATGGGAATCGATTCATCGATGAGCATCCTGGCCTTGAGGCCCACAGCCCCTGTGGAGTTTTGCTGCATCTCTAAGCACTTCAGCTCCCTGCCCTCCCCTTATCCCCCTCACCCCCCATCACTTCTAGAGACCTTGACCTGCCTTCGGGTCTGCCATAATCCCAGACACTAACCCCTCACCTCAGGCCCAGGATAGCTTTGCTTTGACAAAGGCAGGAATGTAGCTTGGGACTGGAGGAAGCCCTGGGGTAGGAAACCAGGGGCTGAACTCGGTATTGCTTTATCATGCAACATGCAGAGCGGGAAAGTGGGTGCCATGCCACAGCCTCCAAGCACTGACCATTCAACATCTACCTCTTAACACTGACTAGCCAAGTGACCATCTCCAGCAGTCCTGACCACCTTTTGACCCACCCCCAACCTCCCAACACTGCAACAATGGTGGCCCCGCCCAACTAGCTCTTCAATGTCAACCATCCATCACTGACCGGCCACAATGACCATCACTGACTAGCCATACCTAATGGCCCAACATCAGCATGTTAATACATCCTTTCTTTTTTTTTTTTTTTAAAGATTTTATTTATTTATTTGACAGACAGAGATCACAAGGAGGCAGAGAGGCATCCAGAGAGAGAGGAAGGGAAGCAGGCTCCCTGCTGAGCAGACAGCGGGATGCGGGGCTCATCCCAGGACCCTGGGATCATGACCCGAGCCGAAGACTGAGGCTTTAACCCACTGAGCCACCCAGGTACCCCTCATACATCCTTTCAACACTGGCCACCCATACCAACATCTTTACCCCAACATCCAGTATTGACCTCAATATGGAGCTCCCCAAATTGACTACCCCAAACTAACCACTCCAATCCAATCTCCACTGGCCATCTGACACTGTATCCAACAAGGACCCTACCCCCTACCACTGACTGTCATCTGTTGCTTTCTGCCGGATCCCATGCTTTACCTACCACTCTTCAGACATCTGCTGGTCACAGCTGGACTGCCCTAACCCTAACTGGGCACATAATCCAAACTTTCTCTGGCTCCTGGGACCAGTCCTGTCAGCCAGTGGTGGACTGTTGGGTCTCTAGTCTTGCCCCTTTTCAGCTGACCAGGCCCTGAGGACTCTTCCCAGCTGGCACTGACCAGCAGCAGAATTTCTGTCCCCAGAAAAGTCTGGCTGCTGCTTGCTGGGTGCCTCCATCACCCCACCCCACGCACCCCCAAGCCAGGGTATTCTTTACTAGGAGTGATAGTCTGTGCAGAGTCATGGTTCTGACCATGATCTCACAGGGAAAGCTCCTAGACTGCTCCCTTCCATGCGAGCTCTAGGGGGACGGTGGCACCTCTCCCTGTCCACTCCCTTCCTGAAGCCCGGGAAGGGGTGGATGGTGGGAGCTCAGGGTGAAGGAGTTAGGGGCAGGCTCTGAGGAGGGGCGGGGATAAGGTGAACTGGAAGGTGAGGGGTCTGTAAGGGCAGCGGACAGATGGCCAAGGGGAGGGAGTGAAGAGCTGAGGAATGGCGGGCAGAGAAGGGGATGCGAGGCGGGAAGGGGGTGCAGTCTTCGGCATGGCGGGACTGTGCGCTGCCCCGGCTGCTCCTGGTCCCTCCTGGTTCCCTGCTTAATGGAAAGCTCCGTGGAGCCTCATACAGAGTGATTGCTTATGATCCCCCTTCACCAAGGACTTGGAACCAGGGCCATTAATTAGACGAGGGAGCAGCTGCTCTGGGCTTAGGGGCCAAGTGACAGGAAATCATTCTGTCCCTGGAAGCTCTGGCCCAGCCCCAGCCTCAGGGTTGGGAGGCTCTCTGTCCATCCTCATCCTCTGTGGGGCTCGTCCAGGGACCTGTGTGTGCCATCCGTGGTACCCTGACTGCCGCTGACCTTGGAGCCAGAGCGCAGCAGACCCCACACCCCAGGTGAGAAACTGGCTCCTGGATTGGACTCTGAAATGGGCATCCGTGGTCAAATCATGTCCCTTCCTCAGGCCTCAGTTTCCCCATTATTCCAAGGAGGATGGCTGCTGCCCCCACTGCCCTGAGGGGTGATATCTGGGCTTCTCACTTCCTCTCCTGGGGCTTGGCCAGAGACCCCCGTAACTTGTCCTGAGCCGAAAACGAGGCTGAGTGTGATGCCTTCTCTTGGCTTCTCCACCCCTTTCCTGCTCTCTAGCCTCATCTTAGGGATCCAAGGAGAGTCACCATCGTCCCCTGGCACAAAAGCAGGGTGGGCTTGGGGCCCACTGGGTCACAACAGAGGATGGGTCAGGGGAATCATGGGGAGCCTTGGGAGCTGAAGGAGTTGGAGACCGAGATGAAAGGCAGACTGAGGTCAAGATACCTGCCCGTTCCAGATGACGGGGCAGAAATTCCTGGAGTGAGGCAAGGACAGCCGTCCACTGTTAGAACATGCTGAGCAGGGCGAAGGGGACAAGATGCCGCCATGGTTCTTTCCAGCTGCAGGGGTTTCTGAGGCAAGGAGTCTACGGCTGACCAGGCAGTATCTGTGCGCTGTGCTGTCTGCTGTGGGAGGGGGCATGACGGTCATGGTTAAGGTGTGGCTCCTGGCACTCAGACCCTTACTGACCTGTGGAAGAAATGGGACTCCTGCCCAAGAAATCCCAGGACTGCAGCCTTCACTGAGCCTCCTCATGAGCGCGCGCGTGCGCGCGCACGGAGACACCAGGTATGAATTTCTTTAGGGGAAGCAGAATCCCAGAAGGCTTTTGACAGCTTGGCAGGTTTGGGCGGGAAGCAGAGTTAGTCTGGGTCTTCAGGATGGCACGGGGCATGGACTGGTGGGGAGGAGATGGAGAAGAGGTTCCAGATGGAAGGAAGAGCCTGTGCAGAGATATGGAGGGGCCGGAGTGGGGGACAGGGGAGGGCAGGCGGGACATGTAAAGAACTTCGAGGAGACTGGAGCTTGGGCAGGACGAGGAAGACTTGTTAGGAGGCCTCCCCAGTGCTCTTTCTAGGCATACAGGTTATTTTCTGATTCCCGCATCCAGGCATTTGGTGTGATTGGTGTGTGTGCTTAAGGGTCTGATAGGGTAAATGAAATATGGGTCATCTTGGAAAAGCGGGTATTTTTGGTAGTGGAACACTTTCCTCTGTGTTTTCCTCACCCCTTCCCTGGTTGCAGATCATACCAGTTGGACCCTGGGGTCAGCCTCCAGGAACCTGCATCCCCAGGGGTGGAGGGGGCTCCCCAGGACCACAAGGCCCTAAGGGGCATGGGGGCTCTGGTATCTAGCTTGCTGACTTTGCACGCCTGCCCTTTCCACTTCTCTAGTTAAAACCCAATCCCTTTCTTGCTGGTCCCAGGGCTCCCCCCAACAGGACAGAAATCAATGAGCAATTTGCTGCTATTTGTAGATCCTCTTTCCCTGCCGGCCCCCAACCCCAGCCCGTCCCGACCAGGTTCAGCCCTGCCTCTCTCCCCGGTCCAATGGACTGACACGGTGCCCACCCAAGCAGAGCTTAGTTCTCAGTACCTGGGAGTGGGGAAGTCCCATGGCCCGGTGGGGCCAGGGCTGGTAATTCACCTGGATACACTCCTGAGAATCTAGAGGGAATAAGGACAAAGCAAAGCAGCAACCCAGGAATCTGTATTTTTTTAAAAAATATTTTATTTATTTATTTATCAGAGAGAGTGAGAGCGCACAAGTTGTGGGGGCTGGGGCAGCAGGCAGAAGAAGAAACAGGCTCCCTGCTGAGCAAGAAGCCTGATACAAGACTCGATTCCAGGACCTTGGGCTCATGACCTGAGCCAAAGGCAGATGCTTGACTGATCAAGCCACCCAGGTGTTCCAGTTATTTATTTTTAAATAACTGACATATTGCTCCTTTTATTATTATTTGTTTTTACATTTTTTCCCCCCAGGAATCTGTATTTTTAAAAATTCCTTCAGGGGATTCAAATGGGGCTGGGAAATGAAATGCATTGGCTGCTGTCAGCGTTCCTTCCACCCGCTGGCTGTGTGCTCTTACTCACCCTCTCTGTGCTTCAGCATCCTTGTCTGTAACATGAGGGCAGCAACAGCTTTAGCCTTCTAGGGCTGCCCAGAGGATTGCTGGAGAAAATGCAGGCATAAAGCTTAACTCAAAACCTAGCACCCAATAGGCATTCAAGAAACGATTTATGAGGGGCTCCTGGGTGGCTCAGTCAGTTAAGCATCTGCCTTCTGCTCAGGTCATGATCCCCCGGTGGTGGGATGGAGCCCTGAGGTGGGCTCCCTGCTGAGCAAGGAGCCTGCTTCACCCCCTCCCCCTGCTTATGCGCATGCTTTCTCTTTCTCTTTCTGTCAAATAGATAAATAAAATCTTGAAAAAGAAACTATTGATGCTAATAGCAAGGACCAAGGGTTCTGAGCACTGGCACACTGGCCTCTCCTGGGGGTTCCTGGGTGGGTGACCCTGAGGCCTGCCCCAGTGCTGAGCGCCCATGCCCCCTCCCATGGCACTGGAAGCGCAGCACCAAACAGTCCCCTGGGTGGTGGGGAGGAGGGGCCTCTCGGTGCTGGGGGCGGCGGGGGTGGGGGGGGCACGCAGGCTGGACTCGATCCTTAGAGGTGGAAGAAAACAAAATACTAACCCCCTCTGGGAATTCCTGACCCACTAAGCAGGATGCTGTGAGTCAAAGAGGGGAATCCCAGCAGGAGACTAGATACTCCCAGGTGGTCAGTTCCCCAGGTTATTGGGAAAGCCACAGACAGCCTGAGTGGTGGGGGGGGGGGGCAGTTAGGCGGAGGAAAGCTCAAAGCTTCCTCCAGGCAGGGGCAGGTAATCAGTTCTAGATCCCCAGGTCTTTCTCCTCCTACTCACCTGCCTCCCCACTGCTCACCTGCCACTATCTCAGGAGACACAATATAATAGTTACAGGTATGGATTTCAGCTCTGCTTACCTGGGTTTTTTTCTTCAATTTTATTGAAGTACAATTTACATACAACAAAATGCACATATTTTAAGTGTTCAGTTTGATGAGTCTTGACAAATTTATATGCACATATAACCACCACTACCATCAGGATATAGAACATTTTCATCATCCCCAAAAGCTCCCTCATGCCCCTTCCCAGTCGATCCCTAGCCTCCCCCCAGCCCCAGGCAACAACCGATCTGCTTTCTGTCAGTATAGATTAGGTTTGTCTCTTCTAGAGTTTCATATAAATGGAATTATGTAATATGTACTCTTTGGTGTCTGGCTGCTTTTCACTTTTCATAATGTTTATGAAATTCATCCCTGTCGTTGTTCTGTCAGTAGCTTATACCTTTTTATCGCCAAGTCAGAGCCCACTGTAGGAATATGTGATCATTTGGCCACTTGTTGACGGACATCTGTGTTGTTTCCAGGTTTGGGCTGTTTGTGAACGTGTGTGTACAAGTCTTTGCGTGAATGCATATTTTCATTTTGCTGGGGTAAATACCCAGGAGTGGAACCACTGGATCCTATGGTCATTGAATGCTGAACTTTATATGAAACTGACAGACTGTTCTCTAAAGTAGTTGCACCCTTGTACATTTCTGCCATCCTGTAGGAGAGTTTTAGCTTCTTCATAACCTCTCCAACACTCAGCGTGGGCAGACTTCTAATGGGTGTATGTGACATCTCATTGTAGTTTTTTTTTAAGATTTTATTAGTTTGTTTGACAGAGAGATCACCAGTAGGCAGAGAGGCAGGCAGAGAGAGACAGAGAGAGAGAGAGAGAGAAGCAAGTTCCCTGCTGAGCAGAGAGCCCGACGTGGGACTTGATCCCAGGACCCTGAGATCATGACCTGAGCCGAAGGCAGAGGCTTAACGCACTGAGCCACCCACGTGCCCCCTCCTTGTAGTTTTAATTTGAATTTTCCTGTTAATGAATGATGTTGAAAATCTTTTCCATGTGCATACCGGTCATTCTCTATCTTCTCATGACAATTTAAAAAATGAGGTAATCGTCTTGTTCTTGAGTTGTAAGAGTTCGCTGGATCTAATTCCTTTGTCAGTTATAGGTAGGGTAAATATTTTCTCCCAGGCTGTGGCTTGCCCTGTTATTTTCTTAGCTGTCTTAATCTTGATTCTGCTAGTTCCTTGTGTGCAATCTTGAGCTAGTTGCTTAGCCTTTCTGACCCGTAGCTTCCTTGTCAATAGAATGGGGATAATAGTATGTATGGTACAGAGGTGTTATGCCATTTAACTCAGTTCCTATATGTAAAATGTCTGCATGCAGAGGAGGTCCTCGACTCATGTGAACATCTCTGTCGTTTTTTTTTTTACCAGCAGTTAACGGCCTGGCCTTCACTTCTCCCATGTCTGGTCCTGATGGGGTAATATGTCTTTTCTGTCCATCTGGCTCCTGAGGATCCCACCACCAGCCAAGGCAGGATGACTTGTGGTATCATCCCTCGTGAATCTGGGTCCCGATTCATCCTGTATGTTGGCCTCACACAGACTGGGAGACCACAAGGTGTTGGACTAGCACCATCCTGGAGCTTCTGAGAGAGAGAAACTGTATGTCCTACCTTTGAACCCACAGTGATTTATCCACACCCTTCATCCCTTGGTCACAAACTTTACATTAGTGCATGTAGGCAACCCCATCATGTTCCTTCTGGAAGGTTCTGGAAGTGTTCTGGGAAGACCCAGAACACTTGAGCCTAAAGTGAGATGCAGTGTTCGCCGACTCCCACCCCCACTGCCACAGATCAGGAGTGATGGCCTCACTGGCCAGAGCATGTATAATTCAGAAGTTTGGCCTGAAATAGTTCTGTTCGGGCCCAGCCTCTCAGAGAGGGGAGTAGGAGTAGCAGGGACAGCAAAGGGAGTGTGCACAGTGACCTCAACCCTGGGGGAGATCCTGGAGACCTCGGGGACCTGGGCAGAGCTGGAGAAGAAAGAGGAACTTCAAGAGCCACCTACAGAGCTCCCTTCCCAAGCTGAGGGGCCCCTCTTTTTCCCTTCCCCACTCATATTCCCAATTCCTCCAGCCTGGGGGACAGGATCCCCCAAGGGACAGTTGGGACTGGGACAACGGGGACAGCTGCACGGCCCATATTGGGCCACTCACAGGTGCCGGGGCCTGGAGTCCCCACCTGTGTGTCTCCAGCTCCTGGATACCTCCCTGGGGCCCAGGATGGGAGGGACACTGCTCACTTGAGCCGTCTTTGTCCCAGGCCTCCTGCCTTCACTCCCTAATCAATCAGTAGATAAGCCCACAAATATTTACTGAGCACTTGTCTGGGCAAGGCTGAGCTCCTAGGACATCAGAGGGCACCTGGGCTCCGCACGGAGAGCCTCACAACTTGCTGAGAAGGCAGAACTTTCACAGAAAGGATGAGGACTGGGCCAGGGAGGGACAGGCTGCAGAGGCCAGAAATGGGGCTACGGGAAGGCTTGTGGCAGAAGGCCTGATTTGAACCGGACCTGTCTGGATGAAGGGTCGGATTTAGGGAGATGGAAAAGCAGGAGAGAGAGGTGTGGGCTGGGTGTGGGGGCTAGAAGGTACGAGGCTATCTGGCTGTTAATAAGTTTGGCTGATGGAAGCAGGGTCACGTGAGGAAGTCATGGAGCTGGTCTGACGTGTCCTTCACCCTTCCATAGTTCAACAAGGACAGGGACTGCATCACAATCCCCTGGAGGTTTCCCTCAAGATTCTGTCACATGGTGTTAAACATCTTGCTTTGGAGTCAGCAAGTTTGGGTTCAAATCCTGACATTGCTACTTCATGGCCCCATGACCTTGTGGCTTACCACCTGTTTCCTCACCTATTAAATGGGGGTAAGAATAGTTCCTACTTCGGGGTCTTGTTGGAGAGAGAGATAGAAATGCACATAAATGCTTTGCCTAGCAGCCATCCCTCCTGTCTTTCTCAATACACCTGTACAAAGAAGCATCCTTACAGAGCGTCTCCAGGACCCAGATTGTTGACCAGGAGAGGGCGCTGCTGGTGAAAGGTGGTGAGATGATGCGGCCAGATGGAAAGCAAGAGGGCTTCTTGGCAGAGGAAACCTTTGAGCTAAGATTTTATTAGAAATGACTGACTCCAGAACATCTATAAGCAAAGTGGACTATGGGCTCCTTGGTATCTCTGAGACACTATGCTCCCATGACCCCGCGGCGTCCCACAGGGCTTTGGTTTTGCTGTGCTTTTCCTGTGAACAAAGTCAGCGTGTGGATTGCTACGACCCTAGATTCTGAAGGGCTCTCCCTCTCCTCTCCACCTCATCTCCATCCATCTCTTTGGGCCTCTGGCCCAATATCCCCATCACTTTGCTTCCACCTCCCTTAGTCTCGCTAATTTTGTCTTTCCCCCGGTCTCAGCCTCCCTCCCTCTCTTGTTCCAAGTCTCTCAGGCTCTGATTCTGCCTTCCTGATCTCTCCTTTGCTGTCCTGTCTCTCCAGGGACCTCCCCCAAACTCCGCACTCTTCCTGGGACTAGAGGCAGCTGAGGTGTAGGGTGGGGGGTCCCTGCCTCTGAGAGCCCACCCCAAGCCCAACCCTATCGATTAGGGCTTTCTTGGGGATGGGGGAGACATCAATGACGGCGCTATGAGCCTCGCCAGCGCTGCTAATATTAGCCCAGGAAGGCAGCTCACTGATGGATTAGGAGAAATTAAGAATTCAAATTCTGTAATTTGAATTGGAGGGCCGCTACTTGCTGACAGCTAATACTTCCCCAGAAATTAATGAGTGAAAGAGGGATGGCAGCGCTGGCTTCCCTCTTTGACAATATAATTTTCCCTTCATCCGTGCCTTTGAGCCCCCCTTCTCCAACCAGCCACTCCCCGGGAGGGCTGGGGTCCTGTTTGTCTCAGATCTTATTCCTGGATCCTTGTGGATCCCAGACATCCCCAGGACACTGGCTGCCTAAATCCCAGTGGAGCCCTGGGCTTCTGCCAGCTGGTGCTCTCGGCACGAGGCCGACCGTCTCGGGGCTCAGGGAGAGGGGAGGCAGAACTTCTTTCTGTCCCTTCTGGCTGCATGTGGCCCCAGCAAGTGTGTGAGCTAGTCTTCATCTTGGGATTCTGGTCTGTAAGATGGAGATAATCATTGCCCCTTCTCTCAGGTGTTGCGAGGCAAAATATACAACCACAATGCTTACTTGCTTGCTTTTCTCCCACTTGCCTCTTCTCCCTGAGCATCCCAGCTGTGTGGTCCTCCAAAGTGCCCACCGATGTCCCTGTGACCAAACCACACCCAGACCTCCTTCCTGCAGGAAGTCCTCCTGGGTTTCGTCCCATGGACACTGATGGCTCCTAAGTGCCCAGGGTCTCATTTCTTTATCCTCTTTTCTGCCATGTCTTAAAGTCCCAGGTTATTCCAGGACAAATGTGTCCTACCTTACAGACAAGATTGTCAGCTTCCCAGAGGCCACACTGGCCCCATCCCTGGCGCCAGGAGGGGCTAAATTCAGATGGATGAATTTAACCAACATTTTCACTTCCCTTTGTACCTGCCCCACTGTCCCTCCACCCTCGCCCACCAAGTGCCTGGAAGTGCTTGTCGCTGACTGGCAGTTGCTGGGCTCTCCCAGGGCCCAGCCAGTCTTCCCTGGAGTCCCGGCACCCATGTCTTGTTCGGAGGTGCAGGGGGACACATTCCCTCCTGCTGTGAGCAGCATTCTGGAGCCATTCACCAAAATGGCAGCTTTTAAGCAATTTTTTAACAGAGCGTTGACACAGTTTTCATTTAGGCAATGGAAAAAAGTCGTTAGAGAGAGCACTGGGAAGACCAGACCTGGAGAGACGTGAAGATGGAGTCACAGTTGGGGGGGAGGTGCATTTTCTTGTGTCCTTCCCAACCTTTCACCTTCTGGGGTACATCCCAACCCTGCCTTCCTGCCCCGATCCCAGGCTCACGCTCTCCACCTAGCCCCTGGTAGAGCTCTGGCTCAGGGGTGAAGAGGGACAACTTAGGGGCCAGGGTTGATAGACCCTGCAAGGCTTGGTGCCCACAGGCATCCCCAGAATCAGCCACTGAGGGCTTGGGGTTTGAATTCTCCAGCCTCGTGGAGGACACATGGGGAATCAGCTGAAATGGCTTCCTCCTGAGTTGGGAGGGTGCCTTCGGGGTCACCTAGGACCAACTGTCCCTTTGACAGCTGGGGAAGCGGAGGCTCAGAAAGATTAGTATGTACTCAAATCCCAATGATCTGCCTAATAGGGAGAAGGTTGACAGAGTGATCCCTGGAGCAGATAATCCCCAATCCCTCTAGAAGGCTCTGCTGGATTCTGGAAAATCAGATGTTCTTTCCAATTCTGCTTCCTCGGGGCTAGTGTTTGAGCAACAGTTTACTCCCAGGTGGGCTGGGGCTGAAGGTAGAGAAAGGATATTGGCAGAAAAACAGTTTCCTAAGTCGCTGAGGGCTGCTTTGGGCAGGAAAGTCAGCTGCTGGAATCATAACCCCCGCCCCCGCAACCTGCTTGCCTGTGAAGCCCCCCCCCACTACTACCACCATCTTCTTCTTTCCTGCTAAAGCTAACCCCAGGTCCACGATGAAGATCAGAGCAAGGGTGATGGTCTCAGAGGACTGGTACAGAAGCATGCACAGCTGCTCAAGACTCAGGGGCTAGCAGACCCCTCCTTGACATTCCCATGCTGCTCCGCTGCCGCCCCCCGAGCGGCCCCTCCATGCCCAAATAGCCTTTTCCCAGATCCAATTAACATGGTGTTTGGAGCAAGGTTGCAATGATCACATGGTCATTTTCTCCAGTAAAGTCACTGGCTGGAGCCCGATTTGAAAGCGGAGCTGGAAATTGAGTAGGTGGGGCTTGGAGGAGTGGAGGGGGTCCTGGGTGGGGATCAGAGGCTCCTGGCTGTGTCACAACCCCCTCTCCTACTGTTCATCACCATTTACTTACTTCCCCTGGTCACTGATGTCTCTTGGGGTGGCAGGGCTCCCAAACCAGTGGAGGAGGACAGATGCTGAGCCTCTACCATGGGACATTCTCAATTCACAGGCCTAGAGAGGGAGGCCACATGCCCAAAGTCACGGTGCGGGGGGAGGGGAGCGTGTCAGGCAAATCGAGGACTCCAATGCAGTCTTCCTCTCCAGCCAGGGCTCTGTCTTCACCCCAGATTTCCTGTCTCCCCTGTAGGAAGCTCCAGTGCCCCAGAGCTACGCCCTCCCCACCCTCTCCTGCCCCACCATCTCCCACCCCCACCCCAGGCCCTACCATATTCTCTCCGGGGGGGGGGGGGGGAGATAGGGGAGGGGTTTCCATGCTTGCTGCCTGGTCCCAGGGCAGCCCTGGCTTGCTGTAGATTCCTTGCAAACCCTCATCTGGAATGTCCATACCAGTCAGACTCGCCTGTCCCCTGTAGCATCCTTCCTCCCAGCCCTGGGCTGGGGATCAGAATATCTGTCACTTGCAGTGGCTTATTCATTTCTTCCTTCTCTGCTTCCTCCTGAAAATATTCACTATGCCTTAAGGCACGTGAGGCCCTGAGCAGGGCACCAGGGGTAAGTCAGGACAGACAGACCGGCAGCGGCCCTCATGGCCCAATGGCCCACACGAACCACTTCCCAAGTGGGATGAGATAGGGAGTGCCTTCCCGCAGCTGGGGAGACAGGCAGCTTCCCGGTCGCGGTGACCCCTACGCCGAGCTGAAGAGGAGTGTTTTCCCACAATGAATGCCAAGTCCAAGAAGCAAGGTGTCATCTTGAAAAAGCCAGGTGTCATCTTGGGCAAGCGGAGGCCTCAGTTTCCTCATCTCTAGAATGGACTCCCTGCTCCGTGTGCCTCACAGGATTCTGGAGAAGAATGGATAGGGATGTTCTTTTTTTTTTTTTTTTTTTTAAGATTTTATTTCCTTATTTGACAGACAGAGATCACAAGTAGGCAGAGAGGCAAGCAGAGAGAGGGGGAAGCTGGCTCCCTGCTGAGCAGAGAGCCCGATGTGGGGCTCGATCCCAGGACCCTGAGATCACGACCCGAGCAGAAGGCAGAGGCTTTAACCCACTGAGCCACCCAGGCGCCCTGGATATGGATGTTCTTTGTGAGATGGAAAACGATGATGAGATGATTATTGTTGTTAACGGGGTGGGGGGGGCGTTTGTCCCCCACCCCAGACAAGGGGGCAGAGCCTGGGGGAGGGTTGGTCAGTGGTCAGGGCTGGTGGGGCAGGCTGGAGGCAGGGGGGACTGGAATTCAGGACTTGCTCTGCAGAGCCACCAAGGTTACATGGGACTGGGAGCCAGCAGCCGGAGACCACCCGGCTGGGAGTTGTGCGGGCCGGAAACTGCCGAGCTGGTGAGCCGCTGGCGGGACTGGCTGCTGTGGTCGGTGGCCAGCACTGTCTGGGCCCCTCGAGACATGGTGAGACTGAAGGGATCTAGTCCTCTCCCTGCACCTCTCTGTCAATCGATCCCTGCTCTGCCCTCCTTGCCTTCAGCAAGGTTGGTGCTAGATGGATCCTTCTGGAGCTGACTGGCTGGCCAAGAGAGCCCACAGAACCCCCTCGCCCGTCAGGGCTCTGGAGGAGACTGAGCCTTGGGCGACCCTCGTGCTTCCCTCACCAGTGGCACCAGCCACAGGAGCTTCCCATCCTCTGGACACTCTGAAGCCTGTGCCCGTGGCCCCTAAGCCCTTCCTGGCATGGCTGGCCTCCTGGTCAGCAGCTGCAGGGGTGAGTCACAGCTCTCATTAGAGCTTAATTAATCAATTGAGTTAATCAGACAGCTGGGATGTGCTGTGGTTGCAGATGGAGGCCGGAGAGAAAGAGCCAGAGCATGAAGGGCTGGGTCAGGTGAGCGGCGGCTGGCAGGGCCGGGGCTGGCAGCACAGCCTGGTGGTTTGGTGAGGGAGGAGGGTGCTGGCCAAGTCCACACCTGAGGTCCCTGCAAAGCAGGATGAATGGGCTTAGCTGAGGCCCAGGATGGGCCGTTCTGAAAGGTGCCCTTTGTTGGGTGCCAGAGACAGAGCCTGGGGAAGGGGAAGGCAGGACCTTTTCCACCCCTGGCTTCCTCTCTTTTTTTTATCTTGTCACGTGTGTCTGAAAGCTGTTTGAAATCCTTATTTGAATGGAGGGGGAAAAGAGAGAGAGAAAGAAAGAAAGAAAGAAAGAGAGAGGAAAAAAGACAAAAAAAAAAAAAAAGGGGTAGGTCCTCACATTCCCAGTGATCCCAATCTGATGGGGGGAGACCAGATGTCTGGAGACACAGGCAGAGATCCAGACTCAGAGACAGAGAGATACAGTCTCTACAGTTGAGTCAGGCTCTGGACATCTGGGCCAGGGGGACAGGGAGAGGCGGGGGGAACTGGAGCCAAGGGCGGGCAGCTGTCCAGGAAGAATATGGGGAGGAGGGGAGCCCTTGAAGGGAGTTCACCCGGTGATTTGCAAAACATTGTTTCCTCTACTTTTTCTTATATCTGACCTTGGTATTACCTTGCGGGTTCGGGGGAGCAGGGCAGGAAGGGTGATGGTGGGATCTGGATTCAGCGGACTCATGGCCAGCCCTGCCTGGCCCTGCCCTGGTATTAGTTTTCACAGGGTGGCAAGCTGGGTGCACGGCCCAGAGACCCAGAGTGTGAGGCTCTGATAGATAAGGGTCCAGGGCCGGGGACACGCAAGGGACACGGGGATGAATGGGAGGAAGGCAGGCGTTTCTGATGAGGCTGTGAAAGGCTGTCCTGAAGAGGTGGCTTGTGAACAGGGGGCCTCGCAGCTGGGTGGGAGGTGGACCAGGAGGGGACCGCTGTTGCAGGAAGGGAAAGTCGTCTGGAAGGGAAATTGCAAGAAGGCAGGGAGCTGGATGGCGCCCGGCAGGGTCAGTGAGTTTCACAAGCCAGCCTGGAAATGAGGTTCTTGTCTGTGTCCCGGAGAGAGGGCCTTACGGGGGAAGGACCTTTGAATACCAAACCGAGGTATCTGAAATGCATTTGGTGGGCACTAGGGATCACCCCGGGTCTCTCGCTGGGAAAAATGGGCTGAAAGCAGTTTTGCAGAGAGGACGTATGTGGAGGAAGTTCTGTGCAGGATAGAAAGATGGAAGAAATCTGAAACAGGAAGAGAGTGTGTGTATGTGTGTGCGCGCGCATATGTGTGTATGTGTGTACATGTATGTGTGTGGTTACGTGTGTGCGCATGTGCATATGTGTAAGTATGTATATGTATTTGTGTGTCTGTGTGAGTGTGTTTAATGTGCGTGTGTATTTGTGAGTGTGTGTGTGTGTGTGTCTGGAGCAGTAGTTCTTACCCTTTTAGGACTCACAGACCCTTCTAAGCCTTCACAGAAGCTTAGACACTTAGCTTTAAAAAATGCACATACTCAAGGTTTTGCTTTCATGAAGGGGACAGGAGGCATGCCCTTGGAGCTTCTGAAGTCCATGCGCCAGACCTCCCTGGGTTTAGATATCCCAAAATCTCGGTGCTTATCCTTCGTTGCAGGGTCTGCAAAAGCTGGAACTCAGACCTTAGCATGCCTCTCAGGACCCTGCAGGAGTACCTGGGGCCCTTCGTCCTGGGCATTTGGGTGCCTCTCCCCACACCTGTCCCCCGGCAGGATAATTCTGCTGCCGGGACTGGGAGTACTACTGGGCAATATGGTGGGGGCTCCTCGGGCATAGGACCAGCCAGCCCAGGCGTGAGAGCACCAGGCTGCCAATTCCTCCTCTCTAGCTCCCAGCATCAGCAGAAAATGTCAGTCTGGACCCAGGAGGGTTGCCCCCCTGCCAGCACCGAGCACCCTTTACATTGTGCTGACATAAGCCCTGTTTGTTCCTTCCCACAAATCTTAAGAGTCTAGAGCAGCTGAGAAGCAGGACCCAGGTGTCCTGGTTCTAAACCTGGAAGCTTCTGCTAAGCTGTTTCTGGATTTGCTGTGTGACTCCTGGAAAATCACACCTTTCCTGGGCCTCTGCCCCTATCCTCTTTCTCTAGCTAGAGCCTGACTCCCCCAGAAGTAGGGTGACCACTGCAGAACCTGAGAACGTGCCCAGCAACCACCACCATGGAAGGGGCAGCCCACTCTCCCCACTTCCTCCTCTGCTTACACAGGCTCATGGCTTACAAAATGCACATTCTCTTCTGGCTGCAGTAGAGTTGATTGTGACCATCCCCGCTGAGAGCCCATCAAACTCAGGGAGGGACCTTGCCTTAGACCCCACAGCCAGAAAGCAGAGGCACCAGGAATGAAAGGCATTTCCAAGTTCAGCTGGCAGGCTTGTCCCTCCACACCGGGCCGCCGCAAGTGCCCAGGGATGCCAGGAGGCTCGGCGTCCACCTGGGGCCAGGTCCTGCCCAGGGGAGCCGGGGACCTGTGGTTGACCCCCCAAAGAAAGATGCTGCCATCAGTCAGCCTCCCCTTCCAATCCTGTTAGGGTGCTGGGGACTCTTTACGCAAAGGGGGAGTTCTTTTTTTTTTTTTTAATCATAAATAGCAGTTTTATTTTATATACTTTTGATGACTTTATTGAATTATCCTATCGGTACAATGTTTTTATTTTATTTATTTTTTTTACAATGATTTTATTTTAATCTGTTATTTTTTTAAATTCATTTCAGAGGCAGAATTTAGTGATTCATCAGGTGCATAGAATACCCAGGGCTCCCTACGTTGAGTGCCCCCTTAATGCCCGTCACCCAAGTATCCTTTCCCACGTCCCTCACCCCTCCAGCAACTCTCTGTTTGTTTCCTAGATCAGAGGGGCGCACTTTGCCCTCTGCCTCCACACTGTCACAGGAGCAAAAGCCCCTGCCCTGTGGTTTTCTTACTCTAGATCTTGGCTGGTCCAATACGGTAGCCACTTGCCACATGCGGTGACTGAGGCCCTGGAACGTGGCTAGTGCCCCAGGTTGAGATGATATATTGGGTTACATTGTTTAAAAAAAATGATGCAAGTTAATTTTACCTATCTCATTAGACTGTTTCATCCCGGCTGCTAGAACATTTAAAAGCACAAATGTGTCTTGCATTGTGTTTCTTTTCGACAGTGCTACTCTAGATAACATTAGTCCTTCACCCTCGGCAGCGTTTTGTCTAATCCCCTTGAAAACTGGGAGAGAGGAGTGGGAGCGACCTGCCTCTGTTTGACTCCATGAGGTCAAATGACTTCGCCAAGGTCATACAGCCAAGAAGGGATGGAGACTAAACATGAACCCAGGTGTTTCCTGACTCTAGAACTGAGGCCCACTTTCCAAGACCCTCCAGAAAGATGCCCCTTTCTCCACAGGGGTGCTGACCCTCCCTCTTCCCTCTCCTTCTCCCCAGACCCCCTCCCCTGCTGACGCCACTCTCCCCTCCCCATGCTACAGGAGCCCCCCCCCCACTAGAAGCAGCCTCACTGGTAACCCCATGATGATGGATACCCCTTGGCCCTCCACTGAAACCAGATCCTTATTTCACATTAGACTCCATGGCCTGTGATTCTCCCCATCAAAGCGGGTGCCTTTGACCTATCATTAAGAGCGCGCTCTTTTGTACCTGCCTCTGCTCACAGAAGTGCCCCAGGGCAGAAGCAGCAGGGGGCCACCGCTGCCTGGGTCGCACCCACTTCTGTCGCTCCCTGTCCTGATCTTCGCTGACCTCTGTCCACCTGGACTCCACCCCGCCTGCCTCCTTCTCAGAGACGAGCATATTCTAATGAGGCGAGAAGACTGTTTCTTTAATGTCCCCCCCTGTCCGTCCCTGGAACGTGATAAAAATACCGGGCATTGATCTTTTTTTCTTCCCCTTCTGCCGGGGATAATGTTTACCCAGGTGTCAATCAGGAGAAGAATTTGGCTTCCTAATTTCTCTTCTCCTCCCCGGGGGCTGCGCGTCTCTCCGCCTCACATGGACACTGAGCTGGAATCAAGGTTACTAATAATCCCCCAGCACACACAGACACCGAGAGCACATATATTAAAGTCACATATTGATTTATATTTTTGGGTCCCTCTGCCTTTCTGCCCAGCCTCAGCCTTTCTCTCTGCCAAGGAGAAAAAAAAAAGAATTACATAGCTATATTTATCGCCAAGATGTTTAGTGTAAAGAGCATTGTGTCCGAAGCTAATTCCCACCCCCTGGCCTCTTTGAGGGTTTTTTTTTTTTTTTTTAAATAGTGTGGCATTGCCTATCCATAAGCATTTATCTTTTGTTGTTTGTTCTTTAACTTCTCCCTGAAGGAGGCAGTGAGGGATTTAAGATAGACTGTCGGACGGTCTTCCTGTCTTGACAGTGGCTGCCATCCCCAAGGAGGCTGGCAGAGATAATCCTGTTGCAAGTCAGGGAAGGGAGGAGTAGGAGCCTGTATGGAAGATGGGGCAAAGGATTCAGTAACTCCTAGAGGTCACCCACCAGTCCAAATAGTGCCTTATCATCAGTGGCTCGCCATTTATGGTCCCATTTCACAGCTGGGAAAATCAAGAAGCTGGGGAGTTGAGTTTACTTGCTACTGGGTTTCCAGAGTCCAGGTCAGCCTTGACTTTCCAGCCAGACTCTGAAGCAGATGGGAACGAACCTTTCTTCCAGGCATGGGTGACCCCCGTCCTGAGGACTCAAGGTGGGCGCATGGGTTTCTGCCCGGAGGGAGGTGGTGGTGTTGGAAGCCAGGGGGAGGAGAGAGAGTCTGGAGACTCTTTAAGGTAAGATGAGGGAAGGGACGCCTGGGTGGCTCAGTTGGTTAAGCAGCTGCCTTCGGCTCAGGTCATGATCCCAGCGTCCTGGGATCGAGTCCCACATCGGGCTCCTTGCTCCGCAGGGAGAGCAGGGAGCCTGCTTCTCCCTCTGACTCTGCCTTCCACTCTGTCTGCCTGTGCTTGCTCTCACTCGCTCTCTCTCTGACAAATAAATAAAAATAAAATAAAAATCTTTAAAAAAAAAAAAAAAAAGGTAAGATGAGGGGAGGAAAGGCTCTCAGAGCCCTAAGCTTGGCCCCACAGCCTCTCCCCACACCTCTCCTCCCTCCCGGAATGACTATCACACTGTCGGGCAAGGCAGCCATTTAAAAATGCCAAACTATTTGACTCCAGTTCCCTCAAGGGGCTCTTGGAATGGAAACAACATTGAGCATGAGAACTCACAAACCCGGCGCCATCTTCTTCTCTTTGTATTTCATTTTATTTTTTAAGCAATCTCTACACCCAACGTGGGACTTGAATTCACAACCCTAAGATCAAGAGTCGCATGCTCCACCAACCAAGCCAGCCAAGTGCCCCAGCCCTAGCTTCTTAATGCCTGTCGGTGTGTTTCCCTCCCTGTCACATACCTTGTCTCCTTTATTCTTCACAAATGCTCTGGGAGGTAGAGCATGTTGGCCCCATCTTCCTTCGGGTTAAGGAACTTGCCTGGGGTCATACCGCTGGGAAAAGGCAGGCCTCAGCTACAGCCCAGCTTCCTGATTCTTCCCAGGGCTCACTGCTTCACCCTCTGCCATGGGCTTAGCCTCCTGGCACTCAGCGTTCGGTGACCTTCAGAACCCTCCCAGCCTCTTTCTTTCCTTGGCCCAACCTTGGGGTCATGGCTCTGTTGGCTCGCTCCAGGCCCAGCTAACTCTGTCCCTGACACTGAGAAGCAGTTTCTCTTCTGGTTGTACCCAGATGCACCTGTGCTAAGGGTCAAACCTTTCCCTAATGGAGCCTGACCGGGTCCCGCAGCGGGCTCGGCCTCTTCTGGGGACTCTGAGAGCCCCACTGCCCCCCTGCTTTCCCTGTGGTTATTTCCCAGTGGCTTGACTGAGCAATTTCCAACCTGGTGTATGTCACTTCATTCTGGAACCTGTTTCACCCCCCAGCAGGGCTGAGAACTAAAATCTGTGGCGAGCCACCGTGTGCTGCTAGCCCAGTGCAGGGCTCTGGCCCTCTCTGCTCTTGACCTCCACAACAACACTGCCAGGTGAAGGCTGACCTTCTATCACACTTGGGGAAACTGAGGCTCAGAGAGCATAAATAACTTCTGCTAGGTCACCCAGAGAGTGAGAAGAGTTAGGATTGGGTCAAGTCCGTGTGACCCAAAGTCCTTGCTTTGGAGCTTACTCCTTTTTTTTTTTTTTTTTTTTTTCTTCTGTATTATAAGCTCACTCCGACTCGGGGGCTGTCCCCATCAGACAGGCTGGATGAGGGCGGGGGCCAGACAGCGCAGGGCGCGGCGGGAATCAGCAACGAGGACCCTCCCGGGGAACTTTTCCCATTGAAAATCTGTTCCCCTCGCGGCCACGGGTGATGTATGGCTGGAGCTGATGAGAAACGTGTCACGGAACAGAGGCAGGCGGCGCGGGCGGGGGCAGCGCGGCATTGAGATTCCGCGGGGCGCGGGGGGGGCGGCGCAGGCCCTGACACGGGCCGGGTAATTGATCTGGAGGTGCCAATTTGCAGCAACTAAATATTTGGTTTCTGCCTCTGCCCGCTCCGCACTCTGCTCAAACAAACTTCAATTAAAAGCGAAAAGCGAGGGGGTGGGGTGGGGGCTGCGCCCGGGTCCCCGCGGCCCGATCGATGGCGCGGAGCCTGCGGGCTGCGAGCGCCACGCGCCGGGCGGGGGGCACCGCGGACGCGGGCGGGGCGGGCGCCCTCTTCCGGATCGCCGAGCACCGGGAGCCCGGCCCGCGACAGGCAGAGCCCGAGGGAGGGCAGGCGGAGGCGGCGCTTTGAACTTCGGCTTAATCAGCTCGACGGAGCGCCGGGCGCCCACCGTGTGCCAAGCGGGGGACAGAATAGGGCCGGCCTGGACACCCCACTCCGAACGTCCAAGCCTCTGTACTCGGGCAAGGGATCCCGGGGAAGTAGGGGTCCCAGAACTCTGACCCCCGTCCCCGTGCACCCATCCAAGGAACCCTGATGATGGCTTTGCCCTTCAACAGCATTCACTCAGCGTCTTTCCTGGGCTCCGCTGCGTGCCTGGTGCACCCGGCTCTGAGGTCCATCTCCTCTCTTATGCCTGCGCATTTGTTTACCCTTGGGTTGGCCTCAGCGCTGAGGGTGAATCTAACCCACGTCCCACCCTTGGCGGGGCCTGAAGGAGAGGGTTTGGAGCTGGGAGGAGCAGAGAGGTCCTGGGGAATTGGGGAGGGGTGCCAGGGAGATAGCTACAGCCTGGGCAGAGGAAGGATCTTTGGGTCACAGTTGCCTCCTTGTGGGGTTCCAGATGAACATAGCAACATCATTCACTGGGCACATTAGTCCACAAAAAAGTTTCTGTCCTTCTTTGGGGGAGAGACCCTAAAGGCTGGGAAGGGGAGCTAATCAGTCACTGGAGGTGAGAAGTGGAGGGATCTCAGGGTCTGCTGGCTGGGGCAGCCTGAGGGCTGGATCAGATAGTTCTGGGAAAGGTGTGATGAGAGATTGGGGCGGGGGGGGGGGGGTGAAGAGACATCCAGGTCAGTGTGGAAGGTAGGGTAAGTTCAGATGGATTGACAGTGGAGCGGAGTCGGGGTCCTTCCATCCAAGTGAACGTTTCTTGAGGGCCAGCGGTGAGAAGTAAGGCAGAGGATCTGGGAAGGGAGGCACGGAAGCCCTGTCCCCTCCCACACTGCTGCACCCCTTCTGGGGTAGACTTACCCCTTCACTAAGCAAGGCTGCTGCTGGTCCACTCAGCTGCAGGCTGCAGCCCCTTTTCTCTCGTCCTCCCTTTCAGACCCCCTCCCCTGGCCTCCCAGGATCCCCTGGTTCAGTGCTAGGTGTGGGATCACAGGTGCTGCCGCTGTGCCCAGCTTCCAGGCACTCAGATGGCTTGGTGGTGCTCCTCTGGGCCAGGGAGACCTGGGAGCCATTCCCATTCTCAACCCCAGGGCTCTAGGGGAGATTGGTCCCACCATCCCATCCCTTCTACTCCAAGCCTCACTTCCTGGACCCTCCTCATGGGCCCTCAGTCCCTAGTTCTCTCTCTCTGTGGCTTGGAGCATCGGTCTTTACTACAGAGAAGCTGGACCCAGAGCACCCTGTAAGGTGAGTTAGAGACCTCACTGGACCGCCCTCATAAGCCTCCCCATCCACCCCTGTTCTCCCACCCCAGTCCCTCCTAGGCACTGCAGCGCTCCTCTGCTGAAGCCAAACCGCTTTCCAGCCTGCAAGCTGGGCGCCCGCTCCCTCCCATTCCCTCCCCCCCTCCCTTCTCTCCCTGGGCGCTGAGCTGTGGAGCAGAATGATTTCCTGTAATTGGCCAGCAATCCGGCTGCCCGACTTGTTCTATCGACATGCTGGTTAGCTGGAAATTGTATTGGAATCTGAGCGATGGGGAGGGGCGGGTGGGAAGCAAAGGGAGGAGGCTCTTTGGGCTGCAGCTGGGTGTAGTAGCCTCAGCTCTGTGGGTGATAAAGAGAAGCCACCACCACCTCCCTTGGGAAGAAGCAGGAAAGCAGCGCATAGTGCCTCACTACCCCTTTCATTATGCTCCTTCTCTTCTGCCACCTCTGGGGGGTCTCTCCAGCCAGCCTCTGTGTGACCCCGAGGCCTTGGGTCATCACTGCCACCCCATTCCCTCTCCTGCCCCTGGGACTGGTTCCTCCTGATCTAAGGTGCCTTTGTGAGAACTAGGGTCACTTAGCAGACATGGCTGTCTCTCTCCCATCCAGGATCTTGCCAAGAAAGCTCATTATGGAGTGTCGAGAACCTGCCCCTGCCCCTCCCTTCAACCTCCCCGAGGAAAGGGAGAGACGGGACATCTGAAGATGAGTTGGCAGTTAACTCTAGGCACAGAGTCAAGGTGCAAGTACTGAGGCAGTGCAGGTAGTGGGAGTCCAGAAGCTTGGTGATTGTGCCTGTTGGTTACCTGGGCCGGGTGCGCAACCATAATTTGATACCATAATTTGCTCAACCATGAATTCTAGCCCTGCTTCCTTCACTCCTTCACCGAGCTGGCAGATCTCAAGATGACTGCGTGAATGTGCTTTGTAAACCGAAAAGCTCTGCTAGTTATCCTGGGGCCAGCCCGAGCCTGGGGATGGGGACGGTTTTAGGGCCTCGCCTGTCCCCTTTCCCCGCACCGTGGCAGGCGTCTTTGAGGCTCCGCGGGATGGGTAAGGCCTAGAGTCCGGGAATGGAGCGCGGGGGCTGAAGAATAGGAGGCCAGGGTCCCGGGCCGGTCACCCTCGCGGGGTGGGATGGGGACACATCCCTCCGCTCCGCGGCGCCCGAAGGACGCGGGGCCCGCAGCTCCTGCAAAGAGGACGCGGCGAGCAGCACAGCTTTTTAATTAGCGCCCGGGGCCAGGCGGCGCGTCCGCGTTCCTGCCGCAGCCGCTGCGCTGGGGATCTGAGGCGGCCGCGGTCCCGGAGCGGAGGCGGGAGCGCGACCGGGGTAAAGTTAGGAACCGCTCCGCGAGCGCCCGCCGCGGAGGTCCGACCCCAACCCCGGGAGGGTGCTGCCACCTGCCGGTCGGAAGGGAGGCGGCCCAACCGCCTGGGCGCAGGGCTGGGCTCCCGGTGGCGGGGCTCCCGCTGTTTCCCGGGCTCTGCAAGCCCCAGGAGTGGCCTAACAGTGAAGTCAAGTCCTGGGGAAAGTAGGCCTCATTCTTCGTTTTTCTTTTTCTTTCCTTCCTTTATTTATTTATTTTTTTTTTAAATAAGCTCTAAGCCCAGTGTGGGGCTTGAATTCACCAGCTGCTGCTTACGCCACTGACTGGGCCAGCCAGGCGCCCCCAGTAGGCCTCCTAAGGCTGCTTAGGGCCACAAAGCCTGGGAAGGGGAGGCCAGAGGAGGGAGACATGATGGGGAGGGGGGAGGGGGGAGGTAGGAGGCCAGGCAGGACCAGGGCACCAGAAAGCCTGGCCCACCTTTTTTGCACACCTACCAGTCTGGCTATCATCCCATGTTTTTGCATCAAATTCAGCAGGAGAGAAAGTAATTCTTTGGAACTTTACAGTTTGCAAAGGGCTTTCACTGCCCTCCACTTATCAGGTCTTTTGACGTAGGCATCACGAAGCTAACGAAACACCACGCAGGAGGTCCCATTAAGGAGACTGAGCCCCAGTGTGATCCCAGAGCTGCTCAGAGGCTCAGCCGCCCAATGCCGGCCTCTGTGACCTGCATCAGATCCCTTGACCTCTTGGCCTGGAATCAGAGTTGTTCCACCCAGATGGTGTTACATATCCAGCACTCTGTCCAGAAGGTCACAGGCGTTCGTGAAGAGTCATTTTCTCACCGACCGGGGGTGGCAGAGCACTGTAAGGGGTTGTACCTTTCCTCCTTTTCCTCCTCTAGCCAGGTCCCAGACACCTGGGGAGGCAGCTGCCTTCTGCTTTCCCCTCCTGCCCCAGACCCCACCCTGCAGCCAGACACCTCCTAGCTGAGCCTTTCTCTGCCCCTGGGGGGTGTGCAATGCATTCACGAGCTGGTCTCTGAGGCCTGAGCAGCTCTCGGAAAGGGAGCACTGAATATGGCCACCAGAGCCTTGTTGCACCTGTCACGTTCAGTTCTGACCTTAATAGGCTGCTGGGATCAGCACCTCAGCAGGTCTGCCAACGGTGGCAAGAGAGAGCTGAAGCCTACGCTGGTCCAATTGCTTGGGGGAAGGAAGATGGAGTGAGCAAACCTCTACCCACCTCCCACACGGTACCCCTGGGCCTAGCTGGAATCCTCCTAGGGCCTCAGACGTCGGAGGGCTGCTGAATCTTCTGGGGCAGTAGGGACCCACGCCTCATGTGGGAGGAGGCCAAGTATAACAATGGCATCAGCCAAGTCTGGGAACCTTCTTCAGTCCACGGTGCTAGGGGAAAATCGGCAGTACGGGGCAGTTCAGATCAACACGCTCTATTTTATTAAGCACCAATGGCGAGTCAGGATCTGTACCAGGAGCACGGAGATGAACAAGACACAGACGTGGCCCTCAAACAGCTGACAGTCTAGTAGGAGGGACCAATAAAGTAAAACACAGTGGGCGGCCGGGGGGGTGGGCTATCCCACAGCACCTGACACAGCCTGGGGCTCCAGATGGTGCTTGAGCTGGGAGTTATCCAGCTATAGAAAAACAAAAGGTATTCTAGGTGAGGGCACAGCACAGCGAAGGCACAGAGGCAGGAAACAGCCTCGTGCGTGTGGACTACTGAGAGTTTAGCGCAAGGAGAACAAGGCGTGGGAGGCCAACAGGTGGCAGCTGGGGAGCTGGAGAAATGCCAAGGTGGGCCGGGGGGGTCATCCCCCAAGAGGCTCTGCCACAGCATTACCAGCAAAGGAGCCCTCACTGCATCCGGGCCAAGGGCTCCACACTAGGGGAGAATCCTGTTGGACCACAGTTATGTCCCAGGTCCAGGACTCAGGTTTTGGTCATGACAGGGCATGTGCCTGGAGAGGGGTGCTCATGGCCACAGAGACAGTGTTCCTTGCCTGCGCCCCCAAGAATTTCACAACAGCTTCCCACCGTTGCTTTCATGCCCCATGGCAGACACTATTCCGTGGGGGGCTCCAGAGGGAGGGGCCCTTAGGAAGGTGGGAAGGGGTATCCCCCGACAGGGCTGTTTCTCTGCCTCAGGTCGGATGTACTCCAAAGAACGGGGGCCCTGTGCCAGGCTCTGCCCAGATTCAGAGTGTGTGTGTGTGTGTGTGTGTGTGTGTGTGTGTGTGTTGACGGGCTTGAGAGGAAACAAGATGCATTTGCCACCTGCTCCGGACTCTGAGAGATCAAAGCTTGGGGCTTCCGACATCAGGAGGGCCTGGCTAGGGGGAAGGCAGGAGGTAGTGGGTGAGCAGGTAGAGGAGGCTGGCAAGGCCCACGAGACCTGTCAGGACTCCGAGCCTCAGTGGCAGGTACTCCAAGGAGCGCTCCAGCTCCGCGTGCAGGAGGACGACCTGGCGTTTGGTGACGCTCCACTCCCCCGAGTTGTCTAGGACATGGCGGGCCATGCGGACCTTATCCTTCAGGGGCAGCTGGGCCTCGATCCGGGCCTCCGCGTCCTCCCGGCTCAGGCTATTCCGATGCATCAGCCGCGCCAGCTGCGTGTCCCGGTCACTGAGGGCAGGGGTGGGAGGGCTGCTCAGGCACTGTAGGCCCCAGCCTCCCTCCCACTGGCAAGCCATGGTGGGCGGGGGTGGGGTGGGGGGTGGGGGGTGGGCAGCCCCTCCCCTGCAATCTCTTTCAGGGGCCTCATCGCATTTGCAGCAGCGCTGATGGGCTCTGATGGGCTCCGGGTGGATGGGTGTCAACAGGAGGGGGAAGGGCTGCAGCGGCTCTCTCCCCCATCTGGGGGCTCTCTGCCTTGCCACTAGGCCTGCGATTTCCCAGTTATAAGCTGGGAAGATCTGGTCGTCTGGCGACAGCTACATCCTGAGTCCCTGGATGGCTGACCTTTACTGGCAGGCCTGTGCCTGCCAGCCGGTCGCTTCCTGTAGTTCCCCTGGGGCTTGGGCCTGCTGCATCCAACACAGCTTCCTGAGCTACCACAGGGACCCCTCTCCTTGCCTCCTCACCCCCTCCCCTGGACACCGAGAGCCAAGAGAGTGCCTGCCAGGCTTGATGCCACTGACCCAGGGAGACCAGCCAGCCCCAAAGTGCTTCCCCGTGTAGCAAGGACTTGAGAGCTGGATCTGATCCTTGGGACAGGAAGAAGCATCACAGACAAAGCTAAACACCGCCCAGTCCCCCGACTCCAAAGGAAATTCGGAGAGTATGTCTTTTGCCCACTCTGACATTACCAGCTAGGCCCTTCCTCAGGAAACTTCCTGTCTTGCCTGTGGCTACACAGGACCTGCCAGACTGTCCTTTGAAAGGGAGTCATCTCTAAGCTCCCTCTAGCTCCATGGCTACCTGAGCCCTCAGGGGTAACAAGAGAGAGCAGGCTCCGCTGTCTGGGGGCTGTCTGCTGAGCCGCTAGGCCTGAGCTCTCCCCGAGGTAAGATGAGAGAATCTGACCACTACTGTTTGGTCTCCTTTTAGGTGTGGCCTAGACCAGAGGGCCTCCAGGGATGTGAAGACACACCTTCCAAGGACAGACACAACCTGACACTGGTCAATTCTAATGCCGTTCAGACCAGAATGCTCCAGAAAATCATTTCTGGCTGGCCGATCCGTGAAGACTTTGAAGGAGAATGGTATCTATACTAGCCTTAAAAAGTAAATTGGACTTCTGATTTCCTTTGTTACAGGGACAGTGTCCTGTCAAGATCATGGGGCCGGTTCCTGCCTGGCTAAAAACAAGGGCTGCCTCTTAGGGACGCTGTGAGCCTGCGGCTGGGGAAATCTGGGTGAACAGAGGTGGCTTAGAGCCACCTGGAAGGACACAGCCTTCAGAACGTGTGGCCTAGACTGGAGGGCTTTCTGGAACGTGAAGGCAGAGGTCCCTCACAGCCCTTCCTGAGGCTCAGAGAGAGGCCCATATGCCCAGTTCAAGGACTGAAACTATTTGTGGGAAGAGGATTTTTACCCAAACCCTTACTCTGCGACTGGCCAGTTTCTCAAAAATGTGAACAATCCCATTTGGGTACAATCCCATTTTAGTATTACATAGACTTGGTAAATGCCCCCTATTATTTCAGACGCGCCGGGGATACTTGGATAGTTGAAGGAATCCATGAGGGGTCTTTGGTTTTGTACCATGTAGATCCCCGTAATGAAAAGCAAATAATCACTCATTCCCAGGTCTCTGGCTTCTCTCTCGAGCCTGAAAGTGGGGCGTGAATAGCACCTGGGATTCCAGCAAAGGCGCCTCCGGCTGGTGAGTGGCCCCGGCAGGATCTCCGGCCCTATCCAGGGAACACAACGCATCCACCGGGAGCCACAGCTCCCTCTGCTCTTAGTGAACAGACCGAACCAGAAGGAAAGTGCGGCAAGGCAGGTGGGCGTGGGGTCATCTGGCGACTGCGGATAGAACCAGTGTTCTCACCTCTGCTGGAAGATTCCCCGGCCCCCCTCCCTTTTTTTAATCCTCTGATGCAAAGTTCCAGTTGTATTAAGACTCCAAGGCAAATTCTTCATGGAGTGTGCTTGGCCTTCGCTGACAGCCTCTCACAGACAGGGAATAAAGAAGCCGGAGAGGCTGTGGGTTTCCACGGGAGACACGGGCTGGGGGCTGAGGGTGGGGAGGGGCCGTGAGGATGCCTGAGACCGGGCCCTCTGTGGCAGCCCGCGGTGGGCAGCTGTGGGGGCGGGCAGGGCGAAGCTCAGGGCGTGAGCACTCCGGGCCTTGCTCCGGAGGCGCTGGGAGCCTCCCACGCACCCGTCTCTGGAGAGCCGCCCTGGGCCCAAAATACCCACAGAGCCGAGTGCCCACCTCTGTGTGTGCGGTACTCGTGGGTGGCATCCAGGAAGTTTCTGGGAGGCGGACACATCCTACAGCCTCATCTACACTCACCCCCACTGGGACTGTGACTCATTTTCGCTGGCGGTTTGATCTGGCTCTGTTTGCCAAACCCGGATTCTGGTTTGCGTCGTGTCCTGAGGGATTCTGAGAACAAAGCCCCCTCCTTAGTGGGACTCTGGACAGTTCGCCCCTGGCACACGTCTGTTCATAGGGGCTGCCGGGGGCGGGAGGGGCGGGACCCTGGACACCCCCCGCCCAAGTAACTCCCCCCTCGAGTTTCTCTTCTGTAATTCAGAAGGATCAGCTCCTGCCCTAAATACCTCATGCTGAAAGGTAAACTGAGTGAAGGAGTAAATGTAGGAGCTGTCCGGAAAGGTGAGGAGGGAAAAGGGCTCCAGGGATTAAGAACATGGCAGCTCAGGGCACCTGGGCTGAAGTGCCCCCGAGAGCCAGCAGGGGGAGCCCCTCCCAAGCAACTAGAGACGCCTGGGGGCCTTCGCTTGGCACTTACTTGGGGAAATAGCTAGGTCAGATACAGAAGTCGTTCCTATAGGTTCTGGGCACAGCCACCCAAATCCCCAGGGCCTCCTGGCGGCCCTGTGGGGTAAGGGCAAAGGGATGGTAGGTAGATGCTTTACTCCAGGGGCCCACCTCTCCAGCCTTGGTCAGGCCAGGCCATGTGACACACACTCACCAGTACACCACCACGGTGTGCTTCATGTACTTGAGCAGCTTCTTGGTCTCAAACAGCAGGGGGATGTCCAGAATCACATAGCGGTATCCTGGGGAGAAGCCAGGAAGCCCACAGTTCAATTCTGCAAGCAAACACTAAGGATGGTGTGTCAGGCTAGGGGATGGAGTAGAAGCCACTGGCCCCTACCATCGAGAGCTCCCTAGCAAAGGGGGAGACCCTACAAGGGTAGGCATAACCTGAACGCTTGCCAGTGCCAATGCCAAGCAGAACAGAATGCTGCAGAGGTCGATCCTGCCTAAGAGGATCAGGAAAGACCTTGCAGGAGGGATGGCATTGTTACTGGCCTTGAAATGCAGGTAGGGCTTCTGATACTTGAACTTGAGTGTTTGGAGGTGAGGGTTCCAGGAATGGGGGACAGCAAAGCATCAGGGGCAGCGATGTTCTACTGCTCTGGCCGTGGACGCCTTGCACCATGGGAGGCAAAGCTGGTGAAGAGAGCAGGGCAGGCACTAAGGGTTGAGTTCACCTTGATTTTGAACCTAAAGGGTTGTTACTTATGAGCAAAGAAATAACACAGAATTGGAGGAGACCGGAGAATTTCCGGGAGGAACTGGGCCCTTTCTGCCCCTCCTTCACTCATCTTTGCTTAAAAAAAACAAACAAACAAAAAAACACCCACAAAAAAACAGAAGTGTGACTCCCTGTTGAAGAAGAGTCCTGCATGGCTATCTCTACCAACACTTCATGAGAGATTCATACCAGGGGCAACGGCAGCAGCCCCAGGAAGGAAGAGGTGACTTCTCCACGTTGGAGGCGGGCCTCCAGCCAAGGACTGCACGGATTGGTCTTGTTGTGGTGGGTGATTATGCCTGGCCCTCCGGATACAAGCCAAGGCCAGTCAAGGGCGGTACCCTCACCCATGGTGACAGGACATGTACCTGGGCTGCCCATCCCCCAAACACCACGGTCTCCACACCCCTCATTCTCTTTGGGCCAGTGTGTGTGTAAAAAGCTGGCAGGGGTCCAGGAGCCGTGAGGGAAAGGGCTGGGCACTGCCTCTGCCCAGAGATGCCTGCCTGGCTTGGATGGTATCCCCCCACCCCCCACAAACACTTCCAACCACAGAGCCAGACACACACACGAGACAGGGTGGACGACCCAATCCAATGGGGCTCCTGGTCCCCAGGATCTGCTGCTTGGGAAGCCCAAGAAAAACCTTGAGTTGAACAAGGCGGTTAGGAGAATGGGCTCTGATGACACACCTGGGTTTGCAGCACGCCCCCCCCCCCGCCCTTTCCCACCATATGATTTTGGGCCCCTGAACAAACCTCATCTGTGTGAAGGTTACCTCCCTCCCAGGAAGGCGGTAAGGATCAAATGAGCGAAGGCTTGGAAACCACTCAGCACCTCACCCAAGTGCTCCATAAATGATGATTATTATTACTTCCATTCCCTGGAAGAAGGGGGGGCCCACAGTTCCCGCTCCCCCACTCCCCTCCCAGCTCAGAGCAGAAGCCAAGACCAGACCCTCTCTAGGCCTCTTATCTCCCGTTCCTGCTCTGCCCCCACCCGTCCCTGTCCCCACACTGTCCTTTCTCCTCGGCCCCTCTCGGGAGCTTGTGGCCAGCTCTTTGGTTCACCGGCAAAGGGCTATTCAGCTGTCGCATCCCTCCTGCTTGATAAGCTCTGCAAACTATCCTGACTCTATGAAGACATCCGTCTGCCTACACAGAGACCTCCCCAGCAGCTGGTGATCTTATCTGACGTTTGATTATACCAACTTTGACAGTTGTATTTGTTATACTCATCAGGGAAAAACTGGGACTGTGGAAGCCACAGCTGTCGTCCCCATTTTTCACCTTATCGAGCTGAAAAGAGCTTTCTGGCTTTTATTTGAGTGGTGGTGGTTGGGGAGAGGGGAGGCGGGGTGGATGACACAGCAGGAGAACTCTGGAGCGGGTGACATTATCCGCTGCTTGATTTCAGAAGGGGAGAGCCGCCGCGCCGCCTCCAAACCCTACAGATGTACTTGCAACTGGCCGGGGAGCGAACGTGGAAAGGGCATCGTGGAGAGACAGAAGGCTTTGCTCCTGGGTAGGGGCCGGGAGGGGTCCTCGTGCAGACACAAGACGCGGGACAAAGGCAAAAAGAGTCCAGAGACTCTCCTTGAGGAAGGAGAGAGGGAGGGAGGTGTGCAGCAAGGTTCTGAGATGCAAAGCAAGCCAGTTCAGCAGGGAGGATGCCTTGAGCCCTCTCTGGCCTCGGCCAGAGCAGGGGAAAGGGGATGGGGCTGGGGGAGGTTGACACCGTGGACGTCTGTCAAGTCCTCTCTTTCCTTCTGAAGGGAGGTGCAGGCCAGAGGAAGATGGGGTGGGGAGAGGTTCCCCACTCCACATGAGAACTCTGAGAATAAGGTCAGGATCACAGCCATGAGAAAACCTAGAAGGCTCCCCCATACCCTCCAGGAACAAAGTCTCAGCACTGTGACTGGTGATGGGGAGAGAAGCAGCCAGGCTTTCCATTCCGACACCCGGGCTGGTGGCCATTTATGCCAGAGACTGGCAGGTGGATCTGCAGGGACCCCAGGCCAGCCTCCCACCTGATCTGAAGCCACTGTCCTCTGCTCCTTCTCCACTGCTGGTGACTGACCCCACCCTGTACCTGATCAGGTCACCCTGGCCCAAAACCCTCCTAAGAACAGGGCTGGCACTGGAGCTAGAGCTTAGGAAAGGCTGCCAAGCTCCCGAAGATTCTTGCCAGCTGAGCACAGACCCTGGCTTTTCACTGTCCCTTCTTTCAGCCCCAGCACACGCCAAGCTAACTCTCTCCACTGAGCCCTCATCCCAAAGGACTAGCCTCTGTGTAGGACCCTCCCACCCCCCATCACCCTGTATCTGCCCTGGCCATTTGGGGCCCTCTCCAGGGTCCAGTCTGCAAGCTTACTTTCCCAGGCAGCCTGACAAGCACCAAATCTGACTCCGACCACGGTTCATACCATGTGGCGATCGATGGTTACTGATGTGGACCCAGTCCCCCCGAATAGCTTCTCGAGGTTGGCATTATTAACCTCACTGTGCAGGGGAGGGGCTGGTTCATTTGACAAAGTCACGCAGCTAGAAGCTATGAGGCCAGGATTGAAACTCAGGTCTCCAGACTCCAACATTTGTCAGCTGTTATTACTCCCAACCCTGCTAGAAAAATCAACTTAACTTCCTGGGGATCGCAGCTCAAAAGCCTCAAGTGTCTCTTCTCACTCAATTGTCAACCTCTTTAAATGCTGAGGAACATGTGTGCCTTTCCTCGGGGGCTGCGTGGGGCTCTGCGTGGAGGGTGCAAAGACCAGCCAGCTCCCGTTCTCCCTGGCCAACCTCTCCACAGAGGACGAGGGCCCTGGCCCCAGAAGAAGAGGGCTCTGCCTCACCCCTGTCCCACACCCTGGGTCTTACCTCGGAGGAAATACTTGAAGGTCTCCTTCATCATTTCCTTGCGGATCTCGGGGTGCGTGATGGTGTTGAGCAGATGCCGCCGGTCGGGCTGGTTAAAGATCAGGTCCCCCAGGACTTTGCGATTGATGTCACCGTTCTCCAGCAAGACCTCGGTGCCAAAGGCTTCCATGATGCGCCGGTGGGCTGGGTATCCTGGCTGGACCACTGTGCGTGAGGTGGGGGCTGGGTCACTCTCTAGAGCCTCCAGGCCAGCCAGAGGTTCCCAAATGACTAGAGGCCAAAGGATGGGGGAACCCACGGGTGCTTCTTATATTCGGAGCAAAAACCAAAAGAGAGGAGGGAAAGGAGTTGCAAAGGAGAGCAGAGTGCATGGAACCCCTCGAGTGGGTCACAGGGTGAGGTGATGGAGAGGGACGAGGACATGGGGGGGCAGGGAATAGGACATCAGACCACGGCCGACGGGAAAGCTTTGCCATCCTCCAAGGCCTTGAAAGGACTTAGAAAAAAGGGAGACACGATGGCAGAAAGGGGTATAGGGGAGCTGCTGTGCAGGGTCCTGCTGACTGCCCCTCTCAACTCACCATGGCGGGCGATGACATCAACATCAATCACCGCACAACCCAGCTGCTGGAACACCTGGATCACAGAGCTCTTGCCCGAGGCAATGCCTCCCGTGAGGCCCACCAGGAACATCTTCCCAGGAGACAGGAGGCCCGTGAGAATGCCGAACCAGGAGTCAAGGAATCACCGGAGTAGGGCACGCTTGGCTGGTTGGGATGCCCCGTCCCAGGAATGCCAGAATGACCTGCCTGGGGACAACAGTGGGCCTGATGAGTGTTGAGCCTGAAGACCCAGCCCGGGGGATTGATGGGGCGGGTAGGCAAAGGAGTGGAAGGGAGATGTGGCCTGCCCAGGCAGAGTGTTGTTCTGAGCTTGGGCAACTCTGGATCCATCCTAAGAGAGAAAACTCTTTCAGGACAGGCCTACAGTAGTCTTTAGAAAGCATTCATAAACAAGACAAACCAACATGGTGCAAATTTAGCAACCAAAATGCTGAGTAAGCAGAAGAATGTCAGGTGCTGTTAAGCAGAGTGCTTTCTGGAAGCAGCAGTACCCTGCTGCAGGCAAATTTTGCTTCGGAAGGGGACACCTGTCCCTCTGTGGGGAATCCAAGGCACTTTCCAGATGCCCACAGAGCGCCCCTTCTGGCCTTCACTTTATAGTCTGGGACCCTGAGGCTCCCGGGGAAGATGGTCCTGCCTGCCCGCCCCCCAGCACCAGCACTCTCTGGGTGTCCGAGAAGAAATCTCCCTCCTCAACCGGAAGTGGTTCAGATGGGGAGCTTGGAGGAAGTGATGGCTCGGGGGCCGGGAGGCCTGAGGGTCAGAGGAGTGCGGAACTTGCCCAGGAGGACTGCGAGGGAAGGATGACAGCCTGCGGGAGGGAACCCTGAGCTAGCTCGGGGGCCTCTTCGGAGCCCATTTCTCCATGTACTTAGGATGCCGTGAGACCCTGGACAAGTCACCTGTCTCTTGGAACCTCAGTGTTCTCATCCATAAAACGGGGGTGATAGAACCTATCTCCTAAGGCTGTTTGCAGACCAAATGAGAAAATGCACTGGAAGCCCTGGGGACACTGTCATTTCCACGGGGAATGTCCAGGGGAGGAAGTGAGGACAGAGACGTAGGGATAGAAGGCGGACGCCCAAGTCACCGCGAGGCACAGAGACTAAAACAGACATTCGTGAAGTGACGTCCCCGTTCTTATAGCCTCAGACTATCTCACAAAAGACTTTTTAAAAGTAACGTTGTATTTTCTGGAGTAAACAGGGTTCAGGGTTACCATGTCTCGGACTTTGCTCCCAGGCTGGAAGAAATAAAATTGAAGGCCAGTCTCCCCTATCCCTCCGTCAGCATCAAATCACTTTTCCAGGACCTTGAAATCTGTCATGGGACTTTATTTTTTTTATTATTAATTTTTTTTTAACGGCAGATTTACTGTCCTAATTACACTTTGCTTGAGCTTATACCGAAATGAGTTTGCCTCCCCTGAGGACGCACCAAGTGACAAGGGGGAGGCGTCAGCTCGGGTGTGGGTGGTGAAGAAAAAACACCAACCCAGAAGTTTGCCCAGGCTCGCTCTCCCAGGGCAGCCAGCAGAGGAGAGACGAGAATGCCCACGAGAGTTGTCATCCAAATGGAGAGGCCTAACTCAGTCATTGAACCATTTGCGAAGCATTTCTCCTTAACCTCTGTGACCAGGAGCGGCCCCCAGGTGGTCTCCCCCAAGCTGTCACAGAGAGGACTTACGGATAGGGTTCTGTTGTCAAAAAATTTTTTTTCTTTTGTTCACTCAGCTGAAGCTTTGAAATAGAAAAATCCAGCAACTGCTTTGTAATCCCAGCTCTGTCCTGTTGTCCCTAAAGCTGTCAGCTTGCCTCTCCTCTGCAGAAGACCAGTCTGGAAGAATGCGAGCGGAACTTGAGAAGACACAGCGGCAGAGGGAAGAGGCAAGGGCCAATTCGCCACTGGGCCCTGGCCCCTCCCTGCTGAAAGCAAGCCACTGTCACCTGGACACCCAACTTGGCCAGACTTGGCTGAGGGGGCCCAGCAGAGCCTGTGACCTCAGCTCCTGTCCCTTCACAGGACCAGGACCCCTCCCGAGACATGCTGAATCGGAAAGTCTAGTGATGAGACAGCTCTGCTGTGTCCCAGGCTTGCAATCGACTCTGTCTCTTTGTTTACAGTGAGATGACGGACCAGAGAGAGGAAGGCACTTATCCAGGGCCACAGCTCTGATCGGAGCCTGAGATGAATTCAGGGCTCCCACCTCTGAGTCTAAACTCCTGCCTTAACAGATTCAGGAAATGAAAAATTAATTTATCTTTAAGAGAAAATAAGGACGATGACTATGGCTATAGGCAAATAAATTCAGAGCCCAAGAAAAATGATTTCTAGATGATCATACTGGTGTTTTCCCTCTGCAGAACAGGGGGTGAGGTCTTACAGCAGCCACTGGAGCATGGATGTCAACTCCAGGCTCCGCTCTGTCCCAGCCTCTTGGGGTAACTTAATGAGTAGCTTCCCTTCTCTGCGCTTTCTACGACCATCTGTGGAAACAGACCAACAGCTGCTTGGCCTCTGTCAGGAAGGCCAAGGGGATGGAGGAGCACATGCCCTGGGAGGCCGTGGGCCCCCCGGCTGAGAGGGGCTGGACAAAAACCAGCTGTTCCCATCCAACAAGCCTTGCCCAACTCATTCCTCCGCTCACCGTGGGCAGAGCGCCTCTGTGCCTCGCAGTTCTGCATCGGGGACCTCTTGGGTAGCCAGAGGAAAACTTTTAGGTCTTGCCCCCCGGGAAAACTGGAGGAAGAGACAGTAACAAATGAAAGCAGCCAAGAAGAGAGCAGCAACAGGGGAGCCAGAGTAATCACATAGTACTCACCCGGGGCCTGGGTGTGTGTGTGTGTGTGTGTGTGTGTTTGTGCATGTGCAGACCCACTCACAGGCCTGCTCACAGACCTGCCCAGGGAGGGAGCTGCAGTGAGCGAGAGAAGAGCCCACGGACCCTCACGGCTTAGCAAGAAGGAAAAGAAGGCTGAGGAACCCGTCCCCAGTTCCTCCCCAGGGAGACCCACGGAGAAGCGCCCCCCTCTGGTAACCTGTCCCCGACCCCACTCCTGCTCTGGCACAGAAGTCCTTGTTCAGAATCTCCTCATTTCCCCTCATTCCACCGCCACGTACACGCAAGCAATGGGAACGACACGGCAACTCCACAGCCTGGCCCTGATCTGAATTCCCTACAAAACTTCAGAGAAGTTCCACCCTATAGTCCCAGCCAGCACAGTATGAGAACCACTGTTACAATGGAAGGTTAGGGGCACCTGGGTGGGTGGCTCAGTCGTCTGCCTCCGGCTCAGGTCGTGATCCCAGGGTCCTGGGATCGAGCCCCTCATCAGGCTCCCTGCTTGGCGGGAAGCCTGCTTCTCGCTCTCCCTCTGCCTGCTGCTCCCCCTACTTGTGCTCGCTCTGTGTCAAATAAATACAAGCTTTTTAAAAATAATAAAAAAATAAAATGGAAGGTTATAGACCGTAAGTCAGGAAGCCTGGGTCCCAGTCTCTCTGCATTCTGTGTGACAGTGGGAGCCTCCTCATCAGCCTGGCCCAGGATGGAGAGCACTCCATAAATGACAAAAAGCTGATCCCCCAAATGCCTGCCCCTTCCCCTCATCTGGCCCTCAGTCTCCACACCTGTGAGCAAGGGCCTGATGCTAACTGGGGCTTTCTTCCTCCCTTTTGTGGTGTGGCACTTCCCAGAGCTGTCAGGAGATGTTCGTCTGGGGGACCAATGAGTGATGAGGCCGCTGGTGGCCCGGGAATCCTCCTCCCCAATACCAGAGCTGTTCCCAGAGCCACTTGGCCGGAGGAGGAAGGAGACACCAAGTCCCATGGTAACAGAGAAAGCAAGTGCCCCGCACAAGAGAAATGGGAGCTGGATTCCAGGAAAGGATCCCAGGCCTGGCTGCATCGGCCAAGGCGGACCTCCAAGCCCAGGGGAGCCACATCCAAGTCCTTTCTTCCTCATTCTCCCTGTCTGGGGGAAAGACAGCAGGGTGTAAAGAAAAGGCTTGGTTGGGGCACCTGGGTCGCTCAGTGGGTTAAAGCCTCTGCCTTTGGCTCAGGTCATGATCTCAGGGTCCTGGGATTGAGCCCTGCATTGGGCTCTCTGCTCAGCAGGGAACCTGCTTCCTCCTCTCTCTGCCTGCTTCTCTGCCTATTTGTGATCTCTGTCAAATAAATAAATAAAATCTTAAAAAAAAAAAAATAGGGGGTCGGGACTTGAGTCACAGAGGTGGGGTCTGTAGTCTGTGAATTGAGGAGCGAATTTCGCTGTGTTCTGTAAATGGCGCGGGGTGGGGGGGTCCCATCTTGGGAGTTGCCCTAAACCGCCTTTCATTTTTCACCTCTTGGGCCCCAACAGCCCAGAGAAGACAAAGAAAAAGCATTCAAGGAAGACTAGTCTTGGGACGCCTGGCTGGATCGGTCAGTGGAATGTGCGACTCGGTCTCGGGGTTGTGAGTCTGAGCCCCATGGTGGGTGTAGAGATTACATAAATAAAATCTTTCAGGGCGCCTGGGTGGCTCAGAGGGTTAAGCCTCTGCCTTTGGCTCAGGTCATGATCTCAGGGTTCTGGGATCAAGCCCTGCGTCGCTCTCTGCTCAGCAGGGAGCTTGCTTCCCCCTCCCTCTCTGCCTGTCTCTTTGCCTACTTGTGATTTCTCTCTGTCAAATAAATTCTTCTTAAAAAAAAGTCTCTCTTGAAATCTTCTCTGCTGGTGTCTCACACGGAAAAATGAGAGTAGGCTGCTTCATGGGTCTCCAGACACAAAACCCTGTGGCACCTTGCTGTCTGTCCTAGTCCCGACTCCACTAGGCCCACCCTCCAAACCTAAGTCCCATCCCCTGCACCTGGACCTCTGCAGTGACCCCCTCCAACTCCTGTCTGGCTTCTCTCAAGATGCCCAAGGTCATGGCTTCAAGTGGACCTCCGACCCCGTCACTGTCCTGCTTAAAACCTTGCCTTCTTCCCTCTCCTCCTATCCTCCTAGACTCTCACAGAAGCCTCTGGGCCCCCATGTAACCTGCCCACCTTCGACCTCTCTGCCCACCCCCCCCAACCCCTCAGTCAAGGAACCTGATCCATGCCTTGCACTCCTGCTTTCTGTCCCTGAATATTCAGTCTCTGTTCCCCTGCCACCCCGGCTCAGGCTCACTTCCCGGCTAACTCCCCTGGGTTTATTCTGCATTCATTTCTTCGGCCAATCAGGAACCAGGCCCTGCTCAAGACAAGAGGGCCTGCCCCCTCTAAGCAAAGCCTCCTAGTCTACTGTGGGAGGTTGGTGGGACGGTAGGGGGGGTGGCCAAGGGCAGAAACAATATACTTAAAATATGTATGATGTTGGTGGGGAGCATATCAAGAGCAACGAGGGTCATTTTTTTTTTTTTTTTTTTTTTTTAGATTTCATTTAATTATTAGAGAGAGAGAGAGAGCATGCACACCAGTGGGTGGGAAGGGGCAGTGGGAGAGGCAGAGAATGTCCAGCAGGCTCCGTGCTAAGCACAGAGCCCAACTCGGGGCTTGATCTCAGGACCCTGAGATCATGACCTGAGCTGAAACCAAGAGTCAGACATTTAACCGACTGGGCCACTGAGGCGCCCTGGGGCCGGTCATCGTCTTAAATCAGGACCCAGGAGGTCTAAGTGAGGACCTGAAAGCAGCAAGAAGGCACATCACATCACAGCTCCACTCAGAGCAGCCTTGTCCATCCCCTCACTCAAATCAGGCCCCTGACCTCTCTGTGCCATTCTTTTCCTTACCTGTACCCATCATGGTTGTGTGATTGTTTTCATCATGTTAAATACGATAAGCTCCACTAGGGCCATGAGCCATGCCCTTTCCAACGCTTTGTCTCCGGCATCTAACATAGCATCCAGTATCCGTCACGTACCAGGTGAGTGATACAGGTCAAGTTACTTAGACTTCCGTTGACTCAGTTTCTTCATCCGTGAAATGGAGCTAATGGCACCTACCCTGAGTCGCTGTGAAGAGTAGAAGACTTCATACATATCGAGTGTTTCATTCTAAGTGCCTGGCATACACTTCTGCCTAGCACTCACCAATGTTCCCTATTAGTTCTGAGAAAGTATTTGAAAGCTTTTTGTAGGATGAACTGAATAAGCCCATACAAAAGAAGGGGACAGAAAAACCTTGGGGTCACATCTCCTGTCAGTGGCAAGGGGGAGGCTGGAACCAACTTCCCAGCCTGCTCCCCTTTCCATGGGAACATGTTACCTGAGGACAGTATATCCCTCTGGGTTGGGGGCGGGGAGGAAACAAACAAAACACCCCCTGGGTTAAACAGAATAAGAAATTGATACCTGAATGGACACTCTTTCCTCCCTGGGGAGAGCTCTCAGGACTTACCATGGAAGCAGGTTCTGTTGCTTTGCATCTCCCAATCCACAGCCCCTACCTGCCTGTGCCAGGGGCCAGGACCTGGCTCCCTCATTAGCTTGCAGCCTCCTTTCCTCCTCCTCCTGCAGCCTCCCAGGATTTCTCACTGGACATGCCTGATCTGCCAGACGCTTCTCCTTCGAACTGCTTTCCAGAGGGGATGTATCCATTTTGCTCCAATGATCAATATAATCATTCATGAAAACGAGTCATTCCCTGCCTTGGGACCCAATTATTTTCTCGTGGAACCAGTGGCTGCAAAAATATACTGTTTTCCAGTTAACTAATAAGTGCTATTTTTATCTATGGTTTCCCCCCTCCTAATCTTTCATTACTGGGGAGAGGCTGCGGTTTAAACCTCAGTCCAAGTTCTCGTCTGCTAGGCCTATTAAGTCACTACCTCCTCCAAGCTGCCAATTACCTGGAGGGAGCCACAAGAGAAGGTATTGGCCGTCTCCCTTCTCCTCTGCCAACAGCAAGGGAAGGGGAGGGAACAAGTCACTCTTCTCAAGCACTCTCCAAGCATAACCCATCAGTTCGGGAGTGTTTACGGGTCGCCAGGGAGGCTGTTTGCACTGGACTACTATGCCGGTGCTCAGGCTAGAAGGATCACAGGGATTGCTAGCTCTCAGAGGCTTCAGAGTTACAGAGGGCTCAGCTGGGACCTCAGCTCTGTCCTTAACCAGCTGTGTGGCCTTGCGCGACTTTAGCATTGTGGCTTCGTTCCTTGCATACAAAATGTGATTAATAATGACAACTTATGGGTTTTGTCAGGATTGAATGAGGTGACACGAATCACAGTCACCTCCTCTTCCCCCACGCAGTGTTTGACACGTCACAGTCATTGCAAGCTACTTCACTTGCCCAAAGGGCATCTTCACCCTCTCAGTTGCTCAAGCCAAAAACTTTGGTGTCCTCCTGGCTGCTCGCTCACAATCTTCATCCCACCCACTAGCGCCCCCTGCTGGCTGTGCTCCCAGCTACCTTCACAGCCCAGGGAGATCCGGCTCAGTCCTTCCACCACCAGTCTTGCTCCTGGATTTGCAGTAGCATCTGAGCTTTCTTGCTGTCACTCTTGATCCCCAACTGTCTGCTCGTGATATAGCAGCCAGTGCGAGCCTTTAAAAATGCAAATCAGGGCGCCTGGGTGGCTCAGTGGGTTAAGCCGCTGCCTTCGGCTCGGGTCATGATCTCAGGGTCCTGGGATCAAGTCCCACATCAGGCTCTCTGCTCAGCAGGGAGCCTGCTTCCTCCTCTGTCTGCCTGCCTCTCTGCCTACTTGTGATCTCTGTCAAATAAATAAATAAAATCTTTTAAAAAAATGCAAGTCCAATCATTTCACGCCTCTGCTCAAAACCCTCCAATGGTTCCTCTCTCATGTAGAGCACAAGCCAAGTCCTTACAGGGTCCTACAGGGGCTCCACAATGGGATGCAGGCAACTCTGCTCCCAGCACCTCCTACCACTCTCCCCCTTAATCTCAGCCCTCCAGGCACACTGGTCGCCTTGCTGCTCCTTGACTATGTCAAGTGTACTCCTACCTTGGGTCTGTGGGTATGCTGGTCCTTCCACACGGAAAGCTCTTCCCCCATAGGGCTGCATGGCTTACACCCTCCTCCGTCCGACCATCACCCTATTAGAGGCTGTCCCGAATGTATAAGATAGCACCCTCATTTCACTCTCTAGTCTCCTCATGGTTCCACTTTTCTTCATAGCACTTACCAACTTATCACTACATGACACATTACGTATCCACGTGTCCATCTACTGTAATATGCCTCGCCCCAGAATCTGGGCACTACTGTATCCAAGGGACTGAAAACAGGGCCTGACAAGTAGAAGGCCCTCAAAAACATCCGTTGAATGAATACACAAAGTATGCAGAAAAATGTCCAGCTCATAGGTAAGCAGGAACTTCATATTAACTATTTTAGTTTTTATTATTTTTAAAGATTTTATTTAAGAGAGAGAGGGAATGTGCAAAAGGGGATGGGAGGGAGTAGACTTCCTGCTGAGCACAGAGCTTGATGAAGGGCTTAACAGCAGGGAGCTCAACAGGGGCTCAATCCCAGGACCCTGAGATCACGACCTGAAGTCAGACGTTCAGCCAACTGAGCCACCCAGGCGACCCTCAAAATTAACTATTTTAAAATAACAGCATATCTGCTTCAGAAAACCTACCATGAGAACCACAAAACCTTTTCCATGTCACTTCCCCCTCCTACCTTTCTGGGATGACAGTATCTTGGACTCACAGATGAGGAAACTGAGAGGCAGAGAGTGGCTAGGAAAGCGAGGTTTCCAGGACGGGGGACACTAGAGTATAAGAAATAGCTGCTGGGGTGGCTCGGCCGGTTAAGTGGCCAGCTGACTCTGGGTTTTGGCTGGGGTCATGGGCGCAGGGTTGAAGGATGGAGCCGTGTGTGTGTGTGTGTGTGTGTGTGTGTGTGTGTGTGTGTGTGCATGCGCGCACGCGCATGTTGGGGGGGGTTGTGCTTGCAGCTCAGTGCACTCTACAGAGTCGGCTTGGGGCTCTTTCCTTCTTCCCCTCCATCCCCCACTGCACCCCCCCCCTCACACAAGCACTTGCACACTCTCTCTCTCTAAAATAAATAAAATCTTAAAAAAAAAAAAAAGAGTGGGGGTGCCTGGGTGGCTCAGTGGGTTAATTAATTAAGTGTCTGTCTTCAGCTCAGTTTGTGATCCCAGGTGGGATCGAGTTCCACATTGGGCTTCTTGCTCCACGGGGAGCCTGCTTCTCCCTCAGCCTCTGGTTCTCATGAATAAATAAATAAAATCTTTAAAAAAAAAAAAAAAAAGAGTAGTCACCCACGATCTGAGCATCGTCCATGTGCCAGGGATGTCCCTCATCCCATCTGATCAGTAAAACTACCCAGTGAAGTCAGTTCTTTGGTTTATGCCCATTCAAAAGGTGAGGAAATTAAAGCTAAAAGAAGTCAGATATTCGTAGGGCGCCTGGGTGGCTCAGTCGTTAAGTGCCTGCATTCGGCTCAGGTTGTGATCCTGGGGTCCTGGGATGGAGCCCTCCATCGGGCTCCCTGCTCACCGGGAAACCTGCTTCTTCTTCTCCCACTCACCCTGCTTGTGTTCCCTCTCTCGCTGTCTCTCTGGCAAATAAATAAATAAAATCTCAAAAAGAAAAAAAAAGAAGATATTTGTGCATGGTAGATCCAGGACGCCTGGGAAATGCTTAAAGATCTTCCAAGGGGCACAGAGGCACAGTGTAGGAGGAATACATTTCCCACTCAATGCCCACAGCCTCTACCAATGGGAACAGGCCAGCTTTGGAACATGCCTCCATCCTCTCCTTTCCCAGGTCTCCCTTTACCCTGCCCCATCTCCCAGGTTTCAAAGAAAGGCACAACTACCCACCCAGGCCAAACTCTTACTAAGGTGTACTGTCCCTAGTGCAAAATTCCCCTGGCACCACCAAGGGGCACTTGGAACCATCAGTGTTCATGCTGACGATGTGCCTGCCTACAGTGACTGCGTAACCAATGCTTCTGCTGAGTCAGGTGGCGTCCAAATCTTTGAATAAGGTTCAAGTGGGACCTGAAAGAACTGTGTACTAGAAGGTCCATTAATAATTGATTTCAGGGACGCCTGGGTTGGCTCAGTCATTAGGCATCTGCCTTGGGCTCAGGTCATGATCCCAGGATCCAGGGATCAAGCCCCACATCGGGCTCCTTCCTCAGCGGGGAGCCTGCTTCTCCTTCTCCCACTCCCCCTGCTTCTGTTCCCTCTCTTGCTGTGTCTCTGTCAAAAAAAATAAATAAATAGGGTCTTTAAAAATAAATAAATAATTGATTTTAATGACAGATTACTGTGGAGTTTTTGGGCCCATAACTCAGAGGATGTTCAAGGAACCGAGTAATGTTACCACAACAAAATGCCTTCAAGTCCTACGTACTTATATGAACCAACTTTTTCAGCGCTACTCGTCACAAATTAAAGCTCTGCTCATTCTAGCAAACATACATGAACTTTAAATTCACACATGCACTGTTAAAAGTTCCACTTAACTTATTAGGAAAAGCATTTCAAATTAAACTTACGTTTAACAATTGATCAAAAACAGGTGTTTTGATCAACTATATATTTTACAATGATAAAAACTCAATCCAGGAGAAATTATTTAATATTATGACCACAAGACAATTTTCACAATGTTTTAGTTTTAATTTTTTTGTTGTTTGTTGCAGATAAGTAGGACAACAAATGAAAGGCTTTCGAGCATAAAATGTATTACTAGAAAAAAATTCTGGGGAGGAAATTAGGTAGAAATAGAAGTTGGAGGAACAATAGCAATGCAAAATTTCAAAGGTTAAACTGGTTTGTAATTTTTTTAAAGGATAAGAGAAATCAAATCACTATGGTATTGAAATTCCATTGCAGATTTACATGCCTGATATAAGAGTTTCATTTTTAAAGTGTCTAATATTTACAATTACCTGAAATCATAACCTTTGCAAATATCAGAGAAAATTTTTAACTATCTAAAAACATGCCCGTGGATAGTTTTGAAAACAAACCAAAGTTCACTGCTTACCTGCCTTCAGTTACCAGCCCTAAGGCAAGGCACCAAGAAAGGATCTGAACTCTTTAAATGTATTACTCAGAAGGACAGATTCAGACCTTGCACAAGACCGAAGAGGATCCGGTGGGAATTTATGGCCCTTCAAAGACAAAACCACCCCAACCGGCCTGTCTACTTTCTATTCATCAGTCAAGAGCTCTAGTATTGCCCAAGACCTAGGTCCTCATCCAGCCAAATCCATCTGATTTATTCTGGTAAATATTAGCCACCACTCTCCCCGCTCCCCGCCCCCGCCAACACTCCCCATCCCCGAAAGCCTATATTCAAAGCCTTCAATTTCCCCATCTTTAAAATTAGGACTTAATGTCAATGTTCACTCAGGTGATAATTTTCCCATAATTAAGGGAGAAATAAAACTTCATAGGCAAACTCAATGACAGAGGTGTCAATGTCTCCATTTGGGAACCTGGGGAAGGAAGAAAAGTTGGGGCCAGGACGCCTCTTTACTAGAGAGTGAGTGGGAATCTCAATGCTGTCACCCAGGCCTGGTGGGAGGTGGGAGGGGGGGCGGTCTTCCCTAAAACGCGATAACCAGTCCAGCCTCCTGGGAAAAAGGAAAGTGGAGGCCAAGCCCTGTCTGAAAGACGGAGATGATCACTCAGCCAAACAGCAGTACCCTTTTAATCTACCCTACGAGATGGGTAACAAATGAGCAAACTGGGAGCTGGAAAGGTACGCAGCTTCATAAAACTGGGAAGGGCAGACGCTGCATACAAAAATAAAACAGACCTGACCACAAAATTCTGAAGCATAGCGGCTTTGGACTGAACCTGCGTTTGAACCCACAATTTCTGCCGCAATTCTAGCCGTAAACTTTGTCCATTTCCACAGCTGTAAAACAGGGGAAACAACACCTTGCGTAGCAGGGCTGCTGTCAAGGCAATGAGCCAGGGACGCCAAAGCGTTCGACGCAGGGGCTGCTACATAGTATCTGCTCAACAGACTGTAGCTGAGCTTTGTAAAACAAGGCGCGCACTGCCCGTACCACTGCGCAGAGCCACCGGTGCGCCTCGGACGGGCTTCGGAGCGCCCCAGAGCCAGGCCCAACGCCGCGACGCGGGGCCCCGGGGGTGGACCCAGCCCTCTGAGACCGAGCAGTCTCGGGGCGCCAACCTCCCGGGCGCCACCGTCCGTTCCACTCCCCCCACCGTGCGCCGGGCCGTTTCCACGCGCCCGCGCGGCGCGCTACGTACCCGACGCCTCTGACCCTGTCTGGGCCGCCGCCGCTCGCCCAATCTCTGCGGCGCTTACTGGGTGGCTCCCGGCGGGCGGGCGGGGCCTCGGGAGCGCGCGCACGTGGACCGGACGTCCGGCCGGCGGGAAGCGTGGGCGGGAAGCCGCGCGGTCCCCTGCGCTGGGCGAGGTGGTCATCGCGGGTGGTTCACCCTTCCGAGCCAGAGCCCTCCCCGCCGAGGGAAAAAAGACAAACAAACAAAAAACCCCGGAAAGTCCTAGCTTCAAACCTCAGGCTTCGGCCACCTCCAGCTGTGCGGCCCCTGGCAATGGCAGGTAACGCCAGCCTCCAGCCCAACAGGTCCTAAGAGCACTGTGTAGGCATCAGCTCCTTTAATTTTCACAGCTGGATACTGACACCGTCCGCGTTTCACACGAGAGGCAACTGATTCTCGGAAATTAATCCGTTTGCTCTCTTACAGTGTCAGTTGGCTGTAGAGCTCATTCTGTCTGGGCAAGCCCAGCAAGTCACTTAGCCTCTCACCCCGTCTCCGCTATTAAAAGTGGGGATAAATGGCCACTAGGCTGTTTGTTGAAAGCATGAGAAATACATAACACCTAACAGTGCCACATATATAGCAGGTGGTCCTTACCCTGCTTCCTTGCCCTCTCCCTAAATACCTCTGCTTTCTGCTTCCTTTTTATTTTTTTTTTTTTTAAGATTTTATTTATTTGACGGAGATCACAAGTAGAGGCTGGCAGAGAGAGAGAGAGAAGGAAGCAGGCTCCCTGCTGAGCAGAGAGCCCCATGGGCTCCATCCCAGAACCCTGAGATCGTGACCTGAGCCGAAAGCAGAGGCTTAACCCACTGAGCCACCCAGGTGCCATTAAGGTAGGAATCTTGTCTGTCTTCACCAGGAATATCCCCAGTGCCTGGAACAGTGCCTAGCACAGTAGGAATCAGATACATTGAAGAAGTAATTCAACATCTTTCTCTGACCACTCCAGTCCCTGAAACCTTTCCTCTTCATGTCAACACCACTGGCTGCCATCACCCAATAAATAGGCTTGCATTTCATCATCAAAGGGCCCATTTGATCCAAACACCAATCCAGCATTTGAATCTCCTCTACATCTGGCATCTAAGCTTGGCCATGCCCAGTGTCAGGGAACAGTTTTACTTTACTATTTTTTAAAAAATATTTTATTTATTTATTTGACAGAGAAACACAGTGAGAGAGGGAACATAAGCAGGGGGAGTGGGAGAGGGAGAAGCAGGCTTCCCCCAGAGCAGAGAGCCTGATGCAGGGCTCAGTCCCAGGACCCTGGGATCATGACCTGAGCCAAAGGCAGAGGCTTAACCACTGAACCACCCAAGTGCCCTGGGAACTGTTTTTCAAGAGAGCTTCATGCTGTCCAAATTTGAAGTCCAGTCCTGACAGTAAGAAAGTTTTTCCTTAGATAATACAATATCTCCCCTACTTCTAACCTGTGGGATCATGCAGACCAATTCCAATTCTCATTCCATAAGGCCAGATCTAACAGTCCTGTTTCCTTTTTGCATCAAACAATTTACAGATAACCTAGCTTTGTGGTTCTGAACCTTGTCCCTACTCCTGTCCACATCAGAGGGATATACAACTCCCAACCGTGGCTGCCATGGCAATGACAGGGATAGGAATACATCTTCCCCTCTCTCAAATTAGCAACCTCTTCTTGGGGCATATTGTTAGGAAACCCCTGTAGATGATCCTGCTTTTCCCAGACACCATCTTACGGTATTGGGAGCACTAGTGTACAGGCCGGGGCCTTGTCTTTTTTTTTTTTTTTCCTGGGGCCTTGTCTTTTAAGTAGGCATCCTTGTGGTCCAATGGCCCTATAGGAGCTGCAACTCTGCTCTGCATCTCTGCTGGGATGATCCCAGAGGAAAGGCTGAAGGATGCCACAGGGCCCTCAATCCAAGTACATCCTTGGAACTGAAGTTCTGCCTTGGTGGTTTGGAGCTGATGCCATTAAGGGCTTTCTCGATTCCAACACATATTCTTTTATTCAGGATAGCAATAATAAACTGGCTCTAGCTGCTTACATGGTCTCACTTCATCCTGACAGTGACCTGCATCTCAGTCACCTCTGTGTCCTCGTCATTAAGCACGATACATGGAATATGGTGCGGCTTCAAGTTGTTTAATGAACCACCCTCTGAGTCCGAGAGGGATGACTCTTTTGACTCCTTGGTCTTTGACTCTTGGTTCTTAAAATTAAACTAACTTTCCGTATGTTTATTTTAAATAAATATTAATATGCAATTAAATTTATACCGTACCTTACAAATACCATTAATATTTATCCTTTATTAAACAGCTTCAGAGGAAAAAAAAAAACAACCTCCCATAGGTTGTCACCAGGTGAAAGATAAAGTCCAAACTTTTTACCCTGAAACTTAAGGCCTTCTGTGACCTGGCCCCGATCACCCCTCTAGACATATGTCTCACCATATGTCTCACCATATGTTCTCCCTTGGGGAAGGCCAAGAAAAAAAGTGATATAGTTATTTGCACCAGACTTAGTGTTAAAACACCAGGTTCAAGTCTAAATTCAGACTAAGTAGCACTGAAACTTCAGACTCATCACTGAACTTCTTGTTTTCTCATGGTAAAATGGGAGTAACACCTGCCCTGTTCATTGCACAGTGTCATGCGAGACAGTTGATGGTGGGGATCAAAGAAACAGTATGCTAGCACATTCTGTGAGCAATAAACACTATACAAACACAATGGGTCACCATACTGCCTGTTCCTGCCTCTGCCCTTTCCCTGTAATGTTTCCACACCTGAAGCCTTTAACCCTTCCTTCTCACCATTCATTCACACATTAAGTAATCCAACAAATATTGAGGGCCCACTCTGTGCTGGCCCAAAGGATACAGGAAAATCCAACAAATTCCCTGCCTTCATGGAACACAGGAGAAAATGGTTGCAAACTGTACAACCGCACAAACAAAAAAGTAAAACCACACCTGTGAGCCAGCTCAGGGGTAGGTCCACATGGCCCCCAGAAATTATAACCGAGGATCTGGCAATTAAGTTGCCTCCAAGGCCAAGTTCAAAGTCTGCTTTTCTCCTTTCTAACAATGGTGACCCAAAGATCTGCACCCCCCCCGCCCCACCCCAAACTTCAGTTAACTTATCTCTCCAGATCATTTAATCATACCCAATCAGGCCTTGTTATTTTTTCAAATTGCACCTGGCTTTCCCAACTTCACTGAGCAGGGAATGGCTGGCACACTTTAAATCCCACAGATTTAAGCCACAGAAGGCTGGACCCACTGCATTCCAGACCCATGTGTCAGGAACTATCATAGGAAGGAAGGGTACCCTTCCTGAAAGTGAGTTCCAGGGGAGACAGGAAGCTGCCCAAGATCACCCCTTATTCACAACTGAGCACACTAGCCCTGTTCCTCAGAGAAAAACTCTCTTCCTTAGGACAGCTAGGCTGCTGCCCTAGTATGATCTTTTAATGACAAAATTTCATCCTCATTTCAGAGGCAACGTGGGGGGGTTGGGGGGTAGGGAAGGAAAAAAATGATCGGGAGGGAGACAAACCATAAGAGACTCTTAATCTCACAAAACAAACTGAGGGTTGCTGGGTGGAGGCGGGGAGGGAGAGGGTGGTTGGGTTATGGACATTGGGGAGGGTATGTGCTATGGTGAGTGCTGTGAAGTGTGTAAGCCTGATGATTCACAGATCTGTACCTCTGGGGCAAATAATACGTTATATGTTAATTAAAAATTAAAAAAATTAAAAAATTTCATCCTCTCTCTCTCCAGCTAAAAATCTTTCAGCAGCTTTCAAGAGTCCTCAGGATAAAGTCCGACCCCCTCAGCATGGCCTCCACATCCCTTCCTGGTCTGACTCCTGACTGCCTCTCGTCTCGGTCTCCAAAATGCTCCTATAATTCTTGCTGTGGGACCTCAAGAGCACCCACTCTCAGGCAGCTGGACTCACCTCTACCCCCTGCCCCATTTGTCTGGCTCCCCTTTGAAAACTCAGCTCAGCCATCTTTTCTTCCAGAACCTCTTTCCCCAGGCTAAGGGTGCCCCCAGGCTGAGCTGCATTTGATGTTCCCACTCTTTCACACACTGTACCGTAACAGTTGGTCTCTGTAGCTACCAACGTGTGGAGTGAACGACTGTGTTGTTCTATCCCTCATTCTCTAGTTCCTGCTGTGGAGCCTGGCGTATGGTGAGTGCCCCCAAGGTGTTGGAAAAATGAACCACAACCTGGTTCATGCTTTCCTAGGCCCATTAGAAAAAATAGATCTCTGATAAGTTGGGAATACAGCAAGGGCCTTGATCTGTGATGGACATCGTGAGGAAGTTTTCCTTTGATCATCACAGGGAATGCTGACTTCCTTGGAAGAGATATAATGATTTAGTAGATACTGACTGTCTCAGACACTTCACTAAGTGTTTTGCCTGCATCGTCTCATAAGTGAGGACATTGAGGCTCAGAGAGGTAAAGTGACTTGCCTAAGGTCACTCATCAGACAGCAGTAGAGTCACAGACCTGTACCCCTGGGGCTAATAATACATTTTATGTTAATAAAAAATAATTTTTTTTTTTTTTTTTAGAACTTAGAACCCAGAGAGTTAGACTCTGAAGTATGTTCTCTTATCACTATAGTCTTCTGTCTCCAGTAACAACTGTGAAGGGATAGCAGAGGTATCCACAGTAGGAGTAAACTCTAGAATCTGCAGGGTTTCACAGGCCCATGCCTCAGCCACCCTTTGGGCTCTGCTGTACCTCCCTGCCTTTGTAGAGTGTTTCTGCCAGAATGGGTAGGGTAGAAAGAGCCAGCAGGGCTAGGTGGGAAAATCCTGCTATTTTAATGTGATGAGGCACTCAGGAAGCTGAGAAAGTTTACCTTGGAAAAAAGAATTTCAGGGAACCAGATATTAATGGAAGAATATGTAATAATTATGTAGAGAGACACAGGATCATAAGCTTCCATTTAACTCCAGAAGGCTGAACTTGGCCAACTTCTATCAATAAAAACTATCTGAAAGTAGAAGGCTCTCTGTTAAAGAGGGCGGAGGGGGTAACAGGGAGGAACAAATATGAGAACTCTGGAATTCCAAGACACTATCCACAAACCCAATTTAGGAAACTGTCCCAACGTGATAATAAACTCAAAAGTAAACTTACATTCCAAAATCACACGTGGCAATATTCAAGTTTTCAGTAGTCATTTTAAAAAAAGGAACACATACACTCAATTTCTTTTAAAAATATAACACATTTTATTACAGAGAAATAACAGATTCTACAAAATCTAAGTGAGCATTCTAATTTGAAAGATCCTAGCAGAGGGGGAATAACTGCCTTTCAGGTACCTTTGAACTCTGAAATTCTCAGAGGTGCTGGATTCTAGAACTTTGGACTGGGACTTACATTCTGAGCTTGGACATGACAGTCACATTGCCCGTCTACCTCCCAGAAAGGCTCTCCACTGAGCAAAAACTGCTCAGTTTGGAGTAAAATACAAGGCAGTGTCTTTCTTAAGCTCTGAACCCCAGGACGGCAGGTTTTCACAATGGACCCTGTAATGACTCTGCCCTGGGCATGTTTCATTAGCTTTTATTCAACCTCTGCTTATCTGTGAGAAAAGAAAATACAGGGTTGGGAATTAGAATACCAGATGCGGGGTTCTGGTTCTGCTACTAAGTATCATTGTGAGATGGTGGTGATTGTTTTGTGGCAAGCTCAATTTTCTCAAGTCCCCTTCCCTACCTACTTTATAAGGTCACATGACCTACAAGCCAAACATTTAGAAATCAAATCCATCTAACACATACATATACGGCTTTATCATCATCATCTCTGGCGTCTTCCTCTGGCCTGCAGCTGCATAGAATAAATCATACGGACAGCAGTCTTGGTCCTAGAGAGATGAGTGTGGCTGACAGCACTCAGTCTGAGTGGATGTCCTTCCCTTTTAAAGTCCGATATAAATGAGTGGGGATTATCTGCTGTTTGGGATCACATTTTTTTTTTTTTAAAGATTTTATTTATTTATTTGACAGAGATCACAAGTAGGCAGAGAAACAGGCAGAGAGAGAGCCCGATGTGGGCTCGATCCCAGGACCCTGAGATCACTACCTGAGCGGAAGGCAGAGGCTTTAACCCACTGAGCCGCCCAGGGGCCCCTGGGATCACATTTACTTCTGTGCCTGCCACTGAGAAAAACGAAGAACTAACAATATTTAGCTCTATTTTGTTTTGTCTCCCTGAGTCATATGAGTGTTTCTTCCCACTTTCTCCCTCTTTCCACGTTGAGAGTTTCCCAATGGCAAAGATCATTCCTTTTTCTGGCCATGGAGCTCTCTGAGGATAAGAACATGTCCTTCCCGTACAACCCACAATCCAACCTGAATGGGAAATCCCTAGAAATGGGAACCATGTCTTCAGGGGTTGGCCTCAAGCCTCAGATGCAATTATTCAAAAACACTGGGGTGAGACCCAAGGGACTGAAGCATTGAGTCAATGCTAAAACTAGATTGAGAGGTCACCATTACTTTCTAATAACTTATTTTCAAGCAGACAATGGAACTTTTGTAGTGATAGAGAATTCAGAGGGCCGAACGGCCGACAGATCCAAATTTGTACACTGATTTTGGCACTTACTTGCTTTGTGACTGAGCGGTTTACCAAGCAATCTGGGCCAAATTTCTTCGTCTGTGCCGAAGGGGGATAATACAACAACACATCTTCTCGGTTTGTTGAGAGGATTAAATGAGATATACGAAAAGCCTTACCCCAGACTCTGGCATATAAGTGCTCATTAAAAAGTGCATGTGGAGAATCCTAGGAACGGTATGAGCTTCGTGGAGAGCAGTTGCTGGAGGCCAAGAAGCGGCAAAGCCGAACTAAGCAGTCAGGTCTCCTAGCTCAGGATCAGTGCTCCACACACCGCATCCCCCGTCTCTCAAAAGGCCTCGAACTCCCGACGACCGGGGCCGCCTGGAGTCCCGAGGGAGGAAAGGGGGCCAGGAACCAATCTGGCTTCTTACAACCAAGGCTCTGCAAGAAGGCCCGACGCATTCGGGCTCCCGATGGGAAGCACCCGCAGGCCTCAGGCCTCATTACTTACCCGGTGATGGTAACGGTCCTTAACGGCAGCCAATAACGGCTCACCCATGGCCCAGGCACTGGCAAGGGCAGGCTGAGGTCAAACCTTGGATTTTGGCGCCTCATCCCAAAACCCTAAGCAAGCATCGAACTACAATTCCCAGTATGCCACGCGCCGCCCGGTCGCGGAGCTTCGGTCCCACCAACTTTGGGTCCCTTCTTCCCTCGAAACGCGGCTGAACGCCCAGGACTTCCGGGTAGTGCCGGTCTCCCGCCCAGGACAGCCTCCCTTTATGATTTCTGGGTATTGTAGTCCACTTTGTTCCGGTTTCGCGAGAATGAGCTGTTCCTAGTTACGGCTCCCTTCGACACAAAAACTACAAAACCCAGAATATATCGCAAGTCCCTCACGTCCAATAGGAACCCCCTATGTAGCGAGGCGCGGAGGCCGGTTCTCGCAACTCAAGATGGCGGACGAGAGTGAGACAGCAGTGAAGCCGCCGGCACCTCCGCTGCCGCAAATGATGGAAGGGAACGGAAACGGCCATGAGCATTGCAGCGATTGCGAGAACGAGGAGGACAACAGCTACAGCCGGGGGTAACGATATCCTCGGAGTCCAATTCCCGTCCAGTCTCCCACAACCTGGGTCTCTGGGGTGCGGGGAAGTCACCGGGAGCTTAGGGTAACCCCACCCCCATATTCTAATTGGCTGAGACATTGGTATCCTGCCTGGCGATTGGTTGTTGTCTTTGTCATTTACCAGGGTGGGTGCTCAGTATATTAAGGGCCGGAGACATTGAATACTTTTATTATATAAAAGTTCTTCTGTGTAATGTTCCACTCGTGTGCTTCACCCGCCTTCAGGGAAAAGAGCAGATTGGACGATGGTTTTCGATGGCACAACACGGGTCAATCTAACAGTACAGTTCAAAGGGAACGTTACTTATAGATGTGTGTGAACAACGTGATTAGCAATAAACGAATAATAAAATATTTCGCTGCAGCTCACCTTCAATGAGGAAATATATCAGGTTGTACAAACCATAATTATGTTGTAAAGTGTCACTAACAGGAGAATCTCAAAATACAAACTTACCTTATAAACCCTAGAGTGTAATTACTGTATGACAATGGTTTGGTGTATATGGTGCCCATTGTTCCAGATAATCTATAAGTTTCCTGAACAGTATGTAATTAGGTTTTCCAGGATCTTTGTTCTGTTAACTTTGTGAAATAACCTCAAAGCTTCAAGAAATTGACTGCTGGTGCAGCTTGGACAGGGATTAGAAGTGGGTTTAATATTGCAGTTCCTGTACTTCAAGAGTCTTGCCTACTAGTAACTGTTGCTTGGACAGAAGAAATTCATCAGGCATTTCAGAGTTGAGTTCTGTTTCCAGATCAGTGTTCATTCTTGTAAGCCACACCCTATCATTCTTCTTTCTTCATATTGTTACAGTGGCCGGTGCTGAAGCTTGTCCCTATGTTTTTTAACGGAAAGTTATGAAAGACTTTTTGGACATATAACTTTGGGTGAACCTGTGGTAGTCTGATTTTGTGCCTCTGTGTGCGTGTGTGTGTGTGATAGTCCTATTTTCATAGTCATGAAGTCATTTGGAATATTAGCGGTAGGCCTGTAGGTAAAGGTAAAAGGTTGAAATCTTTGGATAAACTTTAAAAAATTCCACCATCTTGTAGAGATGGAAGAACAAAGGATTAATTGTTTATAATCTGTTTGTGATGAATCCTTAGGTTAAAAGATGAAGCTTTTATGTTCTTTGAGCAGCTTAAAAAAATTACAAGAAAAATGTAGAGGAAAAGGAAGTTTGTCAGATCTGGTTTTATAAGAGTTTTTTTTTTTTTTTTTTTTTTTTTTGCTATAACTGACAACAGATCTCATGTAACAAAAGCCTTGAAGTTTGAGATTCCTAAAAAAGGAAGAGCTTTTAAAGAGGAAGTAGGAACAGGAAGAGGGGAAAGTGCAGCCCTCCTGAGTAGAAATCCTAATAATAGATGAGAGCTGTTGAATTCAGAAGTCCTTTCAGAAGTGAAAGTAAAGCTTTTTCTTTGCTCTGTGTGTAGTTGCTTTTATTTTTCTCTACTAAACTGTTACCTTGACCAGCATCTATAGCTCTTTAATTGGTTTTATTCCCTATGATCTGTGAATCAGTTTGCAAAACTATTTGGCAGAAAGTTCTGTTTTATTTATAGTACAACAAAGTGGTAACCTTAAAAAAAACTTTGACGGTGTTTTGTTGTTGTTGTACATGGTTATATATGGTCTGAGTGAACAAATTTATCAGCATACCAAATCTAGAGGTTTGTGTGTGCTCACTTCGGCAGCACATATACCAAATCTAGAGGTCTGTGTAAATTAGTTTGGAGGTGACAGGTGAAAACAGAAGACCTAGCTTGGAGGACAGGCTAATTCTGGCACTCAGAATCTGAAGTAGAGTTAATATTTTCTCATTAATTGTTGGAGGAAATGATTTTGGGAAGCAGTGTGGAGCCTAAAGAGCATGGATTTGGGGTTCATTCATACCTGGGTTCAAAGCTTGATTCTGACACATAATTGTCCTGTAACCTTGGGAAAGTTACTTAACCTCCAGTTGTAGGGATTAAATAAGATAACATGGGAAATACAGCCTGTCCTCTCCCTCCTGTTTTTCCTTCAAATCTTCCTGTCCTTTCCCCAGCTTGTGCTTTTATCACATATCTCGTTTGTTGTAGCTTTTATCAAATAACGTGTGTCCATTCCCTGCCTCACCTGATTGTAAGGTGCCTGAGTAGAGGGACCATGGCTTTGAGATGCCTGGCATTTAATGGGCGTTTGTGAGTATTTGATGGATGAACAAATGGCAAATGTTAAAATTCAGAGTTCAGTGTTGGCGGAGTTTCTCCTTGCTGAGGCAAAGAGTGTTAGATTTTTCTTACACACACACTTTCTTACACCAACTCAGTCTCATTGTGAGCCTTACTACAGTTTCTTGTGAAATACCTCCAAAAACTGGGGATCCTCCAGGTTTCACAAGGCCTTTCACTGAGGCCTTCCTTTCAGGATGGGCTCACAGTACTTTACACTAATGAAACAACCATAATTAAATAAACTTTGAAGAGTATAGATTTCACGTATACATTGAAACACACATGCACATGCATACGTGCAATGTAGGTGTATGTTTTATTTTGGGTGTTCGTATTTTTTAATGTATGCATCTCTACAGTTTTTCTATATACTATTTTTTTAATCTACTCAACAAAGGCAGGTCGCATCAGTTTTTCCCCCAGTTACTTGCCTGACATATAAGTTACAGTTAATAAATTAGGTTTAATTTATTTGAGAGGGAGAGTGAGTGGGCATGGTTGTGCAGAAGAATTAGGGGAGAAGCAGAGAGAGAATCCCAAGACTCCCTGGTGAGCGCAGAGCCTCATGTGGAGCTGTGTTCCAGGACCCATGAGATCATGACCTGAGCAGAAACCTACTGAGCCACCCAGATGCCCCCAGACTAAGATCATCTTAATGCTGAATTTCCCTGCAGTTCACCATCCATCCGTATCCTTTAATTTGCTTCTTTGTTTTTAGTGAAAGGCTTTCCAAGAATCATTACTAAAGAATAAATTATTTACTAGCTGCCAGTAGATTTTAGTTTTGGGTTAACAGACAAGGTTTATTTGGATGATTGGAACAGGAAAGGGCTTTTATATTATTTGGTTCCTAGGATTCTTTTAGAATTTATTTTTCAATGTCATTGATACCACTGAGATGCTGGTAAGCCATCCCTTTGATAAGGATGTCTCTTTCCCATCCGGATTTCTTACTTCATGGGGACAGGTTAAGACGAGTTCTTATAAGTTTTCCTCGCCAGTCCTGAGCTGTTATCTCTCATGAAAAAAACTTAAGAGAAAACAGCGATCTCTTTGAAAGGAAGTGCCATAAAGCCAGTCTTACTTGCTTTTTGTTTTATCCATCAGATTCTCCGAGAGTGGTTTTTTCCATATTTATATTCGGTGGCTTATAGCTGCATCTAGCTCTTGGAAAGAAGAAATCTTTTTTGCCCCTTTTTCTTAATTTCTCCCTTCAGCTTTTGGTTTTTCAAAACTAGATCAAAGCAGAAATGAAAAGAGAAACCTCATCACTGATATCAAATAAGTATTCTAATTTTATTTCCCAATTAAGTGGCAATTAAAAAAGAAACTAATCAAGAGCCACTTCAAAGAGAAGAGACTGGAAAGCAGAAGAAATGAAAAGCAAATGAGAGCCTATTTCAGGGAGATGCTGCTCCTGGCACACCAGTTTTGCTGATTTTTCACATTGTTTAAACTGATGTGCTCACTCTCAAATCTCCCAGCTTCACTAAGTCTGCACTTAACCCTTGGTCTGCGGAGGCCATAGAGTTGGGGACCACAGATTGAATGACTTTATTTATTTATTTTTTAAAAGATTTTATTTATTTATTTGACAGATCACAGGTAGGCAGAGAGAGAGGGGAAGGCAGGCTCCCCGCTGAGCAGAGAGCCTGATGCGGGGCTCAATTCCAGGACCCCGGGATCATGACCTTAGCCGAAGGCAGAGGCTCAACCCACTGAGCCACCCAGGCGCCCCTTGAATGACTTCAGGAAGAGCTTCTTCAGCTCTTCTCTGTAACCTTGTTTGAAATCTGTACCCTGCACGCCTCTCCTCTGACTCCTCAAGGATGGTGCTCTTGGGACTATTGCTCTATTAGGAGCACCAAAACAACCAACCAAACAAACCAGACTTAAACTGAAATTCTTGGACAGGGTCGGTACTTGCTTAGAAAGTTTTTTCTACTGCTTCTCCTGCTGCGACTTTGAGAGGCAGCTGAGGAGGTCACACTCTTGTCAGGCATTTGATAAATGTTGTCTGTTGTTACTATCACTATGCGCTGGCCACTGTGCTAAGCCCTTTCCGTGGATTATCTCCTAGACCTCACTGATGAAGACTGATTGAGCTTTGGTAGTGAAGTTTGGGATTTGCGTCTCCACCTCTTCCTTGGGGCACCCTGGAGGATCCATTCCAAATTTACTGCATGTTTTTTCCCTACTGCCTTGATTTCTTGCTTCCCAACCCTGCAGCAGTGTGAGTCCTGCCTTTGGATCCATTCAGTAACCCATGAACTTTCCCAGACTAGGGAGCCAGTTGGTGATGGAGATGGCTGGCCCCTTTAAACTCTTCTCAGTGGACAGATATCTTTTGCAGAGGTTCTGGTGTGTGAAATTTCTGCTAGCAGTGAGTCATTCATTGCTCAGAAAATTACTGAAAATGGTCTCTGAACAGCATCCGATTTGACCTTGGAGTTGCCAGGTTGCAGTGTGACTCGCCAAAGCAACCCAGAGGATGTGGAATTTACATTTCTGTCTCAGTCCCATTCTAAACGGTTTAGTGTATCAGAGCCTTTGTGATCTCCCCCCTTTTTAAAAAAAAAAAAAACCCAGTTATTCTCCATGGCAGGAACTGGCTTGTTCACCCTCAGAATTCTGGCCAACTGTCCCAGGAAGGGCAGAGGATGGCAGTAAAACAATTTTTGTAATCGCTTCCCACAACTTGCTGTTCTTTTCAGTCTTACATGCCTATCCTCTGTATGGCTGTGGCTGCAGGGTCACTTACAGCAATGCCCCAAACTCTGCACTCCCACTCATCAGTGAGACTGAGTCAGACCATGTGGTTTCCACCCCGGCACCCTCATATGCCTCTCATTCACCTCTTTGGGCCTTCTGAGTACCAGGAGGATTGTTGGTGAACTTCTCACACCTCATAAGTAAATGGATTTGCAGAAGGATTTCCTGATATGCTAAAGCAGAATCAAAAGGATGTTAGAGCCTAGGATTTGTTTAATTGGTTTCTCTGGAAATTTTGAGTTTTAGCCAAAAGAATTAATTTCCAGTTTTTGGGGGCGGGAAATAAGTGACCAAAAGTTGTGAGTTTTATTTTCGGAACTCTCTTTTTTTTTTTTTTTTAATTTCTTTCCTTCGGTCTCATAATCAAAACTAAACCCACGGTCTGCGTTTAAGACTTTGGAACAATTTAAAATAGTTTCAGTGGAGCTTTTTTGTTTTCACTTTTTTCTTTTTAAAAGATTTTATTTATTTACTTATTTGTTTGTTTGTCAGAGAGATAGAGAGAGCAAGAGAGGGAACACAAGCATGGGGAGTGGGAGAGGGAGAATCAGGCTTCCTGCTGAGCGGGGAGCGGGATGTGAGACTATCCCAGGACCCTGGGATCATGACCTGAGCCGAAGGCAGACGCTTCACGACTGAGCCACCCATGCGCCCCTCCACACTTTTCATAGACAATTAACACAGCTGTCATGTGGAAATGTAACTGGAGATGTTTTGCTGACCCTCTTTGGGGCTGTAGCTTGTCAGGGTCTTATTTTAGTCTTTACGCTGGGAAAGCGTCAGTCAAGCACGTTATTTGTTGAACTCTTAACTGTGCACTGGGCGCAGCTGGGGGTGCTGTAGGAAACATCTGTATCAGATGTCCTTATGCTCAGGAAATTTTTTATCTTACTGGGAAGGTAGGAAGCAAACCATTATTCTATGTAAAATATTCAGTCGTTTGGGAGATCATAATCTTAGCCAGATACCAGGGAGAGCTAGTGTAGCCAGAGGCAGCTTCCTGGATAAAGTGTGGCTCAGGTGCTCCTGGCCTTTCATACGTGCTCCTCTGAGACACAGCAGTTTGTTTTAGGGCCTTGTATGATGAAACTGTCTTTGGGCTTTGGAGGAGACTCGGAAAATTCCCACAGAAACAAGACCGTGATGTTCAGGAAGGAACGGTCCACGTTGTTAGAGATTAGTGGCTTGTCCCTGGTCACCAGTTGGTTAGTTGGTGACCAGTTTACCTCACGTGTCTGGGCCTTGGTTTCTGCTTCTGTGAACAGCAAGATAAGCTGGGTGGCCCTGACAGGCGTTCCAGGCCTGGTGGCTGAGCTCGTACTCCCCCACAGTACAGCCTTCTGTTCTCCAGTCATGTCCCTTTGAGTGGATTTTGTTACTTGGTGGGGTGGAGGGGAGGCCTGTGTTATGGACCCTTACTGCTTGTCGTGTTTTCTGGAAGTTCTGTGCTGGTGCTGCTCGTCTGTCAGCATGCCCTTCCCTCCCGCCCACTCACACATCCTGGTACTGCATTCTGTTTCTAGAAATCAGCACTGAGGCTCATTTTCTATCTCCTCCCCAGAGCCCTGACTTTATAGCAGAGCACCCATGGGATTTTTGTGTTTGAACTTAGAATATCTTGGCCTTCATTAAAAAAATGACATTTCAGGCACCGGGGTGCCTCAGTTGGTTAAGCAACTGCCTTCAGCTCAGGTCATGATCTTGGAGTCCCAGGATTGAGTCCCACATTGGGCTCCCTGCTCAGCAGGGGGTCTGCTTCTCTCTCTGACCTTCTCCCTTCTCATGCTCTCTTTCTCTCTTTTTTTTTTTTTTGAAGAAATTTTAAGATTTTATTTTTTTATTTGAGAGAGAGAGATCACAAGTAGGTAGAGAGGCAGGCAGAGAGAGAGGTGGAAGCAGGCTCCCTGCTGAGCAGAGAGCCTGATGCAGGACTCCATCCCAGAACCCTGAGATCATGACCTGAGCCGAAGGCAGAGGCTTTAACCCACTGAGCCACCCAGGTGCCCCTCTCTCTCTTTCTCTTTCTCTCACATAAATAAATAAATTTTTTTTAAATGACATTTCTTGGCACTCCTGGCTGGTTCAGTCAGTAGAGCATAAGACTCTGGATCTTCGGATCATGAGTTCCAGCCCCCATTGAGCATAGAGCCTACTTAAATAAAAAAAAATTTTTTTTAATGACATTTGTTATTTCTTGTCTTCCCTGTTCCTGACTCTGTCTTTCTGCTAATTTGTTCCATATTCGCCAGGTTAGTCATTAATGACTTGAGTTGATTAGCTTCAGAGTGTAGACTTCAAAATTCTTATGTGAACTCCTATGTCCATTTCCATTGTAGGGACCCCTTTTTCCCCAGGAAGGCAAATTCCGCTAATTCTTCGCTCATATTTTGGAAGCAAATGAGTCAAAGTCACACTTCGATTTTCTGTATTCCATGGTTGTGGCCCATCTCTTTGGCGTGTGTTAAGGTGACTGGCAGGCTTAGAGTGCTCTCTAAGAGATGGCTATTTGAGTTCGCAGAATCCCTGCGCACACTGGGATACCCACCTGCTGGGTGTGGACTTCAGGTCCCTTTAAAATGATGTGAATTCTTAGAGAAGGACTAGCCTGCTTCAGTGGGGTCCTCTGGTGTGGTTCTCCCCAAATCCAAGTTGAAACTCTTCTTTGAAATTGCTTCCTGGGAGGCTTTTTTTTTTTTTTTTAATTTGACAGACAGAGATCACAAGTAGGCAGAGAGAGAGGGGAGGAAGCAGGCTCCCCACTGAGCAGGGAGCCTGATGCGGGGCTCGATCCCAGGACCCTGAGATCAGAACCCAAGCCAAAGGCATAGGCTTTAACCCACTGAGCCACCCAGGCACCCCTCTGGGAGGCTTCTTGAAGACTTACTCTCAAGGCTTGGTTTCTTTTGAATAATTAAAATTACCATAATCACCTTGAAAACTAAACCCTGGTGAGCTCTTCGGAAATCTCTTCTTGGGGCACCTGGGTGGCTCCATCCGTTAAGCATCCACCTTCGGCTCAGGTCAGGATCTCAGATTATGATCCCAAGGACCCAGGAGACCTGGAGTCATTCCTGCATCTGGCTCCCTGCTCAGCAGGGAGTCTGCTTCTCCCTCTGTTCTTTACTCCAATTGCGTGTGCTCACTCGCTCTCTCTCACTCAAATAAATAAAATTTTTGGAAAAAAAGAAATCTCTTCTGCGTCCATCGTCCCCCTGTCTGGGTTGCTGCCTGTGAGACCAGGGTGAGCTCATACTGCGTTCTGTGGGTGTAGCTCTGTACTGGCAGCTCGGTGAGAACCGCTCCTCTTTAACTTCCCTTTGTTCTTCATCTGTCCCTGTGCTTGATGTACAAGTCGAAACAGGACTGTTGCTCAGTAGCTGCGTGTGCAAATTCAAGGCAGTACAAGGAAAGTGAAATTCGCTCTCTGGGTTTAGTGTGGGTCTTGCAGTTTGTCAGGCATGTATATTGATGATGCATAAAAGAGAACAAGAAATTCAGTCGAAGATCCTTCCACACAAGGGGTGTCCATGAGGCGATGGCTGCTTTTAAGTGTCTCCACTGAGTAGCAGTGCAAAAGCAGGAAGGTCGTTTCTTAGCGATTTACTTGGAAAGATTTCTGAAGTTGGGAAAAGTAATTTCTTCTATTTCCCTTATGTGAAAATGTGTTTAGTAAGCATCTGAAAGGTTGATACGCAGCAACTCTGCCTTGAACTTGTTTAACTGTAGAGCTATTTAAAAATATATTTTTATGGTACTTCATAGACAAGGTCGAGGTAACTCATTCAGTAAGCTGAAATGGACTTCTAACATTATATCAACAGTGGGACACTGCTTTGTTTCCTAACATCAACCAGTTTTTAAATTTTATAAGCTCCATATACTCTTGAGACTGAAATGAGACTGTGCCTGGAATTTAAAAAACACATAGAGTTGTTTTTCAGGGTTTTTTTTTAAGATTTTATTTATTTATTTGACACAGAGAGAGAGATCACAAGTAGGCAGAGAGGCAGGCAGAGAGAGAGGAGGAAGCAGGCTCCCCACTGAGCACAGAGCCCAATGCGGGGCTCAATCCCAGGACCCTGAGATCATGACCTGAGCCAAAGGCAGAGGCTTAGCCCACAAAGCCACCCTGGTGACCCCCCACATAGAGTTTTTATAGGCTATAAATAGGCCTGTAGGTGATAACAACATTGAATTACTTAAGTGGAAAAGTTTTCTTTAGGCCATAAAAGACTTCCTGGTTCCTATACTTTGCCATGGCCTTGGGGGTTTTGCAGAGCATCTGGTTTTAAGGGGTTCACCTTATTCCCTCTCTGAATGCTACTGGTTTTCCTTCCATGGTATGCCTTCTGTGTCCCATTAGGATAATACCTATGAGGTATACTTAGACTAAAGTAACCTCCAGCCTTTACCAGCTTCTCCGACTTCATAGTCTCCCTGTGTCAGGGAGGCCTGGCAGACGGGTGCAGGCAGTTACGCCATAGCGGGGCGAGAGAAGAGTCAGTGAACTAGCTGGGGACTGAGGATTATGGGCCTAGGGAAGAGTTGGGCTCAATACCCTCTTGGTTAAGAGGCAGCTGTCACTGTGGGCTTTCTTGCATGGGAGGGACATGCTTTCTAGTATGGAAAGCTTATCCACAGAGCTGAGTCCTACAGCCAACTAGAGTTTACAGTGATGCAGAAAGGTGACCACATCAGGGAAATCCAGTACAGGCTGGAGGTAACTTTTTTTTTTTTTAAAGGTTTTATTTATTTATTTGACAGGCAGAGATCACAAGCAGGCAGAGAGGCAGGCAGAGAGAGAGGAGGAAGCAGGCCCCCTGCTGAGCAGAGAGCCTGGATGCTTCGATTTATCCCAGGACCCCAGGATTATGGCCTGAGCCGAAGGCAGAGGCTTTAACCCACTGAGCCACCCAAGCGCCCCTGGAGGTAACTTTTTAGTCCAAGTGTAAGGTCATGATGTCTGGACGCCAGCGCTCCTCCCAGGCCTGGGAATAGGTACATCTCCCACAGGAGGTGGCTGCTCATGGCTGCAGATTGTTTTCTCCCTATACAGTACCGCTTGTTATGAGAGGATAATTAATATTCATAATCACCCCAAGATATTTTAAGACCAGGTACACTTTCTGAATTAGAAAATAAAGCTTAAATGGAATTTATCATAATGGTGCAGAAAATTTATTTCCTACTATTTTAACACTTTGGAAATTGGCTATCTAGAATATATAGCCAAAGCCCTGCACTTAGCTCATCCTGCAGATGAGCATTCCCTGGATTCTCGGGCGGGACTACTGACTTTCCCTTTTCAGTGGAAGATTTCCAGGGAGGGTGGCAGAGTAACATTAGACATTAGTCTCAGCTGACAATGCCAAAATCAGTGCAGACATGGCAGAAACCAACTGCAGTCGACCCTTAAACAGCAGGGGTTTGAACTGCATGGGTCTACTTAAATGTGAGCTTTTTTTTTTTTTTTTTTTTTAAGATTTTATTTACTCATTTGACAGAGAGACATCACAAGTGGGCAGAGAGGTGAGGCAGGCAGAGAGATGGGGGGAACCAGGCTCCCTGCTGATCAGAGAGCCTGATGTGGGGCTCGATCCCAGGAACCTGAGAATCATGTGCTGAGCCAAAGGCAGAGGCTTAACCCACTGAGCCACCCAGGCGCCCCTACATGTGAACTTTGAACAGTACAGCACTATAAAATGTATTTTGCTTCGGCTTTCCTTGATAATATTTTCTTGTCTCTAACTTACTTTATTTGAAGAATACAGTGTATAATATACACTACTAGAAAATCTGTGCTAATTGGCTTAGGTTATTGGTAAGGCCTCATCAACAGTAGGGTATTAATAGCTAATTTGGGGAGAGTCAGAAGTTGTGTACAGATTTTCAACTGTCGGGAGTTGGTGCCCCTAACCCCTGTGTTGTTCAAGGGTCAGCTGTCCAACCATAGTTAAGAAAGCTGAGCTGCAAGGTGAGCTTAAAGCTCATCAGTAAAATAAAACCCAATACAAAGGTAAAATAAAAGGAAGGAAACCCAGAAATCAGTAAGCATTGGGAGAAGATATTAGGGAGCAAATGAATGGAAAATGGGAAAGAAACACAGTATAATGTGATTTGTGTCTCCGTAAAGATGAGAGGCCTCAGAAAACAATAATGAAACGCTGTAGGAGATGTTTAAATGCGGCTACGAGACTGTTGACTATTGCATTCATGGGCTGTGTCATGGACAGAGGGGTGTCCCCTTGACTGGCTCACAGACAGGCAGGCTTCAGGTAGTCGCTTTGTGGCAGGACTGGCTGGGTGCCTCACTGCTCTTTTCCCCAGATCCCAGGTGCCAGGCTTTGCCCATGGTCATCCCCCAGTCTGCACCGACTGATAGTTACCCCAGGCCCTGCGGGCCTGATTCAGGCAGTGCTCACGACGGTTGCGCCAGCCTGGACACGGACCTTGGCAACGTGGAACTGCCTTTTTCCTCCTCCTTTCCTCCCTTTGCAGTGCTGCCTTGAGCTTTCGATCCAGCTGGAGAAATCTCACTCAGCCTGATGCACCGGGTGGGTGGGAGTGGGGGTGAGGAAGGGTTTCCAAAAAGACTGCTTTGGACTGTCATCGTTTTCAGATCCAGTGCTCCCAGGACGCGTTGGTGGTATGAATTGCCACCGTTAACAATTACCATTTGCCTTTGGGGCCGGCACTCTAGCAATCTGAAGAAAAGAGACATAAAATAAAAACCAGAATGGAAAAGGTCCATCCAGACATTTCTCGCACAGCCCTCCCCCTAACCCTATTCCCACCCCCCAGAGCTGGTGGGCGTGCGGCGAGCTGCTGGTGTCCTCCAAATGCCCCTCTGGGACTGGATTCTCTGGTCAGCTCCTGAAGCGAGCAGGCCTGATGAAGGAAGGTCTGGCTCCACAGAAAGCTCTTTGTCGGTGTAGCTCAAAACAGATGATTTTTTAAAAACCCTGCATCAGTATTTACTTTGTCTTACAGTGGTTTGAGTCCAGCCAATGACACTGGAGCCAAAAAGAAGAAAAAGAAACAGAAGAAGAAGAAAGAGAAAGGCAGTGAGACAGACTCAGCCCAGGATCAGCCCGTGAAGGTAACAAGGAGGCTCTGTTTCCGTGTGACCGAGAGTCGCTTTTTCAGAGGAGGGAGTTGCGGGTCAGTGCAGAGAGCAATTCAGGCTGATCATCTCCACTGGTATTGCTTCAAGACGGAGGGGGTGGAGCCCTCTGCCGTCCTCTGCTGCCTCTGACCGAGGGGATGAAACTGCTCTGGGTCCCTTAGGAGCCACAGCAGGTTCTACACTGTCTGCAGAGCATGTTTCCCCATTGGTGCATGTAGGCGAGGGGCTGTGTTAGGTGCCCGGCAGCCACCCCGCAGGGACAGGCTCTCCACCTGGAGCGGCGGTTCTCAGCCCTTTCTGTCCTGAGTCCCCACCACTCCTGGGAAGAGAAGAGGCCTGCTTTTTTTTTTCTTTTTATGATTTTATTCATCCATATGACAGACAGAGATCACAAGTAGGCAGAGAGGCAGGCAGAGAGAGAAAGAGAGGAGGAAGCAGGCTCCCCGCCGAGCAGAGAGCCCGACGCGGGGCTCGATCCCGGGACCCTGAGACCGTGACCCCAGCTGAAGGCAGATGCTTAACCCACTGAGCCACCCAGGCATCCCTAAGACAGATTTTGTTTCTTTCTTTTTTTTTTTTTTTTAATTCATTTATTTACTTATTTGACAGAGAGAGAGAGATCACAAGTAGGCAGAGAGGCAGGCAGAGAAGGAGGAGGAAGCAGGCTCTCCACTGAGCAGAGAGCCCGATGAGGGGCTTGATCCTGGGACCCTGGGATCATGACCTGAGCCGAAGGCAGAGGCTTTAACCCACTGAGCCACCCAGGCGCCCCCGCCAAGACATAGTTTTTAAGGAAGAACGAACAGCATATAGAATAATAACATCTGACCCAATTCTGTTTTTTTGACAATTGTGTGTGTATGCTTGGAGCTTGTATGGAAAAAAGCCTGAAATTATATTTATCTCTTTTCACCCTACCCCCTAAATTAAGACTGTTGATGATAAGGATTATATTTAAGAGGTGGGATTGTTGGCTGTTTACTTTCTATATATAGTATATATTTCTGCATTGTTTGAAATTTTACACTGAACTTGTATTCCTTTGGCCACCAAACAAAGAGGCTAAGAAGGATAAGCACCCACCGTCCGGAGAGCGCATCACCAACCACTCTCTCCCTGGTTGTCATATGACATCTGACCTCTGGGATTGGGATGGAGGAACCACACCCCTTCCTTGAGTTATACCCCTTAACTCTTGCACTTGTGATTAATCAAAAGTACTTGTTAACATAATGAGCCTTTTCTCTCCCCAACTTGGTCTCATCCAGATGAACTCTTTGCCAGCCGAGAGGATCCAGGAAATACAGAAGGCCATTGAACTCTTCTCAGTGGGTCAGGGGCCTGCCAAAACCATGGAGGAGGCTAGCAAGCGAAGCTACCAGTTCTGGGACACGCAGCCCGTCCCCAAACTGGGTATGTATGTGGTTTCTTCCCCAGGCGATGGGGAGGGATGTGTCTTACCCCTGTGTTGGGTGCCACACTGAGTTTGTGGGGGGAGGATGGAAGAGTCTTGGAGTTCCTTGGTGGTTATTTTTAGAGGGTAGTCTTTAAAATGCAGTGTAGGAAACACTAATGCTCAGAGACCTTACTGTTTCACAGGAGTACGTATCGAGAACAAGTACGGATTCCTTTAGTCCATTATCATCTACTATAAATCTACAAAGAAACTGTATTGCCACAGGCTGAGTGGGGTTGTGCGCCCACAGGTCTGTCTTCCCATAGAGATTTTGTAGAGAGACCCTCTTGCTTGTCGGGCAGATATCTGGCCCTGGGGTGGGCCGAGTCCCCAGTCCCTTGCCTTTGTCTCTCAGCCAGTGCATGCTTCCCAACTGTGCGTCACCTGACAGTTTGCTCAACAGTGATGGCTCTACCCCAGGAATGCCCTCTGCAGGTTTGGTTGGCACCCTTTAAAAAAGCTCTACTGAGCTCATAAAGGGGTGGGACAGGCAGAAAAGCTAAAAGGATTCTAGAGAGACCGACACAGTAGAGTTAGAGACACCTTCTGAGACTGAGCCACAGCTAACGTTGATGGCTAACTTCAGACCTAACTGTTGAGAAGTTTCAGGAGCAGTTGCACCACAATTCTGGGCCTATTGATGGCCCAATGCCCATTTTCTCTGTGACTGAGAAAGTAAGTGTGTTGAGAAGACATGCGTTCAGATACCAAATGTAAGTGGCCTTCAGGTTGTGTGTGTGACTGCTCTCTTCCAGAACGTTTGATGGGGAAGAGGGGGTGAGGGCAGGGCAGAGCCAAAGACTGGAGAGGGGAAAGGAGCGGCTGTGCCCACAGAGATGATCTGTTCCAGAGGTGGTCAGTGCTACTCAGTGTGGTCCTCAGACCAGCAGGGTGCGCATTGCCTAAGAGTTGTGGACATGCGGACTCTCAGGCCCCCTGTCAGACCTGTGGCATCGGAATCTGAGGGCATTTGTGTCCACACCGCAGGTTTCAGGCACTGCTATAGAGCAGATGCGGTTCTTGGACAGCTTAGTCACCATCCAGAAGCAAGCTGAGGTGCGCCCCCACGGGGAGTGGAAAGCAGAGCACTGCCTGGGGGGTAAGGGGTGGTGATTTGGCAGCAGGCACTATTCCAGAACCCTGTCCCGACCCATCTGCCTTGTCTGTCAGGCTGCCCAGGTCAGCCAGGTCCCAGGCCCACTGGTGGAGCCTTCCAGCAAGGCTGTGGGTCACAGTTAATGCTGTTAGTAGGGCATTACCAGGAGCGGGTCCCCGTGACCCCTCCCCACCAAGGAGCAGGAAGAACGTCAAGAGCGACACCCCCCCACCTCTGAGTGAAATGCTTGATGGGGCATTTTGTGGTGGCCGCCAGGCATCTTGGCCCAGTTTTCAGATAGGTGTTGGGAGTTTTGGTCCAATTTTATTTTTCATTAAGAATTTGTAAATGGGGGACCCCTGGGTGTCTCAGTTGTTAGCATCTGCCTTCAGCTTGGGTCATAATCCCAGGGTCCTGGGATTGAGCTCCGTATTGGGCTCCCTCTCCCACTCCCCCTGCTTGTGTTCCCTCTCTCACTGCCTCTCTTTGTCATAAATAAATTAAAATCTTAAAAAAAAAAAAAAGGATAAAAAGAAAAAGAATTTGCAAATGGGTAACTTAGCTTCATTCTTCACAGCGATGAATTGGGGTCCATGGGCTTCTTGCTGTTCCTCATCAGTCCAGTTACTCTATGTTACCTGCCTCTGTTTCTCCTCCCATAAATGTAGGGTTTCCAGTTTCACTGTCAGAAAGTTTGTGACAAAGCCACACGGTTGCTACAGGAGCCCTGACGCCCTCAGGAAGGTGGAATGAGCTCAGCTGTTATTTCTTCTGGATGTGCCTCCCGGGCTGTGTGTGACGTGGGGCCCGGGGGAAGAGCTGTTGCTCTTAGCACCTGACCAGTCTGCCTTTCAGGTCCATGGTCAGACCTAAAAGAAGGCTTCCTTTGTTTTCGTGAGGCGACCCGCAGGGAGTACCACATCAGAAGCTTCGGTTGGCCTGCGTGGCTGAGGTGCCAGCCTAGTTTTCCTCGGGGTAGTGTGTCTTACAGCTTCTTCTTGCCGTGATCTTCCCCACCAGTGGTCGAGAAGCCTTTCAAGTGTACTGTTTACTGCTCACCTTGTCGGGAGAGGTGTGATTAGATTGTATACCGCTAACTGGGATTTTGTACTTTACAGTCCTAAATTCGCCATGGAGGAGGCTTTTGAACAGCAGCTGTTTTAGGCTGTGTGACCGTGACGGTTCTGTGTTCCCAAATGCACACGCAGTTCTGTTCTCAAATAAACTTTGAATCCCCTCTGTGGATTGGAATTTCGCCATTCTTAGACTCGTTTGTACAAGTAACTACCCAAGGGAGAACTCAGACTTGTACGTGGTTTGGGCTGTGAGAGAGAAGCCTCCCCACTCTCACCCTCTTCCTTGCCCTGTCCGTTTGGTTTCCAGTCTCCCAAATCTCATGTTCTTTGCTTCCAAGTCGCTCATGGTTGCTGTGGTACGTGGTTTTGGGTCTTTGATGTTGAAAGGCAGAGAGAATTTGGGGGGGAGAATGTACAGAAAGGAACCCTCTGAAAGTACAAAGTTTTCTTTTTAAAGTTCCCAGCATCCTTACTTGGTTACTGGGTGGGGTGGCCTAGTGACCTTTGGCTGTATGTACCCTGACCATTCTCTGGCAGTTTCCCACCCCTGCACAGCAGGGGGCGCTCGAGAGCCCCGAGAAGGTGGAAGACCCGCTTCTCCCCGAAGGTGGCAGCTGCCGGCAGGACTGTGCAGGAGCCTAGGGCTGCTCCCCAGCTCCATTGGCACCCCAGAGTCCTGGAACTCTACCTTGTCAGCTATGGCTTGCAGATACCAAAGAGCCTTGAGATGACCTAGGAAAGCTGGCTTATCATGGTCAGGGACCCTCTTCCTGCTGCAGGGGAGGTGCCTGCTCACCTGTCTGTCAGGGCCTGTGGTGACCAGGGCTTGTGCCATCCCATCACATGAGCTCCTGCCCCAGGACTGCTGTGCCCTGGGATTCCACGAACACGTGGTGAAGGAGTGAATGGAAATGCTCATTGCACAGGCCCTGGTAACCAGCCTAGGGAGAAAGATTTGGCCTTGCGATGATTGTAGTACAGTGGGGAAGACTACGAATATCTTGTCCATGGAAATCATTTTAGGAAAAAATAAGAAAGAGGTTTTGAAGTTAAATGTATTTTGAAAAAAGGTATAAATTCAGTACACGGCAGGGACCAACCAGCACCTCCACAGGACTGGCAGAGAGGTCCTTGGGACCTGCTGAGGAGGTAGACCTCTCGGCTTTGTGAGCACCGAACATTTCACATGGCAGTGGACTGGAAGTAGATTGACTTATGTTAAATTAATTCATTGGGGCTATTTTATGAATAAATCAAAAGGCCAGTTTCTAAATTAGGGAAGAAAAATACAACCTCTTTCCCAAGCAAATCTCCCGGGAAGCCAGATGGTAAATAGGAGGTGGCCGGTTGCTTCCTTGCCTGCACTTTCCAGTTTGTGACCCCTAACACATTGGTAATGACTTACTAAATACTTCCCCAGAAGGTGGTCCATCTTGTGGGGACCGGGACCTTGTCTTTTCCCTGCTGTGCACTTGTGCTCAATGTCTGACGTGGGTCGGTGCTCGGTACATGTGCTGAGTGAGGGAGAATGAGACGGTCAGTCCTAATGGCCTTGTCCTCACCTCACAGCCTGAGGTGGTCTCTCCTACTACACCTGCTCCACGGGTCCATTACCGCTGCCTTCAGCACGTTGGAATGACATATTTGGGCCAGGGCTCTGCAAGTCAGTGAAGGCCTGAATTGAGTGCCGAGTGTGTACAGAGCCGGATGCTGGGAGCAAGCAGTGTCCTGAGTTGGTCCCTTTTGAAGATTCCGTTTTCAGAATGTACTAAACATTGCATTCTTCCAAGTGTGAATATGAATGAGTTCTGAATGTGGAAACCAAATCATTCCAAGGGCCAAAAATAAGTGGTCAAGTTTGTTCAGGTGTATCTCATGCGTGGGCATCAGAGCCGAATCATCTGAGCCCACCCCTCCCTGCCCCCAGCACTGTCCCCACACTGCACAGAGGAAGGGCGGCATCCAGGGCGGGGGCGTGGCAGAGGGTAACTTCCCGGCAGCATTGTGTAGATTCATTGATTCAGCCTAAAGACACTTGTAGGGCTCTGTAAACACTGAGGGCCCAAGCTGGCAGCAGCAGTTAACTGGCCCACATTGCTGAAGGCCAAGGCTGGCAGGGCCGAGATTGAGCCTGGCGCCTCTCTGCCATCGTCTGGTTCAGCAGTGGGCCCCGTACATTGTTGTTGCTGTTGACACAAAAGCAGCCTTGTTGCAACTCCTTATAAATCCATCCAGGTTGATGGGCCTGGGCCAGGACCATGATGGTCCTTTTTATACCAGCCGGAAGGCAGGAAGCCAAATGAGTCAAGATAAATGTTTGCCATTTAGTAACCAAAGGGAGATGTAAAAGAATTTCCAAAAAAACCAACCACCTTGGATCTCAGTGATTGTTCTGAGGCTTTGCTATGAGTTGGCTCTCCGTTGGGGACTAAGGGTAGCTGGAGAGACGGTCTGCAATTGCCAAGCACAAAGTGTTCTTCTAGATGGAGGGCTCCTAGGGACAGGAGGAATTTGCTGGGGTCGATGTTTGAGCTGAGTTCCCCACCCCCCACCCCAAGACAGAGGGTGAGGCTCACAGCTGTGCTCTTCTTCCAGGAGAAGTGGTGAACACCCATGGGCCTGTGGAGCCTGACAAAGACAACATCCGCCAGGAGCCCTACACCCTGCCCCAGGGCTTCACCTGGGATGCCCTGGACCTGGGGGACCGTGGTGTGGTGAGTAGGCCTGGGCAGGCTGCTCTGTGGATTGGGCGCCATTTTCCGTGAGCCCTGCTGTCATGTGGAGACAGCTGCTCCTCAGGCCTTCCTCAGGGACTTTCTTAAGAGCCGATCCAAGTAGGTTGGAGAGGACATGCGCGTGTGTACCTGCATGTGTGTGTGCACATATGCACATACACGCACACACACCCACCCCACCTTGGCCCCCATCTTGCCTCTGAGGCCTGTCCAAGACGTCATATTTTTTTTTAGTATTTTATTTTTTAAGTAATCTCTACGCCCAGTGTGGGGCTCAGACTCGCAAACCCAAGCCCAAGAGTCACCTACTTCACCAGCTGGGCACTCACCCCCAAGATGCCGCATTAAATAGTCTCTGGCTTCTCAGGTGGTTGGAGCGTTAAGCTGTGTAGCTCCCCAAGGCGCTACCTTTCTGGCGGGCAGTTGTTTTCCGGTTCATCTGTGTATTCATTCTCCATCTTACAACGGAGTGGCTGGGTAGCGGGATGCCATTCTTACTCTGTCGCTGTATGTACTAAAGTCTGCCGCTCTGGCTCTCGGGGGCTCGGTTCCCTAGTTCAGCCAGGGTGCTTGTTCCAAAAGAGTCCCTGCCATGCCAGGAGCAAAACAGATTTATGAGGGGCGCCTGGGTGGCTCAGTGGGTTAAACCTCTGCCTTCGGCTCAGGTCATGATCCCACCGTCCTGGGATCGAGCCCAGCATCGGGCTCTCTGCTCAGCGGGAAGCCTGCTTCCCCCTCTCTGCCTGCTGTTCTGCCTACTTGTGATCTCTCTCTGTGTGTCAAATAAATAAATAAAATCCTTTAAAAAAAAGTCCTTAAAAAAACAAACAGATGTATGAGATGAAACTTGGTTTTTTGTAGTTTGCCTTGTCCTTCTGGAAAGCTTAGAGCCCCAGGGAGTTAGGGTTGCCTCCCCCCACTCCACAGCCCCCCACAATGGCAGGGTGGCTCTGAGGTGGCCACTTGTCTCTCCACAGCTGAAAGAGCTCTATGGCCTCCTGAATGAGAACTACGTGGAAGACGACGACAATATGTTCCGATTCGACTACTCCCCGGACTTTCTGCTGTGGTGAGCCATGAGGCCTTCTTGGCAGCTCGGGCGGGGCGCGTGGCAGGACCCCATGGCGGGCCTACTTTCCCTGTTAAGAACCAGCCTCTGAATGGCAAATGAGGGTGTCCATTTTGAGTTCCCACATCTGAAGGAAAGTTGTTTCTAGTGGAGCTAGGTATCGAAACCTTATTTAAGGCAGAATGACTGGATGAAGGAGGATTTAGTGGCATTTTTTTTCCCAGAAGAAGAGTATTACATGGTGACTTGGTATAAGAAGGGAAGGAGGAATGAGATTTCAAAAGAAAAAAGAGGGAGTGCCTGGGTGGCTCAGTGGGTTAAAGCCTCTGCCTTTAGCTCAGGTCGTGATCCCAGGGTTCTGGGATCGAGCCCTGCATCAGGCTCTTTGCTCCACAGGGAGCCTGCTTCCTCCTCTCTCTCTGCCTGCCTCTCTGCCTACTTGTGATCTCTTTGTCAAATAAATAAATAGATAAAGTCTTTAAAAAAAAAAAAAGTCATTTTCTCTCCAGTTCCTGAGCATGCTTGATTATCTGAAAATGGCCCTGCTGGACTGGAGAGGGACTGCCTGAAAGGGAAGACTGGGCAGGCAGAAAGAGGGGCTGATGGTGCCTGGAGGGAAGGTGGAAACCAGAGCTCAGGGGCCTCCATGATCGACTCACAACCATGGGACTCTCCAACTCTGAGCCGGTCATCTGGCTTAAGCGAGCAAAGTGAGCGAGCACAAAGAAATTCGATCGGGTGCAAAGTCCTCAGTATGACAGCCTTGGATTGGGTGGGTGAGTGGGCCAGGTGGGCTGAGCCGCAGGAAGGGGCCCATGTGTGTCCAGGAGGGCTTGGCCCTAGAGAGAATTAGCTGTTAACCCCAGAGAGGTAGAGTAGGAGGTGAGAACAGACTCCTCTGTGGAGCGCAAACCATCTGGCCAGCACACTGGTCTCCTGCAGCCACAGCCTCTGTCTCTCTTCTAGGGCTCTCCGGCCGCCTGGCTGGCTCCCCCAGTGGCACTGCGGGGTTCGAGTGGTCTCAAGTCGGAAACTGGTTGGGTTCATCAGTGCCATTCCAGCAAACATCCACATCTATGACACGTAAGCACCAGCGCCAACTGCCTACCACGTTGCCGCCATCCTGCTTGGTCTGGGAGCGGGGTAGAAAAGATATGCATACCTTCCACGGAAGAAAGGGTGAAGGGAAGGAACTCAGGTCCTGGGAATAGAAATTCATAACAGGAACTGTCTGTCTGTTGCACTGAGTTGCTGCTGGTTCTCTTGTTGGTGATCTGGGCTGGATGGGGTCCACGGTGAGGTCCGGGGAGCTATCTGCACGGGGCCTGTTGGCGCTTATAACGCCTGTCACACATTGGCGCACTTTAGCGACTTCAGAAGTGGGCCCCAGCCAGTGTGACTCAACATCCAATTGTGGGGGCTCTGAGCTCTGCTCTCCATTTTCCCTGGAAACATCAGAACCAACCACCACAGTCCTCTGGGCTTCAAGATCGAGATTCCTGTGGGTGTCAGAACCCTTGACATTCCAAGCTAGCCCTTGACTTAACTCTGAGGTGCCCTGCCAGCTATAGGGGGGACTTCCGCATCCTGCTCGTGGGGTTTCACCAAGCAGGTCCTGGTGGTGCCTCCAAATAAAGAAGTTGGCTTGAGTCCCACCTCCCTCTGACAGTGGGGTCTGGCTGAAAGGAGTGGCTTCCTTGCTTGGTGTTGCAGAGCAGGGGGGCAGCGGGCTCCCGGATCTTGAAGGGATTACCTTCCTCATTAAAAGCCGATCCCTGGGGGGTTTTCCTTTCTCTCCAGAGAGAAGAAGATGGTGGAGATCAATTTCCTGTGTGTCCACAAGAAGCTGCGCTCCAAGAGGGTGGCTCCAGTCCTGATCCGGGAGATAACCCGGCGGGTTCACCTCGAGGGCATTTTCCAAGCTGTTTACACTGCCGGGGTGGTATTACCAAAGCCTGTCGGCACGTGCAGGTAAAAGTCTCCCGCCAGGCACTCCCTGGTCTTGGCTTTGCCCGCTCTCGCTGAGGAGCTTGCATCTCTGGCCCGGGAGCATCCTGCTTCTCTCCTGTCTGATAAGGGGGTTGGTGTCTGCCCACGGGAGCCAGGTGCAGGGCACAGAAGAGTGAAGGGGGAGTTTGTAGGAACAGACTGGAGAGTGGGTGCCCTGACCAGAGGGGTTCACCATTCTCCAGTCCTGCTGATTCCTGCCTTTTGGAAGAGGGGGTCATTCTGTTGGGGTTTTGAAGTTTTTACGGACCAGCCCAAAGCTGAGTTTTGATAGTAAATGTCCAGGAGTTTTAAGTGGTTGGCTTCATTTTGTTTTGAATATTCTGTGGGCCAAAGAGAGCATGTCTGATCCCAGCAGGACCCAAGGACAGCCTCTGCCCCAGAAAGTTGTTTTAAGCAATTGAACAGTCTCTGCTTCAAGAACTTCAGAATTGAGGGCGCCTGGGTGGCTCAGTGGGTTAAGCCGCTGCATTCGGCTCAGGTCAAGATCTCAGGATCCTGGGATCGAGTCCCACATTGGGCTCTCTGCTCAGCAGGGAGCCTGCTTTCTCCTCTCTCTCTGCCTGCCTCTCTGCCTACTTGTGATCTCTCTCTGTCAAATAAATAAATAAAATCTTAAAAAAAAAAGAAGAAGAACTTCAGAATTGAAACACCAGGCAAATGCAGTAGAGGAGGGAGGAGGAGGATGCACATTCTGAGAACTGAGATGGACTTGGCTTTTGGAATTGGGGCAAGAAAAGTAGACAGAAAATTCAGGGAGAGCTGTGGCAGCTGTGAATTTACTGGGGGCTTGTTGGAGAGCCCAGTGCTGGCCCGGGGCGCTCTTGGGGCCTGGTGTGTCTCTCACGCCACCTGCTGGCCATCTGGAGAGTACCATGCCATCGCTCTCCGTGGGACTTGCCAGAATTCTCTTGAGGATAGGATATTGGTGTCCCCCACAGGTACTGGCATCGGTCCCTAAACCCACGGAAGCTGATTGAAGTGAAGTTCTCCCACCTGAGCAGAAATATGACCATGCAGCGTACCATGAAGCTCTACCGACTGCCAGAGGCCAGTGGTGCTCCGGGATGGTGGTTGGGGGTGGGGGAGTGGGAGAGGCTGAGGGCCCGGCCCCTCAGCAGGAACGCAGCAAGGCTTTGGTGGGGCCGTGGGAATGGGGGAGCATCAGAGAAGTGACCCAACTCAGAGTTTCCTAATTCCTCAGCTTTCTGTCCCTGTTGTCTCTGCTGTCTATAGCAAAGATTTTATTTTAGTTTGGCTTTCTCAGTTCTCCTGTGTCTGCACCTGGGCTAGCTACCATGTCAGCTGTTGATGAGCTCAGAGAACACCTATTCTTTGTGACTGGAGCCCGAGCGAGGCATAAATAGAAAGAAAAACCTGTTCACCGAACCGCAGCGCCGCCCAGGGCCTGTGTAAATAAGCTAGAGTATCTTTCCAGCCTCTGTCACTGAGGGGAAGAATGGGTGACCCAAGCCTGGGAGGGTTGCCCAGATTTCTAATCCCAGTCCCCCTAGTCCAGGTCTGGCCAGTTGAAGGAGTGGGCAGCTGGTTTTCTGTTCTGGGTCTCAGTTTACCTAATTTTCCAATGGAAGAAATGCCACTGCTCATTCTCTGCTTGTGCCTGGTTTTGGGAGCCTGATGACCTCAAAGTCGCTTGTCCTCCTGCAGAGCTTCCAGGGTCAGCATGGTTATTGGGTGCCCACCGATCAGGGGGCTCCCTGCCTGCCTTTGTTGGCTATCAGGCTGGCTTAATCACCCTGGGATCAGGCTGGTCCACCACCGAGTCCGGGTCAGTCGTGTCCTGTTTTGAGAGACTGTGACAGTTAGATGCCGCCCCAGAAAACAGATTCGGGGGGCTATGATGGGTGTCTTCTCCTCCTATTGTGAGGACAGATTTATCCTGAGTTCCAGGCAGGCAGAGGGCATTCTTAAAGTAGTGTCGTAGCCAGAAGACTGTCTCTGGATCTCCCCGCCCGTGGGTGAGAGCCCCTTTCAGTGCAGAATTTGAGGTGTCCTTGTGGGAGCTGCCATGTAGAAATGAGGTCAGTAAGTGTTCCCCGGAGATACCAGGATTAGTGGGGAATTTGGGTGGCTGAGGTCCTGGAACAGCTCTTTGAAAGTAGTTTCTAGGGGTGCCTGGGTGGCTCAGTGGATTAAAGCCTCTGCCTTTCGGGGCTCAGGTCACGATCTGAGGGTCCTGGGATCAAGCCCCACATCAGGCTCTCTGTTCCGCAGGGAGCCTGCTTCCATCTCTCTCTCTGTCTGCCTCTCTGCCCACTTGTGATCTCTGTCAGTAAAATAAACAAATGAAATATTTTTTTAAAAAAAGGCAGTTTCTACAGAGAAGCAGTTGAATCACACGGTAACCAAGCTGTATAAACTGTTACCCCACCCTGCTTCCAGATTTGGCTGACCCTGTCTTGTGTCCTGAATCTTTGGGGATGTTCTGTGAGACCCAGTATTTACTCCAGAACATCACATGGGTTCATTCCACGGAAGCCTGCCTTAAGAAAAAGCAGCTGTGGGGTGGGATCCTGATTTAAGATGAAGTCCCAGGAGTTTGGTGCTTTTCTTCAGAATTTAACTTGCAGCAGGCCCAGCTGGAAGCAGACTGGTGTGGCAGGGTCCAAGCAGACAGACAAAGTGGGCCCGGGGTGTCAACTCTGCCGGGCCCAGGGGTTCCAGCATGCCTAGGCAAGGAGCTGGTCTGTGAAGTGCTCCTCCTAGTCCAGTGGAGAGACACCAGCATAGACAGATCAGCTGCAGCGCAGTGGGACAAGGGGGCGAGGGTTTGGAGAAAAGGAGCCAAGAAGGGCTTTGCTAGGTGGATGGGTAGCCCGGGCCTGTGCCCACCCCAGCACGTCCATGAGGGTTTTGTTCCCTCATGGCACCATTGACATTTGGGCCTGGGTAATTGTGTTGTGGGGACCATCCTGTACGTTATAAGGTGTTTGGTAGTTTCCCTGGCTTCTCTCCGCTAGATGTCGGTAGCACCCCTTCTAGTTGTGACAACCGAAGATATCTCAGAATATTGTCCTATATTCAGAATCAGCCCCTTTGAGACCCACTGGGCTAGAGGGACAGGAAGGACAGTCAGAGCTGCCAGCTGGTCCAGAGGGTGGAAGGTCTCCTGCTCTGTATTAGGGAGTTGAGAGCAAGGGAGGGGTGGGATGGGTTGTGTTTTCTTCGGAAAGTGGCCTGGGCTATGTGGATGAGAGATGGAAGCAATAGACTCAGCCAGAGAGGGTGGCCTTCACTAGGAGGGAGAGGCCTGAAGATCCTGACAAGGCAGGACTCGCTCCTGAGCGTGTGGGGGCCATGAGAGGCCCCTGCCAGGGGTTACTGAGGGTTCTCTCTTGATGGCCTGGGTGGATGCCTCCAGGGTTGGGGTGGGAAGGACAGTCTGAAGGTTCCAGTGCCTTCAGAACTTGACGGGGAGTCCAGAGGCTCACGTTCAAGCATACCTGATACTGTCCCGTCTGTCTGCCTTCCAGACGCCCAAGACAGCTGGACTGCGACCAATGGAAAAAAAGGACATTCCAGTAGTACACCAGCTCCTCACCAGGTACCTGAAGCAGTTTCACCTCACACCAGTCATGAGCCAGGAGGAGGTGGAGCACTGGTTCTACCCCCAGGAGAACATCATCGACACTTTCGTGGTGGAGGTGAGTGGGGAGGGCAGTCCTGGGCCCCTGAGAGGCATTCTCCTCCAGCGGCTCGGGGACCGGAGGCCCGACTGATGGATGCCAGCGTTGGCCTCCTAGACTTCCTTGAGCCTCCGGGCTCGGTCCTCTCTGCAGAGAGGAAGCCGTAGCTTGTACTTGCTAACAGTATCCCCTCTGGACTTGGCGTGAGCTCTTCTTGCCCCTGCCCCACCCCCAGTCCCTGCGCAGGTGACGGGGTAGAGAGAACTAGGCCCCTCTTCCTCGGTAAGCCTTGGAGACCCGCCTGCTGTGCTTATGGTGGCGCCCGCCAGGGTCAGCGGGGATGTGGGCCACAGGGAGCGCTCTGCAGGGGCAGCCCGCAGTCCGGCCTGGATTCTCGTCCTGCCTCTGTCCCCAGGTGCCCTTGACCAGTGTGTTCCCTCCTGCCTGCGCCCCCTGTTTCGGTGTGCACCCAGTCATCTCGGGGGGCAGAGCTGCTGAGGGTGGTGTGAGAGCCGTAGGAAGCTCTTCCCAGCGGCAGCGTCCCCAGGCCTGTGTGACATTGCCTCCTTACGTTGTTTTCCCTTCAGAACGCAAATGGTGAGGTGACAGACTTCCTCAGCTTTTATACGCTTCCCTCCACCATCATGAACCATCCAACCCACAAGAGTCTAAAGGCTGCTTATTCTTTCTACAACGTCCACACCCAGACCCCTCTTCTAGACCTCATGAGCGACGCTCTTGTTCTCGCCAAAATGGTGAGGAGACCGGAGGGCCCGGAGAGGCGTGGGGACGGGGCAGTGGGAGCCGTGGTGGGCACAGCTGCCTGTAGGCCGGGGCTTCCGGCCCTGCTCGGCCTCCTGCTCCTCGTAGGAAGGGGCCCAGCACTTCTCAGCCAGCAGCTCCACGCTAGGAGGGAGCGAGGAATGTCAACGGGAAGCGAAGGCATTGAACTACTGATTTATTTCAGTGAGTTTCGTTCTCATGGGAGGCGCTGCCAAGGAGCCTGAGTAGCCAGGCCTGCTCCGGGAGGAGAGGGGTTCTCACAACTTCCCCAGCCTGGGAGGGGGAGCTGGGTCTCTGTCATGGTGAGTCACCGGAGCGGCTGACAGTAGCACGTGGCGGGGGTGGGGCCCGGGCTGCTTTGACCCCCGAAGAGGTCAGCGTCAGTCAGCCCTTCTTCGTGGGTCCTACCTGAACTGAGGCCAGTCCACATGGGCCGGCCGGATGGTGGCCCGTCCAGCCTGTGCCCTGCAAGACCTTCTGGTCAACTGGGTGAGATTTAGGAAGTGTCTTTGTCACGGTCTCGGAGCAGCGTGGCAGCTGCCATAAGCCCAGGGGACACAGTGAAGGCCTAGTAGTTGGGGTGTCAGGGAGTTAAGGGGCAGCACAGATGCTGAGCCACTGATAGCAGCCAGCTTTTCAGAGGACGTGCTTTGGGGCTTGGTCTCCGGAGAAGACTGTGCCGGTGCCCAGTGTTTTGGGGAGGCCTAACACAGAACCACAGGAGCAGTGACCGGGGTGCCGAGGACACAAGGATGCACTTGGTGGCCACTAGGGGCCCGGTGGTGTGGTGCTCTGAGAGTCACGAGAACCAGCCTGGAGAGCAGGCGCTGGCAGAGTTCGGCTCGAACACAGATGCAGCCGGGGCTTCCGAAGGGAGATGGTTCTCCCGGGCGCGTCGCCGCACAGCTGGGATGTACGTGGTAGAAATGGACAGGAAGGCAAGGCAGCTTCTCTCTCTCTCTTCACCCGTTCCTGTTTCTTCCTGCTGCCCTGCAGAAAGGGTTCGACGTGTTCAATGCACTGGATCTCATGGAGAACAAAACCTTCCTGGAGAAGCTCAAGTTCGGCATAGGGGACGGCAACCTGCAGTATTACCTTTACAATTGGAAATGCCCCAGCATGGGAGCGGAGAAGGTAACGTCTGGGCCCAGCAGTGCAGCTGGGCTCAGGGGGTTCATGTCGCCAGCAGAGACGGGGCCACGGGTCTGAGCCCCAGCATCGGCAGGGCCCACATTCCCCTTCAGCAGCTGGTGTGAGGGGGGCGAAGGAGACAGGCCCCAGAGCCACACAAAACCAAGAAGCTTGTCTCCAGCTTCTCTCCCCCATGAGGTGAGCCGCCTCAGCCGCGCACTGGGGACCACCTCAGGGGACTGCCGCCCGCACTTAGCCAGGAAGGTTCTAGTCTAAGGATCTGAGGGGTTTCCTCTTCTGGGCTTCTGGCCTCATCCCAGCATCACCCTCAGCAGTCCCCTGTGGAGTCATCAGCATTTACAAAATCAGTGACCGATGAGCTGGACACAGAGGCCTTGGGACTGGCGGTTGCTTTCCTCAAAGGATCTGAGGGATGTAGGAAGCCCCTCATAGGGGTTGAGCGAAAGGTCCAGGCTCCCCGTGAGCCTGCTCACACAGCTCAGTGGCACCGAGGGTACTCTGTCCTTTGGGACTTCTGAAGTGGGGTGTGGAGGGAGAAGGGAAGGGGACAGACTTGGGACAACTGTCAGCTCAACTCTGCCTCTCCCCATTGGCTCTCCTAGGTTGGGCTGGTGTTACAGTAATCGGTTGCCAGTGAGATTCTGGATAAAGCCACTGAGAAGTCAAACCAGGAAATGGAACCCCACCACTTGTTGGTCCTTTTCACAAACGTGAGAATCCCTGGCACAGGGGACAGAACTGAACCGGCTTTACCAAACCGCCGCTGAACTTGACAATTGTATTGCAATGGCGTAGGCTGCGCGATGTCACCTCTGGCCGTGACTCTGGTCTCCCTGTTTTCCAATTAATCACATCCTTCTGCAGCCGTGATCAAGGGAATGTAACTGCTGAAAACTAGCTCGTGATTGGCATATTATGGAGTTAACGGGTGAATAATAAAAGTATATATATATATATTATATATATATAAATATTTTAAATATCTTTCACGTTCCAAATGTACAAGGATGTTCGGTCTCTAATGAAAACTGAATCCAGATCATTCATCAGATTTAGAATCCAAGGACAGTGGCAGACAAACACATATTGGTACAGTGAATTGTTTTGTTCTGAAAGCAGGCATTGGCTTTTCTTGGGGGAGAAAGAGGATGTGGGGAATCTTCTCCAGTCCCCCTTCTGGATGGGCCGAAATGATTCACTTTGAGAAGGCAGGGAAAGGTGGAGGGACGGTGCAGAGCCTGGGGCGGGCTCGGAGCTCGCAGAACCGCAGGTGACGTCCTGGGTGGGACCCGACTCCGGCCGTTCCATAGAGACCGGGCCTTTTCCACATCCTGTCACTGGGCAGCAGGGACTGTCTGCGGAAGCAGAGTTCATTTATGAACTCCCATCCTAGCCCTGCTCCTTGTGGGAAGTCATCCTGCCAGCTGATTTTAAGCGGCTCTTTAGCCCACTGTTGTTGCCAACCTTACAGGGATGAGTCCCTCGCAACATTGTTTTTTCCACTGCCTGGTGTGACTGGTAGTTTGAAGGAGACCTTTGACCTCCTTGTAGCATCTGGGACCTTGTGGAGAACCGGACCAGTGCAATCCCTGCTGAGCTCATCCTAGAGAGGGCAAAGAGCTGGCACCCAGATAGCCCTGGGGTGGCTGGCCAAGGATGGCGTGGGGACGACATCCAGACCCCTTCAGCCGCCAGCCCCTGGCCTGTGCCTTCCGATCCATTGGCTATCTCTTGTGCTTCTTTCCAAGATGCGCAGCCTGCGAGTGGTAGCAGGGAGCGGTGGCCAGACACTGGTCTGGATTTGACGACAGAAATGATGGCGTGTTGCTGTGGTTTGAATCTGATTTTCGCTAATGAGGTTTTGTGGATTTTTGTGGTGATGGTGATGGTTATTGATGCTGCCAGTCTCCCCAGAAGTGACGGAGCCTCAGATCACGTGGCTGTCCGTGTAGGCCTTGGGAGGATCAGGTCTTGGAATTGCCAGAAAGCCCCATGCAGGCTTGTATGGATCTTTGCTTGAGGAGAAGGTAAACGGGAGGAGAGTGGGGCGTGCGCGTGAGCCGGTTTCCTGGCTGCCTTCACCTACGTGCAGGGGGGAGGAAGCTTTGGCCAGGCGGCCAGGTTTAGCCAGTTCCCACTAACTGAAGCCCTGCTCTGCAGGCTGACAGAGCGGAGTTTCGGGCTTCGGGTTGGCCAGAGGCTAACTTGTGCAGAGTCCCCAGAGCTGGAGCAAAGTGCTTGGGCCGGACTCTATGTAGAGACTGCTGCTGGAGCCTGCGGCCCCATTGTCCTGCATTATCACCGGCGGCCGCTAGGGGTGTCCCTTCTCCCCCATGCTGCAGACTGCATGCACCAGCGATCCCTGCTGACTTTTGACTCCTTGACTCCAAGATACCCAGACCAAAGAAGCTGCTGTTCTTAGCAAGATGTGCACTGCATTCCACAGACGGGAGGAGCTGGAGAGACAGGGCTTGCCTTTAGAGCCTTGGCTGACATCGGACACCCCGCGCCCCAAATTCCCAGAGCAGCTTACCCTGTGCATACATCTGAGGATATCAAAGAACGAAGTGCCGGACTCTCTCCTTCCCTGGGCGAGACCTGGAACTTGGAAAGGCTTCCTGTTGTAGGCTCGGTCAGCTCTGGCCCTGGGCCCAGCTGCCGCTGAGATTGGGGCTGCACCGGAGTGAGCTTTGCCTCGGTTGACAGATGGAGTCTGAGCCTGCTCTAGAAGAAGCATCTCCTAGAAAGGCCCCCGTGACTCCCTCCAAGACCATGTGGCCTGCTCCCCGGACTCTGCTGTCATGTCACAGTAGGGACCTCGTCCAGCCCTCGGCACTGTCGCCCCGGCCCACAGGAGTCAGCTTGATGCCTGCTTAGTCTCCTTTTTGTCCAAACAGTTCCCAGGTTCTTCACTCCACCCTTGCCAGGACTTCAGGTCAGGGAGTGCAGAGAGAACCATTGCTTGGGGTTCAGGGCCTCCCCACAAGGAGCCCCACAGGATGGTGGAGCCGTGGCTGGCGTGGACCAGACAAGGGACTGACTCCGAGGCCTCCAAGCTCTTCACCTGGGACCTGACTCCGGCAACTGTGGTTGGAGGGCCTCCCGGGCATGGCCCCCACCCCCCCGCCCCCGGTACTCCTTGTTGGCACCGCTGGGCTGTTGGACTCCATGTTTCCACATGTGTACCTCCTGCCTTTGGATTGACTACATTTGACCCCTTGGCACATTCCCACGGCCTCTGATCTCCCGTGTGGGGAGAGAGCTGGGTAGAAAGGAGGCCTCAGCTCTGGGTGGAGATATGTGTAGGGCTCACCCCCCCCACCCAGTGCCTACTCTCAAAGACGCTGACGTCCGTTTTGAAGGCTGGCCCACACCAAGCCCCCTCAGCACCCAGTTTATGGGAAATTCAGGCCTTGCCTGCGGCTCTCATCTAACTGCCGTTAACCCCCTTCCTTGCCGGCTCAATGAAGCCCAGGTGTGGGGGTCCCTGTGGTCTGAATTCTTTGCCCAAAGATGACCAGCATTTAACCAACCGAAAGGATAGCCCAAAAGCCTGGGTAGCTTCTCGAAGCTGCCATCTGGGAGAGGGTAAGGACCCAACTGTCAGGCCAGGGGTGGGGGACGAACACATCCCTGACCAGTGCCTACCCAGCCAGGGGAGCAGCCTTCCTGTGGCCTGACCAACCCGCCCCAGAACCAGAGGAGACGCAAGTCAGCTTCGGTTTTGCCCTGCTGCCGAGTGAAGGCAGGCCCGCCAACAGGCTGTCGCCTGGGAGGTTGTGTGGGACAGTCTTTCAATTCAAAGATACTGACTCCAGGCAAGGTGGGCCAAACGTGGGAACGGAGAAGGGGGAAGCTTCACTTTTGTCTGGGCTTGTCCCTGGGCTGTGGGAGGGGCATCCATTTCCAGGGTGGGGGAGGAAGTACCAAATGCATTGTAGTTCCACTGGTTACATCTCACTTGTTTCTAATAAAGGAAGCAGCTGAACCAAACCTCTCTGCCCTCGAATTCCTCGGGTCAGCAGGTGGCAGTGGAACCAGCCGGGGACCTGGCTTGGCTGGAGCACCCTCTCAGAGGGCCCCTCAAGGAAAGCTGCTGGGGAGCATCCCCCGGAGGCAGCTTGGAGTACTTTCCTTGGGCGAGGGTCTCCTTTCAGGGCGGAATTGGCTCTTTTCCCCTAACTTCTCCCATCCTGGGGTGAGGAGTCAGGACTGACCCAGGTTCACAGAGGAGCCACTGGGCCCTGGGCCAACCACAGGGACCCTTGGCAGTGGCGCCAGTCCCCGGCTTCCACAGCTGGGAGCAGAGCACCCCAATAGTGCAGGGCAAAGTGGCCCCTCTGGGGTGGGGGGAGTCAGCCACTGCCCTATGCCCCCATCCAGATGCCCTATCTCCCCTTCTAGGCCCTGGGGGTGCTTTTTAACACTGCCGGCCACCAGTGTTATGCTCGGTAGGTGTGCACCTACTGCACACCTACCGAATGGTTCTCTGAGGAAGGGTCCCAGTGACTGCAGTTAGAATTTGCGTCTCCCCACCACACACACACACACCCCATTCTCTTCCTCTGGAGCTTTTCATCCATTCCCTGACCCTGTGCTGCTTTTAGGCCACCTAAAAAGGCTGGTGCCTCCGAGGGAGCCCCTTTCCAGGGAACGGGGGCTGCAGCCTGAAGACACAGGACCAACCCCCAGGGTCATCAGTGTGCTCCCACCCGTCACTCTAGCCCCTCAAAGCTCAGGCCTTGCCCCCCCCCCTTCGATTTGGGCTGAGAACACAGTCCGGTGGGCGGGACCTCTGGAGTTAAAAGTGACTTCCTTGCCTCCACCCTCCATCATCATTCCCACCCATCTTCCTGCACCGAAGACTTGCCCTTCCAAGGCCGACTTCCCAGCTTTGGGGTCTCACCCCAGCAGGAAATCCTTCCTCATGCTTTACCAAACCAGAGAAGAGAAGCAGGATGGTGAGGGGTGGGGGCTTCAGCTCAGGGTCTAGTGTTCTCCCAACACAGGACCCTCCCCCAAGCCCTGACCTGAGCGGGCCCTGTGGGGACAGAACAACCCGAACTGCTCTGTGTGCACCGTAACTGGACTCCGCCTCGTGGCACCTTGCTCCTCCGGGCCTCCCTCCTCAGGCCTGCAGGCCAGCCACCTGGCCTCCTGGCGGCCCTGAGAACCATGTGTCTGGGCTGCCTGGCCCAGGCCTTTGTGGTTCCTTCGTAGGGAGGCTTCTGGCTCCTTCAGAGTGGGAGCACCCTCTATGAGACACACGGATCATCAGAACCAAACGCTGCTCTCAGCGTGCAGAGGGCAGGCGGAGGCTCTCACTTCCTGCCTTGGGTCACAGGTTGCAGGAAGGAGAGCCAGCCCTGCCCTGGGGTCCGTGAGGCCCATTCAAGCCCCAGCCCAGCGCCAGCCCCAAGCCAGAAACTGTCCTCAAGCTCTGTCCCGAGTCCGTGTTGGTGCTTATATGCCTGATGGAACCCAAAATGCCAGGGCTCCACCTGAAGCTCAGAAAGTCCCCTTTCTGGAAGGTTCTGTCTGGATTCTGCCCTCCAGTGTCTCGGCACCCTCTCCCAGCTGCTCCAGGCAGTCCAGAGCAGCAGGCTGGTTTCTGGGCCTTTGTCATGGAAGGAGAGCCCTGAGTCTTGGATTCATCTACTGAACAGACAGGGGCCTCGGATGCATCTGAACCCAGAAAGCAGGGGTCTATTGAGGTCCCTCAGAGTCCTGTCCCCATCCCCTTTTAGGGCCATAACAGTTCTTCCCTGGCAGAAGCCCCCCACTCTTGCCAAATCCCCCTTTTCCATTCAAGCCCTTCATGGTGACCGGGCAGGGGGAGCTTGTGAGTTGGTGTCCCCACAGTCTCGTGATGCTGGAAGCAGCACTAAACCAAGAGGAGGGGTCAGGTTATTTTGAGCTGGGGCTCTTCTCCGCCCCTCCCACCCCACCAGCTCCCTGGCTGGCTTAGACAAATTCAAGCCCTGCTGGGGGAGGGGGCCCACGGGACTCTGCCCTCATCCCTCCTCGGGGGCCTGTGGGTCTGAGCCCCGAGGTGCTCCGCGTACAGCAGCAGTAAAATAAACTGGCTTCTTTATTATTATTATTTTTTAATCAATAGTCTTGTTCTACTGTCCTCTCCCGCACCCTTCTATGACACAAGTTAAAACCTGCTTCCAGGCTTCCTAGAAAAGGGAGCTCAAGTTCAAGAGCTCGAGGGAGGAACCCAGGAAAGCCTGGTGAGGGGAGGGGCTCAGGGGATGGCTAATGCCTGGGGTGGGATGGGGGCAAGAAGAGGGCTGGACTAGGCCCCCTGGGGGGCAGAGAAGAGCTGAAGGCTCCGGTGTCCACCCCAAATCTGGCAGCAACAGCTCTGGCTCTTCATGAGCCACGATGAGGGAGGGAGTGGGCCAAGAATCGGAGGAACTGGGGCCGTCTCAAGGCTCCAGGGTCATGGCCTGTTCTCTGGGGGACCAAAGCAGTCCCCAGCACCCCGCTGAGACCAGAGTGGAGTGGGCAAAGTGAGCAGGCTGGAGGGGCTGGGCCTCCCTCTACCCCTCTGCTCCACAGGGGGAGAGAGCCTCTGCCAAGGGACGCAGCCTGGCGCCCGCGGAGCCCCAGCATAGGTCAGTCCCACCCTCAGAAGCGCTGGACGCGGATGTGGACGAAGAGCGTGGCTGGCGACAGTGAGGCCCCATCCTTGGAAAGCAGGTGGATGTGGCGGTACCCTGTGGAGAGCGTAACCACGTGTCAGGTTCTCTGCACCCCCCACTCAGCAGGGCCAGGACCGCGGGGGCACAAACCGCATCCCACCCCTAGGCTCAGGGCACACTCTCGGAGGACATCCCAGCCCAGGTGAACAGGGTCTCAGAGGCCCCAACGCCCCCCTCCCGCTCCATCCCCCGCCAACCTTGCTTCAGGCTGTCGAGAGGCAGCGTAAACTGGCCCACAAAGTCATTAGGGGAGGTGGCGTCGTAATCTTCCACCACGAAGCGGACCAGTGCCAGCTCCGGAGCCCGCAACTGGAACTGCAGGGTCTGCCCCCAGCGGGGGTTGAAGCCTAGGGCGCAGGCATGGCAGTCAGGAGCCAGCTGCCCCCTCCCCCACCCACCCCCACTGCCCCCAGTATGCCCACCCACCATTGTTGAGCACGTAGTTGGTCTCCTTTCGAGCACAGTCTGCGGGCACACCGTGGACCTCAACACGCACCAGGGGGTCCACGATGGAGTTCGGCTTCTCCGTGTTCAGCTTGGGCAGCTGCTGCGCTGTCAGCACCTGCCAGGGATGAAGGGGAGCTTCGGTCTGGCCCCTTGGTTGGGGCAGGGAGCCCCTTGCCCTCAGCACTCGCCCGGACCCCCCTGCACGGGGCTGACACTCAGCCTGCCCTCACCCCAAGCCATCCCCAGGCCTCCACTCTCTGGTAGTACAGGCTGGCACCCAGCAGACTAGGACCCCTCCAGAACTGGCCGTGACCCTGGGGTTGGGCCCAGTGCAGGCTGCTGACCTGGATAGTGAGAGTGGTCCTGGGGGGCCCAGGGCACTCAGGGTCAAAGGTTGTGTCTGGCTGCCGCAGGCAGGCGGGTTTCAGGACGTAGCCGCACTGCCCGTTGATGAGGAAGCGCCCGGCATTGAGGTCCATCTCATAGCCTGGCGTCTGGAAGTTCAAGGCCACTGTGGACATAGCGGTGTCAGGGCAGGGGCTCTTAGGGACCCTCCTTTCACCACTCTGATTCAGGGTCTCACTGCCCACCCCTACCAGCGTTTTGTGGGGGGCATCATGGCATCGTGGCAGCCAAGGGACCCAGACCTTGTCACCTGCACCTGATCGCTGGTATCCCCCAGGCCAGAGGGGGATGCTGCTGGGCATAGGCCCGGGCCAGAGTCGCACCCAAGGAAGCCTGCGGTTTCCATATCTGTGCTCAAGGAGACCATATTCCCCTCCTTTGCTCCTTTGCTGGGGCTTAGCATCCCTCCAGAGCCCACTCCTGTCAGTGGTGACTCAGGGGAGCTTGTGTGTGTGTGTGTGTGTGTGTGTGTGTGTGAGGGGTTACATGGGAGTAGATGTTTTGAACTTCCATATTAAAAAAAAAAAAATGTGAGACTTTCACAGTGTCCGGAAGAAATGACTCAGATTTGTTTCCCCACTTATCTTTCTGACAATTGTTTTAATCATTGTTATTACCAAGAGAACCCAGTTTTCCACCTTCTGGAAAGCTGTGTGGCCCGACCCCTGCCCAGGCCTCTCACGGTTTCCTGGAGGCCACCCCCCTGCCTGTCCCTGGTCCTGCTGCTGTCCCCGCTCACCCAGCTGACAGCCTGAGTTCCACATCTCCTGGGGGCTGTAGTTGGCTGAGTTCATCCGCAGCCCCAGTGGGTAGACACGGGTCAGTTGGTGGGCATTGTGCCTGACGAAGCTGTTCCCTGGGGGAGAGTTGGGGCAAGACAACGATGAGTCCTGGGTGATGAGGGATAATGAGGGACGACTGGGTGTCCCTCAACTAATGCCAGGGACTGGAACTTCCTCTGCCTCAACTCTAGGAACAAGCTGGGAACTGACGCTAAACTCCCCTGTCCCCAGACCCCCCTGCCGCAGGGCTGAGAGGACCTCCCGGAGGAGGCTACTGAAGCCCAGAGAGGGCCAAGGACCCCCTTCCATTTCCTGACACTGCATCCCAGCCCCAAATCCCCGCATCCTTCCCCCCTCTCAGTGCCTGGAACGGGGCCCCAGGCTGACTCCTGCCCGCCCCCATGCACTCCTCCAGCAGCGCTGCGGGTCCCCAGAACCCTTCCTGCAAGTCATGCCTCCAGGCCTTCACCCGACCTGCTCCTCCAGCCTCGAAACCCCTCCCCCTTCTTCACCTGGCTGCTTCCACCCCAACTCTTGGTCTGGGGTCTTCACAGGTATCCCCTGCTCCAGTCCTTCCCTGATCTCACGCCCTCTGCGGGGCTCCCTCAGCCCCCACCACGGCCCACCGATCACCCTGCACCACCACTCCCGACTATGTCTGGCCCTGCCACTAGGCTCGAGTCCAGCAAAGACGGACAGCAGCTCCCTCCTCCCTGGACTCTCCTCCCTCCAGGGCGGCCCGGAGCTGGGCATGTGCCAGGAGCTCATTCCCTGAGCCCCAAACTGGGGACCTCCTGACCCCTTCACTGGCCCTGAAGTCCTCTTAGTCTCCTTTCCTGACCAACTCCAGGATGCCCCCACCAGGAGCCTGCAGGCCTCCACGGCGCCTCTGGTCCCCAGATGCCCAATGTCCGGCTCCTACCTGCCTCTCGGATGAGCTTCTTGGCCTTGCGCTCGCTGAGGGAGCTGACCTGGCAGGGCTGGGGTGGCACCGGGTTGGGGCGCAGGGTCCGCAGGCGGGTGGCACAGCAGTACACGACCAGGGCCGACAGCTCTGGGGAGATCTGCTTGGCCTGGGAGATAAGCCTCAGAGGCGGCGCCCACCGGCTCCAGTCCCTCTGTCTTCCTAGCTCCCTTCCCCTCCCCAGGCAGCTCCTCCCTGCCCCAGCCATCTTGGTCCCCCTCACAGGTCCCCCCTCACCCGCCGCCTCTGTTCTGCAGCCTCCACCTCTTCTTCTTCCTCTTCCTCTTCCTCCTCCTGGTCGGATAGAATTCGACCATCCTCGCTCCGAGCAGCTGGCAGCTTCTTCCCCTTCACCAGGACCCGGCCCTTCAGCTGCTGTAGGGACCCCATATGGAAGGATTATTTCCTTTTGCCCCATCAGTCACACAAACACCTCTATGTGAGTGGGGGCTGACAGGGGGGCGCAGGAAAGGCCACGCAAAGAGGAGGGATGCTTCTAACAGGAAAAACCATGGGAAACAATGTTTAGAGCCATCAACAGGGGACTGGCTGGGGAGGTCCCTCCAAAAAGAGTATGACACAGCAGCCTTTCCAATGAATGACGCAGCTCAGAGCCGAAAGAGAAGGAGCCCTCTTCCAAAAAGATCTCCCAGGAAAAAAGTGACGCTAGAACATGTAATCACATAAGCTTCGTTGTGTAACGTTTGAAAGAGAAGATAGTTCCGCACGTAAGTCTATACACACAGGAAAATTCTGGAAAGACGCACAAGAGACTTAAAGATGGTTACTTCCCATGAAGTAGGACAAGGGCAAACAAAAACCCATTTTCCGTTGTATACAATTTTGTACAACTTGATTTTTTTTTAACCATGTTTGTTTCGTGCTAATAAAAAAAAAATAAAATCAGACATGCACATGCGCGCACGCACACACACACACACACACACACAGATGAGTCAATGTTCTGGGCATATTTGGATTGAGAGTAGGAGGAGAGTTTTCTCAAGGAGACAGAAAAACACAAATGTTCTGAGGAGGCAGATAAAACGTTCTGGGGTTGGGGAGGGAGAACCACCCAGGCCGGAGAGCTAAGGAGGTTCCTCAGACCACAGGAGGGGGTGGTCCACCCTGAGCTAGAATTCTAAGCCAGTTGCGCTTGGCAAGGGCAGACTGCTGGGAAGAGAGTTTCTGGAGAAGACGCATCAACAAAGGCCTTGGAGGTGGGAACTGCGGAGATTGCGGGGACCCTGTAGGCAGGGTGGCAGAGTGGGGTGGGGGAGTGAGGGGGAGGGCATGGAGAGCCCTGAGTGGGGCGAGCTGGGCAGAGAGATGTATGGGGTCCCGACCCGCGGAGGTGGCCCACGGAGGTGGCCTGGCAGGGGCGGATGACGGACTGCCGCCCGCTCCTCCCCCACCCAGGCTCAGAGTCGGGGACATTCATTACCTCTGGGGATGGCAACTCTTCAGGGTTCTGCGTGTCCAGCCCCTGTGTCACCAGCGCGTCTCCCAGGATGGTGCGCAGGTGGTGAGCCATGACGGCCTGCTGCTCCAGCCCACAGTGGTTCTCCAGGGATAGGATGACAGGGTACGGGGACAGCTGGGGGGTGGGGAGACAGGCAGCAACTCAGAGCCACTTCCCCCTCCCGCTCCCAGCACCCCTACTACACCTGGCCCCAACCCCCTTCAGGACAGACAGGCAAAGGCACTCCCGGGGGCTGAGTAGGTGGGACGTGGGGCAGACTTGGGGACCAGTGTGTCCCTGGGGGGACAGGGGCCAGATCTGGGGTCTCCGGGGAAGGGGAGAATGTCTGGGAAGCTGAGGGCAGGGGCAGGGATGGTTTTGTTGTTTAAATGCCCTTTATGTGTCAATGACATTGGCCATGTTGTTTATGCTACACACTCCCCACCCCCCACAGCCCGTAATTTTTAAGTGCATTTATTTATTTTTTTTTTAGTAATCTCTGCACCCAACTCTGGGCTCGAACTCCTGACCCTGAGATCAACAGTCGCACACTCTTCCGACTGAGCCCACCAGGCGCCCCACGCCCATCGTGTTTTGAGGGTAAGATTCGTGCATAGCTTGCCAGGAGTTGCAACTATGCAGACTTCAGGGCTGAACTTCTCTTTCGTGCCCTTCTCTTTGGGAGTCATGATTCAAACGTCCTTCCCTACCCGCAAGGTTTTCTTCCAGACATTCTGTGATTTGGGGGCATTTACTAAACATGGGGGTGGAGGAATGGAGCCTCTCACTCAGCTTTCTTCTACCCCACTGGCCAGCTGTCCCAGTGGCACTGGGTGAGTGAGTGATTCTCTGGGCAGGGGGGGGGGGTTCTTCTGGAAGGACAGAGGACGCTGGGGTCACTGTGGGAGGCTCTGGGGCTGGGCATGGGGGTCCTGGGAGCTCACAGTGAAGGCGTGGTCACGCACAGTCTGGACCACATCTCGGAAGAGGATCTTGGAGGTGAGGGTGTGGCCGTGATAGATGATGGGCTCCCCTCCTGGTCCCTCCCAGCAGTCCAGCTCCACACAGCGGCAGCCCTGTGCAAAGGCCCTGTGGACAGGCAGACAGAACAGCGGGTGAGGTGTCATGTGGAAGCCACGGAGCAGAGCTATGGACGGACTGAGCCAGGTTTGAGCCCCATAGCGCCCCCAAGCTGGGCTCCCAGATGCGTTCACCCCAACCATCCCCTGCTACAGTACCTAACATAGGCCTCCGTGCTGCTGAGCCCCCCGATCTGAGAGTCTGTCAGGTATGTATTGTGTGAGGAGGAGATGAAGTAGTGGGAGAGGGGCTGGCCCATGTCCTGGAACACGCATGTGTGGGCCGGGTCCAGGGCAGCCCCTTCAGGTGACAACAGGTACATCATGAAGCCATCCAGCGTCATCAGTTCGTGCTGCTTGGCTGCGAAGACGGGTCGAAGAGAGCGTCAGGTCACTGGGAGGACTCCCGTGTCTGGCCCCACAGGGCCCCAAAGCTCACTCGGCTTAGTAACGAGTACCTACCTACTGACTGGACCCTGCATGAGTTACGCCATTTATTTATTTAAAGTAATCTCTATACCCAACGTGGGGTTCGAACTCACAACCCCAAAATTAAGGGTCACACACTCTATCAACCGAGATGGCCAGGAGCCCCCACAAGTCATGCCATTTAATCTTCAGCCAAACCCCGTGAGGCAGGTATGCTGCTATGCCATGTCACCAGCGTGGTAGCTGCGTCTCCTAGAGCCAAAGGTGACTCGCCAAAGATGGCACCCACAGCCAGTAATTGTAGCTGGAAGCCCCTGGACCTGTCAGATGCTGAGACAGGACCGTGCTGACCCTGACCCCGTCTGTCAGCCCCCCACCTGCAGGCCCCCACCTGTCTCGTTGAGCTCATAGGTGTGGATGAGCTTCTGGGCGTGGGCCAGCGTGGCGCCGTCCTCCCTTTGGTCCTCCAGGAACTCCAGCAACTCCGGGGCGCTCAGCACGCGGTCCTCGCCTGAGTACCGATGGAAGATCTCCTCCAACTCAGGGCGTTTCAGCAACCGCCGCAGAAACTCCTCAATCTCAGCCCCCTCCAGCCGTTCGTTGTTGGAGTGGTCGCACTCCTGGAAGGCAGCGCGGAGCGGCTCAGAGGAGGAGGACACCTGGGGAAAGCGGGCCTGCACCGACCGACACACCCGTCGTCAACCACGCTGGGCAGGCGGGGACCCCCTGGTCCATAGGTAGAGAAACTGGGAGCTAGCGCACCAGCTCACACAGCTGCTCCGCTGCGGGGCTGGGATTCTAAGGAGGGTCTCTTGGCTTCAGTGCCTGTCCCTCCGCACCATGACCTACCCCCCAAAATCAAGATGTGGGAGGAAAAGCAGTGACCCAGGGGCAGGACAGACCATAATTCCTCCTCCCACGTGTTTGTGTGTGCAGGGCCATCCTTCCGTCCCCAGACCCACGCCCGTGGTCAGTGAGCCACAGATAACTGACTTCACAGGGAGGAGTCCCCGTGTTGCTATGGGTTCAGGTGGACAGGTGCCATGGCTCCTGTGTCTTTCTGTGTCTCAGGTGGCTCAGACAGTCACCACCCACACAGGCGTCTGTCATGAGCTCCGACCCGGCCTCTGATGCCCAGAGCACCCCCATGTACCCCTGTCAGTGCTCCCACATGTGGGGTGTATCCGGCCACGTGGAGAGGTGTCCCATATGTCACAGTGGAGGAGGGTGAGCACGTGAGTCTGTGAGCAGACTCCTGCCTGCACGCCCATGTGCAAGCCGTGCATGGCCATGAGTGCAAAGGGTGCCTGCAGACGTGGAAAAATGAAAAGCACAGCTTTGCTGCTCTCTCTGGGGGAGCGGAGGGTCCCTCCCAACCTTGGGCTCTCTGCCTGAGGAAGAAGTTCTGGGCCGCCCTGCCCATCCTGGCCCAGCACCCTCAGAGGAGTGCAAAAGGCTAAGTAGGCCCAGATTTGGCCTTTCTGCAGGGCGAGGGCCCAGGGGTGAGTGAGGTGGGTGCCTCAGATGTCAGCGTGGGGGCAGGACCCCACCTTGAAGAGGCGGTAGGCATACATGTCATTCATGTCCACGTTCACCATTCTGAGCAGGCTCTTGATCTCCTTGAAGCTCATCTTACTGTCCTGGTCGGAGTCTGCACGGTGCAGATAGGCGTGGATCCAGGTGTGGGCGCTCAGGAAATACCCGCAAAAGCCTGGGCACCACCGCCTGCCCCACCAGGTGCCTGCCGGGACCACGGGGTGGGGCTCCCGGGTCCAGGGGCTGTACTTCCCCTCTGCCCGCAGCCTCCACGGGCCGGGGCTGGGCTCCCCAGAGACGGGAGGCCGCGGCGCCACCCTCTATTCTGAAGACCAGGGGCTGGGGCTCGCCCTCGGGTCCCCAAGCACCCGGCCCCCTCAGCTCCCCGGACCCCGGCAGCTGGGCAGGATATTGGTCGAGACGTTCGCGCTGGCTCATGGCGTCGAGGCGCGCTCGCAGCTTGGCCAGGCCACGCACCCAGCGCTGAGCCTCTTCCGCAGTGGCCGCCGCCAAGTCCAAGTTCTTGCGGCGGCCCTTGAAGGCGATGGTGAGGCAGCGCGCCGGCGGGAAGGCGCCCCCGAAGCGCCGCAGGCCCTCGGACTGGTGGCCCTCACGGACCGCCTCGATGTGCTGCACGAAGACTGAGGGGGGGAGGGTACAGGGCACGCACGGCAGGGTCAGGGCCGCTGTCCCCCGACCGCTGTCCCGGCAGCCCGCCCTGAGCCCGCGCGACCCAGCTCACAGATGTGCTGCGACGGCGCGCGCGGGATGCGCCGCTGGAACCACACGCTCAGGCCGTCCTCCTGCAGCCGGTACAGCCGCTCCTTGTGCCACGTCCGCGAGCGGATCTTGCAGAGCCGGGAGCCCTGCAGCATGGCGCGCACGTCCTCGTCCTCCGTCAGGCCTGCGGGGGGGCGGGAGGCCTGACCACGATGTCGGGGCCTCCCTGGCCCCTGGCTCCCTCCACCCTCTTCCCAGCCCGCAGCCGCCAGCGGCCTTGCCCTGCAAGCCCTCACCAACCACTCTTCCTCTGCTTAGCTTAATGTGTCCCCAGGACTGGATTTGGCTTTTCAGCTCCTCCGCCCCAAGGTCTCACCTGGTGTGTCCCACCCAAGCCCCGGGGTGGTGGGGAGGACACCAGTACCTTCTGTCTTGGTTAAGCCGCTGCCTCCAGAGGCCCTTAGAGCAGAGCAGTCCCTCAGGCAGCACCTGGCCCTTCTGCCTCCCTCAAGGTCACCCTGTGCCACTCCCTTCCATCCTGGTCTTTAGACTTCAAGACCAGAATCTGCCACCCACAGCCTTTTCCTTTGATGTGAAACCCTGACCTCAAGAAGGTAGTCTCACTATCTAACCTAAATCTCTCTTGCTGCAATCCAAGCTCCTCACCTCCGCACTCCCCAAGGCAAGGGAGGATAGCAGAGGCCACCCTGGCTCCAGGGTCACAGGCCAACGACTCCAGGACCAGCCCTGCCAAGGCCAGCCTGGGGCTGATATCCAGGTGTCCTCTTTGTGTCCAGCTGAAAGCATGGTCTGCTGTGACACACGGCACTCCCTGGGGCCCAGCCACCATTACAATCCCACCTCACCCCACATGGGTTCTCCCTTTCCTTAGCAGGAAGAAATGCTTACAAAACATCTACCACACACGAGCCCCCAATCACGAATGAACACACGAGAAAACAAGGACAGAGATGCTTAAGGAACTTGCCAGAATTCCATGGCCACAAAGGGGAGGATGCAGGCTTCAAACCCCGGAGGTCAGGCCCCAGCTCCTGTCCCCGTGGCCACTGCATTGAACCCCTCTGCTCCTCCGTCCTTGCTTGCTCACACGGTTGGGGGCGTGTTGCAGAATTTAAATTCAGGGGCCCAGGGAGGCAAATCCCAACTCTGTCACTTCTGAGTTACACAGCCTTGGTGGCAGGAACCGTGACCGCTCAGGGCCCTGTGTTCTCCACGCACGCAGTGAAGACCACAACAGCCCCCGACCTTGAGCTGCAAAATCTGAACTTCAGCTAAGATGCCACCCGTCCTGGTGTTACTACAGCCTGCTCTCCTGCGTTACAGGTCGATACCGAAGGTTTACCAGCCAGAGGACAACAGAAAAAGCGCGAACGCGGCAAACTGGAGGGTCTATGCCCTTTGGAAGGAGGAGGGCGGCAATGAGGGCCCAGAGTTTCCAGAGAACAGGAAGCTGGGTTTGTATGTGAAGCCTCTGGATTTTTCAACGTTGGCAACTAAATCAAAGTGAAACAAAACCCTCTAAATTACCACTGTGTGAGCCAAATGAAACAGGACAGTGGCATTAGGCTTTGTGGCTCCCAGGCCCCTGTGTGTTGGGAACTCTGACCCATGCAACTAAAGTCTAAATCCCTGAGCCTTCTTTCATTCTCTCTGGGAGCCTTTGTAGGATCCTTCTTGTTTCTCTGACTCTCAGAGGACTCCTTCAAGGACGGGCTCAGACACCATCTCCTCCAGGAAGCCTTCCTTGATTTGTCCTCAAATGGGCATTCTCCCTCCCCAATCACCCACAGCATTTTTTATTTTAATTAAAGCACCCCACCTAAATTGTAATTTCAGGGAACTTTAATAAACCCAAGGACAGGGACAAAGTCTTATATCCACATCTCGGTGCTCATCCCAGAGCCAGATTCACAGCCACGGTTTTCTGAAAGGGGAGGACAAGCCATGTCCACCGACAACTGGGGAACTAAGCACGTTCTACCCCTAAACCTACCCTATCTAGCCTTTCCTTGTGGGCCAGGATGGTTTCTGAACCCTGGCAGTGATCGGACTCGCCTGGAGAAGGTGGCAAACCCCACATCCCAGAGATTCTTGTCCGGCAGGTGTGCGCTGGGACTTGGGTATCAATGTTTAAAAATTGCCCTGTGAGGGCACCTGGGTGGCTCAGTGGGTTAAAGCCACTGCCTTCGGCTCAGGTCATGATCCCAGGGTTCTGGGATCAAGCCCCACATCGGGCTTTCTGCTCAGCAGGGAACCTGCTTCCTCCTCTCTCTCTCTGCCTGCCTCTCTGCCTTGTGATCTCTATCTGTCAAATAAATAAATAAAATCTTAAAAAAAAAAAATTCCCCTGTGACCCCGAGGGTGACTGTGATTGACAATCAGGGTCTCAGGGCCAGGAGGAGAAGCCTGCCATCCGGAGGAGCCCATGGTCCCCCTTGGGGCTAGCCTGTGGCTCTGAGGGCTCCAAAGAGTCTCTCAGAATTCAGACCGGGCTAGGAAGGGGAGGCGGAAACCTTGTCATTCCAGACAAAGAGCTACAAGGTGGCCCACAGCAGGCCAAGAGACTCACTAGACCCTCAGCCCTCTGCACCCACATCTGGGCAACTTCTGAATTCCCTCAGCCTGAGAAGCAATGGCTTGGGTGGCAGGACACTCAGAGAACCTGTAGGGCCACCACAACTGAGCCCCCCGCCCCCAACTCCCCAGCTATGGGAAAGGAACCCCTCATTCCCATGACAACCAGGCTCTGCAGCTGGGGCTACCTCCCCTGACCCAGCCAGTCCTCTGAGGCCAAGCCCATAGTTGAGGAGGGTGGGGGAGAAGGGGGGCTGGCGAATGACTAAGGCCGGAAATGGAGGTGAGTCACCGAGGTCCTGCTTTGTCCAGAGCATTCTGCAAACAGGACATCAAGACAGGGAGCCAGAACTTCTGATCAGCTCTCCACTGGGACAGGTTCCCATGTCGAGGGGGCCCTTGCCCCTGGCCCTCATCCCCAGCTGCCCAGGAGCCTGCTGGGGGAAAGGGTGACACTCTAGTCTGCCCGCCCAGCGGGGACTGGGACTGGTCTCTGGCTCACGATGCTCCCAAACACGCATCCATTGGAAAAGCCAAATAGAATGAGAGTTCAATGCCGGGCTGAGCCTGGTGCTGAGTTCCCAGAGCAGGTGACGCTCCTTCCCTGTTGCTTCAGCTTCTGAGCCCTGGGGTAGGGAAGGGATTAGGGCTCCAGACAGGAAGGGTGGGACCCAGAGAGGTCAGGGAGAGAGGTCAGGAGGAGGGCCCAGGCCCTGGGCAGAGGCACTGGAAGTCACCTGGCTCTCTGCCCAGGCACCCAGTCAACATTTATAGGCCCTGCCAGGGCTCCAAACCCACAGATGCTTCCTCCACCTCATTCCTACCCGCTTGGAGCAGGTATACCAGCTGCCTGCTCCTAGTGCTTCCCGTGGGTTCTCTAATCTAAACATCTCTGCCTTGAACGTGGAGCTGGGCAGGGACAGTGTCATGGCCACCTTGACCAAACAGAGGGGGAACAATCATTAAATAACAGTAGAATAATGGGGATGAACAAAGGCAAAAAAGATAGAAACAACCCAAATGTCCATCAACAGATGAACGGAGAAGCAAAGGTGGGTACAGACACATAGGGGGACATGAGTCAGCCGTAAAGAGGAGGGACATCTGATCTAGGCTGCACGGATGACCCTGGATGACATTACACTAAGTGAAATAACCAGTCGTAAAAGGACAGATTATCGTATGATCCCACTTATAGGCAGTGTCTAAAATAGTCAAATTCATCTGGACCGATTATATGGCCCATACGCCTCAATAAAAAAATTTCAGAGACGGAGTGTAATTAGAGGTTACCAGGGCCTTCGGGAAGGGAGGAAGGGGGAAATGACAGGTTAATGGCTACAGAGGGGTTTTTGTTTGCTTGTTTAGGATAATGGAAAAGTTTTGGAGCGAGCACCACATTGTGAATGCCTCACATTGTGCATGTAATTAATGCCATTGAAATAGCCACTTAATGCATTTTTTACCACAGCTTTAAAAATTAGTAACGTAGGGCGCCTGGGTGGCGCAGTGGGTTAAAGCCTCTGCCTTCAGCTCAGGTTATGATGCCAGAGTCCTGGGATCGAGTCCCGCATCGGGCTCTCTGCTCAGCGGGGAGCCTGCTTCTCTGTCTCTCTCTGCCTGCCTCTCTGCCTACTTGTGATCTCTGTCTGTCAAATAAATAAATAAAATCTTTAAAACAAAAATTAGTAATGTAATAGTCCAGTAACCACTGGATGCTTAAATGGGTGACCTGTTTGATATGTGAGTTAACATCTCGATAAAGCTGTTCAAAAGGCACAGAGTGGGGGCGCCTGGGTGGCTCAGTGGGTTAAAGCCTCTGCCTTCAGCTCAGGTCATGATCCCAGGGTCCTGGGATCGAGCCCCGCATCGGGCTCTCTGCTCCGTGGAGAGCCTGCTTCCTCCTGTCTCTCTGCCTGCCTCTCTGCCTACTTGTCATCTCTGTCTATCAAATAAATAAATAAAACCTTTAAATAAAAAAAAAAGAAAAAAAAAAGGCACAGAGTGGCTAACGCATTCAGGGTCCTGGGTCTGTAAGGCTGTGGACCCAGAACGTATTGAGAGTTGGGGTCTGCTTAACCCCCCAAAGGGCCGTGTGTGGCTTGAATGAGCTAATGTGCAGGTGCCCTCCATGGAGGGCCTGGCCCACAGCGAGAACTTGCTAAATTAGGATAAAGTGAGGCAGTGGCCCGGGAGGGGAGAGGGACCTAGGTATTCCCACCCATCTGTCCTCATTAGGCTCGTGGTTCCCCACGGCGCTCTTCTCCAGCCCAGTTCAGTGCTGTCAGCTGGGGCTCAGACACCTTCTCTAGGCCAACCGCTTATCTCAGCCCCCAGAGATGGGTCAAGGGGAGGCTAGGAATGGACAGCCCCGTTTCCCAACTATCACCTTCGGCCTGGACGGTTTGGTGTGTGTGTGGTTTGAGCCCTGAGCCGTTCTATGTCGGTGGCCAAGGCCAAGGGGGAGGAGGCGATTTCAGCAACTGAGCTGGAAGGACCGTGGGGAAGCCACGTCCATCTCTGATCCTCAAACCGCCCTCCCCTGTTTGCACAGACGGGCCACTGGTACTATGAGAGGGCAAGCTGCGTGTGCCGACAACAGCTTAGGTCTCCCAAGCCCAGGAAGGACACAGGGGCCGTGTGGTGGATGGCCAGAGGCCAGAGCTGGCCAGCGGTGGGGGTGAGGGTGGGTGTGTGTGTGCTGTGGGGCTACAGCGAGTGTAGACAAGAGGGTAATGCATAGGCAGCTGGGCATGAAAGTGGTAGGTCTCGAGCAAGGGGGTGTGTGTGTGGGGGGTGTGCATTTAGGGTGTGTGTGCACGTGTGTGCTTTGCACTAGGGCACACTCAGGAAGGGCACCGGGGCTCCAGCAGGAATGTGAGCCATGCAGGGAACAGCAACTGACAGCTTCATGCCAAGTGGGGGAGGAGAGGAAGAGAAGATTTTCCTGACGGTTCTGGGAGGGAACACACGATGGTGAGGGTCCCAGTACCTTCTCATCCTTTCCCTCTGGCCAGCAGGCAGCCCCAGCCCTGCAGGTAGGAAGCACGTCCCCCTCGCTGGGGCCGGCCGCCACACCCAGGGTGAAGGCCCGGCCAAGCTCAGCGCCAGAGTCCATAACATTCTTTGGAAAGTCAACACAGTCAGGAAAGGCAGGCAGTGCTGGCCAGACACACAGCGACCGAAGGTGGCAGCACCCTTCCGGGCAGGGCCAGAACACGCATGAAGCCGATCTGGAAGCAAAGGTTGTAGGAGGGGGGGCCTCCCCAGAGCCAAAGGAGGAGGAGAGGTGAGGGACAGCCCCCTTGTCCTGCCTGGCAGGCCCCGGCTTAGCCAGGAAGGCCACCCAGTTCTCCCTCCCACCAGGCCAGACACCTGCCAGGACTCGCATCTTCCAAGTGCACGCACGGCAGTCCCACTCACCCTGCAGGAGAAGTCCTGGGCAGGCCATAGTGAGAGCCCTCTGGCCGCTGGGGCACTTGGTGGAGGCCTGCAGGCCGGGGTCGAAAGGGAACAGGATTCTGCCCACTCAGGCCTCCGCGCTCCCGGGGAGGATTAGGGGCCGGGGCGGGGCCTGACGGGTGCGGGCACAGACTGGGGCTCTGGGGAGATAGGGCTGGCTAGGGCTGGTGGGTGACATCCAGGATGCCCATTTAAATGCACATTTCAGGGGCACCTGGGTGGCTCAGTGGGTTAAGCCTCTGCCTTCGGCTCAGGTCATTATCTCAGGGTCCTGGGATCGAGCCTCGCATCTGGCTGTCTGCTCAGTGGGGAGCCTGCTTCTCCCTCTCCCTCTGCCTGCCTCTCTGCCTACTTGTGATCTCTCTCTCGTTCTCTCTGTCAAATAAATAAATAAATAAATCTTTTTTTTTTAAAAAATGCACATTTCAGATAAATAACAAGTGATGTTTTCGTGTAAGTTTGTTCCAAATGATCTGCTGTTGATTTGAAACTCACGTTTAACTGGCCGTCCTGGGTTTTATGTAACGCCTATGAGGATACCTCTAGGGGCTGGCAGAGCCTCTGCAGGGGAGAAGAGAAGCGGGCCATGCCCAGACACAAATCACTCACTCCCTCATTGTGACAGGAGCTTGGACCCCGGGGCCAGACGCCTGGGTTCGAATCCTCGCTCAGCGGCTTCACAGCATTCAGCATCTCGGAATCTCAGTTTCTCATCTGTAAGATGAGGCTCATGGTACCACACACCTCATACAATTGTGAGCATTAAATGAGCTGATATGTGAAAAGCCCTCGCTCAGTGTTATAAAGGTGTTAATTCGTATCATTAACTCTGGCAATAAAGAGCCATCATTGAAACCTAGGCCTTAGCGGTTGTCTCTTAGCCATGTGGGCCCCAGGCTGGTGACGTCATCCCCTACCCCCAGCTGATCTGCCCTGCGAGGACATCAGCAACATCTTCTCCCCGGGATGCCAAGCGTTAAGGAGGCTCCCGCCAGACACGAGCTCAGCATTGTGCCTGGGTTGGCAGGTGCTCTAACTCTCCCCAGCTATTCCCTGGCTTTCTGGGGACAGGCTAAGCCTGCAGCCACCCCCGCTGAGGAGGAAGGGACAGGAGAAGAGCCCCAGGCTCCACAAATGGCTCCCGGTCTGTGTGCGATGGCCATCGCCATTGTCCCAGCTCCCCCATTCGCCTGAGAACCTGAGAAGACCTTTCTTTCCTGTGGGCCCCTCTGAGCCTTTGATCTCCAAGCCGCTCCCGCCCTTGTCTCTTGACAGGACCTGAAATAAAGTCTGTTGTCTGCTAGCCTGGGGGGTTTGGCCCTGACCCAGATGGGGACAGCCCTGAGAGCCACCTGGGGAGGAGCTGCGGCTGGCTGCCATGGTGGGAGCTCCCTGGGTGGTGGGCCTGGCCTTGGTGGCCTCAAAGTGGGCCCCAGGACACCTGGGTTTTGTCTCCACCCTGTTCCTGGAATCAGTGATGCCTAGGGAAGGGGCATTCCCCAGAAACTGGACATTCCTCTCTCGGCAGTCACTAGGCAGGACAGGGCAGCAGTGGGAGGGGAGGGTGGCCCAGGTGACATTCTGACACCCACACGTGCCCTGACAGTGTCCCTAGGATGGGATGCCTTGAGCTCCCTTGCGGCTTTACTCATGCCAAGAGGCTGAGTCCTGGGTTTGGAGGTATGAACTGTCTGTGAGTGTCTCCGGCTATTAAACTATGCGCCCCCCAAGGGCAAAGTGCTGTGGTATTCACCTACGCAGCCCCAGGCCTTGGCACAGTGCCATCACATGCTGATAGCGCTGAGCAGAAGCATAGGAATGAAGAAGCAGCACCCCAGCCCTCCCCCAGCATCCGCCAGCCCTGCTTTTCTGGCACAACGCCAGCCCCGGATGTCTCTGTGGTCCCCTCAGCTCCCCACAGCCCTCCCCTCCCCAAGGCACCAGCGCTCCTTAGCCCAGAGAATGACACTGTCACCCAGCAGACACCTTTCAGATCCCACCAGCCGCAGAGTCCAGCCCAGCCCGCCTCCTAGGTGGTTCTTTTAGAACCCAACTCGGCTGTGCTGGTCCAAGTCTGAGCATCCCCATGGCTTGACCAATGGATTCCTCAACCTCCATCTTACGGTTCTCCCTGATTCATCCCTGCCTTCGTCCGAAGTGCCCCCCACTCTCCAGGAGCCCTGCCTCCCTCCTCCTGCTTGAGACCCTCTGGGGCTCCTGCTGCCACCAGGGCAAGTCCATAACTCTATAAGGAGAGGCCTTGAGCATCTGGCCCCCACCTTCCTCTCCCCCACACCTAGCTCCACTCTCCCTCTGGTTCTGGGGTCCAGCTAGGGCCCTCGCTGGCTCCCCAGCACCTGATTTGCTCTCTCCCTTCCTAAAATTGTTTCTTTGCCTCATTGTCTGACCTCCTTGCTGATGCCTCCCCTCTCTAAAGGGCCAGAACTGTGTCTGTCCTATTTGTTGCTGAATCGCAGGACAGAGCCTACTATACGCACTAAGTAAATGTCCGCCTAGTGCATGAATGATTGGAGGGTAGGGCAGAGATCATGTGTCTTACGTCTCCTCAGGGAGAGTGCCAGGTTCCGAGCTCAGAACATAGAGCTCAGTCCATTCAGATCTGAGTGAGTGACAGGAGGTAGAAATAAGAACAAGGTGGGGGGCAGTGACAAAGAGAAGGCAAGTCTGGCAATCGGCACCCCGAATTCTGCCTGGAGATTCACGCTGGTCTCCTGGGAAGCCCTGCCTATTCCCCCACACCCACCTCTCCATCATGAATTATTTATCAATAGCAGTTGCAACATACCATTTCAGGTTCACGGTCATGGATGTTTTCTAAAACACTCGCACATCTCTCATTCAAGCCACCTAATCAGCCAGTCAGTCACACTCTGCCCAGGCTCTGAGATGGTCTCTGCCGCAGTGTGGCTGCCCACAGCCTCCCATGCCATCCTCCGCCCTTAACTGGCTGTGTGGCCACTGACAAATTCTTCAACTTCTCTGCCTCAGTTTCCTCATCTGTGAAGTGGGAATTATACTAGGTGCCTCTCAGGAGAATGAAGAAGACTGAGTGATGGCACCTAGATACCCAGTGCCCCCCCCCCCCCCCGACTCTGGGAGTTAACATTCCTTCCCTGTAGTCACTTCTCCTGAACCTGGGAGGGGCATCTGTCCTTCTCACTCCAAGGACAGTATTCTCACCAGTTCGACCAGTCCTACCTGGTCGCTGCAGGGGCTGCTGCAAACCCTGGGGGGCTGCAGGGCTGGAGGACCAGTTTGAGAGACTGGCCTCTTCCACAGCTCCCCTGTCTCCCTAACGGCGGCCAAGAATCCAGGAAGCACGGGGACGCCCGTGAACCCTGGAAGGCACAGGGTTCTGGGGAGCTGGGTGAGGGACACCCCCAGCGTGTCTCTCCCACTCGATTTCACCGGGTTCTCCGGGACCCCAATCCGCGCCCCGCGCCCCGACGCCCACTCCAGCACGCCCCGCGGGCGCCTCCTGGTGGGAAGCAAAGGCCACCGGCGCGCCTCGCCCGGCTGGGGAACGTCGGATGACCACAGGTGCGACCCCCAACCTTCCGACCCTCGCTGCCTGGGAAGCCCACGACAGCTCGCCCGCACACCCTCGCCGTCCCAGGCGGCCCCCCCCCGGGCAGTCCCCGCCCGCCCCGAACCGCCCCCGTCGGTTACTGACCCATCTTCTTCAGCGCCCGCAGCCCGGGCCTCCTGCTGCCGCCGTCCGGGGGCGCGAGGGCGACGGACGTCGCGACCTGGGCCGGCACCGAGGGCTCCTCGGGCCGGCGGCGGCAGCTCCTCCAGCGGCCGCACAGCATGGCTCGGTGGGGTCGGGGCCGGGCCGGGCTCTGCGCGCGGGGACAAGGCAGCGGGGACGCCGCTCCGGCCCGGCCCCGGCTCTGCGCGCGGTCCCGAGCGGAGAAACTTAGCGGCGTCCGGAGGGAGTCGGGGAGAGGAGGTGCCGGGAGCAGGGAGAGAGGGAGGGACGAGGTCGGGAGAAGGAGGGACCCGGAGGGAGGGGGCGGGGCCGAGGACGGCTCCAGGGGAGGTGCGAGGCGGGGAGCTGGGCGGGGACCCCAGCCCGGGAGGTGTGTCCTCCGCGAGGTGTGGGAAAGGAAGGGGGCCGGCTAGAGTCACCCCGAATCTCCGTGTCCGTCCCCCGCTTTTGAGTCCTCCTCCCCATTCTCCCAGCGATCCTCGGCTCCCGGCCCCACCGATGACCCAAGACCCTATTTGGGGGTTGAGGGGCCAGCGGAGGGGCGAGGGTAGTCGTCTGGCACAGACACTCTCTCCGTTTTCTGGATCCTGACTCGAGGAGGACTCGGGACCCCTTTCCACCTTTTCCTTCCCTGCCCCTCCGGGAGCTCAGAAGGAAGCCAGACAGGGGAGCGAGGCTGCGGCGCAGCTCATCTTGGGCCGAGGGTCCTCGGGCCAGCCGGGAAAGCCGAGAGAACCCCGAGAGCTGAGCCAGGCGGGAGGGCAACCCAAACCGGAGGGGTGGGGGAGTGAGAAGGGATGGGTGGGTGTAGCAAGGCTCTGGCTATGACGTCATAGGATTAACCCTCTCCGCGCCAGACCAGGTGTTGGCCCCTCCGTTTCAGAAGTCTCGAAGTGGAGAAGATGGGGAAGCACTAAGTCTAGAATCCCCGGCTGAACTCCGATTCTGGGTTAGAAGCTTGGATGGGTTGGCGCCGCAGCGGGCTTTCGATTGCCCCGGGGAAGGCCGCCGTGCCCTGTGTAGGTGTCCTTGACATCAACCTGTGGGTGAACGTCGGGTGTGAGTCCCAGTGGCCGTCTCATGTGACACCATCAGAATATTTGTGCTCGAAGGGTGGGATGGCAGAAGACCAACAGTGTTAGTGTTGTCTGCCGCAGCTGACCCAGGTTGGGTGCGGAGAGCCGGGCGCACACCGCCCCTCGGCGGCGGCCAAGAGCATGGCATCTCAAAAAGAAAGCTTAATTCCTCAGGACCTAGATTTGCCACCTACTTGCTCTAGACCACTTTCAGATATCCTCAACCGAGAGATCCAGCATCCTGGTTTCGGTCCTCACCCCTCCCGGGATATTCTTTCTGCATTTTTGGTCCTGCAATTCCTTCCTCCAGGAATGACCTTCCTCATTCCTCTCTTGGATTACACTTACGCATTCCAAAACTCAGCTTTCAATGCCCCTCATGCAGAACCCCTCCAGGACCCCCTCTTCTTCCAGGGCATGACTCCCTTATTTTTATCCCAAACGCCTAGAAGGGCCTGAGGAACTCAGTTGGGTGGGTCGGTTCTGCAGGTCCTGGGTTCAGCTGAACGACGCAGGCTTCCACCAGGGGGCGCGAGGACTCTGCGTCGTTTTACTATGTCCACCAGGTGGCGCCTCCTCCCGCCTATGGTCCCCACAAGGTTGGGGAGCCGGCCCGCGGATACGCCTCGGCTGATTGGGAAACGCACAGCTAAACTATTTGCATAATCTTGAAAGGACAACGCTGAGTGGTTGGGGTATAGTAAAAGAAGCTGAAACGGGCTTTCTCATTGGTTTAAATTTCCCCCCTGCGTCCACATCCCGGTCAGATTGGGCCGGGAGGTCAGTCGGAAGCCTCCGACTAGTGGCGACAAAGGACCTAAGTCCGGGTAGTGGGCGCTGCAGGGTGAGTGCCTGACAGCCGAGCGGCTGGGGTAGGGGACCCCAGGGCAGAGCGGGTGGGGGACCAGAGAGGGAGACTGTTGACCCCGCCCTGACTTCTCTTGGCTTGCCCATTCTCCTGTTTAGGAGTTGGAGAAGTGCATCTACGGAGGGAGGGACAGAGACCCGTGGCACCTGCCTCCACCCACCCACCAGGGTCCTCTCCGCCCACTCTGGCCCCACCCACGCTCCCCTGGGGTTGGGAAAGTAGCCTTCTCAGACCTCCCGGGGTGTCTCACTCAGGTCTAGAGCTTAACTCGCCCCGTTGGAAAGTGATCAGTGGCGTCCGGAGGTGTGTGCCAGAGTGGACCGTGGAGGTCTGCTCACACGGAGGCTTGTTCTTGCAGAATCACTCAAAAGTGGGTCCCCTGAGCTCGGAGCCACTGGGTATGGGTACCGAGAATGAAAGCCCAGAACCGGACTACCAGAAACAGTTTCAGGCCGCTGTCCGTGTCATTCAGAACCTGCCTAAGAATGGTGAGGGTACGGGGACTTGCCTTTGGGGGTCTACAAGATTGGGGTCCCTGCAGTTGATGCAGATAAGTACGTGACTGGGCTACTCTGGGGATCTCATCTCGCCATCTCTGCCCATTACAAGGGTGGTTCTCCCCCAACCTCCAAAAGTGTTGGAGCTGGGAGTGGCCCCAGGTCTGTCTCCACTCTCTTGGAGTTAGGGGTGCTGTCTCTACTCTCTTAGAGTTAGGGGTGATGCTCTGCCTTCTACTTCCCACCCTCCTGCCTAGGCTCTTACCGCCCGTCCTACGAAGAGATGCTGAGATTCTACAGCTACTACAAGCAAGCTACCATGGGACCCTGCCTGGTCCCCCGGCCCGGGTTCTGGGACCCAATTGGACGCTATAAGTGGTGAGCTCCCTACCGGCAGGGCAAACAAGCCTCAGCTGCCAACCAGCCTCTCACAGCTCTCTGCCCTCAGGGATGCCTGGAACAGCCTGGGCAAGATGAGCAGGGAGGAGGCCATGTCTGCCTACATCACTGAGATGAAGCTGGTGGCACAGAAGGTAGGGAAAGGCCTCGGGCTTCTTTCTGTCCCCGAGGTCCCAGCTAGGTGGCCTGTCTTCTGCCCTTCTGGGGCTGACCCCCATTATGTTTCCTGTACATTGACACACCTGTAGGAATTCCCACGTTCGTGCTCTGTCCCCAGTCCTGCCTGTCTCTGGTCCCTGACTGGGCACAGGGTGGAGGGGCATGACAGGGCAGGAGCAGGGCAGAGGAGATCCAGCTCAAGGGGGGATAGGAGGACAGTGGTAGGAGGGACCAGCCCCTACCCAACAGACCTCCTCCCCCACAGGTGATCGACACAGTGCCCCTGGGCGAGGTGGCAGAGGACATGTTTGCTTACTTCGAGCCCTTGTACCAGGTGATCCCTGATATGCCGAGGCCCCCGGAAACCTTCCTGAGAAGGGTCACAGGTCAGGCCTCCAGGCTGTGAGCACCACAAGTGCTGAGTGAACTTCCCCAGGTCCAGGCGGAGGGGGCTGCTGCTCAGTTGGAGGGGGATTTGAGGGCAGAGGGCCCCAGGTGATGTCCCTGTAGGGAGTCCAACCAGTGCCTCTGATAGAGTGGGTCTCAGAGCTCATGACGGATGGGGAGCAGGGGCCAGTCTCAGTGGGAGGCACCAGACTCTTCCCACCCCCACCTCTGGGTGCTGTGTCTCAGCAGGCTGGAGAGAGCAGGCCCTGAATGGAGATGTTGGGGCTGCCCCTGAGCCTCCCTGCCTCCCCAGGGAACCAGCACCCCCAAGTCCAGGTCAGTGCTTGGGCAGGAGGTGCAGAGAGCCAAACCAAGAACAGAGGTGGGTGGGGGGCTTTCAATGGGGTGGGTAAGGGGAGGAGGCTGGGTGCCACACCCCATGCCCACAGATACTGAGACCTGCTGTCCGTGCAAAGGCCCAGGGGCAGGTTCTGGGATTCCACTTCCGGGACCTCGCTCCTGGGACCCATCTCTGCGTCTTGTGGCAGTGTCTCTAGTGTGCCCTGGACATGTGCCTCTGTCCCATCGCACACCCCTCTCCTTCTTCCATGGCCTCCCTTTTGTCATTAATTTTACCTCTCTCCCTTCCCAGAGTCCCAGTCACCTAGGGACCTGGACTCTGAGGTTTTCTGTGATTCCTTGGAGCAGCTGGAGCCTGAGCTGGTGAGATGACCCCTGGTTCCCTGCCTTCCCCACCCCACTGTCCCCCCGGCTGCTCGACCCCCACCCTGGCATCTTGTGCCTCATCTCAGCAGGTGTGGACAGAGCAGAAGGAAGCCCCTGAAGGACAGACTGACACCCGGAACAGCTCCAGGATCTGTGCAGAGAGAGGTGAGCCCTTGCCAACCCTTCACCCCCTTCTGCCTCTCCCTCTGGTTCTGGCTTTCCCCTGACTGCCCTCTTGGGGCAGAGGTCAAAGTCTGGCACTGGGCATTTGCCAAACAGCCAGACACCAGCCTGGATGGGCAAAGTCCCTGCCCGGCCCCCTCTCTGTGTCCTCTTCCCATGTGAGACTGTCAAAGGACAGTGATTTTTGTTTTATCTCCTTCTAGAACTTCCAGTGTGGCATGCCTCTTAAGGGGCACTTTCATAAATATTATCTTCTTTATTCCTCTGAGTAAGCCGCCCTGTGAAGGCAATGTCCTCTTCCCCTAATTTTCAGATGACAGAATGAGGTTCAGAGAAGTTTCTGGCTTACCCAAAGTCACACAGCTAAGTGGCAGTGCTGGGATTTAAACCCGTGGGAACCTGTTACTCAGCCACTCGGATGGACTTTATAAGAGGGGCACTTTCCAAGGGATTGCTCTCTAGTATTACTTTGCCCCAGACCTGCCCTGCCCTGCCACCATCCTGTACCTAGCTGAGTTGCTTCCTGAGTCCCCTTCCTTGTGTGTCTGTGCTGGGCAGAGGGCAGCATGCTGGGGCCCCAGGAACTGGACACGTGGCTGGTGGGGACAGTTCGGGCACTGCAAGAAAGCATGCAGGACGTCCAGGCGAGACTGCAGAGCCTGGAGAGCATGTCTGGCCTCCCGAAGCAGGTGAGCTTCCCCCAAGGCCCAGGGCATGATTGAGGCAGAATGCCGTGGGTCTCTACTCCAGGGCCCTCTTGGAGCCACTTCCGTCTTTTTGTCCTAACTCCCCAGCTGCCCACATCTCTGACTTCTGCAGAGAGTGGTGTGGCTTGTGTGTTATCACAGGCAGCACAGTCCAGGGGACTGGAAAGGAGAGTGGGAAGGGCCCTACTTTCCTGCTCTTACCTCCCTCTGCCGGAAGAGCAACTGACCAGGAGGTCTAATTGCAACAGTCTGGAAAGCCAGGATGTGCCTGCTGTTTGCACGGGGGCTAGAGGTCCCTGTTATCCCTTTGTCAGGACCCAGATTTAGGGTTTGCTCCCAAACAATTCAGCCCGTGCACCCCTCCCTTTCTCCCCTCTACTTCTAGATCTGCTTGCCCCTTACACCTGGGCTCCGGGGCACCTGCACCATCAGCTCCCTGAGCCCTTACTGAGTGCCAAACACAGGACTTAACATTATCTCATTTAACCCACACAACCCGATGAACTAGGTTTGCTTTTCATCTCCCTTTTACAGGAGAGAAAACGGAATCTAATAATAATCCAGCCTAGAGGAACCTCACAGAGCTGCTGTGAGGGTTAAATGAGATAATGCCCCCCCACCACCACTCCTCCCCAGGAAGGTCGTCTCCAATGGGCTCCACTGTATACTATTACCATTATTATTAACACCAAGTGATGGAGCTGGGAGTCGCCCCAGGTCTGTCTCCCTCGGAAGCCGGGACTCACCGTGGACTCCGAGTGGGCCTGTTCTTGAGACGCCTGGGGTCATGGGGGCAGGAGACTGATGAATTGCTGGAAGTGCGGGTTCACCTGAGTGACCCCTGACCCCCTTGACACCGTGGGTGGCAGCCAGGGGGTAGGGATTTTGCCTCAGATTCACCTTTCAAGGCCCACCCCTTCGAGGCCTTCTCATTAATATGACCTTTATTTAGCTAATTTTACATGCCGAAGATTTTAAAGACTTCCACCCCAAAAGAGCTGGTTTTCCAGCTCTAAAAATAAGAACATTCTACTACCTAGCCCAAACGACAACGATTTAGCACACCCAAGCCCTTCATACCATCAAATCCTTGCTCCAAACTGAAATCTCCCCAGTAGTCCCGAAATGGCCTTTGCCAGCTGCTCTGTCCGTCCAGTCCCCGGGGGGCACGTGCTGCAATGGGCTCCTCTGTCCTTTAAGATTCCTTTCATCTACACCTGCCCTGCTTCCTTGCTACTGACTTATCAGGTCTGGGCCAGTGCTGTGGTCCTGGAGAATGTTCCTTTTTGGGTCTTTCCGATGACATCCTCATGGCTGGCTAAGTTTACGTGACCAGATTATGTCAGATGTGATGTTCTTCACATCAGGGGGACACAGGTGTGGATGTCCTGCCATGAATGATTCTCACATGGACCACTCGCATGGATGAAGGGGTGAGAGTTGGGTCCCATCACTGTTGGAGCCAAGGAAATGTCCAGCTCCCCCATTCACTCCACTGGCCCTGCGATCTTTGACAATTGATGGATAATCCTTGCCTGGATCAATAATTTATTCGGGCAAAAACATACTGACTTTTAAATTCTATTCTTCTTTTTTTTTTTTTTTAAGATTTTATTTATTTATTTGAGAAAGAGAGAGTGGGAGAGAGCATGAGAGGGGAGAAGGTCAGGGGGAGAAGCTGACTCCGTGTGGAGCTGGGAGCCCAATGTGGGAGTCGATCCCGGGAGTCCGGGATCATGACCTGAGCCAAAGGCAGTTGCTTAACCAACTGAGCCACCCAGGCGTCCTTATTATTCCTTTATCGTATCTTAGGTGTCACTTTTCTATAGTGTGTCATCCAGGATTTCCCTGAAGCTCAGTGCCTTATGGAAAGGCAGAATAAAGGCTTAATTCTTCCTTTTTAATTACCTATTTTAAAGTGAGGAGTTGATTTAACGGCTACCTCAATAGTGACAAATTTCCAACTTTCTCTTTGCATATCATTACGGACTAATGGATTTTAAAGATTCAGTATTTCAATCAACAGAAATTAATTCTTTGAGATGCTTACATTGTCACAATTTTGGTCAATGGAGACCCTTTCAAGCTGGATCCTACGTTCTCATAACGTGACCTCATTAATCTTTAAAAGCTTCCTTGCTTTCTGGTACAAGATGTCCCACATTCACCTCGACCTTCCCTGCTCCAGACCTGGAATTAGCCACTTCTCCAAGGAGTCCTGGCTCTTTTTAGCAGAGAATTATATTGAGAAACGAAAATCTGAGCACCGTTTGAAATATGTGGTACATCCTTTATCATATTGGGCATTCAAGCCATACGAACAGTGGCCCGGAAGAGACAACCTAGAAGCCAGTCTCTCCGGCACCTGGGATTGTCCTGGGAGGAGGATGTGGGAGGGAACTGGAGGTCGGCTGTCAGGGACCCACTAGGAACTGCAGGATTTCTGCAGATTTGGGTGTAGTGCCTGCTTTGCTCCAGTTCTTACAATCTTAGGGAGGCAGGTCCCCCAGACGAAGCTCCCACTTAGTTCTGGAAGCAGGTTCCTCAAGAGGCCCCAGTCGGTGCTGAAGCCTGGGCTGGCCCCTGACTCCCTCCCTCTTGGCAGCAGAGGACCCCGCCCAGTGCCCGGCCATGGCCCTTCAGGCTCTCGGGTCCCACGCTGCTCTTCTTCCTCCTGTGGCCCTTCATCGTCCAGTGGCTCTTCCGACAGTTTCGGACCCAGAAGAGGTGACTCTCAGTGGAAGGGTCTCTGCAGCCAACTGAGGTGGCTATGAGCCCCCTGTCCTGCTGTGCCCTGAGCCTTCCTAGGGTTTAGGAGAGGAACAGCATTAACTCTGTCCCCCCAACCAGTGTTTGCCTACGCACCGCTCCCGTATTGGGCGGGGAGCGGGGGGCATTTAAGAGCCCATCCTCCCCCGCAACTTCACACAGACGCGTTTCCCCTCCCACCCAAACACCCGGGTTCCCGGGGGAGGGTGTGGGAGTGGTGCACGTCCCCGCTTCAGGGTTGGCCGTGACTCGGGGGCGGGGCTGCCCGGTCTCAGCCTCTGCCCTCCCCTCCCTCTGGGTCACCTGACTCTTCTCCCACCCCAGTTTCTCCCGGTGGAGGGCCAGCTCTTGGGCGAGTTGGGACTTGGGCTGGGACCTGTGAGAATGATTGGCTGAGAGGCTGAGGGAGGGAGGCCAGGAGGCCCGGCCGAGTTGGGGGGGGAGGGGAGGGAAGTGAGCTCCGTTTTGCCGGCCTCCCTCCCCCTGCGCGCACACACACTCAGGACATCTTCATGGAAGATTCACTTACAAATGAATGTTTCACTAAATAAAATAAGACCTTAATCTTCTACTGTCTGGGTCCCCATGGAGTGAGGCCGGAAGCCGGGTCCGGGCGCGTAAGGCACAAGCCTCTTCCCTGCCTTTCCCCTAGTGCCCCCAGGACAGTCCCGAGAGTCCTGCTCGGGAGCCGGGAACACAGGGGCCCGGGGCCGAGGGGGGCAGGGGTGGAGAGCGGGCGGAGCGGCCGAGGGAGGGGCGCGCGGCCCTCCGCTGTCACCGGGGGTGGGGCCAAGGCACGGCTCCGCCCCGCGCCCAGCAGAGCAGGGTAGTGCGGAGGAGAGGGAGGCCATCCCCGCCCGGAGAGAAGGGCGGCTGCTCGTTGTCCCGAGCGCGGGCCGCCGGCATGGGGCCCCGGGCCCCCCGCCCCGGAAGTGCCCACCGCCCGCTTCCCCTTCCACAGCTGCTCGCTCCCGGTGCCCCCGCCCGTGACCTCCGCGCTCAGGCTTTCCCAGGGAACTTTCTGGAAGGCCAAGACCCAGCGGGGGCCTAGTCCCCGCCCCGCCCTGGGGAGTGGGGGCGGGGCTGGGCGCGGGAGCCCCCGTCGAGATGGGCAGAGCGCCCGCGTGGGCACAGACTGTGGGTGCCGCCGGCTGCTCGGGTTCCGCTTATTTTTCTCACCGCCTTGCGGGCCTTGGTCTCCCTGTGGTCTGCGACAGCCCTGTCGCTCCCTTTCCCCTTTCGCCCTGCTACCCTCCCACCCCCCAGCAGTGGCCCGTATTCGGTTAATCCGCCACTCTGAGCGCCTTCTAGTTTCAGCGCGGGAGAGGCCTCTGGCCAAGGGCCCCAACAGCAGAGGGCCACAGCAGCGCCTTGGGCCCCTGCAGCTGCCACCGCCAGGGCCCCAGGACCTCCCTCCCCCTGATGAGGAAGAAACAGTTCTGAAAGCCCCTTCTTGGAGACCCTTAAACTCCTGAGTTCCCGTCTATCTGCCCCTAGCCCCTGGCCTTGACCGCTACCAAGGCTGGCTATCATTTGATCCACTGGAAGCCTCAGTCACTCTGTCAGTGCTCCTCTCAAGGTGGGGAGGGCGTCCCCACCTTGACACCAGCCCAGGTGCTCTATGGTCCGGTCCAGGGGCAGAGAGACTGAATAAACCCTTGTGTTACAGATGGAGCAAGAGAGGGGCCAAAGTGATGCTGGGGATGCAGGAATGGGTACACTAGCTGTGGGACTTGGGGCAAGATCCTTAACTGTTCTGAACCTGGGTTGCCTTGTTTGTGAAATAAGGATGAAGATTATCATTAAGGCAGTCCTGGGTTTTTTGTTTTAATATTTTATTTGTCAGAGAGAGCACAAGCAGGGAGAGCAGCAGGCAAACGGAAAAACAGGCTCCCCAAGCAGGGAGCCCCATGCAGGACTCAGTCCCAGGATCCTTGGGATCATGACCTGACTGGAAGGCAGACACAACTGACTGAGCCACCCAGGCGTGCCCATATCATGTAAAATGCTTGGCAATGGGTTAAAACTCAGCTATTATCAAGGTGCCTGGCCTCTTGTTTGACGGAATTCTAGAATTCCACAACCTATCACTCTGCCCACCATTCCCCACATGTGACAGATGAGCCCTCTCCAGTAAACTGAGGGTGGCTGGGCTCAGCTGTACCTCTCAATCCCCCTGAATGAGGGTACCCAGGAGTCCTCTAGGAGTTAAAGAGATCTCTGACTCCCATTCAAGTTCTCTGCAAAACCTCTTTTCCTCAGGGAGCTCTCAGTGTGAGGGGCAGCTCTTGCTCACAGGACTGACTGATGAAGGAGGACAAAGAACAGCAGCGTTTTCCAGATGCAGGGAGTTCTTGGAAGCCCAGAAACTGGAGTGGTCAATTTCAAAACAGTTGGCATTCTTGCTTGCTTCTCCATTGGGGCATACGCATCACCACTTCCCCATGAAACCACTCCTGAGTTCTGGATGAGTCCTTTCTTTGGACACCGTGTTTGTTCTTTACAGAATGCCCTTCTTCATGCTACTGGGCCTGAAAACCCTTCATCCTTCTGAGGAAGCCAAGAAGACATGTCCCCCACGAATCCTGTCCACAATTCCCAACTCCTGAGCAGCTTGGTTCACAAGGTCTTTGCCAGGATTTTCTTCATTTGTCATTTTGGCTCAGAGTAGTTTAATGGCCTGTCCATGAGCAGCAAGGATGGCATTTTATTCATCATTGTTTATTCCTAACAAATGTTTACTAAATGAAGAAATGAGGGCTTTAACTAAGCTAAAGCTGTTGGAAATGGAAAGGAACTAATTCCTAAGTTCTTGAGAAAAATAATTTTTTTGTGAAAGAAAAATAACTCAAGGGTCACAAAGGCCTTCATTCTAGCAAGAATGGCCACTTAGTTGTCATGTGACCTTGGACAAGTCACTTCATTTCTCATAGTCTCAGAGATTTCTTATCTCTAAAATGGAGACAATCATTCCTACCCTCACTCACTGGGCTGTGGTGGGGTCAAGTGATCCTGCGTAAAGAATTGTTGTACGTTAGAAAGAGGTCTGAATGTAAGATGTTGCTATTAAGAAATATGAATGGGTCACGGGTGTGTGGCAAGAGGGAGAGTCTGTTACTACACTGAGATTTTAGGCCTAAATGAGTAGAGCAGAGTTTGGGCTGCTACTCCAGGACCCTGTTCTCCAGGTTGGAGCTTGGAATCTGGAGAATTTTCTCAAGGAGACTATGTCACCTTCCCTATCCCATGAGTCTACCCCCAAAGTCCTGGGCCAGCATTCCCCTGCCCTCATTTCTAGGCAAGACCTCCTCTTTGGGGAAGCGTCTGGTTCCGTTCCCTCCCAGTGCTGCCCAGCGCCAATTGATGAAGAGCCCTTCTCTCTTGGCTAGCCATGGCTGATTATTTAAACTCAGGATTAATTTTGAACCTTCTCCCCCGCCTCCCCCCAAAGAGGTCCATCAGCGGGCCCAGACTGTCTTGTCCGAGCTCAGGAAATGTTCCCAGTCAGCTCGGAAGTGAAGAGACCAAGTAAGCCCCAGGAGGCCATTTTCTTAGAGGGAAGCTGAAGCCCTGGGGGCGAGGCTTCCCACCCCAGGTCTTCTGAGAGCCCCAGGTGCACCCTGCGCTTCCTGAATCCCCACCCAGGCAAGAGGCTCGGTCACGGCCCACCGGCCCACCGTTTTGCACTGGTCCTCGGGCGGCCGCGGCCCTGAAAAAGAAGGCCTGGGCTGGGGCTCGGCCACTTTGTCCAGCGGTCCCAAGGCCAGAGGATGTAAGTCACCCGGGACTCGAACCTGCCTTCTCATCCTCCGAGGCCTAGTCCGAGGTTGCTGCGCTAATGCAGTCACGCTGTCCCTTTAAGGCGGCACTTTTTATTCTTCATTTGTTTACTTCTTCATACGCATACAAAATGCGTTCACAATATCCTTCCGCAAATGTCAGCCCCAGGCATTAACTACACACATCTTGCAGCCCATTCCTGTAATCTTAAGAATCGAGAGTTATTAGCCAAAGGCCAACATCTCTCTTTATAGGATTTAATCTTCTTTTACACTGTAGGGACTACTTTTTAGGGATAAACCATTTTTGCTTTAGCTAACAAATGTTTATAACCTTCGGAACACTTCCGCTGAGGAAAGAATACGATAATACCCTTTAAAACGCACCTTTTCATAAAAATATTCTGTGTAGGCCCCCAGAGGCCATCGAATCTTCTCGTATTCCTGAAGCAGAATGGTATGGCCCAAAGCCCGCCCCATCTTCTCTGCGATTGGCTTTCCTTCTTCGGCGAGACGTGCGACTCCTGGCCAATGGTCACCCACGTTTCTCTAGCGAGGGCTATGAGATAGAAGGAGGCGGCCTGGAAGTCGCCCCCTGCGCGTTCTGGGATTGGCTACGTTGCACGGCGCGCTAGGACGGCGGGCCTGAGGGATGGGAACTACGACTCCCAGCTTCCTGACCTGGGGACTCCGTTACGCATGCGCATGGGCGGGGCGGACAGGCTTCTATATAAAAGGGGCGCAGAGGGCTTGGAGACAGCAGTTGGAAGTTGGCAGGTGGAGAGGCAGGTTGGGAGGGGAAGTTGGGGGGAGGAGGCGGAAGAGTTGCTGTCGGAGGGGGGAGGAGGGAGGGAGGAAAAGAGGAGGAGGCGGTGGAGATCTGAGCAGAGCCGAGCATCGAGCCAAGGGGGAGATGAGTTTGTCTGTCCTCAGCTGAGGCTCCGGCCGGGCCTAGGGAACTGGGAGCTCGGGTTGGAGCGACACCCGTGGAAGTGGGAGGAGGTGGCTCTGGGACTTTAACCCCTTGTGGGCTCTGCGGCAGGGGATTTAACCCTTTGTGGATTCGGCCCTCGGAGGCAGCGTCATCGGGTAGTTTTAACCCTTTCGGGGCTGGGTTTAACCCGTTGGACTTAACCTCATCTCCTCGCCCACCAACTCCTCGATTGTGGGGGCGCTCTGCGGAGAGGCTTGAGGTCCACCCCCTTTGCACATTACGTACTGTTACTGCTGCTGCACCCCTTTGGACCCGCTAGCTGGCCGCGCTGTGGGCACTTAACCCTTTACTGACTTGAACTCTCCCAAGTTGCAATTGGAGTTTGTTTACAGAAGGACTGGCTAAAGGCGTCATTGCAGGAATTACAGACCGAAGAGGACTCTGCTGGACATTTTTAAAAGGAAAGGAAACCTTCTCTTCTCCTTAAGGACTTACAGCCAAAATTTTTCAAACTTCGAGAAGAGGACTCTATTAGCCATGGCCGAGCCACTCTTGTCAGAATACCAGCACCAGCCTCAAACTAGCAACTGTACAGGTGCTGTTGCTCTTCATGATGAGCGGAACCCCGATCGCCCCCCAGGAGCGGAGGAGCGGGTGCCCGAGGAGGACAGTAGGTGGCAATCGAGAGCGTCCCCCCAGTTGGGTGGCCGTCCGGGGCAGGAGGGGGAAGGGAGCTTGGAGCCGCAGCCGCCTCCCCTGCAGACCCTGGTCCGTCCAGAACCTAGCTGTCCGCAAGCAGGCAAGAAGGGCCAGAATGGGGACGACTTGTCCGCTAGCGGAGCCCCCCCGCCGGAGGCTGCGGGGGAACCGAGGCCCGAGGCCGAGTCTCTCGCCCAGCCTTGTCATGATTCCGAGGCCAACAAGTTGGGGGCTCCTGCTGCAGGGGGCGAGGAGGCGTGGGGACAGCAGCAGAGACAGCTGGGCAAGAAAAAGCATAGGAGACGCCCCTCCAAGAAGAAGCGGCATTGGAAACCGTACTACAAGCTGACCTGGGAAGAGAAGAAAAAGTTCGACGAGAAACAGAGCTTGCGAGCTTCAAGGATTCGAGCTGAGATGTTCGCCAAGGGTCAGCCTGTCGCACCCTATAACACAACGCAGTTCCTCATGGATGATCACGACCAGGAGGAGCCGGATCTCAAAACCGGTCTCTACCCTAAGCGGGCCGCTGCCAAATCCGACGACACCAGCGACGAGGACTTCATGGAAGAAGCGGGCGAGGAGGATGGGGGCAGCGACGGGATGGGAGGAGACGGCAGCGAGTTTCTGCAGCGGGACTTCTCGGAGACCTACGAGCGGTACCACGCGGAGAGTCTGCAGAACATGAGCAAGCAGGAGCTCATCAAGGAGTACTTGGAGCTGGAGAAGTGCCTCTCGCGCATGGAGGACGAGAATAACCGGCTGCGGTTGGAAAGCAAGCGGCTGGGCGGCGACGACGCGCGTGTTCGGGAGCTGGAGCTAGAGCTGGACCGGCTGCGCGCCGAGAACCTCCAGCTGCTGACGGAGAACGAACTGCACCGGCAGCAGGAGCGAGCGCCGCTGTCCAAGTTTGGGGACTAGACTGAAACTTTTTTGGGGGAGGGGGCAAAGGGGACTTTTTACAGTGATGGAATGTAACATTATACACATGTGTATATAAGACAGTGGACCTTTTTATGACAATAATCAGAAGAGAAAATCCCCCCCGGCTTTGGTTGGTTTGGTAAATTTAGCTATGATGTAGCTTGCGTGCTTTTCTCCTGTTCTTTAATTATGTGAAACTGAAGGGTTGCTTTTCTGTTTTCCTTTTTAGAAGTTTTTTTTTTTTAAATGTGTAAGTAACTTGACCAAGTTATAATGCATTTTTCTGTTAAAAATCCCCTCCTTAAACGGAGCTATGGTGGCCAAAATTGAGAACAATTAAATTCGTTCTAGCTATAATAAATTTAATATTTGTAAATGTAACATAGTTTCAGTGTGATTTCTAGAGCTAATTCAAAATTGTGCTGACTTATTTTAAGTGATTGCATTGGGGGGTAAAGAAATCATTAAATTTGTTAGTTTGCAAAAAATCTTTAATGGGACAATTTTCAATTTGCTGATTTTCCTCTTCAGTGGGTTTTAGTATGTTAAATATACAGTTCAGGCAAAATATAAAGATTAATTATCTTCAAAACTTAAGTGTGCTCACTTTCTAGTGCCTTGGTTTTCTTTTTTGATGCTAGAGAAACCAGTGTTGGGTGTTTGGGGAGCAAAGTGGCTAAAATCAGAAGCTTAAAATTTAATTCTGCTTCTCAACAGCCATTTGAAAGTCTATTAACAAAACTGTAAACCTAATTTGGCAGTCTGTTAGGTTAGACAACTGACAGTCTCATTTCATTCCTACAAATAGGTTTTTAGTGATTCCTTCACTTTCCCAACAAAGCTGGAACAAGTTTCTGTATGTCTGAAAAAGGCTCTTGGTAACCCCCTTGCATTTCTATGCAAGCAATGGTTGGATAAAATTGTGTGGCAGTTCTTTATTAAGACATTCAGAGGTAGGGAGTATTGGGTTTACAGGGGAAATGGTTGTTTGGGGCATTCCAAGGACTTACCCTAATTATCTAATACTTAAGTGCCCCCTACACTTAAAAAACAAACAAACAAACAAACAAACAATGTTTGGGGCATTCCAAGGACTTACCCTAATTATCTAATACTTAAGTGCCCCCTACACTTAAAAAACAAACAAACAAACAAACAAAACAAAACAAAACAAAACAAAAAACCCAAACCAGAACAGAAGCTGTCTACCTTTTCATGAGGGTCAAACCAAAATTAGAAATTCCGCCCCCCCACTCACTGCAAATCAAATGTGAAGCTTCTGGTTGAGGAGCTAAATTAAGTCCTTATGGGACAAGTGGGAACCCTGTACATTCATTCATTCTCTGTGCAGCCACTAGTCCCACTCTCCTAATAGCTGCTTAGGGTCTGGAATACTTCCATTTTTGAAAATGCAGGGAGACCCTGGGAATTAATTTCTGCCCCCAAATCAAAATAATAAGAAATCAAGGTTGTTGGCAGACAATCTCTCCTTTGCAGTCCTGCCTGTCATTCCCTTGTGGTATATTTAATAAACTATCTCCTTTAAAAAAAGTAGGATTACTCCTTCCTCATTATGGCTAATCTAGCCCATCTCCACCCACCCTGTGTCAGTGTTTCCCTAGGGCAAATGCATTGCTCGTGTCCTTAGTACAGGGGTTCCTTAACTTGGGGCCTTAGAATCTAGAGGGGACCTTGGGATTTATGAACCCAAGTCTGTGTAGACTGGGTCATATGTACATTTTTCTGGGGGTGAGGGTTCATGAGAATCCTGAGACTTTGTCAAACTCCTTTAGGTTAAGAACATCTGCAGGGAAGAGGTGGGGGGGGGGCTGTGGAGGATGGGGCACAAAACTCCCACTGGAAAGCTTGCTTTTGTATCTAAATGGAATAGTGGAGGTGGCAGGAACTTCAGGAGTGAAATGCACCTTATGATTCATAAGCATTCACAAATCAATGAATCAAGGGGAATTATGCCGGCTAAGAACTGACTCAGGGCCTTCAGAGCTGAACTAAACTGGTCCTATTCTGGCAGATGGTCCACTGAAGACAATGTATGATCGATTTTTCTTTCGGCCTAAAAATTACATTAAATGTCTATTTTGAAATAGTTTTCTTCGTGTTTTTAATTTTCCTTCTGCTATGACATCATGCAGTAATCCCAGAAACACGGCTGCTTGGTGGAACAGCAGCAACACTGCCCTCTGGCTTTATATGCAGAGAAGCCTCATTTTGACTGCACTACAGGATGCGGCAGTGATCACCTCTGACTGCAGAACTTATTAGTAAGATGGACTTAAGTTTCCCCCACTGTCAGTCTTAAAAACACTCTATACGTACATTTGTCATCAGGAAAAAAAGTATGTTTTACTCTCAGGAGACAAATTCGGTCTAGTCTTTAAAAATATAGAAATAGTGGGGCGCCCGGGTGGCTCAGTGGGTTAAAGCCTCCGCCTTCGCCTCAGGTCATGATCTTGGTGTCCTGGGATCGAGCACAGCATCGGGCTCTCTGCTTGGCGGGGAGCCTGCTTCTTCCTCTCTCTCTGCCTGCCTCTCTGCCTACTTGGGATATCTCTGTCAAATAAATAAATAAAATCTTAAAAAATATATATTTATAGTTTCAAGTAACTCACAAATGACTTTGATTTACCTTGAGATAGGCAAATTTTTGAACTTTGCTTCCAAAGGCACTTTATACTTATGTTCTTAGAATGATAAGGTTTGTATGAAATTTCAGTTTTCTATTAACACTTTCTACATTGAAACACCTGAGTAGCATACTGCTCTCAGGATAGAGAAGACTCTGCATTACTTATATTAACAGTGTGTGTGGGGGGGCAGGCTGTGATGACGATGATCCTCAAATCACTTGAGGATCTCTAACCTTTCACTAAAGTCCTTTCCACCAAACATTTTAACTGGGCTGCTCAAAAGACCATGCTTACACATTAGCAATTTCATTTTGTTCCCCTTCTCATCCTAGAGAGCCTGGGTATCCAGTCAGGGCAAAGTGCTTCCTAACCTTTGAGACGGACGGCTGAAAAGCTTAATCCTTTGAGCAAGGAAAACTTTTGGGGGGCTAGCCTAGAAGATAAAGTGCCCTTGGGAATCCTCCTATCCTGTTGGTGGGAATGCAAGCTGGTGTAACCACTCTGGAAACCAGTACGGAGGTTCCTCAAATGTTGAAAACAGAGCTACCCTATGACCCAGCAATCCCACTACCGGGTATTTACCCCAAAGATACAAATGTAGTGACCCAAAGGGGCACATGCACCTGAATGTTTATAGCAGCAATGTCCACAATAGCCAACTATGGAAAGAACCTAGATGTCCATCAACAGATGAATGGATAAGAAAGATGTGTGGATGTGTGTGTGTGTGCGTGTACACACACACACACACACACACACACACACACACACACACACACACAGAAGTACTATGCAGCCATCAAAAGAAATGAAATCTTGCCATTTGCAATGATGTGGATGGAACTAGTGGGTATTATGCTGAGTGAAATGAATCAATCAGAGAAAGAATTATCATATGATTTCCCTGATATGAGGAATTTGAGAGGCAGGATGGAGGGGGTTGTTGGGGGGTAGGGAAGGAGAAAACGAAACAAGATGGGATCAGGAGGGAGACAAACCATAAGAGACTCTTATCTCATGAAACAAACTGAGGGTTGCTGGGGGGAGCAGGGGAGGGAGAGGGTGGATGGGTTATGGACACTGAGGAGGAGGCTATGTGCTACGATGAGTGCTGTGCAATGTGTAAGCCTGATGATTCACACACCTGTACCCCTGGGGCAAATAATACATTATATGTTAATTAAAAAAAAAAAAAAAGAAATAAAGTGGTCCTTGGGAGACAGGGACCTTCAGATCTGTTTTTGGGAAAGCCAGGGAGGCCCGGATTGGTTTAATTCAGAAAAAATAGACTGGCAGAAGGGAGAGGGGCTGTGCAGGGAGGGTGGGGGTGTCCTGGGTGGCTCAGTCAGTTAAGCATCTGTCTCAGGTCATGATCCCAGGGTTCTGGGATCAAACCCTACATCAGACTCCCTGCTCTCCCCCAACTCCCCCTGCTTGTGTGCTCTGTCAAATAAAATCTTTTTAAAAAATAGACAAGGTAGGGGTGCCTGGGTGACTCACTGGGTTAAGTCTCTGCCTTCGGCTCAGGTCATGATGTCAGGGTCCTGGGACTGGGGCCCGCACTGGGCTCTCTGCTCAGCGGGGAGACTGCTTCCCCTGCCCCCTGCCTGTTTCTCTGCCTACTTGTGATCTCTGTCAAATAAAATGTTTTAAAAAAATAGACATGGTATTTCTAAAGACAGAAAACCTAAAAATTAGGCTGGTTTAGGAGTAAAAAAAAAACAGGGTCCTAGTCGTATCTTTGACACATACTAGCAGTGGAACCCTGGAAACAACCGAGCCTCATTCTTCATCACCAAAATGTCGCTGTGGTTACTTTACAAAATGGCTATCAGCATTAAACAAGACACCATGAAAGTGTGTCATGCAAAAGTAAGCTACCATTGACATAATTATTATTTTCTTTTTTTTTAGTAATCTCTACACCCAATATGGGGCTCAAACCCATAACCCCAAGAGTCACCTGCTCCACTAACTCAGCTAGCCCCTATTGTTTAAGACCAGAGCAGTTGCCCATTTGATTGTTTTTTTTTTTTAAATATTTTATTTATTTATTTAACAGAGAGAGATCACAAGTAGACAGAGAGGCAGGCAGAGAGAGAGAGAGAGGGAAGCAGGCTCCCTGCTGAGCAGAAAGCCCGATGAGGGACTCGATCCCAGGACCCTGAGATCATGACTTGAGCCAAAGGCAGCAGCCTAACCCACTGAGCCACCCAGGCACCCTGACTGGTGTTTTAAATTTCCCTTCATCCAGAGTAAAATTAAAATCCTTCACTTGGGAAAATGTAAATAAATATGCTTTACCCTAGTTACTTCAAAAGTTATAGAAAAAAAAGAGTAACAAAAGAGGGAATCCATAGAAAAGTAAAAAACAAAACAAATCAAAACCAAAAACACACCCAAAAAACAAAACCACAACCAAAGAGTTCACCTTCGGGAAATCAAGCGCTAGCTGTATTTAGTGAAACATCAGGTAACGCACCACAGGATTCCCCCCGGCTACTCACATCCAGAACAGGTAGCAACAAATATTCATGACATTGTGATGGCAAAATTGGCTTGAGCTGAGATAGTACTTGTACCCAAGTACACTTGCGTTTATGAGGTCGGTTTTTTGAAATTATTTTTCAAATTTTACAAGAACACTGGAATAAAATTCTACTTTACTATTCTTTCTCACATAAGGTGTAGATGGTTGATGCTAAAAATGAAGAATTTTTAAATTAAAGAAAATGTCAAATTCAGGCCCTGAACACAGTGAATCTGCTGACCAGAAGGGTAAAAATTATAATTTGCAAGAGTGACAGAATATATAGTCTAGGAGGCAAAGATTCGATCTTGAGCCAGTTGTCTTTGAATACTGGAAAGCTTACCACCTCATTCCACTTCTTGTTGAAAAAAACAAAGGAGTTTAGACAGATCAATACTTAAGCTCTCACAAATCCTCCTGAATAAACTTCTTGAGTTTTCTTTAGAGGTGGTTCAATTACGACAAATGATGTATCAACAAGGTCAAGGGCAGAAATAATCCTACTAGTTTACTGATAACAACCTCTGGCACACTCACACAATTCTTTCAAATGGTTGAGCTGCTGGTAAGTTTTTTGAAACTGCTGGTGTGATCTCTTAATCTTAACACTGCACCAGGAGCAGTTACATTTGGCCTAAAAGTTTTTTTAAGAGGAAAATTCAGAAAGAAATTGTACTTTCATTCTTCATATTCTATTTCACACATCCACTGACTTTGTTTGAAGTGTTAAAAAGCCCTGGGTTTCCAGTGAGCAAAAAGGTTATTCCTGAAGGAAAATGTAGGAACTCCAGTGGCCCATGCACAAGTGTATCTGAGAAAAGGACAGCATCACTACTCTTGTGACATATTCAGTAGAACTTGTGCTAGCCTCCAGAGAGAGGAGGACATCAATCTTAAGTCTGAAGCCTGTTTAAACACAGCATTCTGTAGACCTGGGTAACTCCAGTACAACTGGTAGGCAAAGGCAGGAAACCAAACTGGAGGATGGAAAGGAACATCTAAGAAGTTAGTTAGTTCTACTGTCCTCTCTAGTTATTTCTAAAAGTGTTCTTAACAAAATGGCAAATGTGAGTAATTTAAAAGAAAATTCAAAGAGAAAGATGGTGAGAGCTAAACACAATAAAAAAAAAAAAAACTGGTTAACTATGGAAATCAAATCAAGAAGCAAGATCTTCATCCTGAAGAGGACTGCTGCAAAGAATCAATCCTACCAGTCAATGAATCCTGTTCTCACAGAGGCCCCAGGCCCCAGGAGTTGGCCATCAGGGTCAAACATCCAGGACTTCGTAGCAACAACTGCTTGGTACCCTAAGAAACTGTCCAGTTGGATGGCCACCCTTTGTGCTGCCAAGGGCAACCAAAGCCATCTTTCAGTAAGGCAGGCCTCTCAAATGCCCCCAAAATAATCTCTGAAGCAGAAGTTCTAGCTTCCCAAATAATGAAGTTTTGTTAACTAAATGTTTACACAGCTACTGAAAAGCAGTTACCTCTCAAGGTGTTTATGTGGAGGGTAGCATTGATATTATTTTCAAATCAGGGAACTAAGGCATAGTTTGCAGACTGTCATAAACCCCAAAGGAACTCATCTGAAAGGAGATAGCTCAGAAGAAAGTTGAAGGTCTGGTTGAACATTAGATAAACAACAGACTCAGCAACAAAATGACCAGTTTGGACTCATCTTCAGGATTTGGCCCCTGGCCAAGCCAATCAAGTCAGTGGTAGCACACAAAGAAACAGAACTTGGGAGTTCCTAACTTCCAGGCCTGTGTTTTGCTCAGAAGAGAACCAAGGGAGCATTCATAACCTGGGTTTATTCCCAGCTTTCCTTATCAAGGACTGGAAAAGGCTGCGGCTCAACCTTTCATCTTTATAAATGAGCAACACATTTCTGCATCTGGCATGGTATTCACCTAGTAGCATCCAAAGGTTTAACTACATTACTTCACAAGAGTCTGGGATCCTCCTCCATTAAACAGAAGAACCACAAGGATAAATCTTTAAAACGCCTTTCAGCTCCTAATACTGTTTAACTTAACTCCCACCAAGCTAATGTCAGCTTCTCCTAACTCATCTTCTCTTGATCTGAATAAGTGTAAAATTAACATGACATAAGCCAAAAGTCAACCTACAGTATGAATCAAGTGTACTGCATCTTGTGGTTCAAGTTTTGGATTAAGAAATCAAGTCAAGGGGCACCTGGGTGGCTCAGTGGGTTAAAGCCTCTGCCTTCCGCTCAGGTCATGATCCCAGGGTCCTGGGATATAGCCCCGTGTCTGGCTATCTGCTCAGCAGGGAGCCTGCTTCCCTTCCTCTCTCTGCCTACTTGTGATCTCTGTCAAATAAATAAATAAAATCTCAAAAAAAAAAAAAAAAAAGAAAAAGAAAAAAAGAAAGAAAGAAAGAAAGAAACCAAGTCAATGGTGACCATATTTTCACAATCCAGTTGCAAGACTTTTTCTGAGACCATCTGAAGTAGGGGGAGACTATACATAAGGTTATGGAATTGTCATTTACAACTTGAAAAAAATTATTAATAGGAGGAGGGCAGCTTCGGTTCTCAAAAACCTTTCAAGGTTCTTGCTAATAAAGCCAAAGGCTCAGGAATGTGACCATGTGTGACTGGCAATGAGATTCATCACGAGGTACCCTCAAAGGTAAAGTTCACTACTCAGTCCACTCTGCCTACCTGAGCGTAATTTTACTGACATTTTAGCAATGAAATAATTAAGATATCCCTAAACTGTATGTAAAGCTCTCTGAAGTTAGATTTTGAGCAGAAAACAAGATGGTTTAATCTGTAATTCAAGAAAATAATTTCACATCAAACTTCAATCCTTAAGCTGCTACAGCTGTTAATATAAGGTTGAGTGTTTATTTTTTTTCAAAGCATGTCTCCCTCACCTCCGAAACACTATAAATATGAAGTAGCTCAAAACTGCAATTTCCATCTTGGTAACATCTGGGATCCACAGAAGTGATTTTTCAATTACTTGGAAATTCAAAATAGAGGTTCCCTAGTAACAATGCACCGGTGACCAAGTCTCCCCATTTTGTTTAGTTTGTGGGAGAAAAGTTCTTTAAACTGGAAAGAATTTGTAGTCTTATAAAGATTACGTTAAAATTAGTTCGTTTTTTCCTCTAGGGAGAGCAGCCATTTCTCCAAAAGTTTTGGTAAAAGTCATGGCTCAGATTTCAAAACGCACACAGATGTTCCTGAAGCATCCGAAATGGGCCACTCCATTTTTATTCCCAGCCCACGACCCCTCGGTTATTTTATGGCCACCCCACCCCACACCCTGTAAAGGGCAAAAACTCAACCCCTCTTTGGTGGAAACTTTCAAGAGAAGTGTCAACAGCACATTTTTGGAGTTTCCCAAATGGGCTGGGGACGTGCCAGGTCAGGTCGTTCGGAGAATCAGGGCTGGAAAGAAATCTTGAGGGCAAGAGCCCTCAGAGATTTCCAAGCTTTGGGCTTCTGAAGGTTTCCACGAGCCTCTTATCTACCTAGTTCCAGGGGGAATTAGTGGTTGCTACTGTAGGAAGGAGGCTGTTCCTTCTCGAAGCCCGGGCCGCGGGACGGCCCTGGTGTATACGGGAGGATATGGGAAAGGGGGGGAGCGCACCCGGCTCTCTGCCCTCGGGGCCTCCTGCTGTTTGCCACGCCAGAAGGACGCGGGGCCGGAGCTGGGCCCTCCGCCCTCCCCCGCGGCGACACTCTTTGGAATCTGGCGTCGCCCCCACCTCGCCCGTCGAAGCGGAGACCCCGCAACGCTGGGCCCCGCCGCCATACCCAGGCCGCATGGGGGTGGGGAAAGAAGTTGGCAAAGCTCGGCCTCAGGATCTGCGCCCCCCGCGTAAAGAGCAGAGGGGAGTCGTTTCACCTGGTCTCTCCCCAACTGGGGTCTCGGGGAACACGCGGTAATTGCCCAAAACCCCGCCGTCTGTGCGAGGAGAGGCTGCGGGGCTGCCGGGACGGTTTGAGGGCAGGGCCCGGCCGGGAAGACTCCAACCTTCACCCACCCCCGGTCCCCGGTCCCACTCCCCGCCGTCACCCGGCGCCACCACTTCAAGCAGCGCACTTGGCCCGGCCTCTCCCCGCGCCCGGACCACCCCCCACGGGGTGCTCTCACTGCGCAGCGAGTCCCTCCGCTGCCTCCTCCCAGCCCAAAATGGCGGCGGCGGCCACCGATCCTTCTCGTCGCCTTCCTCTAGGCCGAGGATCCCTCCGCACCCACAGCCCCGCCCCTCTCAGCCGGATCTATTTTCTGCCCCGTAAAGATTAACGCCATCAATGAACTCTTTAATTGATCTCGGAAGGCGGGTTTTGTTGTGCTTCCGCACAGCTAATCATTGATGAAAGTGAAAATATTGGCAGGCGATTTGACCAATCAAAGAAGGCATCGGTGAGCGCGGGACGCTGCTCGCGCAAGAGCAGATGGGTTTTGTAGTTCTCGGTCTGACTGTGGTCGTGACAGGCTCTTCATCCGGCTTCCCAAACTAGAAGAACTACAATCCCCAGCAGGCGCCGCGCTGCCAGGCTGTCTCCCCCTCCTCTCCCCGCCTTCTTCCCCGAGCGGCTTGACCAGAGCTGCTGCAACTGCAGCAAGAAGTAGGGCTGAGGCATTGGGAGCTGCACCGACAGGCCGTCGGTCGCACAGAAAGACACACAGATATAGATAGTCGTGTGCATAGTCCTTGGCAGCAAATAGGTCAGTTCCGCCTTTGCAAAATCTCCTTTCTCGGACCACTTTCCCTCATCCAAGGAGTCCATCCTTATTCCAGTTGGGCTTCCCTTCCAGCCGCATGTAGTGTGAAGACTTCTTCCCCTTTCCTCTGTTTCCCGTCCTGAGAGGAAGGAGGGGGAGACAGGCCAGGCCCAGGAGATGATAAGGCTTCAGCCCCCGGCCCGGCCCAGACCACGTCTGTGTTTCTCGAGGTGCTGGCTTGGAGAGCCCCAGCCTAAGGGGGGTGGGCGGGGTGCTGTCAGGATTGCGACCTCTGGAGGCAGTGAGGAAAGAACCCCTTGTAAAGCCTGCTACATATTTTCTTGTTCCAGCCACTGACCGCCCTCCACTACCAGCCTCTGCAGGTCATTGCTGTATCTTTGCCTCCCCTTACCCCTTTGGTTGCTGGGGGAGCAAAGCTCAGGACTAGCGTCCTAACTGCCAGCCAGAGTCTCAGTGACTTCCTGAAGAACAGCCTAGGATGTAAGCCCTGGCCTGGGGCCTGAGGGACAGGACTGGGAGGATGGCCCCTTGCTGGCTAGAGGTGTGAAAATCCCTGGAGTGGAGGCCTGAGGGCCTGCATTTCATAATGAAGTTGTGCGGGTCTGGTGCTACAAAATGGCCGCTTCTGCCTTGGTGAAAAATTCCTGAGCAGCCAGCCTTCCTGAAAATTCTCCTTTAAGACAGCTTTCTGTTATTTAAGGCTGGTGTCATTAGTTAGAAGCATCTGCTGAAAGATTGGGAGCAGAAGAAGGTGTCTACTCCGAGCCAGACCAACTGTAACACAGAGTCAACAGCCGCCCTGGAGGAGGCCAAGGTAAGCCCCACCTTCCCAACCGCCTGAGTGCCCCGACGTGGATCCTGCCCACTGGGATCCTGGTCGCTTGTCTCAGATGTGTTGGCCAATCTGGAAAACCAGTATTTCTAACTGAGTTCCTACTGTGTGCTGGCAGTATGCCAGGATGCCAAATCTGTGCGGTCTCATGAAATCCTTAGCAGCCCTTCAAGATAGGAATTACTGTATCCATTTCAAAGAAGCTAAGGTTAACAGAGCTGAAATACCTTTTTCTAGATTCATGCAGCCAACGAACAAAAGATCCACGGTTTAAACTTAGGGCCTTCTGACACGGGAACCCTGCCTTGTATTTTGTTAAGGCAGAGAACCAAGTCTGATGCAGGGAAAAGAGTTTGAGTGGTTGGTTCATAATTTAGGGTGGGGGTTGGGATTCACAGAGCATTCAGGAGACAGTGACAGACGGGTTGTATCGGGAATGGTCACCCTCTGATCTGGCAACAGCAACCCAGACCTTCTCTGCCCATGCTCTCTTCCTGCTCCCCACTCTGCCTCTTCTCCCAGAGTTTACAAGTCCCCGTATGTGAGGAGGGGACTCAGCTCCTCTAACCCACCTTATGTAGCCCCTTCCAGTGTTTTCTGGAATTGTTTAACTTGGAGTTCATGACATGTTGGGGTTAGAGGTTCAGAGAGGGCAGGTGACTCACCCAGATCACATAGTTTATCTGCAGTAGTGGGAATGGCGATGAAGGGACAAACCTTCAGGAGGGAGGTGGCACTTGGGGCTGAGGGGCAGGGGCGGTTTGGGTAAGGGGAAGGATCATTAGGTGACACGTGCTGAGGGCTGGGGGTAGGTGAATGATTGTGCACACACAAGCCACCTTGTCTTGGCACTGCCAGGGGCCTTGCCCCTTCTGGTGTGGGCCAAAAGCTCTGTCTCGCTTGGCTCAAGACACTGGTGGAGCCAAGGACTGTTCCCAATTGACGATCTCCCTTCCCTGTAGGTGAAGTAATAGTACAATACAGACAACATACACACCAACGCCTCACACACTCTGACATACCCCATCCCAGAGGAAGACGAGAACCTCAGGGCCTCCCAAACACACACAACACCCCTCCAGCTCCTACAGGGCTGCACCCTCCCCCCCCACAGTGTCTGGACCTGTGCTCGGGTGTGTCTGACCTGTGGTGTGCATCGTAAATCAGCATGCCAATGGTAGCGGTTATTATTAGAATTCCCAAACCACAGAGAGCAATTCATTCCCCATCCCCCACCCCGAGTGCTCCCCCCCTTACCACGACGGAGATAAACAGATGCTTTGCACACACACTGTCTTGAGAGAATCCTTTCCACCTCCTAGATAAGTTCTAGAATGCTCTCTGCTGCAAACTGGAGGTTCACCCTTCCTCTCCCTATCGAGGGCCTCTTTCCTGCTGCCTATTTCAAGAACTGATACCAGCTTCTGCTTGGAAAAAATACATTCCATCTTCTTGACCCTAGACCAACGGAAAGGAGTGTCTGGTGTCCCAGTGTCTTTTTTTTTTTTCTGTCCGGTGTCTTTTGAATCTCCCTCTCTTATGAGCTTTATGTCCTTAACCTGTTCATCGAGCTCTCACCTTGGGCCATGCAGAGGGACACAGTGGTGGACTGGACAGACAAGACACATTCTTATAGGAAGAAGACAGATGGTAAATGGTATTGTGGTAGATGCTATGTGGGATGTTAACTGGGTCACACGGCAGTGTCCCTGGGAAGGGGAGATGGGATCTTTAGATAGGGTGGTTGGGGGGGGGGCGTGGCCCTCTGAAGAGGTGACATTGGCACCAAGCCCTGAAGAGTCAGCCATGCACATAGCTCGAAGCAAGATCGGTGACGTAATTTGTCGGGCTCAGTGTAAAGTGTTCTTTACTCAAAAACTGTTAAGAAGTTCAAGACAAGAACTTAAAGCAGAGCATAAAGCAAAGCACAGGGCCTTTCCAAGCGGAATGGGGGGTGAGGAGCCCTGAGGTTGCTTACCCACAAAACCAAGTCCGTTGGAAAGACAGTCTTTCTAGAAAGAGGGCTCATCAAGCAAGTGCAGCAGGAGCCGCTGCCCATCCTGTCTCCTCCTTCTCTGTCTTCATCCCCACCGTATTTATGGTAGGCCTCCTCTGTGAGGCCCGGTACGGCTGCTGTTAGAGGCACTGCCATTCCGGAGTGAGGCACACAGGCAGAATGCCCGCTCTTTTCATGAGTTCCCTTGAGGAGGGTTGGGTGAGGGGCGGGGAGGCAGACAGGAGCCCATAAACCAACAAAGAGTTGCAGAGGGCAAGAGGCTAGAGAGGGACCCCACTTCAACTGTGGGAAGGTCAGTTTCAGGCCGGGTGGTTGCAGAAGGCTTCCGGCGCCAGGGACAGGTTGTCTGTGATTCGCTCTTCCTTGTCCTCTCTGTTTAGACCCCTGGTGCTCCTGGGAGCCCCCCAACACCCCCTGAGCCTCATGACCCTGGTAGTGCCCTGCCCCTGACGCCCCGGATAGAGAGCCACTCAGAGGAGGAAGATCCCACCGGGGCTGGCAGTGGCCTGGGCTGGATCAGCAGGGGCTCCCGGACCCAGAACCCCGGGGGCAGCTCGGTGGAAGCCGTGCTGGGCCGGAAGAAGCACCGCCGGAGGCCTTCCAAGCGCAAACGCCACTGGCGGCCCTACCTGGAGTTGAGCTGGGCCGAGAAGCAGCAGCGGGATGAGAGGCAGAGCCAGAGGGCCTCCCGGGTGCGCGAGGAGATGTTTGCCAAAGGCCAGCCCGTGGCGCCCTACAACACCACCCAGTTTCTGATGAACGACCGCGACCCTGAGGAGCCAGACCTGGAGGTGCCCCACGGGGCCTCCCACCCAGGCTCCAGCGGGGAGAGCGAGGCTGGGGAAGGCGACGGCCGGGGCCGGGCTCACGGCGAGTTCCAGCAGAGGGATTTCTCCGAGGCCTATGAGCGCTACCACACGGAGAGCCTTCAGGGTCGCAGTAAGCAGGAGCTGGTTCGAGACTACCTTGATCTGGAGAGGCGGCTGTCTCAGGCCGAGGAGGAGACCCGGAGGCTGCAGCAGCTGCAGGGGTGCTCCGGCCGGCAGCCCTGCCGCCAGGTGGAGGAGCTGGCTGCCGAGGTCCAGAGGCTCCGGACAGAGAACCAGCGGCTGCGGCAGGAGAACGCCAGGTGGAACCGAGAGGGCGGCGGCCCCGGTGGGGAGCCAGGCACCTAGTAGGGGGACATCCCCCCCACCCCCGCGCCAGGATCAGGTCCCGTTTCAGTACACGCTGGGGCCAGCTGGGGCTCCGGGAGGCAGGTGACAGATGAAAACCACTTCCGGCCCCTCTGTGGCCCCTGAGAACAGCGAAAGTATGTTCAGCCTTCCACCTGGTCATTTCTGTAATTTGGTCTTTGATGTCTTCTTATTTTTCAAAAAGAAATTAAAGGATTTTCAGGAGCCCAGATAGGAGTGGCTAGGATTGATTTCACTGGGGCTGCTCTGAGAATTAGAGCATACTGTGTCCTAGAGAGGTTTGGGCCTGTGGTCCCAATCCCTGCCTTTCCCCAAGCCTGGGAGGCCAGCACACCTCTGTACTTGGGAACCACCGAGACCTCCAGGATGCCTGAATTCTTATTTATTTATTTATTTATTTATTTATTTGACAGAGAGAAATCACAAGTAGGTAGAGAGGCAGGCAGAGAGAGAGAGGAGGAAGCAAGCTTCCTGCCGAGCAGAGAGCCCGATGCGGGACTCTATCCCAGGACCCTGAGATCATGACCTGAGCCGAAGGCAGCGGCTTAACCACTGAGCCACCCAGGCGCCCCGGATGCCTGAATTCTGCTCTGTGTGTCCGGGAACAATCAGGCTGCTCTGAAGGTATTACAGAGGATGAAGGGCGGGGGGGCGCTCAGGAACCACCGAGTTGGGCCAGAACTTGACTTAAGATGCCAGATTGCTGTGAGGAGCTGCGGGTGTCCCTGGAGGGGACAGGGCTGGGACTTAGGAGGGCTTCGGGCAGGCTTTGTTCCCAGGCTCCCTGCATTCTCCCTGTCCTCCCCATAGCGTGGAGGGCCAAGCCGGATAGCTTGCGTCTCCTTGTCCTTGGCAGCCCTCTGGCCCCATACCTCGAAGCCAGTGGCTGGGCAAGATGTTCATCATTACTTTTGCCCCCTTACCTCCTGGAAGGGCACTTACAAGTATGCCCTCAAGGGATGTTTTCTACTTTTTTTTTTTTTTTTAAGATTTTATTGATTTGAGGGGTGCCTGGCTGGCTCAGTGGGTTAAGCCTTTGCCTTAGGCTCAGGTCATGATCTGAGGATCCTGGGATCGAGCCCTGCATCATCACGCTCTCTGAGCCTACTTCCGCTTCTCTCTCTCTGCCTGCTTCTCTGCCTACTTGTGATCTCTGCTTCTCAAATAAATAAATAAAATCTTAAAAAAAAAAGATTTTATTGGGGCGCCTGGGTGGCTCAGTGGGTTAAAGCCTCTGCCTTTGGCTCAGGTCATGATCCCAGGGTCCTGGGATAGAGCCCCACATCGGGCTCTCTGCTCAGTGGGGAGCCTGCTTCCTCCTCTCTCTCTGCCTGCTTCCCTGCCTACTTGTGATCTCTGCTTGTCAAATAAATAAATAAAAATCTTAAAAAAAAAAGATTTTATTGATTTGAGAAAGAGAATGCATACACATGCATAAGTAGGAGGGGCAGAGGGAGAGGACTAAGTACACTCCTCTCTGAGTGGGGACCTAGATGCAGGGTTGGCTCCCACGACCCTGAGACCGTGACCTGAGCCGAAATCAAGGGTGGGACCCTTAGCCAGCTAAGCCACCCAGGTGCCCCAAGGGAGGTTTTCTCCTAATGGAAAAAAAGCCCTGGGTGGGCTGGAGTTAGCAGAGCTGGTGGCCTGGCTTTCCCACTGCTCACTTCCGCTCTGTGCCTCCTGCTTCTCTTAGCTTAGTCACCTGTGTGGTCCCTTCCCTCATTCCCTCGTTCCCTCCGAGGGGAGCCCCTTACCTGTCTGCGAGATCGACAGCTGAGTTAGCTGGGACAATGCAGGTCCCAGCCACATGCCAGGTAGTACTGGGCTCTGAAATGAGCTCATCCAGCACCACCACCACCCCCCACCCATCCCGCCCCCACAGACCACCCTTCCCCAGACACCCATGTCACTTCCATCACTGTGCCTGCGTCCATATTGGTTGCCGAGTTCAGGCTGGGGTGGTGGAGAGGGAAGTTAGCCAACTCACCCATGAGCCTGTGTCCCTCAGCCACACACCCCATGTGCGGGGAGGGGCGGAGACCTGGCCAGCCCAACCTAGCTTCCATTCCAGGAAGGCTCATCTTGACAGGCCACATTGGGCAAGAGAAGGGCTCCGGCCTCTGAGCTGCTGAGATGGAAATGTTGACGAACCTTGTGTGTTGTCTGGACAACTTTCATTTCTGCCCTGCCACACCCAGGCCTTGCCAGCGCCTTCAGCTAGGGAAGCGAGGCAAGAACTGATTCTAGGAAGGGACAGTTTTCAAGAAAAGAGCAGAATCTCCTATTCCTGGTGGGGGTGGGGTGGGGTAGGGATGGGGTTCTGCTGCAGATTTTAGCCCCCCTCTCTTTGATCCCCAAGCAGCTCAGGAAAGCCCAGAGGAACGACTGTCCCCACTCTGCAGATGGGAAATCCAAGGTGCAGAGCAGGTGGGAGAGGCTTTCTGAAGTCCTAGCCTGCCCTCCTCCTTGGGGTGCCAGCTGGGGATCCGAAGGCCGCCCCCCACCCCGCCTCCCAAGGCCCTGGCAGCCCCAGGCAGCCTCCTAGCTGCCGCATTCCTCAGTGAGGAGCCTGGGAGCCCAGAGGCAGAGGTTGAGCCTGGTTGGACAAGGTTGTTTACCCGGTGGTGTGCTGTGATGAGGAGGGGTGAGGAGATTGCAGAGGGGGCTGCAGGAGGGTTGGGGGAGGGGTGTGACGGGAGGGAGAGGTGCTGGGGGTGTGGCCTGGAGGCGGCTTGGGCCAGCGCGTCCCCCTGAGTAGGCAAGAGCTGCTGGGCGGGACAGGTGAGGAGATCCGCCCTTCTTGGCTCAGAAGCCGAGGAGCCTGGAGACGGCAACGCTCCTGCTGGTCCGCCCCACCCCCGAGAGAGAGAGAGAGAGAGAGAGAGAGAGAGAGAGACTGACTGACTCGAACCCTCTCTCTCTCTCTCTCTCTCAAGCTGGGTTAATATTCCCAAGGCTGGGGCAAGAAAAGAAGAAAGAGTGTGAGCAAGGAAAGTGTCTTTACTGAGAGGGGTGGGTGAAGGAGACTCAGTGGCCCCTCCTCCCCAGATCTGGTTCCCTGACCTCAGTGCCCAGGAGCCCCAGGGCTGAGCAGCACCGGGGTTGGGGGTGGCTCTGCCGCAGGTGGTGGCCAAGTGTGGGCCCCTCTTGCTTCTCTCACCTTTTCCCCTCTCTGGCTGCCTGGTCCTGAGGTCTGCGCTTCTCTCTACCCCACAGCAGTGACAGAAGCTCCAACTTTACAGCAACACCCCACCCTCCCCGGCCCACACCCCACCTCTGCCACAACAGACATACCTCCTCAACTGGGGAAATTGGGGCTTAGACACATTCCCATTCCCTCTCCAGGCCTTTCTAGAACAAATGTTCAGTGTCTGCCTCCCTCATGCCCATTTGCTTTCCAGGATCTCCTTGGTCACCTGGGCCAGGAGAGGGAAGCCCACAGAGGCAGATACATTCCACGGGAGCGAAGCTTCCCACCACCTCTGCGTACCCTTGCCCACCTCCTCCTCTCTTCCCCATCAGGGACTCCTTCCAGCTCAGGTGGAAACTCCTGTGTCCAGAGAGGGGGCAGGAGGCGTCTGCAGGAAGTGAAGAGGGGGTTCTGAGGTGAAGTGATCAGGGTGCGGGAAGAGGGGGGCCAGTTCCCACTGCTCCTGCTGGGTGTAAGCAAGGATGGCACTGGCCCTTTAAGTGGGGGTGCCAGCCGATGCCCTCCCCCAGCCAACCCAATTCGTGGGCACACTGAGCATGTGCAGGAGCTGTGCAAGCGCAGGGGAGGGAAGTGGGGGGAGAGATTCCGGAGGGAACTCCTCACCCCCCCCCCACTTCCTGTAGCTGCCCCCACTATCCTTCCTGGGTCTGACAAAGGAGCCCATGGTCCTCACCCAATCCTTTCCCCCACCTCAGGCCCGGGTGGGTGCTGCCCCCTCTGGACTCTGGGCCCTGGGAAGGTGCTGCCCCCTCGGGACTCTGGGCAGGCCCTCTGGGCCCTGGGAAGTTGGGCAGCCCCCCTGCCGCCCTGAGTGACACACACACTCAGCCCAGTGCCATCCCCACTTCTCTGGTGTGGGCGGCAGATAATCTTCCTGGTGCTTAATGTGTTTGATATCATTCCCTTGGCACCAGCGTTTTTAAAAGAACCATCTACCTGTGACGAAACTGCTCTGAACATTAGAAACAGCCAAAATGATGAGGTCCCTGCCCACACCCACCCTGGAACTTGCAGTCCACACTCAGAGGAAGCAAACAGCTTGAGGTCTGTTAGTGCCTGTCTGCCTCCCTCCCTGGTTCTTCCCTTTCCCCTACAGGCAGTTGGCTTCCCAAGTCCAAGGCTCAAACTCTGCCGCTTCAACCGGCTGCATTGTCTAGACCACCTTCCCTCTTACTGTTCCCCACCTCAAGCCACCCTGTTCCTGCAATGCCCCCCCACACCTCAGCCCTTCTTCACCTCCCTGCCCCCCTTTGGCACTTGCTCTCTTCCTCCTTTAATCTCTTAGCTCCAGAGTCCCTTATTTCTTTTTATTTTATTTTTTCAAAGATCTTATTTATTTATTTGAGAGAGAGAGAGGGAGCACAGTGGGAGAGTGTGAGGGAGAAACAGACTCCCTGTTGAGCAGGGAGCCCGATGCTGGCCTCCATCCCAGGACCCTGGGATCATGACCTGAGCCGAAGGCAGAGGCTTTAGCCCACTGAGCCACCCAGGGGCCCCTGGGTACCTTTATTTGTAATTGAGGTAAAAGTCACATAATAGAAAACTAACCGTTTTAAAGTGAACGATTCAGTGGCATTTAGTGCGTTCACAGCGTGTGCACCTGCTGCCTCTCTCTAGTTCCGACTTTATCACCCTAAAAGGAAACCCCTGTCCCCCATGAAGCGGTTAGTTACTCCCTGCTCCCACCTTTCTCTAGCCTGGGCACCACCAATATGCCTTCTCTTTCTCTGGGTTTACTTACTCTGGATATGCTGGTGGTAAAGCCAAGAGGGAAAGACTGGTCTCCTGGGGCTTGGATTTGAAATGACCTGAGAGGACGTGAGGACATATTGTAGAGGGAGCACTGTATCGGGAGGCTCAGACCTGTGATCCAACCCAGTTCTGCTTTTAACTCGGGGGCCTCCTTTCCTTTGTTCAAGGGCATAGTGGGGATGGGTGGCTGCAATGCTTCAGGCCAGTCAAGGATCCTGGCCCTCCAGGGCCTATCCATGGCCAGGGGGCTTGTATCTGGGAGTAGCTGCCTGGCCTGAAAAACGGAACACCTCCATGATCCTCTTGGCTCCTCCCTGCTGGGTCCAGGCAGTGCCGGTGGGTCTGGGGCACAGTGTGATTCATACTGGGTGGTTTGGGGTCAGATGCATGAGATGAGGCATCTTTGGCTCGGAGAGGTTGAGAAGCTCACAGCCAGTCCTGCCTGACCGTGTTCGAGCCATTGACTGCTGTGTTCTCCTGTCTTCCTAAAAGATAAAGCAAGTTAAGGTTTAGCAAAGTACCAGGAGTGTAGGAATGCTCTCAGATAGAAGTGGCCATAAACGTTTACTACTTGCAGGGTATTGTGTAATCAAGAAGGGAATAGCTCCATTCCAAGATGGTTCTTGGGAGTTCCTCTGGCCACCCCCTTATTTTTGGAGATTATTTCCATCTTGCCTTCTCTTCTGGCTTGCTTACCATGACAGCTTTTGTTGGGGGAGCTAAGAGGGGGCTGCCTGGACCTTGAGCCCTTAGGGCAGGTGGGAGTGGGAAGCATGGCTTTCCTCTCCCCAAGATAAGATACCATTGCTGTCTTCACCTGGAACTCAGTTCACTCATGTCTCCACAGCTGACCCAAAACAGAAAGGCCTTTGTGGACCCAGGGAAGGGAGGGGACTGCACAGGCCTTGCCTGGCGGTGGGACAGGGTGAGCAGCTGGTTCCCAGTTGGCCGCAGTGTCCTGGCTGCCTGTGGGTGCGGACATTCCAGAGCCCACCTGCCCCAGAGATCCTCTCTGGACCCCATCCAAGATGGGCTGCCCAGATCAGCCCTCATGATGACTGGCATGGGTGCCCTGTCCTGCTTTGTCCTTACTGCAGGGGCTCCGAGAAGAAGGTTCGAGAAAGACTAAGTCATGAGGGACACATTATGAGCCACGTGGGGCATCCAGAGCGGGCCTCTGCCACAGCCTGTCATTCCAGAGGAAAGGAAGGGAAAGGGGTCTCCATGGGCTCATAATTCCCCTGGATTTTACCCTTCTGCCTTCCTTCCCCATCCCTTGGGCTCACCTTCTGTCCACGCACACCCTATCAGACGCTCAGACTCCTATACCACAGCGTGAGGATCTGGTCACAGGTCTGCACCTTTGTGCCTGAAACCGAGCCCCGTGGCTGCTGGTCTGGCCTGCTCCCTCTCTTCCCACTGGGTCTTCAGGCCCCACTGTCCTGCCTAGATGCCCCCTTCCTTTGCTTCTCAATCCCAGCCTCAGTTGTTCCTCCTTGGGCCTTTGAAAAGGAAGATCCTTTTCCTCTGGGCCCCTAGCCCAACTGTCCTCTCTTGTAATTCCCATCAGCTGTATCTGTAGCCAGAGGCATCTCCCGGGATGTCTCCTGGGACTCATCCCACTCGCAATGCCCCCTGAGCAACTCTAGCTTCCTGACCTCCCTGGGCAGCACTCCTCAGCTGCCTCTCCTCCCCCCTCCCCTAGGCTCCAGGTGCTGGGGGCCTTGCCCCTTCCCCCACAAATGTCTACACAAGTGTGGTCCTAACACCCTCGAAAAATTTTTTTCACCACCATTTGAAATGCCACATTAATCATAAACTACTTTCACATGTCCATTTGTGAGTTTTCCATTCTACTAGTTCTCCAACTCATTTTCTTTTTCTTTTTTTTTTAAATTTTTTATTTTTTATAAACATGAATTTTTATCCCCAGGAGTACAGGTCTGTGAATCAGCACTCACCAAAGCACACACCCTCCCCAATGTCCACAAACCCATCCCCCCTTCCCCCAACCCCCCTCCCCCCAGCAACCCTCAGTTTGTTTTGTAAGATTAAGAGTCACCTATGGTTTGTCTCATTTTCTTTTTTTTAAAGATTTTATTTATTTATTTGACAGACAGAGATCACAAGTAGGCAGAGAGGCAGGCAGAGAGAGAGGAAGGGAAGCAGACTCTTTGCTGAGCAGAGAGCCCAATTCGGGGCTCCATCCCAGGACCCTGGGATCATGACCTGAGACAAAGGCAGAGGCTTTAACCCACTGAGCCACCCAGGTGCCCTTCTAACTCATTTTCTTAAAAAGATTTATTTATTTGTTAGCGAGAGAGAGAGAGCATGAGCATGCATGCATGTGCGGGCCCTGGGAAGGGAGGGACAGCAGGAGAGAGAATCCTGGAGCTGACTCCCTGCTAAACTGGGAGCCCAGTTCACGCTCCATGCAGGACCCTGAGGCTACGAGACCTGATCCAAAATCAGAGGTCCGACTTTGGACCCATTGAGGCACCCATGTGCCCCCCCATCTCATTTAGTGACAAACTAACCACACTTAAAAAAATTATTATGCGGGGCACCTGGGTGGCTCAGTGGGTTAAAGCCTCTGCCTTCAGAGTCCTGGGATCAAGCCCCGCATCAGGCTCTCGGGGAGCTTCTCTGCTCAGCGAGGAGCCTGCTTCTTCCTCTCTCTCTCTCTGCCTGCCTCTTACCAACTTGTGATCTTCTCATTCTGTCAAATAAATAAATAAAATCTTAAAAAAAAATTATTATGCTGCAGGACGCCTAGGTGGCTCAGTTGGTTAAGCATTTGCTCTCAGCTCAGCTCACGATCTCTGGCTGCAGGGATCCAGACCCTTGGGCTCCCTGCTCAGTGGGGAGTCTGCTGCTTTCTCTCCCTCTGCTCCTCTCCACAGCTCGTTCTCTCTCTCAAATAAATAAATAAAATCTTAAAAAAACTTATTATGCTGCATAATATACTTTGATAGCTCTATTCTGTCTCATTACACTTTTGTTTTTTTTTTTTTACTAAAGATCCCTGGATATCCTTAGGTTTTTTTTTTTAAAGTACATTTATTTATTTATTTATTTATTTTAAAGATTTTTATTTATTTATTTGACAGAGAGAAATCACAAGTAGATGGAGAGGCAGGCAGAGAGAGAGAGAGGGAAGCAGGCTCTCCGCTGAGCAGAGAGCCCGATGCGGGACTCGATCCCAGGACTCCGAGATCATGACCCGAGCCGAAGTTAGCGGCTTAACCCACTGAGCCACCCAGGCGCCCTATAAAGTACATTTAAAAGCAGCTTGTTGGGGCTCCTGGGTGGCTCAGTGGGTTAAAGTCTCTGCCTTCGGCTTGGGTCATGATTCCAGGGTCCAGGGATCGAGCCCCACATCGGGCTCTCTGCTCAGCAGGGAGCCTGCTTTCTCCTCTCTCTCCCTGCCTGCCTTTCTGCCTATTTGTCATCTCAATCTGTCAAATAAATAAATAAAATCTTAAAAAAAAAGGCATTTTGTCCAGATCCCCTCCCCAAAGCACATCTTTTTTTACCCCCCAAAGCATGTCTCTTATCTATTTACCGATCATCTATCTATCTACAAAGATACAGATAGATAAGCAGATATCGACATAGATGTAGGTATCTTCAAGAGATTTCTAGACATCTCCTAATTCAACATCAATCTTGAGGCTGGATTTCCTTTCTAAATCCGCAACTCTGTCTCTTGCATTCTGTAACTGTTTGTAAGGGTATAGTTCAGTGGCATTAAGTACACTCACGTTGTTCCGCATCCATCACCACCATCCGTTTCCAGAACTTTTTTCTTTTCATCTGCCCAAACTGAGACTCTGTATCCACTCAACAATAACTCCCTATCCCACCCGCCCCCAGCCCCTGGCAACCACCATTCTTCTTTTCTAGAAGCCTTTTGAGATGATCGCTTCCCCGCTGCTTTCCATCCAGCTGGAGTACAGCTCCCCTCTCCTTGCCCAGCTCCTTTGTCCAACAAGTTATTTCTCTTCAACCTCACTGCCCATTGGAATCACCTGGGAAAACATTTTAAAGCTCTGATGTCTGGGTGCTGCCCTCCCCGGGGAATTCTGATATAATTGGTCTGGTGATGCTGTCCAGGCATTGGGGTTTTTAAGGGAGATTCTCCTGTGCAGCCAGAGCAGAGAACCACAGTTCTAAGCACTCCAAACATTTTCTATGCCCCGCTGTCTGTGGCCACATATCCCGTGTGTGGGGTACCTCTCACTTGCCCACATCCTCAGGAGGACTCCTAGGTCATGATCTCCAGTTTGTATATGCCAGACAAGGAGGCGGGATGTTTGGGGAGCCCTGGAAGACAGAGTTCGGATTAAAGAAGGAGGAGGTATGAGGGCGCCTGGATAGCACAGACTGTTAAACCTCCAGCTCTTCGTTTTGGCTCAGGTCATGATCTCAGGGTCATGATCTCAAGGTCAAGGTCATGAGATGAAGCCCTGCCTCAGGCTCCATGCTCAGCCTGAAGTCTGCTGGAGATTCTCTCTTCCTCTCTTTGTCTGTTTGTGACCTGCTTTCTTTTCTCTCTCTCTCTCTCTCTCTCTCTGTGACCTGTGCTTTCTCTCTGTCAAATAAATAACTATATCTTGGGGGGAGGAAAAAAAGAGGAAGGATATATTTCCATCAATCTCTCCTGAGACTCCTGGCCTTCATGGATGTGCCAGGGCTTATGACGTAAGAGCAGAAAACATGCTGCGGGCCCCTCCAGCAGTCAGATTTTGAAATCTCGCCTGGCAAGGATCGGTTGCCTCACAGCCGGCCGCGGCCACAGCAAAGCCGCCCAAGGGCTTGTGTGCGTGATGATGACTTCTGCCCTATCTGGGCGGGGGGTGGGGGGGCGCTCCAGACTGGGAGTTTACCCAGGCCTCCTGCTATGGGCGTCCAGCGAGAGAGAGAGAGAGAGAGAGAGAGAAACGCACCAGTGTGTGTGTGTGTGTGTGTGTTTGCCAGGACTTTCAGAATCAAATGCTATCCTTGCTTCCATTTTTACTGGGAAACTAAACCCCATTTCTTTGTGCTCACCCAGAGCAGAGGGAGGCAGGAGGAGGCCCCTTGGAAGCTTGGGCCAGGAGGGTTTTCTAAAGCCCCTGGGCTACTCCAGGGTGGAAATGAAGAGCACAGACTCTTCCCCAGGTTTAAATCCTACCTTATTCTGCCCACAGCGGCTCCCTGCCCACACAGAGCAAGGACAGGCCAGACAGCCTGTCTGGGCACCCACACCCTCCTCTGTGGGTGAAGAGATGGCATGTCTCTCTAGACACACCAGGAGCCGTACCGTCCCTCCGACAGATACTCACTGGCTATTTGGTGTTCTAGGGCCTCGGGAACAAGGCACCATGAACTGGGTGGTTTGGAGCGATGGAAATGTGTTTTCACATGGCTCTGGAGTCTAGAAGTCCGGACCCAAGGCGTGGGGAGGGCCGGGCTCCCTCCAAAACCTGCAGGGCAGGAAGCACTCCCTGCCTCTCCTTAGCTTCTGGTGCTTCGCTGGCCTGGCCATCAGTAGTGTCCCTTGGTTTATGGCTGTATCACTTCAATCTCTGCGTGTCTGTCTGTGTCCAAATGTCCCGTTTGTATGAGAACACCCTTGTGCTCGCTCTGGCAGCACATAGAGTAAAATAGAAGGACACCGCAATTACCTCCTTTCAACCTGATTGCCTATGTAAAGGTTGTATTCTAAGGTATTGGGGATCTGGATTTCAACATATCTTTTTTGTGGGTGGGTGGTGGGGGGACTTAAGTCGGTCTGTAACTCCGGGTGTCCATGCGGTGCCCAGCACTGTGCCGGTCACTGGGGATGTTACAGGAGGCCTGATGGACATACTCACTGTCCTCATGGACCTTATCCTCTCTTGTGTTACCTATAGCTTCTTCTTCCTTTTTAAAAGAATTTTTAATTAATTAATTAATTAATTTTAAAAAGTAGGCTCCACACCAAATGTGGGGCTTGAACTCACAACCCAGAGATCAACAGTCCTGTTCAGGGGCACCCGGGTGGTTCAGTCAGTTGTGTCTACCTTCAGCTCATGATCCCAGAGTCCTGGGATTGAGTCCTGCTTTGGGCAGGGAGCCTGCTTCTCCCTCTGCCTCTGCCTGCCACTCACCCTGCTTGTTCTCTCTCTCTCGCTAGCTCTCTCATTGTGTCAAATAAATAAAATCTTTATTTTTTTCATTTTTTGAAATTTTTTTAAGATTTTATTTATTGACAGAGAGAGATCACAAGTAGGCAGAGAGTCAGGCAGAGAGAGAGAAAGGGGTACGCAGACTCCCTGCTGAGCAGAGAGCCCGATTCGGGGCTTGATCCCAGGACCCCGGGATCATGACCCGAGCCGAAAGCAGAAGCTTTAACCCACTGAGGCACTCAGGCGCCCCGAACATTTTTTTTTTTTTAATTTGAGAGAGAGAGAGAGCACAAGTGGGGTGAGGGGCAGAGGGAGAAGCAGGCTCCCTGCTGAGCAGAAAGCCTGATGTGGGACTCAATCCCAGGACTCGAGGATCATGACCTGAGCTGAAGGCAGATGCCCAACTGATTGAGCCACCCAGGTGCTGCAATAAATAAAATCTTTTAAAGGGGCACCTGGGTGGCTCAGTGGTTTAAAGCCTCTGCCTTAGGCTCAGTGTCCCAGGGTCCTGGGATTGAGCCTCCCCTCTTTGCTCAGCAGGGAGCCTGCTTCCTCCTCTCTCTCTGTGTGCCTCTCTGCCTACTTGTAATCTGTCTGTCAAACAAATAAATAAAATTTTAAAAAATCCTTTAAAAAGAAGAAAAAAAGAGTCATGTGCGTTATACCAACTGAGCAAGCTGGGTGATCATTCCAGCTATAGCTCATTATTTAATTCTAACTCTTCAAAAAAAAAAAAAAGTATGTATGTATTTATTTATTTAAGAGAGGGAGAGAGCAGGGTGATGGGCAGAGGGAGAGGGAGAGAGAATGTCCTGCAGACTCCCAGCTAAGCGTGGAGCCCCACACGGGGCTGGCTGGATCCCATGACCCTGAGTTCATGACCAGAGCAGAAATCAAGTTGGACCCTTAACTGACTGAGTCACTCAGGCGCTCCTTAATTATAACTCTTGCTCACAAATACCCTGAGTAGCCTGGAGTGTTCAAGCTGCTTTCTTTCAAGAGTGTATTTGGGCGATATGATAGGATTCCCATTTCACGGACGGAGAGACTGAGTCTTGGAGGACAGAAGTGACCTGTTCATGGTCACATGACTAACAAGTAATAATACAAGTTAACAATCAAATTCAGCTCTTGCTCGATACCAGCCAGTGTGACCTCACACACTTCATCTCATCTGATTGCCACAGACATTTTTTGAGGTGAGGGAATTGAAGTAAGTTGCCCAGTGCCGTGAGGCTAATAGAAGATCGCACTGGGATTTGAACCTAGATGGTCCAATGCCTGCTTCCATGCTCTCTGCCACCACCATATAGTTCTCTACAGTGAGACATGACCTTATATCTTTTTTGCTGCTCTCTGCTCTACACCAGCAAGTCAAGCCTGATTACTCGTGTACCCTCCATGCCTAGCAGAGAGCCACTCTCTGCTCTTCCTTATCAAGTTCTCTGAACTCCTTCTCTCTTCCTCTTCTTCCCTCCCGTTCTTCTCACTCCAGACAAAGTTGCTTTTTCAAATGTCTTATTTATTATACATAATATTTTATTTTAAAAAAAGGATTTCTATTTGTCTATTTGACAGAGAGAGACACAGCATGAGAGGGAACATGAACAGGGGGAGTGGGAGAGGGAGAAGCGAGGTTCCTGCTGAGCAGTGAGCCTGATGCAGGGCTTGATCCTAGGACCCTGGGACCATGACCTGAGCCGAAGGGAGACGATTAATGACCGAGTCATCCAGGCGTCCCTATATACAATATTTTAGACATCAAACAAACACCCATGTATGCACCACCCAGTTTAAGAAATAGCAACATTACTACTACTGTTGAAGTCCTAGCATCTTTTTTTTTTTTTTAAAGATTTTATTTATTTATTTGACAGAGTTCACAAGTAGGCAGACAGGCAGGCAGAGAGAGCAGGGGAAGCAGGCTCCCTGCTGAGTAGAGAGCCTGATTCGGGGCTAGATCCCAGGACCCTGGGATCATGACCTGAGCCGAAGGCAGAGGCTTTAACCCACTGAGCCACCCAGGTGCCCCGAAGCCCTAGCATCTTATCACACCCCACTTGCATTCTGCCCCCTGGGGGGGGGGGTGCACCCAGGATCCTAGATTGGTGACAATCATTTCCATGCATCTGTAGAAACACAGAGTTGCTTTTGACTGACAGTAGGAATTTGTGAGCTTGATTCTTGACAAGAAAACATAGCAGGTGGTGGGGAATCAAGGTGGAGGTGTAGCTTGAACCGGATCTCTTTTGCAAATATATTATGCCAAAATACTTCAGACACAGAAAGGCCTATAGAATGAAAGAAGGAACCTCCCTGCTCAGGAGTCCTTCCTGATGAACCAGCCACCTGAGTTTGGGGCTTATCCTTTGGAGCTGAAACTTGGGGGAGAAGCGAGGGCCTAGAGTCATCTGTGCGTGGGAAAGGACATCACTAGCAGAGAGAAAAGTAGGGCAGAGACTCCGAGGAATGAGTTCAGAAAGCCGCTGTTGGGCAACTTTGGGAGGAGAGGTAGGGAGCTTGGGAAGGTAGATAAACAGCCATCCCTCTCCTCCTTGGGGACTTCCCTTCTGAATTTCCCTCTGTCATTGCCCTAATCACCTGGAATCCTAATTATTTGTTTGCAGGACTCTGAGATCCTAAGGGTAGGGACCCTATTAATCATCTTTGCCATTCTAGAATCTGACACAATGGCGGGCACAGATTAATTTTTAAAAATCAAATATTAAATTGATTAAATGAGTGAATGAAGAGCTGTTCCATTGATTTCAGCCTGCCCTGCGGGGGTGGGGAGCTGCTGCTCGTGGCAAGAGGACAGTCAGAATGGGAAGTCTGAGCGGGAGTGTTTTTGTAGAGAATTATCATTTTCCTACACCAAGTGCAGGACGCCACTGCCTCCATCCATGCCAGAGGCCTTGCTTCTTAACGCAAATCAGTTAAGGGTGAAGATTCGCTGTGTAGACCGATGGTCGGTGATGTGGACAACCGCATGGACGGGCTTCCAGCAGCTTCAGCCACACCGGTGTCATTTGAAACCCTTTAAACTCTTAGCTCTGGTTGGAGGGAAGCAGATAATCAGCCTCCCACAGGATTGGACCTATTTCTTTTCCTTAAAAACAACCCTCCAAGCCTTCGCGTCCCCGCCCTGTGTGTGCTCGCTATGCTGTTAAGTCGGCTTACTGGTACCCCAGCAGCCCATCGTTTGCATTCCTAGAAGCCCCTCTCGGGGCTGGGCATGCTTGGGTGGGTTTTGAGTGGTGAGAAGTGCTGTTCTCAGAGGCTGCATTCCACACAGGGCCTAAGAAACAGATAGAATGCGTCTGCAATTAATGGCATCTCTTTGTGCGCAAAGAATTCACGAGCTGGGGGCTGGCTGTTTGCTCTCGCTTCCCAGCCGGATGTATGCACCACTATCCTATCCTCTTTTAACCAAACCTTGGCTTAGAAAGCCCCCTTTTCTGTCCCACGGAAGGGACGAGTGGGCTAATATGAAAAAGACGAAAGCATCAAGCTGTCATACAGATAAGTCTTAAAAGGTTTCGGATAAAGAGCAGGTTAGAAAAGGACTTGGGCAGTGTGATTCTGAATTTGCAGAATGCGGATTAGTGAAGTTGTTTTGTGCCTTGCTTCTCTGTTTCCTGTAATTCAGTATAGATATGCAGAGCGCTGAGTAGGGCTGGGGGCTCCTTTGTTGCAGCCCCTCCACAGGTGCCCCCAACTTGTGGCAGGGTGGGGGAGGGGTGTGGTGGGGCATGCCCTGGACTTGGGATTTGGCGTGGAAAGACTGGACATGAACCCTGGCTCTGAGGCTTTTACTGGCCCAGTGGTCCTCATTCACCAAATATTTATGGACTACCTAGCACTAGGCTGGCGCTGGAAAGTCAAAAATGAATCAGACACAATTTCTTCCCTCTCCTGTCCCTCCCCCTTTTTGTTTGACACTGAGGAGTACTTTTATGTTTTGTTATTATTTATTCATTTATTTATTTACTTATTTTAAAAGATTTTATTTATGTGACAGAGATCACAAATAGGCAGAGAGGCAGGCAGAGAGAGAGAGGAGGAAGCAGGCTCCCCGCTGAGCAGAGAGCCCGATGCGGGGCTCGATCCCAGGACCCTGGGATCATGACCTGAGCTGAAGGCAGAGGATTTAACCCACTGAGCCACCCAGGCGCCCCCCGAGAAGTATTTTTAACTATGAAATATGTCGGGCAATCAGAAAAGTATAAAGCAATAAGAATAATAAAATGAAGAGCTATGATAAGAACCACCTGGTTTAAGAAAACTAGAAAAACATGTGAAATCTTTCGTGCCTATCTCAGTCCCCTCTCTCCCACTAAAATGGTACCTCTGTTCTGCATTTGGTATTTATCATCTCCCCATGTATGTCTACTATTTGTACTCCCTAGGGATGTATGTGTAAAAAACATGTAATGGTTAAGTAGTTTTGTTTGGTAAGTTCAATAATTTTTTTTTTTTTTTTTTTTAGTAATCTCTACACCCAGTGTGGGGCTCGAACTCACAACCTTGAAATTAAGAGTTGGCATGCTCTACAGACTGAGCCAGCCAGGAGCCCCTGGAGTGGTAGGCACTTTAAAATTCCTGTGGGGGCACCTAGCTGACTCAGCTGGTGGACTGTATGACTCTTGATCTTGGGGTCATGAATTTGAACTCCGCCCACCCCCCCATGTTGGGTATAAAGATTACCTCTTGGCCATGTATCTGGGAGCGAAACTGCCAGGTGCTACCGAATGCATTTATTCAGCTGGAAAGGGAACTGCTAAATTTCTCTACCAGTTGACTGTGAGAATTCCTTTGCTCCACATCCATGGTGGGGATGGGCTTATTTATTTATTTATAAAAGATTTATTTATTATTTGACAGGCAGAGAGAGAGTGCAGTGTGGGGCAGAGGGAGGAGGGGAGAGAATTGCAAGCGGACTCCCTTCTGAGCAGAGAGCCTGATTTGGGGCTTGATTCCATGACCCTGAGATCATGACCTGACCTGAAATCAAGAGCCAGATTCTCTGGGAGCCTGGGTGGCTCAGTGGGTTAAGCCTTTACCTCAGGGTCAAGTCATCATGCTTTCTGATCAGCGGGGAGCCTGCTCCCCCACCCCCCATTGTGATCTCTCTCTCTCTGTTAAATAAATAAATAAAATCTTTAAGGAAGGGGGGGAAAAAAAAGAGCCAGATGCTCAACCCACTGAGCTGCCCTGGCACCCCAGGGCTTCTCTTTTTATTTTTATTATTATTATTTTTTTAAAGATTTTATTTATTTATTTGAGAGAGAGACAGTGAGAGAGAGCATGAGCGAGGAGAAGGTCAGAGAGAGAAGCAGACTCCCCATGGAGCTGGGAGTCCCGATGCGGGACTCGATCCCAGGACTCCAGGATCATGACCTGAGCTGAAGGCAGTCGTCCAACCAACTGAGCCACCCAGGAGTCCCAGGGCTTCTCTCTTTTTTTTTTTTTTTAATATTTTTATTTATTTATTTGACAGAGAGAGATCACAAGTAGACAGAGAGGCAGGCAGAGAGAGAGAGAGGAAAGGAAGGAAGCAGGCTCCCCGCCGAGCAGAGAGCCCGATGCGGGACTCGATCCCAGGACCCTGAGATCATGACCTGAGCCGAAGGCAGCAGCTCAACCCACTGAGCCACCCAGGTGCCCCAAGGGCTTCTCTTTTTAAAGTTAAACTCTACTACGCACTTTAGAGGGCCTCTTCTTTTTTTCCCATCACATCCAACCCATGAGGAGGGTATGGCTGTTATCTCTGTTTTACAGATCAGAAAACTGATCTTGAAGGTCTTAAGAAACTTCCTCAAGGCTGCCCAGTGAGGGCTAGAGCAGGGCCCCCAAGCTTCATGGTCTCCAGCCGCTGTGATCTGGAGCCCTGTCTGGCAGAGGTGGCGGACCCAACAAAATACATCTCTGGGAGGCGGTGAGACACATGCTGGAAGTACCATGTTCGAGGTACGGTGGTGACCCCAAAGCTAAAGGAGGTCGGTCCCACTGGGTGAGTCAGAAGGAGCCACAGCAGAGCCCTGCATTGAACTGGATCCTTGGACAAGTCAGTGCAGCCACACAGCGCCCACCTCCCGGGGTCCTAATGAGGTTTAGGCGCTGGCATCAGGGAAAGCTCCTGGGACCTTGTACAAAGCTGGTGTTCGGTGGAGGGTTGTTGAGGAACTAGTGAACATGGAGCACTGGGAGAGTTTCACAAGGTTATGGTCCTTCCTGGAACCAGGGGGATGGATAAAACGACCGCTGTAGGCCCCTTTCATCCTGAGTCTGGGAAAGCCAGGAGAGAGCGGCAGTAACGAACCCTCCACCATCGCAGGCAGGAAGGACTCCCACAACCCCACCTCCCCAGCCCAGCCCACTCTGCTGTAGGAGGGGCTGTGTGAGAGCAACTCTTTCCTTCAGTCCTTCCTTCTCTCTCCCCCCTCCCTCCTTTCCTTCCTCCCTTCCTTCTTCCCTCCCCCCCTCTCGTCCTTGTTTTTCTTAAATTTATGTTAGTAATCTCTATGCCCCATGTGGGGCTCCAACTCACGACCTGAGATCAAGTGAGCCAGCCAGGCAGTGGGAGAGCAACTCCTTTCTACCCAGGAAGAAGAACCACCACAGGGCCTCTCCCGGCCCGCCTCGGCACCCTGATACCCCCTCCCCAGCTCCATCCGGATTCCCAGACCAGCAGAAGGAACTGGAGTCCAGGAGCAACAACTTCTTGCGAAAGGGCCTGGCGGGCTGGGGACGGGTTAAAGAGGGGTGTGTGTTTGTGTTTGTTTTGAAAGCCTGGTGCTGCTCGAGTCCGGGGAGGAGGAGGGGAAGAGGAGGGAGAGGAGGGAAAAGAGGAGGAGGGAGTGAACGGGGGAGGGGTAGGAGGAAGAAAAGATGGGGCCAAGAAAAGAGAGGATTAATTTGCTACTCAGACTCTAGGGCCAAGGACTGAAGCCTCTTCCTGCTTATCCTCTCCCTTCCTCCACCAGGCGTCATCCTAGGGAGTAGTTTTGGGGCATCCACGGTGGGGGAAGGGGTGCGGGGAAGCTGAGGGCTTGAGAGTGTGAATTTAGACCCCGGCCAGGATGAGCGAGCCGGCTTACAGACCCCTGCGCCGAGATCTGGAAGACACCCGGTGGGCTGACCACCTCCAGGTCCCGGCGGTGCCTCCGCCAGGGTCGGCCAGAGCTGGCTCAACAGCGGCACCTGCTGGCCGGGGCCCTCCCTGCGGGGCGGGGCTCTCCCTCCGCCCAGGGAGCCCCGCGGGTGAGTCACTTGGCTTAAGTCCTCGGCGGCGTCAGCTGTCAGGTCAGAAAATGTCGGGGGCGAGGAATGTCCCCAAGCGGCGGCCTCGGCCCTTCCAGTCACCACCTGTGCCCCTGATTCTGCCGGATAGACTCAGCATCCCGACCGAGGATCTGCCACGGGGCCGATCCAGGGACAGTGCTGGGGAAGAGCGGGATAAAAGTCCCTAACTTCAGAGCCTCCGGTTTGGGTAGAAGGGTTTTGTTTTGTTTTGTTTTTAAAAAAATTTTTTTAAAACTTCTTATCTGGAAAAATTTCAAGCTTACAGGAGAGTTGCAAGAACTAGACAAAAATCCTCCACATACCACTTACCGAGTCGCTAAAATATACCATATACCAAAATACCCGTATGCCATCACCAGTTGTTAAAATTTTGTCCTGTTTGCCTCAGCTCTCACTGTGTGTGTGTGTGTGTGTGTGTGTGTGTGTGTGTGTGTGTGTGTGTGTGTGTGTATTTTTTCCCTCCCAAACTGAGAGTGGCCACCATTACTATCCTTTGCTCAAAAATACTTCAGGGGCTATTTCCTAAGAACGAGGGCATTCCCTTGCATAACTTTGCGGAAATTTTAACCTTGATCCAATGCTTGTAACTAATTGACCGTGCATATTCCAATGTTATCAATCGATGGAGTGAAGGTCCCTTAGAGCATTTTCTGTAGGATCCAGACTAGGATCACACGTTACATTTCTTGAAGCCTCTTCAATTGGGAGAAATTCCTTATCTTTTTCCATCTTTCACAATTTTTCAGAATAGAGCTCTCCCCACCCCTCCCCCGCTTTCTTTTAATTGAGTGCTCCTCAGTTTGGTTTTGTCTGGTCAGGCCCCACACTCTTGTTGGAAATATTGCGTAAGCAATATTATGTTCTTGGGGATGGGGATCTCCACCTTAAGGGGTTTTTGGAACCACTGAATCCTGAATTTCTTTCTTTCTTTCTTTATTTGACACAGAGAGAGAGAGTCCACAAGTAGGTAGAGAGGCAGGCACAGAGAGGGGGACCTGAGCCGAAGGCAGAGGCTTTAACCCACCGAGCCACCCAAGGCGCCCCTGAATCCTGAATTTCTAAGGACTAACCCCCGGAGTTATCTGTAAAAACTCCTATCAGATTTTCAACACAGGTTAAGAATGACACTATTAATTATATGTGTGTTTTCTTTCTGTTGATGATAGGCTTAGGCTCAGGCTCTGCCCCCCTCCATTTTCTCCCCCTTTCTCCCTTCTGCCTCCAAACTGCCTTTGAAATTCAGCAGTTCCTGTTGAAAGCATTATTCTTGTTGAAGGCCATTAGGTACACCCTACTTGTCCAATGTCTTTTTTTTTTTTTTTTAAGATATTTTATTTATCTTAAATAAAGGGAGAGAGGGAACACAACCAGGTGGAGGGAGAGAAGGAGAAGCAGGCCTCCTGCTGAGCAGGGAGCCCATGCTTGGCTCAGTTCCAAGACCCTGGGATCATGACCTGACCGGAAGGAAGGCAGCTTAACCTGCTGAACCACCCAGGCGCCCCTGTCCGGTGTCTTCATAGTCCTTACCCTCTTGACTGCCTCACAGTGCCTGGGACTCACTCTTCTTCCTCCCTGAAACCTCCCAGAGCTGGGCTGCCTCAGCCTCCACCCATCCTCAAATGACCAGCAAATGACAGAATGGTAGCTTGTGGCTGCTGGGTGCTCTGGGAGTTGGTCCTGCACAAGGCGGTTTATCTGGGGAAATCTGCAGGTCCTGCTTTTTCTTGTGGCCTCCTGAAACCTCAGTGGAGGCATCCTCCCAGTTTTAATCCAAAACTGGGTCTCGGGGCTTGTTTACCTCCGTGGGAGAGCTCGGCCGTGCTGCCTTCTTTGTTTTTTTTTTTTTTAAAGTAGACTCCACACCCAGCATGGAGGGGCTTGAACTCACGACCCTGAGATCAAGACCTGAGCTGAAATCGAGAGTCAGACACCTAACCCACGAAACCACTCAGGTGCCCCCGAGCTCAGGCTTCTAGTGGCTTCCACATCCCTTTCTTCTTCACCCACTTAGTAGTGCAGCCCTGAATCTCCACTCCTCTGTCTGGACTGGCCCTGTAGATGCCCTTCAGCTTCTAAGAATCCCACTTCTAAGAAACTGTTTACTTCTCTTCCACTGACTCACTCGCTCTCTGTCACCTGCTCTTCAAGCAGGAGCTTGAAGCTTCAAGCATGAGCTTTCACCCTTACATCAAAGCCATTATCTTTCCTCTAAAAGATATCTCCCTTCCCTCCCCTCTGCTTCTCTCCTGGTCTCTTGTTTTGTTTTTAAGTCTGTAACTGGTCTTCAGTTTTACCATTTCTTTCCGATGTGCCCAGCTGGTCCAGTCCCTCAAGCTACGCCTGATCCCACCAATGATGAGGCTTCAGACTCATCATGTTAGCATGGCTCCCACACCTTGAGAGGTCTGGCAGTGGATCCTTCCAGACTCCCATCCTCCCCCTTCTAGGTCCACGCCCTGCATTCCAGGCATACCTAGTCTGTTGTGTTTCTCCCAGCCTATCATTGCCACTGGACTTTTGCACAGGGTTTTTCTATTTGAGGGGCCGTTCACCACCCTTTTCTACCCCTCCCACTAATTTGGTCAAATGCTCTACTGTCACTCTCTCTGTGAAGACTTTCTGACATCTTCTGGTAGTTCTACACTTGTATCTGGGAAAGAGGGGTCCAGCTCTGGCCTCCTCCAGCTCTATCCCTCCGCAGAAGGGGAGGAGCCCACTGGGAGCACTGTCCAATGGCATTTTCTGTGATGATGCAATTGTTCTCCGTCTGCGCTGTGCAGTATGGTAGCCACTAGCCACATGTGGCTATTGAGCACTTGGAATGTGGCTCACTGTGACTTAGGAAATGACTTTAAATTTATTTTTATTCTTTTAAAGAGTTATTTATTTGTCAGAGAAAAAGGGAGAACACAAGCAGGGGGAGCAGTAGGCAGGGGGAGAAGCAGTTTCCCTGCTGAACAGGAAGCCTGATGTGGGACTCGATCCCTGGACCCTGGGATTATGACCTGAGCCAAAGGCAAACATCCAACTGACTGAGCCACTCAGAGGGCCCGGAACTGACTTTTTTTTTTTTTTTTTTTAAAGATTTTATTTATTTATTTGACAGAGAGAGAGATCACAAGTAGGCAGAGAGGCAGGCAGAGAGAGAAGGAAGTGGGCTCCCCGCTGAGCAGAGAGCCCGATGCGGGACGCGATCCCAGGACCCTGAGACCACGACCTGAGCCGAAGGCAGCGGCTTAACCCACTGAGCCACCCAGGCACCCCAGAACTGACTTTTTATTTATTTATTTATTAAAAAGATTTTACTTATTTGAGAGAGAGAGAGAGAGAGTGATCACAAGTAGGCAGAGAGGCAGGCAGAAGGAGAGGAGAAAGCAGGCCCACTGAGCAGAGAGCCCGATGGGGTGCTCGATCCTAGGACCCTGAGATCATGACGTGAGCCGAAGGCAGAGGCTTAACCCACTGAGCCACCCATGTGCCTCAGAACTGACTTTTTAAATTTTATTTCATTTAAAATAATTTAAGTCAAAATTTAAGTAGTCATATGTGGCTAGAGGCTACTGTTTTGGGAGAGCATAGAACTTGACCATGTCTTAGGTACCTGGGGTCTTGGGGTTCCCTGCCCAGAGGGCCCCTAGCCCTGTTTCCAGGGCTTGCACAGACTATGTCCCAGGTTTATTCTTCCAAGGACAGACTGTAGAGTTGGTGTGTATATGTGGGTAAGGGTGCTGTTTATGGGGGTGTGGGTGGGGCTTGGATATGTGGCCTGGTGTGTGTGTGTGTGTGTGTGTGTGTGATTGTGGCTCCTCTTCATGCAGGACAGCGCCTGGGGTGGGAAGGGAACCATCATGTTCCAGTGAATAGTCCTAGAATGCTTTTAAATTTTTTTTATTAAATTATATTAAATTTTATTATTTTTCTTTTTTAAAGATTTTATTCATTTATTCCTGAGAGACAAAGAGAGAGAGAGAGGGAGAGAGAGAGAGAAGCAGGCTCCCCACTGAGCAGGGAGCCCAATGAGGGACTTAATCCCAGGACCCTAGGATCATGACCCGAGCCGAAGGCAGACGCTTAACCATCTGAGCCACCCAGGCACCACAGAATTTTTTTTTAAGTAGGCCCCATGCCCACCATGGGACTTGAACTCATGATCAGGAGTTCCTGGGAGAACCCCCAGATCAGGAGTCACAGGTTCCACCGATTGAAAGAGCCAGGTGCCCCAGTCCTAGAATTTTTTATTTGAATTTGGGTTTTCAAGTCCTCGGGCATATTCTTACCAGGGTAAGAAGATAAAACTTATTTATTTGTGTTGGCTTGGTTTATAACTTTTAAATATTTAGATGAATTGTAAGTGGGCTCTAGTGGACTTCTGGCCCTTGAACCACAAATTTCAGGAGTGGGTTTTTGTTTTGTTTTGTTTTTTAAAGATTTATTTATTTATTGGAGTGCCTGGGTGGCCCAGTCCATTAAGTATCTACCTTCAGCTCAGGTTATGATCCCAGGGTCCTGTGATAGGACAAGTCTGCTTCTCCCTTTCCCTCTGCTCCTTCCCCGACTTGTGCTCTCTTTCAAATAAATTTTATATATATATACATACATACATATACATATATATGTATATATATATACACATATATATATTTAGATTTTATTTATTTATTTGGCAGACAGAGATCACAAGTAGGCAGAGAGGCAGGCAGAGAGAGAGGGGGGAAGCAGGCTTCCCGCTGAGCAGAGAGCCCATTTCGGGGCTTGATCCCAGGACCCTGGGATCATGACCTGAGCCGAAGGCAGAGGCTTAAACCCACTAAGCTCCCAGGTGCCCCAATAAATCTTTTTTTTTTAAAAATTTATTTATTTTAGAAACGATTTACTTATTTATTTTAGAGAGAGAAAGCATGTGTGTGGGGGTGGATGGGAGGGGCAGAGTGAGAGGGACAAGCAGACTCCCTGCTGAGCCAGAGGGTGGGTGGGTGGGTGGAGGTGGGGAGGGCTCTATTCCATGACCCTGATATCATGACCAGAGCTGAAATCAAAGAGTTGGTGGCTTAACCGACTGAGTCACCCAGATGCCCTTCAGAAGTGCGTTTAAGGTTAGTTTTTCTTTCTTTCTTTCTTTTTTAAGATTTTATTTATTTATTTGACAGAGAGAGAGAGATCACAAGTAGGCAGAGAGAGAGGAGGAAGCAGGCTCCCCACTGAGCAGAGAGCTGGATGTGGGGCTCAATCCCAAGACCCTGAGATCATGACCTGAGCCAAAGGCAGAGGCTAAACCCACTGAGCCACCCACGTGCCCCTAGTTTCTTTTTAAAAAAATATTTTATTTATTTGGTAAAGAGACAGAGAGAGAGGGAGCATAAACAGGGGGAGTGGGAGAGGGAGAAGCAGGCCTCCTGCTGAGCAGGGAGCCTGAAGCAGGGCTCTATCCCTGGACCCTGGGATCATGACCTGAGCTGAAGGCAGATGCTTAACGACTGAGCCACCCAGATGCCCCTCAGAAATGGGTTTAAGCTTAGTTTCTTCACTAACTAGCTCTCTGGCACACAGAACCTCCCCTCATGCACCCTGTTGTAGGCTCTTCCCAGGCAGGCCTGGGTCTAATTCCAATCTAATCGAATTAGAGAATTCTATTCTACTAATTCTGGGGCCTGGTACGCTGTGGGCCCACCATAAATCATCATTGGATAATGAGTATAGAGTCTCAGCTGCTGGCCCAAGGCCTTGGCTTTCATAACAGTGGCCAGGGGGTCAGCTGGCTGGCTGGCGGGTCAGCTGGCTCGTTGGCAGTGGGGGCTGGGGTGGGGGTCTTCCAGAGCTGGCTGTCCCTGCTCCAGCGAAAGCAGCCAGGGGCACTGTGCCCCCAGACCTGTCTTTGTTCTGCCATTTTCTTGACCTTGGACAAGTCACTCTCTGAGTCCCCATCTCCCCTTCCATTGAAAAAAAAAGAATGGGTCTAATAACACCAATTACAGTGTGTTACCAAGAGGATCAAAATAAATGAGACCCTCTCACAGACCCAATGCCTGGTATTTCATTATGTCTCCCATAAATGCGCCCTTAATCAGCAATTATTGTATGCCAAGTACAGGCTCCGTTCCCCATTGTAGGTGCCCCCTAGTCCTGATAGGCCTGGGTGCTCCCACTGGCTCCCTCAGCCCACTAAGCCTCCGTCTTAGCTCAGCAACTCTGAGCACACAGGCACCACCTTTCATGTGGCCGCTGGCTGGCTGGGGCCTCATCTGACCTAGTTTGCGTGACTTCAAAAACGAAATTTCCCTCAAAACATTTTTTACTTTGGGTGGGCTAGCAGAGCTGGCTGGGACAGACAGACAGACAGACAGACCAATGAAGGTGACAGCTGTGGTCTGTGGCCTCTTAGATCAGACACACTCCAAAGCTTGACAGGGGACCAAATACCTTCTTGGTGTTCGCCAAAAAGCTTGTCTCTGCCTTCCTCCCTCAGGGGCCGCAGGAAAAGTGAGCCGGCCAACATGGGTTTGAATCCTGGCTGTGCCATTTTCTAACTGGGTAGCTTGAGTTGTCCCACTGGTAACTGCCTCAGGAGCCTCATTAGGAAAATAGGACCGGAATAATCTTTCGCTGGCAGGGCTGTTGTTTGTAACTCATCCTTTGGGTCCCCTCTTCCCAGACTCATTTGTTACCTCCAGACTCCGTCCTTTGGTTTTCACGCCTCCTTTGACCTTAGAACTAACTACTGTCAAGTTTTTTTTACACACACCTCTCCCTCCACAAACTACAGTCACATCATCCTGCCATTTTTAGGGCCCTGTCTGCCAAGAGCTTTCTACATAATGTTTTTTTTTTTTTTTTTAAGATTTTATTTATTTATTTGACAGGGAGAGAGAGATTACAAGTAGGCAGGGAGGCAGGCAGAGAGAGAGAGGGAAGCAGGTTCCCCGCTGAGCAGAGAGCCCTCTGTGGGGCTCGATCCCAGGACCCTGAGATCGTGACCTGAGCCAGAGGCAGAGGCTTACCACACTGAGCCACTGAGGTGCCCTCTACATAATAATTTCGATATTCTATTCCAAATATTTTCTAATTTCTGTTAGGAGTTCTTCAACTCATGAATTATTTGGAAGTACATTTTGACATTTTGAAATGCATGGGGTTGTCTTCTCTTTTTATGCTGTCTTTTGATTATTGAGTTCTTTTTTTCTTTTTTTTAAGATTTTATTTATTTATTTGACAGAGAGAGATGACAAGTAGGCAGAGAGGCAGGCAGGGAGAGAGAGGAGGAAACAGGCTCCCTGCTGAGCAGAGAGCCCGATTCAGGACTCGATCCCAGGACCCTGAGATCATGACCTGAGCCAAAGGCAGCGGCTTAACCCACTGAGTCACCCAGGTGCCCTGATTATTGAGTTCTTTTTAAGATTTTATTTTTAGGGACACCCGGGTGGCTCAGTCCATTGTCTGCCTTTGGCTCCGGTGATGATCCCAGGGTCCTGGGATGGAGCCCCTCATCAGGCTGCCTGCTCAGCGGGGAGTCTGCCTTTCTCTTTCTCTCTGCCTGCCACTCGCCCTGCTTGTGTTCTCTCTCTCTTGATCACTCTTTCGCAAATAAATAAATAAGATCTTTAAAAATTTTTTTTATTTTTTAAAAGATTTTATTTATTTGGGGTGCCTGGGTGGCTCAGAGGGTTAAAGCCTCTACCTTCGGCTCAGGTCATCGGCCTCTCTGCTCAGTGGGGAGCCTGCTTCCCCCTCTCTCTGCCTGCCTCTCTGCCTACTTGTGATCTTTCTCTCTGCCAAATAAACAAATAAAATCTTAAAAAAAAAAGATTTTATTTATTTGTTTATTTATTTGACAGAGAGGAAGAGAGACCACAAGCAGAGGGAGCAGCAGGCCTCAGGCAGAAGGAGAGGGAGAAGCAGGCTCCCGGCTGATCAGGGAGCCCTTTGTGGGACTCAATTCCAGGACCCTGGGATCATGACCTGAAAGCAGCCGCATAATTGACTGAGCCACTCAGGCATCCCCAATAGATTTTATTTTTAAGTAATCTCTTCACCTGACGTGGGGCTCAAACTCATAGCTCTCAAGATTAAGAGTCACATGCTCCTCTCACTGAGCCAGCCAGGCGCCCCTTGATTATTGATTTCTAATTTAATTATATTGTTGTCAGATAATGAGGTCTGCTGGATTGTTTTGAATTGGTCGGAACTTGCCTTGTGATCTAATATGTGGTCACTTTGGTAAGTGTGTGCCTGAAAGCAGAAGTGTGTTTGCCAGTTGTTGACTGGAGAAATCCAAGTATTCAATCAAATTAAGCCTGTCAGTTATATTGTTCAAATCTTCTACACACTTACTGATTTTTTTTGTTATTGTTGTTTGTTTGTTTGTTTGCCTGCTTAAACTACCGATTCCAGAAAGAAGTGATTTAAATCTTCTTTTATATTGCTGGACTTGTCTGTGTTTCCCATTATTTCTCTTTATGATTTTGAAGCTATGTTATTAGGTGCATATAACTGCAGCATAGTTATACGTTCTTAATAAATTGAGGCAAGCAAGTATCTCATTCTCTCTCTCAGCAAGGTGGGTTTTTCTTTCATGTTTACCCAACGATGTTACCTTTTGGGTCCCTTGACTTTGGAGAGGAGCAGATTTGTGTCTGCTCCTCCTACCTTACCAGGCCCCAGATTTTGTCACGTTCCATTTTGGATTTGTGATTTGGGGGATTTTCTTTTCTTGCAAGCTTGGCCTTGTATTGAAAATATCATGTGCACGCATGTGCATAGACACAGACACACACGCGTGTGCGCACGCCCACACACACGCACACACTTTATTTAGCACTTCTAGTTTGTTTTGTACCAGAAGGGTTTCTCTGGACCTATAGTCAACCTTATTGCTGAAAATAAAAGTCTCTGCTAGCTCTTAACTTGAGATTTTTATTTACTATTTAAATCAGTTCTATGAGGGGTACCTGAGTGGCTCAGTTGGTGAAGTGTTTGCCCTTGGCTCAGGTCATAATCCCAGGGTCCAGGGATCTAGCCTCCAATCAGGCTTCCTGCTCCATGCGGAGCCCATTTCTCCCTCTCCCTCTGCCTCCCGCTCCCCCTGCTTGTGTGATTTCTCTCTCTCTGTCAAATAAATAAATCAAATTTATAAGAAAAATTCTATGCATAAAATCCTATCACCATTTTTTTGTAATGAGAAAACTGAGGCTCAGTGGTTTGTATTGGGTTCAGATCCTAGCTCTGACATTTACCAGCTGGGTGGCCTTGGATATAAATCCGTCATTTCAGAGGACACCGAGCTCAGAGAGTACAGCGGTCGGGCCTGACTGCAAGGTGGCTGTCCAGCTCCAAATGACACGCGGAAAGCCCCCACTATGGCATCGATGCTCAGAAGACATCTGTGACCATTTAACTAGTGATCCCCTGGCTACTTTCCAGTGTCTAGGCCTGGCTGTCCATAGGGCAGGGACAGGTGTCTGGTACTAGGGGCTTGTCCTCTCTTCAGTGGGAGATGTGGACAAGGATAGTTCAGCACCTGCTGGAGAGTTCCCTGGTGGACCAGAGAAAACACATATGTGGAGATTCTGATTCGGATGCACTCCTGGGTGTGGGCACATGTGTCCCATGGGTTATGGCTCACGAGGGCTTGTCCCTCTCCTTCCCCTGGGCTGTTCTCTGGTAGGTCACACAGACAGGACAATGGGCTTACTTCCCTTAGCTGCCACAAGTTGCCAGTAAGAGGGACAGACAGCTCTCCTTGGTTAGCAAGCAACTTGCCTTTATGTTACATTCACTTTCTGAATAGGGAATAAATACATATGGTTCAAAATCTGAACAGTTTAGAAAGAAATGCATGGAGAAGACTTACTCCCACTTCTGCCTTGTCTACCCTGTTTTGTCGCTCCTTATAGGTGACTACTTTTGTTACTTTGCTGACATATATTTATGTATATATATGTTTAAAGATTTTTATTTATTTATTTGACAGAGATCACAAACAGACAGAGAGGAAGGCAGAGGGAGCGGGGAAGCAGGCTCCCTGCTGAGCAGAGAGCCCGATGAGGGGCTCAATCCCAGGATCCTGGGATCATGCCCTGAGCTGAAGGCAGAGGCTTTGACCCACTGAGCCACCCAGGCGCCCTTGCTGACATATATTTAAGCAAATACATTTATTCTTATATCCACCTCCCTTTCTTACACAAAAGATAACATAGCATATATGTTATCTTTTTTTTTTTGCTTCCAAATATATCCTGGAGATCTTTCCATATCAATACCGACAGGTTCATTTTTTTTTTTCAGCTGCCTATTTTTTCATTGTGGAGATGGACTATAGTTTATTTAACCCTTCATTGTCCAGTATAGTAGCCACATGTGGCTATTTACATTAAACTTATTCTCAATTAAATCAAATTTGAAATTCATTTCCTCGGCGACCCTAGCAACATCTCAAGAGCTCAGTACAGCTACCTGTGGCCAGTGGCTGTCATGTTGCACATCACAGACAGAATGGAGCATACCCATCGTTGCAGAAAGTTCTAGTGGATTGCTGCTTTCACGGATCCCCCGTAGCGGGACAGCTGGCTCATTCCCAGTCTTCAGGCGGTTCAGTGGTGTTCAGTGGTGATGCCAGCCATACCTGGGATGCAGGATTGCTGAGTGAGAGCTACTTTGGAAGTGCTGGGCCTTCAACCTCAGATTTCAAAATCTGGGAGGCTCCTGCAAGAGAGGGGCTATGTGTGGGGGGGCACATGGGTGGCTCAGTTGGTTAAGTGTCTGCCTTTGGCTCAGTTCATGATCCCAGGCGCCCCTCTTGTGACACTTTCAACTAGGCCTTACCAAACATCAGGAGGCTTTGTAATACCTATGATATAGCAGAGTGAGGGTTTGGAAAAATAGGCATCTATTGTCGGGGGTTGCAAATTTGTGCAAACTTTTTTTTTTTTTTAAGATTTTATTTATTTATTTGACAGATGGAGAGATCACAAGTGGGCAAAGAGACAGGCAGAGGGGGAGGAGGAAGCAGGCCCCCAGCTGAACAGAGAGTCTGATGTGGGGCTCGATCCCAGGACTCCAAGATCATGACCCGAGCCGAAGGCAGAGGCTTAAACCACTGAGCCACCCAGATGCCCTGTGGTGGAAACTTTTTGAGGGCAATTCCAAATCTACCCAGATTACCAAAAATCTACCCCAAAGTGCATAACCTTTGATGCAGCACTGTCATCTTTATAAATTTGTCCTATGGAAACACAAATAAGTACCGACAAGGATATGTATTGAGATATTTCCTGAAGGCACCATTGTCTGTGACAAGAAAAGACAGACACAACCTGAATACCCACTAGGAGGGGAATAGTGAAATAGATTGTGGCGGAGGACTATGCAGATTTTGTAGAGGCAGATATGTTACTAAGTGAAAATAGCAAGGTGATAAATTGTGGAGCGTATGCTACCATTTGTGTTAAACTCCCCCCGCCACTGCTTCTATATGCCTGAAACATCTCTGGAAAGATGCATTAAAACTGTTGTTCTTTTAAACTGAGGACATGGGGGCACCTGGGTGGCTCAGTGGGTTAAAGCCTCTGCCTTCAGCTCAGGTCATGATCCCAGGGTCCTGGGATCGAGCCCCACATCGGGCTCTCTGCTCAGCAGGGAGCCTGCTTCCCCCTCTCTCTCTGCCTGCCTCTCGGCCTACTTGTGATCTCTGTCCGTCAAATAAATAAATAAAATCTTTTAAAAAATAAATAAATTGAGAACATAAATGTGTTACCTTTAAAAAAAAATTTTTTTTTTTAAATTTTAAGAGGTACCCGCTGAGTAATGGTGAGCAGTCAGAGGGAGAGAAATTCCTGGGGAGACCTGATCAGTCACCTGAGCTTTGAGTGTCCCCAGTGACTGCACAATTCCTCCATATGAGGTGACAAGGGCACGACGTCCAGAAATGTCACCCATGCTGTGACTCCATCTCCATCACCTCCCGAGGCCTCGCCCTGTCTTGGCTGTCATACTTCCTGTGCCCAGCAGGGGGAAGCACAGACCCACCAAAGCATTGGTTCCAAACTTCACCAAGCATCCCTTCTAGGATTTCCTCCTCTGTGGACCCTGATTGGAAAGATATTTCCTGCCAAAACCAACCAAATTTATTAGGCAATAACTGATTAAATTCTCTCCGTTTTGGTCCCCCACATTTCTGGTCAGGGTGCACACAACAGAGTGTAGCCTCGGTGAGCTCATCATTTTCCCTGTAAGAGGTTCTACTTAGCCCAGCCTTGTTCCCACCAGGCCTTGGGTGGCGGTGGTTAGCCAGAGCATCCCCAGGGATTGGGGGCTCAGGCTGGCAACTGCTTCATTAGAGGCAGACCCTGCTCGGATCTTCAGCTGTGGGGCCCAACTCCCACCCTTCTCCTACCCATTCAAAGAAGTAGCTCTTTGACGAGAAGACTCATGAACACTGGGCACCTAGGCAGACTGATGGCAGTCACTTCCCCAGATGTGTCTGGAGTCTGTCCCTTGCTAGGGGTGAGCAATGGGGACTCTTTTCATCTGCCCCAGATTCTCCAGGGGTGAGTGCAGTGCTGGGCATACAGCTGGTGTAAATTAAAAGTTTGTTGTTGTTAAATGGAAAGAGACAACCATCGAGGGGACCAGAGACTAAATTCTTAAAAAAAAAAAAAAAGGAGGTCCTAGTTAATCTCAAGGGCAAGAAGCCAATGACAAGATGGGACCATCCTTGTCTGAAGTTAGGGGTCGTAGGCACAGCACGGGTCACCTTCTTGGCATGCCCAAGGAAAATCCTGCTTTGTCTTACCTTCTGGGTCCCTGGCTGGACATGAAATCAGAAACCATATCTCTCTTACCCACTAGAGGTGCTGGTGACCTTGGCAGAAGAAGCGCTTAAATCAGGTCGGTCTGGTAGAAGGGGCTGTTTCATCTCAGGGCCTTCCTTAAAATTAGATAAATTTCCTAGCCTCCTGCTTAACTCCTGTCAGTGGTTCTGGATGGGTGGGGGGGGGGGAGGGAAGAGGAAGCTCTAAAGGGAAGGGACACTTATGGCCTCTGGCATGGCCTGGAGGAAATCCAGGGCTCCTTTAGTGGGCCCTCCCTCCTTAATGTCTTGGAAGTGCAGGGAGGGGCAACTGGGGATAATGGGGGAACACAAGGAGCAACTGAGAGAGAAGGACCTCGAATACAGCTTGGAGATTATGTCTAAGACCTGGGGTTCTACAGCCCCCCAGTACTCCCTCACCTTTCTGGTCCACCCTGGAGGAGAGAGGCAGTGGGGGCTAGGACAGCAGCCCCAAGGCAGTGTGGATTTTGAAGGTAGGCAGAGAGAGTCCTCCTCTCTTAGTAGTTGTGTGCCTTTGGGCAAGTCACTTAACCACAACAAGCCTCAGTCTTCCCATCTCTAAATGAAGATATCAACACCTACCTTCCCTGGTCATTGTCGGGATGAATGAAAGGAGACGTCTGGAAGCATTTCTGTAATTGCTAGAATTCAGGGATTATTATTCTCCAAGGTGAGAGGCCACCTTAGGTCCCTGGAGGTGACAGCGTCAGGAGATTTTTTTTTTTTCCTCCTCTGCGGTGCCTGCTCCTTTCTCAGCCTGGATGCTGGCTTTAATCCTCTGTTCCCCAGCCCCCGCGCTTCTCCTTGAGACCACCCTGGTGGTCTCCAGATTCTCTCGCACCTTGCCTTTTTCCATAGGCGCCCCCATTCTACGATCCTGGGGGTGTGGGCATGCGCGCAGAGCTGGTCCAGGGTGAGACAGGTTGTGGGGGTCTCCGCTGGCCTGAATCCGCGCCCCCGCCCTGCTTTGGGGTTCTCATTTGCAGATGGTTCCCTCCGGTCCTCAGCTCCTCTCCGGACTAAACAGAGGACAGAAACAAGGGGTGGGGGGCCCGAAAGGGGGTTCCCACCTTCTCAGTCGGGAACCGAGAGGGGGACCCATCCCTTGCGCCCCAACGCCGCACCATCATGGGTCTCCAAGCCGCGCTCGCAGCTGCTGGCGATCCTCTACCAGGAGGTCTGCCCCGCCTGACCCCCAGACCGTGACCCCCACCTCCTCCCCTCACCCAGACCCCGCAGATCCCCGGCTCCGAGCGAGCGGGAGCATGCGGTTCTAGGACCCGGAGGCGCCGCCGCGCGCGCCGCCGCCTCTGCCTGGCCTCGGCCGCCTCCCGCTCCGGCAGGTGAAGCGGCGCCCGCCGCCCCCTCTGCGGCAGGTGAAGCGGGTCGGCCGCCCCCTCCCCGCCGCGCCATGGCTGCGGCGGACCCCCGGCCCGCGCCCCGCGCCCGCCCCCTCCCTGCAGCCCGCCCCCCGGGGGCCGGGTGCGTAGCGGCGGCGGCGGCGAAATGCGGTTTGCGCGCTCGGGGAGCGACAGCAGAAGTTAGAAAATCGCCGAGGGGGGAGCCCGCGCCGCAGCTTCCTGCCCCCGGCCCAGCCCTCTGGCCCCGGCGGCCTGCAGCCTGACTTCCTCCCCCCACCCCGCAGCTCGCCGCCCGGCTCCTCGGACGGGGCCGCCCCGATGGGACGCCGCGCCCCGGCCCTTGCGCGCCGCTGAGCCGAGCGCCGCCGAGCCGAGCCCGCGCCGCAGCCGCCCGCCGCTGCCCTGCTCACCCCCCCTTCACCCCTAGGCCCTCAGCCGCGTCCCCGGTCCCCCGGAAAGCTGGATTTCCGAGGCTGGAGGCGCCTGGCCGACTGGGTGGGGACCACCATGGGCAACGCGGCAGGCAGCGCGGAGCAGCCAGCGGGCCCCGCCGCGCCGTCCCCCAAGCAGCCCGCGGCGCCCAAGCAGCCGATGCCCGCGGCGCAAGAGCTGGAAGAGAGGTTTAACCGGGTTCTGGTGAGTGTGACCCGCTGCGCGCTGGGCGCGGGCGGGGGGCGGCGGGAGCTCGGCACGCGTCCCCGCCGCCGGGGGCTCAGGTACCGCTTGGAGATCCCTGGCCCAGTGGCTGCCCCTACAGGGGGTGGGAGTGACCGTGGGTGCTTTCAGAGTGACTTAGCACTCTCCCCCCCCAAAACTTTCTTCTGCAGTCGCCCAGTCTGCCTCCCCAAGACACCCCCTTCCCTGGCGCTCCTGGGTCTAAAGGTCTAAACAAAAATGTCCTGCGAGGAAGTTGGGAGCCTAGCAGGCAAGGGGGTCCCCGGGGGGATCCCCTTCCGCACTGCACGCATGCCGGGCCACCGGGCGCAGGTCTGGAGCATCTGCTGGTGTCTCAGGGCTAAAGATGGACGGGTCACATCTTAACGTGCTGGGAGCTGGAGACCGAGTTCAGGTGTTCGGTCCTGATTCGTTTGTGCCTGGGCAGCTGGGAGCTGGGTCCTCAGATCATGCAGAGGGAGCGTCTGTGTTTCTCACCCTCGACCTGTGCAGGAGAGATTGCCTGTGGGTCCTTATCTTGGGCATTTCCTCCTGCCCACTGAAGGGATTAAGGTCAGGAGGGGTGGGGTCAGGATGGGTTGACCACTCTGGTTTGGGGTGGTTCAGAATTCTGGAAACCCCTGTCAACTCACCTTCCCCACTATCGCCTGCTGGAGGAATTGGGGGGCTCGGAGACTAAGCCCCTGGGGAGAGAGCCATCAGCTGGGGCTGAGCCTGGAAGCAGTCAGGATGTGTTTGGGGAGGGGCTTCAGAGCAAAATCAGGGCTCCCTAAGACCTGGTGGGAGGCAGAAGTAGGGAGGGGGAAGGGCCACTCATTCTCACTTCCCTCAGCCTTGGCCCAGGCTCCCTTCTCTAACTAATTGCCTGGTGGCCTGTCTGCTGTCAGCTCCCTTGCTGGACTCTGGGTGACAGGCGAATGAGGCCGTGCTTTTTCCCAGGGGCACTTCGCAGCCTAAGCAGGCTGGCATTGCAGGTCTGAGCGTGGGAGCCCAAGGGAGACTTAGGCAGTGGAGCAAAGCTGGTGTGTGGCAGTGCTCAGTCCTTTGTCCCTTCCACCTCCTTGACATCATTTCCCCTCCCTTGGCCCGTCACTGGGCAGTACTTGCCAGATTCTCCGCGTGGCCCCTCATCAGAGTTTCTAGAAATCTTGGCCACCCCCCTCCCAGAAGGAAGGCTAGGAGGAGCTATCACGTAGAGTGGGATCTGGTCCATCCTTGTGAAGGCACCTTGCTTGCTTGGGGAGAGGGAGGGACCCGGAGGGACACCTCACACCGGGTCAGGCCCTGATTACCCCATCTCTCCACCCGTTTTCCTTTCCCCAAACCCATGGCCTGGCAAAGCTGAGCTGAGCTGAGCAGATGGGGGAGGGGGAGAATGAGGAGAGACAGTCTCTGGGGGACCATCTGGGGAGCCTGAGTTGGTGGTGGATCCCTGGACCCCTGCCAGCCTGACGTGGGGGGGGGGTATAGGTCTGTCCTTCCCCCTTAAGTGTGTGTCTGTGGACAGGGGTGGGCCAGACTGTCAGAGTGAGGTTTCGGCCCCTGTCCACTCTCTGTTAGGTACACATTAGTGGGCAGGAGCGGTGTGAATAATTCAGACCAGTGGGAAATCCAAAAGTCAAATGGTGAGTTTCTGATGCATGTGTAGTTCTTGATTGCCCTGCTCGGTGTTTTGGCCTTAGCTCTGATTGACTGAGTCTGATGCTAACCGCCTTTGGGAGTCCCTGAGTACCAGGGCATGGAGGGCGGAGGCCCAGGGCCGGGTCTGAGAGGGTGTCTTGGTGGAGAAAGCAGCGGTGGCTGGGTAGAAATCTAGGGCAGCAGCACCCATTGGGGCTCAGCTTTCCACCCCAGCCCGCAGGAACCCCACTGTGTTTACACTTGGCCTTCTTTCTGGGGAGGGATCAGTCTGTCCCTTGTCTTGTGTGAGCAGAACACACCCCACCCAAGGTCGCTTGGCTAAGAACCTGGCTCCCCTCACTCCCCACCGACAGGGGCATGAGCCCCGCCCTGGGCTGACGGCCTTGGCCCCTGCCTGCAGCTGCCTGGGCTAAATATTTGGCTGAAACCACGAGCCTGGCAAGCAGTATTGCAGGGCGCGTCTCCATCAGAGCTCTGCCTCCATGGCCAGAGAGGAGTCCTGTCCTTACTGACTGTCTGAGAGGAGGAGGAGAGCCTCAGACAGCTGAGTGATGGGCCCACTGCCCGCCAGGAATCCCCGAGTCTTGACAGCAAAAGCATAGCCCCTTTGCATATTGTCACATACCCCCAGGGGAGCTCTTCCTTTAGCTTAATGGCAGCCCTTTGGTCGCTGGTGGGGAGTAGGATCCTGAGACCCCAAACCATGCCTTGGCTCCTGGCTGTGGGTGAAGGGTGCTCCCACCAAGGCCTACGCCAGACAGGAGATGGAGCTCTCTCTCCCTTTCCCTGCCGTGGCCTTTCTCCCAGGCAGGGGGGCGGGCTAATTTTCTAAGGAGGCTGTGAGAGAGAGGGGTGCCCCTGCTTAAAAAGGGGGTGGGGAGGAAGAGCAGGTTGAGCCAGGGTTTTCCGGCTGCTGCCTTAGCAACAGTGGAGGAGCGATGGCTGCCCAGAGACATGGGCCTGCTGTAATGGTGGGAAAACCAGCCCGCCAGACGCCAGGCTCTCGCCTCTCCTACACTGTGCCCAAGGCTCGTGTCTTCCTTGCACACCTTCCCCTGTAAGGGTCGGGGTTTGGGATGACAAGGCACTCTTTCCAGGCCTTCCAGAAGTTCATGCTTCTGGCCAGGCATAGGATACCCCTGATCTGTCTGGTCAGGGAGGAGCCTGTGACCTTGGGGCCAAGGGACCAAGGGAAGGTGCCCCGGATGTTGGGCTGGAGGTCAAGGGTGATGCTGACCGACATGGAGGCTGAACCATTCAGAGATGAGTTTTCCTGCTGGGGCTTAGCCCCCTGACATGCCCTTAGCATGTGTCCAGGGGTATAGACATTGGGGGAGGCTGTGTGGGGAGGTCAGGATGGCCCCACGCACGGTGTGGATCCTGAAGGTCCTGCTTTCAGCGGGACCCTTTCTCTGAACTCCCTGGCCTACACTGTGTTGGCCAGTGCACTTCTCTGGCGTGAGGCAGATGAAGTTTGGGGACATGTAGCTGTAGATAGGGGTGATCAGGCCCTGGACCTCTCTTCTCTGAGGTGCCTTACACGGAGAACCCCAGTGGGGCTGTGGGCAAGTGGGCACATGCTGGGCTGGGCAGGCGCTGGTGGGTGACATTCTTAGCGGGCCTGGCTGGCACATGCTGACCCTGGAAACCCAGGGATGTGGTAGGCATGATTCATGGGGACATCTGGGTCCAGTTGGCAAAGAGCTGGGTGAGACGGGCAGGAGCAGGTGGAGCTGTTCTGGGGGCTACCTCTGCATTTTTCCCAGGCGCATGGGGCCCTGGAAGGTGGCTCAGGCCTCCTCGCCCCTGAGAAGGCCAAAGGTCACTGGAGGGAAAGGCAGAGTAACTTCCTGAGCTTTGAGTTATTACGCTGGGGGGTTGGGTTTTCTCTTTGCCACTTACTACCTGGGTGACCTTGAGCAAGTTACTTGACCTCTCTGGGCTTCAGTTATCCCCACGGGTAGAAAGAGGCTGGCCTCTGCGGACCGACCGTTGAACGATTAAGTGGAGTTTGCCAGACACAGAGCAGGTGCTCCAGAAACTCTCCCTGACGCTGAGGAAGGGGATGACATGGGAGAGGGTGGGGCCCTCTCCAAACTGGAGGCCTTCTAGACCCTTCTAGACTGTGCCTTGCTCCGCTTCCCACCTCCATGACCGACATCCACCAAGGCTGCCAACTTCAGCCATCACAGGCCAGGCTGCCCTCGCTGCCATCATGCAGGTCCGCAACACTGGGGCCTAGACCCAAGACTGCCTGGCGGCCGGAAACCACGAGAGGGAGGGCCCACCTCTCCTGAAGGGTGGGGCAGTGCTGGTGCTAACGGTAGCTGTGTGCACATGGGGAGGGGGTGGGGAGGCCTCCACTTCCCTCTGAGAGACGGTGTGCTTGGGTTGGGGGGGGGGTTCCCCAGTGAGTAAGAGCTCAGTGTGGGCAACAACAGGAAGCGTAGGGTGCTGGGTGGCAGGAAGTGGGGCTGGCTGTTCTTGGTTCCTCAGACGGGGGGTGGGGGCAGTGGGGGGGACCGGGGCCAGGCTGTCTGCAGGAGACCCTGGGGGCTTGGGACTCAACATTTCTTGCTGCCCTCAGTGAGAAGGGAACCGAGTGTTCTTGAACCAGCTTGCCAATCAGTTCAGCTTGGGCAAGCGACTTCATCGCTCGGTGCCTCAGTTTCCCCTTTGTGAAATGGGGATCATCACTCTGTGCCTCAGTTTTCCCTTTGTGGAATGGGGATCATCAGGGTATTTGCTGTGTAAGCTTCTTTTGGAGGTTTAAGTGATAGGTAGATAGAAAGCACTTGGAATGGCCCTTAACCCAGCATGGACATTTGGGGAATATTTACTGTCGTTGCTGTAATTCTCCCCCCAGGGCCTGGATCGTCTGGGCAGTGCCTGCCATCCTGGCTCCCATCTAACTTGCCCTTGTCCCCGCCATGGGGACCCTTCAACCCTGATGGGAGAAGCTGTGAACATATTGGGGTTCTTAGTACCTAATCCTGGGGCCAATCGGCCCAGAGCTCTCTTCTAAGTCTGGGATTGCCTCTAACTGCCCCAGAAAATCTATATACTGGGATTTAAAAACTTGGACAAAATGGATTGGTTTTGGAGATGCACTGAGAGCTCTAAAAACCAAGATCGAGGCCATGGAGAGGAGGGCCGAGGGGAGATGCATGGGGAAATGGGGGCGGGGGGTGCACTTCCTGGCTTCTGGGCCCATCAGGTTATGGAGGCCCTGGAGGGCTGGTCTGAGACTGGGCCTGGTTGCCAAGTTCAAGGGCATTCTGGGACTCAAAGGGCCAGACATCATGAGGAGAGGGTGGGCAGGTAGGCCGGGGCAGAGTCTGAGCCCAAGCTGAAAGTGAAACCGGAGGGTGTGGCTGTGTCCCGAGGCAGACAGAGCCGCTCAGTCTCCAGGGAGACCCCTCCAGATGTCAGCACTTGGCGGGGGGCAGTGGGTCGAGGCAGAGCTTGCCAGGGGCTGGTCTTGGAGTAGCGAGGCTGGAGGCCCCTCTTGGTCCTCAGGACGGAGGGGCAGGGAGGCAGGACGGGCCCCACACATTCTAACAGAAAGTTTGGGGAATCAGCTCCTTTTCCTGTCCACGCCCTCAGAAGATGGGTCATTTCTCCCTCTTCCTCTGACCCAAAGCCTCAAGGGCAGCAGGGAAAGGGGGCCTGGAGGGTCAGTTCAAGCCAAGCCTCGGAGGGAGGTCTGTTGGGTCTGGATGTATTCACAGACTTCTGCTCGTCCCACCGGCCCTCCCTCGGGGTCTTCAGTGCCCTCCCCCCACACCCCCCAGTCTAGGAGACGCCTCTTTCACAGTGTGCTCACTGGAAAGTATTATTACATCAAAACACAGCTTCTCCCTGAGTATTTCCAGGAGCTCTGGGCGCCGTGAGGCAGAAGGGAAGTGTGCCTATTTTATGGAGGGGAAAGCTGAGGCTCAAGGAGACAGAGAAGTCGGCAGGCTAGGTGGGCCCAGAAGCTGGATCTTCTGAATCCGGCCCAGGTTCTTCCTCCACCCCCTGTCCCCTCACAGGAGGCAAGTGTCCCCCCACCACACCTGGCCTTCCCTGTCCTTTCCTGTCCCATGGGAGCGCGTCAGCCAACCCTCGGCTCCTCTCCCAGCCCCCCACCCCATGGACTGCCTCATTGCCAAGGGCCCTGAGTCTGGGGTCTAGGGCTTGATTTTCTAGGAGGGTTTTGCTCCTCCCTGAGCGAGTGGCACCCTCTGGTTCCTGTCATGCTCCTCAGGGTCCCTGTCTCCTCGGTGGGCCCAGTGAGGAACAGCTGCTCATTAGCTCTCCACGCTGTCATGGCTATTTCTGATTTCCGAGCCTAAATTTAGCCCGTCTGGCAGGCGGGCAAGTAGCCTCGGGGGCTTGAGCATGCCCAGGTGGGGAAGGGGCAAAGGAGTGGCCTGCCCGCCACCGTGGTCAGAGACAGGTGGACCCTGCCGCAGAGGCCTCCCCCTCCCCAGGAATAACCCCGGGAAGAGACCCCAAGGAAGAGGGCCAGGACACTGGTTCATAGTCAGCTCTGAGCTCAAAGCTGGCCTGGCTGCCCGCTTCCTGGCTTTGTAACCTTGGGCAGGTCATTAAACTAATCTGTCCTTGTACTTGTAAGATGGGACCAATGGTGCCGATGGTGGCGAGGGTGTCCCCTGCGTGGGGGGTGGGGCTCAGAGCAGTGCCAGGCATGATAAGCGTCCAGGCAGAGCTGGCTACCACATTTATTAGGGACATTATTAGCATTAGTTGTGGCCTCTAGAAGGGTCACTGGGGCCATTCCAGGAACCAGACAGATCCCTGGGGTGGGGGATGGCTTGGAAAGACCCCTGTTGGGAAGCAGCTGTCCCTGTAAGGCTCTGTTGCTGGAGCTTATTCACCCTTCTCGCTCCTGCTCACCTCCCTTCCCTGCCACCCCCCTCTCCGAGTCGGCCACTGTTCCATTTTCCCTGACACTGGTGGCCCCCTGGCTGCCTCCTTCCCCCTAAGCCTTGCCCTGCTCTGCCTTGCGCCACTGTGGATCTCCGTGGGGTGGGGATGGATCAGGAGAGACCAAGGAGAGAGAGAGACGGGGATGGAGAGTGGTCCTGGGAGGCCTTCCCCCTCCTCCAAGGGCCTTTCGTGGGCAGTCGGTGCTGTGGTGGCAGGAGCTGTTCTGGCCACTGGCGCCTTGGGGGAGGGCAGCAGATGAGGCAGCAGCGGTTTCCCTCATCCAGGGGCTCACTTTCGCAATGGGGAGAAGAATGACGTATCCCCATCCCCAGCTGGCCTGGGGGGCCCGGTGGGTAGGCAGTTTCACCTCTCAAGTGGGGCCCCGGCCGGAAAGCTTGGGCAATGAGGGCTGAGAGCACCCAGCTTCCTGTTGTCTGGGACTGACCCAAGGCAGTGATTGTTTTTGGGGGGTGAGGTCTGGCCAGAGCGCCAGAACTGGGCCCGACACCCCAGAGAGGAAGCTGGCTACGGAGCCTCGGGTGGGTGTGGCCCCCTCTGTGCTCCAGCTGGGCCTCCTCTCAGGCCCACGTGACTGAGGATGCGTCCTGAGCCACCAGAGCTGGTGACAGGGGCCTCTTGACTCTGGGCTGGGGCTTCCTGGGGACTCCCACAGCCCCAGTGGGACAGAACTCCTTGAGGGCAAGAACTGTTTTTAGGGCCTGACTCACAGGAGACTGTTTTTAGCCTGGGGATTATGGAATTGGGGTCAACCGGGGCCATCTTCTGTGTCTATTAGGAAGACACACCAAGTTCAAGGGGGCCAGGGACCCCCTGGAGCTGGTGGCAGGGGACAGGACCCTGTGTCTGCCCTGGGAAGGAGAAGCTGGCCAGGCACGTCTGTGGCTGGGGGAGGAGGACCAGGCAGAGCAAGGCTGACCTTTCGTAGCTCCTGAGGGGAGTCCCAGCCTGGGCCACCAGCCCCACGGACCCAGCGTGTCGGCTGCTGGCCCCAGTTCCTGTGGCGGGGTGGCCTTCCCCAGGAATCCCCCTGCCCGTGCAGCTGTGATGGGCCTGCTTGGAATTCCCTGCCTGTCTGACTAGCTCCCTTGGTTCGTGTCAGTCTCCTCCTTCCAGAAGTGATGAGGACGGAGGGGGCTGGAGAGGGTTGAGCAGGAGACGTCCGATGCCATCCTGGCAAGAGATTTCCCGGTGTGTGTGAGACACTGGTGCCCTGGGCCGGGACCGCACGCAGTCCCCGTGGTTTCTGGTGGCACGCAGGAGTGGGCCACAGCTCCTGTGGCTGGAGATGGAGCCTGCCCAAGTGGGAGAAGAGATGGTACCCCCTTATGGCACATGGGGAAGTGAGTCCAGGGCTGCTGGAGGTCCCAGAAGTTAGGCTGAGAACCCATGCGCCGAGTGTCACAGCAGATGCTCCGGGGAGGTGGGGTATGGCTGACAGAGCCCAGGCTCTGGGGTCAGGCAGACTCAGGGCCAAATCCCAGTGTCGCTTTCTAGCTTTGGGCCAAGGGGAAGGTGCTCTGCCTTTGGGCCTCGGTTTTCTCATTGACTAATGCTGCTTATATCCCAGGGAGAGAGGGTGACGGGGATTCACGTGGATGACAGATGTCCTAGGGACCTGACCCCTCATGGCTCCTCTGAAAATGCCCATACCTTGTTCCTCCCACTGGGGGCCCAGGCTCAAGGTCATTCCCTTGTCTCTTCCCCCACCCCAGAACTGCATGAACTTGCCGCCGGACAAGGTGCAGCTTCTGAGCCAGTATGACAACGAGAAGAAGTGGGAGCTCATCTGTGACCAGGTGGGTCCCAGGCCCCTTCTGGCAGCGGGGTACATTGCCCTGGCCAGGCTGGGGCTGGCAGGAGAGGGGGGCACTGCCACATTGCCCAGGGGGCCAAGACCCTGCCCAGAGGCCTGCGTAGCTTCTCCAGAGTGTGCTGGGGGTGTCTTCAAGACTCTGGGGTCTCCTTCCCTCGGACATGCGTCTCCCCAGGGACCTTGTGAGTCCCTAGCAGGGCTGGGTCCGCCTTCTGAAGGGCTGGCAGGGGTAGTGCGGGCCGCCGGTGCATCCAGTCCAGCCACGTCACCGTCCTCCTTGTGGAGCTTCTTGGAGCAGCCTCTGTTGACCCTCCAGCTCAGGGCTGGGGAGGAGAGGGGGCAACCCCAGGGCTGGGCCTCTTTGACCCCATGGGAGGTGAGGAGGAAGGGGCAGGATCCCTGTCCCTCCTTTCCTGGGGGCCAGAGGAGCTACTGTCAACCAAGCAACAACCCAAAGGTAGCCGTTCCCAAGTGGCAGAGTGAGAATGAGACGCTCCGTCTCCTGGTGCTTGGGCACCTGGCTTTGCCACCTCCGTGGCTCCCTGGCTGCCCTTGCCTCTCTGGCTTCTAGGGCTGCTGTCCGTGGTAGCAGGGAAGGCCCCTCTCCCTTGGCTGGGCCAGGGTGGGGCCTGGCTGCTGCAGTCCTTCGGGGAGGGAGGGAGGCAGGGGGCGGGGAGCTGGGGAGCAAGGAGCCTCCCCTGGGAGCGAGGGCTGGGCCTTCGGCTCCTGCTAATGGACCGGAATGGGATGAGCGGGCTGGGCCACGGAGGGAGGGCAGGGAGCTGCTTTGGAGGGGGCTGTGTTTGGGGTCTCTGCCACTTGGCCTGGCATCTCAGGTTGGGGACTCAGAAGCCTGGGAGAAGTGGGAGGCTGAGGGGCGTGGCTGGGCGTTATCTGGGGGATCTGGGTGGGGAAGGTTCAGAACTGGGGTCTTCTAACGTGCCCTGGTGGGTGGTTTAGTTAGACCTTTGTTATTTCAGAGCCTGGAGAGCCTGGGGCCTGGGGTCAGAGCTGAGGATGGGATTCTGGGGCAAGGGCTGGGGTAGCTGTGGCTGGTTTCCTGTTCACCCCACTCCATCTCCCCAGGAGCGGTTTCAAGTCAAGAACCCTCCCACCGCCTATATCCAGAAGCTGAAGAGCTACCTGGAAACTGGTGGGGTCGGCCGCAAGGTAGCGACGGACTGGATGTCTAACCTGGGGGTATATGTCTCCCCCTTTTTCTCTGTCCCTTTTCCCTTGCACCTGCCAAGCTCTGGGCAGCTGGAGTTAACTGTGTGAATCAGCTTTTTGGTGGACTTTGTGGGTATGTGTGTGAGTGTGGGTGTTTATTTTTAGGGGCTGGAGGGGGCCCGGGGCAGTCTGCTCGGCCCAGCTGCGGATGCTTACGTGGGTCCACTCGTGTGTGCGCTCCAGTGTGTGTGTGTACCATGCGGCCGTGCGTGGGTGTGTGTGTACTATGTGCATGCTTTTGTGTCCACATATGGTTGTGAGTGTGTACCCTTGGGTCCGTATATAGTGGTGTGTGCACCCCGTGTGTCCATGTGTGGATGCACTGGTGTCATATCTGTACCCACGGTGCTTGTGTATGGATGTGCGTGTGTGCGCGCGTGTGCCTTGTGTCTGTGTGTGTGGAGGTCTGTGTGTGCACCGTGTTCATCCGTGTACGGGGCCATGTGTAGCCTGAGATGCTTGATCTGCCAGGCAGGTGTGTGGAGGTGGTGTGGGAGGCTGAGCGTGAAAGGCCAGTCGTGGGGGGCGGGCAGGGGCTGCGGGCTGCTGGCTGCTGCCTCCACGCTCAGCGAGCCTGTGGGAGGCCCTGGGCTTCACCCACCAGACTCTCTTGTTCTTGGTCCCCAGTTTAAGAGGCGAGTTCAGGAGTCCACACAGGTTCTGCGGGAGCTGGAGATCTCCCTGAGGACAAACCATATTGGGTATGCAAGGGCTCAATTTCCCTCTCCGGGGCCTGGGACAGCGCTGCCCCCAGGCGGGCTCCTGGGGCTTCCCGTTGCTGCTCCCCTTACTACCGGGGATGGGCCCTGGCTGTGCCTGTTCCATGCCCAGCCTGGGCAGGACCTCTCTCCTGGCTGGAGCTCAGGGAGCCCTGTGCCCTGCAGGTGGGTGGAGGAGTTCCTCAATGAGGAGAACCGCGGCCTGGATGTGCTCCTCGAGTACCTGGCCTTTGCCCAGTGCTCCGTCACGTAAGCCCCCTGCACCCGCCCTCACACGACTCCTCAGAGCCCGGGTCTGTGCTTTCCTGTCCCTTGTCCATGCCTCTGGCCGCGTCCAAGCAGTGCCGCCCTGGAGCTCACACGCACCACACCCCTGTGGTGGGTGATGCCACTTCCTCAGGGCCTGCGTGGATAGGGAGGGACATGGCCTGGGGTGGCCAGCTGGGACCTGGGACTTCCTCGGCCCCCTCCTCTGCCCATCAGAGTGCCGAGAACAGCCCCTGGTCTCCCCTGCGTGTCCGTCCATCTCTCCCCTCAGCATCCCTCGCCCTGCTCTCAAGGACCACTGAGCCGCGGGCCACCCAACCCCATCCAACCCCTGCAGGTATGACATGGAGAGCGCAGACAATGGGGTCCCCGCCTCGGAGAGGAGCAAGCCCCTGGAGCAGTCTGTGGAAGATCTCAGCAAGGGGCCGCCCTCGGCCTTGCCTCCCCAGTCCAAGAGCCGCCACCTGACCATCAAGTATGTGGGGCCCCTTGCAGGATGGTGGGGGGAAGAGAGGCTTCACCCCTAGACTGCTGCACCCTGCCAGCCCCACCCCAGGCCCTTGGAGGTGGTGGGAGCAGCAGCCTGGCATTGGGGGTCCCAGTAAGGGCCTCAAGCAGGGCTTGAGAGATGGGCGTGTTATGAAGCCTTCCAGGGGTGGGCACCTACAAACTGGAATCTGGGTGGGTCTGGGATAAGGAAGGTGTTTCTGGGTTGGTGAGACCTGCCTTGTACCCTTCTAACCCCCTCTTCTTTCCTGTGCGGCCTCCAGGTGCCCCCCCTCTCCCCGGTACGTAGCCACCTGGGGGCAGGTGCATGCCTGGTTGGCTCCCTGGGTGGGGGTGGGGTAGGGTGTTCAGCTGACACCCCTGGGTTCACCTGTTCTGGCTAGCCTCCCCACCCTAATGTAGGACATCCTGCTGGGAGGCAGGGAGAGGGAAGGAGACAGCCCAGGCGCCTCATGTGGACCCCCAGTTTCTATCCTTCCAACATTGGTCTATGGGCCCAATTTCACATTAAGCCCCAAACCCTCACAATATGTTTCTTTGTTTGCTCATTCATTCAACAAATATTTTTTAGCCTTTGCTATGTATTAGGCATGGTGTCAGGTGCTCAGGAAACAGATCACCCTGCCCTTGGGAGCCCTTGGTCTAGAAGGGGACAGTATTTGACAGGCTCTCATGGAGGTGTGAGCAGGAGTTCTGAGAGGGGAGGTGGCTACTGGGAGAGATAGCTCTGGAATAATGTCTCGCAGATGGATACGGGCTCTACGGGCAGTGGTGGGGACAGGGAGGGGCATTCCAGGTGGGAGGAACAGCCTAAGCAAAGACTCAGGCCTATCTGAGTAATGACAGAAGGACAATGTGGCAGTTGGAGGGAGGAGGTGGGGCTTCCTGGTGTTGTTGGAAATGTGATAGAATTGTCAAGACGCACTGATGTGGAAGTCATGATTGGCAGTTCTGCAACAATGAAAAAGAATCACAAATCACATATTTCTTAGTAAAGAATAATCGGGGACACTCATAGCATTTACTATGTATCAGGCACTGTTCCAGGCTTATTTCATAGTCCCCCAAACCCTATCAGGAAGGTACTATTATTACCATTCCTATTTTACAAATGAGGAAACAGAGGCACAGGGTGATCAAGTAAACTCACCAAGTGTAAGTGGAGACCTGCGATTGGAACCCAGACCATCTGAATTCAGAGTTGGCCTTTGGAGATGGCCCATAAGCCCAGGACGCTGGGAGCGCCCCCTTGTGGAGAGCATTTCCATGGTGGTTTCCAAGCGTTGGCTGTCTTCCCTCTCTAGGCTGTCTACCCCCACAGCACAGCAACGCTTTTTGTACTTTCTTTTTTCTTTCTTTCTTTCTTTTTTTTTTTTTTTTAAAGATTTTATCTATTTATTTGACAGACAGAGATCACAAGTAGGCAGAGCAGAGAGCCCGATGTGGGGCTCAATCCTAGGACCCTGGGATCATGACCTGAGCCAAAGGCAGAGGCTTAACCTACTGAGCCACCCCAGCGCCCCATAACAACGCTTATTGATGCCAAGTTGCTCTTAAGGGTCTTCCTCACTCCCTCTGCCCCCCTTGCAGCATGCCAGGCCCGAGTCCTAGGGACCGAGGGAACCTTCCTGCCCTCCAGTGGCCTGTTTGGTTGGGTGGATGGGAATCAGTTGCCGAATGTTCCAGATGTGCCTGGGGTGGGCGGGTAGTTGTGGGAAGCCTGGTGTAGGACTCTGACCCCTGCTGCCTCCCCCCTACCCGACCCAGGCTGACCCCTGCCCACAGCAGGAAGGCCCTGCGGAATTCTCGCATCGTCAGTCAGAAAGATGACGTCCACGTGTGTATCATGTGTTTGCGTGCCATCATGAACTACCAGGTTGGTCAGAGGGCGTGAGGCACCGGGGTACCTGGGAGTTGGGTCTGTCCTCACCTGGGGCTGCCTCAGCTGCCGAGGTTCAGGGACTCACTGTCCCGCCCCCCGACCTTGTTCCCCACTGGAGAGCCCTAGGGATGGGGGCTGTTGAGCTTCTTGAGGCTTGAGGGGAAGCCCAGATTTCTGTCCCCTCCTGGCTGGGCCCTCTGGACTGCACTGGACATGACTGGGGTCATGGACATGCCTCCGGCAGGGACCTAAGCACAGCCACCAGAGAAGGCTGAGCACAGCGAACTCAGGGACGGCCGCTCTGGGTGATTTTGTCTGGAGCAGTGATTGGTGCCGCCTGCCCTCCTTTACTTAGCAGGCCTTTGAGGACTCCCTGTTTCTGGGGTGCTGAATCCTGACACTGGCTTTTGAACAAAGTTATTTCAAAAGAGGGACCAGGCTTTGGCAGCCACAGAAAAGGCTATAAAGAACTTCCCAGGCCGGAAGGCAGTGAGACCAGAAGGCAGGAACCCTGCCAGTGCCTGAGGCTCTGGATGCGACAGTGCTGGCAGTCCTGGGGGTCTGCCTGGAGGAGCTGACCTTTCCTCTCTCCCCAGTCTGGCTTCAGCCTCGTCATGACCCACCCGGCCTGTGTCAATGAGATTGCTCTGAGCCTCAACAACAAGAACCCCAGGTGAGGCCTGGGCCCCTCACCTTTCTCCACATCTAGAGTCTCCTGCCACTTGACCCCTTGCCTACTCTGCTCCCCAGTTCTCAGAACTACTGGCCAGGCTCATCCCAGCCCTACTTCCCATCAGCTGCCCTCACTGTCCTCCCCCAGTCTGGCCCACCCCCTCCCCTTACTGTGGGGCCCACTTTCAAGGGATAAACTGGCTCCCTTGTCCCCAGGACCAAGGCTCTGGTGTTGGAGCTGCTGGCGGCCGTGTGCCTGGTGCGAGGAGGGCATGACATCATCCTGGCGGCCTTTGACAACTTCAAGGAGGTACTGAGACCCCCCACCCCCAAAGGGTGCTTGCTCTCTGGGGTCCCTTGGAGTCCTGTGGTTGGCAGTTGTGGCCTCTGCTGGGGGCAGCCGGGAGGGCTCGGTGGGCATTTGGGGAGCGCAGGGTGGGGATAAGCTGGAAGGGGGAAGCTTTCAAGGTCAGGTACCAGGTCACGTAGGGGCACTGCCTGGGGCGACAGGGACAACTATGGGGATCTGCTGAACCTCTGACTCTCAGACTGGCCGGATCCAGACTGGACTTGGCCCATGCATCTCAGAGTTCCTTGAATACACCTCTGCGGACTCTGGTTAAGTAGATGCATGAGAATATGATGCATAAGGTGGGATTTGGTCATTCATGCCCTTAATAATATTTGTTGAGTGCCTACTATGTGTCAGGCACAGAGTGGGCCCTTGGGTTGCATCAGTGAGCAAAAGAAACAAAGAAGGCAGGGGAGAACAGATAATGAACAATACACTAAATGAGCAGATTACATAATATGTCTGAGAATGGTGGACGCTCTGAGGAATAAGTCCAGGTCGCTGGAAGGGCAGGAAGAACGGGTCACAGGGTGGGCAGGGAGGCCTCGTGGAGATGGTGAAGTTTGAGCAAAGCTGTGAGGGAAGTGAGAGGCTTGGTGTGGTGGGGATCTCAAGTAAGAGCACACCAGGCCGACGGAACAGCAGGTGCAAAGGTCCTGAGGTGGGAAGGTGCCAGGACAGCAGTGTGGCCAGTGCAATATGTGAAGGGAGGGTTGGGGGGGAATGGAGAGGGAGGGGAGGTTTTGAGCAGTGGCCTGACTTTGATTTAGCGGGGAGGCGCCTGTAGAAGCACGAGGTGGTGGCTGGAAATGGTTTGGGAGCTGTGTTGCTGGGGCCCTCGTGACAGCCATTTCCCCCATGCAGGTATGTGGAGAGCAGCACCGCTTTGAAAAGCTGATGGAATATTTCCAGAAAGAGGACAGCAACATTGACTTCATGGTGAGTTCGGGAGGGTCTGGCTATCCTTGGTGTAAGGAGGAGCCAGGGGGCCCAGGTCTCCAGCTTCTGGACTCTGCTCTTGAGTGACTGGTGGGAGAGGGAAGCTGGAAGGAGAGGACCTGGAAAAGAAATGTGGGTAGGGGCAAAGCTGGGTTAGTGGAATGAGAAATGGGGAGAAGGAGAGACTTGGGAGTAAATGGGGAACAGAAGGCTCGGGGCACCCCCATCCGGAGGGTCACAGACCTGCTTGTGGGCCTGCTCCTCAGGTGGCCTGTATGCAGTTCATCAACATCGTGGTACACTCAGTGGAGAACATGAACTTCCGTGTCTTCCTGCAATATGAGTTCACCCACCTGGGCCTGGACTTGTACTTGGAGGTGAGCCTGGCATCCCCCCCACCAACTGGGATTTAACCACTAGGCAGCTGTGGAGTGTGGCTCTGGGCTCAGCGGCATGGGTGCTGAGGTTGGCAGATCTGGTTCAAATCCCGAGTCTGCCACTTCCAAGCCCATGTGACTCGGGACGGGTCTCTTCTCTGGGAGTCTCACTTTTCCCATCTGTACAAGGAGGGAATCATAAAGGTAACGATGACTCTAAATAGAAACGAGGTAGAACATTTTCTGCCACCTTCTAGCCACGCGGTCTGTGGAGCTGTTATGTCAGGCACCGGAACAGGCTCTGGGTGGCCCTGGGCCTGTCTGGCTTTGGGAGGATCAGCCTCAGACAGGTTCTGCCTCAACAGCATAATGGGAAGCATGGAAATACTGGGCAGAAGTGGGAGCAGGCTCATGTTGGACGGGCCCAGGGCCTAGAGGAGTTCCTTGCCCTGGAGAAGGTGGGCAGAGGGCCTTGGTGCTTCCTGGTCCAGCCTGAGCAGAGAAGCTGCAGGTACCCCGATTCCTTCGGGAGGCCTTTGGGATTGGATTGGGATTTCGATTTTTCTAAAAGCCAAAAGGTGTAAAGCTAGAGGGGAAGATTTAACCATACGAGGGGATATTATTCAGCCATGTAAGGGGTTGAAGTTCTGATACACGCCATCGCATGCATGAACCTTGAAAGCATTAAGCTAAGTGAAAGCAGCCAGACACAAAAGCCCAAGTACTGGATGATTCCTTTATGTGAATGTCCAGAAGAGGCAGAAGGTCTGCTGGCAGTCGCCAATGGTGGGGGGAGGGGAGAGTAAGGACTGCCTGCTAACAGCAGGGTTTCTTCTGGGGGGATGAAAATGTTCTGGAATGAGACAGTGGTGATGATGGCACAACCCTGTGAATATACGAAAAACCGAAAAACTGAATTGCATGCTTTAAAATACTGCATTTTATGGAATGTGAATTATATCTCAATAAGAAAAAAAAAATAAAAAGCCGGCTGGGGCTCAGGCCCTTTCCTCCAGGCTTTCGGGCCAGGCGGGGAAGACTTCTCACCTCGGGCCTCACCCTGCTCTTTCCATCTGGGGGACAGAGGCTGCGGCTTACGGAGAGCGACAAGCTGCAGGTGCAGATCCAAGCGTACTTGGACAATGTTTTTGATGTGGGTGCGCTGCTGGAGGACACGGAGACCAAGAATGCTGTGCTGGAACACATGGAGGAGCTGCAGGAGCAGGTGGCCCTGGTGAGAGCTGCTCCTGAACTTGGCTTTGGTTTTAGGTGTGAGTAGGGGGTGGCTGGCTGCCTGGCCCCTGACTTTGACCCGAATCCAAATCTTGAATCCTGTGGTGTCTTTCTCAATGAGCCTTCGCTGGGTTCCTACCCTGTGGGACCTCTGAGGTAGGCAGGTCCCCCCTCTCTCCCTGCGCTCAGGCACCCTGGCTTGGGTGGAACTAGGTGCCTGTCTGTGGTCCTAGCCCAGTTTCCTCTCCACCCACCTCCCTCCTCAGTGGTGCCTGGGTTCCTCCTCCCGAGAGAACGTCAGTGCCCTCAGGATCTTACCTACTTGGGTTCAAGTGCCAGGCTCGGCCCACCCGCCAGGCACCCGGTGCTAAGCACATCCGGAAGCCTCCCCCAGCCCTGCAGGCAGGCGTGCCTGCTGCCGCCCCCTCACCGGCGGTGCCAGTGCCCAGCGGCGGGTGGGAGCTCACCATGTGCTGTGCCACAGCTGACAGAGAAGCTTCGGGACGCGGAGAACGAATCCATGGCCAAGATTGCCGAGCTGGAAAAGCAGCTAAGCCAGGCTCGAAAGGAGTTGGAGACCCTGCGGGTGAGGCTGGGGGCAGAGGGGGCCGGGCCAGGGGCGGGCCAGCCTCCCAAGAACTCACCGGTTGGGGCTTCTAGGTTTGACACTTCCTCTCCTGGGCCTGCTCGGAGGCACTGACCTCTCTCCTCCGGGGCTCACAGGAGCGCTTCAGCCAGGCGACCTCCATGGGCGCCTCCAGGCGTCCCCCTGAGCCTGAGAAAGTGCCTACCTCCGTCCCGGCGCGGCCCTCCGCCCTGGAGCTGAAGGTGGAGGAGCTGGAGGAGAAGGGGTTAATCCGTATCGTGCGGGGGCCCGGGGATGCTGTCTCCATCGAGATCCTTCCGGTCGCTGTGGCAACTCCCAGCGGCAGTGATGGCCCGACTCCTCCGGGAGTGCCCACCCGCTCGCCCAGCCCAGGTAAGCAGGAGCTTCCGGCAAGATGGGGTCCGCGTGGGGTGGGGGGGAACCAGGGTCTGGAGGGGGAGCCTGGGGACATCTCCCGCCAGGAGAGTAGGAGAGGTAGGTTCAGGATTGTGGGCGTGGCTCAGGTGGATGCGGGGATGGGAGACCTGGATCCAGGGCGCATGCGTAGGCAGGGGAGGTGGAGGCGAGACCACCTAGGCCCAGAATTTGATTCCGCTTCCCCTATACTCCCCCATTTTGGGTTCTCGGTTCTCTCCAGGCTCAGATCTCCCACTTGCGGCAGAGCCGGTTCCCGGAGGAGCACCCCCACCGCCACCTCCACCGCCACCGCCACCTCCCCCACTTCCCAGCCTCCCCCACCAGCAGGAAGTCCCGCATTCGGCACCCCCACTGGTCTCACCCCTCCCTGGAGGCTCCGAGCCCCCACCCCCACCGCCGCTGCCGGGAGACTTGCCACCCCCACCCCCGCCGCCACCGCTGCCTCCTGGCGCAGATGGACCAGTGCCTCCGCCACCTCCCCCGCCTCCAGGAGGTCCCTCTGGAGAGTCGGGTCCTGAGATGGCCTCAGGTGAGTGGACCACCAGGGGCCGGGGGGGAGATATGGAGGTGCCTAGACCTCAGTGTCCTCCACGACCTGCTGTATGGGGGGGGCCTCCTATTGCCTTCTGCCTGTCCTGTCAGGTCATTCTGGACCCTCTGTCCCACCAGCCACCCCACCTCACCTCCCCGGTGCTCAACCACTCTCTCCCCATCCCAGGAGTGAAGACCAAGAAACCCATACAGACCAAGTTCAGAATGCCACTCTTGAACTGGGTGGCACTGAAACCCAACCAGATCACGGGCACTGTGTTCACTGAGCTCAATGATGAGAAGGTGCTACAGGTAAGTGTGACCCTTCCTAGGTTCCGGTGTGGGCGCCAGGGGAGGAGGGGGCTCGGCCTGGACTGTGCTTGGTCATCTCCAGCACCCCATTGTATAGAGGAGGGCGTGGAGGCCCAGGGATGGGGGTTAAACTAAACAGGGTTAGTGCATCTGATCGGCAGTGTGTCCTGACTCCCCTGGAGGCTTTCCCTTCCTTCACTACAGAGGGCACATCTGGCTTCCAGTCTGGCCTCTTTCCTCCTTTTTTAATTTAAATTTTTTAAGATTTTATTTATTTGACAGAAAGAGATACAGTGAGAGAAGGAACACAAGCAGGGGGAGTGGGAAGAGGGAGAAGCAGGCTTCCCCACAAGCATGAAACCTGACGTGGGGCTGAATCCTAGGACCCTGGGATCATGGCCTGAGATGAAGGCAGATGCTTAATGACTGCGGTGTCCCTCTCTTTTCTCCTTTGAAGCTTCTTTCCCACCACTCCCACAGGCAACCAGGGTTTCAACATTTTTTTTTTTTTTTAAGAGAGAGAGAGCAGGGTGGAGTGCAGGAGTGGGGCAGGGGGGGAGAGAGAGAGAGTTCCAAGCAGGCTCCAGGCTCAGTGAGGAGCTCAACATGGGGCTCAGTCTCACAGCCCTGAGATCATGACCTGAGCCAAAATAAAGAGTCAGATGCTTAACCAGTGGAGCCACCCAGGCACCTCTAGCCCTTCTAATTCTACTTTTAGTTTTCCAGAAGGGTTGTGTTCTCTTGCTTCCAGGCCATTGCTCATGCTGTTCCTTCTGCCTGGAATGCCCTTCCCTTTCCCCTTTTTACCCCTGGCCAGTTCAGCTCTTCCTTAAGCTATAAGGGCTTGGAGTGCGGGTCCCCAGGGTTGGGTGCTCTTCTTCCTCCTCGATGCTGTTTGTTCTCCCCCTGTCTCCCCCATCAAGGTCAAGCTGGGTTACTGGTTTGTTTCTCTGCTGGTGGTGTGGTCAGGGCTGGATGGCTGGTTCAGCCAGGAATGTAGCAGACCCCAGCTGGCCCAGCCTCACCTCCTCTCCCTGTGTCTTCAGGAGCTAGACATGAGTGACTTTGAGGAACAGTTCAAGACTAAGTCCCAAGGTCCCAGCCTAGATCTCAGTGCTCTCAAGGGTAAGGCAGCCCAGAAGGCCCCCAGCAAGGCCACCCTCATTGAGGCCAACCGGGCCAAGAACCTGGCGATCACCTTGCGCAAGGGCAACCTGGGGGCTGACCGCATCTGCCAGGCCATCGAGACGTGAGTACCTCTGCCCTGTGCTTATGAGTAACCCAGCCCCTCTACTAGGCAGGGGCCATCAGGCTATCATAAAAGAGTCCCAGCTGTGGGGCAGAGCCCATCAAACTTCATGCTAACCCTGGTCAGGAAGTAGGGCTGGGAACCTTGTTCCTATTTTCAGGTAGAGAAAACTGAGTCCACTGGGCGCGGCAGACAGTTTGGTAGACAGTCCATAATGGGAGTCCACACCCGGACCGAGACATTCCCGTTTCCTCCCTGCCTCCTTGCCCAGCTGTGGGCATTCAGACCCTGGCATTTATAGCTGGGCATCTGTCCCTACTGTATGATAGGGACCTGTGTTTTCCCAGCTCCCAACTGACCTAACTGCTACCTCTTGGTCCCTGAAGTTATTGGCAAATCGCAAATACTGAAGTTCATTTATTCAGTCGAGAAAGTGGGGGGGGGGGGTGGTTAGTCCTGTCCTCAAGAACTGGTGGGTATAGGGCGATAACTACCCCATCTTCCACCAGGTATGACCTACAGGCCCTTGGCCTGGACTTCCTGGAGCTGCTGACCCGCTTTCTGCCCACGGAGTACGAGCGGAGCCTGATCGCCCGCTTTGAGCAGGAACAACGACCCATGGAGGAGCTGTCAGAGGAGGACCGCTTCATGCTACGCTTCAGCCGCATCCCACGCCTGCCGGAGCGCATGGCCACGCTCACCTTCCTGGGCAACTTTCCGGACACTGTCCAGCTGCTCATGCCGGTGTGGGCGGGGCAGGCAGAGCGGTTTGGGCGGGGCAGGGCGGTGTGGGCGGGGCAGGCAGAGCGGTGTGGGCGGGGCTGGCAGGGCCTGTGTTCTCCCCACATGCCCTGCCTGTGGATGGTGTGTTCTGGGTGGAGCCTCCGCTCCCCCAGGGGGCGTTTAGGAGTACTTGAACTTCCCATGGCCTTGCCCCACACCCTGCCCCAACTTATCTCGCTTCTCCCATTGCACCCCCAGCAACTGAATGCCATAATCGCAGCCTCAATGTCCATCAAGTCCTCTGACAAGCTCCGCCAGATCCTGGAGGTGAGTGCCCAGTTCGAGGGCCTGGGAAGTGGGGCCCACCCACGACTCCTTGTCTGTTCCGGGTGCTGCGAGAGGGAGACCCCGGCTTTGCCCTGCACTACTAGCATGCAACAGTTATGTTCCCAATTCTCATGTAGAAAGAGCTAAGGCGGGGTGGGGGAGGGGTCATGTCTACAGCAGCGTACCTTAGACTCCTCCTGAGGGCCAAGTCCCCTCTGGGGATCACTGTGTGATTAGCAGAGCACCCACACCTGCTCAGTGGAGTCTAGCAAAGTCTCTGGGAGCTAGTAGAAATGGCTGTTAGATGGTGACGCACTGAAGGGATGTGAGCAGCGCAGTTCCGGGTAGGAATAGCAGAGGACAAAATTGGGTACACTGAGGGGCACCTGGCTGGCTCAGTTGGTTGAGTATTTGACATTTTTAAAAAAAGTTTATTTATAGGGGTGCCTGGGTGGCTCAGTGGGTTAAAGCCTCTGCCTTTGGCTCAGGTCACGAACTCAGGGTCCTGGGATCGAGCCCCGCATTGGGCTCTCTGCTTGCCAGGGAGCCTGCTTCCTCCTCTCTCTATGCCTGCCTCTCTGCCTACTTGTGATCTCTGTCAAATAAATAAAATATATTTTTAAAAAAGTTTATTTATAATTATTTATTGAAATTTCTACATTGAACGTGGAGCTCGAACTCATGTCTCCAAGGTCAAGAGGGACATACTCCTCCAACCGAGCCAGCCAGGCACCCCAAGCATGTGACTCTTGATGTTGGGTTGTGGGTTTGAGCCCCAATGTTGGGTGTAGAGATTACTTAAAAATCAGATCTGAAAAAACATTGGGTATGCCAGGCACATAGGACAGGTGCACAGGTTAGTATGTGAATTATGAGCCTGAGGGGTGCATGCACGAGTGCAGTGTGGGCTGAGCATGTGGGGCTGGCTTTTTGCCACGTCTTCTTGTGCAGTGTATACATGAGGGGGTTTCCTCAGCCCCGGCGCCTGCTGAACATCCCCCTTTCCCCCCCTCTCCAGATTGTCCTGGCCTTTGGCAACTATATGAACAGCAGCAAGCGTGGGGCAGCCTATGGCTTCCGGCTCCAAAGTCTGGATGTGGTGAGGGGCACGAGGAGGGGTTCCCTGGCCTGGGGGATGGGGATGGGGAGCAGCTGGTGGCCTGTGGCTGACGACAGGCCTGCACGCAGCTGCTGGAGATGAAGTCGACTGACCGCAAGCAGACACTGCTGCACTACCTGGTGAAGGTCATTGCTGAGAAGTACCCACAGCTCACGGGCTTCCACAGCGACCTGCACTTCTTGGACAAGGCGGGCTCAGGTATGGGCGCCGGTCCCCCCTCCTCGGGTGGGGAGAGGGGCTCAGCCCCGGGGACTGATGGGGGTTTGAGGAGGAGTGAGGGGCCCACAGGGTGTCATTGGCCGCCTCTCTGATTCCCTACTTCTGTGCTGCCCCATTCCCCACCCAGTGTCCTTGGACAGCGTCCTGGGGGATGTGCGCTCCCTGCAGCGAGGCCTGGAGTTGACTCAGCGAGAGTTTGTGCGGCAGGACGACTGCACAGTGCTCAAGGAATTCCTGAGGGCCAACTCGCCCACCATGGACAAGCTGCTGGCAGACAGCAAGACCGCTCAGGTGGGCCAGGGCTGGCGGGGCCCTGGAGGTGGGGAGGCGGGGGATGAAGGCCTGGGTCAGGGCCACAGTGGGGAGAGGTGGCAGGGGGCCTGGGGGAGCAGAGATGAAGCGGCCAGTGTCTTAAAGGCACCCGGAGCTCCTAGGGGTCGGTGCTGGCGGGCCTGACGGGCTGTGCCCCACAGGAGGCCTACGAGTCCGTGGTGGAGTACTTCGGAGAGAACCCCAAGACCACGTCCCCCTCCATGTTCTTCTCCCTCTTTAGCCGCTTCATCAAGGCCTACAAGGTATGTGTGTCTGGTGGGCAGGCTGGGACCCCTGTGGGGCCTTCTGGCCTCTCCACCTGGCCCGCGTGAAGGGTGGGGCATGCTTCTGCCCCGGGGCGGGATAAGACTCCCCTCACGGAGACCTACCTCGGCCCCTCAGAAAGCCGAGCAGGAGGTGGAACAGTGGAAGAAGGAAGCAGTAGCCCAGGAGGCAGGCGCTGACGCCCCCAGCAAAGAGGAAGCCCCAGCACCGAAGGTAGGCAGCTGCGCCTGAGCTCGGCGCTTTGCAGGGATACCCATCCCAAAGACCCAGGCCTCTTCCGTACCCTCATTTCTGGGAACAGACCCTGTCCCAGCAGCCTGAGACAGGAATGGCTTCCTTCTGCTCCAGCCTGCTGTGGGGGACCAGGCCAGCAGATAGTCTAGGGTTTGGTGGCCTGGGGAGAGGGGATTCTGGAGCTGCAGCTAGACACGTTACATGACCACCCCCACTCCCTCATCACCACCCAAGGCCCGGCGGCAGCAGATGGACCTCATCTCTGAGCTGAAGCGGAAGCAGCAGAAGGAGCCACTCATCTACGAGAGTGACCGCGATGGGGCCATTGAAGATATCATCACAGGTGAGGCTTTGGCTGGGCCTGTTCTATCCTGTCTGTCCTTCTAATGCTGTTCTCCCCCCAACCCTACCCTAGGGGTCTGGCTGCCTCACTGCTTCTTGCTACTTTTCCTATCTTTGTTCCTTTCTCTCCTCCCTCCTCCCTCCCAACCCTCAGTGCTCAAGACGGTGCCCTTCACGGCCCGCACCGGCAAGCGGACGTCCAGGCTCCTCTGTGAGGCCAGCCTGGGAGAAGAGATCCCTCTCTAGCTCCCAGGTACCTGGGTAGCCTGGCTTCTGAGCCCAGAAGCTGCCCACAACCCTGGGGGCCCTCGGGGGACTGGGTCAGGCTGCCCTCCCTGGGGCCACACGTGGCTGGGGTGTGTTTGAGCGGGGTTTGGTAAACATGAACAGGTCCCTTCCCACGTGCACACAGCCGGGGTCCCTACAAGGGTGAGGCTTGTGGCCTGGAGTTAGCGTCCTAACCCCGGGGCAGACTTTGGAAGGGTGAGTGTCTCTCTTCTTGCCTGCCAGATCTGCGGAACCAGCCCTACATCCGCTCAGACACAGGCCGCAGAAGTGCTCGCCGGCGCCCCCCAGGACCCCCCCTGCAGGTCACCTCGGATCTCTCGCTGTAACTGCTGTTTCTGCACAAGGACTCAGTGGGGAATGGGGGATGGCAAGCAGGGGGGCCCAAGGAAGGTGGTCCTTAGCTCGGCTGGGCCGGGCAGCCCCCTCTGCCGCTGCTGCCATTCTCCGCGATGGTCCCACCTCAAGTGGTCGGGTGCAGGGGCATGGGGGGGACAGCATCGCCAGCCCCTCCCCCAAATGCTGCTTGCAGCACCCCTCTCTCCCTAATAGCCATACTTAGCCTCAGCCGGAGCCTGGCCTGTAACTTATAAAGTGCAACCTCGCGCTCTATCCCCAGCTCCGGAAACTCTCCACGGACCTTATTTTTATACAAGATTAATAAAGATGTTTGCAAAAGATCTGTGTCCGCTCTGTGCCCGCCCCACCACACGCAGGCTGTTCTGCTCCGCAAATGCTTTACTTTTTCATAGCAGGTTTCTGCAAACAGGCTGGCGAAGGGGAGTAGGGCTGCTTCTGCACTAGAGTTGCGGGGGAGGGAGTCATCTTCGAGGGTCGCAGATAGTCTAGTGGCTGGCCCATGAACTCTGTGGGAGGGCAGAGGGGTTGTGGGCAGGATCAAGCCGGCTGCTCCCCTTCTGAGACTCCGGATTAGCCCCACCTCAGTCCTCCTGTCTACACCCTGTGCCCTGTCTCCGCCTCCTATCTGGGTACCCTGCCCCTTTTTCTGAGACTTGGTTCCAGCCTTGGTCAAACCCCTGCATGATCCTAGGTCACTTCCCTGGCCTCTTCCTGGTTTCCGGGAGTTGGCTCACACGCGGTACCTGCCCCTCCCCTGTCTGCCCTGTCCCCCCCACCCCTGCTCTCACCTGGGCTGAGCGACCTCTGGGTGGGCACGAGCTTGTGGCGGCTGGAGTGGCAGGACTTGGGAAGTCGGACTTTGGGGCGTGGGGCTCGGTGCCACATCCCGTCTTCCGGGGGTGTCCACACGGCCAAGTTAGGTATCTGAGAGTAGGGGCTGTGCACACCTGAGGAAGCCGAGGAAGCCGGTGGGAGGAAAAGGAGAGGCTTATTCCTGACAGCAGGTCCCCGAGGGAGAGTAGACCCTCCCCCACCCCGGCAGTCCCGCCAGGCCCAGGGCGCACCGGCTTTGTGCAGTCTGTGCAGGGAGCGCTCCAGCTCGGTGCTGGAGAGGCCACTGAGACGCGCGGCCTGGCAGAAGAAGGTGAGGCCCATGTGAGGGCGCCCAGCGCTGCTGCGCCCTCGGGACCGGCCCTTCCAGCTGGGGTTCAGCTGCAGAGCCCGCTGCTTCTTGGTGTAGTAGCTTGAGGGGACAAGTGGGGGGCAGCCGTATTAAATACCGCCTCCCTCTGTCTTCTCCATCTCACAGGTGGAGAAACCACCTTAGGACAGGAGGCCTGACCCGGCATTCAGGGCTCCCGTCTCCCTGAGGGGACCCCTGCAGGGGGCAGCAAGTGCTCCCCCATCCTGGGTCCTGAAGCTGGGGACATGGGCCTACCTCATCACTTCCTGCACCACCCTGTGAGGCAGGAAGCCCTGGTTCATCAGCTTGAACAGCATCTCTAAGAACAGGGTTTGCAGGCCCTGGGGGTCCCAGAACTGGCTGTTCCTCACCTGGCCTGGGGGCAGAGATCGGGGTTGGGGGTGGGGAGCATGTGAGGAGGAGCTTCCCCTGGTCCAGACCCTTCCCACCCCAAACCAGCCTAGCCCCTCACCCAAGCACTGAGCCAGGCGGTAGCTGTCAGTGAGGACACCCAGGAAGTCTTTGAAGCTTACGGTTCCATCACCTGGGAAGAGAGAGAGGAAGGGGCGCTGGCGGTGCCTTCCCCACTGCCGCAGAAGACTCACTCTGCATGTGCTTTAGGGGTGTGTCTGCAGCTCCTTCCAGACACTAGAGAATCCAGTCCCACCTCCAGGCAAATGTCAACCCAAGTGGAATGGGGGAGAAATAGCCCTGGCCCTAGAGGATCCCCCAGTCACGAGGATTAACACAGCAGAAAGGTTTAGGGCTATGGGATAGGTGTGTTCATCAGAGCAGGCTTCTTGGAAGAGGGAACTCTAAAACAGGACGGGGCTGGGGATTCTATGGCAAAGGAGACCTTGTCCAGGGCTAGAAGGGAGGGAGGACCAAAGGCCAGGGACGGGGGGTGCCCACCATCCAAGTCTGCCTGCTGCAGGGCCTTGCACATCTCCTGTGGGCTCAGCTGGATGCCCACATCGCGCAGGGTGGCTTTCATGCTGCGCATGTCCACAGAGCCTGTCGGGCCAGAGCTGAACAGTTTGAAGATCTCCTGGAATGCTGCGGGTGGGGAGGGAGGCAGGCAGCCAGGGGTCGGCACGCAGGGGCCGGGACGTCCGCCCACTCCAGCTCACAACGGGACTAACGACTTGGGTCATTCCCACCGCGGGGGCATGAGAACATTTAAAAACAGCAGTGGCTGCTGTGTTGGCCCTTGTCAAGTCCCCATTAAAGTCTCAGGTCCAAGACTCATGTCTGGACATTGAACATTTAGGTCAAGGTCACCAGTAGACTGGGCAGTGCTGGGCTTCGGACTCCGGCTCTGGGGCTCAGTGCTCCGAGGCTCACGGAGCCCGGCCGGCACCTGGCAGGGAGCAGGAGCTGAAGATCGCTGGTGGTGGGTGAAATGACTGCTTCAAGGGGCCCCCGCCAGCGGTACTGTGGCTTTGGGGCCCCCAAAGTAGACCCCACAGCTCCAGACTCTGGGGGGGAGCAGGGAACTCAGATTATTTTTCCCCACCCTCTCTCCCAATTTCCTTCCGCCCTCTTTCATCTTCCTTTTGTGCAGTCCATCCACCCATCACACACACACACATCAGTGAGCCCTGGAATTGTAAAGATTAGCCAGTTAGACTGGCATTGAGGGACAGTTACATGATCACCAACTTCTCACAACAACCCCGGTCTCTGGGGAGGACACCCCTTGCCGTTCTGCGGGGAGCACCCCCCTCTTCTTCTCCGCTCCCAGCCCCTGGGGCCTCACCTGCCAGTAGCCGGGCTGTCAGAGGCAGCAGGCTCTCCTCTGCAGAGCTGATATAGGAGGAAGAGGGTGGAGAGGACTTTGCACCTGCTGCAGAAAGATGCCGGGGCCTGGCAGGCCTTACCCCAAACCCCACACCTTGGACCTGGTCTCTGGTCCCTGCCCTTACCGCTGAGACCCAGAGCCTGACCGCACCAAGCTGGCAGCTGCAAGGCGCTTGAACTGCCTGGGTCTTTGGGAGGACTGCCGGGCCCCTACGCCTTTGATGGATACTGGCTCCCTTGGGCTCAGCGGGGGAGCGGGCTGCTGAGGCCTCCCCTTCTGTGTCCTGCAGCCCTGCTCCCCTCCTGGGTCCTGTGTGGGCAGTCTTCGAGGCTGCTGTGGGGACCTTGGAGGCAAAAGAAGACAGGGGTAAGGGGCCGGCCTGCCTGAGTGCTCAGACTAGGAGGGGAGAGAGGGCCCTGGGACCAGGCGTGTGGCGGCTCAGGCTCAGCTCGACCTTCTCCCAGGATCCCCACACCAGCCTGTACCCACAGGGGGATTCTGCGGACAGTAGCTTGTCCCAGCAGACCCTTTGCCATCCCGGTTACCTGTACGTTCCCTGTGCCAATGTAGGGGATCTCTTGGTCTTCTGCCTTCGGCTGCCTGAAAGGCAGAGTCGCAGACTCGAGGCTGGTCCAGTGCCCCGGACCCGCAGCCCCTAGGTTTGTTTTAGCAGCTGTTGGCAGCGGGGCACTCTGTCCCTCGCCACAGGACCGATTCTTCTGGCAGGGGGTGGGGACCTGCTGCCTTACACTTGAGTTTCTGCTTCCCTTAAGGCATCTGAATTGGCGACTGCACTCCAGGTGCTAACCCAGGCTGGCAGAGGCCCAGGGAGAAGCAGGCCTTAGAGTCTGGAAGTGAGGGCATGGGAAGGAGCGGTACAGCCGGTTGTGGCCCGCTCCCACCTTACCCCAGGTCTCCTGGCGGGGAAGGGTCTCCTCTTCCAAACCATGCACATTTACAAACCACAGTTCACAAAATACTCCAAGATGATGCTTCCAACAGCCCAGCCGCTCCCCAGATACTCACCTCCGTAGCTCCTCCTCCTTCCTCTTTCCAGTCTCCGCCCCCCACGCCCCCCCACCCCATTGGCCCTGGCCCATTCCCAGCTGTTCATCCCTTCCTAATCCCACCCTCCCAGGGCCTGGGCAGGCCGGCTTCTAAGGATCAGCAAGGCTGGGTTTTCAGCTGGAGCCTTAGTGCTGGTGGGTCGGAGGCTGACAGGGCCCAAGGGAGGCTCTCCCTTCCCCTTCTTCCCTTTTCACACCCGAGTCCCTCCCCCCATTCTGAATTCCCTTCCCCCCTTTGCTGCCAGCTCTCTCCCACATGGCCTGTCCTCCCTCAGCGTGGGAAGGCTTGTGCATGCGTGTGCATGTTTAGGACACGTGTCTGGCGCACAGGCAAGTGTGTTGAGGTGTGCTTGTGCACACGGCCAGTGTGGAACTGTCTTGTGAGTGAATGTGTGTCTGTGCGTGCCCTCGTGGTGCGCGAGTCAGCGGAGGGTAGGTGTGTACGTGTGTAAGTGTGTCTGGGTTGCACCGGGAAGTACACCATTACATTCAGGCTCGCCCCTACATTTTGAGATACTTGTAGCTCAAGGCTGTGTGGCCCCTGGAGGGGCCGTCCTTTGGCTTCTCTCTTGCCCTCCTTTGAGGCCCTGGGCACTGTCCATTCCCCATACCAGGCCTTTGCTGTGGACAGAAGTGGGAAGGATTCCTTTCAGACTTGCCTCCTCACCTGGCCAGCCCAGCCCCCAGAGGCCCTCTCCAAAGATGATCTCAACATGTCCCTGGCTTCAGGCCAAGAGGAAGACCCACTTCATGACCTAACACACCGGAAGACTTGGGGAGCCTCGGGGCCTCAGTGGGTTAAGCCTCTGTCTTCGGCTCATGGTCTCAGGGCTCTGGGATTGAGCCCAGCATTGGGCTCTCTGCTCAGCAGGGAACCTGCTCCCATGCCTCCCCCGTCTGCCTCTCTGCCTACTTGTGATCTCTGTCTGTCAAATAAATAAAGAAAACCTTTTTTTTAAAAAAAAAAAAAGAAAAAAGAAAAGAAAAGATGAGTGCCTGGGTGGCTCAGTGGGTTAAAGCCTCTGCTTTTGGCTCAGGTCATTATCCCAGGGTCCTGGGATCGAGCCCTGCATCGGGCTCTCTGCTCAGCAGGGAGCCTGTGTCCCCCTTTCTCTTCTGCCTGCTTCTCTGCCTACTTGTGATTTTTGTCCGTCAAATAAATAAATAAAATCTTAAAAAAAAAAAAAAGAAAGAAAAGAAAAGACACCTGAAGCCTCAGACAGGGTCATGAGTCTCTGTCACTGGCTGAGAGTTCTGGAAGGGAGTGAGGAGGGGCCAAATAGGGCTGGCAGAGCCCTCAGGGACAGGGCGGGCAGGTGGGCTGGGGCAGCTAAAAAATAGGGGTGGGTTGAAACGAATACTACAGGAAACTAATACAACTAGAATTTAAATAAAGTCTTGAAAGAAAAAAGAACCCATGGAGGGCGGCATCCCTAAGAAATCAAGATCAGGACGCCGCAGCCACGTGAGCTCACTAATCCGGGAGCATTTGCACAAAAAGTCTGAGCCGAGGGCCAGCACTGGAGGCTTTTACTGGTTTTGTCTAGTCATTTCACTGGGGAAGTGGGGGACGACACCTTAAAATGGATTTTCAGCAATAATGGACTCCCTTTCCTGGTTCCCGGCACCGAGCTGCAACGCAAAAGAGAGAGTGTCACTTGGGCCCCAGTGGCAGGGGCGGGGAGGGGGCTGAACCCAGACGCCTCCTCCAGGAGGGCCCAGGGGTGGGGGGGGGTAAGAGAGCGGCTTCCTGCGGCACACGGTTGGGCAGCCGGCCCTCTGTTGTGTCCATTCATCACCAGGAAGCCAGGGGTGCTGGAGAGCACTGTTCCTCTCGTATTCTGCTCCAAGGAGGCATCCTGGGCCCTGGGCCATTGAGTCCTCAGCGGGGCAGATGCTAGCCTGAGCATGGCCCATGAAGGTGAGGCGACCTGCCTTCTGGGGGACTGAGCTTCCTAATGCTAAAATGGCCCTTCCCAGGGCCGAACCCAGGATCCTTGCCTGGGCCCAGAAGTGCTCACCCTCCATGGTCCCCGGGCCGCCTCCAGCCCTGGCCTTGGCTCTGCCCCTCAGTCCACCGGAACCTTGTTTCCAGCGGCCTTTATGAGGTCACTGAGTTTGAGACATCACAGCCCACCCCGTCCCCGTCCCGTCCCCAGCCCCTCGTTCCATTTCCTCACCCCTACCCAGCTGCGTGAGGAGTGGGCCCACCCACACATCCCAGCATACCCCCTTTGCAGGAAGCTGGGGGCCAGACTCACTTACCCCTTCACGGCTCCTTTAGGAGGAGGGGACCTGGCCGGCTGCTGGAGAAGCTGCACTTCTCCTTTTATGGTGGCCCTCTTGATCCCCGGCTTGCTGAAATCCAGGTAAGGGCGGAAGATGTTCTTGTCTTCCTGTTTCCAAGCTTTCTGTGACTCCTCAGTTTCCAGAGATTTCTCCATCAAGTCCTTAGTGAGATTTTCCTTCTCTGGCTGGTCCATCACCAGCTGGGGGGTGGGATCTGTAGAAGGTGCCTCGGCCTTCTGAGGCAGAGCTTTGATCATGTGCTCCAAGTTGGGCAAGTCCATTTTGCTGGAGGAGGCCACGGCCAAGGAAGAGGCAAAGTTGACCAGATCAGCCAGGTCGATGCCCGGTGAGGGACTGGAGGAGGGCGGTGGGGGGTTTGATAGCTGCTGGGAGTCAGCGGTGGGCGGCGCTGGCTGGGCACTAGGGTTTTCGATTTGCTTTATGCAGCACACACAGGCATCCTCGAGGTCAGACTCCTGGTCCTGGCAGCTAGTGGTCTTACCTATGTTATTGCTGATCGCCCGTCGCAGGCTGCGTTCTGAGGCCTGGATGTGTTTGTCTGCCCAGAAGAGATGGTTAGAGGTCTGCACGCGGATAGAGCGATGGTTGGTGGACACCTGGTCCTCCTCTGGCAAACTCAGGTAGCTAGAATGAGACCTCACACTCCAGAGGCTGGTGTACCGCGGCGTGTGGGGCTGGAGGGACTCTGTCCTAGACTCCGGCTGCTCAGGGTCCCTGGGCTCAGGCTCTGGCTCCGGCTCTGGCTCCAGTTCCAGCTCCGGATCTGGCTCCGGTTCCAGTTCCGGCTCCAGCTCTGGCTCTGGTTCCGGCTCCGGCTCCGGCTCCGGCTCCAGTTCCAGTTCCGGCTCTGACTCCAGCTCCGGCTCCGGCTCCGGCTCGAGCCCAGTCTCCAGCTCTAGTTCCCGCTCTAGTTCCTGCTCTAGTTCGTGCTCTATGTCCAGGTCCACTTTGTGAGAGCGCTCCAGTTCCAGCAATTCTTTCTCCAGCTGAAAAGTTTCAAGTGAAGCTGAAGAGGCCCCTGGCCCTGAGGTCCTTCTGGGACCAAGTCTCTGTACCCCTCTCCTGAGCCTTCCTCCCCTTCTGGTCCCTCTTGCAGAGACTCACCTGGGGCAGGGAGACAGTGTGGGGCACTGGCGAGCGTAGGTGGGAACAAGGGAGCCAGCATGGCCTGGTGCAGGCTCCCGGGATTGGCAAGGGTTTCGAGAAGACGGGCCTTAAGGAGTTCAGCCCCTTACCTCCCACCTCCCCCCGGAAGAGGCACTCCTGCCCACGGTTACCTCCATCTCCTCTTCTTCTTCGAATGGCTGTTGTTGGTTTAGCTCACTAAACATGACAGAAGGGGGCAGAATGAATGACAGGCTTCTGGAGGGTGGGTGGGGTGGTTTTAGGGGGGAATGGAGGTCTCTGGGGCCCTCAAGATTCCCTCCCCTGTGCAGAGGCTGGCAAGACCCCCCGCAGCGCATCCACTCCCTTCACAGTCCCTACATCTACCAAGAATTCTGGAGCAACACTCTCTATCTTTAGTGAGTTTGGGAGGTGTCTGGAGAGCCCCTACCCCAAAGAGGGATCCAGTCATCTGGAGGTGAGGCCCAGGATTCTTCCTTCTGATCAAGTATTCCCATGAGCCAGTGAGCTCCCCAGGGAGGACTGGTGCCCAGAAGGGGGCTCCCAACAGAGGGAGAAGCCCAGGGCGACGCCCTCCTCCTGAGCTGCCCAACCCCCGCCTGGCAAATCTCAAAGGCAGGGGTGTGTGTGGAGGCTCCCCTCAGCTCTTGCTGGCCATGTGCTGCTAGCGCGGCCCTTCCCCTCAGTGCTCAGCCCCTGCGACTCCCTCTCCTTCCTCAGGCTTCGGGTCCCCCCTCACCTCGGGGGCCACTCTACTCAGAGCAAGGCAACCAGAATGGATCAGTTCCCATCCATGTCCCCGAGTGTACCCCACCACCCCTCAGTCCTATTAACGTCAGAGGCTGGACACAGAAGCAGAAGGGGGGGTGGTAGGACTCCCCTCCCCCCCAACACTGCCCTTGAGGAGATATTGGAAAGAAGCAAGATGGAGGGAGATCTTGGGTTGGGGGTGGTGGTATATGAAACTTGGCAGTGGTGGCAGGGGGTAAGGGTTGGTGGTCTTGGAGGGTGGGGGACTGGCTCTCACTGCGTCTCCACAATGTCCACTGACTCCTTGCCACAGCAGGGGAATCCACTGGCACCTGGCAGGGAGAAGGAGGTGAGGGCCGGGGAGCTGCAGGGGGACGCATCCCTGGGGCATTCTGGAACCCTGGGCAGGTGGTACTGCTCCAGTTACCCACTCCCTCCCTCCCGGTCCTGCATCTCAGCCCATTCACCACCGCCTCTCCCATCCTGCCCCTTGCTCCCTCCGCTCTCCAGCATCACCAGCCCTGCCCTCCACATCTGCTCCCCTCCGCAGGCGCTAGAATTGGCCTTTCCTTTCCCTCTCCCCGATGCATCACCCTTCTCCCCGAGGACGGATGCTAACAGGTTTCACTGCTGTTTCTTGAGGGCTGCTAGCCCAGGCAACGGGTTGGGCACATTCTGTGCTTTATCTCATCGATTCAACACAAAAAATGACAAGAAGTTCATTTACCCAAGGTCCCTCAACCGAGGGTTGCCAACACCAGGAGCTGGATGCAGATTTGACCCGAAGAAAAACTCTTCACTCCCCTGCCCCACGTGCTACCTTATGAGGCGTCTGTAACTGGGTGGGGACCCCTAAGAACCTGGTCCTTGGCCCCCTCTCCTCTCTCTTCTCTGGCCAGGCTTCAGATCTGACACTCCCCCTAATCCTGGCCCCTCCTGCCCTGAAGTCCTTCCTCTCCTCCAGGCTTCTCATCCTGGGGTCACCCACCCGGGGAATTTTCACCCCAGGCATTTGATCTGTGGGGATGCTGACTGCAGTGTTCCCTCACTCTCTGAAGAAGAGGTTGAGCATAGCCTTGGGGAAGGTTTCTGCACCCCAGTTGCCTCCCTGGAGCTTGTATCTTTTACTGAAGATGCTTCTTTTTCATCATTTGGGGGTGGGGGGCTGTTCCATTCTCCCATGCTCCCCAGGGTGGTAGATGGGGGTAGATGGTGGATTGGTCATGGCAGTGGGAAAGCCAGATGCTCCTGACCTGGAGTGTGGCAGGAAATGATGGCCTTGGCTCTGGCTGAGAAGAATAGCTCCCAGGATTATATCCAGAGGATCAGTGTGCCCTGGCCTCCTCCTAGAGATGTAGAGGCTGTTTGTGTCCGGGATTTACGACATCTGTGTTCCTCCTGGGCCTGGGCCTCTTGGATCAGCCGCATGGCCGGGCTAGGAGCTTACTACCACAGTCAGGCTTTTAAGAGCTAGCTCAGTGGTCTCTGGACCCTTCCACCAACTTGACTGCCATGTTCCATTGGCTTCCTTCATGTCTCTCTTCATTTCTAGCTCCATCTGCCCCCAGGGCTGCTTTTCTCCAGGCCTCTCGCCTCAGTGCCTTCCTCTGCTCGTTTGCAAATGTTCCCTTGACAATCGAATTGACACCCATTGCCTAAACCCTTCCATGAACAGAACGGGGTGTGGATAGGAAGAGAAAATATTAGGTGTGAGCCTCATCGTGGCACTGGAGGGGTGGAAGCAAAAGTCTGAGGTTGACTCAGCTTGGGACCTCTGTGCCCAACTTGGGAATGTTGTGTCAGGGACTCAGGTGACATTCTATAGCATGTGAAATGATTTGTTTCCAACCGCTGGATGCTAGTGTATAGAAATGTATATCCTGTAACCATCCTAAAATCCTATCGGTGCTAGTTTTTTGTTTTGGTTTAGTGTTGTAGATCCCATAAGGTTCTCTACAAAAACAATAATGTGTGTGACTCAGGCGCCTGGCTCAATCAGTTGCTAGAGCACGTGACTGTTGATCTCAGGGTTGTGGGTCCAAGCCCCGTGTTGGGTGTAGAGATTACTTAGAAATAAAGTATGTGTGTGACTCAAGAGACAGTTTTCCTTCTTCCTTTCCAAATTGGATGTCTCTTATTTCCTTATTCTGCTTTAGTGTACTGAGAACAGTGTTCAGTACAATGTTGAACTGAATTGAGAGTGGATGTGTTGTTTTGTTCTTAATCTTAGGGAAGAAGCATTCAGTATTTCACCACTAAATATGATCTTAGCTGTAGTTTTCCCTCAAAGATGCCCTTTATTACGTTGAGGGTAGTTCTCTTCTATTCCTAGTTCACTTAGTTTTTACAGATTTCTTTTTTGGAGAGAAAGAGAGTGAGCATGTATGCCAACAAGGCAGGGGAGAGCTAGAGGAAGGAGAGAATCCTAAGAAGACTCCACGTTCAGGCGGAACCCAACATGGCGCTCGATCCCAAGACTCTGAGATCAAGACCTGACCTGAAATTGAGTTGGACACTTAATCAACTGAGCTACCCTGGGGCCCTTTAGTTCACTTAGTTTTTAGTTAGGAAGAGATGTTAGGTTTTGTCTGATGATTTTTCTGCATTTATTGAGATGACTATACATTTTTTCTTTTATATTCTTTTATTTTTCTTTTGTTTTTTAGTATCTCTTCACCCATTTTGGGGCTCGAGCTCATGACCTTCAGAGGAAGAGTCGTATGCTCTCCCAACTGAGCCAGGCAGGTGCTCTTGTTTTTCTTTTATGTCCTGTTAATATATTATATGATATATATAATATGCTATAACACAAACAATGTTATATATTATTCTGTTAACAATTCTCTTATATTCTGTTTATGGTGAAATAAATTAATTTTTGAATGTTAAAATCAATCTTACATCCCTGAGATAAATTTCATCTGGTCATAATGTATTATCATTTTATACATTATTGAATTTGATTTGCTAACTATTTTTTTTAAAGACTTTATTTATTTGGGGTGTCTGGGTGACTCAGTTGGTTAAATGACTGTCCTCGGCTCAGGCCATGATCCTGGAGTCCCAGGATGGAGTCCCGTATTGGGGGTCCCTGCTCAGTGGGGAGCCTGCTTCTCCCTCTGACCTTTCTCCTCTCATGCTCATGCTCTCTCTCTCTCAAATAAATAAAATCTTTTTAAAGATTTCATTAATCTTTAAATTAATAAATTAATCTTTAAATTAATAAATCTTTAAAAAGATTTTATTTATTTGACAGAGGGAGAGATAACAAGAGCTGGAACACAAGCAGAGGGAATGGGAGAGGGAGAAGCAGGCTTCCCACAGAGCAGGAAGCCTGATGTAGGGTTCGATCCCAGGAACCTGGGATCATGACCTGGGCTTAAGGCAGATGCTTAACAACTGAGCCATCTGGGTGCCCCTGATTTGTTAACTTTTTTTGAAAGAAATCTCACATGAGGTTCATGAAGTATATTGGTGCATATTCTTCTTACATTGTCTTCATCAGGTTTTGATACCAGAATAATGTTGGTTTATAGAATGAGTTGGGAAGTATTCCCTCTTCAGTTTTCTGAAAGAGTTTGCATAAAATTGATATAATTTCTTCCTTATGTTTGGCAGAATTCATAGGTGAAGCTTGTGAACCTGGGCCTGGAGTTTCCTTATCCATGCCATCTAAGTTGGCGAATTTATTGGCATAAGGTGTTTATAGTATTCTTTGTTATCCTTTTCATATCTGTAGATTCTGTAATGATGCCTCCTTTTTCATTTCTCATATTGGTAATTTCTGTCTTCTTTCTTTTTGTCCTGTTCAGTTTGGCTAGAGATTTGTCAATTTTGTTGATCTTCTTGAACCAGACAGAGATATGTCTGTTTCTTGCCTGATCATCATAAAGTGACATCTGCCAGGGAATGAGTCCTGCAGTTACAGGTTCCAAATCAGTTTTTTTTTTTTAAAGATTTTATTTATTTGACAGTAGGCAGATAAGTAGGCAGAAGTGGGGAGGGGGAAGCAGGCTCCCTGCTGAGCAGAGAGCCCTATGTGGGGTTCAATCCCAGGACCCTGAGATCATGAACTGAGCCTAAGGCAAAGGCCTAACCCACTGAGCCACCCTGGCGACTCCCAAATCAGCTTTTTATGATTTCACTCTTAAATATGAACAGCTAAGCATGACCACACATTTGAGGAAACTGTGCACATGCAATTGACAGACCAAGAGAAAAGATGACTATAATACCAGAGGTTATTTGGGAAACAGAAAGGAGCTTTAAGTATACTCTAAAATATTGAGATTCTGAGATGTAGATATTAAGCAATAGGTATTACATCCAAAAAGCAAGAATGAGAGAAAATGTTTAAGAGGCAGTCAGTTCTGAGTTATAGAAAGGGGATCTAGAAAGAATAGAGAACATGGAAAAGGAAAGAGAAAAATTTTCATGAGCTGAATGATATGTCATTGGCTTAAGAGGGTTCACCGAAAGCCCTGCACGATAGATGTCAAAAGATCCTCTGTCAAAGTTCATTGCCCCAGGAACAAAGAATTCTTAAATGTTTCTAAAGTGGAAAAACTAGTCACCTACGAGGGGAGGGGGGTCAATTACACTGGCAGCAATGTTAGCAACAATGGCTGTCTTTAAAATTCTGAGGAAAAAGTTTTTTAACCTATAGGTTTATATCCAGCCAAACTATCATTTCAGACATGGAGGGACTCAGGAAATTTACTTCCTCTTTTTTAAAGGAAGTTATTTGAGGATGTGCTAAAACAAAATAAAGGTATAAAACAAGAGAGCCAGGAAGGAAATAGGGGTCCACCCCAGGAAATCAACTAAGTTCTGGGATTTTAACTGTATAGAGGCAAGATGATGAAGGGTTCTGGACAGTAGATTTCTGAAACAAAACCTGACAGAACAATTGATTAGATGGAGAGGGTGGAGAAAACTAAGACTATGATAAAACCAAAGAGCATAAGGAAAAGGCAACGAGAAACTCCAGGAAAAACAAAAAGCTGTACGAGAAAGAGAAGGTAACTGTGGTACCTTTCCCAGTTCTGCTGTGAACAGTAGTTAGGAGTCACAATAATGTTAAGTCCAGTTTTCAACTTTCAGAATTAACAGATAAATATCAATTGGAAGATATATTTGTGGCTTTAGGACAATGTAAATGTTACCAACCTTGAAATTTAAAAAATAAAAATACAAAAAAAAATGCAGGTTAGCATCCTTGGGAGGCAGGAGGGAGTAGAGCTGAAGGGAAGTGTCAAGGGCACTAAAAACTTCATCTTACTATGTGTGGTATGAAAAGATATTATCTAAAGTGATGAAAAATTAAGACGTAAGTATATTAAACTTACAAAGGCACCAGCAGATCTAAAAATGATGTTGGGAGAATGGAGGAGGATGGCTCCATTAGAGCAGGAAGGTGATAATGTCTAAAACTGATAAACCAAGAAAGAGTCCATGAGCTTGCAGAAAGATAAGAAGGTAATTAGGCAGAAAATGGTTCTAATGAAACAATCGTGGCTGCTCTGAGGAGTGAGATTGGGAGTGTGTTATAGGGGATACTTGCTTTTCATCACTGAATATCAAGCTTTTCTTTAATCATATGCATCTATTTCTTTGATAAAATTAAATATTGAGGGTGCCTGAGTGGCTCAGTTGGTTGAGCAACTGCCTTCGGATCAGGTCATGGTCCCAGAGTCCTGGGATCGAGTCCCACATCGGGCTCCCAGCTCCATGGGGAGTCTGCTTCTCCCTCTGACCTCCCCTCTCATGCTCTCTCTCACTCTGTCTCTCTCTCTCTCTCTCTCTCTCAAAATAAATAAATAAAAATCTTTTAAAAAATTAAATATTGGGGCACCTGGGTGGCTCAGTGTGTTAAGCCTCTGCCTTCCGATCAGGTCATGATCTCAGGGTCATGGGATCGAGTCCCACATTGGGCTCTCTGCTTGGCAGGGAGCCTGCTTCCTCCTCTCTCTCTCTGCCTGCCTCTCTGCCTACTTGTGATCTCTGTCAAATAAATAAATAAAATCTTTTAAAAAAATTAAATATTGAACCCCTGACTAAGGGCCAGACACAGTGCTAGGGCACACACACAGTTTGTGCCCTCTTGGGACTTCCAAGCCTGTGGCTGGGACCATAGAAGATCCTCCAATCTCTATTTCTTATTCTTTTTAAGATTTTTAAAAAAGATTTTATTTATTTGACAGAGAGAGAGAAAGAGAGAGAACACAAGTAGGCAGAGAGGCAGGCAGAGAGAGAGAGGAGGAAGCAGGCTCCCCGCTGAGCAGAGAGCCCGATGCGGGGCTGGATCCCAGGACCCCGAGATCATGATCTGAGACAAAGCAGAGGTTTAACCCACTGAGCCACCCAGGCACCCCCTTCCAATCTCTATTTCTTATTCCCACTTCTCCAAAGCTCTAGATCGAACTCCAGTCACTGATAGCACATTTCTCCCTAAAGGGGTGGGTCTCTCCCTTGTCAGAGACTTGGATGTCTCCTATTCCTGAAATGTCCCTTGTTTTCTATTGGGAAGATGCTCAGTACTCACTTCTTCCCAAAGACCTTCAGGACTCTACCCCATGGCATCTCCTCCAGTTGCCGCCACCCAGACCTGGTCCCTGCAGACCTTTGAGTGCAGGACTCTTGTTGATTCCTTATCAGAGGCGGGCAGACTGTATGGGCTGCCCACTTTTTTTTTTTTTTAAGATTTTATTTGTCAGAGAGAGCGAGTGCACAAGCAGGCAGAGTGGCAGGCAGAGTCAGAGAGAGAAGCAGGCTCCCCCGCTGAGCAAGGAGCCCGATTCGGGACTCGATCCCAGGACCCTGGGATCATGACCTGAGCCGAAGGCATCGGCTTAACTGACTGAGCCACCCAGGCGTCCCCAATGGGCTGCCACTTTGAATCTCTGATCCCCTGCAAATAAGAGTCTGCAAGGTGGATTCTCAGCAAAAGCCTGTGCAAAGAAACGAACTCTTCATCCCTCTCACCCTGCCAAGCCACGTGGCTTGTTCTCCATTTTTAACCACAAGTTCATATCCTGCGTGTCTAGACTCGAGTGTGGCCAACTCGCCTGTATGCCCGATCCATTTTCCTTCCTAATCACTAGGATCGTGATTACCCCCTCTCCCCTGGTAATCGCCCGCTCCCCGATAATCCTTCATTCTATCACCCAAATTAGAAACCTGTTTATTTGTGAACCCTCTCACTTCCCCAGCTTCTGACCTCCCTACCTCTGATATTGACCTTGCGCAGGTCTCTTTCCCCACCCCCACTCCTACTCATCTCCTAACACCAAACTCAACACAAACCTAGGACTGATCACCTGCCGGCACTCCATGCTGAGTGGTTCCCATACATCCTATCCTCTTCGCCACTTTATGCCCAAACAGTCACGACTCTGCTCTCATGGATGGGGAAACTGCCCAGGACTCACATGGGCTAAGAGCAGTGCCATGACTGGAACCCAGGTCTGACTGGCTCTGAACCCCATGATGCTAACCACTGTGTTGTTTGAAATTTTGTTAGGCTTCTAGCTGGACCACTGCAACCATATTTCCCTCCAACTTGGGCTACTTAATGACCCTGGAGTGACCTGCCTTTGGTCATATCCAGACAGTAGAGTGGCTTCAGAGATCCTGTATGGTCTGACCTCTGCCCTCTTATTGCAGTTCCTGGCATCCAGCTCCCTCTTTGCTCTAAGCCCAAGCTTCCCCAGAGCACAGCAGATCCTTTTGTGCCTCGGGGCCTTTGCACCTGCCTACACTTCAGTTACTTAGGAAGTCTCTCCTCTGGCAAAACACTAATCCCTGACAGGCCAACCCACCTCTCCAATGTCATCATCTGTGTAACACAGCTAGCTGTCCTAGCCATATTTAATTTTTTGTTAACTCCTCAAACTCAGGGCCCAGCACAAGAGTAAAAGCTGAAAGAGATGCACCAAATGTCACAGGGGGGATTTAAGGCATCTGCATCAGTGGGTCACCCAACGGGTTTGGGAAAGGAAAAGCTGCTCTCCGGTTGTTGGTTCTTGGCACAATTTAAATGCTGGCCCATGTCCTCCTGGGTGAGAAGGTCCCGAGAAGAAAACCCCCACTTCAGTGGAAATCTAAGGGGCAAACAGCTTTGCTCAATGTTACAGATCAGATTGCAAGGGAGGAAGGAGAATCTCAGTATTTGTGGAAGCCAACTGCTTCCTTCTGCAAAGGCTCCAATCAACCAGGAACAACTGAACGTGATTTTGGGGTTATCAGCCGTTTGGGACAATTTGTGAGTCGTTTCCTGGGCATAAGGCCACGATTCTTTCCGTGTGCCGAGAACCCCTACAAGAGTGGGCTGAATCTGCAGCCTTTACTCCAAAGTATACTCCGTGTGCAGGGCACAAGCCTGTGCACCGCGCAGGGCCGAGGCTGGCCGCGGCAGTCTGGGGACAAGGCCATGGACGTCTGGGGTCGACCTACCTTCCCCGCACCCGGGAGCGGGGGTGGGGTGGGGTGGGGCCCCGGGCAGATTCCCCGCCCCGCCCCCCGACTTTCACTATCCCCGCCCCGCCCGCCCCCGCCCCTCGGGGCACGCGCCAGCCTGCTCCCACCTGTCACCCCCATGCTGATCGAGGCTCTGTCGGGGAGGCGGGGAGCGGGCTGGTGGCTGCTGCCCCTCCGCCTCCAGTGCGCTCTTTGGTTGGGGGCCGTGGGGGGCGCTGGAGAGCCTGTGGGCGCCTGCGCCTGTGATGTCGCCGCCTCTGTGACGTCCCTGCCCCCTACCCCAAGGACGGAGAGGTAAAAAAAACAAAACCAAAAACCAAACCCGCTCAGGATTCGGGGCGTGTGGGCGGGGCAGCCGCTGTGGGGTGTCCTGAGCAGGCTGAGCCACCCGAAGCGTACTTTCCAGACGTTGGGCTGCTCTGCTCTTCTGCCCCGCAGGCCCAGAGGGAGCGGGAGCCGCCACCGGTAAGCTTGGATGGCCTTAGCACCTGCCCCTTCCTGGGGGGCAGGACCCCTCCAGGAAGCCGCTGAACCTCGAACCTGCAGCCTGCACCCCAAGGTCTGCATGTGCCCACGTGCACACAGCTACCTGAGCAAGGCTTCAGGGGGTGTGGAGCCAGACGTGACACGCGCTCCCCACTCCCCCCCAAATAGCTTCCATCCTCAGAAGGGCGCCTGTCCTGGAAAGTCCTCTCTGCTAGCTTAGGGGTGGGAGTCTCAGCTGGCTCCCAGTTCTGCTCCTTGGAAGCCAGGCCTCAGGGACAGGAGAGGATGGGGCCGTATTCATTCCAGGCTCCTGGTACACCCCCACCTCTCCACGGCCGGCCATTGCCCGGCTCTTGGCGCCCTGTCCTCCTCAGCCTGGCAGTGTTTGGCCTGGGACTTCCCTGCTGCCACTGGATGGGCTATCTTGCCTAACTGGTCTGAATCGATAGGCCAAAAGTGGGATTGGAAGCGCCCACTGGGAAGGGTGGAGGGAAAAGTGACCTCATTCAAGGGTTGTAAACAGTCCTTGCCCAAAACAAATGGCAGAAGTGAGAAGATGCCCCCCAGAAGGCAAAGGGAGGCAGCTGTTAGGATCGGAGGTTCTGAAAGCAGGAAGGCGAGAGTGGGGAACAGCCATGGCCTAACACATTTGTCATCACCCCAAACTTTATTGCTTACAAAGAGTACCACCCAAACTCTGCAGTACGGAAAGGCTGCAGCTCTTCACGTGCTGGGGGCTGGTGGTGGGGGGGGTCTCTCCCTGGGGAGCAAAATGGCTTAATGTGGATAGCTGGACAGAGGCCACTTTGGCAAGAAACCGGGATGAGCTTCTCCCGAGGAGAACTCCCAGGGGACACCCCTCACCTCCAGGAGGAGAGGCTAGCCAGCCGCCCCCACACAAGGATTCACAGTTGATTAATGCTACATGAGTCCTGATCAGCCCTGCCATCGATGAAGAGACTGGGCTGGGGTAATGGGGTATGGTGTGAGGGGGCTCATCTTAAAGAAATCTGGAGGTTTGAGGGGTCATGTGCATGGAGACAGGTCAAGATTCGAATCCCTTCACCCCATCTCCCAGCCTGCTGATGTGTGTGCAGAGCCACCGACCTGCCCTCCTGGAGGGCAGCTGTGAAAGTGCTTTGAGGTCATCAGAGTGCAAAGTGCGGTAGGCAATGCCCCCCAAAGAGAGGGGCACGGCAGGGCCAGAGTGAGTGTGAGGCCCGGTCTGTGTCTCAGGAAACTGGGGTGCATGATGTCTAAAGCCACTGCCGGGCGGGGACAGGAGGGCCGGCGCCTGCCACTTTCTTGCACACGGATCACAGCCCACTTGTAGGCCCATCTGTAGGCCCAGCTCCTAGCGGGCTGGGCTCCTGCCACCCTTCATTCGGACAGACCGAGAGGGCAGAGGGCCAGTGAGCCATGGGCCATGCCGGGTCTGTAGCCACGGCTCAAGGCCTGCTGCTCTGGGAGAGACTGGTGGCTAGCAGCGACGGGACACGTGCTTGGGGACTGAGAACCATTTCACTTAGACACCTGTGGTCCTGGCGGAAGCGGAGTCCGGCTTCGGACCTGTGCTGCTATGCCCTGATGCTGTGCTGTGGTCTCCCAGGAAGACTTCCCAGCGTCATGAGTCCCTGACTCTGTTGGGAAAGTTCCTAGATCAAAAAGGGGCTTCGATGGCCACACAAGGGGGTCAGAGGGCTCCCCGTTCACCCCACGGTAGGTACAGATGCTGGTCCGCTCCTGTACCAGACCTGGGTGTGGGTCCTCAGACACTCGACAGCCTCCCATCTGCTCGGAGGCTGCGGGACTTGCCCACTCCTTCCCGATCCAGGCCGGAAGCTACGCTCCCCTGACAGCCAGCAAGGGGCCACTAATAGGTCAGGCCAGCTCACGGGACCAGGGCAGAGCAGACCCTTTTCATTCCCCACTTACAAGAAGTGGTCTCCTGCTGCCCTCCTCCGCCCCAGGGTGCTCTCCTGGCGGGGTCAGGCAGGGCACGGGACAACCTTGTCCCCCTACTGAGCCAGGGGGTGGGAGGTCCCTGGGAGCAGGCTGAGCCCGGGTGCCAGGGGCAGAGCCGAGCACCGATGAGGCGGCTGCCTCCCTCGGAGTGGAGTCAGAGGTGGGAGGCTAGCTCAGGGCCTGTTCTCCAGCTGGCCGTGCTTGACCCTCCAGCTCCAGGCAAAGCTGCCGTCAGGGGCCAGGGTGCAGTGTAGGTCAATGCCCGAATCCGGCACCTCCATGTCATAGCGCACAGGCTGCCCGTCCTTGGTCACCAAGCTGAAGGCTGCGGCCGGGATCTGGGGGCAGAGCAGACCAGTGAGTCTGAGACTGTGGCACCGGGCTCAGAGGGTACCTAGAGGTGCCTGCTGAGGTCTCTCGCCAGTTAAGCAGGCAGTCCTGAAGGCCTAGAGGACTCCGAGACGTTCATCTTCATCCGGCCCAAGTATAGGTCCTGAGGACCTCCACTGCCACTGCCTGGCCTGCCCTGGCACCTCGGGGGAGATCTGAAGCCAGCCACTCCCTACATGCCAGTTCTCCTTATTCAAAAGCCTTCCTCCCAGGGGGCTCGGCCAGGTACACGGGCTCGAAGTCAGCGTGTACCTGCCCCCTTACCTGGCTGCTGATGCCAGTCGCGATGTCCCCCACCTTGACCCGGTGAAACTCCCGGATGTGCAGGTGTTCGCCATTGAGAGACTGTATCTGGATTTTCACACCTAGAAGGCAGGCAAGGTGACAGTCAGCAGAGTGGCCGGTGGTCCCTATGAAGCCCCAGGCAGAGGGACACAGGCCAGCCTTGAGGAAGCTGACATAACATTTAGGCTGGAGTGGCCCTAATGTCACACACCTGCTGGCTCCTCCTGGTAATTTTCTGTCAACTCTAGAACTAGGCTTGCACAACACAAAGAGCTAAGGTTGGCTCTTTTGGGGAACTAGTATTCCAAATTGCACACAAAGCAGAACGGAAGTGGAAACGCAGACTCTTAAATTAGCTTGTGGTCAACTCAGGCTGTAACGTTCTCTGAGTTGGAGAGGCCATCGGGGAGGCCATGGCGGCCTGAGGCTCCATGTCACACCGGTGCTGGGAAGAGCCGGGGAACGGGGAGCTGCTGAAACCCTCATTTTATCCAAATCACAGCCACGCTGGAAAATATCTCGTCTTAGGACTTGAAATTCCAGAGGAGGATCCCAGCAAACTTGCTTGCTGCTGATTCTTATCTTGTTCCTTGTTTCCCTTCCGAAGACATTATTTCTTGACTCCAGGCCAGGAGAGACTGCTTTGTGCCATCAGCAGCTCCTGGAGGCAATGGGCCTTCGCTGCCTGACCAGGAAAGGTTCTTGGCCAGAGAGGGCCTTTGCTCTAAACCGACCTAATGGCCACTCCAGTCTGGGCACCAGGAGCCTTCCTCCTCCCTCGCCCGCCAGGGGAAGGGAGACCTAAACTCCCTTGGACTCGCCAGCCCCAGGTGGCTCAGGTCTCGTGGAGCGGCTGAGCAGGCGAGAGCTGGGCTGTACCGTTGAAATAGCTCGGCGTGTCAGTGGGCCGCCCCCGGGCCAGCACCATGTTCCAGCTGGAGCTGCGCGCCTCGGCCTGGCTGTTCCACGAGTGCACGCCGGAACTCAGGGTGTCCCGTGAGCTCTGGGAGGCCTTTGATGGGTTCTGAAACAACAGTGGGTACGACTCAGGCCTCTGGGCTCAGGGGGCTGTCTCCGGCCTTTGGTTGGATTGGGGGCGCAGGGGCTGTGGGCCCTCCCCTGGGGGTGAGGAACTGCTCACATCCTGGGCTGGAGTGTGGCTCTACTGGGCACTTTTGGGGGGTAAACAGGGGGCTGAGCTGAGGAAGAACCCGAGCCCAAATCTTCTTCCCGCTCTCCTTACTAGCCAACCATTCCCCAGTTCCCAGGTGGGCTGAAGATGGATTGTCTCCTTCTGAGACACCATGAACCCCTGCCCTGGTGGGGAGCCCTTCCGAAAGGAAGGGGTGATTCCCTTCAGCTTCCCTTTACCACTGCTCGCACGCAGCCCACTCACCAGCGGGACACAAAGGGTCTGTGGCCAGCTTACCTTCTCACTGTCGTCGGACAGAGAGAGGCTGTCGATGCTGAGGCACGAGAGAATTTGCTCCTGCTCCTCCAGCGAAAAGGGCTGGGACAGGCTGTTCAGAAATAGTTCTGCAGAGAGACGTAGAGGATGGCTGTCAGCCGGGAGCGGATGGCCTGTCTGGGTGTCTGGCCGCTTGGACTGCAGGAGTGGACCTCCGGGGGCAGGTGCGCAGGCCCTGGGGGAGGTCCGGGCCTGCGCCCAGGGACCTGGGGGCTGTAGCCATGGCTGCCCGTACCCATTTCCAGCTGCTGCAGCTCCTGTTCAGGGAGCGTAGCCTTCCGCTCTGCTGAGCTGGGGTTTTTCACAGGGGCCGGGTCCAGGGAGGACAGAGGCATTGGCTCCCAGGTCCCAGACTCCTCCTTGCCCCAGTTCAGGCTCGGAGACTTGTTCCGCTCCGGGGGTTCTGGGGGTAGTGGAGGTTGGAGCTGAGGGGCCCCGCCTGTCGTGTCCTCAGTTGGCTGGGGCCCCGGAGTCCCAGGCGAGAGCTCCCTTGGCTGGGCGTGCGGGGTCTCCGGGGTCCGGGGAGAGTGGCCTTGGCTGGGCAGTGCCTGGGCTGGGAGTGGCGGCGGATCTCTCGGCTCTTTGCACTCTCCCCTCCAAGGGCTCCTCAGACCTCCCACTGCAAAACAGAGCACGCTTGGTGAGGGGGAAAACAGGCCAACCCAGACTCTGGGCCGGACCGGGTGGCCCTTCCTGAGCAGAGGGCTGGGAGCAAGCAGCGAGGGAGAACTCTGGTCCCACTAAGGGACACAATTTAGGAGGGCGCTGTGTGGTCTTGAAGGAGGCCTCTTCCATAGGATGGCCTTCCACGATGGGAATACGACAATATTTCTATCTATTCCATCTTCCTTCTAGGTAACAATCATAAATTTAAAAATGACAGCAATGGCTGCAGGAAAGGACTCTGTCACTAGTAAAGAGAAGATTTAAAAAACAGCCCTAGGGCACCTGGATGGCTCAGTGGGTTAAAGCCTCTGCCTTTGGCTCAGGTCATGATCCTGTGGTCCTGGGATGGAGCCCCGCATAGGGCTCTCTGCTCAGCGGGGAGCCTGTTCCCCCCGCCCCCCCGCCTGCCTCTGCCTGCATCTCTGCCTACTTGTGATCTCTCTCTGTGAAATAAAGAAATAAGAGCTTTAAAAAATAAAAAAACAGCCCTGAGGTCACAGCGACTTCAAATTCCCATGTAAACTGGCCTCCTCGACCTCCTCCTGCTCCCCCCGTCTCACCCCCCACCCCCGACAGTCAGTCTCTCCGGGGGAACTGTTGCTCTAGAGTGCGGGTGGGGGCGGCAGCTCGTCTGTGTGTGGGGGGGGCGTGTGAGGTCTCTCTCCTGTTTTGTTTATTCCCGTGATCCCCATAACCACTGCCTTTCCCTTGCCCGCCTCCCAGTGACATTCTATTATGTTTGATGTGTCCCTTAGGGTCTAATTATGTTTCTGCAAAGTGTATGTTGTTTTTATTTATCAATATTTAGTTTACAAAAAAGGGATTGTTCTGTTTACAAAAAAGGGCCTCGTTCTGTCCATTTTCCTGGCACCGCAGTTTGAAAATCCCGCCAGGCTCCTCCCAGAACACTGTCTTGCTTTCACTGCCCTTTGGAGTTCCACGGGACACACCCTGTGCGCCACCCCTTGCCCTTGGCCCCTCCGAGCTCCCACGAAGGGATGTGCCCCTGCACCCTCCTCCCCTCCCATAAACGACTCACAGGTCACCTGTGTGCAGATGTCGACAACGTGCTGTGAGGTGTCTGCCAGCAGAGCTAAGGGCCCCTGCCCCACACCCTCCCTGCCACTGGGTGCTACTGAGTTTCTGCCTTTTCTCACTGATTGGCTGGGAAGTGCCACCTGGCTTTATCTCACAGTCACTGATTCCTCATCAGATCAAGCCCCCCTCTCCATGTTGTAGTCTCTGGCCCCCTTCGGCCGAGCATCGAGGCACAGCACAGAGCACTTCTCTCCACCACTGGTCTTCCAACAAGCCCACGGTGGGTGTCATTCCCATGCTTTAGATGGAGACACCCAGGCCACCAAGGTGCTCAGAGATCAAGTACCTTGCCCCTGACCACGACACCCCACTGTCGCCTCTCCCCCCCGCTGCAGCCAGGGGTGGACTCTTACCGTGGTGCAGCGCCTGGCTGACCTTTCCCCCCAGCTCCACCGCAGAGGCCCGGCGGCCAGGCTCTTTCCTCAGCCCCTCCTGGATGACCTGGGCAGTGAGCGGGGTGCAGGAGGGCGGGATCTCCCTCACAGGCGGGGGCTCGCTGGCGATCTGTGGGTCAGAAGGCGACATGGGCGGCCTGTCTCCCCTCACTCCCAGCACCCAGCTTCCAGTTCTGGCTCTTCTCCACTCTCCCCTACCCTGTGGGGCTGGAGTTGGTCACAAAGACTGGAGAGGGCTGGGACTTTGCCAAGGAAAGGGAAGAAGGGGGCTGGGCAGACCGGGACAGGGTCAGGTGGCAAGGCCCGACCTGCCATGAACTTGAGGGGATCCCTCCCTCAGGATCTCCCCTGGAACCCGCAGACTTGGGTGGCAAGTATTTGAGTCAGGACCCCACATTTAGGATGAGGCCTCTTCCTGTTCCCATCTGCCGCCAAAGAGCAGCCCAGAGCGAGGCCACTGCAAGCCCGAGGCTGGGTGTCCGTCCTCACCTCTCAGGTGCTGGCACTGACCTTGAGGCAGAGCGGCCCCCTGAAGTACTGGGTCCACGGGTGGTAGCCATTGAGCATGTGCAGCATCATGCAACAGCTGCTCCAGATGTCCACCTTGGCGTCACAGGGCTGGCCCATCACCACCTCCGGGGCCATGTGGGTCTCCGTGCCGGGGATGTAGTCCCCTGGGAAGGCAGTGGGAGACCAGAAAGCCAACTGTGAACTCGGGTGGGCAAGAGCCTCGGCAGTGACCCCCACCCCGGGCCCCCAGCCCATTCCTGAAATACCTGGAATTTGTCTCTGTTCAAGTACCTTGAATAGAAAGGAAGCTTCTAGACCAAACTTGCCAGAGGGTAAGCTAAGTCAGGGGCCCCACTGGGAACTGGTGCAAAGGCTGTATCACTCAAAACAGGGACTCGAGGGACACCTGGGTGGCTCAGTTGGTTAAGCTGCTGCCTTCGGCTCAGGTCATGATCCCAGCGTCCTGGGATCAAGTCCCACATCCGGTTCCTTGCTCAGCAGGGAGCCTGCTTCTCCCTCTGTCTCTGCCTGCCTGTGCTCGCTCTTGCTCCCTCTCTCTCTGACAAATAAATAAAATCTTTGAAAAAAAAAAAAAAAAAACAGGGACTCGACCCTATGGACCCCATCCTTAGAATATTTTTTTTAAAAAATGGGGAGGGCCCTGGGCATTGAAAATTAGGTTGTAGGAGACTAATTAATGGTTTGATGTTTCTGAAATTTTAGTGAGTGAAGAGGAAAAAAAAAAAGAAAACTTAAATGCATAGAAAACTAGATGGATCAATACCAGATGTGAAGATTTTTTTTCCCCCTCTGGTGATTTGTATTTTTTATTTTTGCTTAATTCTACTTTCTGCAAAAGATTTTTAGAATAGAAATTATTCTTATAATAATTTCTAAAATAGAAATATAAAATTAAAAAACTCCACTAGTTATTTTAAAGTGACAGGCGGGGGTCCGTCTTCAGTCTGTTTCTTCAGAATTACCAAGACAGTCCTTTAATAACCGAATCACTTCTAAAAGACTTTTTCTTTTGGTCAAGAGGAAATAATTTTATGCTTAATGCTATAAATGAAAAAAGCAGGGCACAAAACTGGGTTATATCGGCCTTAACTACGTACAGGGTTAAAAAAGAAAAAAGTTGGCCTGGAAGGAATTACTTAAAATGTTCATGATTGTCTCTCTGGGCAAGGGGAGTGTGGAGGCTCCTTTTCTCCTCCTCTTCTATAGCACGTAACTCTATAATTGCCAAAAATTTTACAGTGGATGTGGATTATTTTAATAATCAGAAAACTGGGGGCGCCTGGGTGGCTCAGTGGGTTAAAGCCTCTGCCTTCAGCTCAGGTCATGATCCCAGGGTCCCGGGATCGACCCCGGCATTGGGCTCTCTGCTCAGCAGGGAGCCTGCTTCCTCCTGTCTCTCTGCCTGCCTCTCTGCCTACTTGTGATCTCTGTCTGTCAAATAAATAAATAAAAATTAAAAAAAAAATAAAAAATGTGAGTTAAAAACAAGCATTTCTCCAGCTACAGAGCCTAGGTCCCTCGGTCAGCCATCCTGCTGTGCTTCCAGAAACTGTGCTCAGAGGCCTAGGAGGGCTGAGGCCACAGGCTGGGAGCACAGCTCCCCATATAGGCGGTACAAGTGGGTTGGAACCATGGGGCTCTAAGGAGAAGATCTGTTGTCGAGGGGCTGAAATATAATGGAGGACAAAATGTGCTCCTGTCTCTGACTGCTCTTAGGGAAAGCACGGGAGAAGATATGGGGCCAATGCAGAGTCAAGGATGGGGAGGGTGGTGGGGGGCGGGGCTTACCCGTGACCAGTGACTTCCCCAGGCCATCAGGTTGAAGGCACACAGCATGGCCGAAGTCGCAGAGGGCGGCACGGCTCCCGTCGCTAGACAGGAGCACGTTGTCAGCTGCCAGGCCACCCCAGAGAAGAAGAGGAACAGGTGAGTCCCTTCCGGCCCCAGCCCAATCAGGACCTCCAGCGAGGCCACTGCTGGCTGACCCCAAGTGGCAGCTGCTGTTTCTGCTGAGTGTCCTTACTCATGAGGAAGGCAAGAGTGTTATCGGTTCCGGCTAGAGGCAGGCAGCAGGCGGCTGTCTGGGGTACAGGGACAGAGTTTACTCCTGGGACGCTGCCACTCAGCTCTGGTGTCCCCACCCTCCCCCAGTGGTCACCAGGACGGAGGAGCTGTGTGGGCAGCGCTGCCCACTGGTGACTACGGTGTCAGGCTGAGGGCTTGGGAAACATACTTGCCCTTCCCAGCCTGACGCAGGCCCTGCCACGGGGAATGGCGAGGCAGGCCCAGAAGGATTGGGAAGGGTAAGGTAAGGAAGGAGCCCACTGGGGACCAGAGTGGTTGGGGTGTGAGCCTCACCTTTGATATCTCCGTGCAGAATTCTTCGGGTGTGGAGGTATTCCAGCCCTTCCAGAGCCTGGCCCAGGTAGTAAAGGGCCCGGTCCTCCGGCAGACAGCCCTTCTGCTTTATGAGCTGGCCCAGCGAGCCACCTAGGAGACCAATGGCCAGTCTCTACATGGGGCATTTCCAGGCCTGTAGGCAGGCCAAGGACAAAGGGCTTCCAAGGGCAGGTGGTCAAGAAAGTAGGCCTTTTCTGCCCACGTCACAGGGTCAAGAGGTTAAAAATGGAGTAAGTGGGGACCAAGGTCAACCTGGCCAAGACCCGGGAAAACCCCAAGTCTTGGCTCTGAGCTGCGAGGGGGAAAGAGTGGTGCCTGGCTCCGTACCTTCCAGCAGTTCCATGAAGATGTTGACCCAAGGACCTTCCTTCACAGCTCCATACAAAGGGACGATTCTGGGGGAAGTCAATCCTGCACATGCCACCAACTCCTCTGCCCGAAACACTTCAATGCGCACCTGGAGGGGCCCAGAGGTAGCTGTGAGTCAGGGTGCGTGCCCAGGCTGTTTCCCTAGCATCCTGGCAGGGAGACTCCCTGCAGGGAGACTCCCAATCCCCCGTGTCGATTCTGAGGCCAGGCAGGGCCCTGGTGGGCCCACTGGACCCTCAGAGGCTAAACTGTGCACCCTGGGGGTCATGTTCAACTTCTAGTAGTTGGTTAAGGTTCTGCACTGCGGATGTGTGTGGAAACACTTAGAATCACACAAAAAACCACAACCCTTATCCAGGCCCCTGGCATGCTGCCCACGCTCAAATCTGCCAAACACAGAACTTCCCCCCCCACACCCAGCCCAAATGGCTGGGCCATTTCTAGGACGTGGGACCTTTTGTTTATCAACATCCACATCTATTTTCCCCAGAGGCTGGGTTTCCATCGTATCTGCAGCCAGAGCTGATGTAGCCAAGATCCTGGCTCTTGTCAGCACCCTTCTCAGCGCTTTTCTCAGCTCCAAATTATTTGTCTTTTCCCCTGAGGACGAAAATGTCCATGTAGACGGAGCAATCCTTGTTTATTCTGTTTGCAGCTGTTTCCCCAGGATCTGGGCCTAAGATGAGGCTTCTCAGGGGGAGGGGTTTGGCCAAGGCCCCTCCTGCAGGGACCACAAACTCCTCTGTGTAGGGGCCAGCATAGTATGGCAGGAAGAAATAGGCCTGGGAGAGACTCTGGCTTGGCCGTTTCCAAAGGTAGATCACTTTCCCTAAACTCTCTTTGCACAGGCAAACGGTGGTGACAGTGGTATCCGCTCCCGCGTAGAGTGAGGATTTGGAAGGATGATATTCAGCACCAGGCCTGACAACCCGTAGGTGCTCAGGAAATGTAAGGCACCCCCTTCCTTCCAGCTCAGATAAGAGCAGCTTATTAAACACTTAGTATTCCTAACAGTGCCGTGTCCTCCTTTCTGGCTGGTGCTGGTTCTCGTGTTAGCCTTGAGAGGCACCACCAGGGGGCGCCCGTGGCAACCAAACCAGCCTGGAAGAAATCAGTCAGGACCTGGCCGGGCTTGGCTGGGAGACCTGCAGACTTGGCAGGAGATCTGCCGAGGTGGGGCTTTTGGGCTTTTGGACTTTCGCCTATCAGTGGAAAATGTCTTCTGGTTACAGAGTATCTGGTTTGGTTCATCAACTCGCATAAACTTTGACTCTTTGTCAGTGTTTCCAGCTCTGAACCTGAGCTAGAAAGAATTCACCCTACAGGACTTGGATTAGGCGATGTCTTTAACTCTCTGGCTCCCGCAGCGCGAGTAGGGGGAGTCTGGGGCACCCCAGAGGACTCCGCCGGGCACTGCAGTGTTTGGCATTGGAGGGAAACAGTGGTGATGGCTGGCCGTGGGGCATCATGCAAACTACTAGCTCCAGACCGTTCGGTTTCGGCATCAGCTTGTGCTCCAGTCTTTAGGGAGCTGGGTTTCTGGAGGCTGCTGTGATCTAAGTACTTCAGGGGGGATAACGTGGAGCAGGAAAGGAAGGTGAGGGTGTCTAATCAGATTTCAAATTTGAGAATTGTGCAGTGCCCACTGAGGCATACATTCCATAAGTAAATAAGGTTATGAACAGAAGAAAAATTTTCTTTCCACTTTTGCATTGTTATTCAAATGACCACCAAGTCGTCAGGCTAAACACTTCTGTGTGACCTAATTACTCAGTAAACGGAACTTTTAGGTACTTGTTTTGACCTGGGATGCCATGAAAGATGACTGACACTAAAAGTTGTGAAGAACATTTGAGAACCTCTGCTTTAACTAGGAAGACATCCCTAAGTCCTTGGGAGTGTCCCAGTAATGTTAAAACAATGTTAAAAGCATTCTCACCCAGGGGCACTTGGCTGGTTCAGTGGATAGAGTGTGCGACCCTTAATCTCAGGGTTGTAAATTCAAGTCCCAATGTGGGGCGCAGAGATTACTTAAAAATAGAAATCTCTGAAAAAAAAAAACAAAACTACCAAACAAACCCAGATACAAGGGGGTCAGAGGGGACACTTCAAAATATAATGTGCATTAGGGAGAGGAAGCAGAAAGGACAGCCCTGAGAGGGGGTGGGGAGAATGTACCTGGCCTTCCTGCTCATCCCTGGACTTCAGTGCCCTCATCGGGGTCCTGGAATGGAGCCTGCATTCAGTGGGAAGTCTGCTTGGGAGTCTCTCTCCCTCGCCTTCTGCCCCACCCCCCACACCTGTGTGGTATGTGTGTATGCGCGTGCGTCTGTACGCGTGCGTGCATGTGCTCTCCCTAAAATAAATCAATAAATACCCCTCCCCCCAAACTAGTATTTACTGCCCACTTCACACACGCCGGGTCCGGTTCTAAGTGCTTTGTAAGCATCAGTGTTTGCATCTTACAGTAGCCCGTGGGGCAAGGAAACTGAAGTCCAGACAAGTGACTTGCCCAAGGTCACTGGCAGTCTCAGAGGTGGGAGTTTTGGTTATGGAAGCCTGACTCCAGACCTGCCAGCTACCCTGCTCCACTGAAGCCCTTTCCAGGAGTCTAAGCTTTTATATCCAGACTGTTTTGTTTTTTTTTCTCCCCCACATCCATTCAGGAGTGAGCATACCCCGGGGGTGGGGGGAAGTGTGGTCAGCCATTACCTAGCTGCCAAATCCACAAGCCACCTCCCTCGGCTTAGCGGCCTGCATGCTGACCTTGGGCATTGATTTCTCCTTCTTGAGAGTCTCCCCTCTTTAGTATCTGTATCCATTTTATTTCATCCATAAAAAAAGTATTTGTATCCATTTTATTTCATCTGTATATTGTATCTGTATAATCACGATTCTGTATATTCTTTTAAAGATCTCAGGAACATAAAATAGGTGAAAACACAATACGAGGCCCAATGAACAGGAGTCCAGTGAACACAGGGCTCCCCTCTTATTCTTCACCATGGAGCTATTCTCCCCTTAGTCCTGGCTCTGCTTCCTCAACATGTGTCCGGGCTGCCCTCACTCACGTACCTTGCTGATGGCGGCTTCTACCATTTTTAGGCCACGGAAATGTCCCTGCCCCATTACACCCCCAGCTCCTTTGGGGCAGGTGCATGGATTCTGCCCTTCTGTGTCCAGCCCCTGGCACGGTGGGCTTTGTTAACAGCTGGCTGGATTTGACCAAGGCCACACTAACCCAGATCAGTGGCAGAGCCAAAAGGAGGCACCCAGAACTCCACGCTTGAGCCAGATGTGTGTGTACACACACACCACATACAAGTACGCCACAGAATAGAGTTCCAGGAGCTCATGCGTTCTGTAGCTTCAGCCACTGACTTCTGCATTCAGGAAAAGCAAAACCTTAATAAAACCGCCTACATTAAACCCTGTACTCAGGGCCAACTGGCATCTGACCTGAGGCCACTAATGTTCTAGAAGGAGGACCAAGGAAGTGCTGTTGTACCACGTGCTGGGTCCTCCTCAAGGAACACCGGAGGAGGGTGCGCAGACTTTTCTGACCCCCTGTGCCCCCTGACCTCCGATCCCTGCCCCCTCCCCCAACCCTACCCTCTTAGCCGGAAACTGTTTTTCAAATCTTCCAGCTGAAAATGCTAAAGGATGCCTGTGCCTGCCCCACTGCTCCCCTCAAGCCCCCGCTGACCGCCTTGCTGGCAGCTGTGTGGGCCGTCAAAGAGCCATCCCACTTGAGGTCGTGGGGCAGGGTAGGGGACAGGGGGCGGTGGACAGTCCAGCATTGGGAGCCCACTTGGTGTGGCTGGAGCTTTTCCGCCTGCCTTGAGGAGGTGAGAAACGGAGTATCTCTCCTCTTCTACTATATCAGGGTTGTTTACCTCGTTGCCTGGACTCCGAGAACCTCAGCAGGGCAACAGCTGAGCAGCCCAGTGACTAAGCTCTCCCCAGCACTGGGCCTAGGTTTCCAGGACGCTTCACACTCTCACTGTCCTGCCACCCACCCCTCAGGAGGGACAGCTGAGCCTTCTCTGATGGCCTGTGTGTGGGGTGGGGCTGTGGCTGAGGAGGTCAGGCACGGAGCCCTGGCTTCCAGAGGAGGAGGCTGACCCGTGCACCACCAGACTGTGCTCTGGCCCAGGGCGGAGCCTGCTTGTTTGACAGGGTATGTCTGAAGTTTGGGGTAATACCTACGGATAGTCCCCTCTCGGCCTGTTACCCAGCGACCCAAACCCCCAGACTTGAACATCCTGGCCCCACACACAAGCCAAGGAAGGCAGGTGATTCACATCCCCACGTGTGTCCTCAGCGCCGAGAGCCACAGCAGTGGTGTCCCCTGTGCACAGGGCCTGAGCGGGCGGGCGGGCTCAGCCTGGTCTGGCTACTTGGTTCTTCTTTCCTCTTGGAGAGCAGAGTGTCCCTGACAAAACCTACTTGAAAACCAGATCCATCACTACACTAGCTTATGTCCCTTTATTGTGAGCCAAGAACGTGTCCCAGGGAAGGGTTTCTCATTTCTGCCTCCTGTGGCCCTGGGCACTAGCTCTGAGGCTGAGTTTGGGCCGGGGACAAGGTCAACGGAGCTGAGAGCCAGGGTAGGATAAAAGACATCTGAAGGAGAGTAGGCCCGACAGCAAGGTCTGCATTCTGCTGCAGGGCCCGGACAGGGTCCCCTGACCAAAGGAGGCCTCAGTGCCAGGCCTCGCTGTGTGGCTTGAAGCCAGGCACACGATGCTCTCTGGTCTCAAGGTCTATCACTGGGGAAATGAGGGAGCTGGAGAGGTGATTCATGCCTCTGCATCGAATCCTAGAACCACGAGCCTTCTCCCCCAGCCCCTTCCTAAAGACTGGTTCACAGCTGAACTCTGGAGACAGACAAGCCTGGGTCTCTCGATGTAGGTCGCATTTCCTCATAATGTCCACCTCCCAAGACCTCTTATTCCTGCCAATGGGAGGCAGAGCCCGGACCCAAATCAGATCTGACTCCCCAGTGCTCAGCTTCACGCAAGAGGCACCTGTTAGGTACAGGCTACTGCTCTGGTCATTACTTTCTGGCCCAGATGCGAGCACCCCCACTGTGCAGTTTAGGGGTTTCAGCTCAACATGAATCCCACAATGCCAACTGCCTTCCAGGTCTGGACTTGTCCCTGAAGGCCCTGGCAACAGGAGTGGCCCAGGACGTGGGTGCACTTGCAGACTCCCGACACACACGCACACCAAATGCGGCTCCCAGGCTGGGACATGTGGCTGACACCGCTCCCTTCCAGGGCCAGCTGACCCCAGAGTGCCCAGCAACAGCCAGCCTCCGTTAACAAGTCAGACTACGGCTGCCCGCAGATTGCCCTTGCAAGAAAGGCTGTTCTGCAGCTCCCAGAGCCTGGCCATAGCTTTTTCTTTTCCGCGTACCTTTTTGACGGCGCACTGGAAGCCGGTCTGCTTGTCTTCCATCCTGTGCACTTCTCCGAAGGAGCCTCTGCCCAGGCAGGGCTGGCGCGTGACCCAGTGGACCTCCTCTCGGTACTCATAATCCACCGGCTTGAGTTTCTGGGGTTGGCAGGAGAGAGAGGCCTGTGTCAGTGGCCAGGGCAGCAGAGGGACGAAGGGTTACAGTGAGGAAGGCTCTCTGGGCGGCAGTCCTTGCCAGGCTGCAGGGGTGGGGCCCTCATAACCAAAAACATCACCAGGTCTGAGGCAGGGCTCTGGAGGGGCAGGACCAGCGGGGGTCACAGGCATAAGGTGAAGGCAAAGGAGAGCTTCGTGGGTGGCCCAAGTCTAGCTGATCCTTGTGATGAAAGATCCTTCTCCCCAGGCTTTGTGGTTGTGGGACAGAAACAGAACTGTCAACAACCTTGACATTGAAAAAATATAGCTCAGGAGCTATAAGGTAAAGGAAGAAGGACTGTGAAGAGGGTTAGGGGGCAAATGATCATGTCACAGATGGATGGAAGAAGGCCCCCAAACTTAAGTCTGCTGAAATGACTTAAGATTAACAAAGCTCTCCAGCAGAGAACTGGGGTGGGGGGAGAAGGCAGGTTTCGGGGTTAGCACGGATGCGCAAAATCCTTGTCTTTCATAGCGGGGGTGGGGAGTGAATGTCTGAGGTTGACAGAGCTAATTCCTGTTTCTCAGAATACGCATCACTGATACAACACACACACGCACACGTGTGTGCATGGACACATACATGAGAGCGATAGCAACAATGAGCTAACCAACCAGAAGAACTCAAGATAGAAACATCTAGAAGGCCTGAGAGCGACCTGGAGGTGGGGTGGGGGATACTGCCTCTTGCCAAAGCCTCGCATTTTCCTACTGTCAGATGTGTTGTCACGCGCACGAGTGACTTCCATTGAGAGTGAAGACCCTCCCCCCACCGAGGAGAGTGGATCTGGCAGGTTTCCAGCGAGGCTCCTTCCCCCCCCAGTGGGTCCCACTTGACTGCCAGCCGCTGCTCTTGGCCCCAGAGTGGGTGTTCCATGGGGCAGGTGCGTGGGCGCTCCCTTACCTCGGTCAGCAGGACCCCCTCGCTGTCTTCCGTCTCGGGGCTGGGCTTCCGGGGCTTGGAACCCCTTGCCGACCAGGTCTTGGCCAGGCTGGCCAGGCTGTGGGCCCGGCCGGAGCTCACGCTGCCCTGCAGAGCATGCACAAGGTACTCCTCCACGGAAAACTTCTCGCGGGCTGGGCAGCTGGGCTCCAGGCGGGGGCCAGGCACCGGCTTCTGACTGTCCGCACAGGCCAGTTTGCCCAGGTGAGGGCCAGACAGGGGCTGCTGGTTATCTACACAGGTCAGTTTGTCTAGGAAGGACTCCAAGGGGTGAGGTTTCCAGGGCTGGAGAGGGTGGAATGGGAAGGGATGGGGCAGTCTGCTGTAGGGGAAGGGGGGAGCGGGCTGGGGCAGGGGGCCGAGATCCTGGGGGTGGTGGAGTTTCCACACATGATTCAGACATTGCAAGGGGCTGATGAGTTTGTGGAGTTCTGAGCGAGGCAGGGCTGGCCGTAGGCCCTCCTCGAGTTTCTTAAAGCATAGTTGGCCGAGGCCTGGCTCCTTCAGAGGCTTGGTGAACTGGAGGGCGTTTCTAACATACAGAGGGCCTAGGGGGGATTCATCCTCCTGTGGGGAAAACACAGGTGTTAGGACACAGGGCCAGTTAGGACACAGGGCCAGAGCCGAGGCCCGGGTACCAAGCTGAAGGCCCTGTGAGCCTGACATCTGGGCTGTGGCGATGGCTCTCACCTGTACGGGGACTGTGCAGCTCTCTTGCTCCGGGGTTCTGGGAAGCGGTTTGGCCAAGGCCACTCCGGCCTGAGCCAACGACTTGGAGCTCTTCTTCCTGCGTTTCTTCTGGGCTTTGCTGCGGCGCTTCCCTTTCCAACACACACGGGCCATTTTGCCCTCCGTCGCATGGGCCACATTGTTGGGGATCTGATCAAGGCTCTCGGACTGGCTGTCAGAAGGGAGAGGTACGCATGTTGACAGTGTGAGGAGGCAGGGGGATGTGACGGCTCAGGTAACTGTGGTCAGAGTCCTCAAGACCCAGAGGTCAGATCCCTGCTTGGCGAGTACTTGTGTGAATGTGGGAAGGTGCCTAAATCCCAAGGAACCTCAGTTTTCTCATTTGTAAAATGGGCATAGGATTTCCTGCCATGCAGACAAAGCTGGGGTTTAAAGGAAAGTGCTCATTTAAAAAGCCTACCTCAGCGCCTAATCCCCAAGCAAGCTTCCAACACACAACGGTTATTACCACCGTAATGGGGCGCACGGCCATGATGGGGCGCACACCGCTCTTTGGCGGAAATGGTTGGATATAGGGTTCCCTCACTGCTCTCCAGGGTGGGCTGTCCCTGGAGAGGTCCTGGGGGGCTGTGGGGGCGCACACAGGACTTGGAGGGCCACACTCCACACCGGGCATTCTCAGCTCTGACAAGGGCTTGTTTCCATAGTCTCTGGGTGGGGGACAGGGAGTTTGGGCACCTCCACCCCCATTGGTTCCTGGAGACACCTGGTTTCTGGGAATGTAAGTTGCTGCATAAACACAGACACTATGGGGGCACCGGGGTGGCTCAGTTGGTTAAGCATCTGCCTTCAGCTCAGGTCAGGATCCCAGGGTCCCTGCTCCATGGGGAGGCTGCTTCTCTCTCCGCCCTCATGCCCCCATCATGCTTGTGCCCCCTCTCTCTCCCTCTCTCTGAAATAAATAAAATCTTAAAAAAAAAAAAAAATCCCAACAACTCAAGTCTGGGCTGATGCCCAGTAGCAGGGAGCCTTCCCTCCTCAGATGGCCTAGAGACTGCCTACCACCATGGACACAAGGCTCTTGGTATTAAGCCACCAGCCACAGATAAGTGTCTGAAAAAGCCATGCTGAATGGCCGTGCAGCAGACCACAGCCTCAGCTGCCCTCCTGTGGCCTCACTGCTGCCCCCCACAAAGGAGGCAGAGTCACACCAGTCCTAAGGGGCTGCCAAAGGCCTAGGGGCTCTCAGGCAGCTGGTCTTTTGGCTCAGGCCCCTCAGAAACCCCCGACCCTGGGCCAAAAGGCATTGGGGACAGCGCAAGGCTTCCCATCAAACACTGAGCAATTCTTGGTTCAAGGGCAGCAGCCTTCCCTACAACCTTTTTCCATCACTAGCACTTTCCAAATCCCAATGATAAAAAAGTCTGCCTGTTGGTAGAGGCAGGAACTGTCTCCGAGTTCAGCCTGCAGCTGGCCAAAAAAATCATCTTTGGGGATGGGGAGCCTGGGAACAGACTGAGCCTCACTCTGGCTTCCTTTCCGTGGGGCTACCCAGCTGCGAATCTGTCAGTCCCCCTCCTGTTTCCAAACCCTCATCCCTCCTTGGATGTGTCTCGCAGGAGAAAAGGCCCCAGCAGGTTTCTCCCACAGTTGGAGCGGGCCCCAGGGCGCCTGCATTCACGGTCACGCACCAGCAGGAAAGTCACTCCTGTTCCCAGCACCCTCCCTGCTGATGGGAAACAAGGGGGAGCAGCAAGGACTCTGAGGAAAATAAAAATAAAATGTCAAGCTGATAGGACCCAGAGGCAGTCATCCACACGCCGTGAAAAGCTTTTGAAAAGCTCCTTTGGCTGACAGAGCAGTTCAGCCAGGAAAACCTGAGCAGGTTCCAAGAGCCGAACCACAGGTGCTGGAGGAGGGAGCCAGGGGTCACTGGGGAGAGCAGCTGGGGAGGGAGGCCGCGGTTTCGGTTCCCTGGGTCCCACGCGGGCTGGCCTCCTCACCTGTACTGTTTGGACCCAGCGATGAAGATCCGCTCTGAAAAGGTGGGGCTGAACTCTTGGCTGTTCTCACCTTGCGAGTGAAGGACAAGAGGTTAGATGAGCAGGAAGGAGAGGAAGAACAGGAACTGGGCGCTGAGGAGAGACGCGTCTCGCGGATACCTTCTCAGACCACCTGCCTGCCGGCCTGCCCCCTGCCAGCGCCAGCTTCCCTCGCCCCACCTTCCCAATGAACAGGAGCAGAGGGGGTGCTGAGGGGTGCCCTCCTTGCTTCACTATCCGTGCTGCTTAAGTGAGATCCATGGAACACACCCAACGCGGCAGCCGGCACATAATATCGGCTCAATAAACGTCAACGGTCGTATCCATCAACGTATGTGTATATGTGTACTAGGACCATCACGTCCCCCAGGGTTTTAATTTGTATTCTCTCATTTCTCCTCAAAAGCCAGCCAGACAGGAGTGGAAGACAGGGGAAGGATGTGGATATGTGGGAAAATGCCACCGTCTCCCCAGGCTGTACCCCAAGAAAGCTCCTTGGAGGGCAGGGGGTAGCAAGGAGCACTTCCGGCCTCAGCCAGGCACCTGGGAGTCACAGGCTCTGGTGGCAGCCACCATGCCGAGTCATGCAGAAGTACTGGGAGTGGAAGCAGAGACGACCCGACAGGCCCCACCCTGCACTGGCCTATGTCCCCGTGCTGGGCCCTGCAGGCCGAGGAGCAGGTGTTCATTCTCTGGGGCGGGGCCACCTCAACGTGGAAGGTAGTGAAGGGCCTAGAGGCCCCAGAGGGGCTTTCCAGAAGACCTGGCCTTTCCTGTCTGGGGCTTCTCCAGAGATGCTCGGGCTGTCCAAGGTCACAGCACAAGGCCGATGGCCTGCTTGACGATCCTGCCAAGAGCCCTGGGACCAGTGAAGTCTCCCGGCTCTCCTTCCCTGCTATGGTCATGATGGACAAAGGCCTCCACGCAGTCCCCAGCGCGGTGACAGCTCCCACTTCGACTCATTCTTAGCTTACCCCCCACCCCAGCTGTGTTTTGTGAAAATCTCTGATAGCAGTCACCCTGACCTCCCGCCCCTGTGCCCTGCCACCTTGGCACAAGGACTGCTCCACACCCCCCCCCCCCAATGACCCCGCAGGCCCGCCTGCCCTCTGTCACCAGCCCCGGCCCTTACATTCGGCCTGGGCAATGATGGAGATGGCGGCCAGTCCTCCCTCAGAGCCTTCCTTGGCGGTGCCTTTGGTAATCACGTCGTTCAGGATGTCCCACTTCCCGCAGAACACAGGGCTCTTCTCCACAACCTCGAGCTTGGTGACAGGGCCTTGCTTCTTCCCCATTGCCTGTGTCTTCTCCTTGGCTTTGGCAAGCTCCTTCTGCTGTCCGGCAGCCGAACCAGGGGCGCCCGGGCAGGCCATTTCCATCACTGCCATCTCCCAGGCTCACGCTCACCCTGAGGGACCAGAACAGACTAGGTTGGAGGAGAAAAGCAGGGGAGAGGCTTTTAGCCTCTTTCTGCCTCATATACTGATCTTCTAAACACCCCAAGTGGCCAAGGAGTCAACCCTTGGCATGAGTCTGCACCCCGGCTCCTCTTCCTACTAGCCACACTGCCACAAGCAGACTCCTCCACTCCACCCAACGAGGCGGGTTCCAGCCCACTTCCTCCAGGACGGCCACGGCGTGGACATCTGGGTTTGTTCTTTCTTGTTTTTATAAATAACGGCCGAATCTCTTTCTGTTGTTTTTTAATGCTGCGTTTTGCTCCCCTGGAACGCGGTGGTAGAATCCATACTCCAAGACTGCCAGTGACCTCAGGGACTCTGCACAGACCTTGCCTTCCTAGAGGACATGTCTACACCGGCCACGGTGGCTTTTCTCCAAATGGGGAAAATCAAGTTTTTGTTGCGTAGCAGGAGGTAGATACACGTATGTGTGTGTGTATAGAGATTTACATGTGGATATATACATTTTATACATTTCACATATGTGACATAATAAGAGGATTTGTAGAAAATTTGTAGAATATTTGTAGAAAGATTTGTAGAAATCATCATGCAAATGGCAGTGCCTGCACTCAGCTCCTCTCCCAGGACACATCTGTCTGTGGCCTTCCAGAAGGAACTGACAGGCTTCCTTCTGTAACGTCCGCGCTCGTTTGCTGAAAACCCCTCCCAGGTATCATATTGGTAGTGGAGCTTAATAATTAATTAGCGCGCCCAATGCCAACCTACACCTCTAGGACTCTGAAGACAAAGCACAGGGCTTCCCGTCTCCCTGGGTTCTATGTCCAGCAGTCCTATGCGTTCCCCGGAAGCCCTGGGGGAGAGTAAGCCCAGGGCTGAGACAACCTTGTGCAAACAGCACGCAGACTTGAGCTGTCATGAAAGAGATCTGCACCAATCTGGGATTGCTACCACGTGGGAACCTTTTGAAACGCTGGGCCTGCGTGCTCCCGAAGCGTAGGTCCCTCCAGGTCGGGGCTTGCTTTCCGCCAAGCCTGAGAAGGCACCACATTCGGAGAGGATTTTAATAAGTGCTCTCTGCTGGCAGGCTGGTCTAAAGCTGTGGCTAACAGATGGAGTGTCCCCTGCTGGCCGGGCACTCAGCCCAGAACACAGCTCTATTCGCTCTCGGGGCAGAAAGGCAGGCCGCGTGAAGGCAAACCATCCACCGCTGGCCCTTTGCCCTGGGAGGCTAGGAGCTGACCTGGGACGGTGGGGTGCTGGGCCTCGCTAGGCTGAAGCCCTTTTCCTACGGAGTCCATGGCCCTGCAACAGCCACGAGGCACTGAACCAGCCCGACTGGAGAGCGGTGGGTAGGGGGGTAGGAGAGGGTGGGATGGGCTGGCTGGTCACTACTAATTTGATCCTTCCAGCTCTGCCTTCAAGGGTCTGCCGATTCGGAACTCAGAGCAGCACCAGCTTTCAGCACAGATGTCCAGGCTTCGCCCTGAATGCTGGATGCTGGGGAGGGGCATGGGCAGCCTCAACGTCACCTGATGACCTTGAGAAGTCTAAGGGGTGCTCTGGCTTCCAAGTGCCCAGCTGTCTCCAGCCTCTTATTTTTTTTTTTCTTTTTAAAGATTTATTTATTTAAGAGAGAGAAAGAGAGAGGTAGTGGGGCAGAGGGAGAGAGAACCCTCAAGCAGATTCCTGGCTGGGTGTGGAACCAGACATGGGGCTCAATCCTAGCACCCTGAGATCAGGACCTGACTGAAATCAACACTTGGTCACATAACCAACCGTGCCACCCTGGCGTCCTGTCTCAGCCTCTTTGCCAGGGGAAAATGGGTCTTAAGAAAAAACCCCAAGCCCTCAGAACCTAACACTATTAAAGATGGGCAGAGAAGGACCTCAGGAGTGCTTTAATCTCATTTTCACTCGAACAAACTGAAGCTAATTAAGTGGAAACTTGCTCAAGGTCAGCCAGTCTTGTGTGGCACTGCAGGCCCAGGACACAGAATAGGCCCAGGACACAGAAGCCCTAGCTTCAGGCTGTGGCACCCCGTCCCAGAGTCTCCTGGGCTCCAGGCAAGCCCCAGGGGGAAGCTCATGCCCTGTTTGGTCAGAAGGCTCCTGAGGGCGGGGGTGGTGCCCTCCTAGCAGGGCACGGATGAGATGATCAATGTTGGCTGGATGCGGGTATCCCAGGATGACCTTCAGGGACAGGATGACCCTGAGCACCACGGATGAAGAGAAAGTCCCAAGTGAGGAGCGAGAGAAATGAGGCCAAGCCGTCAGGGCTTGCTTCGAGGGCACCAAGCTGGTCTGAGACCCAGCTGTTGTGCGGTTCACACGGCCTGTCTCGGTTGGACAGGGCTCATCCTGAGCTATGGCCCTCCGGAGAGGCTGCGGGGCTGCCCCTCACCCCCCAGGAGCCATCATGTTGCCTCGGCAGTGAGCTGGGCTGCTGGCCAGGGGCCCTGATCCTTGTCTCCAAGAGCATGCCGGGCTCCTGGGGCCCCCTCTGCAGTGCCCGGATGACTCACCCAAGAGGCTGGCAGGCATACAGAGGAACAGGCAGGCCGCTGAGAGGCTAACCCAGCAGCTGGCAGCTGAACCTGTGAAGGGCACGGGAAAACAGGCTGATCCTCACCTCCCAGGGGCACAAAATCACAGCCTGGGAGCTGTACAGCTTCTCCAGTGCCACATGACCATGACTCAGACCCTCCCTGATAGCCTCCAAGTTCAAGAAGCTATTCTAAGGATACTCTGGCCTGACAGCAGCTCTCCTACACATACACACGTCTGCTCCGTCCCTCCTTCCCCACTTCTACAAGGGGGCTGGCCTACAAAAAATAGGGTTCTGCATTGAGCCTGGGACTGCTGGCCAGGCGGCCTTCCTAGACCGGGTCTTTGCCCCTGGCTTGTTTTCTGGGGCTTGTTGCCCCAGACCACTTCCCTGCAGCTCTGCCCCTTCATTCTCCTATAGCCTGTGGGGTGTGAAGACTGAGCCAGTTGTGTCTCTGCCTTTGAAGGTGAGTTCAAATCCCAATCCGTTACTCAGTCTGGACGCTCGCCCCGGCTCCACTCTGGCCTCAAATGCATCCTGCTCCTTTGCTTGTTGTCAGAGCTGAAGATGTGGGCACTGGTAATAGCCAAGCCCATTGAGTTCACTTACAAGGCCATGGAAACCAAATGGGAAAGGAAAGGCGTGTTACTGGTTCAGTATTCTTTTAGGGCATGTACACTGCTTGTCTGTTTTCTCTGGGGCCTCGATGATCCCCTGGAGAAGTCTGGGCATATCTGTGATCTTTGGGCTTATCTGTATGACATGCCTGCTGTGGGCAAGGCTCCTGGGCCTGAGACAAACTTGGCTCCCTCACCAGCTAGTAAACCTCTGTTGTCTGTGTTGGGACTTTTTTTTTTTTAAAGTAGGCTCCATGCCCAGCGTGGAGCCCAGTGTAGGGCTTGAATTTACAACCCTGAGATCAAGACCTGAGCTGAGATCAAGAGTCAGATGCTTAACCAACTGAGCCATCTGGGCACCACCAAGTTGGGGAGTTCTTCATGTGGGTTCAAGGACAGCTTCAGGATGGTCTGTGACTCACAGAAACTATATACAGTTTGTATTTTTACAGGGAAGAGGTCCACAGCTTCCATCACATTTTCCAAGGGTCTGACATTCCCCAGAAAGTTGCTACAGTTGCTTCAGAAGATCAAGGCCATGATTCTGGCACTGCTCTACCATGACAAAGAAGAGCTCAATAATGTAGCAGTTTCCCACCTGACTGCAAGTCAAAATAACCAGATGATTCTAAAATGCACTTGCCCTAGACCTCCTGAAACAGTTGCTAGGCAGTAGGCCCAGAATCGACAAGTTCTCTGGGTGATTCTGTGCCAAGGGGTCAGAGACTACCATCTGATCCCTGGTCTATACTGTAAGGCCATGCTGTCCAATATGGCAGCCATTAGCCACATGTGACTATTTACATTTAAATCGATTAAAATTAGGAGCACCTGGGTGGCTCAGTGGGTTGAGCCTCTGCCTTCGGCTCAGGTCATGATCTCAGGGTCCTGAGATCGAGTTCCGCATCGGGCTGTCTGCTCAGCTGGGAGCCTGCTTCCCCCTCTCTCTCTGCCTGCCTCTCTGCCTACTTGTGATCTCTGTCAAATAAACAAATAAAATCTTCAAAAAAAATTGATAAAATTAAATAATACTTAAAAATCAGTTCCTCCATTATACTAGTTACTGTATTAGTGCAGATAGAGAACGTTTCCATCACTGCAAGAAGTTTGATGAGACAGTTCTTGTTTAAGGCTATGACAGTAACATTTTCTCTGACAGCGAAATTTCTGTTCCTAGGATTCTGTGACAGGACTGGAATTTAGGCTAAATGAATTGCCGATTAACTGGAAGCTACAAAAATATGTTTTATTTTGATCTTCAGTGATGATAACCTTCATATTTCAGTTCCCTTTTTTAGTAAGTGCAGCAAAAACACCAGACTAGGAACCAGAAGATCTGGGTTCTAGCCTTGGCAACTTTAAAAAAAAAAAAAAGGCAGTGGGACCGTTTCTGTCAAATGAAATCATAGCTCAACGCCCAATATATAAAAGAGCTAGAAGCACGCAAATGACATGTAACTCACGTGAGAACCAGCTGCTATGCCAGAGAAGGTGGGCAGGAGCCTCACATCCTCAGCTTCCCTTCATCCACCAAGGATTTCTGTGGAACGCTAGGTCCTCTTCCGAGGAAGAGTTTGAAAACCAGTGGCCTAGGAAACCTTCTGAGGTCTCTTCTAGTTCCCCAAATATAACCGATTTGTCAGGATCATTTGAGGGCAGGATGACCAATTCAGAACGATCACTCTTGATATTCACTAAGCCCCTACCATTACTGCCCTCATTTTCAGAGGTGAAGACTGAGGCTCGGAGAAGGCCAGGGGCCTGCCAGACCAGCCACACGGTTACAAGTTGCAGAGGTGGGTCTGGACCTACGTGGCTGTCCCCAAGCCTGCACACTCAACCTTGAGCAAGCCGCTGAGAATTCTTCTCTCAGCTGCTTCCGACTTGTTCTGAGGACTGGAAGAGGCAGATTATGCGAAATGCCAGTCGGTCTGCCTGGCCCACAGAAGATGTTGAATAAAAGTTCATTCTCTTGCCCTTCATCTGCCTCATAAATGCCATCATTGAGACAATGGGACTTCGCAGTGTGGGCGCGACAGAGTCGAGGTGTTAAGCTATAGCTAAAGCATTCAACACACTGAGCCTCGGGTCTCTGTATATAAAAGGCAAATAAAAATCTCTGTTTTACAGGCTCATTTTGGAAATGTCCACCGAGAGACTAGGGCAGACCATGACTATTTCATCTGGAAGTAAAAACTTGTCCTCCTCTGAATGCCCAGAGGGGACAAATAGCAGAAGTAGAATGACTCAACTTCCTTAATAAGATATTAGTTGAAAACCAATCTTATTCTGATGCTTCCTCTTTTAAGCCGTGAGCTTGCCTGGCCACTAGGCCACACTGGGCTGGCTTCGCCTATCAAGAATGAGGGGCTGAGCAGGAGGGGAACCAAGGTCAATTGCAGGCAGAGTGAGCTGGCCTGGCAAACACAGCCATCCGGCCCAGCAGACCCAGAGATCCTCGTACACGCTCAGCGCTGGCTCCCCTTTCTGACCTGCCTACTCTCCCCAGACTCCCCCACCCCTGGCCTCTGTTCTGGCCAGTCTGCTCCTCTCACTTGCCTGAGCACAGCAGCAATGGGTAAGCCTCAGATTCTTTTACTTTGGTCACCTTCTTGCTCTGGTAGAGAATGCCTTCTTCCTTTATTACTATCCATCCTTTATCACCTAGCCCCTCAACGAAGTTCCTGCATTCACTGCACAAGTGTTCAGGGAGGGTCCCCTAAGTGCCAGGGCCTGTACTAACCGGGATCATTCATTTGATGTCATCTGTGCGTTGGGCATGCGTAATATGCTTTATCCATTTCGATAACTCACAGAAACCTTGCAGGGTGGGTGATATTATTTCCATTTTACAGATGAAGAAATTAAGGCTCTAGGAGATGAACTTCCTGCAGGAAAAAACGAGTGCCAATCTATACAACTAGAGTAACTACCATGGGATTAGAGCTAAAGCTTCCTGGCCCTTTCCTCGGGGACCCAAAGATTCCCAGTTCCATTCTAGAAGAAAAGCTTGTTGGCAAAGGCCCCTGGAACATCAAGGGCCCGAGCAGTATTACTACCATGTGGCTATTACTGCTCCCATTTTGCCCACAGGATCTGCTCACTGTTCGTAGTTAACTGCTTGGCCTGTATAGGCAGGAAACACAAGAACTAAAAATGAGGGATCTCCTGTAAAAGCCAAATCAGTGATAAACTGGTCAGACTTCTAGGTGGGTTACCACCACATGTTCCTGAGATGTTAGAATGTTTGACTTGATTAGTTTTAACAGGTCATTCCACTTTCTTAAAACAACAACAAACACCGCCACCCCCCCCCCCACCCACATATAAGGCACTCATGCAGGGTTTCTAAACCAGAGGGCAAAAAAAGAAAAACAGAAACCTTGATCACTCTAACAAAAGGCAAGGAAAGAAGGAAAAAAGGAGCAAAGGAAAAGGATACTAAGTATAAAATGAGAACAGAAATGAAGGGGGCAAAAGTAAGTTGAAGTATTAAGGCAGGATTAATCACAAATAGATTAAGCCCAGCTATTAAAAGACAGACAATCAGATAAGATTTTAAAAGATCCAGCTAGATGCTTACTAAAAGAGACAAAATAAAATTATATAGAAAGACTGAAAATAGGGGCGCCTGGGTGGCTCAGTGGGTTAAAGCCTCTGCCTTCAGCTCAGGTCATGATCCTGGGATCAAGCCCCGCATCGGGCTCTCTGCTCAGCGGGGAGCCGGCTTCCTCCTCTCTCTCTGCCTCTCCCTCTGCCTACTTGTGATCGCCCTGTCAAATAAATAAATAAATAAAATCTTTTAAAAAAAGAAAAAAGAAAGACTGAAAATAAAGGATGAAAAGAGATATGCCGGACCAATACTAACCAAAGATATGTAATATTCATATCAGACAAAATATTTAAGATGAAAGGCTATAATTTATACGCAACCAATAAAGAGCCTCAAAATCCTAAGGACGGAGGCAAGTTGAGGCTTTATGGATGAGTGAGGCCTCTGCTTTGAGTGTCCTGTCAAAGAGAGCTGCAGGATCTTTATTTATTTATTTATTTATTTGAGAGAGAGACAGTAAGAGAGCATGAGTGAGGAGAAGGTCAGAGGGAGAAGCAGACTCCCCGTGGAGCTGGAAGCCCGATGCGGGACTTGATCCCGGGACCTGAGCTGAATGAAGGCAGTCGCTTAACCAACTGACCCACCCAGGTGCCCAGAGCTGCAGGATCTTAATAACACAGCCTTCTTCGAGCATGGGTTGGGTCTGCTGGAGACTGGGCTCTGTGCTGAGTACTGGGTGTATACTGAGGAAGAAGACCCAGTCCCTTAAGGAGCTCATAGTCTACCAAGGGAGAGACATGGAGTTAGAAAATTACAGTACAGTATGGTCACACAGCAACAGACACAGACACGCAGCAGACACAATGGGAACACTTGGAGGGACATCTAGCTCAGCCTGGTGGGTGTCAGAAAAGGCTTCCTAAAGTCCTCAGACTAAGTCTCAAGGGGTGAGCAAAAACTACCCAAGAAAAAGGAGAAGGTATTCTAAGTGGAGGGAATGGCAAAAGTTAAGGCACAGAGAGGTGAGTCTGGAAGAATCAAACAGCTCCAAGTTGCTGGTGGGCAAAGTTCGGGTCACGCGGGGGTTAAATTCTTAGGAAGAGGGGTAGAATTCGGAGGCAGAGTTCCAGAGGGAGGAACCTACAGGGTAGGGGCAGATGGGGATGTGGGTACTGACTTGTAAACTATGCCCTTGGGACAGAACTCTCACCCCGTATCTCTAGCCTGCGCTAACAATACTCCACGCTCTGGGAGCCTCGCTGAATTTTTCTCGCCAGGTGGAGAGGCCGAGTGAGGCTGGAGGCATCTCCAAACCAGCCTGGCAGGCCAGCTTGAGGCCTGCATCCCAGGAGAGCAATTTCTGGTTTAGTGTTTCCCATTAAGGATCATTGAGGATAGGAAACGCGAATGCACCTCAATCATTAAAATCTTGCCGATCAATTTTAAAATAAAGACCTGTCATGCCCACAGAAACTCAGTCTTGCCAGTTCCACAGGTCAAACTGCTTGGTGAATGAAATGTACAGAACAAAATTTCTGACTGTCCTCCGGCTGCCACCACATGCCCGTCCACGCTGGCTAGCCCCACACGCACACAGAGACCCTGGTGTCTACAGGCCCCTTCAAATGTTCTAGGCAATCATGTCTGTCTATTCTATTAGCACAGGCCTCACCCACTTCCAGCTTCTCCCGGACCCCCTCCCATCCCAAGCTAATCTGAAAATATCCTGTCTTTAAGATAACCTCAAGTTCAAAGACATCTGGTAGCTCTGCATTACTTATGGGCCCAGTATCAACTCTGTGGTCCATAATCTTTCTGACCACTATTTCCCTAAAAATACAGGGTCTGGCTGTGGCCAGTCCGATCTCTCCACATCAGTCTCGCTCGCTGCTCAAATCTATAGGTCTCTGTGTGTCCCATGTCTTGTGGGGGCCGCCCTACACACCCAGCCTGTCCTTCACCCCCAAGCTGGACTTAGGTCTCCAGGAAGTCCCTCCCAATAGCTTCACCAAACTGTCACCTCCTTTTCCACTGAGCCACCCAGGCGCCCCTGTCACCTCCTTTTCTGACTGCCTGTGGCACTGGCTCTCCTCACTCAACTTAGCCTCACCCAGGCCCCCACACCATCACCCTCCCCTACTCCTCAAATGAAATAACGGAGACGAAAGAACTCTGGAAACAAGACGCATTACACCAAGAGGAGAGAGTCATTTCTTGTGTGCACAGCTCAGAGAACTGTGTCTAGATAATGGAGCAAACAGAATTATGGAAAAAGATGCCTCATCAGAGATGCTTAGTGTATTTTATAATAGTAAAAGCTGGAATAAAAATGTCTGATTACAGAGGGAGGATAATTATTAATTAAATCATGGTACATCCATTAATGATGTTTACAAATAATTTTTAATTATATGGAAATGCTGATGGGACACAGTATTAATAGAGAAAAGATTAAGAAGTATATCTAGAGTATGATCCCACCTAGCCTGTGTCTGTATACTACATCAACCTTTATAAAAATGTAACCAGGGCTTGTGGATGGCTCAGTCTGTTGAGCTTCTGACTCTTGATTTTGGGTGGGGTCATGATCTCAGGGTCCTGGGAGCGAGCTCACGTCAGGCTCAGCAATTAGCACGAGTCTGCTTGTCCCTCTCCTTCCTCCTCTGTCTGCCCCCACCCTGTGTGCATGCTCTCTATCCAAAATTAATAAATAAATGAAATATTTTAAAAGGGACACTAACATGACTCAGCCAGTTAAGCATCTGCCTTCAGCTCAGGTCATGATCTTAGGGTTCTGGAACCGAGCCCCACATTAGGCTCCCCGCTCAGTGGGGAGTCTGTCTCTCTCCCCCTCTGTCCCTCCCCTCTCCCTGCTCATTCTCTGTCTCTCAAATAAATAAAATCTCAAAATGTTTAAAGAAATAAAAATAAATAAAAATGCAGACACCTAGCACAGACACGCAACGGTGTTTTAATTTTTTTATACTTTTCTGATTTTTCCATGTTTTTTCCAGACAGCAGGTATTATTTTTCCCAGTTTTCATTTTGTAACAGATCATGTTTCCAAGTGTTTAAAAAAATACAGAAAGGCTATACAGTGAAAAGTGTATGGCCTTCTCATCCTTGCCCCATCCCTCCGAGGGGATCTCAGTTACCGGTTTCTTATGTGTCCCCCCAGAGATGTCTTTGGGGGAGTATTACTTTTATAATGGAAACAAGCGATCACTCAAAAAAGGGTCTCATGGTATGGGAATTGAAGAGGCATCTGGTTCACAGCGTGAGTGGGTCTTAATAAATACGTGATAATAAATACTCCCAACCCACAGCCTCCCGGAGGCGTCATCAGAATCACTATGGCTGGTCAGCGAGTTCGGGCGGCAGCGCTACGGAAACAGAGCGCTGGAGATGGCAAGCCCATCCCTCCTGGTTTTGGTTTTTATTTCTGTCTCTTTCTTGTTTCCCACTGGGGGCTGTTATGACTCAAGAAGTAGGAAGGTGCTCAAAGATGGCCCTGTCAGCCGTCCTCAACTCTGAAGGCCATGGCTTCCTTGCTTTTATGTATAATCACCGAGGCCAAGTGTGTACAGCGGTGAAGACCCGCGCTAGGGCTAAATATAAGAAATGCCCGTGGGCACAAGAGGCCCCATAAAGAGCGGGACACACAGCAGAACTGGCCCCGAGACAAAGCCACCAGCCCCTCCTTCCCTGCTGATGTCGTCGAGGGTGGGACCTGAGGGTTGGTTTTGAATCTGGAAAACCCGAAGGTGGCAAGCTGTGCTGGTGAAATCTCTCCTACCTTCTTTATATAATATCTGACCCTGTTTCTTTTTTTCCTTTAAATTAGAGAATTAAAAAAAAAAAGATTTTGCTTATTTATTTGACAGAGAGAGAGAGACAGCGAGAGAAGGAATACAAGCAGGGGGAGTGGGAGAGGGAGAAGCAGGCCTCCCGCTGAGCAGGGAGCCCGATGCAGGGCTCGATACCAGGAACCTGGGATCATGACCTGAGTTGAAGGCAGATGCTTAATGACTGAGCCACCCTGGAACCCTGTTTCTTTTTTTGATTTGTATTTTGTTTTCAACTACAAAAGTAGTATTTGTTCACTGTAAAAATGTCAACCATACAAAGTACTTAGAAGGACCAAAAAAAAAAAAAAAAAAAAAAAAAGAGAGAACTTGGCCTCATTCCCTCCTCCCTACAATGTAATTTGGTGTAAATCCTTCTAGTTCCACTAGCATATTTATATATAAATATAAAATATTTGGGACTATTTTTAAAAGAAACATGGGCTTATAGATAGCTAATATTCTACAAGTTATATCTTTGACTTAACAATAGATTATGGAGAGCATCTGGGTGACTCAGTCAGTTAAGCATCCATCCAGCCGTTGATTTCAGTTCAGGTGGTCATTTCATGGTTGTGAGATCGAGCCCCGACTCGGCCTCCATGCTGGGCGTTGGAGTCTGCTAAGGATTCTCTCTTTCCTTCTCCTTCTGCCCCACCCCTCCATTCCCTCTCTAGAAACAAAATTTAAAAACCCTAAAATACAACAAAAAACCCACAGTGGATTATGGACACTGTCCTACTTCAATTGTATGGAGATCTCTTTCATTTTTTTCTCATGGCTCCGTAAGATTCCATGGTAGAGGGGCGCCTAGGTGGCTCAGTCAGTTAAGCATCTGCCTTTGGCTCAGGTCATGACCTCAGGATCCTGGGATCAAGCCCTATGTGGGCTTTGTGCTCTATGTGGAGTCTGCCTGTCCTTCTCCTGTCCGTCGGCCTGTCCTTCTCTACCCATCCCCCGACTTGCTCTTTCTCTCTCTCTCAAATAAATAAATAAATCTTAAAAAAAAAAAAAGAAAAGTCTTCCATGGTATAAATGTCCAATCATTTCTTTTTTTTTTTTTAAAGATTTTATTTATTTATTTGACAGACAGAGATCAGAAGTAGACAGAGAGGCAGGCAGAGAGAGAGGAAGGGAAGCAGGCTCTCCACTGAGTAGAAAGCCCGATACGGGACCTGATCTCAGGACCCTGAGATCATGACCTGAGCCAAAGGCAGAGGCTTAACCCACTGAGCCACCCAGGTGCCCCTGTCCAATCATTTCTCCTCCTATTCTCCTATGGATGTTCTTGCAAATTATTCCCAATTTTTCAGTCTTACAAGTATTACTGCAAAAACAAAACAAAACAAAACCCAAAAACTCTTTATTCACTTTTTTGTGTACTTTTATAGGTAAATTCTAGGTGGTAAACACCTAGAACCGGAATTTCTGGGTGACCCTTCGCATAGTCACTCTTTTCTCATTTCTAGGAGTTAGGAAAGTGGGAAGCATTGATTAGTCCATGACAGGTGGTTCCCAAACATTATATGTCATTTGCTAGAAAGATGCGATCCTTGCCTTCCAGATGCCCATAATCTAGTAGGGGAGAGTGGCTGGCTGGATGAATAAAGGAATCACAAAATGATCTTGGGATCAGAAGGGCCTTTGGAAGTCATTTATTCCAACATATCACTTAATAATCCCAAGGATGGCCACCCAGCTACATAGCAGGATGGCCTTGGAGTCCAAAGGTCTGAGCTGGAGCTGTGGAGTCTCTCACACTCTGGGGAGTGATAGGTGAAGATCACTTACTCTGGAGACACAGCTGTCTCATTTGTAAAACAGGGATGCTCAAACGGAAACAACAGGATTTTACAGGACAGCTGAATGCAAGAAGCAATCTTTAAATGCCAAGTACTGTGCCTGGAACATAGTGGGTGCTCTGGTAAACATTAGCAAAACCTCCAACGAGAAGGAAGCTGATACAAGATGAGCAGTCCTTTCCGGGACTGGAAGTACCATTTGTTTGAAAGTCCTTGCTTCTGTAGAGCTGAAATCTGCCTTGCAAAGCCTCTAGCCAGCAGCCCTAGCATCAGGAGGAAGGTCTGGAATAGATGCCATCAGAGGAGGAAGGGAGAGTCCCCAAATCAGAAGGGTAGAAGCATTAAGCAAGGCAAGGTTAGCCTACGAGGGAGATGTTCTTTGAAGTGCATTCTGCGTGTGCCGTCTACCTTCTCCCTCTGTTGGCAGTGCCCAGCTCCTAAGGGACTGAGGAACGAGCTGCCGGTGCATGAGGAACCAGGACCCAGAATTCCTTGACAGCTCAAGTTGAAATTAGCTGTCCCGTGGACATCTTTGTCCTGTGGACAGCAAGAGTCTGCTACTATGTGTATACATGCTAATTACGTGCCAGTGTCAATAATAATAGAAATAACGGTAGCTATTACAGTTTGCTACATATTAGGTAATGCATGCACTGTCTCTTGAACCCTCTCAAGAATTCCGTGAGCAGGGCACTAATGTTGTTCCCTTTATACAGAGGAAGAAACTGAGGCTCAGGAGCTCAAGTAAATTAGTCTGACACTAAAAAAAAGTCTGATGCTACTCTGCAAGGAATTGGCAGAAGCCAGATTTGTGCCCAGGGGCTCTTTTGTCAAAGTACGGACTCTTAACATTAACATTCTGTTTTCACATGATCTAAAACTTTAAAAAATTGAGACCCAAACACAGAAGCTGCCACAAGTCAAAGGTTTGTTAGTGAGAAACCTAGGGACTGACCCAGGAGGGAGCATCTCCATTAGGGAGTATAAACGCAGCCAGCCTATCTTGTGCAGCAAAGCAACTTTAAAATGGCAATGGGAAGCAAAGACTTCAAGCTGGACACGGGGCAGCCCCATATTCCTTAGTCTCCCCATGCCCAGCGTGGGTATCAGGTCAGGCACACGCAGGTCTGTTGCAAGGACGAACTCTACAACAAAGTTCAAATGTGCCCTGCATTTTAGAAGGCCTGACTCCAGGCCTTCTGTGGTTTTTGTTGCTGTTTGTCTAATAGCAAAGCCTTGAGCATCAGCTAGTATCTTCTCAAATATGGTCGGTACTTTGTCTCCAGGGCCCTGATAAAGGGCATGGCATAAGCTCTAAAAGAAAAGTGTTACAAAAGCATTTTCAATTCAACTTTTAAATCCTTTGCAATTTAACTTTTGAATCCAACAGCATACAGAACATGCCACGGGGCATCACTGATCCACACAGGCGATTATGGAATTGGTAGGCAGGAGAATGGAGGGGGGTGGGGAGGAGTAGTAGTGAGGAAAAGAAAACAAAACAAAAAACCAAAACAGGGCACCTGGGTGGCTCAGTGGGTTAAGCCGCTGCCTTCGGCTCAGGTCATGATCTCAGAGTCCTGGGATCGAGTCCCGCATCGGGCTCTCTGCTCAGCGGAGAGCCTGCTTCCCTCTCTCTCTGCCTGCCTCTCCATCTACTTGTGATTTCTCTCTGTCAAATAAATAAATAAAATCTTTAAAAAAAAAAAAAAAACCAAAACAATCATATGCGTGTCTCATTTTATACAATAAGCAGCAGGGAATTTTTAATGTATGTTAAGTCAAAAAAAATTGCAAGTGTGTTCTGTGGGGTATTTTGTGTCATTACACATCTTGATTAAGCGGGGCTACAGTATATACCATTTGGTAATGATCAATTTCCAAAGATTACAGCGCCATGAACTGCCCCAGACACAAAAATCACACCAAACCCAATCAGCTTTCTTTTGATGAGTCAAAATGTACTTCTGGATCTTGTCAATCTTGAGGTCATCATTACAAGCATCATTTGGTTATGAAAAACAGTTCTTATTTAACCTTCTGAACTGGATTCTGAGCAAGGAGCAGTTCCCTGGGCTAAGGTGAATCTCACGGAAATACAACCACTGCCTTCCTCTCTCGCTTGGTAAGGAACTCTGTTTTCCCAGGTGGAACTGGCTTCAAGCAGGGTCTACCTGTACTCAGAGCAGACGGAGAAAGACAGGTTCAGCCTCCCTGTGAGGGAGGAGGCTTCAAGTTCATTGTAGTCACTGGTGACTGGTTTTGAAATTGAGGAACTAGTTTGAGGAACTTCAGAATAAACAAGAAACCCAAACAACTCGGTTTTCCACAGAAGACTTCCAACGCATAGGGGTAATTGGAAGGAAGCACACGGTCCAGCTCTGCTTTTTGGCAGTGGAACCCTGACCATGGCCTCATTTCAGACGCTGCCCTACACAACCTTTGACAGATTGGCCTGAGTGACAACTGGAGGACATGAGCAACAAAGGTGACTTTGACATGTCCCTTTATAATACAGGGTCACACTCTTGTCCTCCTTTAAGAAGGGAAGAAAGGCCTGGGGCCTGTGCTATAACAGGGAGAATTCAGAGGCTCTCAGAGTATTCCCTGGTCAAGGAGGGGAAACCATGAACAGCCTGTGGCTCCTTCAGCCTCTTTTGGGCCAGGATGGCCCAGCAGGAGGAATGTGGATGCCAGTCTTGTACTTTCCCTGGACCACAAATCCTTGGCCGGTGGATCCCACGCTCCAGGTGCTGTGCTCTGGCCAGCAGATGCCAGATGCCACGGTAACCAAGACAGACAAGGTCCTTGCCCTCACGAGGCTGTCACCATCATAACCCTGGAAAGGCTTTTTTGGAACGCTGAACTTAGTTACGAAGAAGCACAGTCATGGGTCAGGCTTTGAATCATTTGCCTGCGGACCTGTGTCAGAGCGGCGCCAAGCACATGGGATCGTGTCACCGCCTTCTCTACTGCAGCCGGGAAGGGTGGGCTAAGTCAGCCCTATCTTCAACAGCTGGCAACCTGTTGTCTGCTTCTGCTCTGAACTATGTGAGCACACATTTCTCCCGACAGCGGCTTCACCTCTGCAAATACATTGCCTTCCTCCCAGACTGCTGAAGTTTCCTGACTGTTCTCAAGCTCCTTTTCCAAGCTGACAGATCCCACCCAGGTCCCCGCAGAATGGGAGTTGGGGCTCCTGCCCTCCAAGGAACTATGTGTGTGACAGTGCTGGGTCAAGCTGGACCAGGAGGACCACCAGGCCGCGATGCCTTACTGGCTCCTCACCAGCCCCCAGAGTCGTGGTTCACGATTTAGCACCTTCAATGTCTATCCCCTCCCCCGCGCCCTGCTGCCACAGCAAGCTCCCTGAGAGAAGCATCTCCGTTATTCTTTCATATTCTAGCACCTGCCAGAGCCTGCCATATGTGACATTCCTGGCAAAGGCTCACTGAAAGGATGACTGATACACTCCTAAAGAACACACTAGGGTCCCAGCTCTAAGAGCCTGTCTGGTCTGGCATCTGACTGTCCCGTTCACCTGTCTGGTCTGGCATCTGGTCCAGACTGTCCCGTTCACCTGGCGAGCAGAAGCAGGCAGAGCCTGGTGACCAGGGGTGGCTGTACTCTGACTGCACCCCAGCAAGAAGGTGTCACTCAAGCTGGCAACCGAGCCGCCCTCATCCCCTTTCCTAAATGCTGACCTTGAGACCCAATTACTTCAATTCTTTGAGAAGAAGACCTTCCTGTGCCAGACAGCATCCATCTGGGCTCCAATGTGCACAAATATCCTCGACAGGAGGTGGTACGCAAATCTCCAGCTTTTACATTTATCTATTTATCTCTAGAAAGCTATTCCTGCCTCCCAAAGTACATCTGCCAACACTACAGTCCCAACAGTAGGCTGGGACTACTGGGCACAGGCTCAAGGAGCCTGGTTCATCCAACTAACTTCTTGGGCCAAAGTATTTCTAATCTTAACTTTTAAGAGCATCTTCATCTGAGTTTGGCTAAGGCCCCCTTTCCTCCTAAATCTCCCAGTCATCCTTAGTATTGACCAGGAGACCAGTATTGACTAATTCTGGCCCAGTGAAAGGAAATGTCAATGACAGCAGACAGTGGGTGGTGAGTCTCAGATACAACAGTTCTTTGCATGTATAGGGGCCATCATTCAGATGGGACATCATGCTTTGCCCACAGGGAAGAGCTTCTTCACTGAGAATTGCTGGCTGAATCCAGTTGGAATGAGCCCTGACTACTCTGGCTTTTCTGGTCACCTACATCCCATGGGCAACATGTCCTTTCTTCACAGTGGAAAGATGCAGAAGAGCTTCTTGGTGCCCAGTGGGTTTGCACCATCACGGTCAATCATAAATAGGATCTGAATGCCCACTCTGTGTAAGACATTGCTTGGGGAGGTAGGATGGTGCCCTAAAGGTGCAGGCAACCTTTGAGACTTCCGGGTAACCCTGCCCAGAATTGTTTTTTCTTATCAACCTTGACCTCCTTTTGGTTACACAAACTCATGGTATAAGAGAGTGTCAAGTGAATAGCTTTCTGTTGACTTTTTCTTAGGCTTAGAGCAGCTGCTCTGGTTCCACCCTTCCCAGATCTGGCAGAGCTTGCAGCAAGACTGACAGTGATGGGGTCAAGGGAGGGGAATAAAGGAGGAACTAGTTAAAAAATCCAATTCCTACTCCGAGAGTAGTTCCTTTGCTCAGTGGCAGCATAGCATGGTGAAGAGATCTGGACTTTAGTTCAGATTCTGCCATGAGCTAGCCATGTAACCTTGGGCAACCCACTCAGCTTCTTGGGCCATCATTTTCTCTTCTGTAAAGTAGTAGAGAATGTGAATGGTAATGGTCATTTCCAGGCTGTAATTCTAACAGCTTTTTCTTGACAGAGTGGTTAGGGCCTAAAGGTTGCTTAGCCATGCTTGCCTGGAAATGATGGCTGGCTAGTTTGGATTGACAGGCTGTGGCTCTGGGGCTGGGCGGGGTGGGGGGGGGGTCTAGTAATACTTTCTATTAGTAGTAGTTCTAGTTCTAGTAGTTCTAGTTCTAGTAGTTCTAGTAGTTCTTTCCCTGAGGCTTCAATAAAGTCAAGCCCACTTTGTGGGTAACCCTGGACATTGCCTATAGATGTCCCTGACCATTAGCTGTCAAGTTCAACACCAATTACATGGGTCCAGAACAGAGAGTTTTGAACAGATCTTTGTCTTGGTGGATGCCTGGTCATGGCCTTAGTGGGAAGAGGGTGGCCAGAAGCCATAGCAGCCAGAAACTAGGGGGGCAGGGATGGCTCAGGACTTTCCTCTGCTGCTTCTTTCTGAGTCCAAACACCAGCGCTGGATGCGTAGACAACTGAAATGGTGACAGGCTTGGAATGACAGTAAAATGACAGTTTCTCGAAGTCCAGGGTTTCATCTAGCCTTTTCAATCATTGGAGCGCTTCAGAGCCTTCCAACTCAAGTGGCAAAAAGCAAGGCAGCAGGTAGAAAAGGGCTCCCTAAAAGGCCTTTCACACCAAAGCATGGTTTGCACTCTCTGCTCTTTGCCAAGGGGTTTCCCAGCTCCCCGGAGCCAAAGCTCCCCTCCTGCTTCTTTGCTGACTGTCACTGGAATGGGGCCATTTCCCACCCTCAAGGTGGCTGGACTCAGGAGCGCAGTGACACCGCTGATCTGGGCTCTGTGCCTCGTCCACATGACCCCCTCCCCCAGCCAGGGGATCCATCTCTCTGTTGGCTGGCAAGCCTTGGGAGCCTCCCATTTGTTTCTTTATCCCTGCCTCCAAAGCCCTTCCGCTGAAATGAAAGTGATCTTTGGTAGAGGGCTTTTTTTTTTTTAAGTTTATTTATTATTTTGTCAGTAATTTCTAACCCTACCATGGGGCTCGAACTCACGCCCCCCAGCTCTAGAGTTGCATGCTCTTTCAACTGAGCCAGCCAAGCGCCCCGCGGCAGAGGGCTTCTGGACAAGGTCTGGTTAAGACTTCCTCTGCAGTTGTGCTGGGGAATAAGTCGCCTGTCACCTACACCCCTGCATGGGTGACTCACCTTCTAGAGAAAGTGCTCTGCTCACCTAAGCAAAGCTGCCTGGAAAATGACTAAGGTACCTATCAAATGCACTCCGTGAGGCCAAGCAGTTAGTGAGCCGGGCTCAGACGCTCAGCCTCTCACCTCCAGCCTGAAGTCAAGTGTGAGGCTGCCACTCCAGGCCTGCTGGTTTCATTTTCATCTGAACCGAGCTCCACATGAGGCTTGACATCCGGTGATCTATTTTTTCTAAAAACTAGGTTCACTTTAGAAATGACTCTCTGGCCATGAAGACAGCTTCCCCAAGAGAAAACAAAATGTTATTTAAAGGGAACGTCAGCCTGATGAGAGCCGGTATTTTTGTTTTGTATTAAGAAGAGGAAAAAGGAATTTAAAATGTAGTGCGAGACTTTTTTTTCCCTTTGGGAAAAAAAAAGTCACCAATTCTTTGGGTGATTTAAAGGAAGATCTGCAAGCCCCTGACTATAGATCTAGGACCCCCAGATCCAGGAGTAGTAATAAGCTGACAAAGCTGTATATGTAAGGGGGAAAGGGCGGTGAGCTGGGGGGTGCCACGCAGTGGCAAGAACCTCACCCCACAGAACCAAAATCTTCCTCTGAGTCCCTCAAAGAACAAGTCCTTGCTGACTTATATTCTATACAGTATTTTCCCATTTTTCATCTCCAGAGCTTTAGCTCTGGGATCTGCTTCCCCGTATGAGGGTGGGAGGTGGGCAGAAGGGAGTCCTAGGAAGGCTCGGCCCAGCTCCTGGCTCAGAGTCCTGGGAACACCTAGGGTGCCCTGGGTGTAGGTTCACCAGCTCTGATCGGGCAACAGCCCAGGCCTCTGTTGGCTCCTCTGGAGGGTGGTGAGAGCAGTGTTTAGTACACGACAGGGAGAACGTGACAGCGAAACCCTAGCCCCGAAGAAATGTCCTCCGGAGGTCCTCCTGAGAGAATGACTCTCCCCTGTCAGGTGGTCTGACCCTTACAGAGGAAAGGCAACCAGGACTACTGCTATTACCACCACGACCACCACCACCATTTGTAGGCGTCATGTCCTGGGGCTTATTAGGTGCCAGGCACTGAGCTCAGCACTTGACATCTATTCTCTCATTTTCTACTCAAAACAATCCCATGAAGTATTTCTGATCCCATTTACAGATGCGGCACCCAGTGCCCAGGAAGTGAAGTGATTTGCCTGAGTCACACAGGTAGATAGTGGCAGACCTGGACCTGACCCAGGTCTGTCTGACTTGACAGCCGAAACCCCCGCATCTGAAATTGGAGACACTGTGGACTTGCCCTATCAATTCCGACCGATCACCTGACCCCTCCGCGTTAATTTCTGCATCTGTCAAACAAAAAGAAGCAGACTTGTGTGTGGGGGGTGTTCTTCACCTTTCAGCCTTTTATTCATAAGTAATTTTTTTTTTTAAAGATTTTATTTGTTTATTTGACAGAGAGAAATCACAAGTAGATGGAGAGGCAGGCAGAGAGAGAGAGAGGGAAGCAGGCTCTCTGCTGAGCAGAGAGCCCGATGCGGGACTCGATCCCAGGACTCTGAGATCATGACCTGAGCCGAAGGCAGCGGCTTAACCCACTGAGCCACCCAGGCGCCCTATTCATAAGTAATTATGAGTAACCAATGGCCCTTAATAATCATCAGCAATACTTATGAATATTAATACTTGTTAGCATAAATAGATAAATAAGGCAGCCACCCTGTTTAGTTACATTCACAATTGACATGTTTTGGGGGAAACAAAACAAAACAAAACAAAACAATTTATCCTTTCATGAGTGGGTTAGTAGACAAAGCAATGAACTAGAGGTCCAGAAATGTGGGCTTAGATTCTGGGTATGATAGTGATGTCCTGAATAATCTCATCTACTTTATTCCTCCTAATGAGGATTCCCTCTCCTGATCTTTGGTCCTGCCTTCCTTTACACCAGTACCTCCTAAAAATGGTTACAGAGTACCATGACTCTTGATGCCATGTAATCTTAAGGGATTTCTATCAGGATGATAAGGGGTTAAAGGACGTAAACCAGCAAGCCAGGAAGAGGATCTTTTAAGACTAAGAAGGGCACACCAGCCACTGAGGAAAAATGACTTTTCTCTGTAGTGTCACTCAGGTAAATAAGACAAGCCCAGAACTAAAGGCTCCATACCCAACATACTGGATCATCTCACTCAGCTCAACTGAAATGCTCTACTAACCAAACTGCCCTAAGTTTAGCCTTCTATTTCTAATCTACTGTTTCAGCATTTCAGTCAGCATCACCAAGAGCATGCAAAGCCTTCACACGTGCATCACTTCAAAGGCTCACTTCAAATGCTCAGCCCCCACTCCTTTCCCTTCCTCCCATCGTGCACAGAGGCCAGAGGGCCTGGCTTATCCGTACGGTTTCCCAAATCCACCGACATGGAATGGTCTCCCTTCCCGCCAATTTTACACCGGTGCCATCAAAAGTGCCCATAAGGCTCAGATGTTTCCAGTTTAACTGAAATACTAAAATGGGGCAAACAGGAAGCATCAGACACAACTGCGGTAGTGACTTATTAATCACGAAAGCAGAATTTTAGTTGCATTTTAACCTTTTGCCAGGAAAAAAAAAAAAAAAAACAGCTTTGAGGTGATGGAAGCCATCGGTACAAATATGCTGCCTAGACGAGTATCAGGCTGACTTATATATTAATTTAGGACTGAGTTTGGCTCTATCATTTTCTTAACTATTGTCCCAGAAAGAGCATCTGTCAGGCCAACCAATATGAATCTGTCAGCTCTTCATCAAGGCAGGCAGACCTGCTAGAAAAGCTCATGTACTGTCCACTGAGACAGGAAAAAAAATAGGAAATTCAAAGTGATTTCACGGGCCAAAGTGATAGAGGGCTCTTAAGAGGGTGCCAACAACGAAGAAAACAGCCCTGGATGAGGCTTTGCCTTTCCCATCTCTACAGATCTCTCACCAGGCCTTGGCTGCAATGAACTGTTACCATAAACCAAAAAAAAAAAAAAAAAAAAAAAAAAAAAAATCACAACAGTTGCCTGGAGTTGGGCAACCAATCAGGGCAAGCCTGCTTCTCAACATTAAATGATATACAAACACTCCAAGCAGATCACAAAGGAGTCAGTGTTCAACAGGAGAACCAAAATGAGGAACCAAACCTCCATCTGTTGAGGCGAAACGGCCAACCAGACATTTTTGTTTAATAGATAAAGGCTCATTTGGCAGGGTCTCCGTCTGTGGTGCCGCTCCCACAAACCCTAACAGACAATACCAGGGGCCAAAAAAAACCCCCTTCAGAACTGCTCCTTATAATCTGGAAACAGGCAGAAGGTAACCTAAAGCTTATAATCTGGAAACAGACAGAAGGTGACCTAAAGCTTAGTAGCTGATTGCTGTCTGATTTTACAAAGGTGTTGGAACACACACCTGGGTACATATCTCTAAAATTAAAGTCTGAGACTCTAACTTTTATTTTGAGACCTTCTGAGAAGTTCACCACACCCTTCAAAATAAATGAGGATGTCTTCAAGGTGTCAGAGGTCTGGCATCACTGCACCCCAGGAACCGATTTTGACATCACTTAAAAAACACCAAGAGTAAATTCAAACACATCGCGGCATGACAAGCAGCTGTCCTCTCATGGTGAGGGCAAAAACACCACACCAAACGTCTCCCTTCTTCTTGCAACTAAGTCCCATCACGTGGTCCTGGTCCAGGGGAAGGAATCTGGGTAAGACTCCAGTGGCCCAGGCTCTTCACCCTGAGTCCCAGCTATGATGTATACCAAGCACCCCCCCCACCCTGCCTCAGGTACCTCACCTATAAAACAGGACAATACTGTCTATGCTTTCACCCAGACATCTCAAGGAAAAAGGAGGTTACAGGTAGGAAGATACAGAGTAAAAAAAAAAAAAAAAACACATCACTAACACATCACTAATGTTAAGATATTATCTCCCTCTAATCTTTCAGACAGACCATGTTTCTAGTCAAGGGGTTTTCAACATTTTTCCTGGAATGAACTTCAGACTGCTATTCTGTACTGGGCCCCACTTCTCAACATTTAATTTGACTTGCTTTTAGATTCCTTAATCAAGTCACTGGTGCTCACTGTCTCCAGTGGACAAAAATAATTCTGCCATTTACACCACAGATTTCTGCACATTTTCTCCATTCATTCTCTTCTCCCCACAGTACTTCCCCCATCCATTTAAGACCTGACGCAACATTTAAAACTCCAATTAGGAAGGAAGCGCTTTTTTCCAAGTTACCCAGTACCAGGGAGGCTTCTGAGCAGGTGGTACTCTGCACTGGACAAGGGGCCTCTTTCTGCCTGGTGCCCCACGGGCTTCCAAGATGGGAATATTATACCAGAGCCCACAGATGAAGTCCCGAGTGGAGCGGAGAGGATTACAGAGGGTCAGGGTAAGAAAGAGGATGCTGAGAGTGGCCAGCACCGGCCCTCTGGTGTCAAGGGCAGGCTCTGCTCCTTCTCCCCGCCTCGGGGTGTGACCAGAGAACTTCCCAAGGGAAGGCCGAGGGTTTCACTGCCAGGGCAGGTGGGAGAGCGCACGACAGGAGCGCTTGTGCATTGGCCACCTTCCGTCCCCGACGGAGGCGAGTTCCCACCCTGGAGGCACCAAGGGAGAGGAGCAGGAGGGGCGGGCTTCGCGACGGGGCAGGAGAGCGCGGGGCTAAAGGGGGTGCTGGGGAAGGGGAAGCAGGGCGCCCCTTGGCACACTCTGGGCGCGTGTGCGGCCTGCGGGGGTGCGAGGCGAGCAAGGCGTGCGACCTTGGCCCTGGCAGCGTGGTGTCAAGCGAGCGCTCGCGGCCTGCCGCCGAGGGCCCCCGCGCCAGCGGATCTGACCGGCCGCGCCGCCGACCCCCACCACTCCGGGCGGCGGGCCAGGCCGCGGCCTGGCCCCAAGCGGAGGGGCGACTCATCCCAGCCGCTCCCTCGACGCCCCGCTCCGGACCCCGGGGTCCCGCCCAGTCACCTACCGGCTGAGCGCCGATCTCCCCAACCAGCGAGTGTCTCGCGCTCCTCTCGCGCCTTCTCCCGCCGCCGGCCGCCGACCGCTGGGCTCCGGGACTACGGTCGCCCCGCCCCGGCCTCGAGCCCCGCCCCCTCACCGCCTTCCCGGCCGCCCTCGGGGCCACGCCTCCCCCGGCGGCTGCAGATTTGCCACTCTTCGCGCCTCCTTGCTCTGGCCGCACCTCGACCCTTGGCCCCGCCCACTCCTCCAGTCTGACCAATGAGTCGGCGCGTCCCGGCTGGTCCCGTCGTACGGCCCCTAGCAAAGATTGGCTAGGAAGGCCTCGTTTCCAGAAATGGGCATTATTTCCGGGCAGTGTTTATAGAGCAGAGATTGCTAGGCGGACGGACTGACAGAGGCGGAGGCGGCCGGGGTGTTGGTGGAACCACACATGCGCATTGGGCTTCTGGCAGTCTTTTTACGGGTTGCGTGCTTCTGGAGGTTACGGGAAGGAAGGGCGAGTGTGCGCATGCGTGGGCTCCCCAAGCTAGGGACTCAGGTTACCTTGGAGACGGCGAGGCGCTCTCTCCTGGGTCTGGTTCTGCTTCCACTCTCTACTTAGCCTGGGCTGCTGAGGAAGGTGTGGCGTTGCGGGGGGGTGGTGGTGGGTAGCGGAGAGAAGGTTAGAAACACTTTTATTGAGCACTTACTGTATGCCTGGCTCTGTAGAATTCCCGAGTACGAGTAAGACAGGTTCAAGTGCCTTTCCTTGAGAAGCTTGGGGAGCCCCAAGTCTGATGGGTCAGACTTGTATGTTGAAACCCAGGTCTGATGAGAGAGCTTGCGGATGGTTTGGTGCAACCTCTTTCTACAGCTGGAGGAGCAACGTGGTGGGAGCGCAGCACGAAGCATCTGCCAGCTGGGTTTACTTGTCACAGGGCCAGAGAGTAGACTGGGACTTAATCTATGCAAGAAAAGGGGCTTGGACTATGACTATGCTCCAGGGTGTCACCAGGGGTTCCTTCTGACGGGGGCGGGGGGGGGTGGGTAGTGTTAGGGAGCTGTGGGTAGTTTTTCTTTTCTAACTTTTGCGTCTCTGTACCACGGCGAGTTTCTGTTTTATTTGTAATAAACAATTACAAACTTTTAAGAAACAGTTTGTAGGGACCTGGGCACCCCATCCCCTTCAGTGGTCCATGGCAGGTAGGTCTGGTAACTGGCTCCAGGGGTAGGGGTAGGCAGGTCCCATTCCCAGGTGGTCTTGGGAAGTAAGGATCATCCCATTCCTGGAAGTTTTAGAGCAAAGACCTGTTTAGGAGTTCTCATTTTCAGACAGTCGGTGGTAGCTCAAAGCTTATTTTTGGAGATCTAAGTTGTTGGCGGGTAGGGAAGACCATTTATTTAGTCAGGGGTCGAAAACTTACAACCTAAGGGCCTCACCCACACACTCAGGCCACAGATATGTTTTGTTTGGCTGGCTGAACGCTGGTTTTTGTGTTTTTTCTGTGTGTGTGTGTGTGTGTGTGTGTGTGTGTGTGTGTTTAATTTGAATGCCTTAGAGCACAGCCTGCAGTTCCTCCCAGCCTCTGCCTGTGTTATCTTATACCCAACCACTTAGCTTATGTCATCCTTCTGGCCCCTGAAGCATTTGAGGTTGTGGTCCTCAAAATGCCCAGGCTTTGGAGCTGGATAGTGTCTGGTGCCTGACCGGCTCTATCTCTGACCTGGAGCGGGTGGGCAAGAAGGAAGCTGGGGGGGTCCCTAAAACTCCTTCCAGCCCCAGGGTTGTTGACATCAGTCACTCCGGGAGAGGTGGAGCTTGGGCAGATGGTGGTTTACAGGTCGGTATCAGTAAGCCTCGATCCTCAGCTCCCCTCTCCCACCACCTGTTCGCCTCTGGGCACAACACTTCTCAGGAAAGACGTGGGCACAAGCCAGAGTCTGCAGACGCTCCCTGGCTTGCCATCATTCATTTAAGACACCCCACGCCCACATACTTTACCCAGATTCCCCTGACACTTCTTTGGGTCCCGGTTCCCTGCATGCATCCAGTACTCCATCCAGATGATCTGACCTTATATTTTTAAATTTTTTTAAATTAACATGTAATGTATTATTAGCCCCAAGGGTACAGGTAGGTGATCTGACTTTAAATCTTTAAATACACTCATGTGTATTAGTGGGAGAGAGTTACTTGTTGGCCCAGAGCTGCAACTCCCAAGAAGGAATTTCGAATCCGGTTGCAGCAAAGGGACAAATCCCTACAGGTGAGGAAGGCATTTGGGACAAGGGGGTGCTTCGTGGTTTCGGCTACCTTTCTCAGGCCTTTCCAAGCCCCGATGTGTGTGGGGTGAGGTAATAACACAATTCCCACTCCCCGGTGAGCACTGCGGAATCTTTGAGCCTTGAGATGGCTGCACTCCTGGAAGGAGAGCTCCAGGGCAAAATTACTTGCTCCCGGTCTAGCTAGTTAAGTCACGATAACCTGGAAAGGCTTCTAGCCTTGAGTCACTTGCGCAGCCCTGGCTCTGCTTTAAATAAAAGAAATTGACATTTGCGGAGTGACTCACACCTGGAGAAGTGAGCCAGGTTCTCAGCATTTAAGGATTTCCACATCCTGCCCCAATCATTCAGGTTTAGAAAAGGGGTAACCTGTGCTCTTCCTCAAACGAACAGCAGCGTCTGTTTTTTGAGACCTTGCAAAAGTGTTAGCAGACCCTTCTGAGTGCTTCATGTGTGTGCGACCTCCCTGAATATTCACTCTAGTATGGGCCTCCTCAGCCTGGCACTGTGGATGTTTGGGGCTGGGTAATTGTTTGTTGTGGAGGGCTGTCATCCGCATTGTAGGATGTTAAAGAACACCTCTGCTCACTAATCTCCAGTAACACCACCCTCTACACCCAGTTGAGACAACAAAAGATGTCTCCAGACATTGCCAAGTGTCACCAAGGAAGCAAAATTGCCCCCTTCCCAGTTGAGAAAACTTACAGTCAAACCCCACAGAGTATGTACTATTATCACCCCCATTTCATAGATGAGCAAACTGTGGCTCAGAAAGTTGTGACTTTCATAAGGTCACTTTGCCATAACAGATGAGCTGGGAGGCACCTGGGTGCCTCAGTTGGTTAAGGATCCGACTCTTGGTTTTTGGCTCAGTTTGTGATCTCGGGGTTAGGAGATGGAGCCCTGTTTTGGGGCTCTGTGCTCAGCAGGGAGTCTGCTTGAGATTTTTTTCCCCTCTGCTCCTCTCCCATCCTCCCTGTGCATGTGTATGCTCTCTCTCTCCCTAAAATAAATAAATACATCTTTAAAAAAAAAAGAGAGAGAGAAAGAGATAGCTGGGATTCAAACCTGTGCAGCCCCAGAGCCCTGCCCCTCTGTGTGCAGGACTCTGCAAGGAGACTTTGGGTTTCAAGTAGCCATTTGCCCACGAGTTCTGTAGAAGACTGCCTTTCGTGCCTCAAAGAGACAATGCTTGGAATTCCTTTGATCATTTCTCCTCTTCTGTTTGCTTTGGAAAAAAAGGAAATTATATTATGGGTTTTATTGCCTTAGTCAGCATGGTTCATGGTGTCCAGCCATGTCTGGTGAGAAAGTGGCTAATGAATCATCTGAGTATCTGTGGGTCTCAGGCCCCAAATTCCTGTGAGATCCTGGAGCTATACTTGAGAAGAACTCAGATGTGAGGCTAAGATCAGAGATGATGGGGGGCCGGGGTGGATGTTCGCGGAGAAGGGGCAGTTGTATCTTCCTGATCGGAGCGTGCCCAGGGCCACAAGCGTGGTGCCATCACAGCCCTCCCTTGCTTGGACATACCATGGTGGACACCCAGTCTAGAGGTGTCTGGGGGGCTAGGGAAACAGGAGAGGGAATGGATGCAGGCAGTGGTGTGCTAGAGCTCTGTTCCTACTCTGCCTCCAGTGACCTCATGTTGGTAGCTGAACACTGGATGAGAAGAGAGTATTTACATTGTGGGGATTGGCAAACGGTTTAAGCAGTGTTACCCACCCCCAAGCCGGTTATTAAATACTTATCCGCACACCATTGCATGCAAGTCCTGGACCCTGGCTGCCTCCACCCAATTCTGCCACACATAGGAGCTGGAAAGGGGCATGGCGAACCATGGAATTATTGGGGAAGAGGAGGAGCCATGGTGATGTGGGTAAGAAGAGGTGCCCATCTCCGCAAAGGATGGAAGGAAGGTTGGGGGGCTCTCTGTGGGGCACTGGGCAAAAATGACCTTACCAAGAGTAGGTCCCAGACATCCTTTCTGATACCCCTCCCAACTTGGGAGCCCTTTTAGGGAGCCCTGGGTTAAGGCTTGACACAAATTCTTCTTACTTCCTAACTGGTTACCCCTCTTAACCCCCGTTCCTGCCTCCAGTCTCGCCTCCAGTCTCCCCCCAACCCTTCTGGTGGCTTTAATCCTCCTAAGACACCACTGTGGTCATGGGTTCCGCCCCACTGTGTCCCAGCTTCTCCTGCCCTTGACCTCCCTGCCTTTAGCTTCTTCCTCTCAAACTCCTAATGCGATCAAGTCTCCCCAGCCAAAAGCCAGACAAATTATAACCGAAAAACCTTTCTGTCCTGGCTTTCCCCTACACTGTTGGCCCAGTCTTCTCTCCCCTCCCAACTCCCAAACTTCTTGGCACGCTGGGTGTCTGCTTCCGCTCCCACTTGCATATACCCCTTGCTGTCTGGTTTCTGGCCCACCATCCCTTATCTCCATGGACCCCCACGCGTTGCCCCCTGTCAGATGACCTCGTCCCAGGTCCCATCTGCAGACACCACAGATGTGGTGCTCTGTGTACCTGCTGTTTCAGGTCCTGGGGAGTGCAAAACCTCCAGACCTGTCCCTGCCCTTCAGGAGCTTCCCAGTCTAGTGGGTGGACTAACCTTGACCAAGTGACTCCAAATGAGGACTTGAGTCATTCTAGGTGATGAAGGCAACTAGAGGGAGGACAGAATGTAGTGTACCTGGCAGGGCCCAACTAAGAGGCAGAAGTCACTCTGAGCTTTTAAACATGCGAGGAATTAATGCAAGGAGTTGGTTACAAAAGGGATGGAATTGCTGAGAAGCCCGGAGGAGATGACAAGGTAATCAGGAACCCACTGCTATTCCTGGGCTGGAGGTTCTTGAGGGGGAAGCAGCATAATCAGTGGCTGGGGACCAGGGTCTCTTGGAAGAAGCTGGAACCAGCAAGGAGACACAGCTCCTTCCGTAGACATTACTCAAAACCAAGAGGGACGAAGAATCTCCTTTCCTTCCACATTATACCCAATGGCCTTCTACCAGGGCCTCTAATTAACCTGGGAAGTTGCAGGGATCAGTCATCAGTGCAGAGAAGAGAAGGTGAGCACCAGATAGGAGGGCACATAGCCCAGGACCAGAACAGGTATGGGATGGGAGAGGATAATCGGTGTGTGTGTGGGGGGGGGGCGACCGACAGAGAGGAGAGGGTCAGAGAAGGCTTCCTTGAGGAACCAAGCTAGGACCTGAAATGTGGAGAGGAGAAACTATTTCCAGACATCACTGGAATTTTTTTTAAAAGACAACATTTTTAAAAAAAGATTTTATTTATTTATCTGAGAGAGAGAGAGAGAGAGGATGCATGCATATGAATGGGGGTGGAAGGGTGGTGTTCAGGGCAGAAGGAGAAGGAAAAGCAGACTCTGCTGAGCAGGGAGCCCGATGTGGGACTCGATCCCAGAACCCTGAAACCATGACATGAGCTGAAGGCAAACACTTAACCCACTAAGTCCCCAAGGTACCCCAAAAAGACTTAACTTTTTTTTTTTGAAAGATTTGATTTATTTATTTGACATAGAGCAAGAAAGTGGCAGAGAGAGAGGGAGAAGCGGCCTCCCGAGACCGGGACCCCGAGACCTGAGCCAAAGGCAGACACTTAACCCATGGAGCCACCCGGGTGCCCCCAAGACTTAACATTTTTAAGAGCTGTTTTAGATTCACAGCAAGATTAAGCAGAAGGTGCTGAGATGTCCCCCATGTACAGTCTCCCACAGTATCAACAACCCCCACCCGAGGGGAATTTTTTAAACAACCAATGAACCAACATTGACCTGTAATCACCCAAAGTAAGTAGTTTACATTAGAGTTCACTCCAGCAGCTGTATAATCTATGGATTTGAAAAATGTGCATTGACAAGTATCTATCACTATGGTATCATACTGAGTATTTTCACTGCCCTAAAAATCCTCTGTGTTCTGTCTATTCATTCCTTCCTTCTGCCTCAGCCCCTGGCAACCACTGATCTTTGTACCGTCTCCATAGCAATAAATAAATAAATCGTGATCTATCCAGACAATGAAATATTATTCAGCACTAAAAAGAAATGAGCTATGAAGCCATGAAAAGACATGCAGGGAACTTAAATGCTTCTTACTAAGTGAGAAAAGCCAATCTGAAAAGGTGACAGACTTTGTGATTTCAAGTGCATATTGTTCTGGAAAAGGCAAGATGATGGCAACCGTGAAGAGATAACGGGCATTTGGGGCCAATTCTCTTGCTGGGCTTTGGAGATGCTGTACGTGCTCCTTTTCCTTCCCCCACTCCTCCCTCCCCAATTTTTTTTTTTTTTTTTTTAAGACGGGGAGAGACAGAGGGTGGGGAGGGGCAGAGGGAGAAGGAGAGAGAGAACCCCAAGCAGGCTCCACGGAGCGGGGGGAGCGGGGGGCTCCATCTCATGACCCTGAGATCATCACCTGAGCTGAAATCAAGAGTTGGACACTCAACTGACCGAGCCACCCAGGCATCCCTCTTTCTCCCACGTTTCTTCTTCTTCTTTTTTTTTTTTTTTAAAAAGATTTTATTTATTTATTTGAGAGAGAGTGAGAAAGAGAGAGAAAGCACGAATGGGGAGGGGGAGAAGGAGAAGGAGAAGCAGGCTCCCTGCTGAGCGAGCACAGAGCCAGATGTGGGGCTCAGGGCTCCATTCCCGGCCTCCAGGATCATGACCTGAGCTGAAGGCAGACGCTTAACCGACTGAGCCACCCAGGCACCCCTCCTCCTCCTACTCTTAAAGACTGAGGCACTCCCAGGTTTTAGTCCCAAGCACCCCAGTTCTCTAAACTTTCTCCCTGGGAGTTCTCTTCCACTCCTGACTTCATTTAATCATTCAACAAACATTAATTGAGCACCTGTTATGTGCCAGGCCCTTGATTAAGCCCTGGTGACAGAGAGAGTTGAATAAGTCATGAAGCCTACACTAGAGGAGAGAGAAGGTTGCCATACAATGTAGAGGGTAGAAGGAAGCCCTGGTAAGACAAGAACACATAGAAGAGATCAAAGAAGGCTTCCTGGAGGAGGTGATGCTTGAACCTATTGCTGCCAAGTATAGAAGCAGTAAGCCAGGTGATGGAGGTGGAAAGAGCATTCTGGCAAAGGGATAAGGCATGGAGACAAGGAACATGTCAAGACACAATGAGGGGTTGGGTGTGGGGTACAAGTACGAGGAGAGCAAGCTTCTCAGGCTGGTCCTTCTGGCTGCGATCTCGATTGCAGAGGGCCTTGTAGGCCAGATTTTGTAGTCTGGGCCAGAGGAGAGACAAAGAACATTTCCAGGACAAAACTGTAGAGACATTTCTGTCTGCAGTGTGAAAGGTTTGGGGATGGGGTGGGGGATAGGCTCTAGATTCAAGGCCAGTTGGAGGGCCTTGTGGTCGACCAGGTGAGAGATGGGGGGGAGGGGGGGACTAGGGCAATGCAAGGGGATGGAGAACCAGGAGAGATTAGCAAAATAGAGAGAGACTCAGAACCGAGAAAATAAATCAGATGATTGGGCGTGCCTGGAGGCTGGGAGGGCCAAGTCTGGGATGCCACTGTTGCTCAGGAGCCATAGGAGAGAGGTTCTGGGAAGAAGAGGTGTGCCAGCTTTGGACATAATATATCTGACTTCCCAATTAACACCTTCATCTCTGACCTTGATCTTGAGCTCCCAACTGGAATTTCCAGGGGCCTGTGAAGTATTTCAACTTCTAGCCACCTGGCAACTCCAGCTCCATCCAGACGTGCCCCAAACCTGCTCCCTGCCCATCGCTCTCTGTTAATGACTACGCCTTGCACCCCAGGAGCCTCCGTAGCCCCTTCTGTACTGCTTACTGTTGTCCCAAACCACCCCATGGGTGGTGCAGGCGTACCTGTCTGCTTCTGTCTGTCCAATCACACCCATCCCTCAAGGCCCCCATGAAATGCTTCCTCTCTAAGTACGGCATTTCCCAGCTGATTGCCTGCCTCACCTCCTTCACAGACAGCAAGTGCCTTGAGGCATCGCGTCATTGTTATCACCACCTGGTGAGTTGGTATTCAGTAAATGTGTTTTTTTTCCATCATGATTACATCTGTTCAGTTTATTTCTTTTTTAAATTAATTTTTAAATTAACATAGAATGTATTATTTGCCCCAGGGGTACAGGTCTATGAATCATCAGGCTTACACATTTCACAGCACTCTCCATATCACATACCCTCCCCAATATCCATAAATAAATGTATTTTGAACTGAATTGGCTCACAACCTTTCCTCAGATCTAGAACCTTCTGTGGCTCCTTATTGCCAACCCCTTCAGAAGCCTGTTTCTCCTAGTGACTTCCCAGGTTCCATTTTAGGGATCTAACCTCGCTCCACCACCCCCGCTCCCCAAAAATATGTCCCACATTTAATTTCCATTCTCTGCTCAAAGTGTGAAAAATTAAAACACAAAAATGACGAAAAGACATCCTCTCTGCCTTCCCTAATCTACCAGGGTGGCTAAGCTGTGCATACTTTGTTACTATAATAGTAGTTTTAAATGGTATCTTTTGCTTGCGGGTTCTCTTGCCTCTCCTTTTTTTAAAGATTGTAATTCTGGGGCACCTGGGCGGCTCTGTTAAACCTCAGACTCTTGATTTCAGCTCAGGTCATGATCTTGGGGTTGTGGAATCGAGCCCCATGTCCAGCTGTGTGCTCAGCTCGGCAGTCAGCTTGAGGATGCTCTCTCCCTCTCCCCCTGTCCCTCCCCTTGCTTGTGTGCTCTCTCTAAATAAATAAATAAATAAATAAATAAATAAATAAATAAAATCATTAAAAAAAAAAAGATTGGAATTCTAATTTTGCTCATGGGGTACCCTGTTTTTAAAGGCTCCCTTGCAGCTAGGCGTTCGTGTGACACAACTCTGGCGGGCAAGATGTACCTTTGAGTCTCTGGGTGGGGCTTCTGGGGAAACCTGCTAAAAATGTCCAATCCAGTGGGCACATGCTGTTTTTTGTCTTTTGGCTCATTATCCTTCTTCAGTGTGGAATGTGGTCCCTCTGCCAGGAGTTGGAGCAACCGGTGCTTGCCCATAAGAATGAAAACCTCATTCTCAGATGGCAGAGCAAAGAGGGGGACAGGCTGAGCCTCCGATGGCCTCCAGGAACCACGGTGCAACCCAGGACTGCCCACCTCCTCCGAACTGCTGTCTCTCAGCTCCTGCTCCCTGGTAAAGCCCCTGCGGTGGAGGTTCTGTTACATGCAATACCGACTTGCAGGCTGAGATTCATAAAATGCAGCCGTCTTGAGAATTCCCAACCATGAAAGATGGTCCGAGAATAAGATCACAGTGTCAAAAACCCTCCTATGTGATAAGCTTGTGCTCACGAGGGATCATGTACCACGTGGACGTGGTACAGAAGACGGGTCTGTAACCCAGGTCAGTTGAGAGGGCCACTCCCATTTTCCAAGAAAGGGAACCTCTCCTGGCAAAAGCTGTGCAAGGAGATAAGTAACTTGATGGGCTAAGAGGGAGAGAATGCCAGAAATTTCAGTCGAGGACTATGTGATTCTGCTGCTAATGGGCCAGTCGGGACCAAGATGTGTTTTACTTAATTAAGATCAAAGATGCTCAGATAAGTTGGAGGGAAAACCCAGACGTTGAGATTCAGAGATTAGAGCAGATGTCAGCCTGTGGAGATGAGACCATTTTCTCAGATCTCTGCCATCCAGATGGAGCTTTCCTATAAACCACAGCTTTCCAAAGCGGGGTACCCGGTCCCGCAGTGGTGCACGGGACCCTGTGTAGTGGCGTGGAGCCCTAAGTAACATTGATGTCATGCTGAGAAAGTTGTTCTCTTTCCAATTCGTTTTTTTAGATTTTAATTATTTATTTATTTGTCAGAGAGAGGAGGGCACAAGCAGAGGGAGAAGCAGGCTCCCTGCTGAGCAAGGAGCCCAATGCAGCACTCAATCCTAGGACCCTGGGATCATGACCTGGGTCAAAGGCAGACACTTGACCAGCTGAGCCACCCAAGCAGCCCTTCAATTCTTTGTTTGATTTGTCTATTCCTTGAAGAGTTGATGTGTGATGTGGGCACTTCGTACAAATTTCAGAAGACGATGTTTCTCCCATCTCTGGCCACGGGTTATCCTCTTTTGAAACAGCCATTCTTACTAGTGTCTGGGGTATTTTTCTAGACCTGTTTTACGCATCTACAAACACATAAAGCCTCTTTTATTTTTTAAAGATTTTACTTATTTATTTGAGAGAGACCACGAGAGGGAGCAGAGAGAGGAACAGAGGAAGAGGGACTAGCAGACTCCTCACTGAGCTCAGAGCCTGACTCAGGGCTCGATCCCATGACCCCAAGATCACAACCCAAGTCAAAATCAAGTGGTGGACTCTTGACCAACTGAGCCATCCAGCCACCCCCGTATAGCCTCTTTTAAAAAAATTAATGGAATACATGACTGCTCTGTTCCTTGCTTATTTCACTGTACATATCAGTGAGTTCCATGAAGGACATAAAGAGTCGCCTATTCTTTTTTAAAGACTACATCCTATACCATTGTGTAGCATGTAATTTACTTGGTCCCCTAGTGGTGGACTTACCTGTTTCCAACCATCGCCTATGATAAGAATTGTTGCCTTATACGTATTTCATTTTACGTATTAATTAATCCATGTATTCAATGAATGTTTACTGACCACATACTTTATACCAGGCCAGCTCTAGACACTGGGTTTAGAGCAGTGAACACAAAGACCCTTGTGCTTGCCTCAGGGAGCTGCCATTCCATATCGGAGAATAGACATAGGATGAAATCCCCAGGAGCAGGTCACACTTCCTGTCAATCCTTCTAATTAAGTCAGGAAGAAAGTCTCACTTTGGTGCCAATAAATCTTTAACACCTTTTTCTAACACTTGCTAGTCTTTTTAGACAGAGTACTGGTCCAAGGATTAGAGTTTTTGGCAGACCACAGAGCCTAGCTAGAGTTTAATAACCATGTTTGGTTTTCATTGGATTTATTTTTCATCGCAAAGGATACTGGTTTTCAGTCTACAGTCAAAAGACGAAGGTTCCTTTCAAAGTAGTTCAGTACCTTTCGAAAGAATCTAAGTTAAGAAAAAAAAAAAAAAGAGGAGTCAACTTTGAGAAGAGTGTTAAGTAAATAATAACACAGGTGGAATTCAGGGGTAACCCCATGAAGGTGATATTCAAATGACAGGGGTGAGGACATCACTGATGGAAACAGAACACAGAGAGAAGGTGAGGCTCTTCAGGCTGTATTAGATGTTTATGTTTGTGTCCTCACTCATTTTTGGTGTTGAAAGGGTCTTGCCTCTGTCTCTTTCTTCCCAGGCCGTTTATTTATTTGTCATTTATCATTTGCTTCGATTTCACTGAGTTTCCAGTCACAAAGTTCTCTGTGTGTTTGTGTATGCGCGCGTGGTTTAATGAACTGTGGGCAATTTGCCTTCCTTTTAGAAAATCTCTTCCATTTGGATTCCCCAGATGCCTGGGGCCTCTTTTCCTTGCTGGCTCTGGAGATATTTGGAGACGCCCCTGCTGGGGATGCTCATGCCCTACACTTACTCAGATATTCCTAATCTGGCTGAGACTTGCTCAGTCTCTTAAAATACACTGCGATGAAATAACCCAACCCAAGTAGGCCGTTGAGGAGATTTCAAAGCCAGAACCTTCTGAACAAGTCCCCAGCCATGACTGGGTCTGTCATTACCCACTAGCTTGTTAGCTCAAGATGCAATTAGCTTGGTGGTTGTGAAGGTAATTTCATAAATGTACACTTTATGCCAAGTAGGTTGCAGTGAGTCTCTACCCCGGTGGTCAGCTATGTTCGGAGGGTGGGTGGTACCTCAAGGTCCTGTGGCCGGGAATCCCTGTAGTGGGAGATAAGAAGGGCCAGGGTTAATGGAGGGTAAATGGGTGGGGAGGAGGGAAGGGGCACCTGGGATCTTGGAAAATAAGAAACAATGAAAAGACCATCTGTTAATGGTTAAATCCTTGAGATTTGGAAGCTGGTGGAGCTTGACTACTAATAATTGATTACTGAGGACCCACCACAGAGGAGATGACTCCTGACTGAAACATTTTCTAAGTGCTAACTCAGCGGTTCCCAAACTTTTTGTCTCATTCTTAAAATTTTTTGAGGACCCCCAACGAGCTTTTGTTTCTGTGGAATATAGCTGGTGGTGTGATGTTGAACAACTGGTTCTCTGGGGGAAAAACGCCTGATTGGTAGCACTTGCCAATTCCCATGGTGTAAAGACTTCCGCTGAGGCCACTTTGAGATTCCAGCCTAACATCACGGGACATGAAATGCGAAGACATGTGCACAGTAACTCTCAAGTCAGAATAACTGACTCTAGTTGACTAGAACGTTTATCACTACTTAAGGTGTTAGAAATGAAAACTGAGGAAATTTTGAAATATGCAATTCACTAAAAATAAGAATAACAAACCCATTACATGCAAATAAAAATAATATTCTTTGTGAAAAAACTGGATTTTCCCAAATAAGAAAAATCTTTATTGAGAAAAGTGACCTTGCTTTTTTATATTTTTGCAACTCCCTTTAATGTCTAGTTTAATCAAAGGCAGATGGAGTCATACATTTTCTGTATTCAGTCTATTGTGATGTCAGACATCATATAGTCTCTGGAAAACACTGCAGAGCAATAAAGGTTAATAATGTCTCACTATTGCTCTGAAAATAGTTTTGGTCTGTTGGTCCCCACCCCCACCCCATAAAGAGTCTCGGGGTCTTCCAGGGGTTCTGGGACCACACTTTGAGAATTGCTTTCCTATTGCATTTAATTTTTCTAAACATCCCAATGAGGCAAGTTTCTTATTATTCTGATTTTATAGATCAGAAAACTGAGACACAGAGACATGACGTGACTTACCGAAGGGCACTTAGTAAGAAAATGGCGAAGTTGGGATTCAAACAAAGTCAGTTTTTAGAGAAGGGATTGAGTTGGTGACTGTCATTTACTAAATGAATGTGTGATCTTGGGGAAAATAAGCCTCTCTGAGCCCGAGGTGTTTCCATAACACCCATAACCCATTGTCATCCCCAGTTTGGTTTAGACTTGACTTTCCCTCACTCTCAGGTCTTACTCATGGGTCCCTCGTCTATGCTTCCTTAGCATTCTTTTTTTTTCTGTCCACATAACCTTTATCCCACATAATTGTGGCATTGTGTAGTGGTCCTCATTGGATTGTACACTCCGTGAGGGCAGACACCAGGTCTACCTTGTCTCATCAGGATCTGAAATAGGTGCTTAAAAATCTGCTAAAGGAAGAAGTGAGTAAATAAATGCATTGAGACTTCACATGAAGGCAGGCTACAGTCCATCTTACCCAGAGATCTGCCCTGTGGCTCCAGGGAGAAAGGGAAGGAGGAGTGGGGAAGGGAGTAGTCTGCTTATACACTCAAGCTTCTGGCATTGTCATAATCACAGGTCAGACCACAGGTTAAGAAAAGCCACCTCCTGAATTCTCCAAAGCAGTTCAGGTCACCCACTTTCTGCCTGGAGTCAATTCTTACTCAATCTTCCTATCACTTGGCACTTAGACACTCAGCTGAGCAGTCCCTCCAGATGGTCTTCATTCTTCTAGAAAATTTAGCATCTCTGCCCCCATGCTGCTGGGGGTGGGATGGGGAACTCTCTGCCTTTTCCCTTCATAGCCTGGGTTTTGCATGTCATCAGCAACCCCCCTACCCGTCTCTAGAACAATTAAGCCTTTTTATGTCATCATCTCAGGGAAGGGTCAGTCACGCAAGAGTGAAGTTGTCTTGTTCCAGTGCCCCATGCCCCTGGCGCCTGATTAATGGCTGCACTTCCTGAAGCTGGGGACCCTGAGGAGATGCAGCCTGGCAGGTGGGGCCAGTTAGATGGAGGCCATCTTCCTGGGCTGGAGCCGTTCAGCTTCCTCTTTCACTATCTATAACGGTCCTTTCCAGCGGTGACCTTCTAGGATTCTCAGAAGCCGCTGAGAAGTGTAATTGTGGGGGGAGGGGGCAGGCAGCACAGAGACAATCAACCAGGATTCGGCCTGGAAGGTCATGGGACATTGGGCAGGCTGGAGACCTTTAAGAAGCAAAAAGGAACTGAGAAAACAGCCAGGAGATCGCCCAGCCTGGCGTTCCTGGAATTCTGCTTTGTGTGTGAGCTTCCCAAAGCTGCCAAGGCCCCTCTGACTAACAGGAGATGGGACTGGGAAGCAAGAGGGTGGGTGGAGAAGCGGCTTGGCCTGAAAGCTCGCTTGGGCACTGCCGTCTGTGCCGACAGGCTCCAGGTTTCCTCCAGGGGCCAACGTGGGTCTCCGGAGAACCTCACCCATGAAGGTGGGTGGCTGACTGCCAGCTGTGCAAGAGATGGGGCAGGTCTACGGGTTGGGTTATCTTTCCACCCAGGACAAGCTCTCTGCCCACCTAGTCTGGAGCAGGCAATCAAACAGGCTGTTACCTCTAGAAGGCCTGCTTTAAAACCCGACCCTCATCCAGGAAGGAACAGCTGACTCTACCACCACTTTTATGATTCAGTGGTTGTCATCTTAAAAGGCACTGTGAGCTCGACTGATGGATTTCGGTTGGAGGGGGAGGACGAGGGAGTGGGAGGAGCAGTGAGGTTGGGATGTGGGTGTGGGTTCTTAGGAAAAGGTACAGATGGGATCAGAGCCAGCCCTGAGGATGCGTACAAACCCAGGGATCCATTTCCTCCCTCCACCCAACATTCGTGCAGGGCAAGTCTCACTAGAATAAAAACCAAGGGCAGCCTTGGTGTGTACCATTGTATCCTCACACTGCATCACAATCGTTCACACATCTGTTCCTTACTCTAACTTGGGAGCTTCTGGAGGATGGAAGGTGGGGTTGTACTCACCTCTGTACCCCATAGTCCCACCCTGCACCTGACACGCAGGGACGGCTCAGTAGGCATTTAGGTATTACATGAATGAATGAAGGAGGGAGTGAATGAATGAGTGAGTGAAACCACAAATACGGAAGCCCACAGTCAGGGTGCAACGTCACTGGGAAGAGCTAAATGCAAAAGCAGTTGATTGGGGTGCATATGGGGGGTGGGGTACATGTGTCCTGCTGTTACTTTTCCTTTGGAGATTGGAAGAATCTTCCCCTCCCAACCCTCAACTCCCTAGCTGCTTTGCTCTCCAAATGCTCAGATAATGTGATTCATTCATCCATTGGACTAATATTTACTGAACACCTGCCATGACAAGCCCTGGGCTGCATGACTGGAAATGAATGGGCCCCACACATGGCCTGCTTCAGGAAGCCTGCCCAATGTCACTAAATATGTAATTACAATGAGCTGTGACAAGGGCTGGGAATCGGGAAGTTGCACAGAGCGAGAGTGACTGTGTAATTTAATATCCCTCCTGGAACACTATCGACAGTACAGGTGAGTGTCGCGGGTGGCATCCTTTGGGAAGCAGGTTCTGAGATAGGGATTTGAGTGCAGGAAGCTTATTGGAGGTACTGTGGGGTCAATGCCTGTGGAAAGAAAGGGCCAAAGCCAGACGGGGCAGAGGGAGAAGCTGAGATGTGCGACAGTCTTGGCGAAGGCTTCAGCCAACCTCATAGGGAGTTCAGAGCTCAGATGACCCTTTGGCATCAGATCCAGTTGGTGTATGTGGCCTGGCTTTTATACCATCACGTTGATTGGTCATTGGATACTTGTTGCCTCTGGAAGGAGGTGTGACCTTGGGTGAGGCTGTCCCCAAAGAGGGCTGACAGCTGAAGGCACCTCTTGGCAGCTTTCCCAACAACTCAGGATTGGGCTTGGGCCTCCTAGACCTGCTGCAGGCATACAGATGACAGCCATGCCCAGGCAATAGGCTGTCCTCAGGGGCCCATGGTGGGATTTTCAGCCGGAACCCTGTAGCAATGCAGGGAGGCGTGAAGCTCAGGCCTTGTTCAGTCTGTAACCTCTTTATCGCTAGCTCTCTTCCCTTGTCTCACCTGTTTCCTCTGCTCTAGGGGACAGTTGGTAACTTTTGCATGTGTCATATCATTTCACATGCATACCGTCGCTCGCTGCAGAAGCATCGTTATCATTTAATTTGCGGTGAGGTAATTTGTAATTACAAATTACAATAATTTGTAATTATTTTTCTCAGCCCCACATCCAAACTATCAGGAAGCTTTTTCATCATTAACTCCAAAACAGAGCCCCAAACCATTCACTTTCTCCATCCTCAGCACCTCTACCCTAGTGCAAACCGCCACCTCCTCTCTCCTGACGGCTGCTCTTGTTTGGATTTTGAACCAAGATGGCCGACAGCATGGAGCTGCTGGAGGAACGGTGATAATTTAAAGAAAAGAATCAGAAGACCACTGAGGGAGCCTCCAGCAGAGCACATGAACTCAAAAAGCCTGAGAGAAGCCCTCTTCAGAATAACCTGAGAGGCAGAGAGGCAGTGGTTAGGTCATAGCCCCTGAGGCCCAAGTGCCTGGGTTTACATAACCTCAGGCCAGCATCTTGATTTCTCTATGCTTCTGAAGCATAGAGATGATGGTCATGATAACAGAACTATTGGGGTATATGTGAAATGCCCCTCTGGGGTGAGCTGTCGGTATTGCCCTGTGAGCTGCCATCTTGGTCTGCGTTCAGCATGGTAGATGTGGCTGTTGGTGCCCTTCCTGGGCTTCATCTCCTTTTAGCTCCTCTCTCTAACACGCCCTACCCCCACTCCCACATGGAGTCATTTATCCATTCGACAAATATTTCTTCAGTTGCTACCCATGCATCAGGCACTCAATTCTTATTTTATTCTTCCGCATCCCACAAGTGTTTGAGCTATTGGGCAGGCAGCCTTGGGCTTGCTTTTGCCTAGATGGGAATCCCTGTCCCCTGCCATTTCTTGTTCATGTTCAAAGTCACCCAAATGGAAAACCAGCTTCCGTTGTGGTCCAGCTACTACCTCTTGTCCTCTGTTCTGGACCTTCAGCTGCTGGCAGAGAGTGAGCATCATGAATGACTTGAATGACCCCATGAATGGCCCTTCCTCCTGGACCCAAGAAGCCCTGGTGGGAGATGAGGCCCTTGGCAGCTTGGAACCCCACTCTCTCACAAGGTTGCATTCCCCACCTCCATCTTACCTTGGCCATGGCCTTGTGTACTCCTGGCCTGTGTCTCCTTTTTTTGGCTGCCTCTCTGAAAGTCAGGAAAGGGTCTGGAAGGGATGAGGGAGGGGTAAGGCAGAGAGGGCAGGGGGCAGGGCAAGTGGATGAAAGGAGCGAGGCCCCAGGAGGCAAGAGAGGTTGAAAAGATGGAAGTGTGAGAGGGTACTGATGACGACATTTGTCGTGAGTTAATGCACGAGCGCCTCCGTCGGAACAGGAGCCCTGTGAGGTCAGTATAATGATCATTCCTATTTTCTAGGGGATGGGGCTGAGGCCAAGACAGGTTATGAAACTTCAGGAACTCCTCAGCCACCTTGGTCAGGGCCCTCCTGTCCACCAGCCAGAGGGAAGCTGGATTCCCTAGTTCTGGGCTGGCATCTTCCACACCAGCTCAAGGAAGGAGAGGGCTGTGGTGTGGGGACAGCTTGACATCAGTCCCTTCCTACCCCTGGCACCCAAGGGGAGGCAGTTAGCCTCACTTTCCTCAGCCACAAAATAGGAACATAGGTCCATCCTCCGTGTCAAGGTGAAGACGAAAAACCGTATCAGGGAGGCGATGAACGGATGCTGGCATGGTGGCACCCTCTCGCCAGCTTTAGTGCGCTGATGGCTGATGAGCTCCTGGCAGTAGACAAAGCTCTTTCCGCTCCCATGTCAGCCTGAGTTGGATCCTCTTAGTGGGTGGACAGACACTGCAGAACCTCCCTGTCTGTTTCACAGATGAGCACATTGAAGCCCAGGAGGCCAGAGAGGACTAGGAAGCCTTGTGAAGGTCTCTAGGGACCTGCGGCGGGGGGAGGAGGGGGTGTCAGGAAGAGAGGGCGTCCAGGAGCCCAGTGTGACCAGCCTGCTGTCCCCCGCCTCCCTCAGCCCCCAAGCCCCTCAGCGCCGTTAGGATCTATTGGCCCATAACTAGTCCCCATGTCCCTGTCCAGCAACAGCCTGACCTCGTTCACTTGGAGAAAAACAGGAAGCTGGGCTCTGCCAGGAATCAGAACACACCCTTCCTCAGCCCTGGGCTGCGAGGACGCTGGGGGGCTCTGGGGTCAGGTCACAGGACGGGGTGTGGGGTAGGGGCTCTGCCGGCCAAGCCAGGGTGGCCTGGGCCTGGACAGATGGGCTGGGCTCTGGCCAGGCCTTGCTGAGCTCCCCAGGGGCCAAGAGGACGTGGGGAGGTGGGGAGCCAGGAGCAGGAGCTCTTGGCCTTCCTCTCCCGTGTGGGGACAGAATTATAGGGCACTGGGGTCACATATGACTTTTGCCTTCATGAGCCCCTTCTTCTATAAAAAAAATACTAAAAAGTATATTCCACAACTATATTGATATAAAGATAAATATGATTCAGGCTGGACTCATGATTATGTTTTCATGATTGTTTTATCCTGTGGTTTTTTTTTAAAAGATTTTATTTATATATTTGACAGAGATCACAAGCAGGCAGAGAGACAGGCAGAGAGAGAGGGGGAAGCAGGCTCCCTGCTGAGCAGAGAGCATGATGCGGAACTCGATCCCAGGACCCTGGGATCATGACCTGAGCCGAAAGTGGAGGCTTTAACCCACTGAGCCACCCAGGCATCCCTTATCCTGTGGTTTTAAAAGATGAAAATGAAAACATTTTCCTGTGACCCTAACAGTATTGTGGGCCCTGGGCCTACAGGATAAATCAGCCCTATGGGGGAAGCTCCTAGCACTTTCCCATCCCACAGAAACCATGTCTTCCCACCATGGCCAAGAAGCACAGGGATGAGCTTTTATAAATCGTATGGGAATCGCCTGCTCAGCCTGGCATGGAAACTGTTTCCTCCTCTGTAAAAGGGGGACATGAGGGCATCTGCCTCCTGAGTCTCTTATGAGATGATTTTTTTTAAATAGATTTTATTTATTTGACAGAGAGATCACAAGTAGATGGAGAGGCAGGCAGAGAGAGAGAGAGGGAAGCAGGCTCCCCGCTGAGCAGAGAGTCTGATGTGGGACTCGATCCCAGGACTCTGAGATCACGGCCTGAGCCAAAGGCAGTGGCTTAACCCACTGAGCCACCCAGGCGCCCTTATGAGATTATCTTGTGAGAAGTGTCTGGCCCAGGGCCTGCCTCAAGGGAGCCCCACTCTTTCCTTTCTGGCAACACAGATTAGCCACCTACTGGATACAGAACCCAGGAAAGAAGGTGGCTTAACGGAGCACCTATTATTTTATATTCAAGTTCAGGCTCATCTTTCATTTTTAACTTTTTATTGGAAAACGATTTACTACCCTTAAGTATACATAGGGTCACAAATAGAGAAGTGTGGTGAAAATCAGCTGGTGGTCGTGTTTGATTTCAGTAAAGAAGATTTAGGCCAGGGATGGAGTCCCAGCCCATGAGTGTTGTTTCAACCCCAAAACTGACTAGTGGCTTGTGTACACAGAACTCTTTTTTAAAGACGTTGAAAGCGAGAATGGAACTGAATTTCCAACTGGCAAGGATTGTTCGTGTTAAGATTCTCATTTCTCTGATGTTTCTGATTAAAACCTCCCAGCTTCTCTGGCTGAGTTTAGGTCACTCTGGTCTCTTGTTATTTCGGTATTTCCTGAGAATCTGAGCTGGGGCTGTCTGCAACCGTGCTCCTCAGTCCGTTACCCATGGGCTCTGTGGGCTTGTGGCCTGAGGTGCCGCTGCTGTCACCCCTCCTTTGTGGGCTGGGGGCGGGGGTGCTGGGGCGGGGGAGGACAGGTTATCCAGCTCATAGGGGCTGAGACGTAGAATGAATCCACTGAACGGGTGATGGTCTCTTAATGACCCGAAGCTGATCCTGTCACTGTTCTGCCTGAAACCCTCGGGGACCTCCTTGGGCTCTCCCAGGAGATGGGGGAGACCTCCTGCCTCCCAGAACCAGCCTGGCTACTTCTCAGGACTTCCTGCCACTCTGACCCGTAGGGGAAGCAGCCCCCACCCTTGCTCCCAACACAGCCCGCCTGGTGGCCCCCTTCACAGCCACGGCCTCTGGAAATGACCCGTTTCTATGCATTGGGTTGTTGGAGCAGGGTCCTAGAATAGAGTCCATTTGGCCCACTGGGCGGTGAGCTCCCTGAGGGCTGGGCCTTGCCCTGTCCTGCTCCTTTCTCTATGCCTGGCCCACAGGGGGCACCCAGGAAATATGTGTTGAAGCCATTATTATATTTAAGCATACAGTATTCATCCATACAATAAGGACTTCAGAAAAATATTTCCCGGAAGAGAGGCTTTGGAGTCACACACACCCGCGTTTCTGTCGCATTGAAGCAAGTCTCAGCTTTGTCATCTTCCAAATGCCGATAATAAACGCACCTGGCTTGCTGGGCTGCTGTGGGGAAAGGAGGCTGTGCCCAGAGAGCTGCAGGGAGAAGATTCCCTGTGGTGACTGGGACGGGCGAAGGGGCAGGCCCGGGAACCCCGTACCAGATCACATGCTTTGTCTCCAGTAAAAAAAAAAAATCCTGAGATGAGAGTTCAATCTTGGAGAGGCTAAGGTGATCGATCTGGGGTATGGCCTGGACGTTGGGCCCCAAGTGGGGCTCCTGGGGGGCTCAGTCGGTTAAGCGTCTGCCTTCAGCTGGGGTCGTGATCTCAGGGCCCTAGGATGCATGGAGCCCCTCTTCACCCCCCCTGCCCAGCAGGGAGTCTGCCTCTCCCTCTCCCTCTGCCCCTCCTGCTCCCGCTTGTGCCCGTGCATGCATGCTCTCGCTCTCTCAAATATATAAATACATAAAATCTTAAAAAAAAAAAAAAAAGTAAAAGAAGAAGAAGGAAAATGACCCCAGGTGATTGTACCGTATAGCCAAGGGTGAGCACTTTGGCCTTGCCCCAGAGGTGACTTCAGGACCTCTGCCTTCCTACCACTCCTTTCCCACCTGCCTGAAATTCATTTGACACGGCTCGAAGACTTCCATGGCACAATTGAGATAAATGGCTTAAAATGCAATGACTAATTGAGGAGAGAGAGCGGCTGAACCTCTTCTCACACGCGCTCTGCCATCGGCAGTCAGGTTCTTTTGCACCTTCCTGGCAGGGAGGGGATTAGAGCAGAGGGGCTGGGGCCTGGGAGTGGGAAGGAAAAGGGAGATAGGATCTGGGTGTCTGGAGACCAAGGTCCTAAGCTTTGCCACTGTGTAAACATACGTGGATGTAGCAGCTCTCTCTCCTGCTTAGGGTCTTGGTTTCCTGCTCTGTGAAATGACATTCATTTGAGAGCCAGCATCTCAGAGCTAGGGCTGATTTCACAATCCCTAAGAACCAGCCTTCTAGCCAGCCTGAAGCCCGCGTGTCCATGCAGATTCCCTGGCCTCGAGCTGGCCCCACTTGCTGAAGTTTATTTGTCTAGCACAATCACGTTATGATGAAGCTCAATTCCCAGAAGACATCATTGTCATTTTGAGGCAATGAAGCAACTCAAAGTGAACTTATGAGGTGTTGACAAGTAGAGGTCATGGGGGAATCAGTTTTTTACTGCATAGTAGAGCATCTTATGTGATCAGCTAGGGGCTTATCTGCAGCTTGGATGTTGCCTAAGAGAGTGAAAACATTTCATCTCTTGAGCAGGTCGGCGTGGAGACACTGTAAAAACTTCTTGACACCCAACATTTTAAATGGAACTCTGTTCTTGTTCCTGTGGTCACCAATTAATGGACAAGAGTTTATAGTTCCTGGAAGAAAGAAATGGAAATTCTAAGGAAGAGACAGAAGGAGAAAGCCTTTCCAATGAGACACCGGAATGAGCAGGGCTGATGTAGGGGAATTGTCTTGGAACCAGCCCGAAGGGCGGGCCCAGGAAAGTATCCCCGGGCAATTGCTTTTGGAGTCCAGATTTTTTTTTTTTCCCAACCTCAGGCCTGAGGGCCTCCCAGCTACAGAGCCCAACCGGCCGCAATGATTACACAAATCACAAACACAATGATTACACAAATCTCGTGCCAGCCCAATCAGGCGAGAGCCCAACCTTTTCTGAATAATAGAACTTGCACATTTGAGGTCAAGCTCTGTTGGACACAGAGAGGAAGGGTATTCGGGAAAGGACAGACTTTTTCCAGAAATTCTCTGGCACCCAGCCCCCTCTTCCCCCCAACTCAGATTTGGGAGCACATCCAAAGTAAGGCATCACTGCGGAGGCTGCTCAGATGCTTGGGAATCTTTCTAGACGAAGTCCACTCAATTGCCTCAAAGTATGCGTTGGCTGCATCTCCTGGTGCCTAGTGGTGGGTTAGATGCCCAAGCAGGGGTTGGGAGGTAAATGAACTTGGCATTGTCCCTGTGTTCTCTGAGTGAGGGAGTTGAATACTTTTGAGTTCTAGGCACTGCGGATTCAGACTGGGGGTTCAGAGGTGAGGAAGGCCTGCCTCTACTCTGGAGGAGTTCACAGGCCTTGGGGGAGACAGACAACAGGTCTGCTTGACTCTCTGGCTGCCCTGGGGCTGAACTCCATCTGGGCAGACCTTGGCTCTTGGCCCCACTCTCAGGAGTCACTCTACCCCCGCCACACAATTATGCCCTCCCATATCCCACCAGCTGTCTGATGGGCTAGCTGCTCGACCTAGCTGCCCGATAGTAACGCATCTTGATTACTGGGTTTGTTGGTACCTCCTGAAATGTTGCTCTTGAGGCAAATGCCTAACTCATGTAACTCCAATCGAGGCCTACACAGACCTCTGACTGATGGCCATGCATATATAAGCAGCTGCAGGAGTTCATTATAGATGAACTCCTCAAACTCAACACACACGAAACAGGCAAACATATCAAAAAATGGGCAGAAGATATGAACAGACACTTCTCCAATCAAGACATACAAATGGCTATCAGACACATGAAAAAATGTTCATCATCACTAGCCCTCAGGGAGATTCAAATTAAAACCACATTGAGATATCACCTTACACCAGTTAGAATGGCCAAAATGAACAAAACAGGAAACAACATGTGTTGGAGAAGATGTGGAGAAAGGGGAACCCTCTTACACTGTTGGTGGGAATGCAAGTTGGTGCAGCCTCTTTGGAGAACAGTGTGGAGATTCCTCAAGAAATTAAAAATAGAACTTCCCTATGACCCTGTTATTGTACTCCTGGGTATTTACCCCAAAGATACAGACGTCGTGAAAAGAAGGGCCATCTGTACCCCAATGTTTATAGCAGCAATGGCCACGGTCGCCAAACTATGGAAAGAACCAAGATGCCCTTCAACGGACGAATGGATAAGGAAGATGTGGTCCATATACACTATGGAGTATTATGCCTCCATCAGAAAGGACGAATACCCAACTTTTGTAGCAACATGGACGGAACTGGAAGAGATTATGCTGAGTGAAATAAGTCAAGCAGAGAGAGTCAATTATTATATGGTTTCATTTATTTGTGGAGCATAACAAATATCATGGAGGACAAGGGGTCTTAGAGAGGAGAAGGGAGTTGGGGTAAATTGGAAGGGGAGGTGAATCATGAGAGACTATGGACTCTGAAAAACAATCTGAGGGGTTTGAAGTGGTGGGGGGTGGGAGGTTGGGGTACCAGGTGGTGGGTATTATAGAGGGCATGGATTGCATAGAGCACTGGGTGTGGTTAAAAAATACAGAATACTGTTTATCTGAAAATAAATAAATTTAATTTTTTAAAAAATTGAAGAAAAAAAAAAAAAAAGCAGCTGCAGGCCTAAAGGCGTGAGTGCTTGGAACAAAGAAAGCCTTATGAGAGCCCAGAGGGACATGTGAATAATTCTGGGGACAATGTTTCCCAAAGCATGCCCTAGGGAACATCGGTCCTGTAAGGGGCTTCTCTAAAGTTAAAAAATTTTGTGGACAAATAAGTTTGGAAGGGGCACCTGGGTGGCTCAGTCGGTTAAGCGTCTGCCTTTGGCTCAGGTCATGATCCTGGGGTCTCTGGATCGAGCTCCACATCTCATTGGCTCCCTGTTTAAGCAGGGAGTCTGTTTCTCCCTCCCCCTCTGTCCCTCCCCCTGTTCGTAACTGCTCTCACTCTCTCAAATAAATAAAAAAGATCTTTAAAAAAAAAATTTGGGAAACTGTATACTTTAGCCTCCAGGAGCCAAGACTCCTAGATGAAGAAACCTCACTTTTCTAGCCCGGCCCCTGTGGCTACTTAGCTATGTCAATGTTTCTTAAAGAGAAATGGGAGGGCCCTCAGTCCAGAATCTCTTGGGGGTGCTTGTTGGAAATACAGAATCTGTAGTCCTGTTGCAGATGCTCTGAGTCAGGATCTCCGGAGCCAAGGCCCAACAATCCGCTTTGAACAAGTTCCCAGTTAATTGTGATGTGGGTTGAAGTCAAGAACCCGGGCTAAACCTTCCCTGGACTTGGCTTTTTCTCAGGGTGTTGTAAAGATCAAGAGATAAACTCGAGCAAAAGATTAGTCAGAAAGAAACTACACACTTCCCAACTCATTCTATGGGGCCAGCGCTGCCCTGATAACAAAACCAAGCAAAAGTCAGTACAAGAAGAGGAAACTAGAGCCCAATAAAAATAATGACTAGAGATGTAAAAATCCTCAACAAAACACTAGCAAACCAAACCCAGCTCCACAGCAGAAGGGATTATACACCACGATCGAGTGGGATTTATCCCAGACATGTGAGGCTGGTTTAACATCCAAAAATCAATTAATGTAATGCAGCGAATCAATAGAACCACCCGAGCAGAGAGAAACAGAGTAGCTGGATGTGCACATGAGGTCAAGGAGGGGTTTGAAATGACAGGAGATGATAGAGGCAAGTGAAATGATCTGATTCAGAGGAGGAATTGCTGGTAGCAGATGGGACAGTACTTCTCAGGAGTCCAGTTCTTGGTAAGATGAGAGGAGATGGTATCTGCAGCATATGGAGTCCATGGTCTTAGAGAGGAGCAGCGACATTCTTCCAACTGTCACAAAAAGAAATAGAACTCCGTATAGATGGGGAGGTGGGAAGGGAGGGTACTCAGAGGGACTGCTTTTATATTCTAATTGAAACTGTCTCCTCACCTCCTCTCTCTCTCTCTTTCTACAAGCATTTATTGAGCACCCCCTGCATGCTCTGGCACTGTCCTAGGTGCTGAGGTTACAGCAGTGAACAATTTGTTCTGCTTTTATCCACCAAACCACTTCATTAAGGAAAATTTCAAACATATAGAAAATTTAAAAGAGTTTTATGTGAGAGCTTATATGCCAACTGATCCTACAGTGAACACTTTGCTCTATTTGCTAAATCGTATGTTTGTACACCTCTCTCCATCCACCCACCCATCCATCTATCCCTTCATCTTTTTATTTTTTTGAATCATTTCAAAGAAAGTTGTGGACCTCAGTATCATTTACCCAGAAACACTTCAGGATGTATATAATCAACAAGAGTTCAGTATTTGTTTCTTTTTTTTTTTAAAGATAAAATTTATATACAAGAAATGCCCAGATCTGAATTATACCTGAATCTCAAGGATGGGTGAATTTGGACAACTGCCTGCACCCCTATAACTCAAACCCCTATCAGGAGATAGTACATCATCATCACCCTGGAAAATCCCCCATGCTTCCTCCCAGTCCCTTCCTCCTCCTACCCAAGTAACCTTATTCTCATTTTTTTCACCAGAGATCAGTTTTACCTATTCTAGGACTTCGTGTAAGTCCAACTGTATTACATGTACTCTTGTGTGTCTCGCTTCTTTCTCTCAGCACAGTGGGAGACTGGCTCATGATGTTACATGTATGGGTAGTTAATTACATGTATGGGTAGTTAATCCTTCTCATTGCTAAGTAAATCCCATTATGTGATTATACCAGAAGAAATTATTCATTCTTCTGTTATAGTCGTTGGAGCTGTTTCTAGTTTTTAGCCATTATGAATAAAGCAGCTATGAACATTCTTGTGATTATATATATATATATATATATATATATTAAAATGTATTATATATGTTTGTATACATAATAATATGTATATAAATATATACATATAGACATACTTTCATTATTCTTAGGTGAAAGCCTAGAAGCAGAATTGCTGAGATAGATTTTGTTTTAGGAAGCAACCAGGTCGTTATCCAAAGTGGTTGTACCACTTTACATTCCTTCCAGCCATGCGTGAGAGTTCTGATTACTACAGTGCCAACATTTGATGCTGTCACTCTTTGGTTTTGGCTGTTCTGGTAGGCGTCTACTGGTGTCTCGTAATGGTTTTATATGCATTTTCCTAATGACTAATTATGTTAAGCACTTTTTCCTGTGCTTCTTGGACATCTGTATATTTCCCTTTGTGAAATTTTTATTCAAAGCTTTTGTCTATTTTAAAAAATTGTGTTCTCTATCTTTTTCTTACGGAGTTGTAAGTGTTCTTTATATATTCTGTATACATGTCCTTCGTCAGATATATTATGCAAACATTTTCTTTTTGTCTGAGGCTTGCTATCATTTTCTTAATGGTACATTTTGATGAGCAGAAGGTATTTTTAAAGTATAATATATCAATCTTGTAAAGATAGTTATTGTTTTCTGTGATCTATTTTAAGGTACCTTTGCCTACTACTAAGTCATAAAGATATTCTCTTGTGTTTTCTTTCAGAAGCTTTATGATTTTAGTTTTTGGTTGAGGTCTATCATTCATTTAAAATCAGTTTTTGTGAATGGTGTGAAGGAGGAGTTTAAGTTTGTTTTTAAAATTTATTTCATATGGATAGCTGATTCTAGCACCATTTGTTGTCAAAACTTTCCTCTTCCCATTGAAGCTCTTTGGTGATTGTATAGAAAAAAAAAATCAAATGACTGTTTAATTGTTGGTGTATTTCTGGGTTCTTTTTGCTCTTCCATTGATCTATTTGTTTGTCACTGTGATCATGCCACAATGTTTTGGTTACTCTAGCTTTATAAATAAATCACGAAGTCAGGCTGGGTAAATTCTGTCTAATTTTGTTCTTTTTCAAGAAGCTTTGACTATTCCAGATCCTTTGCATTTCCATAAAAATTTTCAGACCAATATGTGAATTTCTCCAAAAGAATCTTCTGAAATTACGATTGAAAATGGGTTGCATCTAAAAATCATTTTGGAGGGGCACCTGGGTGGCTCAGTGGGTTAAAGCCTCTGTGTTTGGCTCAGGTCATGATCTCAGGGTCCTGGGATTGAACCCCGCATCGCGTCGGGCTCTCTGCTCAGCAGGGAGCCTGTTCCCCCCCTCCCCCGCCTGCCTCTCTGCCTAATTGTGATTTCTGTCTGTCAAATAAATAAGTAAAATATTTAAAAAATAATAATAAAAATAAAAATCATTTTGGAGGGGCACCTGGGTGGCTCAGTGGGTTAAGGCCTCTGCCTTCAGCTCAGGTCGTGATCCCAGAGTCCTGGAATCAAACCCTGCATGGGTGCCTGCCTCTTTGCCTTCTCGTGATCTCTTTAAAAAATTAAAAAAAAATCATTTTGGAGAGAACAGACATCTCAATATTGATACTCAGTCTTGAGTCTTACTAGTCCATGAACATATTTCTCCATTTCTTTAGGTCTTCTTGAACTTCAGATTTCTTTGTGCAATATTTTATAGTCCTTAGTGCACAGATCTTGCACATCTTTTATGAAACGTATTCCAAAGTATTTCATGGGTTTTTTTCATGCTGTTGTTGAATGAAATTTTTCAGATTTCATTTTCTAGCATTGGAAGCAGTGCTGAAAGCCATAACAGTGACGGAAAGGACAGACCTTCAGGAGGTCCTAGGTGTGGGGAAATGGGGATGGGGGAGATGCCATCTGTAGGCAGCTACAGAGGGGCTGAGGGGGTGACAAGTGTGGCTTATGTGATGGGAGGGAGGCCAGAGGCACGATACAGCCAGAAGGCCAGCTTCCTTTCTCTCCCCTGCTCCTAAGAAAGGAGGTCCTTCCTCAACTGCCTCCTAGGAGAGGAAGGGCAAGCCGGCGCCAAAACTGGGGCCTTGGGAAGGTGCTTCTGCGACCCCTTCTCCAACCTTCTGAGTTGCTGAGCTATCTCCTCCAACCAGCCCTCTGGACTGCCACCTTGGCCTGGGAAGAGCGTGGCTCTCTGTGGACAGTTAAGCTGGCCTGGGTGCACATTCTGCCGTCCCTATGCGAGGCCACCACGGCCTCCAGTCCTCAACTGCCTCAGCCTCCAGGGAGGAGATGGAAGCAGAAACACCTGGGTTTTACTTTGCTCAAAACTTCACAGCCACATTCCTGGGCGGGCTGTCAGCTCTCCCCTACCTACTGCCATCCTCAATGGTTTCTCTGGCCCCATTTCTTCTAGTCGCCCCACCCAGTTATAGAGGCAGCTGCCCACACCTCTCACAAGGGCCAAAACTTCCACGTCATGCGCTACGAATGATTCTCAAGAAGCAGAAACTGAACAAAGCGAAATTCCACCCATCCTGGGTTCTGTCCCTGTTGAGAGGGAAGGGATGATGCCACAGCAGCTGCCCTGGGGCTGGGCAAAAGGAATGTAGCAGGGGGCAGTGACAGTGCCAAGGGGGACTGTCACCCTTTTGTGCTCCCCACGATGCCCTTGAAGCCCCTTCCAGGAAAGGTGTTCCTACCGCATATATTATTTTTCTTTTTCACTCGTGTACCAGTTCCTGGCAGTTCCCCCTGGATTGTCGGTGGCTTTCTTCCCATGCTGTGATTTACAGTCGAGGCTTTTTGCATTATGAGGCTCTGTCATCCCTTGGTCTAACTGTCATTCTCGGCACCCATCTAGCCTGAGAGGAGAGAGACCCCAAGAAAGCATAAGCACCTGGCAAAAGCCTTGGCCCAGAGGTGACACTCTTTACTTTGGTTCACTTTCCACTGACAACCTGTCATGGGGCTAGAGTTCGAGGCAAGGGGACCTGGAAGATGTGGCGCCTGGCTCAGCAGCTCTTTCCCAGTGACAGCCTGGAAAGAAGAGCTTGGATTTTGCTGTCCCTGCCACTGAGCCCCGGGATCTTGCTCTGTCAAGTGTAGAGGGCTGTTTGGATATGACAAGCCACATCCCCAACCTGGGTGTTTCATGCCTCTGAGGTCGCTTTCCACATCACTCGGCCACCACCCTCTCCCCAGCTTCCCCTCCTCCTAGACACTCACCTAAAGCTGACCCTTCCAAGAAGCTTTCCAGAGATCTTAATATCCACACTGATGTCTCACATTCTCTGAGCAGCCTTTTTGCCATAAATAGGAGGCGGAACAACATTTAGGGGCAGAGTTCCCCCTTCCTCATACACTCACAATATTTCGAATTCTCTCAACTGAGGACCAAGTCTTTCTCCCCACAACTAACCCCCATGTGCCTTGGGAGAGAGGGCAGGATTCTTTCATGCTGCAGGTCTGCATAGATCTTTCTAGAAGGGAGGGAAGAAGACAAGGGCATGCTTAGGGCATGGCCAGCTGTGGGCCTAATGTCTCTCACTTTTTTGGTGTCTCAGCTAGAGTTCTCCATCCTCTGTTGAACATGATCAACTTTTTCTGAGCAACTCGGGATGAATTAAATAGTATGAATTTGCTAGTGCTTACCATACGCCAGGCGTTGCTAGGTACTTTTTATGAGCACTATCTGATTAATCTTCTCAACAGTCTAATGGGGTAGGGATTTTATTCTATCCCTGTTTTTCAGGCAAGAAGAGCAGGCAAGAAATGAACTTGCCCAGCGTCACAGAGCTAATGATGAGTGGAGGCTGGATTTGAACCCAGATATCCAACTACAAAGTGTTAATTCTTCTGGGCCTCTGTGTCCCTATTCCCTGTGGCCCCTGGTATGGCAGGGGCTCCCAGTGCTCCCTGAATAGCCACGTGTTCCTCCACACTTCCCGGCCTTCCTCATGGTCATGTGACTGACCAGTGGGCTATGAAGGCAAGGGACCCATGTCATTTCTGGAGCAATGCATTTAAGTGCTGGCGTCTGACCCTCCTGTTCTCTCTTTCCCATTCACGGTGATGACAGAGGCCATGGCTTGAAGGGAAGGAGCCACCAGAAGGAAGCAGGCCCTTGTAGAAAGGACAGCTGACCTGGACAGCTGTCCGACCTGCAGGAGCTCCGTGCAAATGAGACGGACGCCTGTTGCGCTGCGAGCGGGAGTTTCCCTTGTTACCGCAGCTCACTGTGGCCGCTCCTGACTGACACACCAGAACAGGACGCCCAGCCCACCATGGCTGCAGCCACTTGGCTACGGACGGCAGAGTCCCTCAGACACTTTGTTTTCAGAGTCCCAGAGGAAGACTGAGGCTGAGGTGACAGCCCCGCGACAGGCCCACAGAAGCAAATGGAAGAGCACCGAGGGTCTCCCCGAGCCCCTGGGCAGCAGGGACTCCCTGGGCCTGGCCCCTCCTTCCGGTTCCTCCTCCGCCTGGCCTCAGGCTTCTCCCTGCTGTCCATTTTTGGCGCAGCCCCTCTGTCTCCACCCCCAACGCAGCTTCCAGAAGCTAAGGCCCGGATGCCTCTGGCTCCTCTCCAGATGCTGGCCAGAGTGCCTGGAAGTGTCTCTGAGCCTCACATTGTCTTTGAGATGTATCCCTGTGGACACAGAGCTGTGGTAATCTGGGCAGTCACCGCTTTCTGGCTACCCCCTGGCTGGAGCCACAGGCTGGGTGTGGCACACTGGAAGCCCAGGGTAGGGTTGCCCATTGTCACGTCAGGCTCGGGGAGAGGGCAGGGGTCTCAGGACCCTGGGCTGGATCCTGCCTGGGCCAGGACGATGAGAGTATTCACTCCTCATCCAGACAGTCCTCCAGTGTTCATCTCTGAGTGTCTCTATGGGACCGGCCCTGTGTGTGCTGCTGGGGGAGCACAAAGGCAAAGAGGCTGTGGCTTCTGTGTTCCAGAAACTTCTATCCTGTCGGTTCAAGTAGGACAGTAGCTACAGAAAAACACGGCATAGGGGAGTGTATCAATCAGGGATTTCTCTTTTCTTTCTTTCTTTTTTTTTTTGGTCAGGGATATTTCAGTTACATTTTTCTCTCTACAGTCTAGAGAGAAAAGGTTGTGTGCTTCTTTCTGATTCAGTCAAAAGTTACTTTCTGAAACCCTATTTTTTCAAAAGATTTATGTATTTATTTTTTTTAATTAAGGATATTATTTATTTATTTGAGACAGAGTGTGAGAAAGAGCACAAACAGAGGGGAGGGGAAGAGCGAGAGGGGGAAGCAGACTCTCCACTGAGCAGGGAGCCCAATGCGGGGCTCAATCCCAGGACCCTGGGATAATGACCTACAAAGGCAGACACTTGACTGACTGAACCACCCAGGGGCCCTATTTATTTACTTTAGAAAGAAGGAGAGAGAGCGGGGGAAGGGCCAGAAGAAGAGAATGTCCAAGGAGACTCCCCTCAAGCATGGAGCCTAATGCAGGGCTCGAACCCACGAACCATGAGACCAGGACCTCAGCCGAAACCAAGAGTCGGACACTCCAGTGACTGCGCCACCCAGGGCCCCAGAAACACTATTTTTTTTTTAAACGCTATTTTTTGAAATGATGTGTGTGATGTGTATGCCAAAATTCACGCTGACTCTTCAGATGTTCTGACTGCAAACTTCCAAGTGAAGTTTATCAAAACTGAAATCTTTTTTCTCTTTTTGTTGGTCCCCTAGGTTAGCGGTTACCTTTTTAAGTCCATGCTCTGAGTTATCCAACTGAACCAACTCAAAAAAGAAATATTTTGTTGTCGTGTCTGAAAAAATTCCAACTTCAGGCTCAGTTGATTCCAAGCCCTTGTATGCGATCTGCCTGAGTCTGCTTTTCTTTGTTATGGCTTCATTCTTGAAGCTCGTACTTCTAGGACTAGGTTCTGTGTTTCTCATTCTCACCTGAAAGGACAGGGCCCATATCCTAGTCTCACCAGAGAAGGCCTGATTGAACGGACTCTGGGTCCCAGGTCTGACCCTGAACCTATCTCTGTAGTGGCTGGGGATGGGGGTGGATGAAAAGAAGGAATGTTTGACCTCTAGGCTGGGTCATAGGACCCTCTCTGGATACTGGGGTGTAGTCAGCTTCTTCTGTATCACATGCCTGAAGGTGCGGGGGAGATTGGGGTGTGATGATCAGAAGGAAGAGGAGTGCTATGGGGGCTACCAGTCCATGTCTACTGCTGGTCAGACAGTGAAGTGTGCGCTCCCAAAGGTATGAGCCAGGGGCTATGGGAGTTCAGAGGAGGGGGATGTCATTTCTAGTTAAGTGGATCAAGCAAGGAAGACTTCATGGAGGAGGTTGCCTCCTTGAAGGATGATTGGGGTTTGAATGTTAGAGCTGGGGAGTGGGGGGAGGAAAGAACATTCAGGACCGAGGGAACGATGTGAGCAAAAACCTGGAGGTAAGCGCAAAGAGTGGCAAAAGCTGAAGCCGAATGAGGGAAAGGCCTTGAATGTCCGGTCAAGGAGATACGGATCGGATTTGGGAGGCATGTTTCTGGAGCCAAAATTGAGGATATTAGATCTGAGCTCCCAAGAACTGATCCTGACCCCCGGTTCTTCCCTATCCCCTGGGTGCCCTGGGCTCCCACAGATCTCTTCTCTTTTGGTTCAACTCAGACAAGGCTGGAGTTTTCCAATAGAAATTCTTACTGAGAAACAGGGAAAGTGGAAACCCCAAATGTGATTACAGAGCTTAGCTTTCTCCTCCCAAAGTACAGAAAGCCTGACATGCCCCCGACCCGCCACTCTGGGCTTAACCTCCTCTCTCCCACCCTGTGGTCTGAGCCTGAGGCTGGACCAGGGAAAGGCCAGAGGGGGCCATGCTCTGGGCCCCTCAGGCTCTTCAGCGTTCTTTTCCTGCCTTATCCCTGTGTCCTGCCCTGAATAGCCTTGCTCTGCGGCTGCCCTCGCCCAGGGCTAGGGGGTTACCCTCAATTTTCACCTCTCAATTCCTCCCCTGACCCTGCCCTCATCAGAGATATCTCTGAGATGTTTGGAAGAATCGGGAAAATCAGCAGCAGAAGTCCCTCCTGTGGACGGTCATGGACCAAAGGTGCAAGCTCCAGAGTCAGCCTGTGCGTGAATGCTGCCACTATCCCTTCTGGCCAACATGCATCACCGGCCTGAGCCTCTGTTTCCTCTTCAGCAAAATGGAACGAATGACTATGCTCCACCTCACTAGCTTGGTGGGAGGAAGAAGCGTTTTATCCAGGCACAAAGGGTCTCTACCAAAAATGGTGGCAACGATGATGGCAAAGAAGATGAAGATGAAGGAACCAACCAGGCAGGGAGGAAACGACCAGCAGAGTCTTATCCCTTGGAGCGCTCTGAACCTCGCCTGCCTGTGAGGTCATGTCGTCAGGCTGGGCAGACAGGTGTGGGGGGACCAAATGGGGGAGGGAGCACAGAGCGCTGGGGCAGATGGCAGCATCAGCCCCAAAGCAAGCTCTTGGACTTTGAACTCTCCCCTGCTGGGCTCAGGGAGCCAGCCCCCCAGGAACACGTCATTAAGTCATCCATCCTGAAGCTCCCCAAATTAAGGGAGGCTTTGTGCCACAGAGCCCTGGAAAGTCAGACTGTGCCAAATACCCCTTGGGGGGGCCTTCTGAGCCACAAATTCTCCCATCAGTTAGGGGACAATGATCAGCATCTTTGGGGGAACCCAAGCTGCCAGAAGATTAGGTTTTTAACAAGATTTCTACAAAGCTTAGGATGGCTGGAACAGGCCTGAAGGATGGGATGAGACTGGCCGGCAGAAGGATAAAGGCTCAAGCCAGGGGTCACCAAGGTTTATTGATACTCTCTCAGGAAAGTCATTTGACACTACATCCCCCCAAATGTGTTTCTTTACTTATGTCAGGAACATATACTGTTACACTCATATAGTATGCCCACTTTAAAATTATATATGTCTTGGTAAAATTATACAAAAAAATGAACATTTAAAAGAGACTTCAATAAGAAACAAGCTAATTATGGTCCATCCATACAATAGACCAACTACCGAACTATAAAAAAGAATGTCGTTTTGGGGCACCTGAGTGGCTCAGTCTCCTAAGCATCTGCCTTCAGCTCAGGTCATGATCCCAGGGTCCTGAGATCGAGTTCTACATCGGGTTCCCTGCTCATTGGGGAGCCTGCTTCTCCCTCTCCTGCTCCCCCCTGCTTGTGCACGTGTGGACATGCTCTCTCTCTGTCAAATAAATAAAAATAAATAAAATCTTAAAAAAAAAAGAATGAAGTCTCATAACTCAATAATAAGAAGATAACTACGTTTAAAAATGGAGAAAAGATTTGAATCATAGACATAGACAAATGGCCAATAAGCACACGAAAATGCTCCATTTCATTGACCATTAGGGAAATGCAAATTAAAACCACAACCCTCCCTACCCTCTCGCTTGGCTATAATCAAAAAGACAGATCATAACAAGTGCCGTGGAAGATGTGGGGAAATTGCAATGCTCATATGTTGCTGGGGAGAATGTAACATGTTGCCCCTGCTTTGGAAAGCAGTTTCAAAGTTTCTTAAAAAGTGAAACAAAATCTGACCACGTGACCCAGCAATTCTCCTAAGTATCCTACCCAGGAGGAGTAAAAACATGGGCACCACCAAGACTTGGATGTGAATGCTTGTAGCAGCATTATTCACACTATAAAAACCTGTGGACGTCCCACCATTCATCAGTTTGTGAGTGGATGAACAAAATGTGAAGCATCCGTACAATGGAACAGTACTCAGGATCGAACTCATTAAACAGGCTGAGACACGGATAAACCGCAAAGATGAGATGCTCGGTGAAAGAAGCCAGACACAGATGACCACATAGTGTATGATTCCATTCGTATGATATTTCCAGAGAAGGCAAGCCGTAATGACGGGAAGCAGCTGGGTGGTTAGTGGGGGTGGGAGGTAGGGATGAGGATTCAACTCCAAGCAACCCGAAGGAGCTTTAGGGATGATGGAAGCGTTCTCAAACCGAAGTGTACTCAAAGCTGCACAACTCTGTGAATCTACTAAAATATCGTTGTCTAGTATACTTACAGTGGATGAGTTAAATGGAAATGAGTTAATGGAAAGCCATTAAAAAAAAAAAAAGATTTTATTTATTTATTTGGAGAGAGAGAGCGAGCAAGTGCAGGTGGGGGGGGCAGGCAGAGGGAGAGGAGAGAGAGAATCCTAAAACAGACTGCAAGACTTAGCCGACTGAGCTACCCAGGTGCTCCTGGGTTTTTAAGAAAACAAATGAGGGGCACCTGGGGGGTTCAATTGGTTAAGCGTCTGCTTTCAGCTCAGGTTATGATCCCAGGGTCCTGAGATTGAGCCCCACATCTGACTCCTGCTTGGCGGGGAGCCTGCTTCTCCATCTCCCTTGCCCTTCCTCCCTGCTTTTGTGCATTCTCTCTCCCTCAAATAAATAAGTAAAATCTTAAAAAAAAAAAAAATGAGGACACTCATAAGCATCGGTATAGAAAGATCTCCAAAAATGTGTAAAGAGGAAAAAGCAAGGTGTGAGTATGCTGCTGTTCACACTTCTTAAAAAAGAGAAGGTGTACATCGATATGATTTATTCATGTTTGTATTTATACATACACGTGTCGTGTAGACTCACTTGTAAATGCACAGCCTCTGTCTGGAAGGACACAGAAAAACTGGTGGGACATTAGGGCTTTGGGGTGCTAGACAGGAGTGGGAAGACTGACTTTTGGACCTTTCCATTTTTTTTCTTTCCTGAAAAATTTGTGGTAAAATACACATGCCAGGAAATTCACCACTGTAACCATTCTGAGGTGCCCAGCTCCATGGTATCCTGTGCCTTTGCACTGCCAGGGCCATTCCTAGTGGCCCCCGCCCAGAAAGGGTCCACCTTTCTCAGCCAGAGCTCTGTGCCAATTAATCACCCACTCTCCCTACTCCAGGCACTTTCTAGAAGTGCAATCCTAGGAGATTTGTCACAGACTACTTTTACTTAGCACACAACCTACAAGGTTCACCCATCATGCAGCAAACCCATCGTGCATCAGAGGTCCCCCCCAGTCCCCCACCCTCGCTTTTTAAAAGACTATTTATTTATTTGACAGAGAGCGAAAGAGGGAGTGAGAGAGGGAGCCAGAGAGGGAGCACAAGCAGGGGGGGCGTGGGAGAGGGAGAAGCAGGCTCCCGGTAGAGCAGAGAGCCTAATATCAATGACCCTGGAGTCAAGACTTGGGTGGAAAGCAGATGCTTAAGAACTGAGCCACCCAGGTGCCCCCAGAATTAGCTTCCCTTTAAGGCTGAATAATATTCCACCCCATGCTTAAATCACACCTTGTTTATCCGTTTTTCTCTCCACGGACACCTGTGCTTTCACGTTCTGGATATTGTGAACAATGTCCCTACCCACGTGGGTGTACAAATATCTCTTCCAGACCCTTGTATCTACCTTTCTCAGGCGTATAATATGCCACATATTTGAAAAAAAAAAAAAAAATAAAGGATGAAATACAAAGAAACAGAAACAGAAGTTGTACTGTTTCTTCCCACACCCCCTTCGGAGGCTCTCCAAGGGCAAGCGCGGACCGAGTAGGGTGGGGGCGCGGCGCGTGGGGATAGGGGGGCGTGATCTCCCCGTCACGCAGTTAAGTGCGTGATCTCCGCCCCCCGGGGATCGGAAGGGAGGGTCTTGCTTGGTCACTGAGGGGCTCCGCAGGGGGCTTGCACTCTCCTGCCGGCCGCCCACCCCCCGCGGGGCGCCACCCCACCCCCCCCCCCCAGCCCCCGCCGCATTCCTGCGCGCTGCCTGCTGTCGATCCGTGACTCACTGCCCAGGCAGCCCGGGAACGCCCGGCCTCGTCCCGGGCCCGCAGCCGCTGGTTTTCCTATTTGGAAACTCTTCAGCCGCCTCCGCGCCAACCATCCAGTCTCCTCCCTGGTCCCCCGTAGGCGGCTGGAAGGAAGGCAGAGGAAGCCTGGGGACAAGAGCCTTTTCTGCAAGGCAAGGAGGAGTGGGGGGGAGGGGAGGATGGGTGCGTTCTCCCTTGTCCCCAGTTCAAAAATCCCAAATCCCTGAAAGGCAGACGTACAGGATGGCAGAACCTGGCCCGAAGGGACACCGGACTGAGTTGCAGTCCTTATTTATCCTGCCCACTGTGGATGCTTCCAGGTTTTGCTGTGGAAAATGTACCTCTCTGAGTACAAGATGCTGCCCCAGGTCCCCTACAGAAGCTACATAATATACAGTCGATGCCCTGAATTTCCTTCCTAAAACCTGAAAAATTCTGAATTCCAAAACCCAGGAGTTTCGATGAGAGGCCATGAGTCTGTGTTGTGCCTCTTTTCCCAAGCACCAGAGTCAACGCTCAAGAGACGGGGGTCACAGCTGGGAATGGGCTGGTGGGTCGGAGTCTGAGCGGCTCTCTCTCCCTGACCTGCCTCCTGCAAGACTCTGCCTGCCCTGGGTCCCACCTCCTCTCCTGTCCCTCCTCTGGGAAGAGTCTTGTCCACCCCAGCCAAAGCCGACCCTTCCCTGTTGGGTCTCAGAGCCCAGTCCAGTGGCTACCACTTGGGAGCACCGGTGGGGAGAAAGAGAACATGGTGATTAGCGGGCTGACCAGACGCTCCAGCCACCTGGAATCTTGCCTTGACTTGGCCACTTGGCAGTGGCGTGACCTCTGATAGGTTACTTATCCTGTTGCCTCAGTTCCCTCATCTGTAAAGGGGCATGAAAGCAATACCCTTCTCATAGGGCTGGTGTGAGGGTTAGAAGATGTGGCCTGGCATAGATAAAATGCAAGACACCTGTATTGCATGGGATGCAGCTGTGCTAAAAAAATTATTTGTTGTTTACCTGAAATTCAAATTTAACTGGGTGCCTGGTATTTTTATTTGCTAAATCTGTCAACTTTAGCCTGGTGCAGAGTTAGTCCTAGTGTATGTTAGCTGATATTTTTTATTATAATTATTTTTATTTTAAAAAAGCTTTTACTTATTTATTTGTCAGAGAGAAAGGCACATAAGCAGGGGGAGTGGCAGGCAGAGGGAGAAACAGGCTCCCCACTGAGCCGGGAGCCCGATGCAGGACTCGATCCTAGGACTCTGGGATCATGACCTGAGCCAAAGCCTCAGGCTTAACCAACTGAGCTACCCAGGCATCCTTGTTTTTTTTTTTTTTTTTAAGATATTTACTTGTTTATTTGAGGGGGGATGGCACAATGAGCTGGAGGGAGAGGGAGAGAGCATCTAAAGCAGACTCTGCTCCGAGCACAGAGCACAATTTGGAGCTCGATTCCCAGGACCCTGAGATCGTGACCTGGGCTGAAACCAAGAGTCATCTGCTCAACTGACTGAGCCACCCAGGTGCCCGGTTTGCTGGTATAGTAATAATAAATGTCGAATGACATGAAAAGCTTTTTATCATAGTATTTGTAGGTACCTAGTCTTTCCCCAGTAGATTAAAAGCACTTTAAAAGTATTCATTCATTCATTCACTAAAAATTATTTATTGCACATCTTCTAAAGTCCCAAGCTTTGGAAACAGAGCAGTGAGTCAGAACTAGTCCCTACCCTCACGGAGCTTCCAGTCTGGCAAGGAAGAGAAATATGTAGCATAATTTACCCTACATGATTAATAAGCATTGTGACAAGCCCCTAGGACATGTCTGAGCCGTAAGGAGAGGCTGGGTGGGTGCCCGAGCCTGGGACTTTTCCATCTCTTCCCTCCCATTCCTATCTTCAGTTTCCTGCCTGGTGGGTGCCATGCTGAGGGGTAAGGAGAGATGCTTGGAGAGATGCCCCTGATCCCTAGGAAGGAGGGTCAGTGTGCACAGTGGTTCCCACAGGGATGCTGACCCCCCTGCTCCCAAACCATCCGCACTCTCCCCATCCTCCCTGGGAATGAGGTGAGGTGGGCAGTGTCCGGTCCAGTTGGGGAGACACTCTACCTGAGGTCAAGGTGCATCTGGGCTGGATCCGAGACCTCATCTTTCAGAACATCTCCTGTGTGTTTGTCTGGGCTCTGGGTAGGGGTGATGAGAAGGGTCTGGGGGTGAGCCATGTCTCTGCAGAGGGCGGTCAGTGGGTGCTGTCAGCAGAGGGGAGTGCCTCTAAAGATAGCAGACTTGACATTTGGTGGATGAGGAAACTGAGCCCTTGAGAGGGAAGTGCCTTCTGAAGGTCACACAGATCTTTCCTGGCGGAGCGGCCACCGAAACCTAGTCTGACTCCCAGGCCAGAGTCCCTGCCCTGCCCCCTTGGGGCCGCAGCCGCTGTGGTGTTCAAGGAGAAGGCCCCGTGAGTTCACCGCCCTTCTCCCCACTGGGAATCCCCAAGGAGGGTCACCTGGGAGCCTGTGCTCAGCACACCCCCCCACCCCCCCCACCCATCCCCCAAGCAAGATTCTGGGCCGTTCAGCCCTGGGACTCAGTCTGCAGCTCTGAGCAGGGCCACCACTGAAAGCTAACCTCAAACAACAAATGAGAAATTTGTCCTTGAAAAAGTTTCACTTCCCAAATTTCACTGTGGTGGCTACACTCTGGGCAGGGATCTGACGGCCTTAATCCTCTCCAACCCGCTCCTCTCGAAAACCCTGAGGAGCTTGGCTTGTGACCTGTCCAGGCTCTCTGAGGACAGGGGCCTCTTCTTCCCTTCTCCTCCTCGGGGTGGGGGCTAGGTGCTGATTCCGTCCCCTCCCCCACCCCGCCACCCAGAGCCACCCACCCAGCGCAGCGGTCCCCAGTCCTCTGTGCGTCCAGCTTGGGGTGTGCATGAAGGACAGGACAGAATTTTTACCTTGTTAATGTCCTCTCTGTCCCCTCTCCAGGACCACACCCACTGCCTTAATGAAGAGCTTTCCCTCTCTTTCCTGGCCGTCTGGGATCTTGGGAAGCCCGGTGGACTCTGCCATCAGCCTTCCCCGGTTCACTTGGTGCCCCCACACCTCGCTGGGTGTGACCGTCCTAAAACATGTGCACAAATTCTTTGGCACTGTGCCCATTTTGAGAAATGGCCTCTTATGCCTTCTGTCCTCGAATGGTTGGAAGGTGTGTCTGTCCCTGGGAGACCAGACCAGCTGTAGACCAGGCACTGCTCGCTCCTCTGTGAAGTGGGCGCCATGATGGGGCCTGTCTATCAGAGCTGTCGGTGGTGACCTGAGGAGGTGAACTGGATCTCATGCCTAGTGTGTTGCTAGAGATCCAGTGGGGATTATGAGGATTATTATCATTATTGGCCACCATAGGCTGAGTCTCCTCTGGGATAAGGCTTCCAAGGGTCTTCTAGAAGCTTCTAGAAGCTTCACCTTCCTTCATGATCTGACCAGGATGACAGATCCAGGCTTCCTGCTGGCCCTTGGCCCAGGAGCCATGAAGATTCCAACCCGTAAGTGTATCTAGGCTTCTGACCCTCCAAGCAGATGAGGCACCTCCTTGCGGCTCCCACGGCACCCAGCCCGCCCCCCCCCCCGGCCGTGTGTTCCCCAACCCAAGCTCTGGCACATTGATCTCTTCTCAGTGTGGGAAATCCAGGGTTTAAGCACCGGGCCTTAGCCCTTAGATGCCAGTGTCTAACCCGACTCCTGCCTGGTGAGTGCTGGGAAATGGACAGTGAAGGCACTGAGTTGGTCAAAGCCTCCTTGAGATTGACTCATACCTTGGCTTTCTTCAGATTTTGACCTGGAACACCAGAGCTTCCCTCTGTGACACTGTAAGGATTGTTGTTCTGTGACAACAAGATGGCAGATCACAGGGCCCGTTTCTTCTTGGCTTCCTCCCCAAGCTGGACATGCCATGGGAGCGTGTCAAGAGGAAAGTGACAGTAGTGTTACTCAGGTCCCACCTGTATATACGGATACGGTAGACATGGCCCTCTGGGAGGCACCTGCTTTCTCCACAGCAAATGCGGTGGGGAGACTGTGGGAGGCCTGGTGGCTAATCTGGTGCCCCAGGCTCCCCAGCAACCCTCCTCGTGGTTGAAGAGCGTTTCTGTGCTGTTAGGCAGTGCCTCTCTGGTGCCCACAGAGGTTATCTGCAAAGGAGCAGGGGTGGGGGGGGGGCCGCCCTCACTGGGCCCTTCAGGTACTTGCACCTGGGTCTGTGCAACCTCAGGTCTGTCTGGGAGGGAACCCTCCCCTTAGAGTGGGGGAAGGAGGGACGGGGCTTGGGGAGATGGTTCTGTAGTTCTAGAAAAGCTGCTTTTAACCCCTGCTAAAACTAGTTGACCTCTGACTCTCCTAGGGACCCTCCCTCCCTCCCTCCACAGCGCCCTCTGCTACCACATCGCAAGGTTTCCACATCCTTCTCTTCCCCTCATCTTGCTGCCCATCTGGCTTGTTCTTCTACCTCTGCTAGTTGGGAGGTCTACCAGATGTCAGCGTGGCCCACCTCTCCGTCCAGGCCTCTCTCTCAGCCACTTTGCAGCCCTTTCTGGGGGCCTTGGGGTTCTAGGGTACCCCCCACCTCCTAGCCCTGGGGGAGGACTTCCCAGCAGCCCCCAAGAGGAGGCACCTCAGGGCTAGGAGGGGGAGGTGGGCATCCTTCTGGTTTCCCCTGTGTCTCTTGCACACCTTCCTCCCTCAGCCCCCGGCTCCTTTAGATGCACACGAACCCGGTTCTTTCTGCCAGGCCCCCGCCTGCCTGTGCCAGTCACCCCCTAGAGCTCGACCTCGTTGCTAACAGGACCGTCCCTGGATTTCCACCCTGACCACACCTCTCATCCTTCCAGCTCCCCTTCTCTTGGGCAGGCTCCTCCAACCGCCCACCCAGTGACACTCCCATTCACTAGACTACTCTGTCGTCTACCATTTTGATTCTTCTAGTGCAACAACCCTGACACTTGTTCCCTGCTCCGTCTGTCATTTCTGCCTCACACAGCCTCACGGTGGCCAACGCCAGCTCTGTTCTTTCTCCCCACTGGTGCCAGAGAGGTGAGAGGTTGCCGAATGTCTACAACCCCTTTTCATAATTTGGCCGCTGGCCTTGTCTTCCACTTCCATGCTTTCCATGCCTCACTTTATCCCCATTGAACATTCTAGTTCTCCCGCTATCCTGAGCACCTTCCTCTGCTTCTCCAATGCCCCAGGACCTGTCCCACCCCAGCCCTTTTGCATGTGCTGTGCTCACGGTCTGCCAGACTCATGGCTGGTGACTTCCCAGATGTCACCTCCTTGGAGGGCCTTCCTGGGCCACACAGCTGGTGCAGCCCCACCAGTGACTCCGTGTCACTCCCTGTCGCATCCCTGTGTTTGTTGTCCCTTGTATGGAGTGTATCATAACCTAAGCCCACCTTGTGAGTTGGTTTGAGTTTATTCTTTCGCACCCGCCCAGCCGGTAAGGGGAGCCTCATGGGTCCTGCTCGCTTTCCGTTCCGGCACCTGGCACATACCAAGTGCTCAATGTGTACTTGTCCAATGTGGAAATGAAGGAAGGAAGGAAGGACTGGAGGAGGGGTTCCTTTCTCTAAGTTTGCTGTGAGGATCAGCTGTGATGGGGGCAGGAGATCACTCTGGAAACTGGCCCACGTTGCACATGGTAGGAGTTTGCTCTGGCACCACACTTGGCATGCAGTAGGTGCTCAATAAATGCTGATGAATGAATTTGTATGCCATGAGGCCGGATTTAGGGTGTGAAAGAAGTGTAGACAAAGTGCTGGGGAAGGGGTCCTCATTAGAGAATCAGGAGGAAGCCTCTGCTGCTCTGCCCACCTCACCCTCCCTGCCCTGGTCCCTCTCTGACCCAACCCCAGCTATATCGCCTTCCCTCTGTGATCTGCTGCTCCTGCCTCCAGCCCTCGGGTCACAAAGTACCTCCCTCCTAGAATGCCTCCAGAAGGGCCAGCTTCCACTGATCCCTTACAACGCAGCTCAGTGATTACGCGATCCTCTCACAGACATTCAGGCCTTGGACACAGCCGAGGACAAGTGTGAGTTCCCCGCCTCCACGGAGCTTACGTTCTGTGGACTGAACAGCGATCAGAACATGAACCTCCTTCCAGGAAGCCTTCTCTAATTCTCCTCCCCGGATCTGGTGCCCTGTGCCCCTCCCCCCTCCCCTCCTCACCACAGTGGATTTCCATGGGGATCTGTCTCCACTTAGAACCCAGGAGGACCTGGATTCTTGTCTTTTCCATCTATTTCCCCGCTTTTTTTTTGTTGAAGATGTTATTTATTTATTTGAGAGAAAGAGCACACAAGCAGGGTGAGTGGGAGAGGGAGAAGCAGGCTCCCCACTGAGCACGGAGCCCAGTGAGGGCCTCGATCCCAGGACCCTGAGATCATGATCTGAGCTGAAGGCAGACGCTTAACGACAGAGCCACCCAGGCAGCCCTCCAACTGTTATCCTGACGGGCATGGATCTTGGTGGCAACCGTACCTTTGGGTTGCATTCCTCGCTCTGACAAGGGGAGGCGCAGTATTCCCCGCTGAGCGCCGTGTGAGGGCCTGCATGTTTGGGGAGCGTGTGGGGTACAGGACTTGGGCTGAAGAGGCAGGAGGCCTGGTGCCACATCTTGGATGGCTGGACAGGTTTCAAACGGAGTCCTATTGCACTTGCCTTGCTAGGGGCCATGTCCCGATTTAGTAAACCACCAAGGAAGCCACGACCTCAGTCACATGGGAAGTCACACCTCACAGGGTTGTCCCACTTTTCCTACTGCTCGGCTGAAGACCTGTGATGGTTTAAAACTAAGTGTCTCTGTTTCACACGGCAAGTGCCGGCTGGGGGAACCTGTTAGGCCACCAAGAGGTTAAGAAGCCATTGGAGGCACTGTCATGGGTGACCTATCCATATAGGGTGGCAAAGGGAACTGGGATGACTTGGGGACATCCCTAACCTTTGAGGCTGACGTCATGGTGATAACCACTCACCACAACACATCTCGTGGTGCCAGTTCTCCATGGTGGCTGAGGTGGCTGAGGTCCCTAAGGCAGGACTACATGGCCGATATTCTCTGAGCACGCAGAAGGAACCCACAGAGAAGTTAGAACCATTTCGAGAACTGTTCATTTTTTTCACGTAGCGATTACGTATCTCCGCCCTGTTGTATAAGCAGTTGCCGGGAATAGCCAACCGTATTTACTATATGTGCTCGTGGGTGAGATGGTGAAGGGGGGGAGGGGGGAATCTCATGGGGGGGGGGTGTTTAAGCCGGGCATCGAAGGATGGGCGGTGTGATCTACCAGGTGGAAGGGCATTCTGGGAGAGGGAACGGCATGCACAGACACATGGCGAGAAACGGCACGGCTTGCTCAGGGAGCAGCAGGTGGCTGCTTGTGACTGCTTGTGGCTCTATTTATCAAGTCCCCCTCGTGGGCCCTGTGCTGGACTACTTCATCCCACTGATCAAACCCATTGCCCTCCTAGGTGATTTTTGTAGAGGAAGGAGCTGGTGCTTACAGAAGTTATGTAACTTGTCTCCAGTCCCATATCCAGTGGAAGAGCTCAGGTTCAAACTCAGATTCATCAGATCCCCAGATCTGTGCTCCTAACCACCATACCAAATTGCCCCATAACATGATGTGGGACCTGAGAAGCCAGGGGCGGCCATTTGGCCTTGATTCTAGAAGGCAGAGTCTCCGGAATGGCGGCCATTTTCACTCCACCTTCCAGAGAACTGGTCATGCCTCAGACTTTCATTTCCTTAATGCTTGCCTTTAGATGTTTTACTTTCTAAAAAGTTAAGTAATTTTTCTGGAGGCGCAACATACATACGAAGGAGTACACAGATCAATTAATTTTCGTTCACGTGAAAAACAGTAATTTGTTCACCCCGGTCAAAACCAGAATATTCCAAGCCCTCAGCGGCCAGCCTTGTGCCTCCTCCCAGGCACCACCCCACCGGCAACCACTCTTACAGGTTTAACAGCAGAGATTAGTTTAGTTTGCTTTTGAACTTCACAGAAATGGAACCATGAAGACTGTTCCTTTTTGTGTGTTTGGCTCAACATTTGTAGAGTTTAATTTATGCATTCTCACTCCCGTACAGTATTCCATGATGTGTGTGTATCCGAATGTGTGAATCCCTTCTACTACTGACATATAGACTGTTTTTGATTTGGGGGCTGTTACGAATAGAGCTGCTGTGAACCTTCTTGTACATGACTTCCGGGGAACGCAGGCACTCATTTCTGCTGGAATTATACCCTGGAGGCTTGAGCTCCTGGGTCAGAGAGGAGTATGCCTATGCTCTGCTTTGGTCGATCTGGCCAGTGTCCCAAAGTAGGTAGTTTACAGCCTACCAGCAGCAAATCAGAGTTCCAATCGTTCCACATCCTTGCCAACATTTGATACTGGGCATCTTCTTCATCTGAGTCCTAGTGGGTGCACGGGGATATCAGATTGTAGTTTTCATTCACATTTCCCTCATGACTGATGTGGTTGAGCCCTTTCTTCTGTTTATTGGCCACTTATATATCTTCTTTTTTAAAAAAAATATTTTATTTATTTTATTTGACAGACAGAGATTACAAGTAGGCAGAGAGGCAGGCAGAGAGAGAGAGGAGGAAGCAGGCTCCCTGCTGAGCAGAGAGCCCATGCGGGGCTCGATCCCAGGACCCTGGGATCAGGACCTGAGCCGAAGGCAGAGGCTTACCCCACTGAGCCACCCAGGTGCCCCTGTATATCTTCTTTTTATGAAGTAGTTAAGTTTTGGCTCATTTTTCTATTTGATTTTCAATTTCTATTGATTTTTTCTTTTTCTTTTTTTCCTTTCTTTTTTTTTTTCTTTTAGAGATAAAGTGGGGAGAGCTGAGGGAGAGGAAGAGAGAATGTTAAGCAGGCTCCCCACCCAGTGCTGAGGAAGCCAACCTGGGACTTGATCTCACAACCCTGAGATCTTGACCTGAGCCAAAATCAACAATCAGATGCTTAACCAACTGAGCTACCCAGGTGCCCCAATTTTTTGTTTTGATAAGTAAGAGTTCTTCATATATTCTGGATGTTAGTCCTTTTTTTTAAAATTTTTAATTTTTTATAAACATATATTTTTTTAAGCTTTTATTTATTTATCAGAGAGAGAGAGAGAGAGGGAGAGAGAGCGAGCATAGGCAGACAGAATGGCAGGCAGAGGCAGAGGGAGAAGCAGTCTCCCTGCTGAGCAAGGAGCCCGATATGGGACTCGATCCCAGGACGCTGGGATCATGACACGAGCCGAAGGCAGCTGCTTAACCAACTGAGCCACCCAGGCATCCCTATAAACATATATTTTTATCCCCAGGGCTACAGGTCCGTGTGGATGTTAGTCCTTGATAGACATATGATTCGCAATATCTTTTCCCAAATAAATTACTTTATGGATCATTATTAGCATAACTAAAAAACCAGTTCCACCTGCCACAGACACTAGGTGACTATAAAATACATAAACTAAAAATAAGACAATGTCATTAATATCTGTTGGCAGTGTGGCTAGGTCCTGATCCCTGGTAAGTGATTAACAAGTCAAAAAGAAGTGTTAAAGACACCAAGGCCAGAAATAATTAGTAAAGAAATAACTTTCTCATTTTGCAACTCCATATTAATTATCACCCTTGAGTACCCTTTGTCCTTGAACCTCCAGTAATTATGTCATCTGCCAACCACTGCATGAGGTAGGTCTATGCTTTGGGAAACACAACTGTAAGGGATAGGAATACAATGAGGATCTTTTTTTTGTTGTTTTTAAAAGATTTTATTTATTTATTTGACAGAGATCACAGGTAGGCAGAGAGGCAGGCAGAGAGAGAAAGGAGGAAGCAGGCTCCCTGCTGAGCAGAGAGCCCATGTGGGGCTCGATCTCAGGACCCTGAGATCATGACCTGAGCCGAAGGCAGAGGCTTTAACCCACTGAGCTACCCGGGTGTCCCTATAATGAGGGTCTTAAGTGAGGGTTGGCATCATGAGATGGATGTTTTAGAAGAATTGTGCAGGTGGCAATGCAGACAACAGTAAAAGCAGAGGTGAGGCACCCAGGTTAGGAGCAATGGAGGAGGTCCAGGTGTAAGTACCGGGGCCTGGGGTGGGTGTGAGGACTGGAGAGACAGGAGGTAGAATCTGGGCATTGCACTGGCTGACAGACGTGTTAAGAGAGGAAAAGATGTCTGTGGGTATCAGATTTCTAAGTTGGAGGGTTGGGAGAAGAGAGGTAGCAAAGACTGGAGAAGGAAATTGTGGGGAGGGAGGAGATGATGAAACCAATCTGAGATATGTTGAATTTGAAGGGTTCCAACACCCCACGGAGAAAGTCTCCCATTCATTCATTCGTGCCTCAAATATTTACTGAGCATGCGCAGTTGTCAGAGGTTGGCGCCATCCGTCCGCAAGATTCCCGCTCTGATGGAGCTCACCGTTCACCGGAAAGATAGTGGGGAAGACAGGTGAGGACAAGGAAGGTTTGAGAGAGGCTGAGGCCTTTGGGCCGAAGAGTGAACTTGGGGCCTTGCTAGGGAGGGGACCAGAGTGGCAGAGGGGAGGGCAGAATGCCAACAGTTAGAGGCAGCGGGGAGAGGGCACTCCCCAAAACTCCCGCCCAGGAGTAATCAGAGGGGGAAGAGGTTGGAAGCAAGTCACAAGAAGAGGGTTTCAAAGATCTGTCCACTGATGCATTCACTCATTTATTCAGTCAGACTTGGCTCCTTCCGAGTGTCAGGCTCACAGGACTCAGAGATGACCGAGAAGTGTCTGGGGGGGGGGGGGGGACACAGATGTGCAAAGGACGATTTATCGATTTATTGGGCCAGGCTGCGGGTGGAAGGTCCTGCCGTGGAAGTATCCGCGACATAGGCTGTGGGCGCACAGAGGCTGGCAATTCATACTTTTGGAACCTACTGGGTATTAGGCACCGGGAAAACCGCCTGCAGGAGCAGATAGGGAGCTGGAGCATGCGCACAGGGCTGTTGATGGAGAGGGAAGGCCTTGGGTGAGGGGCGTGCAGGGGGGAGGCTGTGGGGCGTTTTGGCACCCAGGCAGCCGCAGGCACGCGCGGGGTAGAGCACGCCAGACGACGAAGAGACGAGGAGCCCGGGGACCGGATTGAAATTATGAAAAGTGGGTTGAGCTGCCAAGGCCCAGCCCAGCGGCCCGAGTTCAGAGCCGCCCTGTGACTGGGAGCACTGGGCTGGTGGAGGGTCAGAGCCTCTCCCTCCGCAATAGACCTGCCCACTTCCTCGGGTCGAGGCCTCCACTACTCCTCATCAGTCTCATCCCCGAGTCTTGGAGCTCAAGGCTGCCCTGAAACTCGGGGCGGGGGTTTGGAGGGGGACAGGACCCCAGAGTTCTCTGGGTTGGCGCGCACAGCCGCCCAAAGTGACCTGGAACCCTCCCTGGCGGTCACCGTGGAGAATCACCCCCTGGACAGAAGACCTCTGGCGCCCCCTATTGTCAGATGCGCTCCAACGACCCCAATCCCTCGTCCCTGCTGGCATCCCACTCGGACACACCTAAGGCTGGTTCCAGAGGCTGGGAGCCCCTCAGAGAGGGAAGTCTGACTTGTGATATTTACCTGGACCCCAGAAGCTTCCTAATTGGTCTTCCTCCCTCCATCTTCCACCCGCAGCTGGGAGACCCTCTTTAAAATTCTATCTGTGGAATACTACCTAGCAATAACAAGCCTCCGCAGGAGGACTCACATGGATCTCAAAGGCATTACACCGAGCCCAAAAAGCCAATCTCGAAAGAGTGCATAATTTATGATTCCATCTATATAACGTTCTGGAAATGGCATAATTATAGAGATGGAGAGCAGGCAAGGTTGCCAGGCATTAGGGAAGGGGAAGGAGGGTGAGCCTGTGAAGGGGCAGCATGGGGGCTATCTTTCAAGGTGATGGAACAATTGTCTTGATTGTGGTGGTGGTTGTATGAATCTATACATGTGATAAAATGTCACGGGATTATACACAAAGACATACAAAAAATTTAAAAAGGGAATGCAGGTAAGAAATGGTGAAATCGAGTAAGTCTAGTTAATTGCATGGTGCTGATCACTTTCCTGGTCTCCATGGCGGAAGGGAGGGGAGGAGGGGAGTTAGGGGTTGGACACATGGGACCTTTCTACATTATTTTTGCAACTTCTTGTCCGTCAGGAATTCTTTCAAAATAAAAAGTGTATAAGGAGAAGAAAAAGCATAAGTGGACTTATCATCCACCTGCTCGTTTACTCAGAGGTACCCGGGAGGGGGAAGTCCAAGAAAGGAAATCTGTCAACTCTTTTATTGAACCAAACCCTGCTCTGAGGCTGGCGGCCACGGAAAGAACATCCTCTCTGACAAGGCACAGGGGCGGACCTCATAGCCGGGCCGCCACCTGGCCACCTGCGCTTAATTCCGATGGGTGCCCTCTTGTATTGGCCAGAGGGGGGCGCTCTTCTTCTTCTGATGCTGTGGCTTTAAAATGGACAAAGTACCCTTCCCTTGGCCCTGCTGGGACTCAGGCCGAAGTCATGAAGAAACTCTGCTCTGGAGCTCTGGGACACCAAAGGGTCCCAGTCCCATGTGCTGTCCTGCCCCCCAGATAACCTGGCTGCACCTGGAGACACCTCAGGACACGTCTGCTTCTGGTTCCCACTGGCCCCACCGCAGAGGCTCTCTTAGCCTAGGACCCAGGACCGGCCTCAAGCCTGAGGGATGAAGACTAGCAAGGCTTCGCTGATGTTCCTGTACCTGGTTCCGGGCCAGGCATTTTGCACACATTTCATTTTATAATGGGAAGGAGTCTCTGAGGTAAGCACGAACCTCCTAAATTTATAGATAAGCACACGGAGGTGAACGGCCTGCTCAAGATCACTTCATAGAAAATGGCAGAGCTGGGGTTTGAATTCTGGGGTTTGCCTGTTCAGGTAGCACCTCATCAACAAGTATTTACTGGATACTCGTCAGGTCCAAGGCACTCTGCTAAGTGCTAGGCTTGCAAAGGTGAACCTACAAAGATGAAACTGAGGTTCATAGTATCGTAGTGAAAAGACGGCAATAAATAATCAGGATATGTGCTTCTAAAACAGTAATTTAAGATAAGAGAAACATGTGGGTCTCAATGTATAACAAAGAAAGCTGACCTGGCTGGGTATTCAGAGGAGATGTCTGAGGAAAGATTACCTGAGCAGAATTCAAAAAGATGACTAAAGCAAAGGGGAGAAGAGAACTGCAGAGAGGGTACAGCACATGCAAAGGTCCTGGGGCCGGAGGGATCATGAGACATTTCAGTAACCGATGGGAGATTAGTGTAGTTGCAGTGCAGAAACCTGGAAAACAAGTAAGGCACAGGCCCGGCAAGTGTTCACTGAGTGTTTATTCTGGGAGACTCTGTTCTCAGACCCTTAAAAGTGGTATCTTCCATAATCTTTACAATTACACCATGAGGTTACACTACTGCTATCAGCATCCCCATTTTCCAGATGAGGAGATGGGGACACAGAGGAAGGAGTCAATTACCCAGAAGTTTCCAGCTGGTATGTTGTGGAGCTTAGGTTTGCATCCAGACAGTCTGGCTCCTGAGTCCTTGCTCTGAACCACTAAGCTATACTGCTCCGTGAAGGGAAGCTGAGGAGTACGCAGGGGACAAACAGACAGAACCCTAGAGGCCATGTTAAAGCTTGTGGTCTTTTCCTAAAATAAGCAGAATGCTTTTTGAGCGGGGCAGTGATATGATCAGGTCTGTATTTTTAGTTTTGGGGGATTAATTAATTAGGTTTTTATCTTTTAATCTTTTTCAAGATTTTATTTATTTATCTATTTGGCAGAGAGACAGAGAGAGCACAAACAGGGGGAGGGAGAGAGGAGGGAGAAGCAGGCTCCCCACTGAGCAGGTGGCCTGATGTGGGGCTTGATCCCAGGACCCTGGGCTCATGACCTAAGCCGAAGGCAGATGCTTAATGAACTGAGCAACCCAGGTGCCCAAGGTTCTTTTTTTTTTTTTTTTTTTTTTAAAGATTTTATTTATTTATTTGAGAGAGATAGAGCACAAGCAGGGGGAGAGGCAGAGAGAGAGGGAGAAGCAGGCTCTCCAATGAGCAGGGGGCCTGATCAATGTAGGACTCGATCCCAGGACCCTGAAATCTTGACCTGAGCTGAAGGGAGAACCAGGCTCCCCTAGGTTCGTATTTTTAAATGAGGGGAAAGAGGATGTGGGGAGACAAGGGGCTGGAAGGTACTGCAGTGGTCCAGGCAGGAGACATGAGCCTCTGAGATGAGGTGGGCCACCACAGGAGTGGGTGGGTGTGAGGGGCAGAAGTGACGTGACGTGGTCATAGATCAGGTGTGGAGGATGGAGAGAGAGCAAGAAAGAGGGAATGGCCGTAGTCCTAGGTTTCTGACTTGCCCAGTTTGGAGGGTAAGGCAGTCATTTCCTGGGACAGGTAAAAGCCCGGGGGAGGGCTAGGTTTGGGGAAGATCATGAACCAGTCTGAGGCTGTCAGGGAGACACAGGGGTCTGAAGCTTCTAGAAGCAGTCAGGCCTGGCACTACCGATGAGAGTCACCGATGCCCTGGGTAGGGGTAGGATTACTCAGGGAGGGAGTACGAGGGAGAGGAGGGGCTGGGCCTAAGGACACTGACCTTCCTGTCTGGGCAAAAGAGAATGAGAAGCTGTGGCTGGAGTGGGAGGACCACCAGGAGAACGTGGCAGCGTGCAAGGCATGAGGGGCAGGAGGGGGCAGTCAGCAGCGACAGGATCCTCCCGAGGGGGACAACCGATATGTCCAGCAGGTATCCATGTGGGGTCGTTGGTGAGTTTAGGGGGAAATTCAGGAGTCTGATGGTGTGCGGGGGTGAAGGAATGGAGAGAACGATGAAGTTCTAGAATATACGTGAGGTTCAGTGGGGTGAGGTCCGGAGCCGATGACCAAGAAAGAATTCTTGAGACATCTTTGGTACAAAATGGTGGCTTATTAAAGCATGGGGACAGGGGACAGGACCGGTGGGCAGGAAGAGCTGCTGCCTGGGGTTGTGAGAGATGGCAGGTTATGTATACCATGCGGTTGGGGGAAGGTAAGGGAAAGGGAGGTTTCAACAGAGCTTTCATATGCTAAAGAGGGCCTACAAGGTAAGACACCAGAGGTCTTGTCGCGTTGATCAAGGCTGTCTTTCCCTTTTAGCAAGCCACTAACATCAAGATAGTTGGGAGATTCCTGAAGAATGTCACATTTGTCCCACCCAGGAATGATGGGGGTGAGCCTTCTGCTTGGGCTGAGGGGGAGATTGCAAGGTGCCAGCCTTTTGCTTTGTCCTCAGCCAGCCTTCTGCTCCCTCATCAAGAGGAGCTCGGTGGATGTTGTAGGGGGTACACTTGTTTCCATAGCTTGGGGGGTGTGGCTGGCAGCTGACCCATCTGAGCCTCTCTCTAGGACACGCCTTGGGCTGAAGAGAGTCTCTTTGCCCAAATTCAGGGGTCCTCCTCCATTCCTGCCAAGACAGTCCTCCTCCAGTGACTGGATGATAAGGCGGCTTAAAGGTCTGGCCCCCCTTAGCCACAATGTGGGACAACGCTGAGGCGCTGGGCTCTTCCAGTTCCAGAGCTTCCTGTGGCTTCCATGGGGTGTGGCGGGGCCTGGGATGGGCCTGCATCCCCTCCCCCCACCCCAGCTGTGGCCCTGAGAGGGCTCCCCAGTGAACTGCCTACGGGCTCCCCTCTACTTCCTGGGGACTTCCACCTGAGACAGCCGTTCAGTGAGGAGGGGAGCAGGGTGGCCATGGTGGTGGACACTTTCCGGAAAAGGGAGGGGGTGAGCTGCGTCCTGGAGGAGAGATGTCTGCTCTGAGGTACCAGGGCCAGGGAGGCAGGGGCAGATGTGGTGAGGGAGCTGGGAGCTCTGCCCCGGGGGATGTGAAGCAGTTCCCTTATTTCTGTGAGGTAGAAGTGAGGGCCTCTGAAGAGAGAGCGGAGAGGGGGCAAGAGAGGGAAAGGAGGAAGGGAGAGCAGGAGTCAGGGAGGGCCAGAGGCTTGAGGAGAATGAATCCCTGAAACACTTGTTGCAGAAGGGGAGAGAGAAAGGAAACCCTCCCGCGCTGCCTGTGAGAATGTAGAATGGTGTGGCCACCGCGGAAAACTCTCGTTTGACGGTTCCTCGCGAAGTTTGACAGAGTGACCATCCGGCCCACTCCTAGGAATGTGCCCAAGAGGAACAAAACATGTATGGATGGACTGAATGTTCGTGTTCCCCCAGGTTCATATGTTGAAGCCCTAACACCCAATATGGGGGTCCTGGGAGGTAGGACCCATGAGGATGGGGCCCTCATGCTGGGATTCGAGTCTTTGTATGAAGAGGACGAGGTGCGCCTAGGCGGCACAGTGGGTTTTGGCTCAGGGCATGACATGATCGCAGGGTCGTGGGATCGAGGCCCTGGAGGGGCTCCCTGCTCAGTGGGGGGTCTGCTTCTCCCTCTGCCTCTCCCTGCTACTCGTGGTGTTCTCTCTCCCATTCTCTCTAAAATAAATAAATCTTTTTTTTTTTAAAGATTTTATTTATTTATTTGACAGAGAGAGAGACACAGTGAGAAAGGGAACACAAGCAGCGTAAGTGGGAGAGGGAGAAGCAGGCCTCCCACTGAGCAGGGAGCCCCGCTGTGGGGCTTAATCCCAGGACTCTGGGATCATGACCTGAACCAAAGGCAGATGCCCAACGACTGAGCCACCCAGGCACCCCTAAAATAAATAAATCTTAAAAAAAAAAAATAAAAGAAGAAGAAGAGACAGAGATGAGCTCTCTCTTTCTCTGCCAGGCGAGCACAAAGCAAGAAAGCAGCCGTCTGCAAGCCAGGAAGACATTCTTCACCAGAAGCCCACCACGCTGGCGGCCTGCTCTGACCCTTCCAGCCCCAGGACTGGGAGAAAGCCTTTCTGTTGTTTCGGTCACCCAGTCCGTGGCATCTGGTGACAGCAGCCCGAGCTGAGACAGCGTGTCCACATAAAACCTTGCACGTGAACTAGTCCCAACAGCCTTATTCATGAGAGTGGAAAAAGTAGAAACAACCCAAATGTTCATCAGTGAATGAATGGGAATGAATGAGAAATGCGGTGTCTCCATACAATGGGATTTACTTGGCCATGGAGAGAGCAGAGAGCGGAGAGGACAGGCTGGCCCACAGCCTGGTGGGGACCGGCGGAATGGAAGCAAAGGTACAGTGCTGAGAGGCCAGCTGAGAGCAGGGGGAGGCAGGTGGTGGTGGGAGGAGGAGGAGGGGGGTGAGGGGAGGAGGAAGGGGAAGAGGAGGAGTCAGGCAGGTGAAGGGGAGGCAAGCAGGGTGACTGGCAGCACTTGGCATTGAGGCTGGGACAGCCTGGCTGGGAGCTAAGGCAGGGGCACAGCTCATGTGTAAAGAAGTGGGAATGCGGATGGCCTTGGAGGCCACATGCTGAAGTGACACGGTCAGACGGCTGCTGGGTGGGGGATGAAACCGGGAGAAGAGTCCAGTCAGGGGCTACTGGGCCCCTGAGCTGAGAGACTGAGGGGGACAAGAGGCAGACCCGGGGACGAGTTAAGAGGTGGAGGATAAGGACAGGTTGGGTTGAGGGGGCGGCGCGGACTGGCTCGGGCAGTGGTGGGTGGAGATTCTGGTCAGTGGAGGGGCTGTGTCTCGCTACAGGGAGAAGGGCTGGTCTCCGAGTTTTGTTGTGGGCAGGTCGCATGTGGGGGGTCCTGTAAGCAGGTGGCCATTTGCACTTGGAACCCAGGAGAGAGTGGCCGTGGCTGGCGAGAGATTTGGGTGACCCCTGGATGGAAGGGATGAGGGCTTTTAGGGAGGATGGAGGGGAGAGGGCCATGGGCTGAGGCCACAACCCAGCGGGCATCACTTTTTAGAGGCTTTGCAAAGACTCATGGTGCTGAAGGCAAAGGGACAGCGTGCTTTGTGGGGGGACAACAGGCCGTTCATGTGTCCCCTTGCATGCCTGCCAGATCGGGCAACCAGGTGGGCACTGGTGACCTTTTCTGGGGCAGCTTCAGGGGCAGATGGCAGGCTGTAGGAGGGTCAGAGCATCTGTTGAGAGTGGGCAGGCTTGGGGAGAGGGCCCTCTGTGACTGCCCCATCCCCTGTGGCACTTACTTTTTGGTCCGGCTGGTGCTTCAAGAGGACAGATATTATTTTTATGTATCTTTGTGTCTCCACACAAAATCCAGTTCATTCCTGACATAGTCAAAGAGCACCTATAGTGCTCCCTGAGCACCGTGTTTGTGGTTGCGGATTCGTGGCTGAGCCCACACGTCTGATGGAGCTCAGGCTGCAGACGAAGCTGCGGGTGGACTCTGCCACCCGTCCGCCGTGTGACCTCCACTGAGATATGACATTGTCGCTCATGGGCAACACGAGTTTCCTCATGGGCAGTGGGTGATTTCTGCAGCTCTTCCTGGTGACAGAACATGGTGATTCCTATTTGCCTGCTGCCACATTGTTGGCTCACCAAGGCCTGGGCAGCATCAGAAGCCTGGGGTGGGGTGAGGATCAGACCGGGGAGCAGACACTTCCCAAGACATCCCTATCCAAGGACCTTCCTGCTTGCTGTCCTGCCCCTGTTCATTGTGGCCCGCAAGGCCCTGCACATTCTGTCCCCTGTCAACCTCTCCAGCTTCACTTCATACCCTACCGCAGAGCCTTTGCACATGCTGTTCCCTCTGACTAGACACCTTTCTCTTAACTCCTCACCTTGCTGACTCCTCTTCATTCTTTACTACTGGGCCCAGATGGGGCTTCTGCAGAAGCATCTCAGGTTCCTGAGGGACAGTGACACCCGAATGACACGCCTTCAGAGCACCCTGGGCTTTCTCTGACTTTTGTACAAAGGAATATAACCAAGTAATTAGTTGTTTAACATCTGTCCCATTCTGTCCTTAGACCTGGGAGAGAGGAACCCTCGCCCTGCTGCTGGTGCTCCACTTCAGAAGGCTCTACCCTCACCTTCTCTGTCTGTGCCCTCCCCCCACGGGATGAGGAACCTGTGGGGCACCTTGGAGCCCAGGTCCTTCCCTCTGGACCATGCCCCTGATAGCCAAGACCCCAGAAGTCCCTGCCCAGGTGACCCATTCCCTGAAGGGTGGGCCATGTGGGGTGGCCATGGGGTGGCAGGGGGCATGGCGGTGTGTGCCAGCAGATGGGATTGTCCACGTGTGTGCATGTGGATCTCTCCTTGGGGGCAGGATGGCTCTGAGGGCAGGTACAGGGGGCGGGCTGACAACACAGCTGGCTCTTCTCACACCAACGTCCCTGGGCACAGAATCCAGAAGCGCCAAAGAAGTTTCAGTTGGAACCTCGTCTTTGAGGTCATTATGAACGTGAATTTGTCGAAGTAGGAGAATAGAACACATTTTATTTAACAGTTAGAACTTGATTTGTAGGTTTACAGTATGTCCATGGATGGTGTGAGGCGACCATCTGTATTCTTGTCCCGGCCCTGTTGGCATTTGGGGGGACGTGGGTCAGCCACCGAGCACACGCCCCACCCAAGAGGCGGCCCGCGCAGTACCCCTGCCCCCGAGCACCGCGCCTGGCACAGAAGAGCAAAGAATAAATACTGGCTGTGAGAGACAAACGAGATGATTCAAGTGAAATGCTTGGCAGGGTGAAATGTCAATAAATAGTAGCTATTACTGTTGAACAGACGAGCGGTAGGTGGGGCAGGGGGATGAGACCCAGAAGCTGAGGTGCTTTGTGTGTGAGGTGGGAAAGGGCATCGCTGGCCTCAGGGTTCACGCTTCCTTTCCAGAGGTTGTACCCGCCTTCTCCCAGCCCTGCAGGCCTCTCCCAGCTCCTTAGGACAAGGTGGGCCCCTGGCAGGCAGCTGGACAGCCAGGGTGCTGAGAAGGGCTAGGCAGCTCCCACCAGCACTATTTCCCCTCTGGGCTAAGAACAGCCACGGCAGGTGTCCTGTTTGCCTTCAGGATGTCCCCAGGCCCAAGCAGAACGGGCAGAGGGGTGTGCAGGGGGTGTGGAGGGGAGGGGGTGCTGAAAGGTCTGACGGCGCCCTCTCAGGAGACGGTGGTGTGAGAGGAGCCCTAGCTGGGCAGTCAGACCGCCCAGGGGACACTGAGCAGGTCACTTTGCTGCCACCACCGCCTCCCTCTCTTTGTTTGTCCAATGAGACTGTGTGTGGAGATGGTGTGTGTCAGGCGGCCGGTGCAGGGTACACACTGAGTGTGAAGAACCTGTGCACACAACACCTGTAGGTCTGGGGAGGCCATGGCCCGAAACAGGGGAGCAGATGGAAATGGCCCATGTTGGTTGTGGACAGTGTCAGGCACGAGTTAGGCCAGAGGCAAGCCAGGCAGCAGGGGCGCTGGAGGCGGCTGCTCTGGGACTGACACCCCCTGCCCCGGGGGCCCCCCCACTTGCAGGCCTGATGAGGCCCAGAAGCCCCTCATCCAAACTCCTTTCTCCAGCACCAACCATTGGGGAAAACAGTCTCATCCCAGCACATTCTCTCTCACACACACAGTAGGTATCACTGTAATAAAGAACAGAACCCAAGTAAACCCCAAACAGGACAGGCGGGGGTGGGGGTGGGGGAATCACATTTTGCAAACTGCCCACCAGGGGTCACCATACTGCACCAAGGGATGCAGATTTCACTCCAGCCTAGGCACCGGTGGGAGGCGGAGGGTCTCACAGAGGAGTCCAGCCCAGCTGCCTCCAATAGTCCAGTTTCCAAGGCAGAACCAGTGTCGGGGTGCCCAGTCCCAGGCCGCAGCACCAGCTGCGGGGGTGGGGATAGCGGCCCGCGGTCAGTGCGGCTGAAAGATGTCTGAGCATCGCTGCAGGATGAGCTCCACCACCTGGTTCTGGAACACCATGGTCATGGGCATGCTCGTTTCCTCGGTCTCCGGCCGCAGCAGCGTGGGCCCGAACACTATGGCCACGCTCTGCACCGACATACGGTTCTGATCGCCATGCTCAATCACCCTGCAGCAGGGAGGGGAGGGGAGGGGAGGCGGGAATTAGAGCTCAGAGCTGGAGGGGGCGTAGGGGGTCCGCCGGCACCCGCCTTCCCATCCCCTCCCCGCTCGCCCGCTCACCGGCACAGGTGCTGGAAGAGCAGCCGCAGCGTGTCGTGGTTGGGGGCGGGCAGCGAGCGCACCAAGTCCCGCACACAGCGGCTGCGCTGGGCCTGGTCCTGCAGCTCTGGGGAAGGGAGGGGTGGGTCGGCTCGGTGAGGGGGACGGAGGGACTGAGTCCCGGCGCGGGGACCGCACCCTGCCCGGTCCGCCCCGCCTCCCCCCCCCCCCCCCCAGCTCACTGATGGCAGCGATGAACTTGGGGAAGTGCGAGAAGGGGAAGAGGGGCTCCGGCAGCTCTCGAAAGAAGAGTTTCAGGGCTCCAGTGATCACGTGGACGTCCTCCCAGCGCCCGTCATCCAGGTCCAGGCGCTCATCTGCGGCAAGTGGGAGGGGGGGTGTTAGGAGTCGGAAGAGGCCCTCAGCACCTCTTGTTGTCTTCAGGCCCCAGGGTGAGGGGCGGGGCCTCACCGTGGTCCACCCTGTAGCGAAGCTTCTGGATGGTGGCCAGGTTTCCACTGATGCGGTACAGGCCGTCGATGTCCAGCCCTGGGGCAGAGGGAGGCGCTGACCTCGGGCTTGGAGGGGATGGGGCTGAAGCTCCCGGTCGGATTCCCACTCAGGCCCCCCCCCCCATTCCCCCACCCCACCCTCCCCAGGGGTCTCCGTCATGGGGTCCGGGAGGGAGGCCTTCAGGCGCCGCGTACCCCGGGCCTCGACGGTGCGGATGCACTGTTGCACGAAGCGCGGCACCGAGCTCCTTTCGCGCTCGCACAGCGCGGCCAGCGCGCAACCGAACACCTGGTCTGGGGGAAAGGCTCGTGAGCGCCGCCCGGCCCCGGGGTCCCCCGCGCCGCGCGCTCCGGTTTCCCCAGGTACCTTTGATGTAGCCCTTCTCCCGCAGCGACTGCAGCGTCGGCCGCTTTAGCAGGAACTTGCGGAGCCTCTGCCGGACCCTGCTGAGGTCGCTCTCCGGGATGACTGCGCCTGGGCCCGGGAATGCGGGGCCGAGTCACTCGGTGGCGCCGGGATTGGCCAGGCTGGCCCCAGCCCCAGGGCGTAACCCCCACCTAGGCGAGGGGCTGGAGACGCCCTCCCCCCACCCACCTTCCCTACCACCCCCACCTTCCCCACCCCACACCCCACCCCTCACCCGCCTCGCACCTGCACCGGGCCGCGCCTCCTCCTCCCCCCTCCAGCTTCCCAGGCGCTCGCTGGACCCGAAGTCCGCGCTGCTGCTCTCGCTTTCCTCCTCCGGGGGCAGGTCTGCAGACTGCAATCACGCGGCCTCAGAGAGGCAGGGCCTGGGGCTAGCCCGAGGGCCTTCTGGGACGGGGTGAGGGGCCCGGAGTGCCCTCCCAGCCAGGCCAGAGTTCACACTTCCTTTCTCCAGTTCACTCCCCTGCCGTCCGCCAGGGAACCTCAGAACGTTCACCTCCCTTGACTGCCTGGAGCCCTTTGGGTGTTGGAGACAGCCACCCTGCCCTGCCCCACTCTTTCTTATCCTGGCCCCCCTTGCCCATTTTCCTAGTTCCTCTGCACACAGTCCACGAGGTCAGCATTCCTCAGTATGGGGCTCCTAGTTCCGGACTTAAAGTTCCCGCTGAGGCCTCAGCACTGCCAACAACTGCATCACGGCCCTTGGATTCCTACCTCTAGAAATACAGCCAAACTCTGTACTCAGTGTTGGCTCCTAAGGAATTGAGGGTCAAAAAGCCCCAGGTTGTTTCCTGGAGAACAGCTGTCAGAGGGGGCGTGTCCTATCTGCATTTATGCAGGGAATAGTTTGAATCTAGAAAACTGTAGACTCTTCAATTTAATCCTCTGAAGTTTTCCCTTCTGATTTTAGCCTGTCATTCCAGCCTGAGGCTCTTTCTCTGATATTTCCTTTTCTTCCTGCCTCCCTTGAAATGGAATATTCCGCTAGGATGTGCCCCTCCCCCCACCCAGCCCCCGGCCTGGAGAGATCTCCTCCACGTGGCTGGCCATCCATCCCATCCCCACCAGCCCTGGAGGCCCCAGGCTCTGCTCACCAGCTCCTGGATGCCCTCGCCAATGGCCTTGTGCCAGGTGCTGATGATGGCCTCGGAGTCATGCTGGATCAGGTACTCTGAGCCATCTCGGCTCCGCAGCTGGAGAGACACACGAATTCTCAGTCATCTCTCGCTCCCTGGGTCAGCCCTGGGGCCAGGCCTCAGGGGTAGGCAGTGTGGGGAAGGGAGATACAGAAATGGTGGAGACGATCTGGCCTTGGCCCCAGGAACTGAGAGCACCATAGAACAAGGGCTTTACCGCAGGCCCAGGCATTCCGTCTTGTTAAAAGCAGTGACAGCCTATCTGTTACAGATGGGCAAACCAAGGCCCTCTCAAAACATAACCAGTTCCTCTCTGAAAGGTTCATACAGAAGGAAAAGCTATACAGTTACCCAGCAATACATCTCCCAAAACATTCATCCTGCTGGATGCCCAGGTGAGCTGAGCTGCCCCAGGCCAGCTGTTTTGGAAAGTCTAACACTGAAGTTTTCTGTGGTTCTGGAGGGATGAGGGACACCCGCTGTGAAAATCTGCCAGGCCCCACTAACCTGGCCACGATCTAGAATGTGGGGCCGTCTCTCGAGAAAAATCCTAGAGGTGCCTGCAGGCCACCCCCTGAGCGGAGGGAGGATGGCCACCTGCCAGCCAGGAAGCAGAGGGCTCCTCCATTTCCATTCAAGACTGTCAGCCTTTCCGACAGCTTGAGTAGCTTCCAAGAGTCCCATCTGCCTTCTAGCTCTTGCCAGAAAAGACAACTCGGAAGCATTTACTCAGCAGTGTTCTCCAAAGGCAAGACAGAGAGATGACACAGAGCACGGGCTGAAGGATGTCCCTCGAGGTCAGGGACAGAACCTGCCTAGCGAAAGTGATGGCCTTCTTTAGTCGGACACCCATGACAGACATCGCTAACCGATCGCCCCCCTCGGCCCTGCCGAGCCTGGAGGAAGGCTCCAGACCCACCAACCAGAGCAGCTGAGGAGATCAAACTGGTTTTCCAGCCCTGCTCTGTGGATGTGCTAGAGGAAGCTTGGGGAATCTTCAGAAAGCTACACACTCTCAAGCTCCCAGCGAATTGCTTTTTCTGAATTGCTTTTTCTGAGCTGATTTGTGACGTTGTGCTTTTTGCTTTTATCACGTTACCTGAAGCAGCCCCGGGGGTCTCTTACTAACCCACCCTGGAGCCATACACTAAAAATAGCTTCAAGAGCTAAGGGTTGGGAAAAAGCTTTGATCTCACTCAAAATTTGGGAAAGTTCCCCCTGCCAAAAGAGGAACCGTGTCACTGATTTTCCTCCTCTGTTCACTTTGGCTACCAGGAAACCTGAGCTCATTTTTTTCAGCAATAACCTCTCCCCTGTACATCATTGGCCCCCTGATGCCCCTTGCTCTGACTTGTGCCTGCTCCTGGCTTTTCAGTGGATTTGATCAGCTCCCCATGTGGTTTTTATTTGTTTATTTGCTTGTTTTTGTTTGTTTGTTGCTATTCTTGTTGTGACCTTCCTCAGAACTTCTGGGGACAGAGGTGAAGACAAAGGTAGTTGAAAAGCAAGACAACACGTGGACAGTGGAGGGTGTGGCACTGTGAGGGTCCTTGCCTGGGTCCCACCGGGGCCCAGTCCACCTGCTAGGGGAGCCTGGGAAACTTGGGGCCCAGTTAATTCACTGAGGACCCAGTTGGAAGCTTGTCTCTGACCGGCAGGAGCTGGTTTCCAACCTGTCAAAGTGAGTAGCTGGGGAGAGGGAGTCTCCTCTCTGGGAAGAGGGCTGTTCTTCTAGGCATGGATTTCATTCTCCAGAGGCCCCCTACTCCTCACCACCTTCTAAGACTATAAACTCAGTTCCTGGAGAGGGAACTGCAGAATCCGCAGTGTCAGAAACACTGTGGACAGATCCCCAAGGTGGACACAACTTTGGCTTTGAGCCCTGAGAATTCCAGTCCCACTCTCCCCAGGTCCCCCTTCTTGGGGCTTGCCTTCTGAGGGTCTCAAGCCATCCGTAAGCCCCCTTGCCTTCTCCCAACTCCCACCACTCACCTCCAACACGTTCTTTCTGCTAGATTTGTCCTTGGGGGCCCAGGAGAGGGAGGCCCCCCTGAGATCCACTGTGTACTCAGGGGTGGAGAGCTTGGGAGGTTGCCTCTGTGGGAGAGGGGAGAAGGGTCGGGGGGAGCACAGTTACAGGGAGCCCTCAGCCCAGACAGGCCTGCCATGGCTCCGAGCTCCAATCCACCAGGCTCCCTTGGCTCCAGGGACAGGATGGGGAAGGGGGGCCCAGGGGTCCTGGGCCTGCTGCCTGCCCACCCAGGACAGGGAAGGAGAAAGGGGCACAGCCCTCATCTCCAAGAGCAGGCGTGGCCCCGACCCTATCTGCATGCCCATCAGACTGGAGTGGCTACCCTCAAGGACTGCTCCCCATGTCCAGGCTGCCTGGAAGTGCTTGTCACAGTCTGAATCTGCTGTTGTCACCCCCTGCCAAGGCCCAGCTCCCCTGGCACTCATGTTCCACTGCTGCAGACCTAGCCATTGACAAGCCAGATCAGGTAAAGAGCCACAGAAGTCAGAAGCAGATTGCTGGGGGTGTCCTGGGACCCTGAGCCTCACCAGGCCGCCTGCAGCTGAGGCCTTCGAGTCCTTGAAGAATGTCAGGACGCCGCCCTCCAGCACCGTCCAGGACGCACTCCAGTGCTTCTTCCTAGGTGGGAGTGGGGAAGTGGGGGGTGACTGGGCTTGCACTGGCCCTGGACTGAGGCCCCCATACGCCCCCAGGTGCAGGGCACAGAGCTGAAAACACAGCTCAGCTTGGAGCATCCGATGGTGAGGACTGGACTCCCAGTTCTCACACTTGGTAGCCAAGGGACCCTGGACAAGTCCCTATCTCTAGAGGCCTCAGGGTCTTCATGGGACCTTTTAGAAAGCTGCTCTGAGGATTAACAAGAGTGTGGCACACAGGACATGCACAGTGAACATCATCCTTAAGGCCCACCCCGCCCTGGTCTAGGTTGCGCCAGGCGCTCACCGGAGCCGCTTTCCCTTGTCCACCGTCTTGGTGCGATGGAGCACCCCAGCCTTGTCCAGAGTCTTGGTCTGAGAAAGAGGAGGGGAAAGAAGAGGCAGTTCACGGGGTGGCCACAGAGGGGCAGAGGCTAGTCTCCACAGCCAGCAACTCCTTACAGGCTGGGCCTGAGTCATGGCTGAACCCTCTTTGCTGCTGGTGCTGGCGGGGTGCCTGCTTTCACTCCAGCAGGAGAGATCTCTCAGCTCCCAACCTCACCCAGCCGTGGGCCAGGGATGACCCAGACCCACGTTCATTCAGCCCAGCGTCTTGCTGGGGCCTGTGGGGGAGACATACCTGGCCCCCGCCCAGCCCCCACAACCTTTAGGAAGCTCCTATTTTTTCTCTGGGGGTCCTGCCAGGGCCTACATGCTTCTTCCCTCACCTTCTCCTCAGGGGGGCTGGCCTGGGCTGGGGTCTCACTCTCCTGGCTGGATTTGTGGATGCTTCGAGGGGCAGGGACTGGAACCTGAGGAGAAAGACACCATCATACACAGTCCCTTCCCCTCTCCCCAAGACTCTCCCACTCCCAGTTGGTTACCTGGGGCAGCTCCCACTGAACGGAGGCGTCATGTGGGTTGTAGAAGTAGGGCTTCCCGTATTGGTCCTCCAACCTCACCCACTGCGGGGAGACAGGTGGTCAGGCCTCCCAGCCCACCTCGGGGGAGGGCAGCCAAAGTTCTTCTTGCACCAGAACCCCATGATATAGCCCCAAGGAGTTGGGAGGGTCAAGTGCGGGCGATGGGGTGTCTTGGAGCCCGCCCAGGAGCTGCAGTTGATGGTGTTAAGGTGAGCTACTAGAAGAGCTGGAGGAATGACCGGGGGGCTGTCTGGCCATATCTGCCCGCTGCCCGTACCTGCTCCTGGGTGAAGTGGTTGGTGTAGAGCGTCTGCCCGTCCGGGTTCACCCGGAGAGACCAGCCGGGGGGCGTGGCCAAAGGAGAGGCGGACCGGGGCTCACTGAAAGAGCCCACAGGGGAATAGTCCTCCTCCGGGTAACTGGTCAGCGACTCGGGGTAATCCGTCTCAGGGGTAGGGGGCTGCAGGGAGCAAAGACCGAGGCGGAGGGTCTCAGAGCCAGTACGCACCCTTGGCCCCGCCCTTTTAGACCAGACCACGCCCCTCACGAGCAGTTGGGAGGCGGGCTGTGGGAGAGCAGGAGGCGGGGTCTGAGGCCTCAGAGCCACCCCGCCCACCCGGGCCAGGCCCCGCCCCCTCACCCTCTGGTCCCTGGGGCTGAGCGGGCTCAGGCCCGGCTGCATTTCCAGCTCGTCCTCTGGCTCGTCCTCGGTCTCGTCCTCCCAGACGGTCTCGCCCGTCAGCGGGTTGTAGAAGAACACCCTGCGGCTCTCCTCATCCCAGTACTGACCCCAGTCGGTCTCGAGGCTCTCGCGGCTGCCCACCGAGGCGGGGGAGGTGGCCGGGCTGGCGATGCCCTCGCCAGCCTCGAAGGGCGACTCCCAGGTGGTCACGCCCGTGTCTGGGTTGTAGTAGTAGGGGCGCCCGCTGCCCGTGTCCGTGTGCGTCTCCCACGCCGGGGGGCGGGGGCCCGCGGTGGCGCCCGGCGAAGAGACCGAAGGCTGCCTCTCTACGTTCTCGTACACGGGCTCCGGGGGGTCGTCCACCTGGGGGAGGAGAAAGGAAACGTGACCTTCCGGGCAGGCAGCTCCGGGGTCACACAGTCCCGACTCGGCCGCTTGCCATCTGGGTGACCTTTGGCAAGTTAGAGTACCCCCTGTTTCAGTTCCATCAGCTGCACAACGTCTGCCCTGCCCACTCCGGAAACTGTAGTGAAGAGAGCATGAGGAAATATTCTTGACAGTGCATTGCAAAGTATGAAATGTCCCACATGCGTAGGGCAGTTACATTAAGTGTTTATTGACAATAATCAGATATTAGGGCGCCTGGGTGGCTCAGTGGGTTAAGCCTCTGCCTTTGACTCAGGTCATAATCTCAGCGTCCTGGGACTGAGCCCCACATCAGGCTCTCTGCTCAGCAGGGAGCCTGCATCTCCCTCTCTGCCTGCCTCTCTGCCTACTTGTGATCTGTCAAATAAATGAATAAAATCTTAAAAACAACAACAACAATAATCAGTTATGGATAACTGAGTTCTCCCAGCTGTGTACTTACTCTGCCTCCACGGGGTGAATCAGAGGCTGGACAGGAATAGAGAAACGGCCTGGGCCCCTTTCCTTTTCCTCAGGTCACATGGGGGCAGCCCCCCCACCACACTCTCCATTCCCCCCCTCCACCTCCTTCCTTCCTGGCCCTGAAAGCTCTGGGACTGGAATCAGTACTACCTCTGGATCTGGGACTGAAATGTCCCGAATGTGGTTTTTGCAGGGCTCAGAATCAACGGCAGAGAAGGGAAAGGGGGAGGAGAGTCGGATGGGAGGAAGGAGGGAGGGGCAAGGAGAGATGAGCCCCTCTTGCCCGCCAAAGGAAAGCAAGGTGAGCTGGAGGGTTTAGTCACACAGAACATGGGTCTGATCATGCTCCACACGCCACTGCTCCTTGCCGCCACGGGGCAAAGTCTGCGCCTTCACAGGGCACCTGAGGCATCTGTCACTTGTCTGTCCACCTTATTTCCTGCCATTCCTGGCCCCTTGCCTTGAACTTTAAGCTCTGGTAGCCGGGAGTTGCTGGAGGCCCCACCCTCTGGGCTGAGCCCAAACACAGTCCACCTAGGCTCGCCCCACCCCTTTCTCACCTGGCCAACTCCAAGTCCTTCTTTAGGACTCAGCTCAGGTGCCAGGTTCAAGACCTTTCCCGAGATTCCGCTGGTGCACCCACCGCAGCCCAGCACCCTCGGGCTGCCGGAGGGATGGATAGCCGTACTATCAAACCCCAGGCAGCAGCAGCGCAGCAGAAGATTAATACTGTCTCTCTCTCTCTCTCTCTCTTTTTTTTTTTTAAAGATTTTATTTATTTGAGAGAGCAAGCGAGTGAGAGAGAGCAGCAGTGAGGTGAACGGCAGAGGGAGAAACAGACTCCCTGCTGAGCAGGGAGCCCAATGCAATGCGGTGGGGGGCTGGCGGGCGGTTGATACTGGGATCCCAGGATCATGACCTGAGCAGAAGGCAGATGCTTAACTGATTGAGCCACCCAGGCACCCCAGATTAATACTGTTTCTTTTTTTTTTTTTTTCCTTTTTAAGATTTATTTATTTATTTGACAGAAAGAGAGCACAAGCAGGGGGCGTGGCATGCAGGAGCAGAGGGAGAGGCAGGCTCCCTGCAGAGCAGTGTCGGTAGGGTTCCATCCCAGGCAGGACCCTGAGACCATGACCTGAGCCAAAGGCAGAGGCTTAACTGACAGAGCCACCCAGGCGCCCCAATACTGTTTCTAAGAATATATAACGGTATAAGGGAAAAGCAGATTTCAACACAGTGAACAGCTATAGTTCCAATTAGGCGTTTTTAGAAACCTTCCAAAATGCTAACAGAGGTTATCTCTGGGTGGTGTAATTACAGAGATTATTTTTCTTTAAATTTTTCTTCAAAACTGTGTATAATAACCGCCCCCTGCCACCAGTTTTTTGTTTTTTGTTTTTTTTTTAAAGATTTCGTTTATTTATTTGACAGACAGAGATCACAAGTCGGCAGAGAGGCAGGCAGAGAGAGAGGAGGAAGCAGGCTCTCCGCCGAGCAGAGAGCCCGATGCGGGGCTCGATCCCAGAACTCTGGGATCATGACCCAAGCCGAAGGCAGAGGCCCCAACCCACTGAGCCACCCAGGCGCCCCCCTGCCACCATTTTTAATCACAGAAGTTTCTCTGTTGCTTAATGATTCTTTCACTAAGCTGTAAGCTCCTCAAGAGGGGAATCAAGTCTTTAGAGAAGCGCCCCAAGACACACTGATGTGTCCCACAAAGATTCATGCTGGTGCAGGCACCGTTCTAGGCACTGGGAATGCAGCAGTGAACAAAGGGACCCCAATGCCCTACTGGGCAGCCTGTGTGAATGGTCGGGGAGGGGGCAGGGAGCCCAGCAGGGTGACAAGCAAATGCATGCATGTCCATGATAATGACTGCTCGCAAGGAGACCAACTCTCAGACAAGCAGTGGATTCTAGACCACCAGGGACAGATCCGACGCATGGAGGGAGCGGGAAGAGCCAGGTACCCCAGGTTCTCACTCTTCTCCCTCCCCGCACAAGGTCTCGTGTGGCTGAGACTGGACCCTCCCTGCCACGTTTCCTTTCGCTCGGCCTGTCGCAGCCCTCCCGAGCATCCAGCCTGCAGACCCTCCCCCAAACACAAAAGTCGTCTTCCTAGCTCTGGACCTTTGCTCCAGGGGGGTTCTGGAACCTCCACTCTCATGACCTACTCTCACCATCGCTCCGCTCCAAGCCTCCTGGCAGGAGAGGACTTCTCCCTCAGGAGAGATGCCTAATCCGCTGTCATTGTCTTCATGCCCCTGCGAGGGGCTGGCAGGGCTCTGCCCTGCTGGCCCATTCATCGTCTGCCCCTCTGCCTACCTCCTCTGACCCCAAAGGCAGGGGTTTTTTGAGAGCAAGACCCAGGGTGACATAATTGACCCCAGTTGCCCACTAGCAGGTAGCCCAATGCCCTGAGGCATGCAGACCGTCCACTAAAGGGACTTACTGAGTTCACAGGCCAATGCCAGGACACAGTGCAACAACAACCAACACACACACACACCCTGACACTTCAGGAGAGACTGGATTCGCTTTGAACACGAGCTTCCTGGGAATAAGGGTTCAGCGAGGGAGCCAGGAGACTCCTTAAGAGGATGGCATGGAGGCGGTGGGCAGAAGGTGGGTGGTCCTGACATGTCTCCTGCCCACTCCCGCTGGACCCACTGAGGCAGCAGCCTTCCTGTCCCTGCGACAGGTGCTGGAAGGTCATATGGAGGCACAAGAGGAGATGAGCTAAGGAAGGACCGGGGCTATTTGGAGTGGGGATTTCCGCCTGCAGCCTGCTGGTCCTGGCTAGGAGTGCAAGGGGAGTCCCAGGCCGGTCAGGTTGAGGGGATCTTGCACCAAGAACACCCCGAGCAGGGGCAGGGAAGACCTAGGAGGGGGCAGGGCAAACCTAGGAGGTGGAGGGTTAGGCCCCCAACATGGGAGGGTTGTCTGCAGACTGCAGATCAGAGGCCAAAAGGGGGCAGGCAGGGCCCCCTGGAAGCAGGCACATTCTAAGGATTGGGGCTGCCCCAGAGACACAGGCTGCTTCAGGAGGCAGTCAGGGGCCTCCACTGGAGATGAGCCGGCAGAGTCCAGCCCCTGTTAGCGAGGCTGCTGCCCTGTGGAGGGAGCTGGACCGCAGCAGCCCTGAGGGCCCTTCAAACTCTAGAACCCTCTGTAGGGCTGCCACAGTGCTAAGACAGAGGCGCTTTCCTGGCAGAGCCAAAATCAGACTGGAAGCCAGGTGGGGCCAGTCCCTCTGGGCCCTCTGGCCTTCAAAAGGAAGCCTGAAGGTTAGAGCAGGGCCTACCACCTCGGGCTCCCAACTCATGGAGGCCCAGACTACACCCCATCATAACCTGGCAACAGGGCCCCGACAAGGGCACTGGCAGCTCCTAAGGCCCAGACCCACAAACACGACAGCGACAAGGGGTCCTCTAGTAGGAAAGGGGAAGTGGTCCCCCACCTCAGGCCAGAGGACAGAGCCAAGAGGGGCTCTGGTTCTCACCACACCCAGCTGCCCGACCCCCCCCAGCACTCCCTTTGTCTCCAGTTCCCGCCCCCGGCCCACAAGCAGGTGGCTGGCCTGCTTCTCTTCCCCCAAGCTGACCACCGTCTCTCAGGGTCCCTCTGCAGCCCCTCACAGATAGGCAAGGCCTTAGAAAAGGAAAGAGGAAAGAAGGGAGGAGCTCCCCAAGTCTGGGGAGCTCACCCCGGCTCACCCATCTCCTGGGAAGGCCAGAGGACAGAGGCGCCCCCGGGCCCCTTGACGCAGAGGCCCTCAGCCATCCCCATCAGAGGCTGAGCTTGCCCCCAAATGCCAGGGTCCTCTACCTGTACCCGCAGGGCCCGACTCCGCCTCTTGGTCAGCTTGGCAATCACGTCCACCATCCTGTGCCCTCGCAGCTGCTGGGACAGAGCCCTGGGAAGGTTTCAGGGGTGGAGCCAAGGGGGCACAACCCCAGGGCTGGCACAGGGCAATGGTGAAACAAGAAGTTGCTCTGAGATGGAGGGAAGCTGAGCCTCCAGCCCATTTCCTGTCGGGGCTACGGAAGTGCTGCCTGAGACAGAGGCTGCCTGAGATAGGGTGGGGTGGGGTGGAGTGGGGGTGTCTCAGGTCGGGGTATTTTTATGTGTCCCCATGAGCCTTCCTACTCAATGCTCTGATCACAGGCAGGTTCTGAATCCCGGGCCCGGCTCACCCCCCCCCCCCACACCCTGTGGAGCGGGAGGCCGCTGGAACCATGGGTGGGGGAGGGGGTGGCTGCTGCATGGCTGGGAGCAGGCAGAGGGGGGCTGCTGGGTGCCTGACACCTGGGCTGGCCTGGACAAGACACGGAGTGGCCTTCAATTCCCCCAAAGCACAGGGAGGATGTGATGGGGAAGAGGAAGCTGGTGTGTGTACTGCAGTGCGGGGAGCGTCTCAAAGAGGAAGGGGCCTGGGTGGCCATCGTAACAGAGGCGGCCAGCGTCTGGAGTCTTCCAGGCACACAGAGGACAGGAGGGATTTTGACCGCATCACAATCCACTCGCCTGACTGTCTGAGCCTGCCTCCTCCGGCCTTGGTCACCAAGATGCGAGCACATGCCCCTGCCTGTGTGTCCAGTCACATGCCCCCACGCTCCCAGGACCCAGAGAAGGGGACAAGGACTAGCTCCTCCACAGCCCTACAACCAACAGCTTCCCCTGGCCTCCCCTCTCTTCACTCTCTCGTCAAGTGGGTGTTCAAAACCCAGCCATGCACAACGGGCACAGGGTGTCCTGGGTGAGACGCTGCGCTCCACCCCAGCCCTTGGGGACCACCTTGTCTTACGAACACCCTCATAGGTGCCTCCTCCCCAGCTCCAGAGGCCAGGCAGCACCCTGCCGCCCACCCACCCACTGCCCACGGCTCTCCCACAAAGGCTGCACAGTTCCTGCTTCGGGCTCGGAACCCCACCTTCCACCCAGGATCCCAGACCCCTTGTGGGCTGTTTTCCCATTTCAGTTAGCCTCCTGTTCCCAGCCCTGGCCCGACTTTCCCCCTTCCCATGTCCCCCCAGGAAGGCCACCCCTTCCCCGCACCCACTATGGCCTCTGGACAGGGACACCCAAGTAGCGCCCGGCATCGTGTAGATTGGGAGCGTGGGACACTGGCGCAGACCACAGCCAGCGCAAGCCAGGGACTTCAGCCCTACTATGCCCTCAAAGCTCTAGTATACTACCATCCCTTGTGGGGCACGGAAGCCCGGAACACTGGGGGCAGAGAGGCTTGGAGTCCTCCTACTTGTCACACACATGACGCATCCTGCTGCCCCCACCCTGAGGGACACGGGCCACACACATGCTAGGTCACCAAGGGAGACGGAGCCAGGCCCAGGAAACCGGCAGAGCCTCTGTAAATGCCAGGGCAGCCGGCAGGGGGGGTCTCCCCACGGCAGGAAACAAGAGTGACCGGGACCACAGAAAATGCAGGGCACGTGCTGCTTCTTCTCAGGAATAAGTCTGGCCCCATGCTCGGGGGCCTCCCAGAGGGCTCTGACCCCACACCCTGAGGACAGAGCCAAACCCACACATCTCTAGGCTGCTCTTGGAGGCTGGCTCCTCCGGCCTCCAGTCCAGGCCTCCCCTCCCCGGGGAGAGGAGGTGTGACCACAGCAGCTCCCCCCACCCATCCCGGGGTCCTTCCCCTGCTAACCACACCCTCACACCTCTCCTTGCCTCTAGGCACACGGTGGAGGAGGGGACAGAACAAGCCTGCTGCACACTGACCACCTCTCCAGCCCTCTGTCCTCACCCTTTCTCCCCAAAAACCTCACAAGCAGGTGCAACCAGAAAATCCTATCAGCTCTCTGTGGCCAGAGGCAAAAGAAATGCCTGCAAACCAGTGACTAGAGCCCAGAGACAGGCTCAGGGGATGATGGGACCTCTCTTGCTGACTCCAGGCTAGCCAGGCTGGGTGGAGGAAGAGTGGAGAATAAACTGTGATCTTTGCCTCAGGGAGCTTAGCGCAGTGCCCAGAACTGGCATCCTTCCCGCTCCTGAGCACCCCCTCTCCAGGACAGAGTCCAGGCCTCAGCGGATCCGCCCCTAGCCCTGACAGACAAGTCCACCAGTGTGCAGTGGGTCACCCTCCAGGGTCTTCAAGCCTCAGAATGGTGGGGAACCATGCCTGGAGCTGCCAAGCACCACCCACCCAACCCCGAACCCGGAGAGTCTGGTATAAGTGATTTGGGCTGCGGCTCAGACATGTTGTGTTAAGATGAGGCTCGGTATAATCTTACTGCTTTGCCCTGCGGCTTGCGGGTCCCAACACAGTAGCCCAAGGTGAGATTCTTCCCTGGGGTTTGGAGCAGAAGCATCGTCATTGGGTTAAAAGGAAAAAAAGAATGAAGCAGGATTCAGGGACATGGCTTCTCACGTGGATTGTGCCCTAGCTTCTCTCTGGGAAGTCCCTTGAATCTCTGGGCCTCTGTTTCTTTATCCATAGAATGGGCTGTCTGTCATTCTCTCCCTGCTCGCAAGACTGGCTTCCATGAAAGCGTCAAGCAGGCCCCCGAGTTCTCCCCCCTGCACCGGGGACCGTGGGGAAGAAGGCAGGGTTTTGCTTCTGCTTTTCTGCTTCTCGGTTTTGATGGAATGCCCTTGGCTCTGGACTCTGCCCCCAGCCTTTCAGTGGCCTCATGGGACTGTGTGCTTGGTTTGCTCCTCCAGGGCAGGTGGGGCCTGGGGCGGAGCCCCTTCACCACTCCCACGCCCTGTGCTCTGGATTAGGCTGGCAGACACCCAGGATGTCTCCCAAGGTTGGGTCAGGAGGAATGAGAAACCGTCTGTCAAGGGAACTGCGGGCCTGAGGAGGCTGTACTCGGGAGGAGAATGTGGCCAGGGCTTCAAATGTAGCGGCACATGCACTCACCCTTCCTTCTCACTTCCCCAGTGGAGGGACCAGGTGCCCCTGTCCGAAGAGTGACCTCCCCGAGCAGGCCCAGGGGGACCCCAGGATCCCACTGCCTCTCTTGCTCGCCCAGAAGCAGCTGTTCCTCAAACCTCTAACCCCTCCCATTTGACTGCCTTTGACATTTCAACAAACTTGAGGTCTCTCCACCTTATTTTAATTTCTTTCTTCAGATTTTATTTATTTCTTCAACAGAGAGAGAAAGAGATAGCGAGAGAGAGAGAGAGAGAGAGCGAGCACGAGCTCGTGCGCGGGCACCAGTGGGGGGTGGGGAGGAAGAAGGAGATGCAGACTCCCCGCTGAGCAGGGAGTCCGACTGGGGAAGGGGGGCTTGAACCCAGGAGCCTGGGACCATGACTTGAGCTGAAGGCAGACGTTTGGCCAACCGAGTCACCCAGGCGCCCTGAGGTCTCTCCATCAAAAAGCAAAAGGAGGCCCCTGGGCCCAGCTCCGCCTGCTTCCTTTTCAGAGCCCACTTCTTGAAGGTGGGCGCATCCCCACCATTCTGCTGGCCCGTCACCCTGATGTCCAGCCCACAGCTAGAGTGTCCTGTGACTTCCTTCGTGACAAATGTGGTCCTTGTCAGGTGTGACCCCCTCCAGCACTTAGTTCTTACAGCCTTCTCCCTCCTCCTCTGGTGCCTGCTGGGCTCTGGGCTCTGGGCCCGTGCGCCTCTTCCTCTGTCTACATCCTTGATGCTTGGTCCCACCTTTGCTTCTCTGCTGTCCTGGGGAAGCCCAGCCAGCTCTGTTCAGGTAATGACCTGTCAGCGCAGCTCCAGGAGCGGGCCCCGACTGCTGCCCTGGGTGTCCCTGATACACCTCCAGAGCTGCACGTCTCAAACCGCAGTCACCCTCCTTCTCCTAATTCCCATCTGGGCATCATCTCGGTTGTTCAAGCTGAGACCTAGGGTCACCGAGCCCGGTGACCAGAGCTGCCTAAGCCTTTCAGACCTGTCAGTCCGCACGTATCACCAGCATCGGGGGAACTCGGCAACACCACCACAAGGAAGCAGACAGTCAAATCCAGAATAGATATTCTCTGGAGCAACGGGTCTGGCCTCTGTCAGGGCAGGAGGAGAAGGAGGGAACCATCAAGAGAGACTGAAGGGACAGTCCAGTGGAATGCATGGTTCTCGAGTTGACCTTGGTTCAAACAAACTTGCTGGGAGAGATCTGTTTTGGGACAATGAGGGACTTTCGACTATGCCCTGGGTCTGAGATGCTATTAAGGAACTAATGTGAATTTTTTTTTTTTTTTAATAAAGAAGTGAACATCACTACAGAAACCTCTTACCTAGGTTTTCCACCCCCCACTTCCGGAAGTTTAATTTCCTTTTTTTGAGTATACCTGCTGCTGAAGTGAGCACATTTTTTGAGAGAAAGAAAGTGGTGGGGGAGGGCAGAGGGAGAAGGAGAGAGAGTGAATTTTTTTTTTAAAGGTTTTATTTATTTATTTGATAGACAGAGATGACAAGTAGGCAGAGAGGCAGGCAGAGAGACAGGAGGAAGCAGGCTCTCCACGGAGCAGAGAGCCCGATGCGGGGCTCGATCCCAGGACCCTGGGATCATGACCTGAGCCGAAGGCAGAGGCTTTAACCCACTGAGCCACCCAGGCGCCCCTAATGTGAATTTTTTAAAGATATAATAATGGTTATAGTATTGTGATTATGGAGAAAAACACTTTTAAGACATAGATGCTGAATTTTGGCGGGATAAGATATGATAAAGTCTGGAATTTATTGTTTCTTGGCAAAAAAAGAATAAACTTGGCAAGCAGTAATTGTTAAATCTAAGTAATAGGTATAAATTATATGCCTTTTACTATTCTTCTGGTTTCTTTGTATGTTTGACAATCTTCATAACAGAAAGGGGAAAAGCCCTCCCTTAGACTTTCTTATTCTTCTGCAATCTCCATGTTACAACTCTGTGAAGTGTTCATTGTTTCTTATCCAGAAAGACTGGCCTTTCCAGCTCTCTCCCCTGCACCCCCCCCAGTAGTAATTTCTCTCCCTTTATGATGCGGTGCTAGGAACTTTGGAAATATGGCAGCTTCAACATGTCCTGCTTTTCTCCTCCCCCTGCTGCGACCCTCTGTGAAGGGGCTGTGCCAGCCGGTGGGCAGGGCTGGCTGGCATAGGCAGCGTGCCCGAGACAGAAGCTGGAACTCAGGGGGCCCCGGGGCAGACCTGGCCCACCATAAGACCCCAGGGGCAAGGCAGGGTGACCTGAGGAGCCCACGGGGAGCTAAACAGGTGGGCTCAGCGCTCTCTGCTGGAAAGCTGGGAATGCCGAGGGGCAGGGAGCAGGGAGAATTTCTGATGGTGTCTTTGCAGGGGACCTGGCCAGCTAGCCCCACGGGCCCCCTGGCAGAGACCACCATTCCTCTGCTCTAGGGTCCCATCAAGTGGGGGTACTCCAACAGCTCAATCCCAGCCCCAGTGAGCAAAGACACATCCATCCCACTCCTCTGGCAAGCCTGTAGCTGGAAAGAGTTGGAGCAGAAAGACCCCCCCCAAACTGGCCGGAGTTGGCAGACCTTAATTCAGCAAGGTCTGGACCTGCTGCGTACCACTCACAAACCCCGCCGAGAAGAGGAGCTGGTCAGTAAAGGTGACGGGACAGCTGGACAGCCAACCAGAAAAAAAAAAAAAAATCATTAACACTGGGTCTACATCTCACTCTGTCCGCTCAGATACACCCCCCAAAGGATCAAAGAGTCTGACATAAAATGTAAAAACCCCAAAAAAAAGACTCAAAGAGGAAAACATGAGCAAAATTCTATTTAAAAAAAAAAAAAAAGACCTTGGGGCGCCTGGGTGGCTCAGTTGGTTGGGTGTCTGCCTTTGGCTCAGGTTATGAACCTGGAGTCCCAGGATGGAGTCCCACATCAGGCTCCCAGCTTGGCAGGGAGTCGCTGCTGCTCCCTCTGACCCTCCCCGCCTCATGCTCTCTGTCTCTCTCATTCTCTCTCTCTCTCAAATAAATAAATAAAATCTTAAAAAAAAAAAAAGATCTTGGTGACAGAGACTCCAAATCCAAAAGCCATAAGATTAGTGATTATTTCTACATTAAGTGATTTATGTGGCCAAAACATGACATGAGCAAAGTCAGAAGACAAGTGTGGGGAGACTCCAACTCAGGCTGGAGATCCAAAGCTGGTCTCCCTCGAACGGCAAAGCCTCCTAATAACTGATAAGTAAAACCAATAACTCGACAGAAAAGGGAACACAGGCTATGAATAGACCGGTCACGGAAAAAGGAAAACAAACAGACCGGACATCTATGAAAAGATGCTCGCTCTCGCTGAAAAGAGAAATGCAAATCCCAGCTGCCTTTGGAGCATATATTTTACTACTGCATCGGCAGAAACCAACATCTTGTCGGCACGTGGTTAGCAAGGCTGTGGGGAGTCAGACGCTCACATCTGTGCTCACATCTGTGCTCACATCTGTGCTGGTGGGAATGTAACCTGGTATAAGCCCCACAGACAGGGAGAGCCATTTGGCAAAACTGAACAAATATCTATCGCTACCTTTCTGCCCAGCGATCCTACTTCTGGGATTCATCCTTGATTTACCACCTGCACATCCACGAAAGATTCTTTACTATAGCTTTGTGCATAATGGCAAGAGCTGGGAGACAGTCCAAGGGCCCATCAACCATGGAGCGGCTGAAGGATTTATGATACATTCCTACAAGGAAAACCCACATAGCTACTAAGAAGGGGACTGATACTCTCTGTGCACGATCTCCAAGGTACGTTGCTGAATCAAATAGGCAAAAAACAAGCAAGATATAGGGTTGTGTGTACTGCTTGCTACCTGTATGTAAGGGAGACAGAAAAATCAGGGAATCAAATGTGGTTTCATAGAAGTTCGTATCTGTATAAAGAAACTCCGGAAGAGTAGGGAAAGAATTAATGAAAGTGACAACTTAGAGCTGATGGAGAACAGGTACAGAAGCAGGGGTACGTGTGGGAGTTTTTACTATATATTAAAAAAAAAAAAGACTTTATTTATTTGATAGAGAGACAGAACGAGAGAGGGAACACAAGCAGGGGGAGTGGGAAAGGGAGAAGCAGGCTTCCCGTCGTGAAGGGAGCCTGATGCAGGGCTTGACCCCAGGACCCTGAGATCATGACCCAAGCCAAAGGCAGAGGCTTAACCCACTGTGCCACCCAGGTGTCCCACCTTATCTAATTAAGAAAATCTTGCTATTAGCAAGATAGATGAGCTAGAAAACACAGAGACAACCCAAACAACACCAAAAAAGAATTCTTTTTTTTTTTTTTAAGATTTTATTTATTTATTTGTCAGAGAGAGAGCGAGCGAGAGCGAGCATAGGCAGACAGAGTGGAAAGCAGAGTCAGAGGGAGAAGCAGGCTCCCTGCGGAGCAAGGAGCCCGATGTGGGACTCGATCCCAGGACGCTGGGATCATGACCTGAGCCGAAGGCAGCTGCTTAACCAACTGAGCCACCCAGGCGTCCCCCAAAAAAGAATTCTTAAGGAGATTCAAGTAAAGCACAAACGAGAGAGAGAAAAAAAAGACTGTTTTAGAACCTAGAATATATCATTGCGCTACTCATTGAAGGTGAGGATAGAGAGCCATACTCCAGACTCCAATCTGTGGCCTGGAAGATAAAGCAGGAGGAATCTCTCAGAACAAACACACACAGAGATAAGAAAGAAAGGGGGCAAAACTACAAAACTGGAGAAACCCGTCAAGAGGGCCAACGTGCACATGAAATGAAAGAAAAAGTCAAAGACACAACAATCATGCAACAAACAGATTTCTCTAAGCTGAAAAAAAAAAAAAGACCCAAGGCTGTGTATAGACACTGATGAGGTTCTGTGAGTTTCGGGGGAGGGGTGAGTACTGAGAAAAAGAATCCCCATCTCTGCACATCCAAGGGCATGTTTGACTAGGAACCCCAGGGACAAGCAGAAGCCATGAATGAAATGCCAAGTGTCATAGGACAACGGGAGTGACAGGCGGAGAAGAAAAGAATCAGTAGCAGCCAGATAGAAGGGGGAAAGCAAACCACAGGAAAACCAATACATGTAATTAATCCATTAGGAACAAAATCCAGTAGGCTGGGTCCGTTATTAAACAAAATCTCAAAAGAGTGCATTATCGCATCAGAAGACAGTCAGCTTGGATTTCAAAATTCAGTGGTATGACAACACACACACACTCTTAAGAAAGACACTTAACGTGATAACGTTGAAACTTAAAGGATACGGAAAGGTACTGGCGAGTGCAAAAAATAAAATCGAACAAAATACAAAGAGTGGCCAGGTTCTTGAGAGGAAAGGTGGAGTTTAGGGTCGCAAGGACCCCACAGGATAAAGAGGGACACCAAGTTGTGATACAAATTCAAGCTCTGTGAAGACAGGGCAGTCCAGATCGGGGCGTTCCCAGCAGCGCTCTAGCTCAACGTCAAAAGCGAAACCTACTAAAAGTACAAGAAGAACTTGCTTGAGAAAATCTGAGTGGGAGATGTAATAAACCTCTATCGGACCTGGAGTAAAAGACAAAACCAAAAAGAGATCTACAAAGGAAACCCACATTTCAATAATAGCGTCCATCATGGGGCGCCTGGGTGGCTCAGTGGGTTGAAGCCTCTGCCTTCAGCTTGGGTCATGCTCTCTGCTTTCTTCCTCCTCTCTCTCTCTGCCTGCCTCTCTGCCTACTTGTAATCTCTGTCTGTCAAATAAATAATAAAATCTTTAAAAAAAATAGCGTCCATCAGCTTGGCTTGATCTCTGGGGGGGACCTGATGTCCTTTAAATGGAAAATATACAATTTTTCCACGGCTATGAAAAACTTAGAAAAAAATCCTTTCCTCGGTCACAAAGGAATCCATATGTAAATTTAGAAGTAAATTTAGAAGACTTTGCCAATCGAGGAAAAAATGAATGCTTTCCTAGTCAAAAACCAAAATGGCCAAAATAAACAAGAATGAATGGAAAACTTGGAAAGATCCAATTACCATTGAAGAGAAAGTCTGCCCCTGACAAAGCACCAGGCCCAGAGGGGTTCATGGAGGAGGCTGAATGGTAGAAACCTTTGGGATGCACCTGCTGTCCCCCTCCCTTGGCCGGAAGGAGACCCTCGGTTTCTCTCTGGCCCAGGCACCTGCAGGTTTTCCCACCACAGCAGATGGGAACCCTGGGTTTGCCTGCCCCGCTCTCTACCCCAGTCAGCTGCCTGAGGGCAGGGACCACGCCTTGTGTCTCACTGCCTCCCAGTGCCCAGTCCACCCCTGCTCCGTCCTGAATCAGTGACACAGTAAATGAAAAATCACAGTGCTCCAGGATGCCTGAGGTCTGCAAAGCTCTCCCACCGAGAGTCGAGCAGGATGGATGGAGATAAATCAAAATGCTAGTAGTCATTAGATGGAGATGTCCCCCCATTAGCCAAATATTCGCAGTGGCATGAAACTATTTTTAAGGGGGGAAGAGTAACTGGTAAATTCAGATGATGCCAGGAACTCTCCAGTTGCATAGACGGGGCAGGGGGGTTGGGGGAGATGGCTCGGGGGAGCTGGGGGCGGGGCCCTTCTGGCACCTTTCTTGGTTCCTCTGGCTTCCTCTCTCTGGCCAAGCTGACCCAGGCCCTGCGACAGACATGGAAGCTTTGACAGGGACGCCTGCTCTGTTCCCCTGATGCCTCAGGATGGACCTCCACCCAGGGTAAGGAGAGGCCTCGGGGCAGCACCTGTAGGAGCCCAGAGCCTGGGTCCTGCAGGCCTCACTACGCTTTCGCAGCTGCTCTGGAAGTCCCCTCAACACCACAGTCCTTCCTCAGTTTGGCAAGAAATCCTCCTGAACTTTAGCAAGAACCCCTGTGTCCCTCGGACCCAGTCCCCGGCAGCCCCCTTTCCCTCAATGCCAACCAACATGAACTGTCCCCTGACAGGGTCTGGAACCCTGACCCCTTTCTGATCAGCTGACCGCAGTCCTGCTGATGGGCTTTCCCATGCTGAGGGCCGGGCACTGACGGGTCATCGGGGTTGCCTTTCAGTGTCGCATGCCTGGCTCTTCCCAATGCTGGACACAGACAGCCCCAGGAAAGGCAGAGAAATTAGACAGAGAAAGAAGTAGGTTCCTGGGGCTCAGGAAGGAAGTGGGGAGGCAGGTGGACCTGTCTCAGGAGGCCCAGGGTGGGGGGGTTTAGGGGAACCAGAGACTGAGAGGTGAATAATAAGGCCCAGGCTCAGGGGAGATCACCCAGGGGACCCCATCGAGCCATGGGGGCTGCCAAGCCCCTGGGGTTTGCTCCATTCTTCCCAGGGAGCAGTGGGTGGGGAGAACCACTGGTGGCCCCGAATGTGGGCTGAGGATGGGGGGGCCACCCAAGAGCCTGCTCCTTCATGGGTCAGGCCATGGGCTGGGCAGCAGGGCTCCAGGGTCAGCCTGGGGCTGCAGGTGAGTCAGGCCAGGGGTGAAGAAACCGGCTGGGCCACCCCAGGGTAGCTGACCTCCCTGGGTGGGGGAGGGGCTGAGGAGAAAGACCAGATGAGGGGGACTCACTGGACCCTCCCTCCGGCCTCAGCTCACAGGCTCTTACTAGACTCCCTTTCCAGAGGGCCCCCGACTTGTTCCAAAGGGAGATCCAGGTGGGTCTGTCCAAGTCCATTTCCTTTGTCCCAATCAGAGCTGCCTGGGGCGGCTCTTGGAGTGCGTCCCAAGGAGTGGGTGCCAGGCCGGCGATCCCGAGAGAAGGGTGAGGCACCGGGCAGGTGGGTTTCTGCCCGGTCCGGGAAAAGAGCAGGCGGAGGTGAGGGAAGGAGTGGAGAGAGTGGGCAGTCTGCCACGCCACGCCCCGTGCCCCATTCGGAGTTGAGGGGTCACTCACAGTTCTCA